>NC_087447.1:36669105-39069105 GCF_036321535.1 Camelus dromedarius | reverse complement strand
ATATTTGCTAAGATGAGCTGAAATAGCACTATTAGTCTTGGTTCTTGGTTATCTTTTCTTAGGATAATAGCCTCCTTCATCTGACACCTGCCCCAGCACCCAGGAAGTCAGACTTACCCAGATAGCAGGCCCTCTGCCTCAGCTGCTTTTCTTGCTGGAAGAGTCTGACCTTGATCCTGCTTGCCTTTTGAATATCTCATAGGCATTTCAAACTCAACTCAACATGTCTAAAATGGAATTCTGGATGATTTTTTTTAAATGAAGTACAGTCAGATACAATGTGTCAATCTCTGGTGTACAGCACAATGTCCCAGTCATGCATATACATACATATATTCGTTTACATATTGGATGATTTTTTTAAACCTATATATTCTTTATTTCTCTTCTACTCTTCCCCATTTCAGCATCCAATGCCACTATCCAGTGAGTTATTAAAGCCAGAAACTTGAGTGTTAGCCTGTTAATTTCATTTCTAAAATACATCTAGAATATTTTTGCTTCTCTCCATGGGTCTCCATTAGTACCATGCTGGTGTAAGACATCCTCCTTTCATTTTGACAGCTGCCATAGCCTCCTAGCCAGACTCTCTGATTCTGACCTTGTTTACTCTAGACACCCAATCCATTCTACATACATCGCAGGAGTAAGCTTTTAAAAATATAAATCAGATCACAACATTCTCTGGTTTAAAACCCTTTAATGGCTTATAATTGTAGTTTGGATAAATCAAGTCTTGAGTAACCTACAATGCCCTGTAAATATTGCCTGCTTCCATCTCCAGTATTACTGTGCTCTTTGCTTAGTAAACTTGAGTCACATTGTCTTTCTGTCAGTTCCCAGGGTACATCTAGCTCTTTCCTGCCTGTTATATTTCCTCTGCTTAGAATGCTCTTGGTGGGGCTGATTCTCCCTATTCTTCATGACTTGACAAAACTTTAAGTTTTCAAAGAGGCTTTCTGTAAAACTCGCATCAACAGTAGTTACCTCTGATATTCTCTCATGGCCCACTTGCCTTCTCTTTCCAGTAGCCTGCAACTATTTGCTGTAATTGTTTTGTTATTTGTGAAATTTTTTTGTTCTACGTCTCCGGTGCAAGAAAGTAAACTTCATCAACGCAGTGACATTGTTTAGTCTTGATTATATCACTAATTCTTGGCACACAGTAGGCCCTGAATAAATATTCTTTAAATGAATGAATGATCAATGATCTCCCAACCTAAATGAGAAGGCCATAAGATTCAGTGTTTATCCTGGTCTTCATGCCACTCAGGCAGCCACTCACCTAGCCCAGGTCAGAGACAAAGTGTAGAAGACGTTTGAGAACTACAAAAGGAATCAACCTTTCAGCCTTTCTAGGGTGAAAATATTATGGGACTTGGAGTCAAGAGAACTGTATTCCAATTTGAGAGAATTACCTAACCTCTCTGAGCCTCGGTTCCCTCATGTGTGAGAACAGGGATAATGTTTCACATCTTGTAGCCTTAGTATCAGCCCACAATGCCTGATATGTAACACACGATAAAAATATGATTGTTTAATTAATAAAATCAGAATACTACCTTGTAGGATTTTTGTGAGGGTTACATGGGATGCATATGTAAGTTTCATATACATTATAAATGTTCCTTAAAGGCTTATCTCATAGAACACTAAGTTGAAAGTAACTAAAAGCTGTTTTCTTATTCAAAGCAACTCTGAAAAAGGCCTAAGTTGGAGGACTCACACTTCATGATTTCAAAACACCCTGAAAAGCTACAGTAATCAAGGCAGTGCAGTACCAGCATAAGACTAGACATAAGGATCAATGGAATAGAATTGAGAGTCCAGAAATAAACTATCACATTTACCATCAGTTGATTTTTTTAAAATATTTTTATTGAGGTAAAATGTCACAACATAAAATTTACCATCTTAACCTTTTTAAAATGTACAGTTCAGTGGTATTAAATACATTCATAATGTTGTTCAATAATTACCACCATTCATCTTTGTAACTTTTCATCTCACAAAACTGAACCCTATATCCATTAAACAATAACCTCCATTTTCCATTCCTAGCCCCTGGCAACCACAATTCTACTTTCTCTCTCTATGATTTTGACTACTGTAAATATCTACTTCATATACGTACAAATACACAGTATTTGTCTTTTTGTGACTGATTCATTTTGATCAGTATAATGTCCTCAATGTTTATCCATTTTGTAGCATATGTCAGAATTTTCTTCCTTTTTAAGGTTGAATAATATTCCATTATATGTTTATACCACACTTGGGTTGCTTCCATGTTTTAGCTATTGTGAATGATACTGCTACGAACATGGGTATACAGATAACCTGAGTCCCTGCTTCCAATTCTTTGGGTCATATAGTCAGAAGCGGAATGCTGGCTCAGATGGTAATTGTATTTTTAATTTTTTGAGGAACTGCCATATCTTTTCCCAAAGCAGCTGGAATTTCTAGGTCATATGGTAACTCTATATTTAACATTTTGAGGAAATAAACTTTGGTGTTCCAAAGTGGCTACACCATTTTACTTTCCCACCAGCAATTAATAAGGGTTTCAGTTTTTCCATATCCTCACTGACATTTGTTATTTTCTGCCTTTTTTTTTTATAGTAGCCATCCTAATGGATGTGAGGTGGTATCTCATTATGGTTGTGATTTGCATTTCCTTAATGATTAGTGATGTTGAGCATCTTTTAATGTGCTTATTGGCCATTTGTATATCATCTTTGCAGAAATGCCTATTCAAGTCCTTTGCCCAATTTTTAATCAGGTTGTTTGCTTTTTTGTTGTTGAGTTTTGGGAGTTCTCTATATATTTTGGATATTAATCCCTTATCATATATATCATTTAAAAATATTTTCCTTTATCCTATGAGTCACCTTTTTATTTTATTGATAGTGTCTTTTTTTAACATTTTTTATTGATTTATAATCATTTTACAATGTTGTGTCAAATTCCAGTGTAGAGCACAATTTTTCAGTTATACATGAACATATATATATTCATTGTCACATTTCTTTCTCTGTGAGCTACCATAAGATCTTGTATATATTTCCCTGTGCTATACAGTACAATCTTGTTTATCTATTCTACAATTTTGAAATCCCAGTCTATCCTTTCCCACCCTCCACCCCTTTGGCAACCACAAGTTTGTATTCTATGTCTATCAGTCTGTTTCTGTTTTGTATTTATGCTTTGTTTGTTTGTTTGTTTTTAGATTCCACATATGAGTGATCTCGTATGGTATTTTTCTTTCTCTTTCTGGCTTACTTCACTTAGAATGACATTCTCCAGGAGCATCCATGTTGCTGCAAATGGCGTTATGTTGTCTGTTTTTATGGCTGAGTAGTATTCCATTGTATAAATATACCACATCTTCTTTATCCAGTCATCTGTTGATGGACATTTACTAAAGGCTGTTTCCATGTCTTGGCTATTGTAAATTTGATAGTGTTTTTTGATGCACAAAATTTAAATTTTTTCATGAAGTCCTATTTGTCTGTTTTTCATTTTGTTGTTTGTGGCTCTTGTGTCATAGCCAGGAAATCACTGTTAAATCCAATGTTGTGTTGCTTTTGTCCTTTGTTATCTTCCATAAGTTTTATACTTTTAGCTCTTACAGGTCTTTGATCCATTTTGAGTTAATTTTGGTATGTCATGTTAGATAAAAGAAGTCCATTTATTATTTTTTTTTGCATGTGAATATCCAGTTTTGCCAGCACCATTTGCTGAAAAGGCTGCCCTTTCTGCACTGAATTGTCTTGAAACCCTTGTCAAAAATCTTAACAGTATATGTGAGAGTAGATTTCTGGGCTTTCTATTTTATTCCATTGGTCTATATATATGTCTTTTTTTTCTTTCTCTCTTTTTCAGAAAAAATTTTTGGTGGGGGGAGGTAATTTGGTTTATTTATTTTAATTTATTTGTTTATTTTAGTGGAGGGACTGGGGATTGAACCCAGGACCTTGTGCAAGCTAAGCACACACTCTACCACTAAGCTATACCCTCCCCCCTATATAGGTCTGTCTTTATGCCAATACTACACTGTTTATGGCCAGTTGATTTTTTTACAAGGATGCCAAGACAATTCAAAACAGAAAGAATAGTATTTGTAACAAATAATGTTGGACAACTGAGTATCCACAAACAAAAGAATGAAGTTGGATTCTTAATCACACCATATACAAAATTTAACTCAAAATGGATCAAAGACCTAAATTTAGCAACTAAAACCTCAAAGCTCTTAGAAGACAACATAGGAGTAAATCTTTGTGACCATGTATTAAGCAATGGTTTCTTAAATATGACACCAAAAGCACAAGCAACCAAATGAAAAAAGATAAATCGGAATTCATCAAAACTAAAACCTTTTGTGTCAAAGGACACCATCAAAAAAGCAAAAAGACAGAATAGGAGCAAATATTTACAAATTACATATTAAATAAGGGAGCTATATTCACAATATATAAAACATTCTTTTAACTCAACAACAAAAAGACAAACAACCCAATTTTAAAATAGGCAAAGGATTTTAATAGACATTTCTCCAAGGAAGATATACAAATGGCCAATAAGCACATGCAAATGTGCTTAACATCATTAGTCATTAGAGAAATGCAAATCAAAACCACAATGAGATACCACTGCATACCCATGGGATGGCTATTTAAAAATATGAACAGTAATAAGCATTAGTGGGGAAGAAAAACTTCAACAAATAGTGCAGAAAATTATTTAAATAAATGTGGTGAAAAAAAGTTAGTGAGAATGTGGAACAATGGAACTCTCATACCTTGCTGGTGGGAATGTAAAATGGTGTAGCCACTTTGGAACACCAAAGTTTATTTCCTCAAAATGTTAAATATAGAGTTACCATATGACCTAGAAATTCCACTCCTAGGTATGTACCTAAGAGAACTGAAAATATGTCTACACAAAACCTTATACAGAAATGTTCATAAAAAGTAAGAAGTCAAAATGACCCAAATATCCATCAACTAATGAATGGATAAACATGTGGTATATACATACAGTAGAATATTAGTTGGCAATAAAAATGAAATACTGATACATACTACAACATGGATAAACCTTGAAAACATTATGCTAATGAAAGAAGCCAGACACAACATACCAAACATTGCATGAACATCCAGAATAGGTAAATTCATGGAGACAAAACTTAGACTAATGGTTGCCAGGTGCTGGGAAAGGGAGGAATGACTGCTAATGATTATAGAGTTCCTTTTTTGGGGTGATGAAAATATTCTGAAATTAGATAGCAGTGATAGTCGTACAATTCTGAATATACCAAGAACCACAAAATTGTACACTTTAAAAGGGTGAATTTCATGGTATGCGTAATCTAACTTACTTAAACCATTATAAAAAGCAAAGGACATTTATTCAAAGACCACATTTTGAATGTGAAGAATCTGAAGAATTTGAGCATTTACATATGAATCAGTGGTCTTCTCTTCAAATGAAACTATAAAGGCAAGTTACAGGCTGGGTGAAAATATTTGAAAAAAAAATCTATGTGATAATGACATTTACCCAGAATATACAAAGTACTCAAAAATAGAAAGACAAACAACTCAATTTTTTAAAATGGGTAGAAGATTTAAAGATATCTTCCTTGACCAAAAAAGATACATGAAGGACAAGTAAATATAAGGGAAGATGTTCAACATCATTATTGATGAGGAAAATGCCAATTAAAGCCACTATTAGATATTTCTATTCACCCACTAGAGTGGCTGAAATGAAAAAGACTGACAAGTGTTAAAAAGTATGTGGAACAACTAGAACTCTCTGAATTGCCAATGGGAATGAGAAATGGTAAAGCAACTTTAGATACCAGTTTGTAGTTCTTATAAAATTAAACATGTACTTAACGATCTAACCCAGCAATCCCACTTATTGGGTTTTTACCCAAGAGAAACGAATACATGTTCACTCAAAGACTTAAGTACATGAGTCCTCATAGTAGACTTACTAATATAAGTTTTAAAAAAATCCTGGAACAACCCAAAATGTTCATCACCTGACAAATAAAACTTGTGATATATTCATACAATACCATACAATTCAACAGTAAATAAACAAGTTACTGATAAATACAACACTGATGAATTTCAAAAACATTATGCTAAATAAAAGAAAGCAGACATGAAATTCCTGAAAAGGCAAAACTGTAGTGATAAAAATCAGGTCTGTGTTTTCCATTGGCCAGAGAAGGAGATTGTCCACAAAGGGGCAGAATTCTGTGGTGACGAAAATGAAATGTTCTACACCATGACGACGGTGGTGGTTACAGGACGATATACATTTTCAGAACTCATCAAATTACAGATAAAAATGGGACACTGAATTTGCAAATAATACCTCATTAAAACTAATGTTTTAAAAGAGCATCACCCAAAAAATTCATTTAAGGATGAACAAATTGAGATCTAAAGGAGTATAGCAGTCCTTGACTCCTAATCTAAGGCTATTTGCATTACAACTTGCAAATTTTTTTTAGAAGAAAAGCAACAAATGTACTTTGATTTATTTGGTTTTCCCCACCTCTACTATTTGCTGGATCTTCTTGGGAACATGGTAATTAAATGTTTGTATTATCAGGTTTGTCTCCTATTTAGCTCAACCTGTGAGCAAGCCTCTTGATAATAAATAATTCATTGTAGTCCCCAGTTGAATGACAGACTGTCTTACAGTTTCGAAATCCCATCAGTAAAAGGGGGCTAATATCCCTGTCAGGTCTCTAAAAGATGAAGGAAAACTAAGAAAGTCTCAGACAGTGGTTTGATAGAAATGAAAGGTGCTGTTTCCAAGCTTGTGACTTGTTTTGTGTTCCTCTACTGCCTTGTTCCAAAAGAAAGCAAATACTTCACTTGAGAACACAACTATTTAGGTTGGTGAAGGATGTTTTTACAGATTTCATTTTGGAAAATCCAGGGAGCCCCCTGCTGTAGCTTCTTGTTACTGCACTCAAGCGATGCAGTAACAAGCTGCTCTTGAGCGACACTGCCATCAGGTGGAGCGAGGAGAACCACTTGGGTAAAACAACCAAAAGAGCTAGTTTGACATCTTGTTCACAGTGACATAGTCTAGCTAACGCAGAATACCTTCAAATTGGATGTAATTCAACAAACATTATTAAAAGTCTGTTATTTACCTGGTGTTAGGTTAATGCATAAAGAACAGATACTTGGAGACATCTCTTTAGAATCAAAAGTTAAATGTTACAAAATATATGGCTTTACAAAATGCTCTTATGCAAATTATTGGGTTTGATTTACTAACAGCTCTGCAAGGTAGCTATTATTATTCTAACTTTACAAATGAGGAAATTGAAGCTCAGAAAAGCAGAGATTTGCCCAGAATTACTTTTCTAGAAAGCACTTTAAAATTGAATAATTTCCATATGGACCATAACTTTGGCCAGGTTCCAGGGATATAAGGGGAAATAAATTCAAGAACCTAACTGTTCACTGTAAATATGTAAAATAATTATAACACAGAGGAGGAAGCCCCCAGTTATGATAGGGAAAGTTAGGAAATATTTCTTTAGAGTAACAAGTTGAATCTCAAACAGTATAAATAAATTTGCTATGTAGAGAAAGAAGAAGTTTCCAGGCAGAAAAAAAAATGCGCAAAATATGGGAACACAGAAAACTGAGGCAGTGAGAGAAAGGTGAAAATTCCATTGACTAGGGAGAGCATCAGATAAATAATGAGAAGTCATAGGGTTGAGCCTGGGAAACACAGTTGCAACCAGATTGTCAAGGGCCTGTATGTCATTCTAAAGAGTTTGGATTTTTAAAATCTCTGCGTATTTCCACTGTTTATAAAATCAGCAGAGTAATGTTTTAGGAAGATAACTCTGGAGCCAATGTAGCTTCTGTGCTTGGGGAGGTGGATTAGCTGGAGACTGTTGGAGTCCTCGGGCATGAGATGATGACAGTGTCAACCAAGGCTGACACAATGAGGATGAGGCCAAACAGGCTGACTAAAGAGATACTAGGAGTCAGACTTATCAGAAGTGGGTGATCAGTCGGATTTGGGGGGTTAAGGGAAAGGGAGAATCAGACGATGACTCCAAGTTTGAACCACTGGGTGGTTGGTAACCCTGCCATTAAATACATGTAGATCACAGGATTTGGAGCCAGTAAGTGATGGACCCAGAACTCAAACTCAGGCCTTCTGATTCTAAACCTTCTGCTCACTGTACTCTAACATACTGTGTTTTACAAGACAGCCGTGCCAATTGTGGTGGAAAAATATTAATGAAAGTAACAAAATTCTTGCAAAAACAACCTCTAGCTATAGCTAAATTATTGTATTATCATAGCTTCTTTTGTCTTTTGTTGTGCAATAATTTCTCAAGAATATGTTCCTTCAAAACAGAAACAGACTCATAGACATAGAATACAAACTTGTGGTTGCCAAGGGGGCGGGAGGTGGGAAGGGACAAACTGGGATTTCAAAATATAGAATAGATATACAAGACTATACTGTATAGAACAGGGAAATATATATAAGATCTTGTGGTAGCTCAGAGCGAAAAAAAATGTGACAATGAATATATGTATGTTCATGTATAACTGAAAAATTGTGCTCTACACTGGAATTTGACACAACATTGTAAAATGATTATAACTCAATAAAAAAGTTTAAAAAATAAAATATAAATAAAAACATACTTTAATGCATCTTAAGGAAAAAAAAAAAGAACATATTCCTTCAAAGCCCTGATATACTTAGGTCACTTCCTTTCTGTCACTAATTTCCTCCTAGGTCTTGGTCTACTTTCAGAGAAACTATTAATACAGAAAATTTGGATATATACAATCTAGCCCAAGTTATGTTGATGTAATGGCACAGAAGTCAACTTGCTCCAGTTCAGAGGTGCTCACTGCCTGACAATACTGCAAGTTCCCTGGCTACCTGGACCTGTCATCATCAGTCAGTGATTCAGCTCTCAGTGTCACTCATTCAGTCATTGCATTGTGCTGACTCAAATACCAGACACTCTACATATTGTAGTTGATTCAATCCTCCTAATGTCTCTGTGACAGAACAGTTAAGTCATCCTCACTTTATATGTGAGGATCCTAAGACCCAGAGAAGCTTGATAACTTATCCAGAGTCTGACAACTTGAAGTATATATGCTAACTACTCCCACACTGGCACATGCAGCCAGAACGTCACAAGTCCCAGACCTGTGTCTCCAACACTCTACTAGTCAGTCTCACCTAGACGTCCGTCACATGCCTCCCAACTCAGTGCCTGAAATCAAGTTCACTATTTTCCCCATGATCTGCCACTCTTCTGTTTTCTCTCCTGGTCAGTGGCATCAGTACACCCCTACTTGCTCAAGTCAAGAATCTAGAACTCAGTTTAGTCTCTTTACTTGTTCTCTCCAGTTATACCCAGTAACCTCACCTTTTTCACCTCACCTTCCTGCTCACCTATTTTTGCTTTAAAACATGAATGACTATATAATCATTCATGTTTTCTTTACTTGAAAAATAATTTCTAAAAACCGCCTGTCTGGCTGGTGTATCTCAATAAAACTACAACTTGCTTTAAGTTACAGAATGTTCTTTGGAGTTCTATCATTTGCAGTGTCTTGATTAGTGATCATTTTTAGCTTTGCCCCAAGCCTTTAGTAATGTGTTAGAAAAAGTTTCTAAAGAGTGTATATATATATATGTGTATCTATATATATAAATGAATATATGTATGTTCATGTATAACTGAAAAATTGTGCTCTACACTGGAATATATATAACTGAATATATATAACTGAATCACTTTGCTGCATACCAGAAACTAACACAACACTGTAAATCAACTATATTTCAATAAAAAATAGAGAAAAAAGTTTCTAGATTTACAATAATATAAGCACATAATTTCTGGAAACAATAAGTACTGCTGGGCAAACCAACAAATTTGAAAAGCAAAATCATTTAGTCATGCATATGAATATGCTGCAGGATCATTTTTACTTTCTGCTTTTTAGCGGTGATAAATATTTAGCAAGATCCTGAAATATGCCTTTTGGCCCACCCAGAATTTTAATCTTTTAGTAACTCACAAACAGTTTAATATTAATATATGGAGCACATAATCTACATTTTCCCTGGCTTCTTACTAGTTTACTCTTTTCCATGCCAATAAAAATTCTTTGTACAGTATGCATAGCAGGTAAAAATAAACTGCTTAGGTTTGTACCCCAACTCTGCTACTTCTAGCTGTGTGACTCAGGCAAGTTGCTTAACTTCTCTCTGCCTCAGTTTCTTCATTGATAAAATGAGGATAGCAATAGTGCCTACCTCACAGAGGTCTTGTGAAGGGTGAAATGTAAAATGTTTGCACATAGTAAGTGATTAGTAAGTGCCAGTTCTTTCTTACTCTTCTGATTATAAAAAGTATATATGCTTATCATTCTAAAAAGTCAGCAATATACAAAAAGTTTTTTTTTAAGTAGAAATCACCTGAACTATTTCATGACCATCATTAGCATTTTGGTGAAAATCCTTCCAGTCATATTTCCATGTATGTGTGTGATATGCAGAATCTGAAATTTACTGCAGAGGGGAAAATTTATATAAGGAGCACTGGTGCCTGTGAGAGAGGCAAGTTCCAGATCCTTCTTTGATATTCAGAGTTACTGAAGCAGTGGTCTTAAACAGTTTAGGGTGGCAGGCAACTAGTTGCTGAGACAAAAATGCCCATGACCATCAAAAACAGAGAAGGTGGTAGACCTGCTTCTGCCCTGAAACCAAGTGTGAGGAAGGTTTGGGGTTGATGGGGCAGCAGACACCAGCCTCTGCCCTGTTTCAGCTCATATGAGAGGAAGCTTGTGATCCTAGTGAGTGATGTGCATATAAGCAATGGGAAACCCTGTCCCTCAAGAGCTCTAAGTCGGCAAGTCAAGACCTACTTTGGAAAGCACTGATGTATTTGTATCCTCAAGCTCTGATTCAGAAGACTTGTGTTTAAGGGTCTCATCGCTTGAGGAATAACCTAACTTTGCACCTTCAAACAAGCTAAACCCAAAGCTAGAAGGAAGAAAACAGTAAAAACCAAAACAGAGATCAATGAAATAAAGAATTTAAAAATAGTAGGGGAAAAAAACAACAAAACCAAAAGTTGGTTCTGTGAAAAGATCAACAAAATTGACATTGAGGAATGTCATTAAGGTATCTTGGGGCAGGATACTCAAGAAGGTAAACTGTATTTTCTGCTAAGCTGAGAAGAATAGCATTGAGGTTACTATCATTTAAACAGGAAAAGAAATATGACTATTTTATTCTCAAGCAAATAAAGAAGGTATACTTGTTATTTTTCTCTGTGAAGTATTTTACATAAATGGAATCATGGCATATATGTTGCCTAATAATGTGCTTCTTTCCCTCACAATATGTTGTGGACATCTTTCTGTGAAGCAAATATATAAATGTATATCTGTACTGTAAGTTTTTTATCAGCTATATACTATTCCATTATATGTACAATTAGTATAAACCACCCCAAAATATCAGGAAAGAAATATTAACACAGTCCATTTTTTTTAAATAAATCACTAGTGTCCCCAGCTACTAGATCAATAGATGATTCCATATCTTCCTCTTAGATCTTCCTATTCTCCTTGAATTATCTAAAATTCAAGGGCCTTACAGAGCCAAAAGGAGGTCATTAGACTTTCATGTCCAGGGAGGGAAACCCTAGTGTTGGTTCTGTCTTTGTCCTCCCAGCTCTTCCACCAGGGGCTCTTACATCATGAGGCTATCATTACTAGATTAGAGATAATCCTTCTTTCCCCTGTTTATAATCTAGCCTCACCATGAGCTGCACAGGGGGCTTGGACTCTACTTCATGATTTCAGAGGAATTTAACCCCACATAATCTGGACCAAAGACCTTGAAACTAAGTAAATCTCAGTCAGGTCCACAGAGCTGCATGGCAGTGGAGTATAATGATCAGGAACGCGGGATCAGAAATTAGACTGCCTCAGTTTAAATAATAGCTGCCCACTAACTGTGATCTTGGGTAAATGGCTTAACTTCCCTAAGGCCCAGGACTCCCAACTGTATACTGTAGATAACAGTACCTACTTCAGAAGGTCATTTTTACATTCAAATCAGGAGATCGACATTAAGATTTTTACCCATTGGCATTGTTCACAGTTTTAAAAACAAGCTATCATAATATGGTTCAGTAGTATAATGATTTGTTGATGTGGTTTGATCTCTGTTTACTTCGTACCTCATGTCTTCCCATACATGTTTCTGTGATGTTTTGCAAAATATACTGAACTTGAAATGTGGTTGAGAGATTTATGTTCTTGCCTCTTATTTTATCCAGTGTCATTTTGGGTTTCTTTACCTTATAGTTGCTAATTGTGTGTTTGGGATTTATGAGTCTCATATATGCTTGGCAAGAGACATGACTGCATTCTGATCAAACTTCAGGGTCAACAACTGACTGAGCAGACTTTATGTGCCACCTTCCCCCACTATTCCTATGCCTAAAGGTGAGTGGTGACTAAGGGGATGAAACCCTTATTATTACTGAAACAGATGAGGTGTCTCTGGAGGCCAGCTTACCTAAGCTAAGTCTTACTTTTGAAAGCTGGCATGAGCTGAAAGAACCAAAGAGATGGGCCAGCACCACTCCAGGATCTTTCTTTTCCCTTTCTTTCTTTCTTCTCCTTACCCCTGGTTTATATCAATTCAGATAATCCTGATTCAAGAAACAGTTTCTTTTAATGTTTGCCTGAGTCTGCCTTACAGAGAAGTCACAAGAATCACATGGATTATTAGGATGTGAGGGCCCTCAGGACTGTGAGGACTGTAAGACATCCACGTCAATCTCCTTATTTGATGTATAAGAGATACTAGCTCCCAATTGTCTAGTGATCACACAGCTACTCAGGGGAAGGTAAGATTTTAAACCCAAGTCTGGACACTCTAGCCAGTGTCCTTTATTTTTATTTAATGAATTAGTCTGCCAAGAATTTCCAAAGAAATTCATATTTAGGTGATACCTAGTAAATGCTATTGAGAAGCCAGGATAAATGGATTTATATTATCTCATTTCATCCTTACAACTACTCTTAGAGAGCTTAGCAACTTGCCAAAGGTCACAATGGATAAAAAGTGGGAAAGCTGGGATGTGAAATGATATCGTCTGACTCCAAATCCAGAGTTCCTCAAAGAGAAAATGTTTGTGCTCAGTCTACCTGGGCTTCACCTCATACATATGCCTGTATGGTATGTGCATGGTAAAATTCAATAAAAAGTTCCCTCTCTTCCTTCAACCAAAGCATCCTCAGCCAAGGGAAATCTTATTCATGAACCTCAGGGTTTAAAAACATTTTTTTTTTTCCCCAGAGAACTAGAGCCTCTAATCCCTAGTTTCTGAAAATATGGTCCTCACACCAAAACCATTAGCATCCCCTTGGCGCCTATTAGAAATGCAGGAAATCAGGCTCCACTCCAGACCTCCTGAGCCAGCATCAGGAATTCAGGTGAGTCGTGTGCCCCTTCAAGTTGAGAAGCTCTGCTTTAGTCTAACTGAAGCTGAAGGATTTCTAACTTCTAGTGATCAGATAATATTGTGACTAAATTTCTCCTTAACATGATGGTTTCAAAATAATTATGTGAAAACCTCTCTCGAGAAGTTGAAAAAGTGACTATTTCAGAGAAACAGGATTAACACTAGACGGTATATCTTGCTAAAGGCAAGGAGACTTGAAATCAATCTGAAAGTCTTTTTTAAACACAGAGAATTTAGAGAAATTTCTTTCTCACCCCAAGTCACTAAGTGATGAAGATAATAAATATTTATTGGAGAAAATGAAAATACGAGGGGAAAGGAATAGTTATCGAATAGCTTCACCAGGCATTTTACATAGTTTAATTTCTCATCACAACATCGGATCCTCCTGGTATAAACTGAGGCAAACAGACATTAGGGAAATCGTTTAAGGCTATGCAGAGCTGGGTCTCAATTCAGATTCATCTGCTTCCAAAACGCCTTGTGCCACTCCCTGTGTGTGACCTACGTACACTGTGGTAGCTGCTGTAAGAATTAGAAAGAAGTTCCAATTTTCTCAATTCTAAGATGCACTTTTTCCCCCACAGCTTAACATTTCCAAATTTGGAATGCTTCTTATAACCAATGTCAAAAGACACTTGCTAAGGTGCCAAAAAAACTCAATGTAGATTGGAAAATTTTTTTCACCACATAGTGCCAGAACAGCTGGATATTCAACTGAAAATAATGAACCTTGACTCTTACTGTATATCACACACAAAGATTAATTTGAGATGAATCTAGTCTTAAATGTAAAAGCCAAAACTTTAAATGTGGAAGGATATATTTGAAATCTTGGGATAGGTAAATATTTCTTAAAGAAGACACTAAAAGCACTAAATACCCTCACATCCATTAGGATAGTTACTGCAAAAAAAAAAAAAAAAAAAAAAAAAAAGACAGAGAGAGAGAATGGGAGTTGGGTGTGGTGTGGAGAAATTGGAACTCACGGACACTGTTGGTGGGATTGTAAAATGGTTCAGCCACTATGGAAAACAACATGGAGGTTCCCCTAAAATTTAAAAATAGAACTACCAGATGACCCAGCAATCCCACTTCTGGGTATGCATCCATGAGGACTTAAAGCAGGGTCTCAAGGAGACATTTGCATGCCCATGTTCATAGTAGCACTATTCACAGTAGACAAGAGGTGGAAGCAATCCAAATGTCCATTGATGGATGAATGGATAAATAAAATGTGGTATAGACATATAATGGAATATTATTCAGCTTTAAAAAGAAAGGGAATCCTGTCACATGATATAAAATGAATGGACCTTAGGGACATAATGCTAAGTGAGATAAGCCAGTCATCAAAAGACAACTACTGTATGATTCCACTTATATGATGTATATAGAGTAGTCAAAATCATAGAGACAGAAAGTAGAATGGTGGTTACCAGGGCTTGGAGGAGGGGAGAAGATGGGGGTTGTTGTTTAATGGGTATAGGGTTTTAGATTTATAAGATGAAAAATTTCTGGAGATCTATTTTATAACAAAGTGAATTACTTAGCATTATTGAACTGTACACTTTAAAATGGTCAAGATGGTAAATTATACATTATGTCTTTTTTACCAAAATAAAAAATTTTAAATCTTTACAGAAAGAAAGCATGTAACATAAAAGAAAAAAAAAGATTAATTGGCCTTTGTAAAAATTAAAACTAGCCATTCATTGAGACACTGAAAAGAAAATGAAGAGGCAAATCACATACTAGGGGAAAATATTCACAATACATAACCTGCAGTGGGTGCAGTGGTGCTCCCTCTGGAGAGTTCCCTTCCACAACTGCCAGGAATTTGGCTGCTAGAAGTTCAACAATTGCATCTGCCTCTAGACATTGCCCTTGACCAAAAGAGAAAAGGTAAGGGGGAAGAGGAAAAGAAAGATAAGGGCATCCAGAGAGGTGAGAGGAAAACTAGGATTGAGCGGAGACATGCAAATCAAGGGAAGAACATGAATCAAAGGAAGAACAAGGAGGTCACTTGTCAAATGTTCCTGAGAGATTATGTAAGAGAAAGACTAAACAATACATACCAGATTTGGCAATATGGAGGTCACTGATGACAACAGGTAAGAACAATTTAGTTACTTAATTGGGGCAGAAGCCAGACTGTAATGAGTTCATGAGTAGGAGGTTAAGGAACTAGACACTATAAGAAAAACAATTCTGAGAAAATGCTGAATGCAAAAGGAAGGAGTGAGCTAGGTTAGCATCTGGAGCAGCTATGTGGGTCAGATCGCAAAATGTTAAAAAATTCAATTTAATTATTCTTACGTAAGTAAGAAATTCACTTGGTTTAAATTTTTTGAAATTATACATTGAGTAGTCTTACTCTAGTTCCCCATAATCCACATCCCCTATCCTGGCCTTTATATGTAACCACCAAGAGTTTTTTTGAAACTTTCCATTATTTCTTTGTGCAGATATCAGCAAATACTAATGTAAATTAATATTCTTTTCCATCTTTCTTACACAAAAGTAGCACAACTTTGATTTTTTTTTCACTTAACAATAGCTCTTGTGTATCTTTCCAGATTAGTACCTATGGAGGAACACAGGTTGTTTCCAACTTTTTGCTACTATAAACAATGCTGCATTGAATAACTTTGTACAGTTGAAAGTTTGTATGTGTAGGTATATTTTTAGGCTTATATTCCAGAAGTGGGATTTCTGAATTAAAGATTAATGCATTTTAAATTTTGATGGATATTTTCAAATTGCCTTGCATTGGGTTTGTACCATTTTGTCCTCCAAGGCACTATGTGAAAGTGCCTGTTTCCTCTACCTCCAGCTACAGAAAATGCTATCACACCTTTGAATTTTTTTGTAGTCTGAAGAGTAGTCACTGGTATTTTACTATACTTCTATTTTGCATTTATCTTATTATGAAAGAAGTAGGACATGCTTTCATATGTTTAAAGGCAATCTGTACTTTTTTATAGTGAACTTTGTTTCTCAAAGTCTCATTGTCTACATCTTTATCAATTTTTCCTTGGGTTGTTGGCTTTTTTCTTCTCAGTTTCTAGGAGCTTTTTTTTTAATATTAGAGGAAGGGAGCTATTTATCATACAGGTGAAAGATGAATAATGGAGCAAGCTTACTAAGAAGAGATGGGGAGTGATATCAAAAGCAAAAATGCAAGTATTAGTCTGAAGTAAAAGGAGGGATATTTGCTACATGATCACAAAAGGGACAGAGGGAATTGGATCCACACGCCAGTGGGTGTGAGGATTTTGTGGCAGAGTTGCAGGAGTACCAGTTTATTGGCTTCTCCTTTCACAATGAAACAAGAAGCAGATTCATCTCCTGAGACTTGATGAGGGGGCAGAGATGGGAAGAGAAGAGGTTGGAAGTTGAGAGGGAAGTTTGATATAGCCATTACAAAGAGTAGAAGAACAGTAAGACTTGAGAGATACAGTAAGAGTCTTGGGAAGCCCTGAAGGCAGCTGAACATGGTGACCCTGAATTTATAGTTATAGTAATAGGCCTGGTTATGTGATTTTTCTCTGGCTATGCTCAGAAGCCCATGGGAAGGCATGGTGAAGGTAGATAAAACTGAAGTTTTCATCCAATAATTCATTTACCTGGGACTCAGCATTTCCCTCAAATGAACCAAAAGGACAAAGGGACAAAGGAATATAGATCACTGTCAAAAGAATGACAGAAATGACTGGTTGCAAGTTGGACTGAGAGGAAACGAGGACAAGAGGAGGCAAATGGGTACCGAGAAAGACCAGAAGTTAGTCTGAAAAACAAGTATATGGGGAGTAGAAAAGCAAATAAACAGAAATGATGGGAGACAGTGGCTGAGAGTAGGTTGTCTAATTTAGTGATTTTACAGGCAAAATAATTTGAGATGAAGACAAGGAGCAGGGTGTAATATTGGGAAGTGTGCCTAAGGTGAGAGGGGTGGAGGTTACTGAAAATAAAAAAATCAAGAAACCAAAAGCCAGGGTGTTGGATAAGTAGTACACTTTAGATACTGAAGTCACTCATATGGATGTCAGAAGTAGGGTGGAGAGGGAGGTTTATGAGCTGAGAGCTTGAGTATTCAATAAATGAGAAGTATTGCCTAGGATGCCAAGAGATGACAGACACAAGAAGACTAAAAGGTGATATAGCCAAATGGCATGAACCTTGAAAATACAGAGGTTTTTAACAAGCAGATGGAAGAGTAAGGGTAGGAAAGCAACATTAAGAAACGGAGAGAAAAGAGCCCTCTGACCTCAGCTCTGGACCTGATACACAGAAGTATATAGGGTTGTGAAAGAAAAGCAGCCTTCACTTGAATGGGCTGTAGTAGACTCTGACCCACAGAATATTTGTTACGGATTTTAAGCTTTTAGTAATGTGGAACAATTAGATTTGCATCACCATTTCGAAATAGGAAGGTACTTCTCCCTACTGGCCTGGGTCAGCCAGCTTTGAGAGTCATCTTGCAGGAGGCATGTTCCAAATGTTACACCACCTACAACTCTAGTTCCATCATTTCAGATTAAGGTTGGTGATATCACAAATGTGGCTTTTACACTGGAGCATAAACGTGCATGATTGCTTTTCAGGGAGTAGTCTGAATTAGACACAGGAAGAGGGGATAAGGAGATTGGATGTTTGAAGGAGGAACCCTCCCTGAGTGAGGGAAAATAGAAGACTGAGAGCACCTGAGTTAATATTAATAGCTAACACTTACTACTGAGGATTCACCATCTGTTGGGTCCTGTTCTAAGCACTTTATGTGTAAAAGCACATTTAAACCTGACAAACAACCTAATGAGGTAGGTTATAATACAATCACTCATTTTTCAAATGAGGAAACTGAGGAAAAGAGATGTTAAGTAACTTGCCCTGGTTGTGCCATGCAGTTCGCAAATAGTCAAGCCAGGGTGGAGGCTCAGTCTTGGTCTCCAGAAGCCATGCTTTAAACTACCCTGCTCTACTCCTTCCTGACAAATAATGTCCAGAGTCAGTCTTGGAAATCTTTAAACATGATATGGGTTTTCCTGGGCGGTCGTTTTGGCACTTTCCCATTATTCCTGCAAAGAAATCTCTAAGAGACTAGTTCTGGACTCCGCAAAGAATTATATTAGGAGAGAGAGATGAGAGAATCAGACTGTTTACACCAATCAAAAAACAAAATAGCCTAAAGGAAGCAGTATTCAATAAGGTAGGAACAGTTTAATAAGTGAAACCCAAGAGCAGAATTGGCCTTTCCATGGCTCCTCGGTCCTTAGTCATTCTCTTGACCTTATGGTCTGGGACTTTGAGGGAGGCATAGTCACTCTGGAGTAATGCTGTGAGCTGAGCTGCATGACTCAGCTCTTAACATCTAAGAGGAGAGGGAGATTATGGGGAAGAGAGAGTATATGCCTCTTTTCCTCCTGTTTCAGTCTCAGCGCTAACCTTACAAAACTTTAGATCCACTCAAGTCTTTGGGATCTTTTGTGGAACCTAGCCCAAAGAAGTCTCTGATGTATTTCAAACACCTGCAGAGTCTGCTGTAACCACAATAAACCATTATTTGTTTGTCTGTTTTTTACCAGTTGTTCAGAATAGCAAGTCACAAAATAGTACGTGCTGTTTGAGCTCATTTTATTTTTCTCAACAAAAATGTCTGTATCTGTATACAAAAAACTTTAGATGGAATATATAATTGTTGACAAAAATGATCAATAAACAATCAATAATAAGAATAGAAAAGAGTTTTATCTGAGCCAAACTAAGGACCAGCCGAGGAGCCTGCCTCCCAGATTACTCTGAGAAACTGCCCCAGAGAAGCAGGGTTTTCAGCACACTTTTATATCTTGTCAGAACAAAGAACATTAAACAAGTCAGGGATACATTTCTGCAAGGTTTCAGAAAAATAGAGCAGCACGTACACGTACAGCATGTACAATGTGGCCTTGGAACCTGGGAAGGGAGTCTTATCATCAAAGGAGGACCAGCATTGGTGTCCCAGGAAGGGAGGCATTTAATCTTTATTTTTATCATAGACATTCTTTACTTATGGTCAAGGTGCCCTTTTCTTTAATAATGAAAGCAGATGTGCAATGTATGTTTGATAGGCCACAAACAGGCTGTTTTAGTTAGCATAATATTCAGGTTAACTCATGTATAAGCCAGAATGACTTCTCCATATCTCAGTACATAAAAATTTCTTTTATTATTACCAACAGTAGTTAAGTCCAAGGAGCTATTGTAAGTATTTATAAATTCATTTTTCTCGTCTATAATTTTCTTCTTTTTTAACAATAAACATAACTTATGAAATAAAGAAATCAAATAGTTAATTATAACATTAATGGTGGGCCATGAAACCATTCAGCAGGACACGGTCAAGAAAATAGAAAGCGTCTTCCTGAAAGCTGTGCCTTTGATCATTCCTTCTCACAACAGGTTTCTTCCACAGCTGTGTGTCAGAGGGTAAAGTTGGAAAAATGTCACCTCTCCACTCTCTGTGTCTCTACCTGCCCCATATTGACCAATCACATATGCTGGATGTGCTCAACTTCTCCCTGTCCTTGACTTACTATGTGAGCTGAGGGCATGGCCCAGACATATCTTTCCCTAGGCATTCTACAAAACAGGAGCCACTTTATGCCACCAAAACACTAACATCATATATATGAGACAATTTCTTAGATTATTTCACCAGGCTTTTCCTAATTATTTCACCAAGCTTCCCCTACCAAGCTTCTAAGAGCTTGGTAATATGTGATATGCTCACATCATTTGGTCATTATCCCTTCGTGCCTTTTTTCTCCTCCCAAGAAAGACCAATTAGCTTCTAGATTAACCAGGAAACACTAACGATGCCCCTTAAACCAAGACAAATATACAACAGGCTGAGTTATTGAGAATTAAATGGGGTAAGATTGGATGTAAACATTCAACAGCATTATTTATTTTCTGTTGCTTAGAAGCAGTATGCTGCATATCCCTGAGAGACTATTATTTTTCTAAAGACTGGGAGCATCTTATCCCCAGAAAATATTCTTTTATGATGTTGGCATTGGGTTCTCATTGTTTAAAATATCTAGACCTTATTAATGAACTGTTAAGTCCATTATTAAAGAAAGTAGTGAGAAAAGGAAGCCTGGGTGTCTTGAGAGAATATTTTTGTTGAACACTATTATTCATCACTCTATTATTAAGGAAAAAGAAAAAGGAGAGGGAGGGGAAGGAGAAGAGGAAGAGGAGGAAGGGGAAGGGGAAGAAGAGGAAGAATCTGTCTGCCATCTTGCCAACATTTATCCTCTACGACAAAAATATCAAGTGTTGGAGGTGTGAAAAGCCTGGTCCCTGGAGAGGTAGATTAGGAAAAAGTGGGAGACGCCAGTATTAAGTGGGGAAGTAGTGGCTTTCTTCTAGAAATTAGAACCACTGGAAAAACACAGGTGGCTGCATTAAGCCAGGGAGAACCCTCAGTGCATGGCTTGGTGATTATGGCACAGTTCCCCATGGCTGAGTGGGCATAACCCAGCCATCTACCTTCTGTCTAATGTGGTATCTAATGAGATACAAAACTCACAGACTAAATGAGACTGAGCCTTGAGCGTATCTTTGGTACTGATCACAACAGACAAAAGGCCAGAGGTCTCTCTCCTCGTTTACACTGGAATTCAACAAGCTCTGGAATCCTGGTAAAGTTCGAAGAAAGAGAAGGGAGCTATGAAGAATGACTGATATTGAACTTATCCCCCTCCCTTGGCATAAGATTTAATTTGACACAGAAAAACACAACATAAGATTGTTTTTATCCTTTTCAAATGTGCCATGTGATATTTTTGTCAAAGAGGATAAATGTTAGCAAGATGGCAGACAGATTCCTCTTCTCCTCCTCCTCCTCCTGCTCTTTCTCCTTCTTCTTCTTTTCTTCTTGCTTAATAATACCACGCTGAATAATATTGTTCAACAAAAATTTCTCTAAAATAAACTTCATTATATTTCTATACTACTTTGGCACTTATCTTCAAGTTCACTTGACAAACTCTCACATTAGTATGGAATTTCTTTTCCAAAAGAGAATTACCTGTGAATCAAATCAAATCTAATCTAACACTTTCAAAGCATAAAGGTTATACTGAGTACCTTCTAGGGGTTCAGCTATTCCTTCATTATGAAACTTCTTAAGTGATCTATACTAGTCACTTCTATCCGACTCAGATAAAGTGTTTTTTAAATTGTTGAAACGTGGCTTCCTAACCTCACCATTCACACTGTTCTTGCCAAGGACTCCTGTATTGCCACATCCAATGATCAGTATTCTTCTGTTTCATGTAATATCTACATTGCATTAAACACAAGAACCTTGCTCTCAACTTCATGAACTATGTCTTGTGAACTTTGTCCAGATATTATATTACTTTGGGTCTCCTACTTCTGAACACCTGGTCTCTGTTTTCTCCAGTACTCTCTTCTCTCTTCCCACCACACCCCAGCGACATTCCCTAGGCTACCCTACTTCTTGCTTACTAGTTTCACAACCATTCTTATCCCAATATCTTCTTATCCAGGCTTATGAACTCTTTTGCCTATAGGGCATATCTACTCAGGTATTGCATCACCTTAAATATAGTGGCTACCGGGGAAAGGATAAATTTGAGAGTTTAAGATTTGCAAATGTTAACCATTATATAAAAAAATAGGTAAAAACCAATTTTTTTCTGTATAGCACAGGGAACTATATTCAATATCTTGTAATAACCTTTACTGAAAAAGAATATGAAAACGAATGTATGTATGTATATGCATGACTGGGACATTATGCTGTACATCAGAAATTGACACACTGTAACTGACTATGCTTCACTTAAAATAAATAATTAATTAATTTAAAAAAAAAAGAACTGGGGAAAAATTGCATAGAATGCAGGTGCTATAAGGATGACAATCCATACTCTTTCTCTCTTGAATTTGTCCTCTGATTCAGCACCTGTACCGAATACATAACAGCACAATCCTTTGAGCAATCCTAGGAATGAACTTAATGCCTTTTGTACTGCCAACTACAAGCCACCCAGTGCTTTTAGAGCATTAAGTATAAGATGGCACCAGGAGAGATGAGGCTACAGGAGCCAGATCAGGAATGGCCTGAATCACTTGCATAGAAGCATGTAGGTGAGAGAGCCAATTTTTCTTTCTCCCTTATGCTTCGGAAATGGGACCCACTGACTTATTCCCCAGTGGCTACTTTACAAATGGTTGTTTAGGTTGTGTAACATGTAGAGTAAAACTTTTATTTTGTGGGGAGGGAGGTAGTTAGGTTTACTGATTATTTTTAGAGGAGGTACTGGGGATTGAACCCAGGACCTTGTGTATACTAAGCATGCACTCTACCACTAAGCTATATACCCTACCCACTGAGTAAAACTTTTATTAATGACACCAATAAAACTTAAAATCAACATTTGCCACACATTACTATTTTCTTTTCAATGGCTACTTTGGGCTAATTCCCAGGAAAAAGGATGAATCAAAGAAGTGATGGTTGTTCTTATTAATTTTCACTTCTTTAACCTCTAGATTGCTTACTCTAACTTATATAGCTTCAAGCATTGTACCTGTTAGACACGGACTTGCCAGCATTCAGTTATATCATAAATATTTATGCTAAGATGTCCTACACTCTCTAGAAACTACTATTTTACTCTCCACTCCAAATCTCCAACACTCCCTTCCCTTTCCTTACCCTCAATTGATAATCTTGTTTCTTTTAGAGACAAGCAGGCACCTACCTGCTCACCACAAATCTACCAACCCTCTGGCATCTGTACCCACTTTGTTGATCCTTGTATTATAAGGGTTGGAACTGGCATGCTTTTATCTAAGGAAAATCCTTACTTGTTCATTGATCTCTCCCCTCACTCAGGGCTTTGCTTTTCCTCTCACTTCTGAATACCCCATGACTCTGGTGACACCAGTTGCTCTTGCCTGATTTCTCAATTTCTGTACTTGGATGTCTATCAGGAATCTTAAATGTAGCTTATCCAGAACAGAAATTTTGATGTCCTCCACACCCCAGGTTTGCTTCTTCTCCAGTCTTCCTTCTCTCAGATGACACACTCATTCAGATGTTCAGACCCAAACTAGAAGTCATTGTCGATTCTCTTCTTCTCCTTCTCTCATGTCCTATATCCAGTTTACCTCTAATACCAAAATATAACCACACCTAGTCATTTCTCACCTCCTCCACCACTACTATCTTAGCCCTAGCTAACCCCAACCCCATCTGATTGTTGCAAAAGCTTCCTGAGTGGTTTTTCTACTTTCGCTCTTAGCTTCTTACACAGTGGCCAAAGTATTTTCTTTATCTTTTTTCTTCCAGTTTTATTGAGATATAATTGACATACAGCATTGTGTAAATTTAAGGTTTACAGCATAATGATTTGACTTAGATACACCATGAAGTGATTATCACAATAAGTTCAGTGAACATCCATCATCTCATATAGATACAAAATTAAAGAAATATAAAAACATTTTTTCCCTGTGATGAGAACTCTTAGGATTTACCCTCTTAACAACTTTCATATATAACATACAGCAGTGTTAACTATGTTTATCATATTGTACATTACATACCTTCTACTTATTTATCTTACAACTGGAAGTGTGTACCTTTTGCCTGTCTTTATCCAATTCTTCCCACCTCAAACCTCACCTCTGGAAAACACAAATCTGATCTCCTTTTCTATGAGTTTCTTTGTTTTGAAGTATAATTGTCCTACAATACTATGTCAGTTCCTGTTACACAACACAGTGATTTCCTATCTCTATACATTTCAAAATGATCACCAGGATAGGTCTAATTATCATTTCTCATCATAAAGATATTATAATTATTTACTATAATCTCTATACTGTATTCATACTCATGATTTGTTTATTTTCCAACTGGAAGCTTGTACCTTAACCTCCCTCACCTATTTCCCTCTTCTCCCCTTCCTCCTCCCCTATGGCAACCATCTGTTTATTCTCTATATCTATGACTGTTTCTATTTTACTGTTTGTTCATTTGTTTTATTTTAAAGATTCCATGTATAAATGAAATCATAGAGTAGTTTTCTTTATCTATCTGACTTATTTCACTTAGCATAATACCGTAAAATAATACATGTTGTAAAATGGCAAGATCTCATTCTTTTTTATGGGTGAGTAATATTCCATTGAACATATATACCACCTCTTCTTTATCCATTCATCTATCTTAAGCAACTTTGGTCACTTCCATATCTTGGCTATTGTAAATAATCCTGCAATGAACGTGGTGGTGCATATATCTTTTCTAATTAGTGTTTTCATTTTCTTTGGGTAAATACCCAGGAGCAAAATTACTGGTTCATATGGTATTTCTATTTTTACTTTTTAAAGGAATTTCCATACTGTTTTCCACAATGGCTGCATTAATTACATACCCACCAACAATGCACAAGAGTTCCCTTTTTTCCATATCCTTGCCAACATTTATTTGTTCTCTTTTTGATAGTAGCCACCCTGACAGGTATGAGGTGATATCTGTCCCTCAGACCAGAGCTACAGACTAACCAGGGTCAATAAGATCTGTATTAAGAAAAAGGGCTATCCCTTAATAAGACAGTGATATCTCATTGTGGTTTTGATTTACACTTTCATAATGATTAGTGATGTTGAGCATCTTTTCCACCCCAATGTTCACAGTAGCACTATTTACAATAGCCAAGACACGGAAACAACCCAAATGTCCATCAACAGATGACTGGATAAAGAAGATGTGGTACATATATACAATAGAACACTACTCAGCCATAAAAAAGAATAAAATAATGCCATTTGCAGTAATATGGATGGACCTGAAGGCTGTCATTCTAAGTGAAGTGGGCCAGAAAGAAAAATGCCATATGACATCATTTATATGAGGAATCTAAAAAATAATAATAATAATGACACAAATGAACTACTTATTATTTATAACTAAGATTATTGATTTCTTGAATATGAGTAAGCACATTTGACTGTCCTTTATGATTGGATTACCACATTCTGTTGATTCGTATTTTGTAGTTAGCTTTATTCCTTTGATAACTATGTAAATTTAAATAGTTAAAGCTTTAATCTGTTCTTAGAAACAATGATCAGTACATACATGTAAACTAAAAAAATGTGCACTATACTGTATATATGTATTTACATGCAATATAATATGTATGTGGAGTTGAACTATAATAATTCTACCGAATAAAACTGAAAAAGGAAAAAAAGTTTTTTAAGATTTTATTTTCTACTTATTTCTTATTGATTTATATAAATAGTGCATGATTTGATTAGCTAATATTTTGTTTAAGGGTTTTGCCTCTATGTTCATGAGTGAGAATTACTCACAGTACCCTTTCTTCTTGTGTTTTCAACAGGTTTTTTTTATTTATACAAAAATTGAGCATTACTTTCAAGTAATCCTTTATTTATAAAATAAATTGATATGTTTTCTCCACTTTTCTATTCTCTGTAAATATTTGTGGAAGATTGGTATAATTTCTCCCTTAAATATTTGGATGCATTCACCAGCGAAGCCATTTGGGAAAGTTTTAAATTATGGACTTAAATTTTTTCTAATAGATATAGGACTCTTCAGATTTCTGGTTTGCCTAAGTAAATTATATTTTTCTAAGAATGCCATTTTAATCTAAGTTTGCAAAGTCATTGGCATAAAGATGTTTATAATATCCTCTTGTGACTCTTGTATTGTCTGCTATTAAGTTTTATTTCCTGACACAAGCAATTTGTCTCTTCTCTCTCTTTTAAAAAAAATTAATCATAATCACCAGATTTAGGAAAGTTGTTATATTCCCAAAAAGCAATCTTGTCTTGCAGATTCTCCATATTATTTGTTTTGTTTCATTAATTTCTGTTCCTTCTTATTTGAAGTTCATTTGCTGTTACCATTTCCATTTCTTGTGGTGGATGCTTAGCTCAATTCTGTACGGCATTTCTTTTTTCCTAAAGATGTATCTAAGGCTACATACTTCCCTTTGATCATGGCTTTACATACATCTCACAATTTTGATACAAAGTATTTTCCTTATCATTCAACTAAATATATTTTAATTAAAATTATTGTAAAAATATTCAATACACACAAAGAAATAGAGAATAGTATAATGAACCTCCTCTGCCCATCACCCAGCTTCAACAACCTTTCACATTTTGCAAATCTTTTTCTCTTTGCTCCTTCTCACCAATACTTTTGGGGGCCTGAGACATCTTCAAGCAAACACCAGACATCACATTATTTTATCAGTAAACACTTCAGCAAGTTCAGAATATTTTCTAAATCCTAATGCGGGAAAGGAACTGGACAGCAGCAAAAAGAGCAAATGGGAAAAGCCACCATGAGAAAGGAAGAAAGAGGGAGTCAAACCACGCAGGGCCCTGGGGACAAATTTTTCAACCATTTTAAGAGCAATGGAGCACAATCAGATTGTGATTTTGAAAGCTTTCTATAGCTACAGTATAGAAAGAAAGGATTATAAAGAGAGCAAAATTATATATATATATATATGTAAACCAGTTAACAGGAAGATGAAGTTAAAGAACGGAGTGCAGCTGTCTATAATATCACCAATTCTAAACAGTTTCCAAATATCCCCATATAATTAAAGTATCAGTAATAGAGTATGTCCCTCTCCCTCCTTCTCAGAGGAACCATCTTACTCATAGTCTTGTTGAAGGAGTTGTTCTATACTAGTACTAGTAGTAGTAATAATAACTAATATTGAAGGCTTACCATTTGCCAAGCACTGTGGTAGATATTTTACACATAATTGATCTCTGAACTTCCATTTCTTCACATGTAAAATGGATATATTAAATAGGCACATTTATTATCTCCAATTTACAGGTGAAGAAACGGAAGTTCAGAGAAAGTAGCACAAACACATAGGTAGTAGCTGATTATACCTGAATTGGGAATATTACCCAATCCACAAACTGACCACAACCTATGACATAGTCTAATATAAAAATATGAGCTTGGATAATCAGACTACTTTTCTCATAGATTTGAACCAAGAAATACTGAGAGATAAGACGTATCATCAGTGGGAGCTAAAACAGAAAGTTTCTGATGTAGAGAGAAGCTGTCAAAATCATGATAGGCCATTATAAAGTTAAGACAGAGAGATCCAAAACTTATAAGGAAGCCAAAGTTATGAGGCACACAAAGGACACAGCAGGAGTAGAAGAGGAGGAAGTCATTGGTAAAGAGATAAGCATTTGGAAAGAATAACTGACTCATACTGATGGCAGAGTACTAAAGTGAGAATTAATAGACTCCTGCTGCAGAGGTCTTGAGACCTGCCTTGGATCCAATTTCTGTTCCTGTGAAGCATGCCTGTACTACAAATCCTGCTCTTCCAAAGCCCCCATTGTCTGACTATTCCTGGTTTCCTAAACACATGAAGGTTTAGTATAAACATACTTTGTCAGTCTTGGTCCAGCTGCAATTTAATACAAGAATTAATTACACAGGTAATGGAAGCACTAGGAAGCCAAAGAGGGTACGAGTCAACCCCTAGATGAGCAATGGCAAGATCTACTACGATATCTATGGCCAAATGACAAGGAAGGAAATGGTGTTACAAGAGCCTAGAATGCTGTCCACAGGGAGCAGGGACCATGCAGAGGGGAGCTGTCCATCAGGAATGGGAACTAGAGACACTGTTTTAGGCATGGTAAGATATGAAGAAATTCCCAGGCTACCCCCTTACCTTCTGAATTTCAATTTTCTCCTGATTTCTTCCATTAGCTGAAGCTACCTGCAAGCCAGTTGGCAAGGGAACCTCAGACACAGAGCTCCCTGCAATTCAAGGCAGAACAAGTAAAGGGTCTCAGAGCAAAAAAATTTTACAGAAAAGAATTACACATCCTCCATTACTTGAAGTAAATGGAGATAAACTAAGCCTATTTCTTAGCCCCAAAGAGTGTAATTTATGAAACTTGATTATCCTAGTGTTCTCCCTTCATAGAGGATGAATATCTTGTTGACTATTGTGTGAATCATCTGGAGGCACAACATCTGACACACATCTTGGAAAACATAAATTGGCTCGGGGTAACATGGTGGTAGACAGCTCAGGAACACAAGCATCAGCTGCTCCTATGAAGGCTAGGTCCAGGAAGGAAATCGGGAAGTCACTTAATGGTTTGATTACTAAACTCCATTCTATATCCCTTATTAACCCCACCTTGAAAGATAATTATCATGAATTATTGAAAACTGCTGGGGTGAGCATAAACCAAAGGACCCAAATGTGTCTAGAAAGTCATCCTCTATTAGTGGTCTCCCAGACTTGGACAGGGCTTTTTGAAACTTAAAGTTCCATCATTGTGAAAACCTGAGCCTCTCTGAGTTGGTTGGGATTTGTGAAAGTGGCTATTGGGTCATTTTATCACCCATGATGAGCACTGACAGTCTTGGAAGTACTGTTGCTTACAATGTTCCCTTTTTCTCAAGAAAGAAGGGCTCTAATTGGATTAAGAATCAATTAATGATGTTTGGGGAAAAGGACAGCTACATGCAAAAGAATCAAACTGGACTACTTTCTCACATCATGCACAAAAATAAATTAAAAATGGATTAGAGACTTAAATGTAAGACCTAAAACTTCTAGAAGAAAACACAGACAGCAGCTTTTTGACATTGGTTTTATAGTAACATTTTCTTTTTGTATATGTCACCTCAGGCAAGAGAAACAAAAGCAAAAATAAACAAATGGGACTACATCAAACTAAAAAGCTTTTGCACAGCAAAGGAAATTATCAACAAAACAAGAAGGTTACCTATTGAATAGGAGATTTTTGCAAATGATATATCCAATAAGGGGGTAATATCCAAAATACACAAAACTCATGCAGCTCAACATCAAACAGACCAATTAAAAAATGGGTAGACTATCTGAATAGATATTTTTCCAGGTAGACTATCTGAATAGACGTTTTTCCAAAGAAAATATACAGATGGCCAACAGGCACATGAAAAAATCACTAATCAGCACTAGTAATCAGGGAACTGCAAATCAAAACCTCAATGAGATAACACCTCACACATGTCACAACAGATATTATCAAATAAACAAATAACAAGTGTTGGTGAGGATGTGGAGAAAAGGGGACCCTTGCGCACTATTGGTGGGAATGTAAATTCGTGCAGCCACTATGGAAAACAGCATGGAAATTCTGCAAAAAAAAAATTAAAATTAGAACTACCATATGACCCAGTAATTCCACTCCTGGGTATTCATCCAAAGAAAACAAAAAATCTAATTAGAAAGGATGTATGTTCATTGCAGCATTATTTACAATAGCCAAGATATGGAAGTGACCTAAGTGCCCATTAATAGATGAATGGACAAAGATGTGATATATATACAATGGAATATTACTCAGCCATAAAAAAGAATGAATTCTTGCCATTTGCAACAACATGGATGGACCTACAGAGTATTATGCTAAGTGAAGTAAGTCATACACAGAAACACAAATACCGTATGATTTCACTTATATGTGGTATCTAAAACACAAAGCAAATGAGCAAACATAACAATACAGAGAGAGTCACAGATACAGAAAACAAAGAGTTGGTTGCCAGGGGAGAGGGGAGTGGTGGGGGGGATGAGTGAAATTGGTGAGGGAGATTAAGAGGTACAAGCTTCCAGTTACAAAATAAATGAGTTAAGGGTATGAAATATACAGCATGGGGAATACAGTCAATAATGTTGTAATAATTTTGCATGTTAACCAGATGGTAACTAATGGTGGTGATCATTTAGTAACACAGAAATATGGAATCACTACATTGCGCACCTGGAATGAACACAGTGTCGTAGATCACTCATCTCACTACAGTTGACCCTTGAACAATCTGGGGGCTAGGGGTGATGACCCTCCTTGAGGTGGAATATCCACATATAAGTTTACAAGTCGGCCCTCTTTTCTGTGGTTCTACATCTGTGATTCAACTAACCATATATCATGTAGTACTGCAATGCATATTTATTGAAAACAAAAATCTACATATAAGTAGACCTCTGCAGCTCAAATCCATGTCTTTCCAGGGTCAACTGTGCTTTGTATTGGAAAATACAGCTGTTGTCCACAAAAATGTTATTTCTGCTAACATGTAATATGCTCATTATTATTGTTATTTTTAAGTGAATTAAAAGAAAAGATTCCAAAAATATCTCAGTTATAATTTATAATATGGGAAATATTGATAGCTATAACTGTCTTAAACAAAAGCTCTTTGGGATTCTTAATAATTTTTAAGATTATAAATGGTCTTCAAACCAAAAAAAAAATTTGAGAACTACTGCTTTAAGGATCATACCTAGAAACTGAATGGATTTGCTGGGCCATAGGGAATGCATCATATTCAACTTCAGTATACAATGTCAAGTAGTTTTCCAAATTAGTTATGCCAGTTTACACTCCCATTAGCAATGGAGTGCTCTAGTTAGAGGACTTGATACTTTCTGTGATTTCTGATTTTTATTTGATTTGTAAAATACTCCACATCATCGCAAAGGGAACTAAGATTTTGCAGGGAATAGGGGTATAGCAGTCTAGGCTCCACCATTTAGTAGCAGGGTGATCTCGGACACATTATTTAACCTCAGTGTCCTCATAGGATTGTTTCTATGGTAACATGAATTATATGTAAAACACAGAACTGTGCCTAGTACTAGCAGACTCTGTACATAATTGTGTTTAATAAATGCTGGCTATCATCATGGTCCTTTGTCATCAGTTCCATGGAAATACGGAATTACAGCTGAGATATGATCAGCAGTGATCAGCTCTGGGATTGTAGCTATGCTGGTGAAATAAGTATTTTATTTAGGTTTCAAATTACTTTCAGCGTAGGGGTGGGTGGTGATGTCTAAGAATAGAAAATATATGAACTTACAGAAGTGGAAAAATCGGACCTCCTTGTAGTGAGGGTGGGGAGTCTGAGTTTTCTCATTTTTCTTTCAGCAAAATGAAAGCCCTGATAATATTTCCATCCCTTTGAGATGAGGAATTTCCTCAATCAAGATTCAGAAAGGACTCATTTAGGTTCCACAAAAGACAGACCCAGGAAGACAAAGGGACTGTTAACAAAGAGCTAACATTGAGTGCTGAATGTGTGTTAGACACTGTTCTAAGAAATTTTCATTTGTTTTGTCATTTCACTGCATAACAATTTTACATGTTGGATACTTTTCTTAACCCACTTGATTGAGGCATGCCTATCCATTTACCAAGCCTACATATTTGTTAAGGTGTGGAGCACAGCTTTAAGCCAAAGCAATCTGACCCAAGAGCCTCTTATCTTAATTATTCTCTGATACTGCCTCACTTGATTGCATAATTTTCAAAAACACATGGTTTGAGTCAGAGGGAGAGACTGATGCATATTTTAATCAAGTCAATGAACCTGTGAGATAGAAATGATAGAAATAATTTAGTGTTGATTCAAGAGCAATTTTCCTGAAATGATGAGGGGGAAACATGGGCATAATCAGAGGCTGGTGTGTATTACTATGCAGAGGATAAAGAATAAAGCTGGGCTTGCTTTAAAATGAGCCTCTCTGGACACTCTGTCCCAAGTCTTTTGGCAGCTCTTCACCCCCAGAGGATTTTACATTATTGAGTTGATCTGAAAGATCAACTTTCTAACTCTTTTGATCTTGTTAGTATTTTTCCTTTTACAGTGCCTTTCTCAGCAACCCAGTGAGGTAAGCAAGGTAGATATTCTTATTCTTACTTTGCAAATCAGTTAAGTGGTTTGCTTAAGGTCACATGAGAAAGTGGCAGAGTTGGTATTAGCCTAGATTACTGTCTCCAGATTCTGGGCTTTTTACATTCTGTCACAATTGGTATTCTAAAATACCACCCCTTCCCTTTTGGGCCATTTCTCTTTTTGCTTTTTAATTTGTTTTCTTTTTCCACATAGTTATTGTGCTGAATAATTATATGCAGCAACAACAAGCTTTCCTTAGTGTTCATGTCTATTTTATCTAGAGATCTTGAGGATCCAATTCAAGTGTTTCTTGAGAGATAATTTGGAGATAGACTTCCTTACTGATAAATTCTAAGGTTTTAGATGTTTTAAAAAGCTTTTCTAATGAGTTTTTTATATGACTAAATAATTGATTCAATGCATTTAAAAACCATTACCTGATACTCACCTGGCCTTCATTTTGACAGAGTAAAATTAGAAATTAGTCTAATATATTTTCCCTGTCCACTACTATTCCCCTTTACCCTTAGGGAGAGAAAAATATAAATCAACTCTTTCTTTCAACTTCCACATTGAGCAGTCCAAAATTTATTTATTTGGAGTTAAAATATATTCACTATTTAAACCTTGGATTTTTTGAATCTACTTTTTTTGGTCTTCTTATTATCATCTCTCTGTGTAAGAAATATTTTAGATAAGGCTAAAATCCCCTTCAGTTACCTTCAGCAATCTGGATCCATCTATCCCTTTCATCATAGGTAACCACTGATGTCACTTTGGTTTTTGATCTTCTAAAATTTTGTCTCTGCATTTATATACATACACACATACATACCCAAAGGAAACAAAGGTATTCTGTCATTTGGTTTATATTTTACATAAATAATGTTATTTGCTTTTTCCTGTTCAACATTATATCTCAGGAATCTTTCCATATTATTTGTTTTAACGATTACATAATATTTTGTGGTCTCTCTTTACCACAATTTATTTCTCCACACTTGTTGGCTTGTTTCTTATTTTTGCATTTACCAACAGTGCTGCAGTGAATATCCTTGTTCATGCTTCCTTATGCACCTGTACTGCTATTACTTTGTGATAGATATGGAGAAGCAGAATTGCTGGGTCACAGGCTGGGTATGTTTAATATTTTAATACTTTATTGCCAAACTGCCCTCCAAAACTATTGCAATTTAAACTACTATTAGCAGTGTATGAGATGATCTCTTTTTTCAATGCATAGCCACCTTTGATATTTTCAAACTCTTTCAATTTTGCAAATCTACCAAGTCAAATGCTACCTCATTGTTATAATTTTTTTTTCTGTTTTCTAGTAAGGTTCTGTGTCTTGTCATCTCTTACAGCCATTTATATTTCTTTTGTAAGTTGTCTGTTTATATCATTTATGCTTTATACAGGTGGTCATTTTCTTACCACTAATGTCTTTTAGGTGAAAAGAAATTTTATATGTTGATGAAGTCTTATGACTTTTGTTCTTTTCAACTGAGATGAAATTCATGTAACAGAAAATTTACCATTTCAACCAATATATTATTTTATTTTGAGGCGGGGAGAGGTAATTAACTTTTTTTAGTTTTAGAAGAGGTACTGGGGATTGAACCCAGGACCTTCTGTATGCTAAGCATGCACTCTACCACTGAGCTATACCCACTCCACTCCATCTTAACCATTTTAAAGTATGCAATTTGGTGATTTAGTACATTCACAATGTTGTGCAACCATACCGTTATCTAATTCCAGAACATCATCACCTGAAAAAGAAACCCTGTAAGTATTAGACATTCATGCCACATCCCTCTCCCCCACCAAGCCCCTGGCAATTACTGATCAGCTTTATATCTCTATGGTCTCTATGTCCCTTATGCTGAATATTTCATACAAATGGAATCATGTAATATGTGGTCTTTTGTGTCTGGCTGTTTTCACTTAGAATTTTTTGAGAGTCATCTGTGTTGTAGTATGTATCAGTACTTCATTTCTTTTTATTGTCAAACAATACCCCATTATATGGATATACCACATTTTATTTATTCATTAATCAGTCATGGGCATTTTGGGCTGTTTTCATTTTTTGGCTATTATCAGTAATGCTGCTATGAACATTCCTGTACAAGTTTTTGTCTGACCATCTTTTTTCAATTCTTTTGTAATATATACTTAGTAATAGAATTGATGAGTCTTATGGTAACCCTGTGTTTTAACATTTTGAAGAACTGTTAAACTACTTTCCAAAATAGCCACACCATTTTACATTCCCACCAGCAACTTATGAGGGTTATAGTTCCTCCACTTTCTTGCCAGTACATCTTATTTTCCTATTTTTAAATTATACCCATCCTAGTGGATGTGCAGTGATAGCTCATTTTGGTTTCAAATTGCATTTTTCTAATGATTAATGCTGTCAGACACATTTTCATGTGTATCAGCCATTTTTATATCTTTTTTGGAGAAATGTCCATTCAAATCCTCTTCTTATTTTTTTTTAACTGGACTGTTTGTCTTTTTGTTGATGAGTTGTAAGAGTATCTATATCTATGTCTATATCTATATCTATATCTATTCTTTTTTAATTGAAGTACTGTCAGTTACAATGTGTCAATTTCTGGTGTATAGCACAATGTCTCAGTCATGTATATATATTCTGAATAGTAGATCCTTATTAGATATTTGAGTGGTAAATGTTTTCTCCCATTCTGTGGGTTGTCTTTCAACTTTCTTGATAGTGTCCTACAATGCACAAGAGATTTTTATTTTAATAAAGTCTAAGATCTATTTTTTCTTTTCTATTTCTTATATATGTTTTGCTTTTGTTTTTCATGTCATAGCTAAGATTTCACTGCCATATCCAAGAAATGGAATTTGCACCTATGTTTTCCTCTGAGAGTTTTATATTACCTCTTACATTTAGAATTCGATCCATGTAGAGTTGATTTTTGTGTATGGTGTGAAGGGTCCAACTTCATTCCAATGCAGATGGATATCCAGTTGTCCCAGCACTATCTCTTGAAAAGACTGTTCTAGTCCCACTGAATAGTGTTGGCACCTCTGTTGAATATCAGTTGACCATAAATGTGAGGTTTTTATTCCAGACCTTCAGTTCTATGTCATCGACCTATGTGTCATGTCTATCCTTATACCAATACCATGCTGTTTCAATCACTATGGCTTTGTAGTAAGTTTTGAAGTTTAGAATTGTGAGTCCTCCAACTTTGTTCTTTTTCAAGATTGTTTTGGCTATTCTGGGTCCCATACTATTCTATATGAGTTTTAGGATCAGCTTGTCCATTTCTGAAAAGTAGGTATTGAAATTTTGATAGAAATTGCATTGAATCTGTAAATTTGGGAAATATTACCATCTTAACAATATTGTCTTCCAATCAAAGAACACAGAATGTCTTTCTCTTTATTCAAGTTTTCTTTAATTTCTTTCAGCAGTGTTTTACAGTTTTCAGTTTATAAGTCTTGCACCTTAGTTAAATTTATTTCTAAGTATTTTATTATTTTTGATGATATTGTAAATAGAATTGTTTTCTTAATTTCATTTTCAGATTCTTCATTGCTAGAGTACAGAAACATAACATTTTTGTATATGTTCTTGTATCCTACAACTTTACTGAATTCATTTATTAGCTCTATTAGTCTTTAAATAGATTCTTTAGGGCTTTCTATATTTAAAATTATGTTATTTGTGAATAGAAATAGCTTTACTTTACTTCTTTTCCAATTTGGATGACTTTTATTTCTTTTTCTTGTCTAACTGCCCTGACTAGAACTTACAATACAATATTGATTAGAAGTGATGAAAGCAAATATCCTTGCCCTGTTCCTGATTTTAGGGAGAAGCCTTTAAGTATGATGTTAGCTGTGAGTTTTTCATTAATGCCCTTTATCAGGTTGGGGAAGATTCCTTCTCTTCCTGGTTTGTAGAGTTGTTTTTTCCCCCTTGAAAGTGTGTTGGAATTTGTCAAATGCTTTTTTTGTATCTACTGAGGTGATCATGTGACTTACCCCCTTCATTTTCATAATATGGTGCATTACACAGACTGATTTTCATATTGAACTACCCTTACATTCCCCTAATAAATCTTACTTAGTCATGGTATATAATCCTTTTAATACGCTCCTGGATTTCACTTGCTAGTCTTCTGCTGAGAAATTTTACACCTATATTCATTAAGGACAGTGGTCTGTATTTGCTTTTATTGTGATTTCTTTGTCTTGCTTTGCTATCAAAGGAATACTGGCCTCACACAAGGAGTTAGACAGTGTTATCTTCTATTCTATTTTTTGAAGGCATCTGAGAAGAATTGATGTTAATTCTTCAAATTTTTGATAAAATTCAACAGTGAATGAAAGTCCTGAGCTCTTATTAGTTGGAAGTTTTTAGATAAGTGAATCAATCTTTATACTTGCTACAGGTCTATTCAAATTTTCTATATACTCTTTAGTCAGTTTTAGTAGTTTGTGTGTTTCTAGGTATTTGTCTATTTCATCCAGGTTATCTAATTTGTTGTGTACAATTTTCATAGCCTTCTCTTATAAACCTATTTATTTAAGATTGAAAATAATGTCCCTATTTTCATTCTTCATCTCATTAATCTGAGATCAAGAATCTCAAATCTCTCTTTTTTTTGCTTGGTCATTCTAGCCAAAAATTTGTCAATGTTGTTGATTTTTTCAAAGGATCAACTTTTGGTTTCACTGAGTCTTTCTATTGTTTTTCTGTTTTCTATTTTGTTTATCTCTGCTTTAATCTTTATAGTTCCCTTTCTTTTAGTTGCTTTGGGTTTAGTTTGCTCTTCTTTCTCTAATTCCTTAAGGTACAATGTTGGGTTGTGGATTTGAGATCTTTCTTCTTTTTTTTTTTTTAACTCCATTTATATTACTGTAAAATATTGTTTATACACAATTTTGGCTTCTTTTTTTAATGTAGATGTTTACAACTATAAATTTCCCTCTGAGCACTGCTGCTGCTCCATCCCATAAGTTTTGGTATGTTGTGTTTTTGTTTTCATTCATATCAAAGTATTTTCTAGTTTCCCTTTTGATTTCTTCTCTGACCCACTGGTTGTTTAAGACTGTGTGGTTTAATTTCAACATATTTGTGAATCTTTCAGATTTTCTTCTTTATTCATTTCTAATTTTATACCATTGTTGCCAGATGTTATATCATTTCAATATTTTAAACTTTATTGAGATTTATTTCATGGCCTAGCATGTTCTGTGCTGAAGAATGTTCTCTATGCACTTGTGAATAATGTTAGTTCAGCTGTTTTGGGGCTGAAGTATTCTATATATGTCGGTTAGGTCTGGTTGATTTATAGTGCCATTCAAGTCTTATATTTCCTTGTTTATTTTTTTTGTCTAGTTGTTCTATTGATTATTGAAAATGAGGTGTGGAAGTTTCCAATTATTTTTGTTGAATTGTCTATTTCTCCCTTCAACTCTGTCAGTTTTTGTTTAATACATTTTAGAACTCTGGTGTTAGTTTTATGTATGCTTGCAATTGTTTTATCTTCTGGATGAATTTACTATTTTATTATTATGTAATGTCCTTCTTTATCTTGTGTAACAATTTTTGTCTTGAAGTGTATTTTGTCTGATATTAGAATAGCCGCTCAAGTTCTCTTTTGCTTACTGTTTGCTATCTGTTGGTACTGAAATCTCTTTTTCCATTCCTTCATTCTCAGTCTATTTGTGCCTTGGATATAAAATGAGTTTCTTATAGACAGCATATAGTTGGATAAAGTTTCTATCCATTCTGCCAATTTCTGCTTTAAATTTGAGAGTTTAATACATTTATATTTAATGTAATAACTGATAGAGAAGGATTTACTTTTGTGATTTGTGTATTTGTTTTCCATATGTCTTATATGTTTTATTCCTTAGTTACTCCATTACTGCCTTCTTTTGTGCTAAATAGTTTTTACTTAAATAATAGTTTTCTAGTATGTCATTTTTTTCTTTTTAATTCCTTTACTATATATTCTCTAATTATTTTCTTAATGGTTGCCCATGGAATTACAGTTGACATCTTAATTTATAACAAGATAGTTCTATTTAGCTGTGTGGTTACCTTTATAAGTGTTCTTTATTTCTTCATCTGAATTGGGGTTTACTGTCTGGTGTCCTTTTATTTCAGATTAAAGGACTCCTTTTATCATCTCCTGTAGAGGAAGGTTTACTAGAAACAATTTTCTCAGTTTTTATCTTTATGGGAAGTCTTGGTTTCTTCCCTTTTTTGTTAGATTTTGTGTGTGTGTGGTATAAAACACAACATAAATTTACCATTTTAACAACTTTTAAGGGTATGTTACAGTATTGACAACTATATGCATATAGTTGTACAACAGTTCTCTAGAATGTTTTCATCTTGCATCACTGAAACTCCGTACCCACTGAACAACAACTCTAATTTCCTCTCACTCCAGCCCCTGACAACCACTATTATTTCTGTTTCTATGAGTTTGATTACTTTAGATATCTCATATAAATTGACTGAAGAGTATTTTTTGTGTGTATGATTGGCTTATTTTTCTTAGCATACTGTCTTCAAGGTTTATCCTTGCTGTAGTTTATGGCAAATTTTTCTTCTTTTAAAAGACTGAGCAATATTCTATTGTATGTATGTACAATATTTTCTTTATCCTTTTATCCAATGATGGACATTTAGGTTGCTTCCACATCCTGGCTATTGTGAATAATGCTGCAATAAGTATATCTCTTTCATTGTTGCAAGATCATTTTGCTGGATATATAAATCTTGGTTGACAGTTTTGTTCTTTTAGCATTTGAATATGGCATCTCACACCCTTTGGCCTCCATGGTTTCAGTTAAGAAATCAACTGTTAATCTTACTTATGATCCCTTGTACTTGACAAGTCATTTCTCTCTTGCTGCTTTGATGATTCTCCTTGACTTTGATTTTTGATAATTTGATTCTAATGTGTCATGGTGTGTATTTCTTCAATTTTTGTCCTATTTGAAGTTCACTGAGCTTTCTGAATATGAAGATTCACATCTTTCATCAAATCTAGGAGGTTTTCAGCCATTATTTCTTCAAATATTTTTTCTGCCATGTCTTGTCTCATGGGATTCCCATTACATATATGTTGATATGCTTAATAGTGTCTCACAGGTCTCTGAAACTCATTTTTCTTCATTCATTTTTCTTTGTGCTCCTCAGATTGGGAAATCTCAATTGACCTATCTACAAGCTCACTGATTCTTTCTTCTGCATTCTTAAATCTGCTGTTGAACCCCTCAAGTGAATTTTTAATGTCAGTTATATACTTTTCAACTCTAGAATTTTATTTGGTTCATTTTAAAATAATTTCTATTTCTTTATTGATATCCTCTATTTGATGAGATTTTGTTTTCTCAGTATCCTTTACTTCTTTGTACAAAGTACCTTTTGAATATTATAATGTGGCATCTCCAGAAATCATATTCTTCCCTCCCCAAGGTTTAGTGAGCCTGTTTGTTGTAGTTGTTGTTTGTTTGTTTGTTTATTGAGTTTTCTGAATTAATTTGGTAAACTCTTTTTTTGTCCTGTGGGGCCATTGAAGTCTCTGTTCAATTATTAGTGGTCAGCTAATAATTTGACAGAGAATTTCCTTTAATCCCTGGAACAACAACTACAGAAAACCTCCCAGTTTGTTAAGGACCTCCATGTGCATGTTATGATACACATTCAACACTCAGATGGTAACAACTCTGCCTTAGCCTTCACTCCCCACTTGAGCAGAGACTGAAGGCCAGCTAGAGGTGAGAGTTCAGGGTCTTCTCGGGTGGTCTTTCTGAACATACACCAGCCCTGGGCATGCGCCAGCCTTCTAGAGTCTCAGGAAGATGTGGAAACTTCTCAAAGGCCTTATTCCCCAAACTCATTTCCCAGGATATCTTCCCAAACTTTTCTATTTTTCCATTGCTTGTTCCAACTGTGTTGTTGTTGTTGTTGTTGTTGTTGTTGTTGTTGTTGTTGTTGTTGTTGTTTCCTCAGGCAGCAACAGACAATACATTTGCCTTTAAATGTTTTTGACAAATACTTCCAGGTAACTGCCTTAGCATTGGGAGAGACCCAAGTTAGATGAAATGAAGACAAGCCCTTTTATTTGGTCCTTCAGGGAACCACCAGACAAGTTAAAAGAAATCACCACAATTCTTTGAGAATAAGGTCTGTTCTGCCCTCTCTAGTACTTGGAACATATGCCTAGAATGCAAAGTGTTATCTTAAAGGCTGCTGCTGAATGAACCAGAGAGTGGAGGATGGAGGATGAGGAGTGAAAATTAAAATATCACAAAGCTTTCATATCAAGATTCAGCTGTTTCAGCTTAATATCCAAAATAATAAGAAACCCAATCAAAAACTGGGTAGAAGACCTAAATAGACATTTTTCCAAAGAATACAGACAAATGGCCAACAGGCACATGAAAAGATGCTCAATATTTCTAATTATTAGAGAAATGCAAATCAAGACTACAATGAGGTACCACTCACATCAGTCAGAATGGCCATCATTAAGAAGTCCACAAATGATAAGTGCCGGAGAAGGTGTGGAGAAAAGGGATCTCTCCTATACTGTTGGTGGGAATGTAAATTGATGCAGCTACTATGAAGGACAGTAAGGAGGTTCCTTAAAAAATTAAAAACAGAGTTACCATATGATCCAGCAATCCCACTCCTGGGTATATATCTGGAGAAAACTCTAAGAACATGAACCCCAAAGTTTATAGCAGCACTATTTAACAATAGTCAAGACATGGAAGCAACCTAAATGTCTACTGACAGATAACTAGATAAAGAAGCTGTGGTACATTTTATACAATGGAATACTATTCAGCCATGAAAAGAATAAAATAATGTCATTTGCAGCAACATGGGACCTAGAGATGATCACATTAAGTGAAGTAAGTCAGACAAAGACAAATATCATATGTTATCACTTATATGTGGAGTCTAAAAAAAGAAGATACAAATTTTATTTACAAACCAGAAATAGACTCACAGACATCAAAAACAAACTATGGCTACCAAAGGGAAAAAGGGAGGAGGAATAAATTTGGAGTTTGGAATTAACAGACATACATAACTATATATAAAATAGATAAACAAGGACCTATTGTATAGCATAGGGAACTACATTCAATTTCTTGTATAAGCTATAATGGAAAAGAATCTGAAAAAATATATATATATTATATATATGTATAACTGAAGTGCTTTGCTGTACACCTGAAACTGTTGTCAAAAAATCAGCCTCTGCACCCCAAAAAGTGAATTCAAACTTGGAGGCAGAGTTTTGGGAGCAAAATAAAGAGCAGCTTTATTGCTTTGCCCAGCAAAGGGGAGTCACAGTAGGCTAATGCCTTGGAAACTGTGAATCCATCTTGGGATTGGGGTCTTGAGGTTTTATAGAAAAACTGGATGGAACCGAAAAGGTGATCACAATCAGGGCATTTTACAGGATGTTACATTCTCTTCATCTTGATAAGAGCTTGCTGTTGTTATGGAGGAATTTAGGAGGCTTTGCCCCTTTTCTTGAGGTTCAGTTCATCATGTTCTTTCAAGATATCTAGGACAGAAGGATAAGTTATTCGATAAGAGTGCACAGGGAGGGGAGTGTGTTAGTCATAAGATCAGTTTAGCTAAAAGTACAGGCCTGAACAACTCAAGAGCCATCTTGTTAGTTTTCTGCTCTTTCAAAACTAACATTGCAAATGAACTACACTTCAATAAAAGATAAAATTTTTAAAAATTAACTAAAAAAAAAGATTCAGCTGTTCTTTTCTTGATTAAGTATTTGCCTGGTTACTGTCAACTTTTTATTAGTTTCTAGAGGTTCTGATAAAGTTGGTTGTGACAGCTTTTTGCCAGTTTGCTTACTGCTTTTGTGGAGGGACAGAACTTTGGATTTCCCCTCCTTCTTTAAAATTTTCACTTATGTCACTCTGATTTAGATTGCTGAAATTCATTTTAAGAACTTTCTACCTCCATGGTTATAAATATATTCCCTTAAATTTCCTTTTATTCTTTGAAAGATATAGTTTTTTTTAAACATGGGTCTGAAATTTATTTTTGTAAAAAATGTGAGAAAAAAATTGTGGTAGGCTGAATAGTGGTCCCCCAAGAACCCCGAATGTTATCAAATATGGCAAAAGGAATTGTGCAGATGTGACTAAGGATTTTGAAATGAAGAAATTATCCTGTATTATCTGAGTGAGTCTGAAGTAATCACAAGGGTCCTTATAAGGAGGAGGCAGGAGATCAGAGTAAATAGTACTAGGAGATGTGACAGTGATGGAAGCAAGAGGTTGGAGAGCTACAAGGAGTAAGCCATGAGGCAAGGAATGCAAGGCAGCCTCTAGGGCCTAAAAAAGTAAGGATACATTCTTTCCTGAAGCCTACAGAAGGAATGCAGCCCTGCTGCTATCTTGATTTCAAATGTCTGACCTCCAGAATTCTAAGAGAATAAATTTGTGTCGCTTTAAACCACAAGGTTTGTGGTAACTTGTTAAATAGAAATAGAAAACAAATACGGAGTTCTTACTTCAAATTTTAGCCAAAGGAATGAGATATCACCTCACACCTGTCAGAATAGCTATCATCAAAAAGTCTACAAATAACAAATGTTGGTGAGGATGTGGAGAAAAGGGAACACTAGTACACTGTTAGTGGGAACATAAATTGGTTCAGTCACTGTGGGAAACAATATGGAGGTTTCTCAAAACACTAAAAATAGAACTATCATCTGACCTAGCAATTCCACTCCTGGGTATTTATCCAAAGAAAATGAAAACATTAATTCAAGAAGGTACATGCACCCTAATGTTCATAGCAGCATTACTCACAATAGTCAAGATGTGAAAGCAATCTAAGTATCCATCAACAGATGAATGGATAAAGAAGATGGGATACACACACACACACACACACACACACACACACACACACACAGAGTAGAATATTACTCAGCCATGAAAAAAATAAAATTTGCCATTTGTAGCAACATGAATGGACCTGGAGGATATTATGCTTAGTGAAATAAGTCAGATGGAGAAAGACAAATGCCATATGTTACCACTTATATGTGGAACCTAAAAAATAAAACAAACAAATAAATATAACAAAATAGTAACATATCCATAGATATAGAAAACAAACTAGTGGTTACCAGTGGGGAGAGGGAAATGGGGAGGGGCAAGATAAGAAGTACAAATTACTATGTATAAAATAAACATGCTGCAAGGATATATTGTGCAGCACAGGGAATACAACCAATATTTTATAACTTTAAATGACATGTAACATATAAAATATATTGAATCACTAATGTTGTACACCTGAAACTGATATAATATTTTAAATCAACTATACTTCAATAAAAAAAATTTAGCCAAAGGAATACCCCAATGCCAAGAACTGAAAATGTATCCTCTCACTGATTGGAAATGCAGGGGTTGAAGGGTTGGGGTGGGGTGGGATGAGAGGGTTGTGTAAGAGTAACATGATCTGAATTCTGTTTTAAAGAATCACTATGGCTGCTGACTTAACAACAGACTATTTGGGAAGGTGGGATATAAAAAGCAGGAAGGTAAATGAGGAGATTTGATTATTCCAGTTGAGAGCTATGGTGGCTTGAATCCAGGAGCATAAGTGGTAGTGATAATTGGTCAGACTCTAGTTACATTTTAAAGGTAGAAGAAATAGGATTTCCAGAGGGATTGGATGTGAGGTGTGAGAAATAGAGAAATCTAGGGTGATTTTTTCTGTTCTGAACAATAGAATGGAGTTGTCACTTATTAAAATAAGAAAAACTATATGAGGAGCAGGTTTGGAGGAAGAAAGATAGTTATTAGTCATATAAACTTTACACTTTCCAAGTGGAGTTACCAAGAAGGGGTAGGAAAAGTTACTGACTTGGGATGGGGTAGAGGTCAGGGCTAGAGATAAGAATTTGGGGAGTCATCAGCATATAGATGCCGCTTAAAGTGATGAGACTGGATGAAATAATGTACGGAGGGAAGGTAGATAAAGAAGAGGGCTGGGCGTTAAGCCTTGGTGGACTCCAGTAAATGTTGAGGAGGAGAAATCAACAATGGAGACTCTGAATGAATGGCCTATGAGGTAGAAGGAAAATCAAAGGGATATGATGTCCTGAAAGCCAAGTGAAGAAACATTTCATGAAAGAGGAAATGGGCAAATGTATCAAAGACTGCTGAGAAGTTAACAAGGTGAAACCAAAAATAACCACTGGATCTGGAAACATGAAAATTGATAACTTTGCCAAAGTTGCAGAGATAAAGCCTGATTGGGAAGATTTAAGAGGGAATATGAGGACAGGAAATAAAATAGGGATAATAAATAACTCTTTTGAGGAGTTTTGCAGTAAAGTGGCCTTGAGAAATAAAGCAGCATTTGCAAGGGGAAGTGTGGTCAAGAAGCACATTTTGGGACATGCAAAATTATATTGCAAAATTATATGGCTCTGAGTATCCTCTAGCTAGTCTAACTAATATCTTAATCCTCTGCAAGCTCTCTAATCCACTCTACCCTTTGGAAGTCTTGGTTGTAAGCAAAATGTTCTACTCCCTCACCCTGTTCTCTGAAAATTTGCCCATTTGTATGGATCAGTTCCATGTGCACCAAGTTGGGCTGAGAGTGGAGGAGATCAAATCCCAACCACTGATAGCCCCTGCTCCTTCTCCTTAATGGGGAATTCATCAGTAGATACCTTCTGTTTTCAGTGATGTTCTTCCCAGGGATTCTCATATTAGAATCAGTTCTGGCCTTTGTTAATGATACAAATACCTTGCTTCTAGCCCAGATTTACAGGCCACAATCTCTTTAAGTACATACAAGTCTGGGAATGACTGCTACTTCTTACTCTTTCCTTTCCTGGTTCTCTTCATTTCTTTAGCTCTGTACCTAGGCTCCTAATACTTGCCTCTGGCATTCCTGACTATGTAAGACCCCTTTTTATACATACTACCCTATCTCTATCTCAGATATGACTCTGTTATTCATCATTTGGCCCTAGGATCTTTGACAGAGTGTAAAAGATACTCCATCTTTGGCCTCATAGCCTTACAGTTCAAGGAAGCCGATAGCAGCCCTAAACCTATTTGAGTTACCTTGGAAGGCAGCCAGATAGAAAGCTTCATGATCGGATGGTCAACTAAAGATGTAATGGTGTTAGAGAAACTGAGTTAAATATGCCACTTACACTTTGACTATGTAAAAAGTGGCATAGCAGGGTCATCCAAGAAAGAGTCACTTCTAGAGGAAAGGAAGACACAAATATTTGTGAAATGGCAGAGTTAGAAAGAAGCTTTAAGATAGAACTGGAGTTCTTTAAGTATTTAACATTTGTATGACACAAGGGCAAAAATTTTTATAAACAATATGTAACTGTTACCTAGTCACTGTCTCAAGTGATGCAAGAGAAAAGTAGTGTTAAGTAAAACAGGTCAGAATTTGAATTCTTTTTTTTTAATGTTGCAAATTCTGAGTTTGTTTGTTTTGGGGTTTTTTGTTAGTTTTGTTTTGTTTGTTTGTTTTTTTTACAATTTCATATCTTTTCTTTTTCAGGAGGAAGGTAATTCGGTTTTTATTTATTTATTTTAACAGAGGTGTCAGGACCTTGCATATGCTAAGCATGCACTCTACCACTGAGCTATACACTCCCCCACCAGAGTTTGAATTTTATCTCTGCTATCTATCCATTTGGGTGATCTTGGGCAGTAGATTACTCAACGTCCCTAAATGTATCTCTTTTTTTTAATCTGTAAAGTAGAGAGAATGGCACTTTCTACAGTAACAGTTATGTGGATTGAATACAAATTTTATGTGTAGTGACTAGGACACTATGTATTCAATAAATGGTACATTTCCCCCACTCCATGCTCCCATAGGAATCCAAGACTTAATTAAATATGGGCAACTTGATAAAATTTGACTTGGGGCCCTCTGTTTTAAACTTACGTTTTATGCAGAAGTATCAGTCTTACCAAGTTCTATACTAAGAAGTAAAGTTATCCTGTGACTCAGAGAGGAGACTTCCAGATATAGTAAAACAACAGTCCTCATAAACCCAGTCTATAGCAACATAAGGCATAAGCCACCTATCTCCCTGCTCCTGAGATAAAATCAGCAAATTTCTAAAGCTCTTTTAAAAAGTGAGAATTTTTTTCAAAAGCTGAGTCAGAGCCAGGTAAGGAAGGCATTATTTCAGAGAAAGGGAAGTCAGACATACAACAATCAGAAAATGTTTTTAAAGAACAAAGTAAATAAAAATGCTTACAAAATCAAAAATGTTCCTGAAGGTGGAAATAAAAGGAAAGGAACTGCAAACATTTTCCATCCTCTGTCTCATCTATTAATTTATCATCTGTTTAAGCTTAAAAACAAAGCAGAACAACAAAAAAAAAGAAACAAAATAAAATAAAATGCAAAATCATGTCCCACTGAATGTGATTCTAAGCCAGAGGGTGTCTACCTAACAATTTATCTCACTTGCTGATTTCTTCTTGGGCTGCACAAAGGAAACTCAAAGGACCAAATAAAGGGTTACATTCCTAAAGCTAGAAAACCAGTCATTTCACTCCTACAAAATGACCAAACACCTCTAAAGCCCCCTCACTATGTAGTGAACTCCTTTCACCTGCTCTGTTCTGGTCTTTGGACAATTGCTCTTCCTGTGACAAATGCACAGTGCTACTCAGTAAAAACAGAAATCTCAAAGAGGAACTTGGGTTGCTTCTTGCAACACTGTTTCTGGAAAATAGGGAGGGGCTATATGCCAACTCTTAGAACACTGTGATAACACTGTGCTGTTCTCTGTGTCTGCATCAAGCTCTTCATTGTGGTTGTGACATACTTGGATTGATACTGAATGCCAGAGAGTCATCAAAATATCTGCCATGTGCCCAGCACCACCCATGACCCACCCAGACTGAATAACCTTTTGGGTATTATGGAACCACCTCACCCCATACTACATGGCCACAGCTAATTAAGGTCTGGTAGGCTCCTGCCTAAAGAACAAATACATAGGCCAGCCCACATCCTCTACAATGAAACAGCATGAAATGCTTTGCCTTAATCGAGGAGGGAGTTTGCTTACGAAAGACTGAACTTTACAAAAAATGTGGATGCAAGAACATTTTCACTTTATGTGCTGAAAGTACCTTCTGCCATCCAGTAAGGAAAAACAGGTTACTTTTAAGAGAAGACCTTCTCTGTGCTCTGGAAAGTACTATTTTTGCATGATTTTTTAGTTACATGAACGTGAGTCAAGTACCTACCAACTTTTCTTAGGGAATTCAGTAAAAAAAATACCCAAATAAAGAGAGTTGAAAAATGGAGTGTCCTATTTAGAAAAGTAAATTGGTAATTTTTTTTAGCAGAAACGTGTCCCTGAAAATGATATTAAAATCATTTTCCCCCAATCTAGAATTAGAATAGACTATACCTAAAAACTCTATTTTGAAGAAATGGATGTGATTTTTGTTCAGGTAATTAAAAATAGGAAATTAGAACTAGAGACAAGCTGCAATTATCTCAAAACGACCTTAACTGTCTGGTTGTAAGCCTACATGTATGTTATAAAAGACTGGGTTGTTCATATTTTGGAAAATGGACTGTTCATTATTTTCAGAGGAACCTTATGGGGAGAGCCTAAGGTAAGGGCAGACAGCCCCAAGAATGGGAGGTGAAGAAAACGTGAGTTTCCACCTTTAATCATCTTGAGATGAGGTAAACTCTGGAGCATGAAACGAGGACTCTGTAGGAAAGATAAAAGCAATTCCCTTTCCTTGGACCTTGGGGATTTGAGGAATGTACATTAGGGAGAAGAAATTGGCTCAAGGGTACTCTAGCAAGCATTAGGCTGGCTCTTGCAAGGGGGTAGGATAAGGCACAGTTTCCAAACACTACGCTGAGGCAGTCCAGGGCCAGCACTAGGGAGAGGCCAGCAAGACCTCCAGAAAACAACACGTCAGGAGGCACTCCCTCTCAGGACTGTACAAGTGCATGGTTGGCATCACAGAGTGCATGCCTTCTGAAGTTCTGATCCCTGGGAAACTTGCTTGCTTCGCCCAGGTCCTGGCCCTGTGTGGCACTCTGGTTACTGGGGAATGACCTGTGGCAGACTCTCACTCACAGGAGTTTAATTGCTGAATCCTGAAAGATTCAGTAAATTCAAGATGAGAGCAGAGGCTCAGAAGTCTGATCCCGGAGGGGAGCAGAACACGCCATCCCCAGATATGCCACTTTGGCATGCTGATTATTTTGACATGGCATTTGAGAAACAGGAGATGCAGGAAGGGCTCTCTGAACTCCTCCTCTCTACTTAAAAGCACATCAGTGCCTTCTCTGTACCAGGAAGAGGACATTCTTACCACCAAGAGACTGGGAGTCAATGCCAAAATGGATCTACTAAACAACCTACTAAAACAACCCTTATCTTCCGTTAGTTTTCCCTAATATTTCCTAGTCATTTTCTTAAAATATACCACTCCTAGGAGGTTCAACTTTTTCTTTGTCTTGTCACTTCCCCACAAATTTATTGTTCTTTGGGTTTTTTTGTTTTTGTTTTTTAAAGATATATAAGCTCCCAGTCTTAATTGCTTCTTTGGGTCTTCAGTTTTCCTATGAAGGCTCAAGGTGCGCAAAACAGTATTAAATAAAATTTGTGTACCTCTCCCATTAATCTGTCTTCCGTCAGTTTAGATCTCAAGCCTGTCACAGAACCTAAGAGTGTAGAGGAAAAGTTTTTCCTCCCCTGCAGGGGCCAAGTGTGTGTTGAAGAGAATAATTGAAAGCTTGAGTATACAGAAAGTGTGAGCTGGAGAAAAGATAAAGAGTGAGGAAGAACTGGCAGTAGGAAGGGAAAAAGACGCAGAGAGTAGCAGACAGACAGAGTTGTTGGTCATGTTTCACTAGAGAGATAGTTCTTGAACTTCTACTGCTGGACCCAAGAGCTGTTTTGGATTCTGTATGACCACCCAGTCCCAAAGGACCCAGCCAGTGGCTCTGACTGACTTAAGCAGAAGGGAATTTATTCAAAAGGCATTAGGGATATAATCAAATTGACAGTAGGTGGAAGAGTCAACTGGAGAACTGGTGGGAACCAAGACAGCCCTAGAGATAACAGCTGTCTCAGTGGCAGAAATGGTCTGGTCAACATGCTGCCATACAGACGGTGAGTAAATCTGATCATTGACAGCTTGAGTCTCTTTGTCCCTGTGCTAGAGATTCAAATTCCAAGGAGGGAATATACAATGCCGTAGCTTGGGTCAGGAGTCTCTCCTCTAGCTTGGGTCATAAGCCAAGCCTCAAATAAAAGCACCAACAAATTAATCAAAGTGGAAGGGGGAGGGGGAAGGGGGGTGCTAAGAAGAGGAAAAGGTATTTGGGAAGCCAAACCAAGAACTGTTGACTGCCCAACAACATGGCTTTTTGTTCTTTGCTGAGTTGCCACAGGCCTTCCCACGTGATTGCGATTGCTGTCTTTGTATTCCTGTGAGTTCCCCAGGACTCAGAGTTCCCAGAACTGTTACTTGAATGATTCTCAGTGCCTTTTAACAGAGACAGCTGAGGCAGACTGCTGAGGAAAAGGGTGCTCTTCTGCTTTGCTTTGTCTATCTCCTACAGAAATTATTAAAACCTCACCAAAAAGACTCCAAATTGCTTCTGCAGAGAGTCTTTGGCTCTGCTGGATTCTCTTAACTTTTCTGTCAGCTTTCTCTTGGCACATTTTCCATGTGGGAAGGGAAAGGAGTCATAATATTATAGTATTTCCTTTCTCAGTTAATGTTTAACATGGTACGACTCAGAGATAGCCTAAACAGGGGCAATATATGGGCCCTCACTCTCCCTCATTCTTTTCTTTTTTTAATTCAGATATCATTCACATGTCGTAAAATTTACCCTTTTAAGGAATGCAATTCAGTGGTTGGTGTATATTCACAAACTTGCGCAACTATCACTACTATATAATACTAGAACATTTTCATCAGTTACTCTGTTTTTCCCTCCCTTCAAATCCTGACAGTCTATTTTCTGTCTCTATGAATTTGCCTATTCTGGACATTTCACATAAATGGAATTATACAATATGTGGCACTGTGTGCCTGTTGTGGGGCCAGCTGATGTCTTTCAAAGTCCAACAACCCCCATTCCTGGGCTCTGGCGATTCCTCAAAAGATAAAGTACATTCTTTGCTGGGCGTGTTTGCCCTAACAAACTGATAGCCCTAGAGAATGCTTAATCTCGTAACAGATCAAGGTGACTACCTTATCAGAGTCATAACCCCCCAACCCTTCCCAGACCCTAAACTTCTTACCTCACCTATAACCAATCAGATCTTGTGCACAAGCTAATCACACAGCCCCCATCCCATTGTGACCACCAGCTCCTCCCCCCAATAAAAGACCCTGTACTTCCATCCCAGGCTCACACAGGCACCCCTTGTCCACGTGGCCTGCTGTTGCCTATGACACTGTACCCTAATAAACTCCTTTTCTATTCCCATACTTAATCTCTGGTAAATTCTTTTACCAACCCACCTTACCGGCACACGCCAGTGTGCCCACAACATCTGTCTTCCTTTCTTAGTGTAATGTTTCCAGCCTCATCCATGTTGTAACAGTTGTAACATATATTAGTACTTTATTTCTTTTTATGGCTACAATATGCCATTGTATGGCTATATCACTATTTATTTATCCATTCATAACTGATAAGATATTTGGGTTGTTTCCACTTAATGGCTATTGTAAATAACACTGTTACGAACGTCATGTACAAATTTTTTGTTTTTTTTTTTAAGTTCACTTTTTTATTTGTTGTGTTTTTTTGTTTTGGGGTTTTTTGGTGGGGAGGTAATTAGGTTTATTTACATTAATTTTTCTTTTTAGCGGAGGTACTGGGGATTGAACCCAGGACCTCATGCATGCTAAGCACGCGCTCTACCACTGAGCTATACCCTCCCCCCATCACGTACAAGTTTTCACTTCTATTGGATATATATCTAGGAGTGTAATTACCGAGTCATATTGTAATTCTATGTATATTTGAGAAACTGGCAAACACCATCTGCAAAGTATGAGGGTTCCATTCCAGATCCTCAAAAACATTTGTCCTTCATTTTTATTTTAACCATTCTAGTGGGTGTGAAATTGTATCTCATTGTGGTTTTGATTTGCATTTCCCTAATGGCTGATGATGTTGAGCATCTTTTCATGTGCTTACTGGCTCCTTGTGTAACTTCCCTGGAGCAATGTCTATTCAAATCCTTTGCCCATATTTTAATTGGATTGTCTTTTTATTGTTTAGGTGAAAGTGCCATTTATGTATTCTGGATACTGGTCTCTTACCTGATATATAATTTGCAAATATTTTCTCCTATTCTGTGGTTAATTTCACTTTCTTGTCATTGAAGCACAAATGTTTTTAATTTTGATGAAGTCTAATCTATTTTTTTATTTGGTTACTTGTACTTTTGGTGGTATACCTAATAAATCATTGGCTAATCCAAAGTAATGAAACCATATACTCATGTTTTCTAATAAGAGTTTTATAGTTTTAAGCCTCTACATTTAGTTCTTTGATTCATTTTGAGTTAATTTTTGTATATGGTGTGAAGTAAGGGGTCCAAATTTACTCTTTTGCATATAGATACTTTGTTGTCCCAGAATCATTTGTTGAAAAGATTATTCTTTTCCCTATTGAATTGTCTTGGTACCCTTGTTGAAATTAAATGACTGTAAATATAAGGGTTTATTTCTGGACTCTCAACTTGATTCCATTAATGTATATCGCTATGTTTATGCTAGTAACACACTGTCTCAATTACTGTAGCTTTGTAGTAAGTTTTGAAATCAAGAACTGTGTGTCTGTCAACTTTGATCTTTTTCAAGATTGTTTTTGCTATTTTGGATCCCTTGCTATTGCATGTAAATTTTAGGATCAAAAGAAAAGCTGGTATTTTGATAGGAATTGCATGGGATCTATAGATCAATTTAGGGTGTACTGCCATCTTAACAATATTGTTTTCCAATCTGTGACCATGTCTTTGCATTTATTTAGGTCTTCTTTAATTTTTTTCAAAGTTTTTAATAATTAAAATTTTTATTTAGAAATATTTTATTTGTTTGATGCTATTGAACATGGAATTGTTTTCTTAATCTTATTTTCTGGCTGTTCTTTGCTAGTGTACCTAGGCACAATTATTATTTGTGTATTGATCTGGTATTCTGCAACTTTGGTGAATTAATTCATTTCTTAGTTTTAATGGTTTTAATGGAATATTGAGATTTTATACATAGAAGATTATGTCCTCTACAAGTATAAGTAGTTTTACTTCTTCCTTTCCAATTTGGATGGTTTTTACATCTTTTTTTTCTTTTCTTTTTCTTTCTTTCTTTTTTGGGGTGTGTGTGTGTGTGTGTGTGTATGCCTAATTGGACTGACTACACTCTCCAGCACAATGTTGGATGGAAGTAGCAAGAACAAATATTCTTTTCTTGCACCTGATCTTAGGGGAAAGCTTTAAAACTTTCACAATTAACTAGGACGTTAGCGTGGTTTTTTTCACAGACGCCATTTATCAGATTGAGGAAGTTGCCTTCTATTCTTAGTGTGTCAAATGTATTTTATCAGAAGTATTGAGACAATCATATGATTTCTAAACTTTATTCTATTAATGTGGTGTATTACATTGCTTGGTTTTTGTATGTTAAACCAACCTTGCACTCTTGGGATAAATCCCACTTGGTCATGGTGTATAATCCTTTTATATGCAGCTAGATAAGGTTTGCAAATGCACAAATATGCAGCTATTATTCTGCTGAGTATTTTTGTGAGTATATTCACAAGGGTTATTGGTCTGTAGTTTTGTTTTATCCCTTGTGATGTCTTTGGTTTTGGTATTATGGTAATACTGGGCTCATAGAGTTGGGAAGTTTTCTCTACTCTTCCATTTTTTTTTTTTTTTTTTTTGGAGAGTATGGGGAGGACTTTAGTAATGCAACTAAGGCCAAGAAAATGAAAGACTGCTTCACCCGCTCCTAAACTTTCTAGAGATAATTTATTTAAGCTATATCATAAATTTATTTTTAAACTAATGACTACTGTGTTTGTGAAAATGTAAAAATAGCAGATTCCTTGAAAAGCATTCAAGAAGCACAGCAACATATTAATTCAAAAGTAAAAAGAAATAAAAACCCTATCATCCAGAAATAATTATCAGAAATATTTGGTGAACATCATTTCAGACCATGCTCTATATCAGAGTTATTAAACTCCATATTTAAATGTATTCATTCTTTACCACCAATCCTCTTACTTTAACTTCTCTATACTTAAATTTCATAAATATATGGATTTTTTAAAGTAGTGTTGTGCTAGGGCTCCTGGGTAACGTGATTCCTGGGTTCCTTTCTACTTAGGGATATTAATATGCTTCCTTATACGTGTAGTATTCTTGTCTCACATTTTAACTTTCTAGAGACTGCTGTATTATTTTCTGGCATTGAATATTCCTGTGGAAGAGTCAAAGAATAATCCAATTTTCTCCTCTTATAGATGACCTTCTTTTTCTGTGTGCATGCTTGAAGAACATTCCTTAATTCCTGAAGTTCAACTTAATCTGACAAGTTTCATCTCAAGTAGATCATTTCACACCACGTTTTTTCTAGAACAAAATGGGCACTTTAATTTACACATTCAATTTCTTTTAATGCTTTTTTTTGCTGCTGCATTTTCTAAGCCTACTGTTTCAGGGACAATAATTAGTCTTATGTTGGATAATGTTTATCCTCTGCAATGATGAACTTCTAATTGCTTTAACCTTTGTTTTTCTTCCTTCTGCAATTATAGGGATTAACCAGGCTTTCTTTTGTGTTAGAAATATCTTTTCAGTTGTATCCATTCTATTTCTTCCTATTTCATATTAATTTGTTAGAGACAGTGTGTGATTTTGGTCCTTGAATTGTTTTCAAAACTCTGCAATTTCCCTTTCCATCTCCTGTTGTTGTTTTATCTGGTGTTCAAGCTCTTACTTTATTGAATTGAAATTCTTATTAAATTTTCCTTAGGTGTACTCATGAACATTTTTATTCTGCAAAGTATTTAAATAGTTACAGATGTTTCTTCTTTAACAACCCACACTCACCTAAACTTTCACCATTTGAGTACTTTGTAGGGGGTGGAAAGTGTTTAATGTGGGTCCTTATTTCTATTATGTTTTATTATATAATCCTATCAGTTAGGATGCTTTGGCTTAAAATAACAGAATCTCTAACTAACAATTTTTTTTTTTTAATTTTTATTTACAAATAGTTGCTTTACAATGTTGTGTTAGTTTCTAGTGTACACCAAAGTGATATACATAAGTATTATTTTTCAGATTCTTCTCCATTATAGGTTATTACAAGATATTGAATATAGTTCCCTGTGCTACACAGTAGGTCCTTGTTTCTCTATTTTATATATAGTAGTGTGTATATGTTAATTTCAAACTCCTAATTTATCCCCATTCCCCTTTGGTAACCATAAGTTTGTTTTCTGTGTCTGCAAGTCTATTTCTGTTTTGTAAATAAGTTCATTTGTATTATTTTTTTAAGATTCCACATATAAGTGATATCATATGGTATTTTTCTTTCTCTTTCTGACTTCACTCAGTATGACAATCTTTAGGTCCACCCATGTTGTTGCAAATGGCATTCTTTCTTTTTTATGTCTGAGTAATATTCGATTGTATATACATACCACATTTTCTTTATCCATTCATTTGTCAATGGACATTTAGGTTGCTTCCATGTCTTGCTATTGCAAATAGTGCTGCTATGAACTTTGGGGTGCATGTATCTCTTTGCATTAAAGTTTTCTCTGTACATATGCCCCCGAGTGGGATTGCTGAATCATATGGCAACTCTATTTTTAATTTTTTAAGGAATCTTCATTCTGTTCTCCATAGTGGCTGTACCAATTTACATTCCCGCCAACAGTGTAGGAGAGTTCCTTTTTCTCCACATCCTCCCCAGCATTTATTATCTGCAGACTTTTTAGTGATGGCCATTCTGACTGGTGTGAGATAATATATCATTGTAGTTTTGATTTGCATTTCTCTAATAATTAGCAGTGTTGAGCATCTTTTCATGTGCCTGTAAGCCATCTGTATGTCTTCTTTGGAGAAATGTCTATTTAGATCTTCTGCCCATGTTTTGATTGGGTTGTTTGTTTTTTTGATATTAAGCTGTATGTATGAGCTGTTTGTATATTTAGGAAATTAATCTCTTGTTGGTCACATTGTTTGCAAATATTTTCTCCCATTCCATAGGTTGTCATTTTGTTTTGCTTATGGTTTCCTTTGCTGTGCAAAAGCTTTTAAGTTTAATTAGGTCCCAACAATGTTTTAAACAATAAAGACATTCTGTTATCTTACACATTTAGTATCTAGATGTAGTCAGCTCCAAGGTTATTTCTGTAGTTTAATTATGTCATCAAGGATCTAGGCTCTTTCCATCTTTCTGCTCTGACGGACCCCAAAACCACAAGACGGCTGCCACCACTCCAAGATTTAAGTTCATACACTCCAGCATCCCAGGCAGCAAGGAAGGGGAGGGACTGAAAGAGCTTTATCATTTTTTAGCTCTCTTTTTTTACAGAAAGGGAAGCCTTCCTAAGAACTTCTCTTCCTTCCACCCGACCCCTGAGTAGACTTCTCCTTTCATTTTGCCAGAACTTGATCATATACCCTTCCCTAAATAAGTCACTGAAAAGGGAGAACCAGATTTGTATGATTGGTCTAAGACAGTGATTCCTAACTGAGGATGATTTTGCCTTCCAGGAGACATTTGCCCATATCTGCAAACATTTTTGAATGTCACAACTTCAAACCAAAATCAAACCAAAACCAATATTGGCAAAGATGAAGGGGAGAATAGTGGTTGAGCATATGCACTACATATCTATACACCACTCTCTAGTGGGAGGAAGCCCATTTTCAGCTAGAATATTAATAATTTTTTTTTTTACCAAAAGAGTTGCTAAACTGTCCTTCCTTTGACATGCAAAGGGCAGGACAGAACTCATAAAGAATGTAGAGGTCTTAGATATACAGAGAGAAATGCTTCAAAATCCTGCAGTCAGAAAAAGAGAAAAGCAATTGGGATTTAACAAGTGAAAAATACTTCTGCAGAGTATTAGACCTATAAAATAAACTAATCAAAATTGTATTTAATGTGAACTTTGTAAATAACTTTATAAAAATAAAGGTTAAGTTAAACAGAGAATAAATTAGAAAAAAGGACATCTGTAGTAGATAGAATGAGTCCTCAAAATACCCTTGACCTAATCCCTGGAATCTGTGTTAACCATACATGCAAAAGCAGTTTTTAAGATCTGATTAGGTTGTCATGAGATAGGGAGATTATTTTTTGATTTTCCTGTTAGGCCCAGTATAATCACAAAAGTTCTTATAAAAGATGGGCAGGAGGGTCAGAGTCAGAATAAGAAATGTAACAATGGAACCATAGTTGAAGTGATGCAAAGAAAGGGCCGTAGCCAAGGAATGCAGGTGGCCTCTCCAAACTACAAGAAGCAAGGAAATCGATTTTCCCCTGAAGCCTCCAGAAGGAATGTAGCCCTAGTGACACCTATTTAAGACTTGATCTCCAGAACTGTAAGATAATGACGTCTATATTGTTTTAAGCCACTAGGTTTGGGGTAACCTGTTACACAGCAACAGAATATCCAAGCACAGGCTGACACAGAATAAGAACAGCATGAGACAAAGCAAAGATTATCTACGGGACTCGAATAGTGCAAAGACAAGAGGAACCAAAACAGAGGCAATACCTAGCTAAACACTAAGGAAGAGTTTTCATCATTTTTCATAGTAAGAAGCAAACTGGAGATTTCTATGGGAATTCACTGTGTATTTGTTACAGTTTGATATATGTATTCTCTGTTCCAGAGAAACAGAACCAATAGGAGATTCTACATATGTGAGGTATGGCTTTCTATGTGTGTGTTTTAAGGAATTGTCTCATGAAATTAGAAGGGCTGGCAAATCTGAAATTTGTTGGGCTGGCTGGCAGCCTGGCAATTCAGGTTGAATGCTGCAGTCTGGAGAATTCTGAAGGGCAGCAGGCTACAAACTCAGGCAGGACTTCTATGTTGCAGTCTTGAGAATTCCTTCTTCTTCAGGAAACCTCAATCTTGGCTCTTAAGGCCTTGAACTGATTGAATGAGGCCCACTCACATTATGGACGGTAATCTGCTTTATTTGAAGTTGACTGATTTAAACAGTAAATCACATGTTAAAAAAAATAAAACCCTTATGTAATATCTAGATTGGTGTGTTTGACCAAAACAACTGGGCACATGATCTAACCAAGTTGATGCATAAAATTAACCATCACAATGTAAATATGTACATTTTACTTTACAGTAGAACACACCCATTAATTAACAACAAATCCCAAGTTGTGTTCATCAACTTGCCTTACTAGTATTTAGATAAAGATTCTTAACCTGGAATCCATGGACTTTCTAGAGGGTCTCCCATCTTCCGGTGGGGATAGTAAGTTCATGATACTTTCCAATTATATACAGCATCAAGTGGATGTATGTTCATGCATTTTTTTGGGGATAAGCTCATAGTTTTTATCAAATTCTCGGAAGACTCTAGAAGGGTATGAGACCGGCGAAGAACCATCAAGGAGCCAGTATAGACAGACATCTCAACTGAGTGGAGCATTTTTGACATTTGAAGACGAGGTTTTAATATCTGAACAAGTAGCACCTTACAGATTGCTTTGGGAGTTACTCATTACAAAAATACAAAGTCCTCACCAACTGCAAATAATAGGTTAAATATATATCTTTGCTTTCCAACAAGGTTTTCCATATCCATACTCTGATATGATGTTACAGGTGGGATGGAACAGTCCCATTAGTTCAGTCTCAAATGAGTCTTTGGGAAGCAATTTTTGGGTCCTTGTGACTTTATGGGTGAGCTATTTAGTTATTTCATGGTAGTGGAGTGAGCAGCAGTTAAGGAGCCTTCCAAAATCTTTGAAATGAGAAAGAAAAGTGCTCTCTGAATTCTAAATTTATCAACTCAGCACATATAAGAAGCCAGTAAAATGTCTCCAAGACCCTCAGAACAGCTAGGCAGTTAAAGTGAATAAAAAAATTAATAGGGGAAACTAGTATTTTAAAGCAGTTTAAACTACAATGGGCTGTCCAGGGGAATTTCTAGGGTGATGGAAATATTCTATGTAATACTGTAGTTGTAGACAGATGACTTACGTCTTTGTCACAACCCACAGAATAATGCATCACAAGTAGTGAACTTCCACACACAAACTTTAGAGATATCAACCAGGATGTCCAGGGATCCCAGGATGGAATGTAGACAGTGACAAATGAACTTAATTGTATTACAAGTATATGATACAACTTGACTGAAGGAAGTGGGGAAACAAAACAGGAGCTGACCTAAGTAAATTTGGAAAATCATGTTTTGATTGGATACTTTCAGGCTAAAGACAAAAAGATATATATGTATATATGTATGTGTGTGTGTGTGTGTATACATACACACATATAAAACCACTATACTCCAGTTGATATGAGTCAGCATTTCTGAAACTCCTTTATATAAATACTAGGGTAGAATAATTAAATAAGTTGTAGACAATAGGAGCCAGATTTCTAAATGTCAGAGAAAAAGTTAAAAATTAATCAAGGAGAAAAATCTAGAATTAATCCTTTAGCACTGCATTAGTGTTGGTGATGTCTGTACAAACTCATGTTTATTTTATGTGCAGAGAGATACAGAAACATGGATTAATATTTATGTGTACACACACACATACACAAACACTCATATTTGCTAGCTCTGCACACTGAGTGAGCCTAGAAGCAATGGCACTTCAGGAGCAATGAGCATACCCAGCACTCAAATCTTGGTTTCTAAATACAATTATCCAATAAAAGGACACAGGAGGTAACCTGAAAGAGCTCTCAGAGTTAGAAAAATTTGGCTAAAGTTGGAATAATTTGAGCAACAAAATAATGACATGCTATTATAACCCAAATAAGGAAATAAATATCTATGAACCCATACTGACATAAACAAATGAATTAATAAGTAGATAGGTAAGTGCTAGAGAAAGAATAAATTTTCCTTACAGAAGAATTCAAAACAATATTTGCAGATACTTTCTTCTCCAAGAGGTAGATAGAGGTAATTTCTTTCTCCTTCAGTGTGAGCTGGATTTAGTGACTTGCTTCAAAAAGAACAGAGTGTAGGAGAAAAATAGTAACTTTATAGAGGAGAAAACTGCCTGGTACTACCTTAACCAAGTGGGTACAGTTAACATCATCAGTGATAAATCATTTTGATATCATATACCCCCTGATATATGATGTAAGGAAAAGGTACTTCACCTTTGTGGTAATTTCCCCCAAACTCAATAATGCTGGTGTAATCGTGAGAAAAACCTAAACTGAAGGACAGTCTACAAAGTATCTGACAAGTACTCCTCAAAATTGTCAAAGTCATGAAAAACAAGGAGACTGAGAAACTGTTAAAGATCAAAGAGGATTAAGGAAATGTGATGACTAATTGCAACATGGGATACTGGTTCAAAACCTCGAACAGATAAAGAACATCAGTAGAAAAACTGGTAAAATCCAAATAAAGTCCATGGCTAATGGTATTATACCGATGTTAGTTTCTTAGTTTTAACAACTGTATGGTGTTTGTGTTAAGATGTTGACAGTAGAGGAAGCTGAATGAAGGGTATATGGGAAATCTAGATACTCCTTTTGCAACATTTTAGTTAATCTAAAATTATTCTAAAAGTATAGACAGTTCTGAAAAGCAAATTCTGACAGAGTGTCTAGTATAATAAAAATGTTCTTCAGTGGGTCAAGAATATCTCCCCAGGCCTGAGCTGGCTGAAATATGCCTAGGTCTAATTGTATTCTTTGGGTGGAATTCCCTGCTTATCCAACAGCTTTTGGATTGTTGATTCAGCCTACAAGGGACTGTGGTCCTGGGAAAGGAATGCAGTGAAGAGGGCACATGAGCATAGTGTTGCAAGAAAGATACAGCCCCTAATTACAAATCAATCATCCAGCATTGAAGCCAATTGTACCGACTCAGAAAATTTTGTTATGAATTTCTCACTGAAAATCTGCTCATTACAGGGTCCAAAGTCTACTCTTTGGACTAGCAAGTCTCAAATTCAGACCCTACAATCTGGTGGGTTCCCTCCCCAAATCCTCACCACCTCCCACCCCCACCCCTTTATCCACGTTGCTTTCTAGCCCATTAGGCCTCCCGGAAGCAAGCTCTCCCAGCAATACCTCCAGTAACACCATACATGCTATATACAAGAAAGCCTATCTCTGATATCTTGGCATTCCTTTTACTTTCTTGAACAACATGAATACCAGTTTCAAAAGTGAGATTCCCTCAGCCCCCTTGATGTTTTTATTAAGTAAAAGTTACGGCTGTATGTTGGAAGAATTAGGGCACAACAGCAATAAACAATGACTCTAGAATCTAGCCTCTACCAGGTTTTCACTGTGTTGAAAGAATTTGATTCTCTCCCTCCTGTAAAACTAATTTTTCTTTCATTTCTGTGTACATTGTTTGTGCTTTTCCTTATCACTCTATGTTTGAAGGCCTGTGCAACCTGAATTGCCACTTTTCTTTTCATAGATGGAGAAGTACTCGTGCCATGCGTATTTCAAGTATTAGTTCTTCCCCTTTCTCACTTTTTATCTGATCTGAAATTTTGCCTTGAACTTCAAGTTCTTTTGGCCAACATGACCCTAACCTGGTTGTCAATAATTTTTAACAGCTATTATAACCAAGAGCTTTTCTTTACCACTCAAAGCTCACCAAACCCTACAATGACAACTACCATGTGTTAGTGAGTCAAGCAGAGGCACACGGAGTATCTTCTTAAGTGAGCCAGAATGAAAACCAAGGTTGCTGAGTATTTTTTCTGTTTCATTGTTCAAACTTTGTTATGCATAATTTTGTGTATGTGTGACTACTATAGTAAGTAAAAGCAACTTTAAGAAATGGATAGGGTGGTTTTTGATTGAGAGAATTTTTGTCTTATCCTGACTACAGACAAGCCTGGGCCTAGAAATGCCTGACTTTTGTGAATTTATCTCCCAGGGTTGGGTAGAGAGTGGGGAATTTCCTTCCCTTTACACTGCGGATGAGCAGTTAACCCCTCCTCATTCCTCCCTCTGGGAGCTGATCCTTGCCAGGGTCCCAGGTCCTTGACTCAGTTTCCCCTTCCATTCTGATTCCCATTTCCATACTGTGCCCTGGTAAAAGAGGTGAAGGGGAAAGCAGGCCAGAAAGGGGAAAAATAGCCCAACCTGCTATTGTCATGGTATTATTCAACACCATGTCCTTCCTCATCACCCTCTTCACTCCCTCCTAACTTTTATACTACCCTTATGGTCAAGAAAGGCTGATTGGACTGGGAACTTCCCAAGTTAATATTTTACGAAAAGGAGGAGTAAGAAAGGGCAAATTCTATCCCAATACCTCTTCTCACATGATTCTCCCACTCCCTGACATACTGCTTTGCCCTTTGTCATAGAACTTTCTTTTAGATTCTCTGTTACACTAATTTCTTGCCTCATGGTTCAGCCTCTGGTCAGCCCCTGTCCTCTCTGCTTCTCAGCCACCCCACACCCTACTCCACTGCCATGCCGTTCTTGCACTGACCTGGCACTGACCGAAGTCCACTCTCACTGTCAGAGGGAAGAGAACAGCACCTCCAGGGAATGGCAGTGAGGGAAGATTTGCTTCTAGCACCTCAAGATAGAATTTTGTCATTTACCTTGATAAACTTAAATAATAAGCATATACTGCTATCTCTTGATTCATTTGTTTTATGAATAAATGATCTGTCATCTGCCTATTCTTTCCATCTTTTCAATGTAATCATATATTTCCAAGTGAAGATACTTAGTAGGCCAAGTTCAGGAGAGAGGACAAGTCTCGATGTTTAAAGTTTAGAGTTGTCAGCATCCACATGATACCTGATACACAGATCGAAGAAAGGTACCAGCTTCAATCCTTATACTAAATTTTAAAAAGCTCAATTTCTTTTTCATTTATATATATATATATATAAAATACATCTATAGAAGCTCTCATATTTTCTTCCCACACATGCCTGGGGTGCTAGAGCCTTGCTTTGCAGAGCAGTGTTCAGGGATACAGAAATCCAACAGCTGAATTCTGTGAAACGCACACTTTCAATTTTACTGCAAACTGCGAAATTGCTCTTCAAAGTGCAATGTGCTAATTTACAAGCAGTTTATGAAGGAGTTCCTGTTTCTTCACATCATTTCCTAAACTTTATATTATCAAACTTCATACCTGTCAGTCTGTGGACTGACCTTTCCCCTCAGGGACCAGATTCCTATTCTAACTGACTATCTCATTAGATGAGGAATCCCCACTCTCGTCTTAGTACAAGACTTTTGACCATTTAAGGCCCCTGAAAATAAGATGTTATTCCACAGAAGTAGAATAAAAGTTTCATTAGTGGGTCAATAATTAAATGTGGACTTAATAATTTATCCTTTTCTGATCTCTCATGAATATTTCAAACATAATCACATAATGTTAAGACATTGTCACCAGGAGCCCGTTAAACACTACTACCTACTCCCTGGCACATAAGTAAGCCTTCAATAAATGTCTGGTGAATGAACAGAGGGACAGATGGAAATGTCACTACATAGCCATGTACAAATATATCTGGGCATCTGTCTTGATCACTCTCTTTTCTTTGCTTCCCTGACATGAGTTACCAGGTCTGGTCAGTTTTACTTCTGAGATATCTTTTGTGGTTCTGTGTTCTTACAGGTTCCCACTGCCATTGCTCAAAATATGGCCATCTAAAATCTTCTCTCTTCCTTTCCATTCTCCCAGCCCCAAATTAAAAATGTGTCAGTTATTTTTTCATGTGTATATGACATTCTACATGCTCACCTACTGCCTGGAAAATACTCATCTGACAATATTCTTACTTTTCCTTCAGGAGTCAAGTCAAATATTACCTCTTCTTCTTGACACCAAGGCAGTCTCTCCTCTGTGCTCCCACAGACATTCTAGTGACTATTCTCACTGCACTTAGATTTTATTGTGTTCATCCTCTTTACCATCTTGACCAATGCTGTCCAATGGAAATATAATAATAAGCCATATGTAATTTTAATTTTCCTAGTAGCCACATTTAAAAAGGTAAAGAGAAAAGGAATTTAAATAATTTAATGTAACTTAATATATCCCAAAATATTATCATTCCAACATGTAATTAAAATTTATTAATGAGGTATTATACCTTGGTTTTTTTGTACTAAGTCTTCAAAATTCTGTGTGTTCTTAATACTTACGGCATATTCCAATCCAGACAGGCCACATGTTAAGTGCTCAATAGCCACATGTGGCTAGTGGCTCCCATACTGAACAACTAGTGTGAGATCTAAAAGGAATCATATCTTGTTCATTTTTGTATTCCCAGGTGTTTGACTTGTCGGAAATGCCTAATAAATGCTTGATAAATGAATTAATAAATGAGAATTGATACAAATAGCTAGTGTTGATTGCTTACCATGTGAAAGGCACTGTGATAAGCCTTTTCTTACCAGCAAATGATAGCTGGTATTCAACGGCTACTTGATGGTCATTAAGTAATTAGGTAGTTTTGGGAAAGCCACTTATTGTCTTAAGATCTCAATTTTCTCATTTGTGAAAGATGGAGGGGATAGGCAAAGTTACTCTTAGACCAGTTCAAAAATAGGTAAAGATATAAATAAAGGTAAAGCGTTTATTAGAGTTGAGTCATGAAAACAATGAATGGTCGGATAAGTTTTAGGAGACAATGTTGTGCAATGGAAGGGCACATGCTTTGGAATTAGACACATCTGGTTAGAATTATGAACTCCACCACTCAGTTATGTGCTCTTAGAATTTAAATTCCCCAATCTTTTCACTGCTTCATCTGTAAAATGGAGACAGTAGTAACTACCTTGTTGTGAGGCTTGGAAATAATATCTATAAAGTGTTTGTCATATTACTGTATCTTCAACAAATAAAGGATAGACATTATAATTGGTTCTGGGAATTCTTTCACTCTATTTTTTTCCCCCTTAGGATTTAACAATCTTAAAGGTAAGCCTTTAGGTAGGGCTTACCATGTTCCAGAAAATGTGCTAAAATGCTTTAAAATATTAACTCATTCAGTTTCATAGCACCCCTGTGAGGTAAGCGCCATTACTATCATTTCCATTTCACCCTTGGGAAACTGAGGCACAGAGGGTAAATAACTTGCCCAAGGTTACACAGATATTAATTGGTAGCGCTGGGATTCTACACTCAGGCCCTCAGTGCTAGAGTCAGGACTCTGAATCACTGGGCTCTACTTTTCTCAAGCCAACCACTGACTAATTTATTACGAGAATACTAAAATTGGCTGCTTTAATAAATATCATAACAGAGTGACTAAATGGCTTTGTTTATAAAGAAACCAATCTGTACACTTCTCAGCTCTGGGGAAAAAGAGATTAGGGACTGAGTCAGCTTAAGTTTTATTTCCTTAAAGAGTCATACATTTGTATACACTGACAACTTTTTATACATAGGTGTGGTTTGCTGCCCATGGTTCCCCCAGTTCAGGTCCTTTGTTTCAGATGTTGCTGGGAGTTGGCCCCTCCCTAGAAGCTCAAGGGTGAGATGACTTACTGATCTTAGGGAATTTAGGCACAGTTCTCAAAAAGCACCACCCAAAGAGCGGGAAGCAGAGTCTGTGCCTTACACCTCGGACATGCTGTGAGGTTAGAATACAGATAATGAACTACTTATGCCCACTTCTGGGCATCGGCAGAAGCTCTGTCCTGACTCATGTACAAAAATCCCTAAAAAAGGAAGGAAAAAAAAAAGACAGAAAAAAGTAATCTCCAGGTCTCAGGATTCTATTGAATTACTACTGCCCCCCAAATGAGCTCCAAACAATGACAATGGCACCCACAAAAGAAGGGCAAATGACCATCTAATCAGATGTGGGAAGAAACTGGCCAGCCAAATGGTTTCTTCTTTTCACAGTGATACTTGGAAAGTGGACAGCAGATGGTATTTAAAGAAATGTTACAAATACTGTTCCTCTTTCTCTAAATACCTATGAGCTAGAGAACACCAGAACACCGTTATCAATAAACAGGGTCTATCGATGGAGGCAGTTGAGAATGCGGGGGCCGGGGTCGGGGGGTGGAGAGCGGGGGAGACGACAAATTTTACCTCTACCTTCTTAGGGTTTTTCAGCTGGGCCTGAGAATGAAACTGACACAAGACAGGAGAAACATATACAAATTCAAATGTTTTACGTGAAACGGGGACTCTGATAAGAAAATGAAGTCCCAAAGAAGAAGCAAAACCTACAGGCCTTTTTTCACATTAAGTTGAACAAAGAGAAGCAATTGTGGGAAAGTAAACTATATGGGGAGGCTAAAGGAAGATAAGAATTAACAGGTGTGTTTCTATAGGATTCTCTCAGCTTTGATTCCCCATTGAAGAATTTCTTTTCTAAAGGGAGGGTACCTTTCACATGGGAGTTTTAAATTTCCTGTTTTCAAGAAGAAATGGGGAGATTAGAAGGCCACTTTTGCATCTGCTATTCTTTAAATGTCTTTAGTTCGAAATAATCCTTATGTCAAAGTAGCATATTTTGGAATGGCATATTCTGCCACATTTTATTCCTCCCCTTTAAAATTTCCTCTATTCTGGACTCTGAAATAAAGCTAGCATAATCTTAAATTAGTTTTCTCATCTATAAACCAGGTGACTATTTTTACAAATCACAGAATTAAAGAACCTAAAAGTTAAAACATATGACTTTCTCTAACTTATTTTATGTACTGCTGTGTTTGACATACATCAAGCAATTTATTTTTATTGTACAACTTGATTTTCAATTTAATTTAAAATTTTACAATCTTAAACATTTAGTAGAGATAACATAAACTCATGTGACTAGTAAACCCAAATAGAAAAAGTTGTATGTCTTCATTCTGTTTAATGTTGACAACCCTGTAGACATGACTGCTTTTTTTAAACCAACAAACTTAAACTAGCTTTTATTTACCAAAGATTATCTCAGATTCTGTGAACTTGAGAAACATCTGGGTTAGTTTCTATATTTCTGAGAGTTTTAGGAAAACTTAATTTATATAAGCACTTTTTTTTAACCAATTAAACAGAGCTCTTTTACAAAGTAACTTTGGTAATATCACCTGGAGGTAGAAAAATATATATACACATAGTCATATAGAGACAAAGATGCAAAAAGAGATCTTATAGTTTTCATTTTTAATCTTAGCCATGAGTTAGGCATAAATTCAGAAACACAAAATTTACTAACTTATACAAGAGTTATCTTTGCCTTATTAATTTTTTCCTTTCAATTTGATCTTCCTATAGGTAATAATAGGATATTTGTTTATGGTGAGATCTCTCTAAAAAAATCCTTTTAGATATAAAAGTCCAAATATTCAAGACTACACCTATTTTAATTGTGACTCAAAACCAATAAGCTTTTTTTTTATGGCTTAAAACATAAAAGCCTTTGAACTCTCCTACACTGTGGGTGGGGATGTAAATTGGTACAGCCACTATGGAGAACAGTATGGAAATAACTTAAAAACCTGAAAATATAGTTGCCATATGATCCTGCAATCCTACTCCTGGGCATACATCTGGAGAAAACTCTCATTTGAAAAGATATAAGCACCCCAATGTTCACAACAGTACTATTTACAATAGCCAAGATATAGAAGCAACCTAAATGTCCATCAACAAATGAACTGAATAAAGAAGATGTGAGATATATATATATATATATATATATATATATATATATATATATATATATAATGAAATACTACTCAGCCATAAAAAAGAATGAAATAATGTGCAGCAACATGGATGGACCTGGAGATTATCATACTAAGTGAAGTAAGATAGAGAAAGACAAATACCACATGATATCACTTATATATGGAATCTAAAATATGATACAACCTTATTGATAAAGCAGTAAAAGACTCACAGATATAGAAAATAAAATTATGGTTATGGGGGGGCAAGGGGAGAGGGAGGGATAAATTAGAAGTCTGGGATTAGCAGATACAATCTACTATATATAAAATAAACAATGAGGTCCTACTATATAGCACTGTATTCTGTATTCAGTAGGAAACTGTATTCAATATTCTGTAATAAACCATAATGCAAAAGAACATGAAAAAGAATTATACACATATATATAAAAAATATATATGTATATATATGTGTGTGTGTGTATATATATATATATATAACTGGGTCACTTTACTGTACACCAGAAACTAACACAATGCTGTAAATCAACTATATGTCCATTTTTTTAAAGGCTACCAAAAAAATCAACAAGCCTTTTTATGGCTTAACCATGGACACAAGAGGCAACCCCAAAGAGCACCAAAGGTGCAGCCCTCCCAAGATCCAGCAAGTGTACTCTCAGAGCCAGCCTAGGAATGTAAAGCGCTTTATTGTCACAGGCAGTACGAACAGTATTTGTGAAACCGGTGTCTCTTGTTTCCTACAGGAATGTGAGCTGCTTCCAGCTATGCACCAGCTAACCTGCAGCACCCACTGGGCGACATTAGGATAAGGGCTTCCTAGCACTATGAAGAAAATGAAGGTAAGACCACAAAGTCTCCTTACGCACTGGAACTTCTCACTAAGACAAACTTCCTTGAGAGCTGGCAAGGTTAGACAAAGAGCTGCTTGTAATTTTATGTCTTGGTTTCCAGCCTCTTTGGCTGGTTACCTGATTCAAGCCAACATCTGTATGCTCCAGTTTGGGGAGACCAGAGAGAATATTCTCACTGGTCACAAAGCCAAGCTCTGAAGACATGAAACAAGGTGAAAGGAGCATCTTATTTTACAATTCTCCTCCTTATGACAAACACCACTAAAGACAGACAAAACAACAACAACAACAACAAAACCCAAAAAACAAAAAAAACAAAGACTAGGAGGCTGCGGATCATAACCAATGGGTATACTCAGAACCATATTTACAGTCACAATTCAAAGAACTAATTTTACATATGTTTTTCTCCTGCCAATCTACATTTAGAAAGGAAAAACGATAAGGGGAGACTTTCATTATTCTTGCTTTGGCTGGGCCATGCAGGCAGAGATCTAAGTGACTGAAGTGGTAAGAATTCTTACCTTCTGCTGGCTTTTTGTCAGATGTCCCAGGATCTCTCAGTGCCCCAACCATTGAAATCCCATCCTCACCACCAGAAACCATAGGAGAGCCAAAATCTTATCTCTGTCTTCATAGGGTTTTTTTGGTTGGGCCTGAAGATTAAATGGATATTAACCTGATTAACAGGGGAATTGTATACAAATTTATATGTTTTCTGTGACACAGAAACTCTCATGGGAAATGAAAGATCAAAGAAATGGCAAAATCTACAAGCTTTTATATTAGGTTGAACAAAGAAAGGCAATTGTGAAAAAGTAACTAAACTATATGGGGAGGCTAATGGAAGGTAAGAACTATTTCAACAAAGTATATGTAGATAGGAGTCTCTCGGCTTTGATTTCGCATTGAAGCATGTTTCTTTTCTCCTGGTATAAGAAGAGCATCCTTCACATGGGAGTTTTAATCTCCTGTTTTCAGGAAGAGACAGGGAGATTAGACATCTCTCTTTGCATCCTCTGCTTCCTAAGTGCCTTTAGCTCAAAATAATTGTTGCATTAAAGTGGCATATTTTGGGGTGGCATATTCTGCCACCCTTCTAGAACCAGAAGGTCAGTGGTCAGGACACAAGAAATGATTTAGAAGAGCCAAGAACATAGCAGCTCTGTTTTTGTTCCCCCTAGACTAACGGTGCTGAATAACTGAGGGTCAGATGCTTCACCTCCAGGTGAAAACCAAACTTACATTCCAGATTTCTGAAACAGTCAGAACAGATACTGGGCATTAGGTTTAACCATCCTTTAGAGATGAGGAAATGTCACAGAAACCTGTCTATACTTGTTTAGACTGAATATTGAGGCACTAGTGGGAATGTTAGAAACTTGGTAGAAATGTTTGGGTTTTTTTAAATAAGAGGCTTTGAAAATGTTTAAAGCAGACAAATTCTGAATGTCATAATTGAATACAAGGCACAGCAGAGATCACCAAATGAATTGCGGGGGATACTGTGCATACTACAAATTTGGCTTTCTTAAGAAAAGCTGCCTAAAACTCTTTCCAGTGCTGTGAAAGTGAGCATCTCTGATGCATTCTAGATAGCTGTAATGGGTTCTTCACTGCAACTACAAAGAAAGTTGTGTTCCTTTTAGTCTTGTTAAAACAGACATTTTTAATGTGAAATAGTTACTTTTAAATAGTTCACACTCTCCCTTGTCATGTAATCTGCAAAGATAAAGCATGGTGAAAATAATGATTAATTCCATGAGTTCCAAGACATATGTAAGATCCTGTGCTACTCGTTGTGGAGAATACAAAGACATGAGGACAAGGCAAAATGACCTGATCTTGTTTTGGAGGAGGCAAATGTGGCACAATAGAAAGATTATGGAGTTTGCAATCAAATAGACCTAGATTTCAATCCCACTTCTGCCACCTAACAGCTGTGTAACTTTGGGCAAGTTACTTGTCTCATTAAGCTTCAAGTTTCTCTTCTACAAAATTCAGATGACTAGATGAATATTTGCATAGGAATGCTGTGAAGACAGACTGAAGAGTCTCAACAGAACTGTGTTTAATAAGACACTGACAGAACAATATATCATATGAGTTAGAAAACGATACATGCCGTAAGAAAAGTGTTTCCTTAGAGCGGGAAGAGGTACTATTTGCATAAAAAAATTGATGCTCAACCTTACTTGTCTTCTGTTTTTAAAGAAGCTAAAAAAGGCTGAGGGATGTATAAAATAGCTGTAACTACTTTTTACGTGTAGCACATGTGTTTTTGGTGTTTATTCCTAAGCATTTTCTCAGTAATATATGGTATCTCTAGGCTGTCAATGATAATAGTACATTTTTCGCTTGGTGTAATTTATCTTCATTTACAGAACTGTATTTCTGTAGCAAGAATCAAAAGCACATACAGGTGTTTCATATTTGAATAAAATTACAATGTTGTTGATTCCAATATATGGCAGCCCAATTTTCAGGGCTTTTGTTGAGGAAAGATGGGAAAAGCATTTGAATGAATAATACCTTTTTTTTGGGTGTTACTGTATTTTATAGGTTAGACTCTGGGCAAAAAATGAATTCCTTTTGTGAAGACAATTACTCACTTTTTATAGAAATAGGACTTCTTGGAATTCACTTAAGAATGATGGTGCACTGTGAGGGACACTAACTATATAACATGCCTTCCCCATGAGATTGTACCACCTTGAATAATAAACCATTGTTTTTACATCCTCTTCCAGAAGCACGCTGTCCCACTGTAGGGGGTCTTTGCTGGAGAGACATGTTATATACACATTGACTTGAATCAAATAAATGCCTTTATGATCTCAACCCTAAAATTATTTTTGAAAATCATAATGTGCTCATTAAGCAATTACTTAATTTCTTCATGTTCTATTCTCAGAACTAAATATTAATTTATGTCTTTATATATAGCTATATTATTATATTTATGTATAGCTACTTTAAAAGATCAAGATATTTGTAATGAAAGGAGTCACTAGAAATAGTGTCTAATTGCATATGGCATGGTGATAAAACTTAGCAGTGGTTCACTTAGCTCTGTGTCTTCTAAGAAGATGCCCCTAAATTCCCTAGGCTAGGTTAGATCCTTTTTGTATGTATTCCTTCATCCTGAATTATATTGGAATTATCTGTTTGTTTGTCTCCCTGTGCTCTGTGGAAAGTACTGTCTTGACTAACTTCATGAGCTTAGTTCAAGGACAACTACTTTAAACAAAGGAATTTATCTGAATTGAACAGCTTAATGGCTAATAAATGACTAAATTAATAATCCTGTCATCTTTACCCATTTGGCTCCTGGTGCCCTTACACAGGCTAAAATTTGGCCCAGAATTGTAATGTTTGTTTTGGGAAAAATGTTATTGACCCATAGCTAAGAAGTCTTTCATCTGACCCTGGATATTTCAGAATTCTGCCACTGGGCTGGGTGTTAGGCACATACATCTTGCCTAACCTAATGAATGACTCATCCCTGTGAGTAGGCACCTGTGTCAGCTTTGTGTTTTGTGCCTTTCTCCGGTAATGACTGTACAGTCAGCCCTCCGTATCTGTGGGTTCCACATCTGTGGATTCAACCAACTGTGGATTAAAAACATTCAGAAAAAAAATTCTAGAAGAGTTCCAAAAAGCAAAAGTTGAATTTGTTGTATGTCAGCAACTATTTACCCAGCATTTACATTGTATTCACAACTACTTACACAGCATTTACATTGTATTAGGTATTATAAGACATCTAGAGATGATTTGAAGTATACAGGAGGATGTGCATAGTGGTTATGTTAGCAGTAGTTAATTTAGCTCTGTGTCTTCTAAAAAGATGCCCCTACATTTTCTAGGCTGGGTTAGATCTTCTTTATACGTATTCCTTCATCCTGCATTATATTAGAATTATCTGTTTAAGTCTGTCTCCCTATTATACCCATGCTCTGTGGAAAATACTGTCTTATCTAACTTTATATGCCAAGTTCAGGAACAAGTACTTTAAACAAAGGTACATCACCGTCTTATATAAAAAACTTGAACATCTGCGGATTTTGGTATGAGGGTGGTCCTGGAGGGTCCTGGAACGAATCCCTCCACAAATACCGAGGGATGACTGTACATGGTGCTGGACCGTGAGCTCTTCCAAGGAGAAGTCATGGTATTCAAACTAAAGTTTCCTGGGTTTACAACTTAGGTCGCCCACAAAGTAGGCAGCTCATTAAACTTCTGTAGTTTCCAACTGGGTGCAAGATCGTGGCTGCTGTTGTTCTACTAACAGTGCCATGCACTAAAACAAGCTCTAAATCCTCAAAGAAAAATTCTGAACCATCTTGGCTCATCCTTAAAGTACAAGCTTGTGAGTGTGATTTACCATGCCAGGAGCTTTCACTTATTTTAAATTCTCACACTTTTTTTTTCTTCCTATGGTTTCTAGTTTTTGAATGATAGCTAAATCCCAGTAGGATTGTTTATATCATGGATGTTTCATGGAGCCTAAGGTTACGATAATATTATTGCAGAGTTTTTCTCAGAATCCTTTTATCATTACAAAAATTGAGATATTATACGTAAAGTGCGTTGGGTGCACTAACTTAAGTATATGGCTCGGTGAATTTTTACCTCTGCACACACCACCTCTGTGACTACCACTGAGATCAAGAGACAGAACGCTTCCAGCACCGTTATGCCTCTTCCATTCCCCCTCTCCCCTCCTCCCTTCCCAGGTAACCATTAGTCTAACTTCTCTTACCATAAATAAGTTCTGTATGAAATTATTTTGGAAGAAGTGTCAAGTGGAAGTATTTGGCTCATAATTCCGCGGGGCTGGACGAGACGCACGCTCGGCTTGCTCCCTATGGGGCATCCCGCCGAGGTTCCAGCGGACGACAGGACGGCCCCGCTCTCACCGACCCGAGCCAGCCCCGTTAGAGGCGCGCCCGGCCTCACGTAGACAGTGAGGGAGCACGCCACAATGGCTGCCCACTGTCTCCCCGCCGGCCTCGCCGCATCCTCCCCACCTTTCCAGTGGGCGCCCCTCCCAAGCGACCAGCAGCCGGGGCGTAGCCCTGGGCGCGACCCGCCGGAACCCGAGCGGCCAGGCTGGGGCGCTCCTGAGCCCGGGATGTGGGGTGCGCGCCCATTGGCTGAACTTTCCCCGCGGGCCGGCCGGCCGCAGAGCCCACCTCCCGGCCCTCTCTCCGCCCTCCTATTGGCAGTTCGCGTCGCACCCGCGCCCTCTCCGGTCCCCCTCCCGCCCGGATGGAAACGGGGTTGAAGGGGTGGGAGGCCGAAGCCTGGAGGAGGGTGAGCGATCCTCTTGGTAAGGGGGTGCGAGAGAGCCAATCAGGACCAGACGTGGAAAAGAGGCGCCGCGCCAGCCAGTCACATCCCGAGGTTCGGGTCGGGGCCGGCTTACGTGAGTGCGGGCCGTAGCCAATGGTCGTGCCACTACCCGTCCGCTCTTCAGCTGCAGGTCGGGAGCGGTGGAAGAGGGAGTGAGGAGAGCGCGACGGCGGCGGTGGCGGAGCACTCGCTGGACGGCCGGGGGAAAAGCGAGGCCCGAGCCTCTGCGTCTAGGTGAGAGGCAGGAACGCCGGGCGGGAGAGGCGGGCTGCGGGCCTCTCCTCGCCTGGTCTTGGCCCGGGCTGTGGGAACAGGGGAGTCAGGCCGGGCCGAGACGGGGGCGACACCCTCCGCCCCGCCCCCGCCTCCGCCCTCGGCTGCTGCGAGCCGGACGGAGGCGCCCCTTCAGCGGGAATGGTGTCTGCGCGGCTCGGCCGGGCCGTCTCCCTCGGAGGGCCCCGACCGCTAGCGGAGCGGTAGGGAGGGGCCTGATTTGCAGCCGCGGAGCCTAGGGGCGCCGCCTGGGGTGGCGAGGCCGCGTAGAGGTGGCGAAGGTGGGGCGGGGTAGTTAACGGAGGAGCGGACTTGTGTGCTCGACGGTGGCAGTGAAGAGGCCTGTGGTGGAAGAATTCTGGGTCTGGGGACGAAGACAGTGAGGGGAATAGGTTGATGCTCAGAAGAGGGTGCCCGGGGAGACGTTGAGGGGCCAGGGCGTGTGGTTGGCCTCTTGGAAAAAAGCATTACAAGAGAGTGGGGCGGGGGCGAGATCAGCTGGGAACGAAGGGAGGACAAGCTTGGGTTTTGAAGGTTAAGGTCGCTGGACAAATAGGGACACGTGGATCTGGAGTAAGAGGCATTTACTGAAGGCAGAAGGTGATCGAGAGGTTTTGGGTGAGGTATGGCTGTAGACTGTTTGAGTAGAAGGCGTTAGGTGGCCAGTTAGGAGAAATTTCACAAGGATCAAACGGGATAGGTTTACTTATGGTAGCTGAAGGGTGTGGATCTTTTATGAGTAAGTTGGCAAGATTAACTGTCCGTTTTGTCAGGTAGGAGCCAGTCAGCCAGATTCATTTACTCTCATCGAGGGCTAAATACTTAGAGTTGTTAACTCTCACCACTGAGGCTGATCGTCCGCCCAACGCATCCCTCCTCCCGCTCCTATGACAGTTTATCTCAGTGTTTTGCCTCAGCAGCACACAAACTCATCCTCTCAGGAGTAATGGCACAAGTAGTGTTTGCTTTTGATTGGATGGCAGTGAGAAATCCCTTAAATCTTTATGTTAAGAAGTAGAATGTGTTGGTTTAAAGGCAACATCAGAAGATATTTTAAGAAAATTTGCCCTACAGGGGAATTTCTCAACTATCTTGTTCGGTGTATGTGGTGTAGCTTAAAAATGATGCAAGATCTCTTACAGTAACACAAGTGAAAATGAACATAGGTACAATCCTGTTACTCTATAGGATCAACCGTCTTGATGCAGAATTTGATTTATGTATCGTGCTTATTGGGGTATATTTCAATCTTGGGAAGAGTTTTGTAGCTAATTAGGTTCAAAGTTCTTTTCACTTAGAGGAAAGAAAAAATGGCATCACTGCTACTACCTTTCTGTTTAAAGGTTTCAGAATTTTTATTTGTGGGTTGTAGGCAGAGAAAGGGTAGTAGAAAAGAAAACAGCCCAGTTCTATACTTCCAGTGGATTTAAACAGGAGGAGGTGATACTACTGAGGTATAATTTCTACTTGAGGATAGAACAAAAAGATTGTGAAGAGTTAATTCTTTTCAAACGTAAAATAGTGGAGTGTCAAGGACAAACACCAAAGACAGCATTTGTTGTATAGGAGGCTTCCTTGTTAACCAACTCAACAAAGAATTATAGCTAATGGACCATTTAGGATGTAGAAATAATTTTTGAAAGTAATTTCTTGGTAATGCTGTTCACTAATTACATTTTATCCTTAGTATAACAGAGTACCTAAGTGTTGAGGTGCTAAGGTGACTCGGAGCAGAGAAGTAATCTGAGTGGTGTAGAGTTAATCAGGGAAGGTTTCCAGGAAGAGGTAAGTTTTGAGCTCTTTTGGCCTAGAAGTTGGGATGTGGGTTATTGGAAGACATGAGGATGATGTTTCAGTAGCATGGACATATTATAAGCAACTGTGAACAAGACCGACAAACATGGTTTTTAAGTAGAATTGAAGATTTGGATGAATATTTAAGGGTATGGAAGTCAGCTAAGTCTTTTATGCCTTAATCGATAAATGGTGGTTTTGTATGTTGGCTAGAAGATAAGAATTTGAATAGTTGATGATGGAGTAGAGACTGGTAGTGAAGGAAAGAGTACAAAAATATTTTTTGCTTGTTTTGTTTGCCGTATGAGGGGGGAAATAATTAGGTTTATTCATATATTTATCTTTGGAGGAGGTACTAGGGATTGAACCCGGGACCTTGTGCATGCTAAGCATGTGCTGTGCCACTTGAGCTATACCTTCTCCCCTACAAAAACATTTTTGGATGGTGGTGATAAGAGAAATGTGGTGAAAGTAAGTTGAGTTGTTGAGAGGTAGGTTTGGTATTCAACCATATGTAATAAGCAGAAATGTTTTTGGGTCCTGTACTAGATTATATTGATAATAATAGCAGAATTTATTGGGTGCTGCTTTGTACCAAAAACTGTCTTGAGGTTTTCAAGCATCATCTTCCTTTGATTATCCCTACTTTATAGATGAAGGAACTGAGGTTCAGAGAGATTTTTTTGCCCAACGTTACACAGCTAGTGAGTGGTAGGTCAGGGTTGGCAGAGTCAATAAATAAATACTAATTGAGCATCTGCTTCTTGCCAGGCACTGTGTTAAGTGCTGGAGATTCAAAGTTGACAAGCAAATCCAAGGTCAGACATGGGCCATTTTTTAGAGATTGTCAGGAGTTAACAGAAGCGAGCCAATGAAGAAATACAAAAAGGTTCGTTGGAGAGATTTTTTTTAGACACTGAGGAATATACTGTTTAGGGAAACTTAGGGTAAAGTTTTAAGAAAGAGGAAGTGGTCAGCAACAAAATGTGTAACTGAGAGACTCAGAAGAACAACGATTGAGAAGAGACTGTTAAATAAGGAAAAAAGTAGTGTGAATTTAGTCTTAAGAAAGCCAGAATGAAGATAGTAAGATACAAGCTGGTAGTTAATTATGTTTAGTGGCAAGTGCTCTATGCAAATTTGAAATTTGGAATGATCACAGTTATGGTCAGATTCTGTGAAAGAATGTTGGTTTGTCCCTGTGCAATATTTTAATCATTGGCTATTAAGATCATGGTTAGTTTAAAAATGTGGGTACTTTTTGTATTTTTCCAAGTTTTTAAAAAAGAGCATTGTTTTGTAATTAGTGGGGGGAAATCATTCAACTAAAATGAACTAGTAGTGAGGGAATATGTGGATGAGTTAATCTGTACTGTGTTTGGGGTAATGAAGAATACGGTCCTGTTTCAGTGCCTGCTGCATATGAGCCACTTTGGTAGGCACAATCCCATCTTGGAAATGGTTGGTTGTTACCGGTAGAAATATCCCGAAACTACATTTGCTTAATCTGAGGGATCAGGTTACTGAAGCACCCTGAATCATGGTGATACGGTCTTGGCTTTTCTAAACATTGTTTAGTGAATGAATTTAAGGTTTAAAAAAACCAAACCAATTGTGCAGTTGAGTCATTTTAACTGCCTTTTGGCCTTACAGTCTTCCCTCCACCCACACATTGATTTATAGTTCCTCTCTTCAGTGGGTTTGTAATGGGTTTAGGAAAGTCTCAGTTCACTAAGGCAACATGGAAGTGCTGAATTTGCATATAACAAATTTAACTTAAACACTTAAAATTCATCCTTGTTTTCTGTTCCCAGTTTGAAGAAGAGATAAATTTCAAGAAAATAAGCTTTTCTTATCAGATAATTATTCCAAAGCAGTTTGGTATCATTTGCCCTAGGGTTAGTAGATTTATTCCAACCTTCTAAGTCAAGAATGGTACTTAGTTTTTAGTTTAATTTAATTTGGCCCATAGGAGTTATGGGAGGAAATTTAATATTTCCTCTAGGCACTGTACTATGTTCCTTAAATAAATTATCACATTTAATTCTTATGCAATTGTCTAAGGTGGTTATCTCATTTTACTAAGAGAATGAGGCTTAGAGAAAATAGTAACTTTCTAAAGGTGGGGGAGCTAAGTGGCAGAGCTGAGATTCAAACTTTTCTTTACCTAACTTCAAAACTCTTGCATATGAAACATACAGCAAGAAGGAATTGTTTTATATTAATACATACAACTGAAAAAAAATGCCACATAGCCTTTGGTATTTAGTAAGTACTTGTTACCTTAGAAGATGAGATTCTTACTCTGTATGTTTGTGCTTTGTGAGACATGGTCTTAAATGGTGCTGATTTTTGTGTGTCTTATAGGGTACATTATATTTTATTGCTTTAGAGATGTATGTTTTCACATTTTTGTATTTTTTGAAATGAATATTTTACAGTGTCTATAGTTTTTTTGTTTAATATTTACAAAATGGATACTATGTCTTAAAGTCAAAAATGTCTCAGAATTAAGGAAATGTGGTATGTGTACGTAGTCTTCAGGTATAACTGTCTTGGCAGTTTGTTGTGTGCATTTTCTTCCCAGCATCCTCCCTTTACTTAGCCTTTTTTTTTATTCTTTTTTTTTTTAACTATGGTATAATACAGAATTGAAGTATATATTAATAATAAAATAGTCATTCTCTTTAGTTTGTGAATATTATGGTGTAGAAGAAAGTATTTTGATGTAGAAAATTCACGTTGCACTGTGAATCAGCAAATTGGAATTTTAATTTTGGTTTTGTTAGCAACTTGATGTGTAACTTGTGACAAGTCACTTCCCTTCTCTGAGCTTTAGTTTCCTCATCTGTAAAATGGAGTGGGGAGAGGAACTTTTTAGACCTGTCTAGTTTGAACAAACTGTATGCCTTCTTTCTAATTAAAAACATGGATGCCTTAGATTTTTAAAGCAACTGTATTTGTTGCTTTTTACTTTTCTTTCCTTCTCTTCATATTCCTGTTTTCTTTCCCTGCCTTTTTCCCATGGATCCTTGAGGGTATTGTCAGATTCTTACTTTACCAGAGAGTATGGATTATTTTTTATATCCTCCATTTACCAAGACAGGAGATCTGAGAAAGCAGATATTCAGTAGTTAATGAACGAGTGAATATGTTTTATGTAAGTTAGTAAAAGAATCATTTAAATAAAATACCATCAAAGAGTTGTTGAAATTTCACTGAAAGGTAGTACTGCTCCCTTTCATATGAATAATGAAATGTGTTTAGCAAAGTAAATATCTGTTCTCTACTAGGCAGATATACAAAGAAGAAAACTCCTGGATCTGTCTTTAAGAAGCTGTCTACTCTAATAGCAGTGGCAAGTGTCTTTAAACTTTGTATTATGGAAAATTAGGAACATGAAAATACAGAAATATGCGTATCACCAACTTTAACAGTTTTCAACTTGTGATCAGTCTTGTTTCATCTGTATCTCCACCCACTCTCCCACTTTTTTAATTTTGAAGTAAGTTCCTAGACATTTTTACCAGTTAATACCATACAGCATGACACTGTATATTATACTGGGCTGAGCAAGAGAAATTAGATATAATAATCTACTGTAGGGCAGGGATAAGTAGTTGGGGAGACTGAATATAGATATGTAAAACAAATGTAGCAACATGAGATCCTATGCCAATGTTATAAATTCTAAGTGGAAAATGACCTTGGTGCTTTTGTGTGTGTTTAACTTAAATTTTAACCATTTGATGGTTTTAAGATTACTTAGAAGTATTTAGTCCTAGATCATTCTTGTCTTTTATGGAATTCTTGCCAGAAATGTTGGCAGGATAGTCACATGAGAAATCCTCCTTGGATGTAAGGAATTCTTACCACTGTATCTTACTGTTTTTGAGTATTAACTTAAATACTTTGAAATATTAGTTGAGAATTAAGATCTTAAAATACATTGTATAATGCAGAGAGTCTTAGTCAGAGGTCATGAACCTCTTTCAGTATCTCCTCAAAGCTTTGTGCTATCTCTTCTCAGAAAAAAATTTACGTATACACTTAGTTTTTCATATAATTTCAGAAGGTTAATAAGACTTTCAAAAGCCATTCAGGTATCTTCGACGATTTATGGATTCTGGTTTAATAATTCATTCTTTAGTGTATAGGCAGAAAGCATACTGCTGAAATTCAGCATAAATTTATTTGTGTGTGCCTCACTTTTTAAAAACAAGTGTTTTTCATTATTGAATGAAATTATAAACTTCATTATGGAAATGCCTAATTTGAAAAAAGACCAATTCTGAATTGGATTCTTGGGGGAAAAGAAGCTGTAGCCAGTTTAATGAATATGTAGGAATGATTTTACCAACATTTTTGGAATCAGTGTATGGAACTTTATATAGTGGCTGCTGTCCATCCTGAAATAACAGAAAGTAGTATAAGACTTAAGAACTTAAGAATGAATAAATGGGGAGGGTATAGCTCAGTGCTAGGCATGCAGGAAGTCCTAGGTTCAATCCCCATACCTCCAATAAAAAAAAAATCTAGTTACCTTCCCCGCAAAAAAAAAAAAAAGAAAAAAGAAGAATGAATAAATGCCTAAATACTATTTTTTCAGAGGTGAAGGAAGAAATTTCTTTGACCTCTCTTGTCTTTAAATAGTTAAGATCTGTGGAGGAAAGGAACTGTTAAAGTATTTTGAGGTTCACATTTGTGTTAAAATAACTCCTAGATATGATACAGCAGCTTAGAAATGCATGTTGGGCTGACAAAGGATTGATTCTCAGTTGAGCCCTGATATCATAAGTTTTTATCATCCATCTTGTTTGAAGAACGGTCCTAAATAAATTATTTAGAAATATATGGTTTTAAAAACTTGTGGATTGTACCTAAAATATAATCATTGTAACGGTTATGAGCATAAGCAGAATCCTTAGGAGATAGAAAGAAACAGGTCAGTTACCTGCTAATGGGACATTTGACCTACAGAGCAGCGCATAGGTTGTTTGAAGATCAGTGAATTCTAGGTGTATTGCTTTAAAGTGATAACCCTTGTGACCCGTTGGAGTTAATAATTTTCTTAGTATCTAAGGTACTACTAGGAAACAACTTATTCTAGTACATAGTAATATATAAACTTTGAGAGCTAGAAGGGGCTTTATCCATCAGTGGTTTGGCTCCCCTTCAATGAATTTTATGAATGAACAGAGCAGTTAATTGACTTTCCCAAGGTCAGGTGGTTAGCAGCAGTCCCAACAGTGTAGTTTTTCATTACTTTACCTTATTTTTGGTAAGTCTGTTGCACTTACTTATCTTGGCTGTCTTTTCATTCTGGATTTCAGTTTCTGGAGAAGGAAATATCTAATGCTAGAGTTTTCAGCATTGTGACTGATTCTTTGTTGAATAATTGACTAAGAATTTACTGAGGTTTTATACGCTAAAGCTAAAGTTTTTACTTTGCTGTATATGTTCTCATCCCATCTTTAGCACAGTAACCCATAGTTACAAGGCTTACTGGGTAGGCTTCTTAGGCGCTGAAGTCAGTTTCACAGCTGGAAACAGACACTAAGAATCCACAAAGCCATCAAACACTTCCCTCCTATTTTCTATACCTTTCTATGTCAATTCCTGCTTGACAGCATTTAATTACAAGCTGTACATATGAACCTGGCAAAGTTTTAAAGATAAATCAGGAAAAGATTTTGAGAAGAGGCTTTGTTATGAGATTTAATTGTTTTCAGACATTCCTGTAAGCTTCCTACTTAAAACTAGAGACTGGAGGGATGACATCCAAGTTCAGAGAAGAGCTTCCATGAAGAGCTCTGATTTCAAATCTTTATGCCACATTTGGTTAATGTGGACCTGCTGGCCAGGCAGAAGACCAGCCCCTACATTAGTGGCCCCATAGCTGGCGTAAGGATCCTTTAAACAGTGACCCTCAAGCTCTTTTTAATCTAGGCCCTTTAGCTATGTCATTCTTTACCTCAATAATTCCCACTTTCTAGTGGAATAATAATAACTAAATTGTCAAAGTATAAGCATTTTTGGGGAAAGTGATTTTCTTCAGCAGTTAGGGATATGGATGTTTCCTAATTGAATCACTGAATATGCTTTAAGTCTAGACTAGTTGGAAAACTGTAAGCCTCAAATTCCAGTGGTGGAATTGTATAATATATTCTGCAGGTGTAATAAGACAACTAAAATGATAATAATGAAGCTCAACTAATGGTGATTTTTAATTAGAAAATGAGAATAATGATAATTGAAAACTATGACGAGCTGAAGACAACAGAGTTTCACTGACAGCGATTATTCCTGTTAAAAATTACTGAATTCCAGCTCTTGAGTGTGTATATGTGGTAGGAGCTTTGCAGCATTGTGAGTTGCAGCAATCAGTTATTAATTGTATATAAACTGAAGTCTTTGGTACATTCTAATAACATGTTCATTTTTGCAGCTCTTTGTAACTGGCTTAATAGTTTATTCAAAGTAGCCTTATGGATCAAAGGAAGGTCATGGCTTTCTAAATCATTGTCCATGGGAGGTTTGGCCCTGTCTGTGCAATCATTGCCTTAGAGGGCTGATATGGTAATCAGTGAGCTTTTCAGAAGCATTGTTTCCCTAATTGTGTTGGGAAATTGGTGAAGGGCTAGGCCTGAAAAGAGATCTATGGGTTTTTTACCTCAGGAAATTTTGTAGGTCTTTGATTTGCTAATGTACTTTGCTGATTTCCTGGTTGGGGATAAAATATACAGTTTCCCAGCCCCATTTAGCACAATTTGAAAATGCTGCCTTGGCAGAATAGAGCCTGTTTTTAGGTTCAGCGCTGGGAACAGATTCAGAAGGCTTCATGAGAAAGTGATATGAAAGAAACATAGAGGAAATACAGCATACAACAGGAGGTTCAAAGTACTTTTCTGTAGTTAAGAATTGCCAATCATTTGCTATAATAATCAGACAGAGTATAAACTACTTTTAATCAGAGTCTAAATGCTTCTACAACCAGTGGAATACCTGATTCTACAAAGTTGGCTGAGGGGAGGATATAGCTCAGTGATTAGAGCGCATACTTAGCACGCACGAGGTTGTGGGTTCAATCCCCAGTACATTCTTTAAATAAAAAATAACAATAATAATAAATAAACCTAATTACCCCCCCAAACAACAAATTTTTTTTAAAAAGAAAGTTGTTAATCTTAATGAATAGGCTTCAGTAATTTTAAATTAGACCACACAAGATAACATGATTAGCCTGAGGCAATTTTGGGGATAAACTTGTATGTAGCCTACGTGTAGTGTTTAGGGTATATGTGGTACATTTTCCTGTTAAAATCAGTTTTACTGAGTAACATGAAACATTCATATCTTTTTTCATATTAAAGTTCCTAGTTTATTAATCCTCTAATGAAAAGTCTGCAGAATCACTACAGATACAGTTGCTGCAGAATCTTTACTCCTTCCGTTGTCCATTCACCAGCTTTCTTTTGCCAGCACCAACATTGGCCTTTGCAATCCCCTTGCCTCTTCTCAAAAAGGTTCCTTCTAGTGTTTTCTCAAAGTCTTTTTTTTCTCATACAGGCCTTATCTTGCAGATCTATGTTTGGGTTCGTTTTACTTTGCATAATCCAAGGAATTATAAATGCTGCTAAAGCCGGTTGTTTTGCTACCACCAAAATGGGTCCTGAATCCAAATACAAACATAACATCTGGTATGGTCTTGTACATTTTGGCTAGTTTTCCCCAAATTTCTGTGTTAGCTGCTTTGCTTTCCCAGAGTGAAGGACATCGATGACCATTTGTTTCTGCTAAAGTAGTCGGTTGGTCACGAACTTCCTGGTCTAGAGAGTTATTGTATCATTCATGAGATGGCTGATCATCAAGCAGTCAGGGAGAAAAAGAGTAAAAAAAACATTTTTTTTTTTATTGAAGAATAGTCAGTTTACAATGTTGTGTCAGTTTCTGGTGTTCAGCCCAATGCTTCAGTCATACATGAATACACATGTATTTGTTTTCATATTTTTCAGAGTGAAATATTTTTATGTTAATCTTTAGTTACCTTTTGGAATGAGATGCTCAGCTTTCATGAATTTTGAACAAAACAGGATATTTCAGTTTCCTCTGTTGGTAAAGTTTGAGAAGCTTTATCTTTGGTAATACACTTAAAATATTTATACCTTTGTATACTGGAATCCTATATTCCACTTTCCTGAGTCTGAACATATTAAGATAAAAATTACAGGTCTTAACATGAAAACTTTTTAAGGAGAGACAGTAGCACAGTATCTAAATAAGAATCGTATGTGACTTTTGGAGATTACTTTTTAAAAATTTTACGATGGAATTGAATACATTTTTTGCAAGCCGTGGAACTGTTTATTACCAAACTGTGTCAACAAGAGCACAGCCCTTCTGTGTGCTTTACAGTAGAGCAGTTACCCTACTGGTACAGGCCTTGAGGACAGAAACAGAGGAAAGTGGATATTGCTAAAAATTTTTTCTTGTCAGCAGGTAATTTTAATACTATAGAATTGACATTTCCTCTCTGATGAAGTAGAACTTGACTTTTGAAAAATTTTTAGTTTAATTTTTTTTTTAATGGAGGTACTGGAGATTGAACCCAGGACCTCGTGCATGCTAACCGTGCACTCTACCACTGAGCTATTGCCTTCTCCTTCTCTGAACTTGACTTTTTAAGATTTTTTTGTTTGATTTTTATATCACTTATATCACTCAAGGAATTTAGTCTGATTTTTCTTGGTGTCTGATATTTTCCAGGATAATGAAGTCATAGAAGCATTTTAACTTGCTGAAGTGCCATGTTTATAGAGCAACATCAGTATACAAAGTGGCTGTGCAGTGCCCTAAGAACTAATGAATCAGCTGAGTTCCTTACTACCAAGAAATATCTTAGACGCTGGGGAAAATTGGATACAGAGAGTTAAATATTGGTATATCAGTGCCTGTGTAGGCAAACAGAGTGGCCATTATATTTACTTCAATGAGTGCTTACAGCAGGGTTGGACACTAGCATCTTTTATTGAAAAAAGAAATGTTAACTAAGATGTTAGAGCTATTCTTTTGTTTGTGGAAAAATGCCTTATAAGCCTTAATTTTTGAAAGGAGAAAGGAACCCACTATTCTTATCAGTTTGACTGCAGTAGTTTGTACATTTTGAATTTGCATTTTGGTCCTTCATTTGTTGCTTACAGCTCACTTGCAGAGGAGGTTTTCTTTTATGTTGAGTCTTAACCAAAACACTAAAGACTCTAGAGTTATTAAAATACAGTAATAAGATACTAGACCAGTGGTACCCAGTATGCCTCCAGATGGGAGTCTATCAGACATCTTAAAAGATGTACTTCCCTGCAATGTGAGGCCCCTTAATAGTCTAACTGAAATGAATTGGCTTGTTTTTGGCTAGAAGTGTGACAACTCTAAGTGGTATCCTGCTTGTTAGAAGTTCACAGTTAAGCAAATATGGGAAAATGAACTTTTTATTCAGTGAATGAAGTTATTTGGTAGTAAAAATACAGTTGACCCTGGAATAGCAGTGGGAGTTAGGGGTGCCGATTCTCCCAAAGTCAAAGATCTGCATATAATTTTACAGTTGGTCCTCTGTATCCATGATTCTATGTCCTCAGATTCAACCAACTGCATGTCGTGTAGTACTTTAGTACACATTTACTGGGGAAAAAACCTGCATATAAGTGCACCCATGTAGTTCAAACTTGTGTTGTTCAAGGATCATCTGTACTTGGTAGCTTAAAAATGTAGTAAGGAATACTCTGCTGTTCCACAGTCCCATGAAATAGGTTCAGCATGGGTCAGATCTGTTACTGAGCCGGGTTCATTTGCTTGACATGGAGCAAGCCAAATGCTGAGACACTGAGGTTTGCAGCAGAGAAAGGGCTTATTCAGGAGGCAGCCAAGTGGAGTAGATAGAAGAACAAATCTCAGATATACCTCCCCTGAAGATAAGCGGCATGAGATTTCTATGCAGTAAAGAAGCAGAGTGATTTTAGGCCTGAGGAAAGGTGATTGGAGGTAGGGGAACGGTGAAATAATTGGTGTTCTTTGCAGATGTATCTGAGTTACATGCTTCTTGAGATGTTAAAAAATGAGGTACTTAGCATGATCTGAGGGTGGAGTTTTTGGCCCTCTAACGTCAAAAGGTCATTCACTGAACACCTGCACAGGCCCAGTTTTAGGGTCAGTGGTCCCAACCTATCTTAGCTGGCTGAAACTGAAGAAGAGCTGACTCCAAGTTTCTGAAAAACAGTGTAAGCCCCCAATACTTTAGGGACTCATACAACAGAGGTGTTATCTATAGGGGGCAGTTAAGGAGTCAAAAGAAAGAATTAAGGTGAGCTTGATCAGTGAAGTTAGGTTACAAGCAGAGGGGTTTTTAATAAGCTGTTACCTTAGCTGCTATTCTGTAAGACAAGCTCAAGAATTTCTTCTATTCACCAGTTTCTGTTAACTATAAGGGTACGGTTTCAAATAGATGATGGTCTCAAGAGTAATAAGCAGTTACTTCATCATGTTCTTTGTGGCAGGTTGCATTTTCTAAAGATGGTTGTAACAATATCTCCCTTTTCACATGATCTTTCAGTGTGATCTTGACTACTCTCTTATCCTGAGGTGAGGTTTATGTCCCCTTCCCTTGAATTTGAGTGGTCTTGTGAATCACTTGCAAGCAACAGAATATAGCAGAAGTTATACTATACTGACTTCCAAGATGTGGTCAGAAAAGGTGTGCTTCTATCCAACTTGCCAGAATACTGGTCTTGAATCTTCAGCAGCTCTGTAAGCAGTGTAGGCTGAGATTGCCATGCTATAAGGAAGCCCATACTACCTCATGTGGAGAGACCATGTGAAGAGACTCTAAGATCAGGAGCTAGAACCTAGTTCAGTTAAAACTGCTTAGTTGAGCCCTTCCCAAATTCCTAACTTGCAGATACTGTGAGAGAGAATAAAATGATTATTGTTGTTTAAAAAACTAACTTTTAGAGTGATTCTGTTACATAACAATAGATATTCAGAACATCAGTTCTCCTGAATCAGCTACTATATACTGAGATTTGACTGTACACAGATGTACAGTCAGTGATACACCCTAGTGATTTGTTCTGGAATTTGAACATTAACTGTATTTTGATCTTTTACCTTTGATATATAAAACTTTTTTCTACCATTCTTTCCCGTACCCACTTGGAAAAGCCATTCCATCCTTAAATATTTAGTAGATTGTATTTTGGTAATTGAAACTGTGTCATGTGTATAAGAAAGTACCCATGGTATGTTTGTTGTGGCATGAGGGCATTTGATCATCTTTAGAAGGCCTTTTGCTCTGTACCTTAATTTTAGTTACCAAAATATTTGGCCTTCTATTAATTTCCTAGGGCTGCTGTAACAAAGTACCACAAACTGGGTGGCTTGAAACAACAGAAATTTATTGTCTCGTAGTTCTGGAGGTTAGAGGTCCAAAATCTATGCTCTCTCTGAAACCTGTAAGGGAGTCCTTCCTTGCCTCTTCGTAGTTTTTTTCTTGGCAGTTTTGGCAGGTCTTGGCTTGTAGCTGTGTAACTCCAGTCTCTGCTTTTGTTGTCACGTGGAGTTCTCCCTGTGTGTGTCTGTGTCTTCACGTGCCCTTTCTCTTGTAAGGACACCAGTGATGTTGGTTTACAGATCCACTCTGCTCCAGTGTTATGTCATTTACCTTAATTAATTACACCTTCAACAAACCTGTTTCAAAATAGGGTCACATTCTGAAGTACTAAGGGTTAGGATTTCAATATATCCTTTTAGGGGGAACACAGTTAAATCTGTAACAGTCTTCTAGGGAGATGGGTATAATTATGTTTTAACCATTTACACAATTTTATTCCAGATTAGATGTGAATGGGGTTTTTAATCAGTGACCATGAAGCTCTTTTCTTTGTACTTCAAGTCTCCCTTGCCTCTAGCATATACAATAGTACATATAAAATTTGATAGTAATTTTTAACTGTTTAGGCTCATTGACCCTTTTGAGAATCTGATAAAAACAGTGGGTTTTTCCCCTGGAAAAATGTGCAGATGATATGCATGGGAGTGCATACTTGTACACACATACATACAAACACTCGCAACAATATTTTACATGAAACTTTAACATATTCTTAGATTCCCTATCCCGCCCCTCTAACCCTATTCATGAACTTCTGGATTAAAGAGTATTAATTTCTATCTGATAGAAATACTCAATCTCCATTTCCCTTTCAGTGGAAAAACAAGTGAAAATTTAGAGTGTTATGCACAGTAACTCTAGTAATAGTGGAATAATACGCAATGGACATTTCGACCGTGCTGTGGTTTCCCATTGATACTCTTCTCAGCAGTTCATTTTTCTAAATGTGGTATATTCAGAATCTTTTATTTACAACAAAGGTTGGCAAACTAGGATCTGCAAACTGTCTTCCTGTTTTTGTAAATAAAGTTTTATTGGAATACAGCCATGCCCATTTATTTAACTTAAATGTTCATGGCTGGTTTTATGCTCCAAATGTCAGAATTGAGTAGTTGCTACTAAGATTATATGACCCACAAGCTGAAAATGTTTACTACTTTACCCTTTAAAGAAACCTTTGCCAACTCTTCGTTTAGAATATTTTGGAATTAATTCCCTCCTTTTAAGGATATTTGAAGTTTTTTTGTTTGTTTGTTTGTTTGTTTGTTTGTTTGTTTTTTACTTTTTCAATCATGGAATCTAAGGGATATTAAAAGACCATTTAGCTCAGCATTCTATCTACTGCTGCTTGAATTTCCTTCAATACTCCTGCCAAGTGGTCCTCCAGCTTAGAGTTATAGGACAACAGGACAAAACAGCATTGGATGTGGCTGTGTTAAATATAAAATTGCCCCTGATTGGGAGTCAATCTGTAAATCCTAATGAACAGTTAGATGAAATAGCTAATTCTTTGTTTTCTCTCCCCGCTGTCTCCATTGTTAGATTTTTTACTTTGGGTTTGTTTACTTCCAAAAGGCACAGAGGAGCCAATTTTTAAGAGGAAGACAACTAAAGAGACCCTACTCTAAGGTATAACTGTAGGTGATGGAAATTTGTAGGAAACTGGAATGAATGTTTAGACATTGTCTAGAGACTTTTCATATCAGTGTTAAGTTTCCCTAAATAAATTTGTAGCACCTAAAACATGAAACTAAGAGTTCTTGCAAATACTCTATCAGTTTTTACTATTTATGTTCAATAAATACTGAAGAAAGAAATATACAGGCAGAGCCAGTCTAAAGTTCACTGCAGGACTGTATTTGGGAGTTTTGTGTACTTGACTTCTCTGTGAATATGGTGAACGTAGGGATTCTCTCAGGAGATGGGGGGGGGGCATCTGATTCCAAGATCAACATTACTCTGATGTGGGAAGAATTTTTCACATTCCATTTAGGAAATCCAGCCTATTAAGAGTCCTGTTAAGCAACAGTTTTATAGTTAAATCATCACCTGGTTTTTAATCTAAAAAGTAGATTTTCTATCTAAAAAGGAAATGAAATTAAAATTTTAAGACATAAAGATTAGCAGAAGAAAGATAATACCTTTTTTAAAAATACAATGGTAGTCTTTTATTTTCACTATAAAAAAGATTTTTCAGACTTGTTTCCCAATAGATGAAAAGTTTGTCAAGTGTTATAAGACAAAAGATAGTGGAAACTAGCTAATTGAGGGGAACGTCAGTGCTTTCAAATATTTTTTTGGTACCTTTTGATTTTTCCATTTTACAAAAACAGTGGTTTTTAAAAATAGGTAGTACATGCACTTACTACATAATTGAACAATGAACAAAAGATATATAGTGAAAAGTAAATGCCCATCATCTCTGTTCCCAAGTTATCCAGTTCTCTCTCCCAGAGGCAGCCATCTTTACTGGTTTTTTGTTTTGTTTTGTTTTGCCAGAGAAGTATGTATTTATAAGCATATGAATTTTTTCATTCCTTTTCCATAAAAGGTATTTCATATAGTATATTGCATCTTGGCTTTTAAATTTTATTATGAATGCTGTTGCATATCAATATTTGTTGAACCACCGCTTTCCTTTTTAGTTGTGGAGTATACTATTTATTACAGGAATATGCCAGTTTGTTTGCCCAGTCCCCTACTGGTGGACATTTAGGTTGTCAGTCTTTTGCTATCAATGCAGCAATGAATACATCAGCTCACACACACATGTAAGAATAGCTTCAGGCTAAATTTTTAGAAGTATAATTACTGGGTCAAAGGTAATGAGCGTTTAATATTTGATAGATAGGCCAGATTACCCCCCCATGGACACTGTACTAATTTGAGGCCCTACCAGCAATATAGGAGTCTCTGTTCCCTATGTCCATTTTATCTTTTTTGTGTGTCTTTAAGTCTCATAAGTGAAAAAAATCAATCTTGTAGTCCTAATTTGCATTTTTCTCAATGACTAAGGTTGAACATCTTTAAAGATGGATAAGAGCCTTTTTTTTCCTGTTTACTTTTTATTTATATTTTTTACCCATCTAGTTGTTCTATACCACCATCTACAAGTTTGAGAACCTCCAGGGTAGAGGGATTACCCAAGTACATTGCTACTAATAAAACTGTTCTGAGGCTAGTCTGATTTCCTACCTTAGGAAGCATTTAAAGGCTTGCTAACCCTTCTTTCAGCATAAGTAGGTATGGCTTGTCAGTTGTTTTTCAAGCCCTCAGAGGTTTGGTTTAAACCTACTTCTCCTAAAATCATTAATTTCCTTCCCAGAATTAAAAAATGAATATATGTGCATGTGAATATAATAGTATATAGTCCACAGATAATATAGTAATTAGTTTTACTTTGGTAGTAAAAAGATTTTCCTACTCTAAAAATTATACTCGTAAGTAAATGATTAATTATTTCCAGAAGAAAGGATCATTAAATTTTTTTAGATTGAAATATCACTGATCGGACTGATTGCTAAGGGACCGTACCAAGAATCAGTGCCAAAGAAGTATGGGGAAGATGAATAAGGAAATGTAACTATGTGCCCAGCCTTTTATGTGTTATTACATTTAATCCTTATACATGATGCTATGAAGTGAAGGGAGAGGGTGTGTATGCTATATGTTTAAGAGATGAGGAAATTACAGAGCCAAACAGGTAGGTAAGCTCAGCCCCAAGATGAATGGATGAGCCTGGATTCCAACCCAGCCTTGCTAGACTGAGTCCATGGGTTCCCACTACAGCATGGCATTGGGTTATCTGAAAAGACTTGTTTCCGCAAAGGGCCTACCTTATTTATCAGGAAGCAGTTTATAGCAGGGCCAGACTTAACATAGTACTGAAATTGGCTTCTCTAGAGATTTGATTTCTTAATAGTTCAAGAGATGTAGGGGAGAAAAGACCTTTTTTGTGTCCTCTTATGTTCTAGGACTGATTCTTGTGAATTAAACTGACAAAGGACAGACTAATAAGAGAAAAGGCATACATACATTTTTTTAAAATGTGCATGAAGGCTTCACAGAAAAGAAGTGAAAACTCCAAAAGAGATGGTTAGACTTGAGAGCTTATACACCATATTAACAAAAGGTTATAATTATAGAGAAATGACTAGACAAAGGAAAAGGCATTTGGGCTACTAGCGGCAGTAAATTGTGGGAAGGTAAATATATGGGAAAACTAACAGAAGATGTAGGCTATTTTAGTAAAGTTTGTGCAAACTCATCTCAGTGCTAACTTTCTATACTTTTCATGGCCATGAAACTCACCCAAAGAGTCCTTCTTGTGGCAGTCCTCATTTCTTAGAAGTTTCTGCTTTTAATCAGATAAGGGAAGCTTTAAGAAGACTTCTTTCTGCATCTGTTGGATCTGTTCCTTCAGTTCAAAGTAACCTACATGCCATAGTGATATGCTTTGGGGTACAAATTCTGAACCTCTATGTTCCCTTAAGCAAAACTCACTGTTTTTCAAAAGTAGTTAAGTCCAACACATAATATATGTATTCATTATAGATTTTTGTATATCTTGGTATAGATAGTTTTAGAAACATGTTTGAATTTTGTTGTTAATCTTAAGCATGACCCCAGAGCTTCTTGTCTTCTACCTTAGTTTATTACCTCTATTGCCCTTTTTTGTTTCCAACATTCCAATAAATGATTCTGTTTAGGAAAGGTCTTTCAGTGGATAGAGCAGAGTTGGAAATAAATCCACTAACCTTTTTGGTAAGTGCTTATTTCTTAACTTGAGAATGATATCTTTTTATTTAAAACTGTAGTGGCAATAATTAAGTACATCTAGGTGGTCTTTTGAGTCAAGTTCTAAGTTTGACTGTACACCTCTTCCTTTCTCACTCTGTTTGGGTGCCTCTGGAAATGGCCCTTGGGGAAATACTGGTAAAGTCTAATTGCCTTTGAATTTTAATTGTTTAAGAGTCTACCTGAACCAGTCAGTAGTCTCATTTCTAAATTGTGTTGGTAGCCTATCAACTTTTATTGTGAAGTGGTACGGAATTTTAAGAATTTTTTTAGCCAGGATTTGCCTTATTTCATATGCTAAAATTTCTGTGGAGCACATTCTTGTCTCTTATAAGCCAAGAAGGCCCTGTAGTGAAGAATGCTGTTCCTCTTACAGTGAATCATACAACTTTAACAATGGAAGGGACCTTCTAGACAACCTCTTTAGTTTCTTTGAACTTCTTTTCCAGTGCTGTGCACTTAGACCTTACTCATGAGTTGTTGTCTTTACCTCACTATAAGACAAGTAGAAACTTTTTATACCCTCTATAAATGTGGAATTTAGTTAGGAGATACTGGTTCAAAGTGAGTCAGACAAAGACAAATAAATGATCTCTCTTATATGTGGAATCTAAAAAAAATGACACAAATGAACTTATTTGCAAACCAGAAATAGACTCATAGAAAACAAACTGGTTTCCAAAGGGGAAAAGGGGTGGGGGTGGATAAATAAGGAGTTTGGAATTAACATATACACACTACTATATATAAAATAGAGAAACAACAAGGACCTACTGTATAACACAGGGAACTATATTAAATATCTTGTAATAACCTGTAATAGAAAAGAATCTGAAGAAGAATATGTGTATGCGTAATTGAGTCAGTTTGCTGTACATCAGAAACTAACACACTGTAAATCAACTATACTTCAATTTAAAAATTTTTTAAGAAAAAGAAGATACTGGTTCACATTTGTCTTGTCCATATATGTGTGCTGAGTGACCTTAGACAAAATTGCTAGCTTCAAGCCCATGGGCCTGCCTCTTTCTTGTTCCTTCCTCCTACCCCACCCTAATCTCCATATACTTATTCACATTTGTCTTTCTGTTTAGCAAGTGTCTGCAACAACTAGTTGACAGTATATTAAAAGTTTTAATTAATTTGAGTTGTTTTCAGCTCTAACACAAGCAAAAGAATTCCCATTTCTTGGCACTAAAGGATTGCTTTTTTAAAGTAGATTTTTGTGATTTTCTTGTTATTGTAATACCCCAGCCTCTAACTTTAATTGCTTTGTCTATTTAAAGAATTTTTTTTTAAAGTTGAAAATGAGAGAGAGGATCTTCTCTCTATTTATCTTAAATAGGTTTCTAAAACGAATGAGACAACATGATTGGCCTTCCATCAATATTAGGACTTTTATTAAGAGACTGCAATTATTTTACAAGGGTGCAGTTTATATTGAGTAGGTGATTGCTATCTTAGAATCTCTCTGTGGTTTCTCCATTTGTGTTCATTTCAGGCTCTTTTTGCCCGTGAGACCTGCATGTTCTCCTTTTACAGATAAGGAAACAGGTTCAAAGTAGTAGTTTTATCTTAGGATCTCATAGTTTCAAAGTGGCAAAGCCTGGACTTTAACTAAGATACATTCATCGCTAGGAGTTTAAGTAACTTTTTAGTATATTCTCTTAATGTAAATATAAATGCATAACAAAAAACCCACTGGGAAAACTCATTTGAGGAAGAAAGCCTTGAAAATAATTGATATTTGGTACCCACCATTTTGCTGGTCTTCGGAAAGATTTTGCCTCTTTAACTTTTGAACCACAGGATAAGGTTTTTTTTTTTTTTAAAGAAAATACCCAGCTGCCACTGCTAGGTGGTGTTTCCTAAGGCAGCGCAAGTACAGTGAAAATAAATTTGCATCACATTTCACAGCTCCTCTACCCTGGCACATGGAATGGTACTACTGCTTTCCTTATTGCAGTGCTGCAGCTTCTTTTCAGTAGATGATCAGAGCCTTAAATATCTCACTGTGTTGTAGAATCACATAGTATGAATCTAGACAGCATGTGCTGGGAGAATCGGTAGCACTTTTTTCTTGACTTCTGCTTTTCCTGTAGCTTCTGGCCATCTGGCAGGACTATGTGAAAGATGTGATGTCTACACTTTTCCTTTAAAAGAATTCTCATTTGTGCTGGCTTTGCCATTAAGTTAATAGGGTAAAGTGTACTGGTGGGTGGAATACTTCCAAGAATACCTGGAGACAATTTAAAAATACTTGGTGCTTGTAGTGTTTTTGGTTGCTTTGTGATAAGTGGGGGAGTTGTGGGAATTCTGTTCTTTCTTCCATGAAGAAAACCATAAAGCTTTATATTTATAGTAGGATAAAATCACATGCAAGTAGCTTTAAGATAGTTACCTAAAACTGATAAAAAGCAGTTTCATTCTGCCACTCTTAGCAGATAATCTTTATACTGTTAAGGAGAGAGAGTTGTTTGGTAAAAGTTTTCTGCTATTTGGTGTTAACAGATACGTTGTTTAGGGTTTATAGGGAGGGTGTCCTGGTAGATGAGGAAGAAAGCACATAGTTATGTTTTCTTTAGGGTTAAGCCAATCACATAGTCAGGCTATAAATCCTCAATTATTAAAGGAAAAACTGCTTAATATCTTTTTCTGTCTTAAATACATGTTAACACCTGTAGAAAACTTCCTGGTGTCTGGTATTTAGTAGATTCTTAACAAGTATTTGTTGAAGAAATTTTTACATATAAAGAAAATGAAGCTCAGAGAATTAGATAACTTTTTCTAGGTCATGTGCTCAGGATACTGTGTTTAACATGTATTTAGAATGTAATTGTCATTAATGCCTAACAGATTCCTCAGGTATATTGATGCAGAATTATTCTTTATTTGTCCCCTGTGAGAACATTTTAATTTTAATGCTCTGTAGTTTTAATTAGGATTTGGGTCAGTGAAATCTTGAAGTAGTCTTATTGAGGACCTGAAGCAGCTTGTAAGTAGTGTAAACTGGAACACTCTTGAAAAGGGGACTCTAATCAAAATTAAGCTTGGATAATGTATAGAACCATGTTCCAGACAAACCAGGACATATGGTCACCCTATGTTTGCTTTTATTTTTAAAAGTAAACTTTTTATTAATGTGTAACATACGTTTAAAAGGTCCATATGTATAGCTTGATGAGTTTTTAAAAATGAGCCACCCAAATCAAGAAATAGAGCATAACCAGTATCCCAGAAGCCTCCCTCACACACACCCTCTTCTGGTCACTACCTCTTCCTGCCATGGGAAATAACCATTGTTCTGACTTTTAACCATATATGAGTTTTGCCTGTTGTTGAGCTTTATGTACATGATAGAATATAATATATTTTTTGTATCTGACCACATTGACTCAGTGTTCTCTTTGTGAGCCCCATCCATGTTGTGTGTAGTGTAGTGATAGTTACTTCATTTTCATTGTTTTTTAATATTCCATTGTATAAATTGTATGAATATAGTACAATTTATATGATAAACTGTTGACAAACATTTGGATTTGTAAAATTTGGGGCCAGTAAAATAGTGCTGCTGTAAACATTGTTTATAAGTCTTTTGGTAAATACATGTATTCATTTCTGTTGGGTGTATCATTAGGAATGGCATTGCTTTATCACATTAGTGATTATTCAGCTTTATTAGGTAGTACTACTTTTACTAAGTGTTATACCAATCTGTACTTTCTCTAGCAGTCGGTGAGAGTTCCAGTTTTTCTACCTGCAACCTTACCAATGCTGTGAATTGTCTGTCTTTTTTATTTTAGCCATTCTGGGGACAGTGTAGTGGGCTGACATTGAGGTTTGATAACTGATGAAGTTCAGCCCTTTTTATGTGCTAATAGGCCATTTGGATATTTTTTGTAATGCCATTTGGATACTCTCCTTCTTTATGCTTCCTTGTGTCCATTAAGCCTTTCCCATTTTTCTATTGTTTTTTCTCTTACTGACTTCTAGTTCTTCATATATTCTCAATAGTAATCAGTTGTCATTATACATAATTACAGATATCTTTTACCTGGTTTGCCTTTTCTCCCTATTAATAGTGTTGTGACATGAACTCAGTTTTAGTGTCTTCCAATTTGTCCATATTTTTCCTTTTTGATTAGCACTTCTTGTGTCTTATTAAAGGAATGTTTGCCTACCCTAGGATCATGGAGATATTCTCTGTCATCTTCTAGAATCATAATTATTTTACCTTTCACATTTGGGTATATAGTCTACCTGGAATTCATTTTTGTGTGTGGTATGATATAGATAAAATCAAGATTCATTTTTTTCTGTATGGATATCCAGTTGACTATACTATTTACTTCTTGTCCACATACTACATTTCTGTAGCTTTATAATACATCTTGATATGTGGTAATGTAAGTTCTCCAGGTTTGTTATTCTTCATGCTTGGCTTGGCTTTGCATTTCTGTAACATTTAAGAATCTTAGTTTCCACACACAGCTTAGATATTGATTGGGATTATATTGAATCTAAGGATGGTGAGTTGACATCTTATAAAGGTGTCTTCTGATCCAGGAATGTAGTATATGTCTCCATTTAAGTGTTGTTTAATTTCTGTTTTGTAGTTTTCAGAATACTAGTCTTAAACATCCTTTACATTTATTTCTAATATTTGATGTTTTCAAAAAAATGATTCATTGGGGTGAAATTCACATAATATAAAATTAACCATTTTAAAGAGAAAAATTATGTGGGATTTATTACATTCACAGTGTTTTGCAGCTGCCACCTGTCTAGTTCCAAAACATTTCCATCACTCAAAATTAAAGCTCTTTAAGCAGTTTTCCTCCACTGCCCTCTCTCCTCGCTCCTTAGCCCCTGCCAACTACCAGTCTGCCTTCTGTCTCTATGGATTTATCTCTTTTGGATATTTCATATAAATGAAATCATATAATATATGATCATTTATATCTGACTTTTTCACCATGCTAATGTTTTTGAGGTTCATCCCCCATTGTAGTATGTATTAGTAATTCATTTCTTTTTATGACTGAGTAGTATTCCATTATATGTATATATCAATTTGTTTATCCATTCATCTGTTGATGGACATTAGGATTGTTTGTACTGTTTTGCTGTTTTGAACAGTACTGCTGTATACGTGTGTACATATACTTGTTTTGAGTATCTATTTGCAGTTTTTTGGGGGTGGAATGAAGGCCATGTGATAATTCTGTGTTTAACTTTTTGAAGAACTGCCAAACTTTCCCATAGCAGCTGAGTCATTTTGCTTTCCCTTTGGCAAGGTACATGAGTTCCAATTTCTTTACATCTTCACCAGTCAATACTTGATATTTTCCATAATTTTTTGGTATTTTTGATGGTATTCTAAGTGGTATAGGTTTTTTTTTTTTTTTACTTCATTTTCTGTGTGTTGCTGGTGTATAGAAATACATTTATTTTTCCCACATAAACCTTGTATCTAGTGACCTTCTTAAATTTACTTGATAATTCTGATTGTTTATAGATTGAATTTTCTACATCTGAATTTCTGATTTCCAAATGCTTTCTTATTCTTTTTTTTTTTCATTATAGTTTCTTATTTGATGGATGCAATATACTTACGAATGGCTTGGAGGGTATTAGAGTTCAAGTTTTCTTTAAATTTTTCATTATAGTTTTCGCTGTGGTTGGTTCTGTTGCTTTTTATTTTGGTCCTTAATTTTGTAGGTATCTCTTAAATATCTGGTGATCTGTGGTTATCCATATTTATGAAGGACTAGACTGTTGGTTTTGGTAACTGATACTGGCTTCCTCTCAGTTTTTTGAGATCTGTTTTTCCAAAAGAGCTTTTCTTCAAGTGGAATTCCCAACTGAGAGCTCTGCATAAGTTTGTTTTAAAGGCCAGCAGCAGCCAGATAGTATGAGGACCTAAAATTTATTTCTGGGGCCCAGTGCTCTGAAGACTTTTTCTTTTGGTTCTGTTTGTTTACTCTCTCTCATTCCTCCACTTCCTCACCTCCATTTGCGGATCTTTAGATCATACTCAAGCTCAGCCCTACTTCTCTTTTGTCCCTATCACCAATGCTGGATGTTTTTCTCAGCAGATCTTGATACTAAGCCTGAGAACTAAAATTTATACAGGAAGTAAGACTATCAGAAGTGGCTCTGCTGTTCTGTGAGCAATCTTTAATTACCTTTATTCCCCTATGCTTTGATTCAGACTCTTGATCCTGAGCTTGGTGTTTAGGGGGTTGGGGCAGTTCTTGCCTCCTTATGGTCCTTTTCCTGTGTTTGCCTGGGTTGTTATTTCTTCTGCTATGGCTTCTCTGTCAATTTAGTCTCATCTATTTCTAATGGAAATTCTTTTTTCCTTCCTTCCTGCCTGCTGCTGCTTTTCAAATTGTTATGAATTTATTCTTTTTATAATTGTGAAAATTTTGAACATAAAATACACGTATTTACTCCTCAGCTTAGAGAAAACAAATACAATGAAAGCTCCTTATTGCCTTTTCTAATTGTATTACACTTTCTCTCATGTATCTATTAATATTATTGTGTGTGCATTTCTAAACAATAAATAGCATTGTTTTGAATGTGCTGAGCTTTGAATAGTGACATATTTCATGAATCCTTCTGCATCTTGTTTTTTTCCATTCATCGTGGTTCTTTTGTTTGTTTATTCTCTTAGTTGACTGTCTTTTTTGCTGTTTCAGTGGAATTGGGTAGGGAGGATAAGTCAGCCTGTGTATTTCTTACTATGACTGTTTTTAAAAGGGAGATTTGAGCACCTTTTGGATATATTGTCACTATAGACATGTAGGAGAAAGGACTTGGTGTTAACCTCTTCTTGTTTCAACTGGTGGTGATAGGTGAATATGACACCCCACCATGTTATACAAGCTAGGCTATTGAGTCTTGCTGCTGACCTCTATTTGGCGTTATAAATACTTTCAGAGACAGAGAAACACCATTTGTGTTTCAGATTTAACTGAGGTTTAAATGAAGATTTGGGTTCTTATTGCTGAAGGAATTTTTAGAGGTCGTTTGGTACAAACTATACTAACAAAACTCAGGCGCAGAGAAGGTGAGTGGCTTGTCTGAGGTGATCCAGGGAAAAAGCACAGGGATTAGAAGCTAGTGTCTCAGTTCTGTGTAGTTTCTGCCTTACCGCAATGAACCAGAGGTTAATATCCCCTCTTGTTAATATTCAACTATGATTTTTACCAGTTCTTTAAAATACTTACTTAACTACTAAGAGATTTTTTAACTTCTAGTACATAACAATGAACATAAATCTTTGAACTGATGCTTATTTGTCATGTTTTCCTTAGGATCAGAATGGTTTCAATCCCAGAATACTATGAAGGCAAGAATGTCCTCCTCACTGGAGCTACTGGTTTCCTTGGGAAGGTACTTCTGGAAAAGTTGCTGAGGTCTTGTCCTAAGGTGAATTCAGTGTATGTTTTGGTGAGACAGAAAGCTGGACAGACACCCCAGGAGCGAGTAGAAGAAGTAATTAGTGGCAAGGTAAGTGTGGAAAATGATCATTTGGAGGAGAGAAAAACATCTTTGTTTGTGTGTATAATTACTGTAATCATCAACAGTTTGGTGTATTTCTTCAATACCCTGAAAAATATTAGTAAAAGAAATCCTATAGAACAGCAATAAACTGGATATGACTTGTGATCAGTAGGAGAAAAAAGCTTTCATCTATGGGGGGCAAAATTGAATAACAAATTCTAAATTACCTTTATGGTAGCTCTTTAATGTGTTTTTAGAATATTTAAGGCAGGTTATTTGTAATTACTAGATATTTTAAGTGGTTTTTAGAACAGTAACAATTAAGAGGTGGTTTCTAATTATGCTACTGTGCTGTGAGACACAGTGCTTTGATAACAGTTAAAAATTTGTAAGCACTAATTGCTCCCTACAACAGTATTAGGAGGTGGAGGTAGCAAAGTCACATATTCCCATTTGACGAATGAGAACATGATGACAGAGAGATAGTATAGAATACAAGAATATGTCATACATTTTGAACCTTAAAAAAAAATATCACTGAGAAAAAATGAAAATGAGCTGGAATAAAATTATTTCACAATCAGAAGCTTTTGAATTTTCTCAAAATGAATGAATTTATCTGACATTTAACGATGGTGGTTTAGTGCAGTAGCTATGTAGTTTTTTAGTTATTAGGTAGGTATCTGATACCGTTTAAGCTTCTAGGGCAGCTGACTTACATACTAACAACAACAACAAAAAAACCCCAAAACCCCAGAAACCTCTGAGTTGCTCTGAGCAAAGAATTGCTGAAAAAGTGTCAAAAGATATGATGACTAATTATTGATGAACAACTTTCTAGAATTAAGAAATAATTTATTAGACATTTGTATTCCAGTCTGTTTTGATCTTTCAATAGAAATCCATAGTTAATAATGACTAATATTTATTGAGTGCTTACCTTGTGCCAAGCACTGTGTGCAAAGCACCTTTATATGTATTTATCACAACTCTATAGCATAAGTACTGGTGCTGTTCCCATTCTATAAGGTTACATAGTGCTAGATCCAGTGTCTGTGAACTCTGACAATTGAACCTAGAGCTTATGCTCTGATAGGCTAGATGTTGATATATCCCATTTTACAAATATGGACAGTGAATCTCAGAAGCTGTCATTTTATCTGAAGTTGTGTAGCTAATAGATGCCAGAGGTAACACAAATGACTTGATATAATAAATTTCTTTCTAGTTTATAACATTACTTCCCTAATAGATAAAAAAGTAAGGCAAAGATGATGGAAGGCTTTTTGATACAGTGGGGAAAGTAATCTTGAGTGTTGGATAGCTTACTAGTTGTAAGAGTTGTAGCTGGTACACACTGAGTGAAAATAGCTTAATTTCCCAAAGCTGATGTCAAAAAGCTTGGTGCCCAAGTTGACAAAAATTAGAAGAGAAGATGACAAAATCAGAAGAAGGTGAAGGACGACTGAGAATAACAGAGGTAAAAACAGCAGGAATAAAAGTCAGTTTATGGGTTATGGCAGTAGTGGGAAGCTTGTGTCCTGGGAGTGACAAAGTATGATAACAGAAGGACAGTTAAGAGAGTAAAGAGAAAAGATGCACAATAAGACCTTTACAGGAGTATTTAAAAATTTAAATTAAATAAACTTTAATTTTCTAAACATCACAGCATTATAATAAAATATAATCACCAATATTCACTACAGTGACTTATAATAAATTAAGAAAAGGTTAAACTAGAATGTTTTCTTTACTAAGGTGTTAGATTATTTGAGAATGATTCCCATTCACATATAATTTTGGTTCAGAAAGATAAATTTCACTTATGTAAAGCCTCCATGTTTTTCTTGTCTATATTTTTTTCTGCTCATAAAGACCCACAGGGTTTTAACAGTGGGGTGTAAATTAATACTAGTTTTTCCTTTTAGAAATAATTTGAAACTATTATTAAGGCACTAAAGAATAATAATACTTACTACTTTTGTCTCTGCTGTTTATTAAGTCCCCATATGAAAACTTTAAATAATCCTTACTTTAACTAGAAAAACTTCTTTTCTCTGAATTACTTTTTAGAAACAAATCTACTTCTTAAAGGGCTACTCAGTGACAGTATAGCTCATATGGCTAGTTACACTCTAGTAGCGTCCTTCCCATTGCACTTGTGTTCTTCCTGTTTGCCCTCCCTCTGCAAAGATATATTGATTGAGTCCTTCTATAGGTATAGCAGTGAACAAAACAAAGTCCCAGCATTTCGGAATTTATATTCTAATTAGGGAGACAAGTTAAAGCAGATAAAGAGGGTTGAAAGTAATGGTGGTGCACTTGAGGTAAGATGGTCAGAAAAGTTCTCTCTTGAGATGACGTTTGGGCAGAGACCTGAATGAAGTGAGGAAGAATCCATGTGTGTATGCAGAGGAAGGGTGGTAAAGGTAGAGGAAACGGCAGGGGTGAAGGTTCTGAAATGAGAACTGCTCTGCAGGTTCAAAGAACATCAAAGCAAGCCGTGGTTTTTGTTTTATTGGAAGCTGAGTAAGGCATATTAAATAAATATCAAGTGCTAGAATATTTCCTACCAGCACTCGTCCTCTCCCCAAATGAGGTTTCTGCCTTTAAAAATTATTAGTTTTTTATTCTTTAAAATTTTTGCTCATTTGACTTGAGGAAGAGGGCTTCAAATGAATATTTATACTTAAACATGACAAAAGTATAGCTAGTGTTAACTTTAAACTCTTAGATTAAGGAATTACCACATGAACTTTCTAGGTACTTATTTTTAAAAATAAGATGTGGTTTAAACATAAAAACAGAGAATAGAGCAGTGGTTACCAGAGAAGAAGGGGTGGGTAGGGTTAGGGTAAAATGGGTAAAGGGGGTCAACTGTATAGTGACAGATGGAAACTAAATTTTTCATGGTGAGCACACTGTAGTGTATATAGGAGCCAGAATATAATGTCCTACTCATGAAACTTATGTAAACCAGTGTACCTCAATAAAAAAAGGCAAGTTTTATTTGTCAGTTTTATTATTGTTTCTAAATTCTCTACAGACAATTAAAAAAAAAGATTTGAGTTAGCATTTCAGCATTTACCACCATAAAAGGTAGCTGCATAATAACTGTGCTTAAAGAATTTGCCTTCTTAAAGTGTGATAGGTACAAAGTTCATCTCCAGTTTCTTCCTGAGAACTGAGGATTGACTGTGTTCAGGATCCTTTTAAAATGAAAACTATTTGATAGCCTAGTATAAGGACATTTTTTAAAAACATGATTTAATTTGTAGCATTTTTCCCCCAAGTGATCATTAATTTTAACTTGTGAGCAAATTATTTGATAATGTAAATTGACTATAATGTATTGCAGACTAATATTACCCTATGGCTATACTTTTTCATATCTTCCAAATAGGTTGAAAGTTTCTGTCTATTTAAGGCAGTGATTCTCAAACTTTTGGTCTCTGGACACCTTTACACTCTTAGAAATTATTGAGGACTTCAAAGAGGTTTTGTTTCAAATATCTTACTGATATTTATCATAGTAGAAGTTAAAACTGAGAAATTTTAAAAATTAAGGATATATGTATAGGCACTAATTCCATCGGCCATCAGAATGATGATGTCATCTATACATGTAGACTTTGGGAAATTCTTCTCTACATTTGTAAGAGAATGAAAGTGAAAAATGCAAATAATGTTTTAGTTTTAGTATGAAAATAGTTTTGACCTTGTGAACTACCTGAAATAGTTTCGGGAACTTTTAGGATCTTATTGTGCTTTGAGAACTGCTGCTGATTAAGAATATACAGTGTTACTTAGACCTTTGGGGACAGCCTTCTGGCACATTCTTATGGATATACGAAATAGGGGCAAATGTTCATGCTTTAAGGAGAGAGTTGACTTTTGGAGACATCCAAAATTAGTGTGAAATCAAGCTTGGCAGTAGAGATTCAGAGAATGAAGTTGAAGTCAGAAACAAAAGTGATTAGAAAGCTATGAGTTCAGTTTTGGTACACATAAGGGCTCTAACTCTTTGACGTATCCCCTAAAGAAATGTTGATTATAACATTTGTTTTGAAATGAGAATGATGATCATTTGAATGTCTAAATTCTTACAGTCCTGTTGGAAGAAACCAAAATAGTAGCAAACCCTTACATCGAAACTAACCAGATTTTTTGCTTTGAATGAACTTCTTATATCTTTGTTGTAACTAGTTGTCATGTCACATTAGCTTTTCTTTGACATCATACAGTAAACATTTATGTTGCTTTTATTTTTATTTAACTGTAAGATACACATTTCTGTACACTTCTTAGAAATTGAGACATTATCTCTATGCTTCTTTTTAACTATACAAATAGTTTACATTAGTCTCCTTTCGCCTTTTTTTCTCTTTCTGATTCTTTGCTGAATCCTTTTGGAATTCCTTGCTTCCCTTAAAACCTTTGAGAAGGGAGTCATCAAGGGGGCTAGAAGACCACAAGTCTTATTTTAAGTAAAAATGCCCCCATGTATGTTTCGTTGTCATCTCTGCCCTTTGTGTACTCATCTTGGCATTTTATCATGAACTGCTATAATTGGTATACTTTAATTCCCTTCTCAACACCCACCCTCTCCCTAGTGAGAGGTTGTTTATTCTTACTCATTTTTTATTTTTCAGAAAACATTTATGGTGCATATTCAAGGCTGGGCACTTGATTTGATGTAACTGATTCAATTCAGGGATAAATAAGATAAAAGAGTCCCTGCCTTAATGGAGCCTACTGTCTAGATAGAGAGTTTTTAAGAGAGAGGATGGATAAAAGAGATTGTACAGGTGTTAAGAGAGACTGAGTAAGAGCTACTATTGAAATTGATGTCTTGGTTGGAATTGAGGGCCTGAGTAAAATGTAAAAGATTTGGGCATTTCCTCTGGGGTCTCCAGGCTATGCTTCTAAAATTTTTCCTCCATAGTAAGTCTAATTTGTAAAGAAAATTATTACCTTCTACTTAAAGCCTGAAATTTCATTGAACTTTTTTGGTTTAGTCTAAACATAAGACCATTATTTTCAGTATAAAAATGCTTTGCCCCCAAATATTTGTCTAAATATTTGACAAAATGCTTCATAAAATTATGTCATTGTATCTTATGCCTTTAATTCTCTCCTGGCACATCCTGCCACCTAATCCTAGGGACATGCATTCTCCCTTACGTATAGCATTGCTGGTAAATCAATAAAATGAGTCCTTTTTTATACTAAGTAGCAGTGAATATGTACACTTAAAGTTAGTAAGAAACTTACAGATAGAGCCTACTGTGATTTTGAAATAGGAATGAAGAGCATGGGCAAAGAGCATATACTATAGTGGGACATTGTTTTATAGCAGAATTTCCTGACCTCAGCACTGTTGACATTTTGGGCCAGATATTCTTTGTTATGGGAAGCTGTCCTGTGTATTGTAGGGTGATCAGTATTCCAAACGTCTGCTTCCCAGATGCTAGCAGCTCCCTCTCCTCACCATTCCAGTTGTGACAAAGCAAAAATATCTCCAGACATCAACAAATGTTCCCTGGGGGCCAAAACTGCCCCAAGTTGAGAACCACTGATTTAACAGTAATGTCTCTGGGAAAGAAATTCCATTGCTAATGAGGATTAGATTAAAATAGTTGACCATGAAATAAATTCTGGAAAGGTAAGAAAGCACATGAAAGAGGGCATTAGTGCCAGAAAGAGAAAGAAAAATACTATATGATATCATTCACATGTGGAATCTACAGAAAAAGAAAAGAAAAGAAAAAAGAACACTATGAACTCACCTACAAAACAGAAACAGACTCGCAGCATAGTAAACAATCTTATGGTTACTGGGGAAAGGGGGTGTGAAGGGACAGATTTGGGAGTTTGAGATTTACAAATGTTAGCCAGTATATATTGAAAATAAAAAAGTTTCTTCTGTATAGCACAGGGAACTATGTTCGATATCTTGTAATAACCTTTAATGAAAAAGAATATGAAAACGAATATATGGAATATATGTATGTATATGCATGACTGGGACATTGTGCTGTACACCAGAAATTGACACATTGTAACCGACTGAACTTCCATTTTAAATAAATAAATAATAAAAAAAGAGGGCATTAGTAGACTTAGTAAAGAAGGAACTAATTCGGGTACCAGTGGGTTAAAAGCACTGGAAAAGATGATACTGAATAAAGAGATAGTGGCTAGAGAGAGGAAGAGCCTTAAGTTTGAAAAGTAACTTATGAAGCGGTGTGATCATGTCTTGGTAATAGTGGTAGAGATATCTTATATGAAGGGGAATTAAAGGTCATTGGCAATCTGGGAAAATGAAAAACTGTGAATTCAGCGTGTTAAAGGTACTTTTTCTGGTCATTCCTCAGACTCCTTTTTCTCTGCTTGCCCCTTAAATATTCTTCAGAATTTTGTCCTAGGCCTTGATCTCTTCCTACCAGGTCCAACCACTTGTGTTTTATGTAAGATAAATGGTTGTATTTTAAATGAACCTTGGGGAAAGCTTCTTATAGTCTGGATCTAAGGGGCTGATCACTGCTGCTACCTGTGTGGTGAGCAAAATATATGTGGTCCCTGTCCGCATGAAGTTTATATTCCTTATCCCTCATATCTTATCATGGACTGTGCAGTCTCATAATACTGTAATATTACCCCTATTTTATTACTTTATTTACAACACTATATTTTAATTGTCCATTTAATTGTTTAATTTTTCCTATTAGGCTTTGAGTAGCTTGAGACAAAAGTCATTTTCTTGTTTTCTCAGTGTCCAGAAGGTGCTTGGTTCATTTGAAATGCTTAGTAAATATTTTATTAAATAAGAACTCATTAATGTTGAAGTCACTAGCCAACCGTGGCAGAGGGGAAGATTGTTATTTACTGAAGTCATCTAGGAAGGTGAAAGTGAGCACCATATGTGTTGTATAGACTTTCTTCCCATATTAAGAATCTCTGCTTAAACTGCAAGTATGGACTTTAAATGGAGTAGAGAGTTAGAGTGTAATAGAGTAATGATCTGGAGGTAGCATCAGTTTTCCTCTATAAAATCTGGGATAAAAAATTAAATTTGACTCCAATTGAATGGGACTTTACACTATAATTATCTTGCAATTTGATTCTTTAGGTAAATTTATTTCTTTGAGTATACTTAAGGAATACTAACTTTTCAGGTTAGAATCCTTATATATATGCTATTTCTCAAGTGTGTGCAGATTCAATCTGTATATTTGCTTGCCAACTTTTTTTTTCCTTTAGCATACTTACTTTTTTTTCCCCCTTTAAAATTTTTCTAAGATTTTAGGAAGAATATGAGTAATGGTATTTTATTCTAATCTACTGAAAGGGACTAAAGCCCAAATAAAATGAAGTTATAAATTAAGGATTGGGTTTTAGAAATCCAGATAATCATTTTAATCTGTCCTGATATTTGTATTACTAACATCTGTTCTGAGGGATAATGTAATCTAATCAGCAAAGACATGGACAGCTCAAAGTTAGCTCTGCAAACTACCATCTCTGTGTCGTTGGCAAGTTACTTAATCTCTTTGTGTCTCAGTTTCCTCATCTGTAAAATAATAATGTGGGCCCCACCAGGTGTTTTTCATACAGAATGATAGCAATTAAGAATAGCAACCTTAGAATTTGCATAGTTGAAGTTTTTAAAATATTCATCATTGAGGGAGTGGGTTTTAGAGATTTGAAAAATACTGCCCTAAACTGTTTTTCCCCTTAATAGCTTTTTGACAGATTGAGAGATGAAAATCCAGATTTTAGGGAGAAAATTATAGCAATCAACAGTGAACTCACCCAACCTACACTGGCTCTTTGTGAAGAAGATAAGGAAGTCATCATAGACTCTACCAATATTATATTCCACTGTGCAGCTACAGTAAGGTTTAATGAAAATTTAAGGTAAGTAAAGGTATTTATATGATATTTGAACTTCAACAGAATTAAAAGATCTAATTCACATTCTACTTTTTAGTCAAGTTGCTTTGAAAATATTTGCTCTCTGTTAATTGTGGCTTTCAGTGTCCTACAGAGTGTTAAAAGAATTTCCTTCCTTTTGTTATCATTTTAAAACATTTGTTAGCTAGTATATGTTTGTTAGAAGAAGTTGCCATGAATTTAAATATGGGATAAGGAGGAAGCAAGAAATAGAAAGTGTGGAGTTGAAGAAAGAGAAATTTACCTTGGGTAGGAGTGTTAGTCTTAACAATAGTGTTTATTTGCTTGCCTCTCCATTCTTTCAGAAGCATATACCCCAACAGCTTCATTTTTCTACTTTACACATATCCATTTGAAAATTTTTAAAAAATTAAGCTCAGGTTTTGCAAAATAAGATTAAACAGCTTATAAATTGAAGTCATACCTTGTTCTTGTTTTAAAACTGTGGTATCAGCGTTAAGGACAGGGTACATTGGATATAAGTTCAATTTAAAAGTAATTTGGACTTCCTCCAAGATGCCTATTTCAAGAAAAAAATAACATTCTAAACAGTCACTATGTTTTAAAATTTCTAACAAATATATGTTTCAAGTAATGATTCTTAATTCAGAGCATTTTTTCTTTTTTTTTTTTAACATTTTTTATTGATTTATAATCATTTTACAATGTTGTGTCAAATTCCAGTGTTCAGCACAGTTTTTCAGTCATTCATGGACATATACACACTCATTGTCACATTTTTTTCTCTGTGACTTACCATAACATTTTGTGTATATTTCCCTGTGCTATACAGTATAATCTTGTTTATCTGTTCTACAATTTTGAAATCCCAGTCTATCCCTTCCCACCCTCCACCCCCCTCAGAGCATTTTTTCTTATGTTATGTCTGAAATCAGTTTTATAACGTTAATCTGATTGTATGGTCTTAGGCCATTTAAAATGATGCAGACTTCTTTAGGTTTCACAATTGCTTGAGGGGTATCTTCTTAAAATGTTTTTAAACTCAATTCTGATTATAAAGGGTTTTGAGATTATCCCCCATATTGTCTATAATATAGAAGTATAAATCTTAATCAGCATTACATTATGTAACGTGACAGTTAAATGCCAAAGCATTATAGCAGGTTTGCCTATATCACAAGTGTGTAATGTAATAGCCCTCTACATTTCTGTAAAAACGCCTTATAGTTTCAGGGTTTTTTCTCATTCATTATTTCATTCCATGCTTACATTATCCACTGTAATATAATGTACAAATCCATTTTATACTTGAGGAAGCTGAAGCAGCACTATGTAATGGAAAGGGCATGAGCGTTGGAATTACATACCTTAGTTCTAATCTTGACTTTATCCTTTATTATCTGATGATAGTAATTTACTTCTTAGTTCTTTCTATGCAGACGTCAAGTGTTCATGATTCAAAAGTGACAAAAGAATCTTACTAGAATGATAGTGTGATCTCATTTCATAAAATATGTGTTTACATGTATGTGTATTTATATACATGTCTTTTGATATTGGCCAATTATTTTCTTTGGATTCTGTGATTATAGGTAGTTTTTTAATATGAAATAGTCAGTCTAACAGATATTTTCCCCCCATAGTTCTAGCTTTCATTATTTTTTTCATAACTAAAAGAAAGTATTCATGTAGCCTTCTGAAACTGTTTGCAAGAAAAAAAGGTATATAGATACTGGATAATTGTGGTATAGTTTTCATTGGCTTAAAGGGAAAATTAGATGCTTTTAAAGGGAAAATTAATTAGCTAACAGGCAACATTATTAGGGTGAAATTCATCCAAGTAACCTTTACAAGGAGGACCAAAGTATATTTTCAGGGAAGGTTCTCTCCTTTTTCTATTCCCTCAGGGTAAGCAAGATTGCCAGTAACGAAAGGGGAATCTTATTATTATTATTGTTTCTTCTTTTTACTAGAGATACCATAGTGGAAGGGACAGACAGGTGAACAAGAAAATTTATTGTTCTTCTCTTTCTTGTCAAGGCATGTATGTTTACTGACCTAACTCTAGTCATTACATTGAAACTTATTTTCTGATGCAACTCTAATGAATATTGTTGGCTAAGGTGTGTTACTGCAACATTAGATTTGGGCCAGTTGTTCTACAATACTGTAGGTTGGCATATAATAACTACTTACAAAACAGTTACTCTTTATAACCACTTTTTAAGTTAATGATTAATAAAAAATAGATCAGAGCTTTTACTGCCAGGGCAAAAAAATCCAGACTTTATTCCCAATATTATACCCAATATATTGGGAGAAACCAAGATAAATTACACACAAATCCTATTTGTGAATTCCATATAGGCTAATAGAGGAGATAGAACATGCTTAAATAACCATAAAATAGGATAGGAAATATAAAGTTACTGTCAAAGAGCATACACTAAAGGGCTATGAGAGTTGAGAGGTGGCAGAGCTCATTTATTTTCAGATATGGTGGTTTATAAATCTTGAAGTGGGAAAAAATGTGTATCAAGATTAAGAATCATAAAGAAATACTGACAAAAGATGAGGGCACTGGATATAGCTCAGTGGTAGAGCACATGCTTAGCATGCATGAGATCTTGGGTTCAATCCCCAGTATCTCCATTAAAAAAAAAAAAGGAGAGTGTTATTGAGGATAATAAAAGGAGTTACTTAAGTAATTGATCATAGGGTCTGGTATACCTTGGGAAAGTGAAGGTAGGAGGCCAGTGGAGTTGAGAGTAAACAAGTGTCAAGAGACAAGAGACCATGATAAGGACAGAAGACAGGATTAAAGGCAGAAATGGAAGGACAGATGGTGTGGCCTGAGGAAAATTCAGAGTATGAGATTTCAGAGATGGGGCATTTTGGGGTGAGAAGGTCCAGGGTAGGAATATGAGAGTAGGTGTTCCGAAAGGAGTGGAAGTAAAGATGGATGATTAGAAAAGATCAAGAAACTGTTGAGTCTAAGGGCATTGATTCTCAGACATTATAATGTATTATGAATCTTAAGAATTACTGGAAAATGTTTAAAAATGCAGAATCTTGGACTGTACTTGCCAAATTCAGATCCTGTAGTTTTGAGATAATAACCAGGAGTCCTCATTTTTAGCAAGAGCCTTGGGTGTGATTTAAATTACAAATGTCTGAGTCCCTTACCCTGATTGATTAATTGGCCTCTAGACATCTTTGTCTGTATCTTCATTAAGTTTTAAAAAATCGGCAGCAATTGTGATGAGCTGTCATCTAGGTAGTATTTTCTCAGAGGTGGGGAAGGGGATGGTGGGAGAGAGATCGGAATGGTCTGAGAAACTTATTTAAAATGTAGTTTCCGAGGACTCAATTCAGACACTTAAAAGTGTCTAAGGATGAGGTCCAGCAATCAGCATTTTTTAATAAGCTCAAAGGTATCTGTCATGCCAAGCATGTGATCTCTGGTTTCAAAAGTCTTAGAAGTGTTACTATCGACATAGATTTTGAACAACGCAAGATGTCTGTAGAAGACAGGTGAACAAGAAAATTTATTGGCAGTTCCAAGTTGAGCTTTTTCCTTTTTTAAAGTGGTTTCTATGTCTACATTAATGATGGACTATAATTGTTCATTTTGCCCCTCCCAAAAGCCAGTGTTATAAAAGATGCATTTATGAATCCATATAACCAAAACATGCTGAGAATTTTATTTTTGCTTAGTACTACTAAATGCTTTCTGATCTAACGTGTCAGGGACTGAGCATGAATTTCAGTGAAGTAGAAATTGGGAGGGGGGTGGTAAAACAGAGTGAGGATACCAGCCTGGCAGAGATACTGAGAATTACTTATGTGGGAACAAAAATGCCTTCAGGTATGGGCTGTCAGGTACCGATTGGTGGAAGCGGGTGGGTAGGCAAGGCAAAGGTGTGTTTCCTCTCTCAAGTTATTCCTTACTTTCAGTGACCCAGAAATTCTGTCAACATCCTCAGGAACCTGTAACAGAATATCCTTTGTGTCTTGCTCCCAAAACATTACTCTCCCTACCACTATTGTTTTGCAAATGCAAAAGAAAATAGCTCTTTGCCTTACAGTCTAGTGCACAGTATCCTCTCTGTGAAATGTCTTTTTTGCTAGATATCTATTTCAACAGATTTTTCCCCCTCATTTGAGATAAGGAAGAAAAAAAGATACACTCATGATTGTAAGACCCCAATCCAACTAGTTCATTAAATTTTTTTTCCTTCTAGTATGTTTTCATAGATTCTCAGATACTATTAAATTAAAATAAAGTAAGGCCCAGGAGTTTCTCCTCTCATGAATTATTTCTTGTTCCTGGTGACCCAGAACTTGTCCTGTCCTCAGGAACCTTGTAACAGAATATTCTCTGTATACCTTTTCCAAAACAGTACCCTCCCCATTCCCATTGTTTTGCAAAAGTAATAGGGTTCAGAGCACTGCTTTATAGTCAAGTGGACTGGATTCTGTGACATGTCCTGGCCTTTTAAAAGAATAGTTGGGTTTTTTTCTTAAATACTGAAATGTAAGAATTTTAGAAAGTACTCAAAATTATTTTTATTAAAAAAAAATTTCCTGATGGTCTTTCTTTGAAAATATATTGTTTTCTGCAAAATGTAAACAGAATTTGTGATTTTACTTATTGAAACAATTTCTGTATTTCTCTCTTCATAGTTATAGTTATCATGAAGTGGTATCTCATTATGTTGCTTACCATAATTTATGTAATATTCACTTAGTATAGCAAATTTAGGGAATTTAATTTCTTTCTGTTTGAAAAATTAGGGTTAAAACAAGTTTTTCCTCTCTGTTAATTTCAGTAGGTTATCTAAATAGCCATGTCATTTCTGTAATACCCGGTACTTTGTCCTAGTCTCTTTTGGGTCAGTTGTCTCAGTTTATAGTGTCACCAACAGTGTATTACTTCCCTTGTTTTGTCACGGTATTACTGGTATTGAGTATTTCACCTTTTTTTTTTTTTTCTCAAATAAGCTATAAAGAAAAGTGTAATAGAAAGCAAAACTACCTATTCCTTAAGTAGTATTTGTTGAATGCCTATTTGGGGACTATGTTAGGAATAATGCTTAATACTTGCGAGCTATTTTATTTCATTTAATTTTATACAAATCTTAGTAGGTAGTCTCCATTATGTGTTCTCATTTACAGGTGAAGAAACTGAGGCCTGAGTGCTTGAGTGACTTTACCAGGTCACTTAATCCTAGCTGATAGGTTGGCCAAGCCAGGGTTGAACCCAGGTCTTATTCCAGAGTCTTATTTTTAATCCTGCTTCACTTCATAATGTGTATATTTTAAAATATTATTCAAACAGATTTTCCATGTTTTTATAGTTGTCATAATTATTTTAATGGCTGTATTCTTTCACTGTGATAAAATACCAATAAAATTCTACTTTATTAAATTATTTCATTCATAAGTGAATATTTGGGCTCTCCAGGCTTTTGCTATTATTAGATGATGTTTCATCAGTTATTTTTCTGCATATATACTTTTGCATTAGTGAAACTATAAACCTCAAATAAATTTCAAGAAGGGAATATGTAGATCATCTTGGGGTCTTGCATGTGCCTCTTGTAACAAATGTACATTTTATTACAATACCCTTTTGAATTTTGTAAGGTATTCTTAAAAAGGTGTTTAGATTAATTGCTAGAAAGAGAGAAGTAAACATATTTCTACTTGATTATATGTTAATATAGTTTAATGTTTTTAAATTTTCATTGACTGTTTTACCCTTATTGTTAATGCTACCTTAGCATTTTAAAATCATTTAACTATCTTTATTTCTCCTTCTGGTACAGCCATATCATGAAACATTATACTTTCAAAAATCAAGATGCAGAGGAAGTAAAAAATTACTTAAAAATGTATGCATAAAAGCCATAGACTGAAATCATGTGTCCTTATCTGGGTGATTTTAAATCTTTAATTTGTGCATTTATGCTTAAAATCCTAATACGAAGTTTATTTTATGTTCAGAAAAATTTTAAACACAACTGATAGAATGGATATAGTTCATATTGAAACAAGTACACAAAATCAGAGCTAAGGGATCAGTTGCAAAGAAACAAAAATCTATTTGTCCCTTTCTGTCTCTGACTCTTACTAAAATGGAAATAAGATTTTTTTAGCAGGTGAAATAAATGACATAGCTTCCCAACTTTTTATTGTCACTTTTTCTTTTGCAGAGATGCTGTTCAGTTAAATGTGATTGCTACACGACAGCTTATTCTGCTTGCACAACAGATGAAGAATCTGGAAGTGTTCATGCATGTGTCAACAGCGTATGCCTACTGCAATCGAAAGCATATTGATGAAGTAGTCTATCCACCCCCTGTGGATCCCAAGAAGCTGATTGATTCTTTAGAGTATGTTTGACATTTATATACATTTGCTTTGATCCCAAACTTTAGGTCCAGGGTTATCTATTTACATTTATCTCTTGGTCTATTTCAGTTTTTTTTTCCTCTCTCCCCAACCCACACATATGTATACATTTTTCTCTTTCTTATTCAACAAAGTATTCTGTATCTACTATGTTATTTTTATTGTATAGATTTGTACCTAAATTACTCTTGGTGAAGTCAGTGTGGAGCTTTCACTTTGACAGGTGTGATGGTGGGAGAAAAGCCTCTGAATAACTCATCCATGACATTGGGGTCTCCAGTTTCAGGGAATCAATCTTAGCCACTAAGAAGGGCCTGATATCCAAGGAGACTAATGACTGCCTATTTAATAGCAAGGTTTAATTTATTAAAAGATTATCCTTTTTATTTTGCCCAGTGGAGTACAGTTGACCCTTGAACAACATGGGTTTTGAATTATGTGGGTCCACTTGTATGGGGATTTTTTTCAATAAATTTGTACTGCAGCCCTATACAATCTGCAGATGGTTGAATCTGTGGATGCAGAGGGCCGACTGTGAAGTTATATGTGGACTTTTGACTGCGCTGGGGGTCAGTGCCCCAACCCGGTGTTTGTCAAGGGTTGACTGTATATCTACAGAAGGGCCTTCAATTATTAGGAAATCATAGGAGTCATGGTCCTTTAATTGATGCTCCTAGTATTATTGTTTATCATCTTTCTGAGGACCAGGACCTACCATCAATTATTGCTTAAGAAATATTTGTGTATATTTGATGGATTTGGAGTAAGTGAAGTACGCATGGCGAAGATTTTATTTGCTTCAGCCTGCACCTTCTCATTAATTGAAACAGACAGGATCAGAGCAAGAATAAAAAGAAGAGTCTTCCCTTCTTTTTAGACTATATAGAAAATTCCAGTATCTATCATATCTTCACGTATTTGTTAATTCTCATATAATATTCCTGTAGGCTTTTTCCTCCTTTGTTCTTTGTTTCCCCTAGGTCTCCTTTCTTCGAAGAGATCCTGTCCACTTTCATCTCCTTAGTTACCATCCACTGTTTTGTCAATCAAATTCTTTTCTTCCCAAGTGTGCTACAGAGTGTTCATAGCTCCTTCTCTAAGTTTTCTCCTAAAATAAGCACATAATTCCTTTTCTTTAAGGCTTTCCTGGAAGTCACTATGAGGAAGTAGATAGGCTGTAAGAAAATTAGTAAGTATGGGAGCTTACGGAGACATTCTAATGGTAATTCCCTGGTTTCTGTTTTCTGACTCCATTTCTTAGATGGTCTTGAAATATCTACCTCATTTTCCTCACAGGTCAGTAGGCAGAAGTGTTTAATATGTCTCGGAAAAGTTGAGTGTAGAAGTTAATAAAGCTTTTTACTTTTTCTGTTACTAGTAGTTGGTATATCCAAACATCTAAGTTGCTGTGAAAGAGCCTAAACCCTTCTAATTCTGTTGTCTCTTTTCTTTACTTACAAAGAAATCTGGCCAGCAGATAATTTTAAGATAACTTGTAGATTGGCTCTATAAACTCACTCCAGTGATAAAGCTTACTGGCTAAAGTCTCTCCTTAGGTTAGCCAGGTTTTTTTGTTTGTTTGTTTTGTTTTGTTTTGTTTTTTTGAATGTAGCAACTATCTCTTCCATTTTTCAAAGCTCATCTCCACCATGGGATTTTTCCTAATTTGAGTAGCGGCCTCCCTTTAATTTTGTTAGTATTCTTTTCCTTCCACACACCAAAAGTACTTCCACACACAAAAGAAAATATATCTTGATAATCTCCATTTCATCCATCCTCATCAGGTAGTATTGGTATCATTAGTATATAATAGTACTGAGTATACAAGTTTGCATAGTATTATAGACAATAAGAAAAAGTATCTGAAAAGAAATACATAACATTGGAATTAGACATTTAGACTGGGAAAGACCATAGAGGTCACCTAGTGTATCACCCTCCTTTTTCAGATTATCAGAGTAGACCTTTTCTTCAGAGACATTGAGAAAATTGGAAGAATTTTGTGACTTCATAGTAGGTTGCTAATTGAATTTTTATAGCATGGTTTAATTTATTTTTATCATTTACTCCAGTATTTGTTAGTCTTGCTAGTGCAGGCTTAACAGTTTTCAGTCCTTCACCTTATTTAGATTGCTAGACATTTTATATTAATTGTAAATGTATGTTCATTTTAAATGTATATAATTGACATGTTATGCTGTTACAGTGGTTATATACAAGTCTATAATTCCTAACCTGAAACCCTTAGGGCTGGATGTATTTTGGAATTTATTTAGACTTTAGAAAGGAAATACAATCTATGTATTGTGTAATATGAAATAATTTCAATTCAATCTGGGGTAGCACCCTCATCAAACACATACGATGTGTATGAATACTTACACTAAGTGTTTGTTTAAAAAAAACATAAAACAGTTCTAATTCACTTTTGCTACCTACTGTATGATTTATGAAAGAACTTTTGGTTTTCAGACTTTTGGATATAGAAATTGGATGTAAGAGATGTGGACTTGTGGTTGATGTTTAATGAAAGTAAAACTAACTTCCATTTTTTTAGTAAAAGTTGTGAAATCACTTGAGTAGAGCAACAGATATATTTGAAATATGCAAAATACTTTTTCACTTCATAGTAGAAACATCTGAAAATATTTTTGCATGCAATTTCTTTGTTTACCAGGTGGATGGATGATGGCCTAGTAAATGATATCACACCAAAATTGATAGGAGACAGACCTAATACATACATATACACAAAAGCATTGGCAGAATATGTTGTACAACAAGAAGGAGCAAAGCTAAATGTGGCGATTGTAAGGCCATCAATTGTTGGTGCCAGTTGGAAAGAACCTTTTCCAGTAAGTTGTTAGAAATCTTTGTAAATAATTGGAAATGAGAATTTTAAGTCGTTATTCTGTATAAAAAGAGTTGGCAGTTTTTTAAGAGCAGGTCTTATTTACTGAACATGATTTTACTATGGCAAAGTTGTTTCCCTTTAATAGAAAGAGACACTTTTATTGGTACTTTCATTTCTAATTTATGCTGAGTATATAGAAATGCATATCAACATTTTAAAAATGTTAATTGAAAATTAAATCAAAGGCTGTGGTATTCTCTGGAGTCAAAGGAGACTGTGCCTTATGAGTTATCTTTGAGATTGATAACAGATTGGACTCTGACACAGCAACTTTTGTTGGCTTTAAAAATTATTTTCTGATTAGTTTCTCATGCAGAGGTAAAGGGAATAGAGATGAGAATATTCAGGATCTTATTATTTCACTTGCTTTTTAGTACACTAAAAAAGAGGCAGGCCTTCCAAGAGGTCGACTCCTCTCTGTAGAGATCACAAGCCAAGAAAGATAAGAGATTTCTATGATCCATTGTAGAGAAGCAAGGCATTATGGTATTTGTGAATCCCTGGCATAAGAGAAAACAGAGACATAAACTAACAGATAAGCTGATTTAGGAAAAACTGAGGTCTCTGTTAATGGTAGTAAATGAAGCTCTTCTGCTGTTGTTGTTGCTTTGACATTATTCTGTTTTCTTCTGTTTTATTCAGTGATTTTGAGGAGGATTTACCATTTCCTCCTAATCTTAGGATACTGCCTGGGTAAATAGCACAAAATCAAACTTGAACAGTTTTAATATTTGACATATATATATATATATATATATATATATATATATATATATACTCCTTTTTATAAAATTCTCTTTGCAGAGAGTTAATGGTAGAGTAGGTAATCCCTTGAAAATGGTTTTACTTAGTCATTTGCAATCCCAGAAGACGACTGCTTCTATTTAGGATGGGAGGAAATATTCTGGCCTGCATCTAGTCTTATGTTTTAGTTTTTAGAAGAAAACTACTAAGTATATAGTGGAGTTGTAAATTTCAAATAATAAATCTCTAGTTTCATAATAATTCTAAGCTCCCTTCCTTTTTTTAATTTTTGGTATTAGGGATGGATTGATAACTTTAATGGGCCAAGTGGTCTCTTTATTGCGGTAAGTAAGCCTTTTGTTTTATTGAATATGCTATACATTTTTCTGTTTTCTGTGTATCTTTATATTGTATATATGCACTTTGGCTTGTATATCTTAAGGTATTGTTTTTAATTTCAACAAAGGCAGGGAAAGGAATTCTTCGAACAATGCGTGCCTCCAACAATGCCCTTGCAGATCTTGTTCCTGTAGATGTAGTTGTCAACACGAGTCTTGCAGCAGCCTGGTATTCCGGAGTTAATAGGTATATGAGGTGACAATGTTGCTTGTTATATATGTATATAGTAATTGAGACAGGAAAACAGAGCTACTTAGGAATGTTTAATAACCCATACCAATGTTTATAGGCATTTCACTTTAAACTGCAAGAAATGGTTTATCACAGGCAATGTAGAAAGTGGTTCCATCAGCAATAATTTAAGAACTAACATATGGGGGAGGGTATAGCTCAGTGATAGAGCACATGCTTAGCATGCGTGAAGTCCTGGGTTCAATCTCCAGTATCTCTGTTTAAAAAAAAAAAAAAACATAAATTCTTGTGTGCCACCTACAGGGTAGACAAGGTCATTAGAGATTTAAAAAATTTTTTTCAATTCCCTGCATTATTTTTTTTAATTCAAACTAAAATTTGGTATAAACTCAGCATATGTAAAGAGCTGAAATTCATAGAGAATGGCTTACATATATCAAATATGCACATTAGAGCTGCTTTGATCAACTCATAGGCCTCCTTTTAAAAGAAGGTAGTAGCGTTTACAGGTAACACCTAAACCTAAACACCTAAGCTTCTCAATAACTTTTTTTCTAAATAATAAATGGCCCTTATTTTTGAAGTGTATTTTATATCCTAAAAAAGGAGGGATATGATTATATGAATATATTGTTTCTGGTAAAATGGAACTCAGTCCATAATTTTTTTCAAGTAGAACCTCTGAAAATGGGAAGGAGATAGGAAGAGCTGGGGTTTGTTGTTGTTTTTCCTTACATAAAAAGCAGATACTCCTGCTAATACAAGAAAGAAAAATATGAAAAGAAGTCTGTTGTCTTATAATTTTTGTGGTAGGGTAGGGGAAAAGAGTAGTTGTAAATAGCTGTTCAGACCCCAAAATTAATCCTTTAAAGATAATTTTTTGAAATATTCACTGTAGAAAAGATACCCATCATTTTTATTTCCTCCTACTTAAATGTCATACAGGATTTAGATTGGTTAAGTTTGGCCTCTTTTTATGTTTCATTGCTTTGATCTTTGTCTTTGCAGACCAAGAAACATCATGGTGTATAATTGTACAACAGGCAGCACTAACCCTTTCCACTGGGGTGAAGTTGGTATGATTTTACCTGTGTTTTTGAATGTTAGAATAAATTTTTAAAGAACTTTAAATGTTCGCTGAGTTTTTATGTTAGAATAACCCTTGAGGCATTAAAGCCACTGAATTACCAATTTATTCTTATTTTAATTGCCATGTTAGATCTTCTACTAGAACTGCCTTTTGGTCCTTAATAATGCTTCACAAATTTAAAAATATCCTACTGTATATTCCCTCCTCATCTCACCCTTGTCTGACCCTTACTATTTTTCTGCTGCCATCTGCAGCCGTGCCCAAAGATACCTGTGGTGTCTTTTTTTCCTTCCTCCCTCATGGGTACTCTCAATCCTGATGTTCCCTATTCACAGGCAGTATCACTTCCAAATACAGGAGTTGGTTTATCACAAGAGATAACTAGTTGTCCAAAGAGTAATAACTGAAGGAGTTAGTAAGTAGGATATATTTTGACAGAATATTTTGTTACATTTATTAATCTATTTAAATTCACAGATCCACAGCAGGTAGTGTGAATGTTATGTTACTTGTTCAAAAATAGGAATAGTGTAACCTAAAGCCTGCTGCAATTGAATCATTTTTAAGTTGTTGGTTTATGTTTTCAAATTTAAAGTGAAGTATATTTACAATGTTGATTTAATAATAGGTCTTATTTTACCTCCAGTTGAACAATTTTTGTTAGCCCTTGTGGAATAGTTTTTTGATTTTAAAGTAAATCTTTGTCTTTTGTCCTAGTGCTTTTTTTTAAATAGCATTTTTATTTCAATTTAAAGATTGACTGTTAGAACATATAAGAAAAGCAAAAGATCTAGGGTACTTTTAATTTTATGATAATTATTTGTATTCTTTTAAGAATTTTAAAACACTTTAAATGAGTTAGGTTTTTTATAGTCTTTCATTGTGTTATAAAGTTTAGTAAAAATCAAGTTGAGCATTTTTTAAGTGAATATCCTAGTATACCCTTCCATTAAAGTGTTAACATAGATGATAATAGATTTGATTGTGTTGATATTGCATAACCTAAATAAATTACAACAGAAATTAATTTGGGTTGTTTTAAGTTTGTTGATGTATGTAAATTTGAACAACAATTATTCATGAGCAAAGGATGATGATTTTCCTTTTCTTTTTTAAGTAAGTACGGTAATAAGAATCTGGAAAGAGGAACAGAAAGAAAGAAGCTATCGTGAGAGGTGAAATATAGAAAGTGACATTGTAAACTGATATAGGTAAACATTAAAAGGATTTTTAAGAGTGAATTTTAGCAAAAATTCATTCATCTAATTAAAATTCTCAAATAGTGGCAGTTGTAAAATTACTTGTGTTCAGCAAGCAGTCTGAGACCCGTATTCTCTTAGCTACTGTAGAGAGTAGAAAAGTTTGTTTTTTAAATGAGCAAACTCTGACATACTTGGTAAAATATTTTGCTATGTAAAAACATGATTTTTTTTTTCAAAACTTCATTACATGGTTATTATCAAAGCTGTTACACAACTTTTCTTCCTCAGAATACCATGTAATTTCCACTTTCAAGAGGAATCCTCTCGAACAGGCCTTCAGACGGCCCAATGTAAATCTAACCTCCAATCACCTTTTATATCATTACTGGATTGCTGTAAGCCATAAGGCCCCAGCATTCCTGTATGATATCTACCTCAGGATGACTGGAAGAAGCCCAAGGTAATGGTGACTAGCTCTGTCTTATCTGTTCCTCTGACTGTTAAACAACCCATGCTTACACTAAACTGCATATTAACTCTGTATTTGTTTATGCTTATAATAAGGCTGAAAGGCCTTTTTGAACAAGAAGACTCTTGAATTTAAGAATTTGTCAGAAAAGCAAAGGTAGTGTTGTAATTCACTCTAATTTATTCTGAAGTTTGGATGATAAATTATTGTCATGTGCTGAATTGTAGGTCTAACTTAGGTATTTTTTCTGAATAACAAATAACATTCAAAATGCTTTGACGCTTATTTTCCCTACAGGGTATTATCTAAATCATTTCTTCAAGATGAATCCTTTAAATCAAGTATTCAGGCGCCCCAATATTAAGTTGTATTCCAACAACTTAATGCTTCATTATTGGAAGGGTGTCAGACATACAGTACCTGCATTATTGCTCGATCTTGCACTCAGGTTGACAGGTCAGAAACCGTGGTAAGAAGAATAGCAGTAAATACACTATATATTGGTAAGGTGGTGGAAGCTTGCTGGAGAGACAAAAAGTCGCTAGCATGAGCTTTACCTTTAGAACTACTAACCGAATTCATCGCAATCACAATCAGGATGCTAGGACATTTCTTAGAAATTGAGGATATTTGGGGAGACTCACTGTGGATCTCCTCTTATTGGGCCATTGATCCTCCAAAATCCCGAAATACAGGAAATGTCCAACGTCAAGGTTGTCATTGTTATTATAAGCTGAAATTGAACCCTTCTCCTCTCCCCCTTAAAAACTTGGAGGTGAGTTTTATAGGGGATTAAGGGTTAAATGTTTTGCTTTAAGCAGATTGTCCATTTTTATATGAAAAAACATAGGATGCTTCTAGAAAATTGATTGCTTGAGATATCTCAGTTTCCCGTTCAGCTTATAATATGGTAATTACAATTTTTGACTAATTTTCCAGGTTGAAAATGTCATAGTTTAAAACAAAAGTTAACAAATCGAAAACGTTCTATTTCCTTATAGTTGTTCTAGCCTTTCTTTCCTCTTTTCTTTTTTTTATTGAAACCCCACAAAAGTAAACCTACTGCCTTTACTTCAATTATAGTGAAATGTACATAAAAATATTTATGTTTTTAACTACATTGGCATTACAGTGGAGCCTTTGATTGGAGAGTTCAGGATTTGAGTATTTATGTATAAAGAAGATGCTGATTCCAGAACTTCCATCAACTGCTCAAAAAGTAAAAGTGAGGTATCTGCCAGTTATAGTGTATCAGGATCTGAGTTACATGTAGGGAATTTCTGTGGGTTCAGTGGTCCATTATGTTTCTAACTCTGTATGTTAAAGATTGAAACATATGAGGTGTTGAATTGAACAACTTTAGAATAGGTAAAGAAATACTTAATGGGAAAAAAATCCAAAATATATCAAAAAGTAATCTTCCATATTTTTCTAGGGTGATCTGCAAAGTGCAATATTTGTCATTAGCAGTCTTTCGTGGCTAAAAAGCACATGTTAATTTATGATTGATGGCAATGCGTGTCGTCTTGATATTAATAGAGTTGTTGCAAGTTAGAGCAGAAAAGTCAAAACTAGGTCTAAAAAGTAAAAAAAAAAAAGGTTAATTACATCATAATGCCTTACTCAGAAAGGGGGCTTAGTAAATTTAAATGAGGGAAGAGGTAAAGTTTATTCAATAATTTATAGTTAATGTTGCTGCATAACAAATCATCACAAACTTAGTGGCTTAAAACAGCAGCAGTCATTTTATTCTTTCAATTTACTATTTCTCTCAGGATCAGGAATTCAGGAAGGAATCCACTGAGCAGCTTTGGCTTGAGGATCTTTTGTATGATTATGGTCAGATGGAGCTGAAAGGGAGGCGTGATGGAACAGCTAGTATCACTGCTCTTCACATAATGTCAGGATCTCTTCATAGAGCCTCTTTATAAGGACCAGTGGTAGCCTTAGGGGAACTGGTCTGCTTACTTGGCACTGAAGGCTTCAAGAAGTGCTTCAGCAGGCAAGGTAGAAGCTATGTACGTTTTCTGACCTACCTACAGAAGTCTTGCAGCACAACTTCCACCTCATTCTTTTAGTCACAAGTGAGTCACAGATCCTCCAGAATTCAAGGAAAGGGGATGTAGAGAGTGGTCGAGATCATGTCATAAGAACAGGTGAAGTGAACGGTATGATTGTAGCCATTTTTGGAAAGCACAGGCTGCTACAGTCAGCCTTTTGGCCACAACAATTCATACTCCTCCTACATAGAAAATACACTTGCGTCTTCCCCCAAAGACCTCTCTGACATCAGCTTGGAGCCAGTGTGGTCAACAAAATCTGGTACAGTTGCAGCTCTGTAGGAGTGTTTTTTAAACTATGGTAACTCAAGTATTGGTCTGAAAACCTGTGACCTAAAGTGACAAGTTACCTGCTGCCCCTCCACTCAACATATAATGGTGAAACATGCATGGGAAATACTTTAGACAGCCTTGTTGAAAACACAGAAAATGAGAGGCACACAGCAATCACTGGTCCATAACTGTTCTGAATTCTAGCTAGGTGTGTTTGATGGTTTGTTAGTTAGGACTCGTTCCCACTGTCTGGTTGTTCTCTGAGGCTTTTGCCTCTCCCCTCAGAGTCATCCTCCTTCTCCCATAAAAAAATGGCCTGTGTTTGCAACTTACCTTACTTCTTGCCCACAAAATATTGGGAGTCTTCAGAGCAGGAATTGGTAAACTTTCTGTAAAGGGCCATATAGTAAACATTTTAGTCTTTGTGAACCTTATGGTATCTGTTGCAACTACTCAATTCTGCTGTTAAGTATAGCTTCCACCTTGTAACTGCTCAATTCTGCAGCCTCAGACAATAAGTAAACGAATTAGCATGACCATGTTCCAATCAAACTTTATTTATAAAAACCAGTAGATTTGGTCCCTAAGCTCTGGTTTGCTGGCCCTTGATCTAGAGGCCTTTTTTCATTTTGTACTGTCTCTGTCCTTTTAAATGTAAACTGATATAAGTCCTTTTAAAACTGGGTTTCCCATGTATCTATTTTAAAACAATCCACTCCATTAGACCGGAGCCATACACACAGATCTTTTTGAGACACATCCTTCTCTGTCTTGGGTTCCTTATGAGGTTGCTGTGGGACAGCACCCTCGGTTCTTAGATCCTTACCTCTTAGATCCTTAGACTCTTACATCCTGCCTCTTAAAAAATGGGAATTCTATAAGACATGTCTTTAAGATCTGGAGTGAGCCTTTTGTTTGTCTGAAATGTTCTATGAGGTGTACTACCTTAAATCTTTCTGAGGTCTTAATAAGGAAACTTAGATCTGCATTCTAGATTTGACCTGTGCTCAGAACACGTTTATTAAAGAATTCCTGGCTGGAATTTTACATTCCTTCCAAATTCTACTCAGATAATTCATTTTTTAAGATCATCTTTGTCCTCTTTGAGGAAATCTTGGCTAGATCATTGAGTTTATTAGATATGGTTTCTATTTTCGTGTGACCACAGGTGACAGTTTTATTCTTCTGACTTCCAACATTATTTTCCTCACTTACCTTGAAACACTCACCAACAGCTTCCTTGAGCCCTTTTATGGCTTCTACTGACATTCTTTTCTTGGTCCTTCTAGGTTTCACCAGTGGTCTCCTCAAGGGCCTTCCAAATTCTGTCTACCACCTCATCCTAAAGCCAGAACTTTGTGTTCCTGATTTTTATCATAGCAGCCCCTCACTTCCAGTACTGGTATTTGTTCCCATTATCTGTGCTACATGACAAATCGTTTAAACTTAGTATCTTTCTTTTTTAAGAAATTGAAATATGATTGACATCAAATTTAGTATCTTAAAGCAGCAGTCATTTCACTTATCACTCATGATTTCTGTGGGTCAGAAATTCCAGAAGGCTTTGACAGGATTGTTTTGGCTCAGGATCTTTCAAGCAGTTGCAGTCACAGGGACTGGAGCAGGTACAATGACGGAATGGTAAAGGAAGGGGAAGGTGCAGAGCAGCTGGGTGGCCAGGCATCTTTCTCTCTTCATGTAGTCTCAGAACCTCTCCGTGTGGTCTCTACACATGGACTAATTTGGGCTTCCTCACAGCATGGCAGCCTCAGGGGGAGTTGGACAGCATACATGACCACTGAAGGCTTCAAGGGTGAGTATTCCAGTGAGCAAGGCAGAAAGCTCTATTGCTTTTCCTTATCTACCTGCAGACGTCAAACAGTGTCACTTCCACCCCATTCTGTTGGTATGAGTTACCTTCACTTCTTAACAGGGAAGATAGTTAAGGTGATATTGTAGGTGAGCACATAGGGTGGGAGATAATTTTGCAGCCACCTTTGGAAATTAAAATCAACTACAAATAAGAAACGTCAAATAAAGAATCTTACCTGAGGTTTGTCCTTTGTAATGCTAAGTATCAAAGCAATAATGATCCTTAACCTCTGGGAGCTTATAGTCTAAAAACAAACAAGAGACATAAAAGTTTTATGTTTAGGCAATTTTATAAATGTTAAATATAAAGTTTTGTAACATTTAATTTGTTCAGGTATTTACTGAGCAAGTTACTTGGCTCTATACCTTATATTTGGGCCTTAATATAATGCCTACTTCTACGTTAAACTAATGTCAATCTTCTCATTTGTGGTGTCCATTTTAATCATTTACATTATTCTGAGTGTGAGCTGGATAAGAATCTGACTTGCTTTATATCTTGGCATAATTTTTAAAGTATAAGCCAGATATGCTTTATTTGGATTCCTGGTTAGTAGCCATGGGGACTAGTATGCATGGTATTATTACATGTAGAAGCAGTATAAATTATTCACTGTAGCTCTTGAAGTATAGCAGATATTTCATTGCTTTTAAAAATGACATTTTAAAAATGGTTCCATGATCTTGTTTTTTGGTTACTTAGCTTAACTTTCTCTAGCTTAACTTCTCTGAACCTGATATTGTTTATCTGTGTGATTCTCAACAGAAGACAAATTTGCTCCCTCAGAGGACATCAAACAAGTTTTGGAGCTGTTTTTAGTTATCACAGCTGGGGGATGGGCGCTACTGGCCACTTACAGTGCATAGAGGCCAGGGATGCTGCTAAGCATCTCACAGTGCATAGAACAACCCCCTGCCATGAAGAATTATCTGGCCTAAAATACCTATAGTGCTCACATTGAGAAACCTTGCACTAGATTACCTTTAAGATCTTGCCCTACTCTAAAGGATTATGACTGATTATTTTTTGCAGGTTACTGTATTAAAGAATAGATGAATACTCAGAACATGCATGGCAGTGTAGTTCTAGGCATCTCTTCTTAAAGCATGTTTAACCAAAGACTGATGGTGCAAAGTTTTAAGTTTTTCTTTATCCCCCATAGTATTCAATGCAGTACTTTTATTGCTTGATAAATACTGTGAACTTCACACATATATGACCTTTCAAATTTCCTTCTCCTTCTCTAATTTTTTATTATAATTAAGGCTGAATCAATGATTGGTTTTAGGGTAATTCTGTCATGTGAATGAATCTGAAAATAAGACTACATGAGAATTATCAGTGAAAGGGGAGTTAGAAACAAAAACTTTTTAATAAGATGTATGTTGGAAAACTGTTAACCAAAATATGTGTATGTGTGTGATTCCAGTGTACTGAACTGGCTATGATGGTGGATATTGATTTAATTACACATCTGTTAAATCTTTTTGTTGCTTTTTAGGGAAAAAATTTGCCTAATCTCTTTTCTAAAAGCAGCATGTCTTGGTTTTTTTTTTTCCCTTTAAGTGCCTTCTATGTATTGAACTATTCCGTCCAAATTTAATCTTGATGCTCAGTAATTCTTTTCATGCTTAATGAAGGTTTTATTTTGGAATTACTTTCTTGCTTGAACTACAGTTTTTCTTTACATAGTCCACGTTGCCTCATTTTCTTTCAGTATTCTGGATTCAGGGTTCTTTCTAAATGTGTTTGTCTAAATTTGTCATCGTAATTGCTTAGCTAATGTTACTGTTTTGATTTTTTTCCCCCCTCATTTCTCATGTTTCAGTTTACTCCTTTTTCCCTCATTTCTAAAGCCCCTAAGATTGGGACTTTCTAAACTGCATGTAATGCTAATCCTTATTGTGGGAATATAACTAGAATTCTTTTTAAGTACCTCTCTACAAATTATTTTCCTGTTTATCAGAGGTTAGGAATTTTTTATAGGTATATCAAGCATAGTATTTTGTATTTTTTATTTTATTTTTTATTTTTTAACATTTTTATTGAGTTATAGTCATTTTGCAATGTTGTGTCAAATTCCAGCGTAGAGCACAATTTTTCAGTTATACATGAACATACATATATTCATTGTCAGATTTTTTTTTCACTGTGAGCTACAAGATCTTGTATATATTCCCCTGTGCTGTACAGTATAATCTTGTTTATCTATTCTACATTTTGAAATCCCAGTCTGTCTCTTCCCACCCTCCCTGCTCCCTTGGCAACCACACGTTTGTATTCTTTATCTGAGTCTGTTTCTGTTTTGTATTTGTGGATTTTTTTTTATTTTTGTTTGTTTGTTTTTAGATACCACATGAGAGCAATCTCATATGGTATTTTTCTTTCTCTTTCTGTCTTACTTCACTTAGAATGACATTCTCTAGGAACATCCATGTTGCTGCAAATGGCATTATGTTGTCAGTTTTTATGGCTGAATAGTATTCCATTGTGTAAATATGCCACATCTTCTTTATCCAGTCACCTGTTGATGGACATTTAGGCTGTTTCCATGTCTTGACTATTGTAAATAGTGCTGCTATGAACATTGGGCTGCAGGTGTCTTTTTGAAGTAGGGTTCCTTCTGGATATATGCCCAGGAGCAGGATCCCTGGGTCATATGGTAAGTCTGTCCCTAGTCTTTTGAGGAATCTCCATACTGTTTTCCAAAGTGGCTGCACCAAACTGCATTCCCACCAGCAGTGTAGGAGGGTTCCCTTTTCTCTACAGCCTCTCCAGCATTTGTCATTTGTGGATTTTTGAATGACGGCCATTCTGACTGGTGTGAGGTGATACCTCATTGTAGTTTTGGTTTGCATTTCTCTGATAATTAGTGATACTGAGAATTTTTTCGTGTGCCTATTGATCATTTGTATTTCTTCCTTGGAGAATTGCTTGTTTAGGTCTTTTGCCCATTTTTGGATTGGGTTGTTTGTTTTTTTCTTATTGAGTCGTATGAGCTGCTTATATATTCTGGAGATCAAGCCTTTGTCGGTTTCATTTGCAAAAATTTTCTCCCATTCTGTAGGCAGAGGTTAGGAATTTTTGATGTGTGTTTTATTTCAAAAAGTTCTTTCTTTCCTTTCTCTGCTTGTAATAGGTAATTATTATTGTATAGATGTTACTACTCTGGTAAGTGTTATGATATCAATGACTTACAGTGAGCTATGATATATAAAATTACAGATTTAAAGATTAAAGCTCCTCACCCTTTTAAAAAGAAACAAAAAAAGTATCAAACTCTTACTTCTATAAAGATGGATATTGGGGATTTGGGGAGATGAGTGAGTATCTTGAATATCTATTTAAGAAAGTTGTCAACATGAGTCATTGATTTCTTGACACATCCAGACAATCGAGAGTGGTACCTATCAATCTTAAAGAAAAAATTATTTAAAATATATAGAGGGAGTTGTCTAAATGGGAAACGAATATTTCTGTGTACTTTGCTTCCATGATGCAAAAGAATTGAGATTATAATCCTGAAGAGTTGAGATTATAATGTAACACAATATGTTATGAATTCAGAAAATCTTAGTAAAATCAGCTGAATTCAAGTGTGGTTTAAGGAACAAAAAGGAAGGGAATACTAATTGAATCCATTTATTTGCTTAGTATTGTATATGGAAAATTTGACCTTTATTTTATTTCCTTAGAAAATTAATTTCATATATCAGGAGAACTGTATTTAGGCTGTATTAAATTCATTTACTGCTGCTTAAATTCTTTTCATTTTGGGTTTATAAAATGTCCTTCTAAGATGCAGAAATATTCTTACTCCCTGGTGATTTGGTACACTTAAATTGAATTACGTATTACAATTTTACTATTAATGTCTCAGTGTAAAAACTGGTACCCTGGGTGGTGATGACATTTTCCCTTATCTGTGCAAATTTATGAATCTCAATTTTTCTTATAATACAGGATGATGAAAACAATAACTCGTCTTCACAAAGCTATGGTGTTTCTTGAATATTTCACAAGTAATTCTTGGGTTTGGAATACTGACAATGTCAATATGTTAATGAATCAGCTAAGCCCTGAAGATAAAAAGGCAAGTGTTTTTATTTTAGATAATGATTAGCATACTAATTAGAGAATGAGTAGCATACTGATTAGTAACCTGAGAAATAATTGGATGTTTTCCACAACCATTATGCAGTAAGAAAGTCATTCATCTATTTATAGTCTCTCATTAAATCTCAGTCATAATAAGTGGTGGTAAAATAAAATTGTTTTACCTTAGAATTTATAGTGTAAATATCTGAGAGTAACAGGTATTGTCAAAGCATGACTGAAATTTTGATTTTTTTTCTCTTTAATGTCAGGTTCAAAGAGAACTTTTACTTTATTTATGCATTGTCCCCCCAAACACCATGTTTTCTTTAAGTTTAAGGGGAAAACCTTCTCTCAGAAATTGTTTTTCATATACTCTTAATTTTATCATTACACATTCTGTTCTCTGTTAGATTGAAACGTAAACTCTGTGTATTTTCTTTTTGAGATTACCTTAGATACTTGAATATGCATACCTAACAAAGTCTAAATTGAACAATTTCTATATCGTCTTCCTGAATGATATTTAGGACCATAAAATGTTCTAGCTCTGATTACCACCCCCACTAACTTACATGTTTATATGTTACTTTAGTTCTGTATTTAAACATCATAATTAAAAATGATTATTTTGTTCAGTTTTACTTTAACTGTGTAATTATCAGTGTCTTTGCTATCAGATCTTCTCTTTAGGATCATTTTCTTCTTGCTTGAAATATATCCGGAATATCAGAATATGGCTGAGTAGGGGATCTACCAGTAGTGAATTGTCAGTTTTCAGTTGTCTGGCATGTCTTTATTTCATGCTTGTTTCTGTAACATGATTTTAGCACATTAAAGATAACTTTCTTTTTATATTCTGTCTTACTTCATTGCTGTTAAAAAATCAGTCTAATTTGCTGTTGCTTTATAGGTGGTCTATTACTCCTGCCTCTTTTTCAGAGTTTTTATTTATGCTTGGTATTCTGTGATTTCACTATGAATGCATCTGGGTGTAATTTAGAAATAATTTATTCTGTTTCAGTTGTGCTTCCTGGATCTGAATGTCTTAGACATGTGCACATTTGTAAACTGTTCATCTCTCTAGACTATTTTTCAGTAGGATTACTAACACCTTTTACCATTTCTATATAAGCTTTTTATGTAATACAAAATGCATACTAAAGTCACATTGAGATACTACTACATAACCACCAAAGTGGCTAAAGTTAAAAATTTAAATTAAAATGCCAAGAGTTGGGAGGGATGTGGATTAACAGGAACTCTCATACATTGCCACTTGGAATGTAAATTGATACAACCACTTAGGAAAACTGTTTGGCATTAGCTAGTAAATTGAACATATGAATATCTTTTGGCTCAGCTATTCTATTTCTAGATACATACCATACACAAATGTGTGTACAGGGTTCATAGAAGGTTTATTCCCAATAGCCAAAAACTGGAAAAAACTCAAATGTCTATCAACAAAAGAATGAAAAAATAACACAACATTTAGTGTTAGAATTCAAGACAGTTGTTACTAGTGGGAGGAGAGAGGAGATAGTGATTAGGAGTGGCCATGAGGGGATCTTCTGGGTTTTATAATAATCTATTTCTTCACCTGGGTACTCCCCTTCTAATGATCCATTGGGCAGTATGTGTTGTACAGTGGGATGAAGGAACGGTCAAAAACTCAAACTGAAAAAAAAATCTGTATGCTACTTGTAAGAAAAATATTTGAAAGATAAGGATACAGCAAAGTTGAAAATAAAAGAATGGAGAATGATACACATTTCTAGCAATGTATGAGAATGCCTACTTGCACAAGGCCTCACCAGAATATGATGTCAAAGTCTACATTTTTTACAAATCTAATAAGTAATAAATACCTCAGTCTAGTTTTAATTTGCATATCCATTTTTATTAATGAGGTTAAGTATCTTTTCAAATTTAGAATCACGTGCACTTCATATAGTCTTCTTTAAATGTTGACATGAGTTTTCAGATTATACTAAAATGTTTTGTGTTTAATGAAAGATGTGAAATAGGAATAAGAATTTTCTGTGAATAGCATTCAAAATTAATACTGTAAACATTTTGTAATCATGTCATGTGGAACTAGCCTTTAGAAAAAGTACGAGTTTTTGACTGGTTGTGAAAAAAGTTATTTACGAAAATAACCAATAATATTTGTTTATGTAGACCTTTAATATTGATGTACGGCAGTTACATTGGGCAGAATATATAGAGAACTACTGTATGGGAACTAAGAAATACGTATTGAATGAAGAAATGTCTGGCCTCCCTGCAGCTAGAAAACATCTGAACAAGTAAGTTTTATATGGGCTTGGTTTTATCTTGTCTTCCCTATGAAATGTTAGAGGTTTTTTGGTAAGCTGATACAGTATATTATTAGCAGTATCTTTTCATTCACTGTATTTAGGAAAAGTGCTTGCCTTTGGACTGTAACTATGGTAGTATTGACTTAGCCTATGAGTGTTGAAACTTACTATTTTCATCTATTTATACTGTTCCTTAGTACTAAGTTCAGGTGGAATTTAGCTTTAATAATCACTGTTACCTTCCTTTATATTGCTACTAAAGTAGTAAAGATACTAGGAGAAAATAAAAATGTGTTTTAAACTGGAGGTAATTTAAAGATTAGTTTTTGTTTGTTTTTTTGCCCTACTTAAATACATCTTTGGAAGAGGAAAAGTGTAGAATATTTTTCTTTGTTTATAAAATAATTATAAATATTCCCTTAGTCCCTTTGTAAAAGTAATACGTACTGATTGTTTTTTAAAAATTCAGACAATAGGAAAGGAAAAATTACTGTTAATCTATCACTCAAAGATACAGTTAACTTTAAAAGTAATCTCTTTTATTTGTAGTAGCTTTTTTAATACAATTTTTATGAATTTTTCAGAACTTTCACATTTTCCTTGTGTTTTCAACTCTATGAGGCCTTACAGGGCAGCTAGTTGTATAAATGAGGAAACTGAGGCTTAGGAAATTGTGTTTGACAAGGTCATATTGTATTAAGTGGCAGAGTAAATTAGAATACTGATCTTTGATTCCTAATTCAAAGCTCTTTTATTTACATTCATTATTCATATATTGTACAATTAACCCTTGAACAACATGGGTTTGAACTGAGAGGGTTCCACTTACGTGCAGATTTTTTTCAATAAATACATACTACAGGACTACGCAATCTGATGTTGGTTGAATTTGCTGATGCAGGAACACAGATAAGGAGGGCTGAGTGTAAAGTTATACTTGGATTCTCAACTGTGTGGAGGGTTGGTATCCCAACCCCCGCATTGTTCAAAGATCAGCTGTGGTCCTATATCTCAAACTGCCTGTTGAAGTTAATGGAATATATGTAGCACTATTGCATATCTAAAGTTTTGTGTTTGTATTCCTTTCTAACACCACTGAAAAAACATCAAAAATGTTTTGAAACGTGAGCAAGATAATGTGCATTTTGCTCTTTGAGACTGGGAGGGTCCTCCTGCATAGAGCAGGTGCCATATTTCATTTGTGTCCAGTTGGCCTTTGATCGTGTGACTGTCAGGTATAACTAAAGGAGTAAATTCACTTGTCTGACAACTTCTAAGCAGATAAAGATGTCCAAAAAGTGTTTATTTTGTCTGTAGGATGATATATATAATGAATATACCTTTTTAGATTAGATAGGAAACTCTGGAAGTGCGAGGGACATGTTGTTTTACCTACTAATAGACTTGTTGCCTAATACAGTACTGGGCACACAGAAGAATGCACATTAATACTTATTGAATAAATAAATTATCCCAAATATGCCGTTGTAAAAAAACCTTTGTGTTATTCATTGTTAATAGAGGTAATGCATTGTTTAATGGACTGCTGTCCAGTGTGTGCACAGTTTGTTTGACTTTTGTTAACTTTCTGATTTAAGGACTTCTAGTTAGTTTTTAAGTAAGTTTCATAATGACACATATTTGAACTTCGATTAGATTAAAAACTGAACATCAAGTTATTTGCTATCCAACAGTATTCATCCAATTTATCTCTTGATTTGCTTTCCAGGTTGAGGAACATACGTTATGGTTTCAATACTATCCTTGTGATCCTGATTTGGCGCATTTTTATCGCAAGATCACAAATGGCAAGAAACATCTGGTATTTTGTGGTTAGTCTGTGTTACAAGTTTCTGTCATACTTTCGAGCATCCAGCACTATGAGATACTGAAGACAAGAATTTAGCATTAGAACATCTATGCATATGGTGGTCTAAATGCACAAAATGTAAAATGTACTTAAGTCATCTCACCTTTTGTCAAGATATTAAACCGTCTTAGATCAGAGTGTGGTACATTTTATGTAACATTTTAATGTTTATGCTCATGAAAACCTAGTGAATACACTGTGGTATGCCAGCTCAAATCTACAGTAGCCACCAAAACCATGACCTAACGTTTTGATTCCTGGGGAAAAGGGATGGGGTGAGGGTAGAAGTGGGGAAATAGGAACGTTGACCAGTATAACTGTGCAATTCTGGAACATACTAATTAAAATATGCCTTAACGTATAGTAAATTTCTAATTCTAATATTTAGTGCAGTGGAAAGCATTTTATTTGGACAAGAATACTAGCTAAGTAGGTAGATATTTGATTCTTCAGTGTTTGATTTTTTTTCATCAGTTGACGTGGGTTTTAGTTTTGTTTAAATTACAGCCAAATTATTTTCACATCATCCTGTAAGTTATTGAGTGGTCTCAGACATGAAAGATATGTTCTCATTTTCCTTTCTTTGGTTAGAGGTCTGATGCATATCACTTTTCTATCAGCAATCAATTGCTTTCATAATCAGAAGGCTGTATGTTATTATGTAAAGACCCTACTGGATCTAAATGAGTTTCAGACTCCATATCAACATATACTATGTCTTTTTAGAAGGAAAATGAAAATTCAGTAAGACTATTAGTATCAAAAAGAATAGGAATACACTTTTCTTGTCTACATTATGACCAAATAAAAATAAGTCCTGTGACATTTTGTTCATGTTTTGAAGCTGGATGACTACTTGAGACTTTGACAAGCAGGTGTGTATGTGGGGAGAAGTTTACCATACTTGTGCTCTCCTCCCATTATAAGTTTTATTAATAGGACTTTTAAAGGCTTATACAGTCTTTCCAGTGAAAACTGAAAGTACATTATTATGAAAGAATGTATTTGCAGGTAGTCATAACATTAAGAAAATGTTCTCATACGTGTGTAAACACATACTAACTCTTGACCTCTAGAGCTGAATTCCTTCAAGAAAAATAATGCGTAAAATAATGTGTATAAAATTAAATAAAGGACTTTATTTACGTACCATATAAAGTAGCAAACTGTTGGATGAGTTTGAAGATATCATTTATTTTTTTCTGCATGTGATTTTAGCTTTTAGAAAGAAATGCATTATAGAAACAAGTAATAGCAAGAAAAATAATGTATATTTTAATGATACATTATAATTCACTTTCAACCTTAATGGTAACTCTCCTTACTGTTTTAACATTAATTTGGTTTAACAGATCAGCATAACATGTTCCAATTTAGCTGAGCAAGTTGTAATATATTTAAGTCATTAACAATGTATCTTGAATATATGTAATGAAATCAGTTCACAATACAAAAAGTTACATGGAACTTAATTTTCTTTGTCAGTTTAAATGCAGTGTATAAGAAGTTTATTTTGTTATTGTGAAAAAACTAAATGTAAAGGAAATCACCTTCTTCCATGCAGGTGTATAATCTTGAAAAGGAAAATGCTTCCATGTTGAAGCCAGATTTTCTGTAGTAAAACTTTTGAAACGTTATTTTAAAAGAAATACGTATATAAATATATATTTTTCTTTTGATGATATTCAAGTCTTTGGTCCAGGACCATACCTTGTGTAAGGTATGAGAGACCATGACAGTGTCTAAAAATGGAATAAATGATGATGCCTTTGATTTAAAGTGGCCCACATAATTAACAGTAGATGCTCTGTACATTGAATACTCCACTTCTCCAAATACATTTCCATAATGTGTTGAAAACATGCTAACTTGTATGATTTTTATACATCTGCTGAATATACTTAGAATCAGATGAATTGTTTTTGTGTCTTGAAAAAGAATCAGGAACAACTTTGGCAGGCATATGAAGTACATGGGAGGTGTATGTTTCTGAACTCTGTCATTGTTCTTGTAATCTTAACTTAAAAAAGTGCTAACTGGGAGGGTGCTGAGGCCACTGCATTAATTTTGTGTGTTTGTTTAGAATTCTGTTGTCAAAAGAAAACTAGTGAATAAATTAATATGTCATTCTGGAACTTAAAGTTCTAAAATTAGTATAAAAAGTATATAGGTTGTTATTCCTCACCAACTAAATTTAAGCTTAACTCAAAGATTTTGGAAATCATTTTTATTTATGTTATTTGGTACACATGGTTTTTAGTTCTGTTTGATTTTATTTCATATGTGAACTCAAATTTTAACAGGATAGCCTATTAAATAAATTTAATATTTCATTTAACTCATTTGATAAAGCGATACTATGAAACATTTGGGTTTTTTTCCCCTTTTCACTCTTGTAATTATAATTCTGGCATATGCGTTTGTCATTGTGATGTCATGGTAACTATATTTAAATTTGACTTGGCAACATTAATACGTCCTAAAACTCAATACAGAGAAGCATGGCAATATATTCTTTGACTTAAGGATGGTGTAAAATAAACATTTTTTGAATCTGTGTGATAAAGCTTGGAAGCAGGGAGGAAAAATTCTTATTTCTCCTCCTTTTTGTGCTTATCTGTAGGAACTGGTTCAGGGTTTTTTGCTTTTTTGTTTTAAATGTAAATTGATAGTCTTTTATAAAAAGCAAATAGAAGCATTATTGGGTGCCTTTGTTTGTAAACCAAAAAGTAATAAATGAATCCCTATATTTCCATTATAGTATTTATTGTATTTTTACAATAATTACTCTGAAAGTTACCCATGAGGTAATGTGGTTAGGATTATAGGAAACAGTTCTCACTCACACTTCTTCTTACATTTTTTTAGGTGTACTCATTACTTTTTGTATTCTAATTTTATTTAGTTCTGAGCCTTACATTGCCTTTTAGGGGAAGCACATAGGCAGGATAAACGCTTTTTATTAAAGTATTATTCTTATGTATTAGCTGGAATGAGGTAGTTTTTCTGATTTCTAAAAACAGTACCAGGAGACTGCCAGGGTGTCATTAGCCTCCAGCTGTTCTCATTGAACGATACTGTATTAATCTATAGGTATGTTTGTTGTAATTTATCTGTTGAGTAAGTATAAGGGATCATTCGTTAGTAATAGAGATTAACTGTAAAAAAGGAGAGAGCTCTTATTAGGCTAGGGTACAAGTGAATATAAAAGACCTTCCAAGCTAGCTTTTCTAGGCTGATTCCAAGCCCTGACTTGAAACCATTAGCACTGACTTGCTCTATTTTGAGAAAAACTCAAATCTTTTGCATGAGAAACTAGAGAAAGGAATATATACTGTGTAACTTGATATAGAAATGAGTTGATTAAATTTACAGTCTCTGTGATAGAAGAAAATTGAAATATTTTCTTAATGAATTAATATTCTTAAGACATTTTCTAGTCATAGAATGAATTTGTTGGGGTTTTTTTTTAATGGTGGTACCCTCTTAGCATACATCTCTGCTACCCTTAAGATTTCTAAAGAGATCATTTTTGTCATTTGAGCATAGTTGTGCATATTTGTTAAATAATTCCTTTGATTTTTCTTTATTAAAGAAAAATTTGAGTAATATTAGGTTTGAAGTGCTCATTTGCAGTTGATGGCTATAAAATACACTCATATAGAAAAATGTGAAGTGATAAGTATGAGTTTAATATCTTTACTGTGGGCGAATGAGACTATAATTGTCTTCTTTTCTTTCTTCTCTTTTCCTTTTTTGGTCACAGATCACATAACAATACCTATACTTTTATACATTAAGAGAGGCAGTGGAGATTTTTTTTGAATTCATTAAAATATACAAGTATTTCTAATCTCTTCAAAATATTTACCTTAAGATGTTCTTCTAGACATTTGACTTTAGTTTTATCTTTATGGGGTTGAATTAGGTGTCCAGAGGTGATTTTGAGATAGAATTCCTTAATTTTCTGCTTTTGTACAGAAAACCTAATTCTTTCTCTCTATTTTTCTCTTTCTCTGTCTCTCTCTTCATGTAAATCTGTGGAGAGCTTATCTTCAGTTTTTGAGAGCAAAGTACACAACTAGAAAGTGTTACATTGAAACACATTAAAATGCTAATACTTGATCATCTTAACCTATAAAGATAATTTCATGTGATTCAACCTAGTATTAGAGCTGCTTTCTTGGTTTTTATGTTTTAATAAGTTCATCTGAACTTAAACATACAAATGAATGGGATTTTATTTAAAATAGTCATCCCAAGAGATTGTATGTTTATTTCATCAGTTCTTAATTTTTGACATTTAATACCTTCTTTTCTGCTTTATGTTACACCTTTCACAGGTTGTGGTCTTTTTTCCCCAACTTGGTTGTTGATTTCTTGAGAGGAAAACCAGCTTTGTACCTTTCAGTTTGTAGAAATAACACTAGTGAACATTTGTTGAGCACTCACTCAAAAATGCCCAGCACTACTCTAAACATTTTACTTATATTAACCCATTTGTGCCTTACAACACCCTTTGAAGAAGGCATCTCTGTTACCCACATTTTATAGGTGTGGTAACTGAGGTATATGAAGTTAGTAATTTACTCACGTTAAACTGCTAATGGCAGGTAGTCTAGTTCCAAAGCCCACTGCACTTGTCCATCACAGTATACTGTCTTTCACTGTAGGAACACAGGTTTTTCTCTGACATGTGCTTGGATTAGGCACTGTGTTTTATATTGCAATTATAAGTTCATTTGTCTGTCACTCAGCCGCTCAGCACACTGTAAGCTTCTCAGTGGTCCAGACCGGAATATGTCATGCCACCTACCCTTTAGGGTGGTATAACTTAACATGGGTAAGTAAACATAGTTTTAATATAACATAAAGTAAAGAACAAAGTACTAAAAGCACAGAGGATTGATTTACTGCTTAGTATTTCAGGGAAGAGCTCATACAGACACGGCATTTGAATTGTGGTTTTAAGTCTGATTGGTAGAATGCCGGGCTGGGGAGCATTCCAGGCACAGAGAAGGGCACATGGAAAGGGAAGTGTGAGGAGCAGTGAGGAAATATTTTGGTGATAAAGGATAAAATGGCTAAGGAAAGATGAGACTAGGGAGGCAGTTGGGGACCAGCGGAGGGCTTTGTCTGCTTGGAATTCAACTGTGGGCTGTGGAATGGCTGTGGTCAAAAACTCTCAGAAGATTCTCCTAGCTAACGCACATCTTTTCCTATTAAATTTGAATAGATGTTGGACTTTCAACGAACTGACCCATTGTATTTGTTTTCTAAATGAAATCAGTTTAAGAGAAAAAATTCTACTCAAAGAGTGTCACTAAGTGTTTTTGAGAATACAGAACCACACCAGTGTTTAAACAGTTCATCTCTGTTTTTCAGTTTTCTGTGATTTCTCAAAGTGTGATCCCTAGACCAGCAGCAGCAGCAGCATCTGCGTCACCTGGGAGCGCAATAGAAATGCAACTTTCAGACTTAACTGAATTAGAAACTGGGGTTGAGGCCCTGCAACCTGTTCTTAAAAGTCCTCCAGGTGATTGCAATGCACACTAAAGTTGGAGAACCCTGGTCTGTATATGTGTAGTCCATCTTCATGAGATACCAACAAGGTCCAAGTAGAGTCCATTCCTAGGATCTAGGACAAGGTCTGGAAAGTCCCACTTGAAACTAAAAATCAGTATGTAAAATATGACACAAAATACCTATATAGAAAAAGATCTGACCTTGCAGGAATAATGCCAAAATGTTCAAGAAGTTAGCCTTATGTGATAATTAAGGATGGTCTAGCTTTTTGTCCCCTATTCTGTCATAGTTTCCACGTTTTCTGCAATGACCTGAGTTTTTGGTAAACCAAAGTAGTTTTTATTTTAAGTAACTTACAGATTAGGGTGCGTGGAATCTGGAAAAATCACAAAAGTGTTTAAAAAAAAAAAGGTCCATTTATTCTGGGTTTTTAACTCCAGATCTTGAGATGGCACTTTTGTCTCATGACTAGAGAACAGCAACTTACTAGGCTATGATAGCTCTTGAAATTGTCCAGGTGTTTGATTTGTTTTTGATATACTCGGTAAATACATTTAGTTCTGTGCTTACTGGTTCTTACTCGGTCTTTCTCTGGTGCCAGCCAGGAGTGTAGGTCCTGTCTTTGTAGCCAAGTAACTACAGTCCTACAGCTAGCTTTGTAATTCCCATTATAATGCTTACATATATCAATATGGAAAATCAGTTCCTGTAGAGATTGTTCAATTCTTGGTAGACTGAGAAGGTATTTCTGTCCTTAAAGCTGAGTTCTAGAGCCTGTGCCCTGGAATCTCTCATAATTACCATAGCATGCAGGCAGTTGCAAATTGCTAATTTTAGAATGTCTTGCTTGAGAAAATCTGAAATGATTAGGGGTTTTGCCTTCAGCTATGTGAAAACAGGACTTATCCCCATTTAGACTGAAAATACCTTTTACTTCGTTTTCTCCGTTCCATTGTGAGCTCTCCCATAGGACGGTTTATTTTTTAAAGTACCTGGCATGCTCAGTAAATGTTTCAGCGTAACTGATAACTTGAAGTTTGTCTTTCCTTCCATCAGTCCCAGAATTGTCCCATTTCCTGCTCATATATAAGATTGTGCAATCAAGAAGTATTTGCTAGAAGGTGTCTGGCACAGGATGCAGCCGAGCTTTGAGGGACTGGAGAAAGGGCAGTGAATCCAGAAATGAGGGGTGAGGAAACAGGCTGGGTGGATGTAGGAGCAGGGTGAGGTGAGGGGCACCAATGGAGACTGTGACAGGTGGGAGAGGCCCAGATTCAGACAGCTGAGGAAGGTTAACTCCCTCCTGGGGTTGAGGTTCCTGTTTCTAAAGGTTCTTTTTCAGATGGGCTTACTTAGTGTCTCCTTACTCTCCCTCGTGTGCCTGCTCCTTGTCCCCACCCAGGGCTGACCTCGGAGGAGGTTAGATTAAGGGGTTGACTGCAGACTCACCCATCATGATCTTCCAAGAGAGAAAGCCACAGTGAATGAGAAAAAAGACGATCTACCCTGAAATGGGCACCTGTCTTGGAGGGTTTCACTTGGCTGATGGAGACCCTCTGCTGAGGGTTTCAGCCGACAGAGGGGAGGCAGAGGGAGATACCTGAGATTGTTTCTCAGGCCTCTGCTGTTTGGGGAGCTTGAGACAAGCCCCAAACCCTTCTACACTACTCTTCAACCAGGAAATGCTTTCTCCGCCTGCTGCAGAGACATAGCTCCCATGTCTGAAACATACCTGCTTATGCCACCTCTCAACCAGGCAGGTCCAGTCAGGCTGTAAGGAAAAATGGCCTTCAGAGGTCTGGCACCCTGCAGCCAATATTTCAATAGACGTTGCCTGCCTGGGGCCTAAGGAGGCGGGACCAGAAGAAGGCCTGACGAGGCCTTCTGGAAACTTAAGCAGTAATATTATTTCTGGGCAGTGTAGGCCTCCCATCAAATCCCTGACACTTGCTGCATCTATGGGAAGAAAAAGGCAGCTTAAGGTTTCGCAAGACACTTGCCTTTTGGAGAAAAGCGAAAGGAAAAAGAAAGGATTCACACGAATACTCAAGCTGTTGTTTTTCTGCCGGGGCACATTCTCTTGCACCTAGGCTTCTGGGTCAACCAAACAGAAACAAAGCGCAACTCTTCTGAGCATCCCTGGTGGGTTGCTTTGCCCCCTTCTGTGGTGGTCATTTAGTGTCTTCTCCAGTATCCTGGAGTTCCCACATCAGTTCAGACTCCTTCCCCCCACATCACAGACCTTCAGGCGTGAACCCCTCTACTTACAGACTCACCTCAGTGCTTCTGCCCTTCCCTGGGTCTCAGGAGCTGCATCGCTCCACTTGGTGCAGGCCAGGCCTACCCCCTGCTCAGGTGCCCTTCCTGCCTTAACTGTTCCAGGACACCTACCTGTCTATGTTTCTTTCTAATCTCTCGCTCTCCCTGCTTCCTTCCCTTTCCCCTAGCCACCTGTTCAAACATACCTCATGGAGAGGTAGGAACTCCCTCCACTGGCTACTCACACAAATTCCTTCTTGTTTCTCTCCTGTCACCTCCAATCTTGAAATAGCAGTTCTCTCTTGCCTTTCTATCTCAGCTCCCTCCCTGCCACGCACACTTCAGCACATTGTTCTCTGGCTAGTCACATCCAACACCTAACGGGCACTTGTCAGCAAGTCCTTATCTCCTCTGACCTTGTTGCACCAGTTGACACGGGTGACCACTCCATTCTCCTCGATCTCTCCCCTCTGTTGGCTTTCCCTAACACAACTGTATGCTGGGTTTTCCCTACCTCTTATTGACGTTGCTTTTCTTTTTTCCTTCTTGTTACACAAGCTCTGTGCTTAGCCCTCTTCTCTCCTTCAAATGCTCTCTGGCAGTGACCCATTCATAAGCTTGATTGCCCTTCTGGTGATTCCAAATCTATAGCCTTGGCTCAGGTCCTTCTCCTGTGCTTCAGATCCGTATCTCCAGAGTCCACCTGTCACTCCTTGAGGATGTACACAGACACTTTATAAAAGGAACTGGTCATATTCCCACCCCAATTCTTGCTCCTGTGTTACCGTCTTGGTCACTCATTATACATGGATGTCCAAGCCAGAAACCTGGGAGTCATCCTCACTGCTCTACTTGTGGACTTGCCTCAATCCCCCTCCTCCCTCTCCTGTTCCTCCTCCCCCTTCTCCTCCTTCCCCTTCTCCTCCTTCCCCTCTTCCTTTCTGTCCTCCTTGTCTACCACTGCTCTACTCTGGTCCTTATCACTTCCTACCCCAAACACTCCAACCACCCCCTGGTAGACTCACTTCCTCCTCTCTGGCACTCTAAAACTCATTCTGTGTATAACCAGAATAGTCTATCCAAAGCACACAGCCAATCTCTCACTCTCTGCTAGACACCTTCAGTGGCTTCCTTAAAACAAAGTACGATCTCCTCAATATAGTCTATACAACCATCTTTGACCCGCCCCCTCCTGAGTCGTCCAGCTTCCCTTCTCCCTCCCTGCCTTGCAGTTTATACTCCAGCAACACCAAGCTGATGCCTCTGCAGCTTTGCTCATGCTGATCCTTCTGTCTGGAATGTTACCCCCTTTAACTTTCCCTACTCCTTATTTAAGGCTCAATTCCGATGTTCCTTCTCCAAGACACATCTGATTTACACGCTCCTCTGTTCTTGTACCTATGATAGCTTTTGTCATCACCGCATTGTAGTTACTTATGCAAAAGAGTGTTCTAACTGAGCCTAGAATGGGAGTCAGAATTGGTGGACTGGGCACCTGCTTGGATTCTGTTTGCATGAACTGATGTATGTGAGGGTAGTTTGGGGAGAAGCATTGAATGTGGGATTGGACAGCGGAGAGAAAGATGTGAGACAGAAGGACATCGGGGCTGTGCAGAAGAGGAGTTTATTCTCTGCCAAACCCCTTGAAATATTTGTGAGTCCTGGTGGAGCAGTGAGTCACAGACCTTGTGAAATTCTGGGCTCTGGTAGTACCACTCTGAAGTCCCCAGGTGACAAAGTCCGACACAAATGTGAGGAGAGGCCATTCTCTCCTTGGCATAGAACCAGGTATCAGTCTGGCACCCTGAGGCCTAGTGGTGTGGGGAGCATCCTTGGCATGCAGGCTACCATGTATGCTTGCCCAGGTTGTGACTTGCACGTGGGCACCCAGACAAAGGGTTGGGAGTGGGGCTCCAGTCCCCTGAAAGCAAGCAAGAACTTCCTCTGCTTTGCACAGAAGGCTTTATGGTCTTGTGGCAGCCCTTTTGGAGTAGCCATGGCTTTTCCAGAAAGAGTGCTGTGTGGGGTCTCCCTGTGAGGACACGGGACATTGACAGGAGAGAACTACGACAAGCCGTAATGTAGGGGCTCAGCGTCAGCTAAACTGATGGATTGGTTCATGATTACAGGTCAAACACTCCTTGGAAACTTCAATAACTATTTGAAGGACACTTTGCAGGGGATTAAAGTCTCTGAGTGAGAAGTTATTTGAATGAATGAGCCCCCATTTGTATTCATAAGCTGCTGAAGACTGGGGACACTGAGTTTATATTTCCAGTCTCCCTATACTGGACCCCTGAAATCTGAGGAGTGGACTATTATTCCTTTTCTGCTCCCTGGGGCTAAGCACAGTGGCTGGACACAGCAGATGATAAATAGATGGATGGTTAGCCAGATGAAAAGACTGTTCTGTTGATTCCCTGCCCTGAGTCCAAGGGATTTAAGGAGGTCAGAGCAGCCCGGCACAGGCTAGCCCCAATGGCAATTAATCGCTCTTGTTTCTTCATACAAGATAATAGCCCTCTGACAGGAATAGCCCTCACCCAGGAGGAAGCAAAGAAAAACCAGCAGTGGTGGACCTGGCTTGTGCGATGGCTCTGGTGGCTGTGAGCCATGGGCCTTTATGGTGCCCCGGGGCGAGAAGACCGGCCCCACGGCCCCAGGCTCCTCTTCCCCATGAAAAGACTGCTCAATCAGTACACTCCACGCAGCCAAGGCACCAGCCCAAAGCGTGGAATTGGCAGAGGCAGCTTTGGGTGGTCCTGGGAGAGAACACCCTGCCCAAGCTCACTCCCTTTCCTGCTTCTGTTTCACGGGCCCCTTGGCCCCATTTTGAATTGAGTGGGGCCCTGAAGGGTAGCAGGTGTGAAGCCCTTGAACCATCTGGCAGGGAACCCACGGCAGACCCTGTCCTATCAGGTGGCTGAAAGAAGACGCCTGTCTTCACTGCTTGGGGTCAGCCAGCATTGGGTCCCTTTCCTCCCTTTCAAGAAAGCGCCATTTCCTTGTGACCGAGAGGAACAGGCTGGTGTAGGGGAAAGGGCAGGGGCCTTTAGAGTCAGACAGATCTCGGTTTTACTTTTTCTAGAAATGCTTTTCATGTAACATCTTTTCTAAAGTGTCAGGGCGCACTTTGCATAATTATTGTTTTTAGATTTCAATTTGTATGCATTTGTCTTTCAAGTTATTGGTGAAATCTCAGATTTTATATTCAGCATTAAAGAGGCATAAATTCCAGAAAACCAAAAAAAAAACAAAAACAAAAAGGCCTGGTACTCCACGTGGGCACCCTTGGCAACTCATTTGCCTCTCCTAGCCTCAATTTTATCACCTGCAACACAAGTCATGGTGATGATGAAGTAGAATTATTTACGTAATGTACCAGGAGCAATGCCTGACTCAAAGCAGCTTGCTTAATAAATGCTAGCTCTTATCATCATTAACAGGCATGCTGACAGAGAAAGTTCTCTGGCCTCTTCCAGAAATGAAGACCCTCCTACAGACTCAGAGCAAATACTGTGACAATCCAGTGATGCCACCTTTATGTGACCGAAATATACACGACCTAAATATGTCACTGAGCTGGTGTACCAGGTCTTGGATGTGAATTCAATTTGGCAAATGTTTTTTGAGTGTCAATTTGTATCCGCACTTAGTCTGTAGTTTCCAAGGGAGGATGGCATCATTCTGGGGCCAGAGTCAGGACCACTAGAAATTGGAGCAAGAGCCATGGGGGAGCAGGTGAGCCTAGGGAGCACAGCTGGGCGCCGTGTGAGCACACCCACCACTGCAGCTCCCTCTAGAGCTGTGCGAGGATGTCTGCTGGGTTTTAGAAATGATGGGAGCCCTTCTCTGCGAATGAGAAGGAGTTTGGAGTCTCTGTGTCACTTGCGAGAGGGCCCAAGGCCCGTGTCTAGCCATGAGGCCCTTTACAGTTTGGCTTTAATTTATCTTTCCACTCATATCTCACACTCAAACTTTCCTTCCCCACCCAGACTCTCAGTTTCTCAATGGGGCTGCTATTGCCATTTCAGGCAGGACACTTATTCATAATACATGACATAATCCTGCCCATTCCGGGACATTTGGCTTCACTAACCTTCAAGCACTAAGCGCCTACAGCACGCACACCCTTATTGTTCATTTTCAAACGCCCTCCCCCTTTTCCAAATGGCCCAGGTGCTATTTGCTCTTGCTCCATCATCTGCCTGGAATGTCCCTCCCCACCCCCACGTCTCCACTGAGAGAAGTCTTCCTTCCTGAGAACCCTGCTCAAATGTCACATCTCTGGAAGCTCCTTCTAATTCCCCGCAAGCCAAGTCACAGCCGTAGACCCATCCTCTGACCCTGCAGGGATCATCACTATTCTATCAATTGTTTGGGGGTCGATTTCCTTCCTTACCCTGAAGCCCCTGAAGCCTGGACCAAGTCTTAGAAAACTTTTTTTTCTTCTTCTTTTTTAATGTTGAAATGTAGTTGATTTACAATGTTGTGTTAGTTTCAGGTACACAGAAAATATATATAAGAATATATATATAGATACAGATATAGATATATATTCTTTTTCAGATTCTTTTCCATTCTAGGTTATTACAAGATATTGAATATCATTCTCTGTGATATATATAGTAGGTCCTTGTTTATCTGTTTTGCATGTAGTAGTGTGTATCTGTTAATCCCAAACCCCTAGTTTATATACTCTCTGCCCCTTTCCCCTTTGGTATTCTACACAGTGCCTAGCATCCAGCTTGAAATGCAAAAGGTGCTTCAGTCAGGGGGCCTCAGAGAAGTGGGTGCGTCTTCCTGAGCGGGGCAGGGATCCCGGGGACCGCAGCTGGGCTTCCACTGCCACCTGGCGGTGGCCCAGCATTCGCTCTGATGCAATGGAAGGAGTGCCTGGGCCCATGGCCAGCCTGCCCCAGCCCTGGGTTCCAGAAGCCCGATTCCAGAGGCGCTCCCTGCGTGAGCCAGGGTGTTTCAGCAGCCATCATGATTATTATCACTGTGGCAACCACTGTGTATGCAGCTATTTACAGTTTAAAGAGATTTTGTACACCCTATTTCACTCAAACTGCACTGCAACCTTGAGACATCGGCAGGGCATAAATTCTTTTTCTTGTTTTATAGATGGGAGAAGGGAGATGAATATCATTAACCACATCAGCTACTACTACAACAATAACGTCTCTTCCACCTCTATTCTCTCCCCCATCCTAATTATTGAGTGCTTAATATGTGCCAGGCAGCGGTCTAAGGGATTTTACAAATATCACCTAACAGCCTCTTGACTGAGACTTTTCCTGTCTCAGAGTTTGGCCAGTCCCTAAAGCCATGTGCGCATGCATTTTATCTTTTTAAATTTTTATCTTCTTTTTTTCCCATTCATTTTAAAAGCAGCACTATCCAACAGAAATATGTGAGCTGTGTAATTAAAAATTTCTAGTAGCCACATTAAAAAGGACAGAGGTGAAATCAATTTTAATGAGTTATTCAATTCATTCAATGTATCAAAAATATTATTTCAACATCTAATGAATATACAAGATATTTATGAGATATTTTACATTATTTTATTCACACTATATCTTTGAAAGCTGGTGTGTTGGTGACACTCACGGCATACCCCACTCTGAACCAATCATACTTCAAGTGCTCATTAGCTGTACGTGGCTAGTGGCTGCCATGTTGAATGGTATGGTTCTAAAGAAAGAAATTTTGCCGTCCAGGAAGACCTTGCTAATTGGAAGTCTCCAGTCAGCTCATGAGCCTCAGCTCACCACCATCAATGTCTAGACCATTTGTAAGGGAATCTAGGGGATCAGAGGAAGAGAACTGGAATAACTCTGGAGAACTGGACAATTTCTTTGAAAATAGTTGGAGAACTGTGTGATTCCCTTCCCCTGTTAATGGAGAGGAGAGTTGTCCCACTCCTCCAGTTTGAACCAAGCAAGAGAAGCTTCTGTATAGTACAGAAGCTGATGCCTGACTAGTGCCTGGAAAGTCAAAGAGTGAGCCTGGCTAGAGCTGACCTTGCTGGCAGAGGAAGGAGACAGGGCAGCAGAGTGAATAAGGTGGGTTGTGCTTATGGCAGGGCAAGGGGCATGTTCTCCATGGGACATTAGTCACCTTGAAGGAGCCAACCCATAGGACCTCACACCAGGAGAGAGAGGCTGCATGGAATGTACCAAGGGAGCTGTGGGGAGCAGGGAGAGGAGCCAGGGGTGAGCAGTCAGCCAGAGTTTGCATCACTCACAGCTTAGGATGGTGCAATGGGAGAGCCCCACTGAAGAGAGTTTTTGAAAAACCCATAGAAGTCCTTCATGGGAGAAAGAGCCAGTGCTTTGGTACCTGCTACCCATTGGGTCTTAAAGCTGTGTTAACACGTTATCTCTAGGGGGGTGGGAAGGGATAAACTGGGAGTTTGAGATTTGCAAATAAAGACTGGTATATATAAAATAGATAAACAAGTTTATACTGTATAGCATGGGGGAATATATTCAATATCTTATAGTAGCTTACAGTGAAAAAGAATATGAAAATGAATATATGTATATTCATGTATGACTGAAGCATTGTGCTGTACACCAGAAATTAACACAACATTATAAACTGACTATACCTCAATAAAATAAAATGGGTAAAGGATATTTACCCAAAGATGATGGGTAAATTTAAAATTTAAAAAAACGTTATTTCTGGAGGGCATTATCTTTTTCCTCAAACCTTCTGCTCCTTCCTGTTTATGAGCTGAAAGAAGTCCCAAAATGGCAGCTTGAACAATTGGAAGACAGTGGAGCAAGGAAGAAGGGAGAAACTGACCACGACCTTCTTTTCCTTCTGTGGCTTCTCCAGCAGAGGCAGACATTATACGAGGGCCTAGGACAGGCAGAAACTGTAATTCCTGGAGAGGGACACAGGACTCTGTAGTCTCAGCTGGGTCCTGCCCTGTCTTTTGACAAGGCTTTCATTTCTTGGGTGATGATCATTCATCCCTTGAATATTTAGGGAGCACTCCACAGTAGTAGTTGCTACTATCACGTACTAGCCTTTATCACTCAAGTTAAAATGTATTTTATTAAATAACTATTGAGACCACTGTGAGGTTAAGATGGAAGCTCTGTAATACAGGTAGATTAATGAGAGATTTCTGCTGTAAGCAAAAGAAAACCAGCTCAAACTAGCAAAAGTGAACGTGGCAATGGAGTGGATCATGTAAGTGAGAAATTTAGCAGTGACTTAACCTCAGAAACAGTTTAATCCAGAAACTCAAGCAATATAATGTTTTTTCATCTTTTAGGTTTTTTTTTTTTGTTTTGTTTTGTTTTGTTTTTTTGGTTTCTCTGTGTGAAGACCACAAACTCTCTTATTGTAAATGATGTCTCCTGCCAGGCTATGGAAGATAGCTATTCATTGCTCCAAACTTGCATCTTTCCAGCACTGTAACCTGGAGTCAAGATAGCATCTTTCTTGTTACTGTCAGCAGGCATGTTCCTAAGACTCTATCTAGCTTGATTGACCCAGGTGTCCACCCTTTGGAGTTGAGAATTAGGGATAGACAGGGTGTGGCAATTGACCACATCCAAAACACAAGGACTGGGGGCAAGTTCCTTGGAGAATATGAGGGAGATGGCCAGAAGGGAGTTGGGGAAGCCTGCTGAGAAGATAAAACTACAGTGACCACCACCCGCTCCAGGGCTCAAGTACACAGTGCTATGGGCCCACAGAAGAGGGTGCGAGCAATACTGCTTATTTGAGAAATTCCTAACAACTTTTGTCAAATACCTCACTCGAGTCCAGATGCATCATGTATATTCAATTTGCCTAGTAATCTTCAGCTGGATATCTTCTATTTGCCCCTCCAGATCTGCTTTCTGCCCTTCTCTGTCCTGCTCTGTACCCAGGATTCTGACTTATCCAGACTACATCAATGGCTCCTTTGCCCTCTAGGTGGCTTTCCGGTTGGGTTGGCCAGTGGAGACAAGAAATTGGAGGGAAAGAGAAGGACGAGTTGGGATATTTATTCTCCAAGCTCCCTTAATGCAAGATGACGATAGCCGGCCAGGCGGTGTGGCCCTGCCTTTTCACCCCTCCCTCCTTCAGGCTCTGATGGTAACATCCCCACTACTCTAGCCCATGGGACTACACTACTTCTTGTGGTTTTCCTGCAGCCTGCTCATCTTTGTGTATAGTCCCTTTATAAAACTCTCTTTAGTAGCCATTCTAATTTGAGTACACTGTTACCTGCCAAGACCCAGAAGGACTTAAGACCTGTCTGCAAAGCAAATGAAAATTAGTTGGTTTTGATTGTCTTTAAACCACATTGACTCTTTAATGGTCTCGGCTTTTTTCCCTAAGTGTTCACAGACCATTCTCTTTACTTATTCCTTCCAGACTCTTGTAGAGGGTCCATGTCAAGCTTGGCAGCCTGTAGCTTTGGAACACTCTTTTTAAAAAAGTCACTGCGTTTGCTAGTCTCAGTTCTTTCGTATCCTTCCCTGTACCCTAGAGTGCTCTAGAGGTTTAACCATTACGTCCTTTTCATGTTTCAGTCAGAATAACCCAGGTTATATTGTGGTAACAACCAACCTCCAACCCTTGGTGGCTTAAAACCAAAGCAGATTTATTTCTCGTTTCTACTACACGTTCATCATGGGTTTGCAGAGGGCTGTGCTCATGGCAGACATGCGGGGACCCCAAATGATGGAGCTGCTGTAACTCAAATGGTGCCGGTCACTGTGCCAGAGGGAAGAGAATTCTGTATTCTTCATTTCTGTTTGGTTATTCTTTATTTTTCTATCTGTTTGCTAACAACGTCTATCTTCTCGCTCTGTTCATCCATTCTCCTCCTGAGATGTTTGATCAACCTTACCATCATAACTCTGAACTCATTCTCGGGCGCCTGCCTATCTCTACATCACTTAGTTCTTCTGGGGTTTTATCTTGTTCCTTTGGAAGGTATCCTTTGCCGCCTCATTTTGTCTAAATTTCTATTTGTATTTTTATGTGTGTGGCAGGTGAGTTACGTTTCTCGACCTTGGAGGGGAGCCCTCTGTAGGAGACGTCCTATGCGTCCCAGCAGTGCACTTCTCTCGCGTCACCCAGGGGCCTGTAACCAGCTGGTCCCAGGGTAGTTTCTGTCCTGTGTTTGCGAGCTTGTTCCACAGGTTGCGAGATGGAAGTTTTCTTGCTTCTGGTGTTGGCCCCTGGTGGGTGAAGTGGGTCTAGAGGCTTGTGCCCGCTTCCTGGCGGGAGGGGCAGGTGCCTTCCCACTGGTGGGTGGAGCTGGTTCTTGGCCTTCCGGTGGGCAGGGCCGCGTCTAGGGGCGTGTGGAGAGGCTGCTGTGGGGTCAGCCTTAGGCAGTCTGTCTGCTAGTTAGTTGTTTGGCCTGAGGCGTCCCAGCTCTGGAGCCTAAAGGCTGTTGGGTGGGGCCAAGTCTCGCTGCTAAAGTCCCAGCAAGATGTTATTCTCTCGGAAGGAGAGTTCATTCAGAAGAACAGCCCTGAATGTCGGCCACCATGTCTACGCCCTCAGGGTGAGCCGCAGCTACCTGTCGCTTGGCCAGGAGACCCGCAAGCCCAGCAGGTAGGTCTGACCCAGGCTTCTATGAAATTACCGCTTTTGTCCTTGGTTTCAGCGAGCGGGAGAGTTTCTCTGCAACCCTTAAGTGTAGTCTCTGTGTCCTCAGTCACACGAAGCTCCTGTAATCAAGCCCCGCTGTCCTTCAACGCCCAGCACTCTGGAGGCTTCTCTTCCCAGTGCCGGACCCGCGGGCTGAGGAGCCTGACTGGGACGCAGAACTCCTGCTCCCGTGGAAGAAGCTCTGCACTGTAATTATTCTCCAGTTCGTGGGTCGCCCGCCCAGCGGGTGTGGGACCTGATTATATCGCGAGTCCTCCCCTGCTGCCGCCTCCTTTTTTAGCTATAGAAGATCTTTTCTGGTAGTTTCCAGTATTTTTTTTTTTTTTTTTTTTTTTACTCGACGGTTGTTGGCGTTAGCTGTGATCTCGGTGTGTCTGAGAGGACGTGAGCTGCGGCTCCTGCTCCGCCATCTTGGCAGCCAGTCCCAGACGGAAAGAGAACTCTGGAGGGTCCTCCACAGACATTCCTTTGAATGTTTGGCCTGCAAGTGATACCAAACTTGTCACAAGGACCCACCCCTGCACAAGGGGGCCAGGAAGGTAGTCCTACTGAGTGCCTGTCCCTTTTGGGGCAATGTAGTTATTTCAGGTATTTCTCTTGTCTTTCCAACTAGGGTATAAGCTCTCTTGGGACAGAGTTATTTTTGCACTGCTTCTTTCTAGTGTATGTCTGAATTCAGATCAAGCTTGGTAATTACCCACTGGAGGGACAGCTTGTCCAACCATGATTTTAAGAGTGAATGACATTTGAAAGCAGGAAGATGCGCTGGGTGTTTTGACATTTAGCCAGAAGTTGCGAAGGTTTTGGGTGTGTGTGTGTGTGTGTGTGTGTGTGTGTGTGTGTGTGTTTTAATGTCAGTGGTAAGTATTAGTTCTTCCAATTGTAAAATCTCATAGGAAAGGTAGAAAACATAATACGGAAGAAAAAAATGCATTTTCTAGGTGTGCCAGTTCTATTAGGTTTTTTTTTCTAAGCAAATATACAATTTGGTTTGGAACTGACACAATGCCTGGTGCATATTAAGCTAAATATTTGTTGAATGAATGAATGAATGAGTAACATCATCTCTGCTTATTCACTGAGCCTCATACACCAGCTTTTTCTCACGTTGCCAGGCAGCAGAGAACGTGTGTTCACTTTATACATAGTATACCTGGAGGAGCTGGGCTACAAGGCAAATAAGGTGGAATGGGAGAGTTTTTATTGAAACACAAAAACAGAATCTGGGCAGAGGGGCTTTATCGTAAAGGGGGAAAGGGCGGGGTCGGGGACCATATAGGCCACACCTACTGTTTACTGGCCACTGCTAACCTCATCTGTGTTACCTCAGAGCCTCCTGGCTTCACGGCTTGAGAGTGTAAAATACACTGAATTAACATACAATCCCACATCTTGATTGCCTAGTCCCATCTTCTCGCAAAGGAGTTCCAGGTGGTCCCAAAATCCCCTCCCAGGTATTTCTTTCTGTGTTCCTGTGCTCAGGGCGTGTCCATTGATGCTTTTCCACTCCTTGATGCAAATGGGTGCCTGCCAACCATGCTGCCCCTGCTCTCTGCGCCTGTGGGTTAATATACAGTTCTGTCGGGCACAGCTGTCTGTCCTCTGGCCACATCTTTCTAACAAAAATGAAGAAGCGTTTTGAAGGGATGTAAGTACCTCCTTCGGCTATGTAGATTAGGATTCGATTATAGATTAGCCAGGACTACGTGGAGTACACAGCTTTAATGCCAGCAGAACAAAGACAAGTGCGGGCAGGGAGATGTGGCACTGGGTGATGAAAGAGCCCTGGAAAGAGTTGACTTAGAGATGATGGAAGTAGCAAGAGAGAGGAGTGGAATACAGTTGTAATCGCTCAGAGACCACAGGGAAGAGACAATAGATTGGAGATCTTAGTATATAGGATGAAAACAAATCTACTCCAGTTATTTAAGTGTTAGAAACATCACAGTCCAAAACAAACTCAGTCCTTTATCTGCCAGAATTAATCAGGGAAGCAAAGCCTATCATTGCATGTGCCTCTCTGTGCATGTGTGTGCACGTGTGTGCACACATGCATGCCTATGTACACACCTTTCCTGCCTAGTGATTGTGCAAGAGCCCTGGGGGCTTATGGGTATCCCCAAAAGAAGGCTTTTTGCAGGTGGGTGCAGCTCTTGGTACTCCTTGCCCATGTTCAGAAGCAGCAAGCTTGCACACAGAGATCTTTGCCAAGATTCTTAACAGAAGCCGTGGTTCCATGTACCCAGTGTCCTTAGCCATCCCTGTTTGGAGCCTCTAATAGTTTTTTGCTACTCAGCATCCATACCTGACTTCTTCCAGTTATAGTACCCAATTCTCAGTTTCAGGGAAGAAGCACGTGACTGGCCAATTAGAGTACTGTGTTTCATAGCTTTTGTAATTGGCTCAGTGATTGACTTCTATTCTGTTGAGAAGCCAGTGAGAGTTTGTTTGAGACAGCTGCTGGAGGAACATTACATGGATCCTGACAATGAAGTCAATGGAGAGAGGGAAATGCAATGTTGAGAGATGGATAAAAATAGTCCTCAGGGCATATTTTAGATTCCTGGATCAAGCCATACCACTAGTCAGTTACCCATACACTTTTTAGTAACAAACAAATGAATTACCCAACTTTCTTCATCTTTTTTTCTCCTCTTTAAGCCTGTTTGGCTGTATCTTCTATCATTTACAATAGAAGAAATTCTAACAGATACTGACTCCTGCTTCTCCTGAGGACTTTAAGTGAAGTGAAGGTCATGGTCATTTATGAATCCAGCTTCTCCCCTCTAGCCTCGAGTCTCAAAGAAGCCTCTCTTCTGGTTTGGGGGTTTTCCCTCTCCTCAGCCTTTGGGATACTTTCCTCCCTGGAACAATCCAGCTCTAGGGTCTATGTGACTAGGTCTTTGAAAACAAAAGCCTGTTAATTTTCCTATAAGGCAAAGGTTGCTTAGTTTTCTTGGACAGAAATGCATGTCTGTCCTTCCAGGAATAGGGGAGGACAAAGTTACCTTTTCATTTGCCTACAGCTGGGGGAAAAAGTAAGTATCTCAGTAAATGCCTGCTAGTTGGCTTTAAAGGTGCCATACTAAGGCAGCAAGTCCTAGTATTAGAGCACCTGACCACTGACTCATTTGCAGGCTTGTCTGAAACACTATGAAGACAGGACAGCAGAGAGAGACAGATGGCATCTGACCCAGCCCTTTCTGATTAGTGCCAACTGCCACCGGGCGGCCAGAGTTAAACTCACATGGCAGATTGCAAATCCAGATGCCTCCAGGGGCCAAGTGGATAACAAAATGAGTGACCTGGGGGAGGACGGGGGAGCACAGGGACCAGTGAGGACTACTGTGAACAGGAGAGGACGGGTCAATAAAGGGGCAGCTCCTATTCAACTCTCCATGTGGGAAAATGGGCACAATGTGGCTCCCATTTAAGAGAAGCCCTGAATTTTGCGAGTTCTAATTGTTGGCAGCCAATTAAAAAAATAAAAAACAGCACTCTCAGGCCAAACAAAATATACAAGCAGGCCAGATCCATCTTTTTCTGTTCTTTGTTTAAATCCAAGGTAAATAGTTTGTCTCAGATACCGTGTTCATCAGAAACCAGATTCCCCAGACCTCCCAAGCTACTAGACAAGTGCCTGGCTTAGACCTCTATGGGTGATGGGTGTCTGTGTTAATCCATCCCCCTTTCCAGGCACTGGACCTGTCTCTCTCTTGGGAGCAGCTCCCTCTCCAAGTACAGCTGGTTTGGCTGGGGCTGACCCAGTCCCTGAATCCAAGGATCAGCCTGCAACCTGACCCAGCCAGTCAGAGACTTCATCCTCCGGTCATCCCTAGTGGACTAAGGCAAGGTTGGGGAGCACGTGTATCAAGCCACGGCAATGAGATTGTTCCTGTTTGCTCCTTATTATTATTATTATTATTATTATTATTGCAAAAACTATTGGGGAGGAGAAGCTCCCTTCTCTCTGGCATTGCTAGCTATGAGGATTATGGGTCTGGAAGGTCCAGGTGCCACTGATGGGACAGGGCCTGGAAAAGAATGACACTATCACCAAGGAAAGCAGAAAGTGTGGAGAATGAAGGTAAGAAGGAGAGACAGGAACCAAATTTGAGCCTCTGACTCCAGCTAAGCCTGAAGTTGTATGTACAGCTGGACTTTTGACTAGGTTAGCAAAATGTTATCCTTTCTTAAGATAGTTGTTGTTTGGAGTCTCTCACTAGTAACCAAAATAAGCTTGTCAAATATCCACAGTGTTGCTAACTACCTGATAGTACCTCAGACATAACTGAAGAGCCCAGGAGCCCAAAGCCTTGATGGTGCCCCTGTAGCCAGGAGGTGGGGACATTGTGAACCCAACATTGAGTTTGTAAGGAGAGAGGCAAGAGGAAGATGCAGGCCTGATGGATCTAGCCTTTCAGCAGGGGTTTGTGTCAAATGTATGCCAGGGAAGCATACCACATTCAGTCTGTTTTGCTATAACGCTGGTGTGTTTGTGCGTGATTTCAACATAAATTAGCTCAAATGTGATGAGTAAATGGCGGAGTGGAACAATGTCAGTGAAACGTGGAAATCGTATTGGTTTGTAGGTGATGATTCCAGCCTGTCAGAAGATGAAGGCAAGGTTTAGGACCAAGGCTGATGGCAGCAAGTGGAGGAGGGAGGCAGGGCAATGCACTTCTCCCTGCCTCCTGTCTCCCTGTCACCTTAGCATCGTCTTTGTCTAGAAGTGCTCCCTGCTCAGTGCACTGATCCTGCCCATTTTCCCCTTACCTCCAAGAGTCAGGAGGCGACAGCTTCTCCCACATTGCCTGCTACCAAATTACGTTCTCTTTCTATTTTCTTTTTCAGGCAAGTTCCTTTGTCTTCTGCAGAATTTTTTATTTATTAGGTGCTAAGCTCTTTTTAAACTCTGCTGGTATTTTTTATTAAGATTGTTATTGCTTTGGTTAGGGCTCTGGTTGCAAAGTTGTGTGAGCTTTAAACTGTCTGCCTCAGTCCTATTGTGCCCATAAGTCTTTTATTTTTAGTTTGCCATTTTGCAGAAACTGTGTTTTTCTCCTCTCCCCCAGGAACCCATAGATCTCGTTATTGCAGAAATCCTTGCATTTTTTAAAGAGCAGAGTGAGAGAGAGCCGGAGATGTGCTGACCGTGGACCACATTGCTTCAGTTCTTATTGATTTCCTTGCTTTTACACCGTATCATCAAAGTTCACCTTGTCTTCTTACCATTTTTTTTTGTTTAATAATGAAATATAGCGACTTGTACCTAATTCCTGGGTCCCGATAGGCAGAACCCAGAATCTGGATCCCATAATCCAGTTTTCAAACCTGGGACACCTAGCTCATCCTCTGCCTCTCAGTATCCAGGGGGAGCTTTAAGCAGACCTGTATACACCAACAACGCAGCATAAGCAGATGCTCCACACTGTAAAGGAACGCAGGATGCAGGCAGCTGGAAAATTGTGCTACAAAAATAAACACCGGGTTTCTGCAAATTGGGCAAGTCTCATTAGCCCGGGGAAGCTCATTTTCATGGTTAAGTAGTTAAGCTGCTGATTAAAGGCATAAGACCATTTAAGCTCCTGCTTATTCTTTCATTTTTTTTATTTTAAACTTTGGCCAGCAGATGGAGCTCTTGAACGTAATTTGTCAGAGGACCCCTCAGAATCGGAGTTAACAAGAACAAATTCAGCTCCTGCAAACACTCCTTAAACTGAGAAAATGACTTGAATTTTCCGAGGGGGAAAGGGATGAATTTTAAAACCAGTTAGAGACTGAGTGGCTAAGAACATAACACCACCTGTCATTTTTTCATTTGGATTTCAAAATCCCCAATTAAGGCTGTTTAGTGATGGGGCAGGTGTAGCCCCAAGGCTGTGAAACCAGGAAGTAAAAATATTTTGAAGTAAAAATATAAGGCATTTGGGGAGACACTAGTTCTAGAGTTTACCAGTTTAGAATAAAGACAGCTTGGTACACTGGTGTATGGTAGACCTGGATTTAAATTTGTATACGCACAAAATGAGGCATGTAATGGCTTACACCTTCCAGGCATGCTTTTGCATGTTATCAGAGGCATTCAAAGCCATTATGCCCAGGACTGAATAAACCAGAAGGTTTTGGAGCCAAAGAATTCATATATCTTCAAATACTGTTTTCTAGGCAGCTTCCACCTAAATTTGAAGAACTAGTTCTAGAATGTGGTGGCTTGAGGTCTGCATCTTACTTTGAAATGTGGGTCCAAGAAAGTGATATCCTAAAACAGGATCACAACCCTTATTGATGACTGCCATGTGCCAGATGCCCTGTGTGAGGTGCTCCAAATGTGTCTTCTCTCTCAGTCTTTACTACCATATCAAGAGGTGGTTACTCTTATTACCCTCATATTACAAATGAGAAACCAGAGGCGTGAAGAGGCTAAACAACTTGCCCAAGGTTAAACAGCAAATATTACAAATATTTGTAGATGTTACAAACTAGTAAATACTACAGCTTGGAAATTATTCACCTGGTTCCAGAATCCACACTAATTGCCATGCTGTTAACCTTCCTCCGGAATTGCTACTGTTTCCCTCTTAAAACCTTCTGAGGGCTTTCACAGCCCACAGGATAGAAGCCAGATCCCTTAGCCTGACAGTTAAGGTCTTAAATAAATCAGTTTCAAGCCAGAGCAGAGAAATGACAGTGATATGATGTAAGGCAGTGACCACTCCTGTCACTGCTGTTGTTCTGAAGTACACGTCCACAATACGTGAATATTTACCCACAAGCTATTTACAGGTTTTCTTGTCAATTCATGCATTGACTATTATTAAACTTTATTTCTAATTTAAAAGAAATTCTAAATAATGTCTAATGTTCCTTCCTTCACTCCAGTGGAAGTTCTTGTTCATCCCTTGCCTTGCACACTCTGTGCAGACTTTGGAAACCACCAGCCTCAGGTGAGGCCAGCTGGGTCTGGCTCTCTGCTCTGAGACAGAGATTCAGAGATTCTCCCTAGTCAATGTTCAGGAGAGCTCGAGCCAGAGAGACATTGGGGCTGGCATACTTGGACTGAACAATCAGCCCATCCTTTCCCTGGGATGGGGAGGGGGTGAGTATCATAATTATCTATAACCTGATAAGCCTGGAAACAGAACTAAGGGACATGTAGGGACTGAATAATGAGGGTCTAGGATGTGCAAAGTCCATTGGCCAAGATGCTGTCTCCCATAAACAGTGCTTGGATGTATCAGTTTGCTAGGGCTGCCAGAACAAACTACCACACACTGGCTTAGGCAACAGAAATTTATTCTTCCACAGTTCTGGAGCCTAGAGCCTAGAACTCTGAGATTAGGGTGTTGGCAGGGTTGGTTCCTTTGGAGGGTGTGAGAAAGAATACAGTTCCACGCCTCTTCTCTAGTTTCTGCTGGTTTGTGGCCACTCTTTGGTCTTCCTTGGCTTGTAGATGCATCACCCCGATATTTGCTGTCATCTTCAAGTGGCGTTCTTGTTATGAGGATGCTAGTCATGTGTTGGGGGGCCCCTCTATTCCAGTATGACCTCATCTTAACTAATTACATCTGCAATGACTATTTCCAAATAAGCTTGTATACTGAGGTCTTGGGAGTTAGGATTTCAACATATCTTTTTGTTGATTGGGGGACACAATTCAGCCTATGGTTTCTGTTGAAAGTTGGCTTCTGTGAGTCTCCCTTCTCTAAGCATTATCTGTGGCTGATCATTCCCCTGCTGAACAGTGTTTACTTGCTTCAGATCTCGGTTTCTGAAGCTCTTGGCACTGTTGACATTTTGGACCAGGTGATTCTATGTTGTTGGGTGGCTGTACTGAGCCTTGTCACTACATGCTAGTAGCACTCTACCCCCTGAGTTGTGACAGTAAAAATGTCTCCAGGCGTTGTCAAAGGTCTGGGGGCAAATTTATTTCCTTAGAGCACCACTGCTGTAGGTATTGCAATACTGTGAAATGAGCGGCAGCTGAGCCTTGGGGTCAGGGACTCACTGTGCTCTCCGACATAGTACACCTATTTCTAGTTTCACTCCCCGAAGGTGACCTCACGCCCCTCGCTCCATATTCTCAGGGTGAGGATGCCCCTCCCAGGAGCTCCTAGGCTACATGCACCCGGTGCCCACAAATGCTGATCTTTTCACAGTTGTCTGAACTCCCCTTGCATCTGGAGAGACTGTGACCAACCTGAGGGTAGAAGTGGCATCTGATTCACTTCTGTGTCGCCGCACACACATTGCGGCCCCGGCACATCAGCAAACTTCGCCAAATGCAGGCATTCCCAGTGGGCGTCAATCTTCTGATTACTTCTGTTTGTTACCAGCGTATCTTTTTCTAAAAAATACAGCTTGATTGAGATATAATTCACATACCATACAACACACCCATTTAAAATATATAATTCAGTGGTTTTTAGTATATTTAGAGCTGTGCAGTCATCACTACAATTAATTTTAGAACATTTTCATCACCCACCCCTAAAGGAAACACTGTGCTTATTCTCAGTCACTCTCCATTTCCTCCAACAGTATCCAGCTTTAGCGATCACTACTCTACTATCTGTCTTTATGGGTTTGCCTCTTCTGTTCATTTCATATAAATGGGATAATACAACATGTGTGATCAAATTTCATCCTTGTTGTAGCTTATGTCAGTACTTCATTTCTTTTTATTGCCAAATACTATTCTATTTTATGAGTAAAACACATTTTATTTATCCAGTATTTGATGGAGATTTACATTGTTTCCACCTTTTGGCTACATAAATAGTAACATGAATATGAATATTCATATGCTATAAATATCCGTGTACAAGTTTTTGTGTATCTGAAAACTGGGTCAGCTGGTGACTCTGTGTTTAACCTTTTGAGAAATTGCCAAACTTTTTCTCAAGAAGCTGCACCATTTTACGTTCCAACTAGTGGTGTATGAGGGCTCTGATTTGTCCATATCCTCGCCGTCACTTGTTATCTTTTTTATTGTAGCCATCCTAGTGGGTGTGAAGTTGGATCTCCCTGTAGTTTTGACTTATATTTCCTTAATGGCTAACAGTGGTGAACATCATTTCACATGTTTGTTCAGCCAGTTGTTCATCTTCTTTGGAGAAATGTCTGTTCAGTTCCTTTGCTCATTTTTTGATTGTGGTGTATGTCTTTTTATCATACGATATATCACTTTTATCCTTTTATAGGGTATTTGAACTCTAGATAAAGAGTCATCTATATAGTCTAAATATAAGGTACAGATATATAATTTGCAAAAAAGTTTTTCCCATTCTATAGGTTGTCTTTTCACTTCCTGGGTGGTGTCCTTTGAAGTCCCAAAGTTTTAATTTTGATGAAGTCCATTGAGTGTGTTTTCCTCTTGTTACTTGTGTGTTTGGTGTCACTTGTGTGTCTTGAACAACATAACACAATAGCTCTTACCAGATAGTATTGAAATATTATCACCTTGACTCTTCCTGATGGGACTCTTGAGTGCTCTAGCAAGGGGCGGGGGGAATGGGGAACAATCTTTAGTAAATCTGTACCCTTAATAGTCCCAAGTGATTGTTCTCATTCTAGCAAAGTGGTTAAGGACATGGATTCTCCAATCAGATGCCTGGGTTAGAATCCTCACTCTGCTACTATCCCTGTGATCTTGAGCAAATTACATAGACTCAGCAGGCTTTGGGGACTTCAACTGTAAAATGGGGAAAATAGCAACCAATCAGCATTATCCTGAGGATTAACTGGGTAACACATGGAAGGAAGTTGGCCCCGGGCTTTGCACTTAGTAAACATGTTAGCTGGGGCCATTATTATCTCAGTACCTGGCAGAAAGTGGACAACCAATAAGTGCTTGTTGAATCAATGACAATAATAATAATAATAATCAGTGACTCTATGTAGAGTCACAATGCTGGTGCCCAGAGGGGCAAACATCTACTCTCTTGAAGAAGTATTTCTAAACCAGTCTGTACCTACCAGGGATAGAGTCCCATTTGACACAAACTCCTGATAAGACTTCTTGATCCTGGCATTTCTCCCATATTGGAATGTCTGTTCACATAGCCAATCCTTTGAGGGTCCTGGGGACAGCATATTCTGCTGCTCTTGCTTAACTGGCTCCTAAAAATACAAAGAAAGTAGGTAATTGTTCAAGGAGGAGATACTGCTGGGCTTTGATTCCTACTCTGGCATTACAGAGATGTCAGCATTTCTTACAAAGTCCTCAAGCACACACTTTCTCCCTGCGCTCTATCCCTTGGGTCATTATTTTGTGACACTTGTTAAGAAATATGTTTTCTTTTTTGGTCAGAAGCTTCTTCTCCCAAGTGTGTTTCTCTCCTTGGTCTTGGTGGAGTGGAGGCTGAGTTCACTGGACGCTGAGCTCAAGTCAATCTTTAATTAATTGGTGCTACTGCCCGGAGGCAGGTTCAGATCTTGGGGATGCTACCCATGGGAAAGGGCAACACATTTGAAAATCTAAGATAAGTTAAAGGATTATCACAACAAAGAACAAAGATAAATGAACTTAGTTATTTTACCAGAAAATGCAGATTAAGATTATTTTAAATTCAGTTTTTTCTTATTCTTTGGGAAGTTCAAAAGTTATTGTCCATCATTCCCAAAATGAGAAAATTAGGATGGCTGGGTTTTTTTTTTTTGCACATAAATGGATTTTATTTATAAAAGTACAATTTGTGCAAAAATTTTGCATAGAACCCCAAATAATTGATTAAGTATACACATCTTAATCAGTTGTCTCTGCTTGTTTTGAAGCTGCCCTTATTGGGTTCATCACAAGCCTGATCTTTTCACTGAAGCAGTTTCCTTAGACCTGTGCTGGGCAGTGGGTTCAGCTTTGTTCTAGCTGACGACTGATGTTTACTCAAAGGTGTACTCTTTCTTTGATTTTACCTGAATCGTGTGTGTGTGTGTGTGTGAGAGACTGGGATTGGGAAGGATGAGCATACAGGAATACAGGTGAGTAGAGGTCACAGGAGGCCTCAGGCCCCTCACCTATGAAAAAGGTGGTGGCCCTCTGGGTGGGTGGACAATCCCTGCTACCATCTCTTCACTCCCTAACAGCAATCCTGTGAGCACAAAACACGTCCATTCTTCCCTCAAAGGTCTTCCTAAAACAAGTAGACTCTACTATTTCTCAACCCTCAAGTCTGCTTTAGTATCAGAGACAGACAACATGATATAACAGAAGAACAAGGAACTAGGAGTCAGAAGATGTGGATTTGAATTCATTTCTGCCACTGAGTGATCTTGGGGAAGTCGCTTAATCAAACCTGAGTCTAACTGACTTCAACACCGGAGCTCAATAGAAAGGCTCAGCCTCTCTCATAAAGAGCCTTGAGTGATGCGCTAAGATGTTTGGATGCTACTGGGTGGGCATTTCAACATCCCTTGGAATATGGGTATGGTCCAGGGCTCCCAGGCCACCAGCTGAGTGGAGCTGAGACTGGCATGAGGACAGTAGTCACAAGTCACCTGCAGTAGCTGTGAGAACCCCCCCACCAGCTGAACACACGCAGTCCCAGTCCCTGCACTGTTTCTCAGCACACCATGGGAACAACGGGTGGGAGGTTATGTAGGAGATTTCAATTTTTATTTCTCTTACATTGAAGCTCCTTTGCCTTAGGATTCAGCATGAGCCCAATGGGATGAGGGACAGTCTATGGACAGACCACACTGCTGTGCTTAGTCCTCTGCTTACCTCTTCCACTGGCTCACTGACTCTGAACCAAATTTGTGTGCTTTCCTGGAAGGCTCCTGGCCTCCTCCTGCAAATAGGTTCTCAGTAGAGAGTCCCCTCTGAGGCTAGTCATGTGTAGCTCTGAGCCAGGCCCCTCCAGCCACATTTGTCTTCGTGTCCAGGTATGCCCTCTGAAAATGGCTTCATGTCTCACACTGAATGCAGTTTCCATTGGCTTTATTGTAAAGACTAATTACATGCTCTATTTTAAGAATCATCTTACAGCCATGCATTCTCAACAGAGGCAATATCACCCCAAAGGGGTGAAAATTGGTTCTTGGTTATATGCTTCACATGGTATAAAGCACAGACACCCATGTAAATAGTATGTATGTATGTATACAATATATTGGTGACATTAAAATTTCATTGAAGATGTTAGGGAAAAATGTCTAAAAGGCTACTTAGGGGCAATAATGAAAAAAGGCTGAGATATTCTTAATACTCTATGATAAAAAGAATATTTATATCAATTACTTCCTATGTGATTATCTTTCTGTCCATACTTATTAACAGACACTTTCCATGTAACAGAGATATTAGTAAAATAAAATGAATATTGAAGATGCTTGTTTCTGAATGTGCCTACAGATGTTAAACATTTCAAAGAAATCTCTTATATAGGCTGTATTTGGAGTACTCCATATATTTGGAATTCTGTGGGGTTTTTTTTTTTAATGAAAATATAGAAATTTCCCAAGTGATTTTATTGGCATTGGTTACCATCCTAGAATTTGAACTGAAAGCTTATTAGACATCTGTGATCAATTAACTTTTGATTATTGGCTAATTATATGCATTTAAAATATATCCAAGAGACAGAAATTATTGTTAAGTATAATAATTAAATTAATGCTATGATTGAAAATATTTTAATCTTTTATCAATCCAGGGCATTCATGGAAGGAATATTTATTATTTTATTTTAATGCACAATTTACAAAGGGCTTTCAAGTAAACTCCATTTGCTAACTGTATAGCTCATTTGACCCTCATGAGTCACATTAAAGTAAGAATTATTTTCCTGTAAAGTAAGAATTATTTAAGGATTATTATTTTACCATTTTCATTTCAGAGATAGGGAAGCTGAGGCTCAGTCAGCCTAAATGATTTGTTCAAGAGACTTTGCTGCAAAGAGTGTGTATGAGTCAGCTCAGGCTGCCGTAACATTATCAGAGACTGGGTGGTATAGTGGAGGAAAAATTCTCTTTCCTACAACCTTCTTAGGTTCTGTGCCTGGGGACTGCCTGCACTGGGATGACAAAAGACAGATTAACAAGAGAAAACAGAAGTTTATTAGCATGTGTGTCATATTTACATATGGGAGCACTCAGAGATCAGTAACTCAAAGGATTGGTTAGAACTTAGGTTTATATGCCATATGTCATGTTGCAAAGGAACAATACATTTTCTAGAAATGACAAGACAAAGCAAAAGAACCTTGAGACTCCAGGGGCAACAAATTCTGGGCTAGTTAGTGAAGTTTATGTAGATTTCTCTGATGCCATCTCCAGGCTCAGGGGTTAAAAGCTGTCTCCAATGGTTAACTTTTGTCCTTCCTGGTAGAAGGGGGGGGGGGGGGAGGATTTAAGTCCTATTTTTAGGCAAATAGGGTAAGCACAGAGATCTTTTCTTGAATCTGCTTATTCTCAGTTGCCTTCAGCTCAAAGTAATCCTCATGCCCTAGTAGTAGGTAATATGAGGTGGCGTATTTTACCTCCCTACTGTAGCTTAAATGACAGAAGTTCTCTCATAGTTCTGGAGGCTAGAAATCCAGGAGCAAGGTGCAGCAGGGTTCGTGTTTGGTGAGGCCTCTCTTCCTGGCTTGTAGACAGCCACCTTTTTCCTGAGTCCTCACATGGCCTTTTATGCAGACATGAGGAGAGGAAAAGCTCTCTGGTGAGTCTTCCTCTTCTTATAAAGTCACCAGTCCTAGGAGATTAGGGCCCCACTTTTATGACTTCATATAACCTTAATTACCTCCCTATGTGTCCTATCTCCAGATAGAGTCATGTTGTGGGTTGGAGTTTTTTTTAACATATGAGTTGGAGGGAGGGACACAATTCTGCCCATAACACAGTGACACTGGGGTTTGACTTCCTTTCCTCTGACTCCCAAGCCTGTCCCATCACATGACCCCTCCACGTGCTGGCATCCATCTTCAGAGCCAGGGCCAGACCACAGCCAGCCTAGAGCAGGTGGGCAGCTGATTCTGAGCTGACTGCTAGTGTTGGGAGGAAGGGCTACACCATCTGCATCAGGGGAGGAGAGGTGGGGGAAAGGCAAGGTTTCCACTGCCTTAGTTCAGATGCTTCTTATCTTCTTCCTTGACTATTGGAAGAGTCCCCTGCTTATTCTCTCTGCCTCTCGCCTTGTCCCACTCTTTTCCATCCCCCAAATAGTCCTTTTTCTAAAATGCAAGTCTAACCACCTCTTTACTGTGCTTTAGCCTATTCAGTGTTTCTCAACATCTAGATAAAGTCTAATTCCTTAACTGCATTTAAGAGCCTTCATGACCTTGGCCAGGACCACATCTCTGATATCATTTCCTGTTCTTCCCTCTTCGTATTGAACATTCCAGCTACACAAAGCTCCCTTTTGTTCTCTGTAATACACTGTTGGAGAAAATATCAACTCATATCAAAACTCAGCTCAGATGACATATCTTCTAGGAAATCTTCCCCCCAAATCTCTCCTAAAAAAGTTAGCCATCCTCTTCTTTCTGAAGCCATGCTAATTGGATTGTAAAAAGCAGTTACCCTCTATTGGAAGTGACTCAGTTTCATCTCCCCTAGTGGAATGATGACCTCATGTAGAACAGGGGCTCAGAAGATACTTGCTGAACAAATGAATGTTTTTGGTGGCCAGCCCCTCACTGAGCAACCAACAAAGCCAGCCTCTTCATATGGGGACTTCCAACCCTGGTTATTCTCTAACTCTAAACGCTGATGGATAATCTCAACCAACAAATTGACCCTCATAGATTCTCTGAAGAAATAGCAAATACCACCAGGAAAACTAAATTTTTCTCCGTACTTGGTAATCATCGCTTCATCCCCTCCTCTATGTGGAATAACGACTTCTGTGCCTTAGATGACAGCCCAACTCTGTATAGCTTTTAGAACTCTGGGGGTTGCGGAAGGGGTGGCCTCTAAAGCTCACAGGATGTCAGTCCTCCAAGCTTTCCTATAACAAGCAAAGGTCCCCAGAATGTCCAGGTTTGACCAAGAAGGTCAAGCATCAAGCCCTGGCAAAATCCCTTTGGTCAGAGGCCAGACTTGGCTCTTAACTTGCCACCTGCAGCCAATTGTACCTTGAACTAATTGGTTGGTCAGTTGTTACAGCTTTTTGCAGAAACCAGCTGTTTAACTCGGTGGTCTATGGCTTCCTTCCCCACATGAGATATAATTAATCTTCCACAAATGCCTTTCCTGTCTGGCTCAGTCTCTACTCTTTATTCTCTCTCCTTCCTTCTTCTGGAGCCAAACCACCTTTAGTGCTGACCCAAGGAGAGAAGGAACTCAGGGTCACCTTAAGATTCTGCTGCTTTGTGATTGAAGGGAGGAATTGCAGTTTGTAACAAAATTGTCTTGAGTTAAACACACAGACCATTCCTGACATTATTAAGATGATTCTTTATTTTAGGATCAAGAGATCTATTCTAGCCTATACAAAATCCATAGGGAGGATTCAGCTGTTCATAAGTGGCTTCTCCATTCTGTCTAACCTGCTCCAACCATCTTCTGTTGGCATGATGCCTTACAGGCCTCTCAGAGCACTCTATGGGCTCATCCCTGGGGTAGCAGAGTCACGCTGTTGAACCTTCTTTCTTTAACTCTTCTCATTTTAAATTAGTCTCCTTTTATTTATGAATTATATGATGTTATTTTTCACTCTTATACATAACACTTCAATGAATATCTTCACAAAAATAGATTTAAAAAGATTCTTCTGACTTAATTCCTTAGGATTAATTTTTAGTGATGGAATGGCTGGGTCACAAGAGAGGGATATCACTATAACTCTTAAAAAAATTTTTTTGAAGTATAGTTGATTTGCAATGTGTTAGTTTCAGGTGTACAGCATAGTAATTCAGTTATATACGTGTACACACACATATATATATATATACACACACACACACACACATTTCTTTCTCAGATTATTTTCCATTATAGGTTATTATAGGATATTGAGTATAGTTCCCTGTGCTATACAGTAGGTCTTTTTTGTTTATCTATTTTATATATAGTAGTGTGTACATATTAACTCCAAACTACGAATTTATCTCTCTCCCCCTTTCCCCCTTGGTCACTGTAAGATTGTTTTCTATGTCTATGAGTCTGTTTCTGTTTTGTAAATAAGTTTGTGTGTATCATTTCCTTTAGATTCCACATATAAGCAATATCATATGATACTTGTTTTTATCTAACTTACTTCACTTAGTGTGATAATCTTTAGGTCCACCCATGTTGCTGCAGATGGTATTATTTCATTCTTTTTTATGGCCAAGTAATATTCCATTGTATATATATATGTACATCTTCTTTATCCAATCATCTGGTGTTGGACATTTAGGTTGCTTCCATGTCTTGGCTGTTGTAAATTCACTATAACTCTTTCTAGCTATTATATCTTGCCTTATATATACAGCACCAACTATGTGCAGGTGCTTGTTTGAGAGCAAGATCACCCACACTGAGGGCTATGGCTATCAATTTGTCTTTATTAATTAAGTGCATACAAAATACTATTTTCAGTTCCATTCCAATTTCTATATAAGCCATGGCCAGCATCTTCAAAGTGCAACTTCTTATAAAGGCATGGTCAACTCAGACTTTTTAAGCACCACTAATTTAACTCAGACTTTTTTCAGGCGTCACTAACTAATAACTAAACTGCTGTTTCCAAGTTCTTTTAAATCCTATTCAACTCAGCTTTGGTTCAAGACCTGTTTGACTACTGGAAATGTGATGCCCTGCACCAGGTTCATGGGGCTCTTCCCCTTTCTCCCCTCCCCTCCCCTCTCTTCTGCCCTTGTCTACACAGGTGGCATCTCTCTACATTGCGTATCAGCTCTGCCACGGGAGTTATGTCTAACTCCGCATTTCTTTCCCTAGTAACATGTTTTGACTCTTTGTTCCAAATGCGCAGGATTACTGCTTTGTTCCAAAATGCTGTCAGAGCCCAAAATAGCTTGGAAAATTTTCCTTGGAAATTGTTTCCAAAAGCCATAGGTCTGTCCTTTTGAATCTCCTTACTGGTATTTAGAAAACAGATTTTATTTTTGGAAGGAAACTAGTATCTTTTACATACTTTTCATATCAGACAAGACCCTGGTGGAAGCCAGAAAGCGTGCCATTATTTCAGTGGAGAGAATTTAATGTAAAGAGAACTGCTTCCCAGATAGAAGATAACTGAACAGGAAATAGGGGGAAACTGAGGTTTCGTGAAGGCAGTAGCTGTGGGAGGTAGCTGCCTCCCCTAAGGATGGGAGAACAAAGGGAAGAGGTTGGGATTACTAAATCTTAGAAGTTTGCAGAAAAGGGCTGCAGAGCTGGGACTCAGCCCTCTAGGGAGGGGGCATGCTCAAATGGAACTAAGGCTCTGAGTACAGAGCCCAGGGAAGAGGCTCCTGGGAGCTGGGATTCTGACTCCCAAGGAGGAGAGGCTGGTGGCTGGTGCTGTCTTTCTGAAACAGCACAAAGCAGTCGGTTCTAAGAGTGTGGAAGGGCAGCAAACCAGAACTACCCGCACTGCTGGAACCAGAAGCCCTGCAGGGTGAGAAATGTTGCTGGGGCAACGCTGATAGGAATGGGAAGCAAACAAAGGAGAAAGTCTGCATTCCCTCCTCCGACCCTCAAGCTCCCTATCTCCCTGATAGGCAGAGCCTGACAGGGAGCCACCTGGCAAAGGAAACATGTCATCTGCCCAGGCTCAGCCCCAGTATCAGAAAGCAGAGTGAGGAGGAGGGGAAAATTGGAGCCGAGAAACAATGACTTAATAACCAGCAACCCACCATGTATCAGGCAAGCCTTTTCAAATATGAGATCTTTAGTTCTCCTGCCACCCCTGTGACTGAGGAATTCTTGCCCTAGTTCATAGAAGAGGAAGTGGAGGCCCAGAGAGAGTAAAGGATCCTAGCAGCCCTGGAATGGGAACACACATCTTCTCACCTTGTGCTCACGTTTGTTCCACTGACATCTGCTGAAGTGAAGCTTTCTTCTGGATGACAAGGGAAGGAGTTTCCTTATCTCTGAGGGGGGCTGTCACGAGAGGAGGTAAGAAGGAAGACAGGAAAGAGCCAGGGAGTTGGCGTAAAGCTCTGCCATATGTAATATGATTATTCCTTGTTACCCACTCTCCAGTCTCTTTTCTAAATTCTACCCAGCTCATGAAACATCTGAAATGAGTAGATTTCTTGTGGAAACGTTAAAAGGTCTGAACTTTGCACCAGGAGAGACTTAGAGAGGAATAAGGACAGCATCTGAGGATGTAACACGAGAGTCAGAGAGGGTAAACTCTTTGGTAGTAGAAATCTTGGAGTTTTATGACTTCTTTAGGCTGTGTAATTGGTCTCTATCTTTAGACTTGGGAGGCTCTAACTGACATTTAAATTATACCCATTTTACAGGCAGAGAATTTGAGGCTAAGAAGGGGGTGAGGTAACATGACCAAGATCACAGGTTATAAAACTTGGATTTGGACTCAGTTCTGATTCCAAAAACACTTTCTCTGCCAAATGGGACAGACAGGAGAAGCCACAGTAGTACTATTACCTACCATTTATTCAACATAGATTGCATACTTGGAAATATGCTAATTGCTTATTTTGTTTAATCCTCACAATTTCATGAGGTAGATACCATTATAACTATTTTACAGATGAAAAACAGGCTGAGCTAGGCTAGATAATATGCCCTATTCATAGCCAGCAGTTAAGTTGAGCAGGAATCCTCACTTAAGTTCTTTGGACTCCCATATCTTGTGCTTCCAATCAATGTGCCTAATGTGCCTAAGAATCGCCCAGGGATCCTGTTAAAAGCAGGATCCTATTCAGTAGATCTGGGATGAGGCCTGAGATGCTGCATTTCTGGTAAACTTCCTGGTGATGCTAATGCTACTGGTCCATGAGCCTCACCTTGAGTAGCAAGTCTCCTACAATGACGTCTTACTGCTTCCCTATCCTGCCAAGCCCACCTCATCATCTCCAAGTTGGCTTACCACTGAGATCCCAAGCAGCCTCTTGGTCAAGCTCTGCGGTGATACGACATCCAAAACTAGTCCTTTTTTTTTTTCCTTCCTCTGAAAATGTTCGTAGTAAAGGAAGTAACCAAACAAATCCATCACCTGGCAGGTCATTAAGGAAAACATGATTTTGCCTCCATGTGACTCCATTCAATTAATGAAGCTGTCATTAAAGCCCATGACTGTGTCAGGAAAATTAGTTTCAGGTGTTGGATTGTTTGGGTTCTAGAATCATTCCGATATTTTTAATGAGGAATATTTGAAATATGGTCACCCTCCTCCCCCTTAGGGGTTTAGAGCTCAGGATGCCTAAGAAGTCAGACGTATTGGGGGCCAGCAGGGGGTTTACAGGAAGTGATTAACAACAGCCATTGTTGTCTCTTTCTATTACCCCAAGGCTGCCCATTGAGAATGTTTTCAAAGCAGCGTTTCGTGGGAGAAGCAGGAGCAAATGCAGCTTATGAAAAGTGCTGACAACTTCATAAAGGGACCCAAAGAGTGCTAACTAGGGATTTCCCACTCATACTGTCTGCTCATAGAATGGAGAGCCTTAAGGAAGATTCATCTCCCTCTCTAACAGAACAATTATTTTGTTAACTCTGGTTAAAAGAAACATTTATTTATGCAAGAAGCATAGGAGGTGGGTTAATATTTTTTTAAAAAAATAACTGACATGTTTTCCTCCTGTAGTCTCACCGTCTTTTATTTCCAAACTTATCTCAAACAAGACCTCAGTGTCCCAGCTCTCACTGAGTTGTTGCAGCAGAAATGCAGAGAATCAAAATAAGCCCCCCCTTTTTTTTGGCTTGGGAGCCTTAGAACTGTGTTTGGACTTCAACAATAAGTTTGGAAAAATGCTTATAGAGTAAGCTTGCTTCCCCTCCACACTGGGGAGCCAAAAGTGTCTGGGCTGAAGCATTGAGAAAGCAATTCAGGAAGGAGACAAAGTTCATTGCTGGTGGCGGTGTCTGAGAGTGTTCCTGTCTTGTACCCTGACCCATGGGTTGACATCCTAGTACAGGAGAGGGGCACAATAGAAACTGAGTTTATGGTCCTGCTTGGCATGCAATGTGTTCCCTCCTATGAGAAGTTTCTGTGAATTTCTTATATATCTTCTCAACTACGCTTTCTTTTCTCTATGTTTTGTGTGTCAGTAATTTAGTCATTTTTATTGTTGAATAACATGCTATCATATCAATATGCCATAATTGATCCATTCACTTGTTGATGGACCTTTGCGTTGTTTCCAGTTTTTGCTGTTTTGAATAAAGCTGGTATGAACATTCATGTATAGTTTTTTTTAAATAAGCTTTTAAATTTTAAAATAGTTTCAGATATATAGAAAAATTGCACAGGCAATACAAAGAGTGTATATCGTACATCCAGCTTTCCTTATTGTTAACATCTTGTATTAATATCATGCATTTGTCACAATTAACAAACCAAAATTGACACATTATTATCAACTAAAGTCCATGCTTTATTTAAATTTCCCTCATTTTTTCCTAGTGTCCTTTTACTGTTCCAGCATCCCATCCAGGATACCTTATACGTTAAGTTGTCATGACTCCTGAAGCTTCTCTTGGCTGTGACAAGTTTCCTGGACTTGCTTTGTTTTTTTATGACTTTGACAGTTTGGCGGAGTGCTGATCAGATAGTTTGTGGAATGTAGCTCAGCTGAGATGTGTCTGATGTGTTTCTTATGATTAGACTAGGGTTTGGGGTTTTGGAGAGGAATATCATAGAGGTACCATGCTGCTCTCATCACATTACCCCAAATGTACATCCTACCAATATGTGCTGGATTTTTTTCAATATTTTTTCTGCATCTTTTGAAATCACCATAATTTCTCCCATATATTTTATTCATGTAGTGGATTATATCAATTGATTGTCAAATGTTGACTCAACCTTGAATTCCTGGGACAAACTTAACTTAGTCACAATGTATTATCCTTTTTATATATTCCTGGATATAATTTGCCAACATTTACTTGAAGATTTTGTGTCTATGTTTATATCATTAATTTATTTTCTTTCAGTATTTTTGTTGGTTTTGTTATCAGAGCAATGATGTCCTCATAAAATGAGGGGAGTTGTGTTCTCTTCTGTTTTCTGGAAGACTTTATGTAAGACTGATATCATACCTTAAATATTTGATAGGATTCACTGGTGAAGACTTTGGGCTTAGAATTTTCTTTGTTAGAAGGTTTTTAATTATAAATTTTATTTCCTTAATAGATATATGGCTATTTAGAGTTTTTAATTTCTTCTTGAGTCAGAGGTTTTTAATCACAAATTCTATTTCCTTAATGGGTATAAGGTTATTCAGATTTTAAAGTTTCTTTTTGAATCAGTTTTAGTATGTTATGTTTGCAAGTAATTTGTTCATTTCATCTAAGCTCTCAAATTTATTGACATAAATGTGTTCATAACATTTCCTTACTATACTTTGAATGTCTGTAGGATATCTACTGATATCCCTACTTTCATTTTTTTATATTAGCAATTTGAATTCTCTTTCTCTTTACTTTTCTTTCTTGCCAGAGACTTATCAATTTTAATAATATTTCAAAGAATCAACTTTTGATTTTTTAATTTCTCCTAATGTTTGTCTGTTTTCTATTTCATTTATTTCTACTTTTATCTTTATTATTTCTCTCCTTCCTCTTCCTTCGGGTTTACTTTTTTTTCTCCTAGCTTCCCCAAGAATAGGTGAAAATTCTGATTTTTAAATTTTAAGCCTTTTTTTTCTGCTTTAATTTTTAAAGCTATAAATTTCATTCTAAGCACTGTTTTTGGTGCATTCCACACATTTTAATATGTTGTGTTTTTATTATCTTTCATTTTTGATTTTTAATTTTATTTATTTATTTTTGGTGGGGGGAGGTAATTAGGTTTACTTCTTTATCTGTTGTTGGAGGAGGTACTGGGGATTGACCCCAGGACCTCAGGCATGCTAAGCATGCGCTCTCCCACTTGAGCTATACCCTCCCCTCCCATTATCTTTCATTTTTGAAACATTTCCCAATTTCTCTTGTGATTTGTGACTCTTGGATTATTTAGAAGTGTGTTATTTAATTCCCAAATATTTGGGGAAATTTTCTAGATATTTTATTTTTATTGATTGCTATTCAGTTTTATTATCTGTTGTGGCTAGATTCTGTACTCTATAAGATTTTAATCATTTGAAATTTATTGCAGATTATTTTTCAGTCTTTCCATGTGGCTTTGCCATTTGTTTTGCAAAGGAGGTAGAATATATTTTCCTACCTTTGACTTTCAAGCTGAGTATGTGACTTGCTTCAAGCAATAGAATGAGATGGAAGCGATGGCATGCTGGTTTCAAGCCTAGGCACACAAGGCCTTGAATATTTCCAGTTGCTTTCTGGAGGTTTCATCATCCCTATGAGAAGAACATGCCAGAACTAGCCTGCTGGCTCGGGGAGGTTGTGCAACACAAGGGGTGGAGTTTAAACATGGTCAGCCATGTGTAGTCAACCTCCAGACCGTCCATCAAAAATACATAATTGTTTGTTTTAAGCCACTGAGAGTTTGGAATGATTTGCTATATAAAAGCTAACTGGTACAGCCAGTCTCCATGACAGGTTATTGAGTGGATGCCCAAAGCCTAGCCAGCTGGTCTGTCCCCACTCCAGTAGGCTCTTCTGCTCTTTTGGGCTGAAGCACTATCTGGACTGTGTCCCCTTCCTTCCATTACTTTTCTTCCCTTGGAACAGTGACAGTGGACATCAATTAGAGTGTCAGCCTGATGAGTGTGCTCACAGAGTTGTCTTGATACAATCCCTTAGCAAAAAGCTCAGGCTTCCTGGGTGCCCATCTGGCCAGAGAGTGCCCAAGTGTTGGAGGAGGGGCAGCGTAAATGGGGTGGTGGGGCAGAACCTGACCGGGTCTGTTTTTTGCAGGGATTACCCAGGGCAATGTGGAGTAGAGTTGCACTTAAAAGCCTCTGTTGGCATGCAGCAGCTTTATATTGGCCCCCAACATTCACCCATGAATTTGGACACCCTTAACTTCAGGATGTCATTCCCTTCCTATATGAAACTTCATTACCTCCAATCTGCCAAGGAGGAGACTTCTGGGACTGGCTCTGCATTTGGTTATTCTCCCTTTATCTTTCCTGGCATTTCCAGTTTAGAAAGGGGGAAGGCGGACAGCAGCACTTTTTAGTTTTCTGTCTGATCTGGACCTGGAAGTTCCAACTTTTCCTGTGTTTGTGCTGGCGTGTGTGTGTGTGTGTGTGCATTGTGTAAATGTTTGTGTGTATATTTACACACAAGTATACAGATACATCCTCTCTCTCTTTATAGATAAATAGGTAAATAGATGTATACACACATATATATATATGTATGTATATATACACACAGGTATATAAGCACATACATGCCAAGTATATATATATCCACTTGTATTTATTCATGTTATATTTATTAGCCTGCTATTGGTTTTCACCTGTGCCAAATCTAGAAGAGGTGGACTGCTTCATTCTTAACTTTGTGGGGCTTGTGGTAAGAGTACAATGAAGGTTTACTTATCATATGACTAAATATTTAAAAGTTACAAATCAAGTTAATAAATTGTTAAGCCAAATATGTCCTATTCTCCTACCTTGACAATTATATTTTCACAATAACCTGGAAGGCCAGGTTTAAATTTAGAATTCCTGTATCCCTCCAAGTTCTGTACCAGAAGTGGTGGTATGGGAAAGCTAGTCCTTGACCCATGGCCTGCCCCCCTTGTCTTTCTGTCCCTGACTGGTACACACACTAACCCATGTATTCAAGCATCATTTAGGCCTCCTGCAAAGAGCCATCCTTGGCCACACTTCTGGGCTGGGCATGGACATTCTAAAAGCATAGTTCACCCTTAGGAGAATGGTTAGGCCTGTACAGGACAGGCAGATGGTTTTAGGGACATTTGTGCAGAGAATTCCAGGGTCCAATACACCCAGGTCACGGTCTAGAAGGCGTGGGGGCAAGACTCCAAGTAGGTATATCTGCTAAATATTTTCTTTAAAATCTTTGCACAGATAGTCATAAGTAAGACTGGCTTATTTTCTTTTGGATGTTATTAGGTTTTTTATTAAGCTTATACTGGATTTAGAAAATGATTTGGGAAACCATCCACTTATGTATTATGGAACATTTTGAATAATTTAGATAGAATTATATATTCCTTGATGGTTAGTTTAGTTAGATCTTACCTGTAAAACCACCAGGGTCTTCTGTTCTTTTTTATTTTTACTTTTTAATGTGATGGATCTGTGAAAAACCTTGCTAGTGTATTGTGTGGTTGCTTGTGTGTTCAGATAGCCTACTTTTCTTGAATTAATTTTGGTAATTTATATTGTGCTGGCAAATCATCCATTTCATCTAGATTTGAACATGTATTGACAACACTTTACATGACATTTTATAATTATTTTTACTATTTTTCACAACTATAGTTTTATCTTCTTTCTCTTTCCAAATATGTATATTTGTCCTGCATTTTTTCTTAGTCAAACTTTATACAGTATTGGGCTTATCTGCCTTTTTTTTTTTTTTTTTTGTGGCTGGCAATTTGTTTGCGATTCACTATTTTTAGCATTTTATCTTTATTAATCCCCTCCTATTTTTTTTTAGGTTATTTTGCTTTGTTTTAATCTTTGAATTTGAATGCTTAGCACATTTATGTTCACATTTTCAAATGCAAATACCAAGGAAAGAGCAGGTGCAAGACTGTAAATGGGAAATGAAGCCAAGGGTCAGGAGGAGGATGGGATGAGGTGGAGGAGAGAGATTGGGAACCACAGGAAGAGGGACTTGGAGTGTCATAGCGAGTGTCATAATGTGTGAGGTTTAGTTGTCCGGGTGACATGTTATAAAACATTGCCATCAGGTCACCCTGCCTCCTCAGGCTCTGCTTCTAATTCCTGTCTCCATTTTGGCCACTAGCACATCATAAAGAGCTTGCCAAATACCCAACAGAAATCCAGACCCATGATGTCGACTACATTTTTGATCCAAGACTTTTAGTTTCATAGCCCAATAAAATTTTTAAAACATCAACAAGGACAAACATAAGGTTGCCAGTTTTTATTTTGTCAAGTACAGATATGAAATATATACACCCACAACCATTTACTAGCACAGCAGTTATGCCAGATTTTAACAGACGAAAGTAATAAAGGTTGAAAATTATAGAATAACTGTTTTATTCAATTTGCAATGTGGCTTGCAGAATTTCAGCGCTAGCATCCAGAGAGGAGTAGAGGAGAAGGGTGGGTTTGAAGCTGAGTAACAAAATCTTCATAAGCAACTCACTTGCTGGGCATGGGGGAAACTTAGTGAGCCCTACTTGTTATAGGCTTAGGTCCCCAAATTTTGTACTCCAGGAGTAAGCATTAAAAGTTTGCAAACCTATCTACAGGGTCTATAACTCTGTTGTGCTAACCCAATTCTTGAAAATGAAGGTGAACCCACAGAGCCAAGCACCTGGCAGCATTAAATGTCAATTCTCTCTGAAAGAAGACATGATCATGTATGTCACAAATTATTTTCACAAGCAATTTGTAAAGACAGCATCCTGGACTGGATAAAAACTGGCTAGGACCATAAGGAGACAAAACAGTAAGAATGAAATCCCTCAGAGGCAGAACCAATAGGGCTTCATATATTAGAATGATCAGATCTAGATTTTAAAATAATGGTGATTACTTACTCAAGGGAATAAAATACAATGTCTAGAATTTTAGCAAGAGAACTAAAAGCTATGTTTTAAAAAAGAACCAAATGAATATCCTAGATATCAAAGTCAAAATGAAGGATTCAATGAATGGATTTAAGAGCTAATGAGCGAGTTAATACATTAGAAGATAGATTGAAAGAAAGCATTTAGACTGAAATACAGAGAAACAGAAGGAGGAAAAACACAGAGTAGAATATGAGAGACACAAGGGTATAGGAATATCTTATATTGTTCTAATATTTGTATTATTGACATGCCAGGAGGCAGAGGGAGAAGGAAGGAGGGAGAGGGAGAGAGAGATAAAGAATGAGAAAGAAGCAATATTTGAAGAGACAGTGGCTGATAACTTTGAAAATTGATGAGAGATATAAATCCAGTGTTTTTAAGATTCCCTACAAATGTCTTGCAGGATCAATAAAAAGAATTCCAAGAACACTAAACACATCCTAGTAAAGATGCTGAAAATGAAACACAAGGGAATAATCTTAAAATCAGCAATAGAACAAAGATATATTAAATTCAAATGCACAGCATATATTTGAAATATATTTGAAGGTCGTGGACTAAGAACTAATAGAAAAGAAAAATTGAACAATTAGAAAAATTTCAAGAGAAAAAAGAAAGAATATATGGGACAAAGAAAAACAAACAGTAAAATGGTAAGTTAAACCCCCCAATATAGGTAATTATAATAAAAACAAATGGACTAAATACAAAGATTACCAGACCTGATTAAAAACTCATTCCATGCTTTAGGTGAGTTGTATGTAAAACATAAGGACACAGAAAAAAGGGGAAGGACTGAAAAAAGATATATTGTACATATATTTATCAAAAGAAAGCTATGTATATTCTGAATATGAGCCCCTTATTCATTATATGTGTTTTATGTAATAGATACAGAAATATGATAATGTAGTAGATTATATTAATATTATATATATATTTATATTTACATATATAATATTATAGGTTGTATATTTTTATTATATATATTATATATCTATCATCAATAAGAAAAAGACAAATGAACCAATAGAAAAATGAGCAAGAAGGTTGAAGAGGCACCTCACAACAGCCTATCTGCTCTTGACCAAAAAATATATGAAAAGGTGCATAATCTCAGTAGTAATCAGGAAAATGCAAAATAAAGCCACAATTGGATGTCATTAACTATGCATCACAATGGCTAAAATTTGAAAGGTGGATAATATCAAATTTGCCAAAGATGGGGAACAATTTTTATTGTCTTTTATTATCTCTGTGTGGGAGTAGAAATTGATATAACCATTTTGAAAAACTGCTTAGTATTATCTATTAAACCCAAAGCTGTGCATACCTAATGAACCAGCAGTTTCACTCCTAGGTATACCCCTTTATTCCTTTCTTAGGATAGCCGCAACTGAGTTCCACAAACGAAGTGACTTTAAACAACAGAAATCTATTCTCTCACAGTTCTGGAGGCTCGATGTCTAAAATCAAGGTGTTGGCTGGGTCATGCTCCCTCTGGAACCTTTAGGGGAGGGTCCTTCCTTGCCTCTTCTGGGGTCTGGTAGCCATAGGCATTCCTTGGCTCATGGCAGAAGGACTCCAATTTCTGCCTCCACTTTGACAGGGCATCTTCCCTCTGTGTCCAACTTACCCTCTTATTAACAACACCTGTTATACTGGATCCAGGGCCCACCCTAATTCATTAAGATCTCATTTTAACTAACTATCTGCAAAGACCTTATATACAAATAAGATCATATTTGCAGGAGTCAGGGGTTAGGCTTTCAACATATCTTCTTAGGGAACAAATTCAACCCATAACAATACAAGATCCAACAGAAATACATGTACATGTGTACCATGAGGCATGTGTAAGTAAGATACATAACAGCATTATTTGTCATAACCCCAAACTGGATACATCTCTTAAATTAATAATAAATTGTGGTAGTAGAATCATACAATAAAATACATACTATACAATTATTTAAATGAGAAAATTGTAGCTATACACAACAATGCGTATCTCAGAAACATAATAATAAGATGAAGCTAGACAGAGAAGAATACATATTGGATGAATCCATTCATTAAGAGTTAAAAAGGAAACAGGCGTAGCTGTATTTTACTATCTGGGGATATATGTGCAGATGATTAAACTAAAAAGAAATTCAAGAAAATGATTAGCATGAAAGTCAGGATAATAGTTACCTGTGGAGGAAGGGAAGGGATACAATTGGGAAGGGGCATGAGGGGGTTCCCTAGATTTGGGCAGTGGTCTATGACTTCACTTGGATGCTGGTTACTTTGTGACCAATCATGTGGTCATACAGTAGTTCCCCCTTGTCTCTGGGGGACACAACTTCACCACAATTGTCTTTCAGTATGCCCTTTGTCTCCAAGTTTATGTCGTTGCGTCCCCAGTGGATGCCCGAGATGGCAGATAGTACCAAACCCTATATACACTACGTTTTTTTCTATACACATATACCTATGATAAAGTTCAATTTACAAATTTGGTACAGTAAGGGATTAGCAAAAACTAACAAAGTAAAACAATTATAACAATGTACTGTATAAAAGTCATGTGAATGTGGTCTCAGACCCTCTTTCTCAAAACATCCTGTTGAACTGTACTCACTAGTATGTGAGTTGATGATGTGGATGATAAAATGTCTGTGTGCTGAGATGGCGTGAGGGGAATAACGCAGGCTCTGTGAGGCAGCGGTAGGTTCCCACTGACCTGACATCAGAAGGAGATGTTTGCCTTCGGTGATCCAGGATCATGGCGCCCTTATGATGCTGTGGCCAGAGATGGATGTCAGGGACAGACAGTGTCCATGGTTGAGGTTCTGGCGAGATGGAGCTGGACAGCAAGGGACTTCATCACGTGACTCAGAACTTTGCACAATTTAAAACTTATGAATTGTTTATTTCTGGAAATTTCCATTTAATATTTTCAGACCATGGTTGACTGGAAGTAACTGAAACCGTGAAAAGCAAAACTGAGGATATGGAGGTACTACTGTGTACCTTTATTTTGCTTACTCTTCTGCACATGGGTTTTATTTCTCACGTGTGTGCTTGCACTTTTTTTTTTTTAAAGGAAGAAAGAAAAGTGAATCCAGAAGGTTAGTGAATTTGAGGCCACCTGGGTTACATTTACAATCAGATGAGCCAAACCAAAGCAAGTGTAATTAAGTTTAGTGGAAACAGCATATTGTCTTCAATTCCATTTAACAACCTGGATGGGTGTGGCTCTGCCTGCAGTATCTCCTGAATACAGGTTGGAAAATGTTAATTTATTCAATAGTATGTTTTTGTGAACCCACAATGTGCTGGACACTGTGATGCACCTTTCCTCTGAGCTGTGTTGTACAGAGTTCAGAGGAAATAGAGACAATTTTCGTTTGAATAGCTTCTAATCTCAAGTTTCTGCACAGCGAGTCTTCCCTCACACCACCCCCACCTTTGCCCACACTCTGGTTGGAATGATTAAAACTTTTGAAATACGTATTAAAAGATGCACATATTCAAAAAAATTTCATGGCCATCTGAGATCAGGGTGAGAAAGGCTGTTGAAAATCTGTAGCAGCCTGAGTCGGTAAGTTGATGTTCGTGTTCTCTGAATATTTAAGCTTTTAGGTAAAGATTCTAAATCTTACTGCCTGAAAGCTCTGCAAAAACCCCGAGTACAGCCCCACCAGTCCCTCTTTTCTTTAGGACTGTAGATGTCATTAAGTCTCAATAATGAAAGCTATTAACACAGCACATGAGACTAAAAAGAAACTTAAGAAGACATTTATTGTGTCTTAAACTTGTCTTTTATTATCTTCCATGCCTGACTTGAAGTTCAGTGCATACGACGGTGCTGTCTTATTTAATTACACGTTTGGGACTCATGCAGCTGTAGCATATGCCAAAAGTAAATTTCCAAGAGTCTGGCTTGCTCAGTTTTAAGTAAATCCATGTTCAGGTAGTGATTTGCCAAGATATCTATCAACTTTTCTTCATCACCTTTCTCTTATTTGAGAAGCCATGAGCTTCAGGAGGGCGGAGACCATGCTTCCTTTCCTTAACCATGTGTACTCGGCACCTACACAGTGTTAGGCATGAACTAAACCCTACTTGTTGATCTGCTGACTGAGAAAAGGAATGAGCAAATTCTTGATAAAACACATAGTTCTGTAGAATGAGCAATAATATTCCAGAATGATTCCATTTAAGTTGTATTTAACCTGCCCTCCCCCCCACAAAAAAAGGCCCAGACTTTTGGACTTTCATTCATTCCATCAACTAATTTTCATTGAAAACCTATGTAGACCTTAGGGACATATAGTACTTTCAATGATGAAAACTAGAAGAAAATAAAGAAAAGTGGTAGGAAGTATTGGGGGACAATTTTAAATAGAATGATCAAGGAAGGTCTTACTGAGGTGATGTCTGAGTAAAGATCTGAAGGAAGTGAGGGAGTGAGGGATGAAGTGAGAAGAGTTTGGAGGTGAAGGAGTACACCATGGGTCTAACAGAAGAGCCTTTTAGACGGAGAATAACATGTGCAATGGCCCTGAGGCAGAGAATCCTGGGAGAACTCAAGGAAAAGCAAGGAGCACATTGTAGCGAGAGCAAAGTGAAAAGGGGAGCGCAGTAGGAGGTGAGATCAGAGAGGTAGCTGGTCCAGGCTGTGTGGGACATTATAGGCCATTGGTTTTTACTAACTGTGAGATACAAATCTGTTTGGTGATTTTGAGCAAGGGATTGACGTTTGACTTGCTCGCTCGCACGCGTGTGTGCGCTCTCTCTCTCTCTCTCTCTCTGTGTATATATAATTGCAATACAGTCAGTTTACAATGTTTCATCAATTACTGGTGTACAGCGTAATGCCTCAGTCATACATGAACATACCTGACTTGCTTTTTAACAGGATCACTTTGATGGCTTTATTGGAAATAGACAGAAGGATAAAAAGCAGAAACAGATGGAACCAGAGCTAGCCTATGGGAAATTGTAGTCATCAGATAGACACAGTCATAAACAGAGGATTCAGTTTTCACAGAGGCAGAGTAGAAATAGAAGTTCTCTCCTTTCAGGAATATATTTGATGATAGAGTAGGTACAACTATAATTACACAATAGATATTTTCTTCTTTCTTGATGAAAAAATATATATGGTAATGCATGAATATGCTACTGTAACTGCCATTTGGAAAGATGTTTTGGAATGTTTAAATAAAATGAGTGAGAAATTATAGACTGCTCTTTTGAATGTTTTTGAAGGCTATCATTTGTCATCTTTAACTGTATTTTTTAAAAGAACTGAGAGATTTAAATAAAAATCAATGGCATATAAAGCAAAACAATAAAGATGAATAATGAAATCAATAGAAATTATTTTAATACAGAGAAATGAATTGTGACAAATTTTTCAGATTATACTTAAAGCCCAAATTCATTAAGAAAGAGATAAATTTAATCCAGTAAATTTGATAATCCAGTTAATGAAGAGAATTGATTAAATAAATCCACTGCTAATTTGGCAAAAAACTTTGAAATTAATGAAGAGAATGTAAAACTCAAAATATGCCAACACACTAAGATATCAATAAAAACTGGCTAAAGAGTACTGTCCATTCAAAAATATTTATGTTCAATCAGAAACAGAAAAGCTTGAAATGTTCTGAAATTGTACAGCTCATTTGTGAAATAAACTTGATAGAGGTTTTCCAAAATTTAAAAACAAACCTAAAAATTTACATGACAATACCATTAATAAGTTGTGATACTGGAAGGAACTTTTCTAAAATACCGATATTAAAACTCTGCTTTCCACAAACCATGCTGGAGGAAAGACCCAATTGTAGGAAATGAAGAGTTGATCAAAGATTATGTACCCCAAAATGGGAGGATAAAGTATTATAAAGGTGTACCAGGCAGTTAATTCATCAAAATGTTATGTTTCTGGATTTTATGATGTTTATAGGTTTTCTTACCTTTTTAAAATTTGGATCTAGTTGTATTTTTTTTTCTCATTCTTGCTAAATTAATTAAACAAGGGAGGTCATTAGGCTGAGGTGGCTCTAATGAGGTGGTGACCTGTGTAGCAAACCAAAGTGTAAGCCTTTGCCCCAAGGATACAAAATTGAAACGTAAGAACAACCAGTCACAAATAGCCCACTATGCTTTACACTGCAGCCAACCAAATAATTTCCTGTTTGTTTGTTTTTTGGCTTTAGGTCCCCCAAATCTGGGTTCACTCTTATCAAACAGGTCCATTTGTACATGTTAAGATTGAGAAGACAATTGGGCGTCCATAAAGATGAGACAGATATGGTGAGACAGATATTCGAATCTGGAGTTAGGGGAGGAGTTTAAGTTGCAGAAATAAATCTGTGAGTTACGATATGCTGTCCATATTCCATGTTTTTTTTCCTCCACACCACCAAGCAATTAACTTAATTCTCCATGGACACTGACCAGGTGTCCCACAAATTTAACTCAATTCTGACACTATCTACCTGGACAGTGTCAGATCCCACAGGTGAAGGCTCAGTCCCCCAAGACTGTGTGTACATATATTTCAGTTAGAGCCAGAAGGTGAAGGCAGCCTATAGAGAAGGCTTGAGGGTTTGGGGGACATTGCAGATTATGACCATGATTTCCAGACAGTCAGTGGTTTTAGAAGTTGGAGAGTGTGATGAGATGGGGTCAGAACATTTAGAACATTTTGGGGATTAGATCTTGGGGATCTACAGGAATGAACTTGGGGACCTAGGCTTCTTGCAATGACTAATAAAAATGGAGACAAAAATATATATGCCTGACTGGGACATTATGCTGTACACCAGAAATTGACACATTGTAACTGACTATACTTCAATTAAAAAAAAAAAATGGAGACAAAGAACATACAGATAGATGGTTGGGTTGAAGTTGTTTGTGTTGATGGGGAAGGAAGGTTAGGGCTCTGGTCAAGGAAGATTGTGAGCTCTGTTGCATCGTCAGGACTCCTCTTGGAGGTGTAGAAGGCCACATTCATAAGGTGAGAGATTAAAGGATTATTTGTCCGTTAAGCATGTGGGGCTCTGTTTTGACCGCAAAGATTGAGGTGTGGAAAATGCAAGAGGGTTGACTTACAGTTGTGAAGGTTTCCAGTGTCAGCATCAAGAGCCCTGTGAAGACTGCCTTAGCTGCCTCAAAAGTCCTCCCAAGCTTTTAACATGAGCCTGATACACAGGCATTTAACTGTTTGCTGAATGAATAGCTAACATCCGCATTAGAATGACTTCTTGGGTAGCTAACGCACAACTAAAAGAATAAAAACAGAAAGGAGAGTCTGTTCTAAGAGCAAATTCCAGCTGCAGAATGAAGAAAATTATTACCAACACTAAAATTGCAGTTTTCTGAGTCTAATAATTTAAAAACTCAGACTGTGTAGGACATAGGACAAGCGATTATAGAAAAGGGAAAGGAAGGAAAGATGGAGATAAAGAAAATTTTTTTGGTGGTGGTGAGAGTGAAAAAAGGATGTGTTAAGTTTTCAACATCAATTTAATGTGAGAGCCAGCACTGGGGAAGGGGGTTGAGTATAACATATATTTCCTCTAAGTCATACCAACCCCCAGGCAAAGTTGGGGGATAGGCACCTAAATGCTAAAAATCAAAGAAAATTCGTTATTTTGGTTTTCTTCATTAGCCACTATGTGGGATCACCCAGCATTGCTTATGTCTCTTTCCAACGGCAGCTGAGAGCACCTCCCAGGCACGTGGCTGACTGTCCTGGGAGAGCCACTGAGTGTCTCTGATTTCCATTCTGTGCTTGTTCCAGGACACAACCCTGCAGCAGCTTCTGGAAGAATTCATATTTTGCTTCCTAGTTAGAGTATAGACCCCTCAAGGCCACCCTCCTCAATTAACAGATTAAAGGGACTTATAGCACTTTCAGTCTAATCCCCTATCTGGTGCAAAGGCCCTTCAGAAACTGGCATCCTACTTCAAAGTGGCATAACATTTACCACCCCAGAGGCAGCCCATTCCCTTTTGGTCCTTTTCAGTGAACAGAATGTTCAGGCTCGTTGAACCAAAATCCCCGTAGCTTTTAAAGAAACATTTCTGCCAAGATTTTGTAATTTGTTTAATAAGATCAGTGGCTACCAGTTACAAGCTATAGGATGTCTCTCTGGTGACAAGAATTCAAAGTCTCCCTTGTGGAAACAGCTGATTCAACCCTGGTGCAGTCTTACTAATCAATTTCCTTTTCTATATGCATTATTTATAAATGTTCTTCTGTTACATTATTCATTCATTCTTTCTTTCTCATATCCAACAAGCATTACATAAATTAAAGGATGGCTACTATGTGCGGGGCACAGGAGTTTTAGTCACATTGGTAAATGAATCAGTTAAGGTCCCATTTTCTAGGACTTTATTGGCCAGAGGGAGACAGCCTGCAGTTCCAAAGTGAGTTAAGTGCTGTGTTATGGGAGTTATTAGAGTTCATTAGAGTCTACAGCTGGGCCACCTAATCTCACTTGAAGTATAATACCAGAAATTAAGTTGCTGGTTTTCTTAGGTACCTGCTAGACCTGAATATAAACTCCACTTACCTTGAATAAATTTGGGTAGATGCCGTGTTTTTATCACTCATTCATTTGCACACTGTCTCCAGTTCTGGAGCATATGGGTAGGGCAAACCCAGTGTTGAGCAGTCATGGAGGGGATCAGCGGCTGGTGGGGGTGCAGGGATAGGCAGTTGGGCCTTGGCCGTGGGTATGTTTCCCTGCTGTCAAATTCCAGACTCACTGGTCTTTCCTTAGTGGGAATGGTTACTTCTCAGAGTGACATAAGTTCCTGGGCTTCTGCTGATAAAACAGGAACACTACTTATTGTCCATTGATTAGTCAATGAAGGAGCAAGGTCAGAAACATTAAGCACAAATATTTCAAAAACTATATACAAGGATTCATCAGTTTGTTTGTTTGTTTTTTGTTTTTGTGCACAGATCCAATAAGCCTAGGTGAAAATGGAAGCAATCGGGAAGAAGGCCTTTTCTTAGGACACTGTTACATATTTCAAGACAAAAGTGATTACTACATATATTTCCCAGATGTCAAATCACATAAGTTAAGAGCCTCATTTCACTGATAGCATTCCTAGCTTCAGGCCATCTTTATAATTTTTACATTTTCTTTAACTTAATGAAATCAGTCCTGATTTAAAAAACAAGATCCCCATAATTATGCTCTTAAGTTATGGCTGAGGGAAGAGGAGGGGTCTAATTATACACATTTCTCATAGGAAGAATGTGGACTAGGCTTTTAGCCCAGCTCCTCACCCTGTCTGTGATCTCCAGCAAGTTCCTGCTCCACTCCATGAATGGGGTGAAAAGATGCCCCATGTTATGGTGTGAGCATCAGGCTTTAATTCACTCAGCGGATATTTACTGAGCCCCTGCTCTGAGGTCCCAAATCCTCCGGACTCTTCTAGGTGTTTGGGATACATCAGTGAAGAAGATGTATGAAGATTCCTGCTATTGTGGAATGTATATAGTGCAGGGGACGATGGTAAACATTAAGCATAATTAATAAGTAAATTATATGGTTGATGATAAGTTCTAGGAAAAAAAAAAAGAAAATACGACTGGGCAAAAGGGACTTGGGAGGGCAGGATGGGTCTGTGCAGTTCCCAGTGTTCCCTTTCATCTAGACTTTGTTGTGGATGAGATTTAAGTCAAGACTTGAAGAAGGGAATTACCTAAGGGGATGGCTTGGAGAAAATCCTCTCAGGCAGGAGCAGCCAGTACAAAGGCCCCAAGGTGGAATGTTTCCTGGCATGTCTGAGAGTAAAGGAAGCCAATGTATCTAAAACAGAGTTTAAAAACAAAAGGAATTGGTGGGTGGGGAGCCTGGGGTAACAGAATATTGTGTTAAGACTGTGTACGTTGTCAGGACTCAGGCTTTTACTCTGAGCAAAGTGAGGAACGACTGCAGGATTCTGAATACTAGTTTTGAGCATGGGAGATTTCCTGTCTACTGTGTTGAAAGTAAGGCTTTTAGGAAGCAAGGGAAACTGGGTTGGAGGCAGTGAAAGGGGTGAGAGATGACGGTGACCCCAGGATAACAGGAAATGGTGACAAGTGCTGGACATCTAGATGAATTCTGCAGCCAGGGCGAGTGTGCTTTCCCGATGGATTGGATGGGGAACACGAGTGTGTTTCTGGAGGAGAATCAGGATCTCAGTTTGGATATGTTTAATCGGAAATGTCTATAAGACATCAAAGCAGAAATGTCAGGGGGCAGTTGGGTATGACTCTGGAGTTTGAGACGGGAGTCTGGAAAAGAGATATAAGTTTGAGAGTCATTGGAAACCCACTAAAATATGTAGCAAGTCAATATTGATAGTAATTAGTGTTTTGTGGTCATTGTATTTTTCCCTTTGTCTCCCTGCTCCCATGAAAAAAAGGAAGCCAGGCTTTTGTTTTCTTTTGTCTCGGGGAGTTTTTTGGCAATGGAAAAAATCCACTGCAAGAAGAAAACCCCCTTTCTTTGCTTTTATCTTCAAAAGCTTAGAGTTTCGGAAAAGGGCCTCTCAGGGAGGCGTGTGTAGCAGGCAGGTGGTTTGAGTAAAGTTCATCCTCCTTGTCATAGCTCAGGTAACCCAACGCTTCCTTAGTATATGGCATTCTTCTAACCTCAGCGATTAATTCAGTGGTAGCCCAATTTGCTAGAAGCTTAAAGACATTTGCTGGGGATTCTAAGATACCTACACAGATGCTCCTCTTGGATACTGTGGTGCATATTTTTTGGACCTGGAACTGATAGAGCCATTTTACCCCATGAGAGAAGTAAGCTTAAGGACTAAGATGCCATGTGGAAAAGGGCATGCTTTTTTAAAATAGCAGAAATGGGGCATATTAATTGTTTATTGCTGTGTAACAAATTTTCCTAAAACTAAATGGTTTAAAACAACAAAGTTATTATTTCATACACTCTTGTTGGATAAGGAATTTGGGAATGGCTTAGTTGGGTGGTCCTGGTTCTCAGAGTCTTTCATGAGGCTGCAATCAAGATGTCAGATGGGGCTGCACTTATCTGAAGGCTTGTCTGGGGCAGGAGGAGCTGTTCTAAGATGGCCCTTTCACATAGATGGCAGGATAGTGATGGCTGTGGGTAGGACTCTCCAACGGGCTGCCTAAATGTCCTCATCACATGGTAGCTGACCTCTCCCAGAGTAAGTGACCCAAAAGAGAATAAGAAGGAAATTTCAATGCCTTTCATGGTCTAGTCTCAAATGTCACACACCATAACTTTTGCCACATTCATTAGAAGCAAGCCACTGAGTCCAGCCCACAGTCAGTGGGAAAGGAATTAGGTTTTATTTTTTGAAAAGAGAAACATCAAAGAATTTGTAGACATATTTTAAAACCGTCACACATGGTCCTAGGGCTCTTACATAACCACACCTGAAGCCTTTCCTACAGGTAAGTGAACCAATAACTTTCCTTTAATTTTAAAGCCAATTTGAGTTGAGTTTTTAAAAAATACTTGTAGCTGAAAGCATTCCAATCTAATAGATGCAGAAGGGTATAAGATGAAGTAGCTGATTCAGGAGAGAATAAAAGTTTCTAAAGCTGGGAGGGGATGGTTTCTTGGGAGGTGATAGATTAAGGAGAAAGGGGGAATTGGCAGCTCCCAGGGAGACTGGATCTACACTGGGGTTCCCAGCTCCACAAGATCCATGGCCCAACCCTGGGACTGCACTAATCATGTCTCTCATTTCCTGGGTAATCTGATGCTTTAACATCTGGGGCCCCACTCACTCTGCAGGGACTGCCCCTCCCAGGGTTAGCCAGTTCCTAGAGATAGTGAACAACTCACCCATGAGAGCACTTTTCAAATACAAACCAGTCAATCCAGAGCCCACACACCAACCACCTCCTTTATGGGGTTCACTAGGGAGGGCCACTCTAGGGCCAGGTCCCAGACAACTAGGGAGAGCTTCTATGCTCCAGACCCTGCTGAAATTATTCAAACTAGCCCATCCTAAACCTTCTTACCATGCCTCACCTGTTCCTTCATAAGGAAACCATAATAAAGCCTCTTGCACACAGTTCCCTGCCTTCCCTCTGCTTCCTGACTAAATTTGGTGTTCTCTTTGTGGCCCCCGCATAGCATGGCATGTTCCCTTCTCTTGGGAACCCTGAGTAACAAACTATCTTTTCAATGGCAATTGTCTTTTGACCTTACTGTGCCCCAAATTTTCTATTAATACACTATGTTTTAAATCAGGGACACAATCTATGGAACATCCCACCTTCAAGAGACCATGTGGATGCAGACAAGTGGTATATCAGCTGTGGCTAGTATAGTTCCTTCCTCTGTGTTCTGGACTATGTAAGACCCTAAGAGAAAGTAGGGGACAGGGACCAGCTAATGGAAGTAGAGTCAAATTTGATATAATTTTAAGAAAACATTAAAGAAATAGATAATATGATGCTTTACCTGAACATGTTGATTACAAATTAATAACTGCTACATATAAATTTTATTTTTGGAAGACTATGTGATAATCCTAACAATCAGTTACTACTATTCATTTCTTGGTTTTAATTTTCAAGGTAATTTTCAAAGATTTATTTTTAAAAATCTCCAGCCCCAACCATCTCTCCCATTTGACCTCGTGATACATTTAAACACTGGGATGTGTGAAAGCATTTGGTGACAATTTTTGTTACACAGATGGTACATGCTTCACCTCATCTACAAAATTTGCCAAGTACTTTGAGTCTTACTACTTCAAAAATATTATGCAATTGTTTTGTAAATTTAATCATGAGTTCACTTTTTTGGGCATTGCAATTTAACCTGTTTGCCAACCTACTGATTTTTCTTAAATCTGAATCTCAACCATCTCTATCTAGTGCAAGGCTTTCATTTATTTATTTGGATCTATTTATTTCTTCCTAGATAGGAAGGTGATTTTTTTCCCTCTTAGAAGCTTCTTTCAACCGCCTTTGCCTAAGACTGATATTCCTGGAATATTTTCTCCTTTGTAGTCATTCTAACACCTTCCTTGCAATGTCCATCTTAGGCCCTTTCTCTGAGTGCCTGTTGTCAAGCTGTCCCATCATTGTCCTCAGTAAATGACTGTACATTCTTCATCATTGATGAGATGGAAGCTGACTGATACGAGGGAGTTTCCTCACTTACCCTCAGGTTCCAAATTCTCTGTATCTCTGTGTTAAATTCTTTCATTTTCCTACAAATGCCACAGGAAGTAGTACTGGGAAGGCACTCTTCTCTCAAGGTAAACCATTCCTTTTGGCTCCTTTGGGGAAAAGGGTTTCTATAGTCATCACTTCTCACACACCCATCCTTCTAGCCCTTCTAATGGCTAAAACTAATTTTTTTTTGGGGGGGATTTTTTTTTCTTAGTGGAGATGCTGGTGATTGAACCCAGGACCTTGTGCATGCTAGGCACACACCCTACCACTAAGCTATACCCTTCCCTTAAAACTAATTATTAAGCACCTGTTATTTTGGGGAATCAGATGCTTAAGACACTGATCTTGTCATTGAGAACTTAAAAAGAAGACTAAATGATTAGCAAACCAACAATTATAAAAGTGTATACAAAAATACGTAGATAGCACAGAGGCAAGAATGACTTACTGTGGTATAGGATAGTGTTTCAGTTTTCTATTGCTACAAGCTTCTCCAAAATTTAGTGGCTTAAAACAACTATAATTTATTATTTCTCATGATTCTATTATCTGAGCTTGGCTTAGCTGGGAAACTGTCCTGCTTTATGTATTGTCTTATGGGACAGAAAATCCATGGCTTTTTCACTTGCATGTCTATTTATTCATCTGAGATGACTGGGTGCTTGCTTCATGTGGCATCTCTGTCTGGCTTGCTTGGACCTCCTCACAGCATGGCTGTCTCAGGGTGGTCAGCCTTCTTTCTGCAGATAGCTTCTAAGAGGGAGGACACAGAAGCTGCTAGTTCTCCTGAGGCTTGGGTTTGAAAGTTTTAGAATGTCACTTTCACTAAATTTTACTGTCGAAACAGGTCAGAATTCCAGACCAGATTCAAGGGGAGGAGATGTAGATTTCATTTCTTGATGAGTGAAGTGCTATGCGTATACACGGAGGAAAGGCATTTACAGAAGCCATCTTTGGAAATTACCAAGGAGGACAGGTCAGGGAAAGCATTGTAAAGAAGTGATTGAATTGGCAAAGGAAAAACTGCCCAAACATAAACTCACTTATTCTTCTGGCCTCTATGAATAAGGACTTCGCATCCCCACCAACTCTTAACACTCCCCACTCTGTTGCCCAGAGAATTGAGTGTTTTGAATCTGGCATAAAGATAAGACTTGGAGGATAGCTATTTGAAATGTAGTAAGGAGTCAATTGTCCATCCTAGGCCTTTCTTTTAATTAGCTTGACCCACAATTTTTCTCTCCAGGTTCCTGGCATTTCTTTTTTTTTTTTCCCCTTGTGGCATATCTCAGTCAATATCAAACTTGTCAGTAACCTGGAGAAGAGGTTTCCTGACAGGAAAGCAGGGCTGAGAGAAAGGTTCCTGTGGACTCAGGGAGAATAATGAACATTGGCTTCTTTTGGTCCCACCTGGAGAGGAAACTGGAGAGAATGTAGGATATACTAGGAACCAAATTTATATGCGAGACAACAGAATGGTGCTTGTTGAAGGAGCCAGGCTGGGAGTTGGGCGGGAAGTGATGTGGCCATGGCTGGTAGGGCCTGCCAGCTCTCTGGGGCCAGGAATTTCCTGCTGCCTTTATGGAAATGTGGACTCTGGAAATCTGGCTATGTCTATTCCTATGGGACTAGCAGCTCATTTCTGCAGCCTCAGAAAACTCTGGAAATCATGCTATTCCTATGCAGTTCGCATTTGGGGAATTACTTCTTTACTGTTCTGTCTCTGGATTTAGTGAAGTTTCCTTGAAATTTCCATCTTTCTCAGCTGTGCTAAATGAAGCTGTGGGTAAAGATTTAAGCCCATACTTGGGCCAGAACCACAAAACTGTACTTCCTCCCTCCACCTGATTTTCGGGGTCTGAATGGTGGCAGTGGTAGGAAAAGCGGGGGGAGCACTTTCAAGTGGGAGATGAGAGACTTTGGTATGGGCTCTTTGGCCAGATACTTTTTTTGCCAAGTCTCCTCTTTATCCTCTCAAATGGGAAGTTCTGTGTTTTACTTTCATTTCTTTACAGGAGACTGTTGCTAAAGTGCAAGTAGAGCTGGAGATCTGAACTAAGCCAGCGTGTTGGAGAGAAATGGTCAGCATCCACCCATGCCTACCTTCCATCTCATGCACGGGCATGCTCACACACACACACACACACACACACACGCACACACACACACACTCTGACCCCCTGCCTGGCCAATGCAGCTCAAAGTTTCTGCTTTGTGTGCACAGCGGCTTGTTTTCCCATCCTGCCAGATCTGCACACTTTTCCAGGGCACTGACAGCTCTTCCTAGGAGTCACCCTCTGCCTCGGAGCTGCCTTCTTTCATTATCACCATCTAAAACAGCCCGTCTTAAGGCAGATGGGGGCTTGTCTGGGAACACATTGCAACTTCAGAATCCAGATGCCACCATATCCAGTCTAAAGACAAATGGGATGACACAGTTGGCTGTCCTTAAGGGGTTAACTTGAAAATTAACAGCATGAACTATAAGCCCCAGAGGACCCTCCCTATCAGGGGTCCGAGCTGGACAGGGCGTCACTGTTTCCCTTGGAATAGACTGTTCAGAGAAGAGATAGGACCAAGCTGACTCTCCATATCTAGGGGCTCAAGTGTTTTTTGTTTTTTTTCCCAGATGTGTTTTGAGAAGTAAACATTTCTGAGAAACTTCACTGTCAAGGAAGAAGTAGAGAAAAAGAATCACCATAACCTTAAGAGTCTAAAATTATTATTGTGCCTTTTATTATAAGGACTACCTAGCCCTAGTTGGACCACCCAAGCCCAAACCCCTCTGTCTTGTCAATTCTTTTTTTTTAATTGAAGTATAGTTGGTTTACAATGTTATGTTAATTTCTGGTGTACAGCACAGTGATTCAGTTTTACATATATATAAATATATATATATATTCCTTTTTCTATTTTTTTTTCATTATAGGCTATTACAAGGTATTGAATATAGTTCCCTGTGCTGTACGATAGGACTTTGCTGTTTATCTATTTTATGCATAGTAGTTAGTATCGTGCCTGTTTTACAGAGGCACTTGGTGATGAAGACCCTGGCCCATGTTTACGTAGCCAACAGCGGCAGAGATTGGAATCCTGGCCTCTTTGGCCCTCCGTGGCCTCCCCTCCTTGATTAGAGGGGATGAGCGATCAGGAGCTCTAGGCTGGGCCTCTCCGCTGCTCTGCCCCAGGTTGGCTCAGGCCTGGCTAGCGCCCCACTCTTTCCGTTTTCTTTCCCTGGCAGAAAACCTCGGCGACTTGGCCGCTTTTCTCTCCTCTGGAGCTTCAGTCACTCCCTTCCCCTGGTCTTCTCTCCCCAGTCTCCCCAGTCTCTGGCACAGAGGGCTGCAGTGGATCCGATTCCCTCCTTCCTCCCTGCTCTCAGAGTCCGGCACTTGCACCTTTGTGTTTTAAGGACTTCACTGCGGGTCTCAGCAGGGATGCAGAGAGGGAGTGACAGAAATCAGAGCCCTGCAGGGTCTTTACCGTCCTGGTCTTGGTCTTGGGTGCAGAGTCCCTGACTCCCTCAAGAGATGGATAAGGAAAGCCTTGGAGACCTTTAAACACACATTTTTATTTCAGAAAGTGGAGCTCACTAGCCCCCTCTCTTTCCACTGTCCCCGAGTTTAGGGCTGAACGCAGGGATGCTTCGTTCCCTTAGGAAACTTCTCCCCAGTCAAGACTCCAGCCAGGCTGGGCATTGGAGGTTTCTGGACTCACCTGGGCAGTTTGCCTCTGGAGACTTCCAGACTGGGAATTACTCAATTTCCTGGCTTCTGCCATTCTCAACTTGTCCTCCTGGAGACGCTGTCTCATTATGTCTTGGCCCCAGTCTTCTGAGGCCAAGAGGACCCTGGCTAAGTGAGTGGACAGCTGCCCCTGATTATTAGGACACTGGTCTCAGAAGACATCACAAGACACTGAAGACTGAAGAAGTAGGTCCCATCAGCCTGGTCACTCACCAAGAGACCACACATTTTCTCAAAATTTAAAGTATTTCATTTCTTACTGCCTAAGAAAAACCTCATAAGGGAATCTAAGTCACAAACAAAGAGGGGGACAGCTGTAAATTTATTTTCCTTTATTTTTTCTTTTTTCACTGGAGAGACAATCCATTAAGCTGGATAGAATAGGTGATTGTCTCACCAGCTCACCAGGTAATTCTTAGGGGAAAGCAGAGATGGTGTAGCTTGAAAATAGTCTACTATCAGCCACTGCTGTGGAGTGGGAGGGTCAGTCAGCATTCTCAGCGGGCAATGAAAGTCGGTTATTCATTACCACCAAGACTTGACAGTACACTGAACACATGACATTATATTTATGCTACATAAAATAATGTGATACAATTTTTATGACCCAATTTAATCCAGTAGAAGGTATCGGTTTAATAAAGACAAGGACACTAGAAATAAAATTATCTATAGGTCTACATAACAAAAGGCTAGCAGAAAGGGGAAGTGCACTAATTTGACAGGAAATAGATAGCATTGTCATAAAATTCGTAAAATGAAGAGAAAGCGCCTCACTCTGAATCTGTGTGAGTTAAGTTGACAGGTGCTGAGATCTGTAAGAGGAAAAAAGCGAAAACCACATGGCCATCTTTCCTGAATTCCCAGGTCAAGCATACGTTCTGTTCATTATTCATTCCTCTGACAGAAAAACAGAGTACTGCTGTGAAAAACTCTAACGTTTTAACAACTATCCAACAAACAAGCAAACTTTCTATAATCGTGTAAGATTTCTCAAAGTTGGATTTCACTCCGTGTTGGTACCTTGCTTACCTTCTGGATTTCCATGGCAACTGGCTGGAAATGGCTAACATAAATATAGAAAAATCAGCACTAGTTGCTCTCTGGACCCATGGAGAGCTGTAGGTTCAGAACTCAGTGTGATTTCACTGAAGAGGAAAAATGCATTACATGTGGGTAGATCTCAATTTTATGCCCACCCATCAATGTTTTTTAGAACTTGCCCTGAGAATCCTTGGTCCCTTCCCTCAAAGAGCTCGCAGTGCAAGTTACTCCGAGGTGTGGGCTTTCTTTTAAGGGTTTGGAGTTGAGAGTAAGTCCTAAAGGTTTTTCTTCCGCGTGTTTCTGGTTCCAAGTTTGTGGTGGTGTCAGCCTGTCAGGTAGGTCTCTTTTTCTTTTATCCATCAGTCAACTCCCTTGAACTACCCACCTCTCCTTCCAGCCAGAGCCCCACTCTGGATCGGTCTACCATTGGCTTCCTTTACTCTTTAGAGTTACAGAGGTGAATTTGGGGGTGTTAAGCATCTAAACCCTGCCAGTCAATTGTCAAGTCTTGAGCTCTTCTCTCTCTAGGGTGGTACCCGATCTCTGCCTCTCAGAACTCCAGGGCTCCCTTGAGGTGCTTCAGGGAGTACTGCAGGGAAGGAGGAGGAGGAATGGAGGCTGGGTCAGGCCCCCTGCCCTGCTCCAATCAGAGTATCTCCACTTCTACCTACTTTATATATAAACTCTACATAAATACCATCAAATCCGTATAAGCCTCAGCAAGGGTGGAGGCTGAGAAGCAATTGCTGGATTTGACCATTAGGGAGTCTTTAGTGGACTGTGTGGTTAATTCTGTGGGTCAACTTGACCAGGCCTCAGGATACCCAGATACTCAGTTAAACATTATTCTGGATGTATCTTGTGAGAGTGTTCCTGGATGAAATTAGCACTTGAACTGGTAGATTCTCCCCAACATGGGTGGGCATCACCCAACCCATCTACAGCCTGAACAGAGCGAAGGGAGAGGAAGGAAGAGTTGTTTCTGCCTGTGTACTAAGCTGGGCCATCAGTCTTCTCCTGCCCTGGGACTGGGGCTTTCACCACTGGCTCCCCTGGCTTTCAGGACTTCAGACTCAGATTGGAGCAGCACCCCTGGCTTTTCTGGGTCTCCACCTTGCAGATGACAGATCACGGGGACTCAGCCTCCACAATCACGTGAGCCAATCCTTATAATAAATTTCTTTCTCTCTATTTATAGTCTGTTGATTTTGTTGCCCTGGAGAACCTGATTAATATGTGGCCTGAGATGAGAGGAGTGGCAGGGGCAGAAGCAAGGCTGAAATGAATTGCTGGGAGGTGAGGAAGTGAAGGTGGCAAATATAAACTTATTTTTTCCATCATGGATGAAAGGAAGGAGCTGGAGCTGGGGATGAGGTATAAGACTTAGACAGCATGGATGTCCTTTGAGAATTCATGCGTTTGAGAGCCAAAAGGAAGCTGCCCATAAGTTGGGAAGAATTCACTGAATGTGCGGGCAGGGCAGTTGGTGGCACTTGGTCCCTGGTAAGTGGGTGGGGAAGGAGTGAAGAGCATTGCCTGTTTGTGTGAACTCAGACAAGTTACTTACCCTTTTGAGTCTCCAGGCCTGCGTTTGTAAACTGGACATCATAGGACTTACTGGCTTGTAAAGATGAAAGGAGACAGAGTGTGTGACAGCAGGTAGCACAGGGCCTGGTACACAGCAGGTAGTCACTCCTTTCCCCTCAGCTTCCTGACACCACTGTCCCCCGTCTCCTGGTTTCTATCTCTCTGCTGCACCTGTGGTTGGAGTCCGGTAGATCAGGGTTTAAACCATGGCTGTACCATGTACTGACTTTGGGCAAGTTATCCAATTTCCCTAAGTTTCCGTATTGACATATGTAAACCAGGAATAATATTTCTAGATAAAGGTTATTTGTGGAGGTTAAATGCAACAGTATATATAAGTAAGTGAATGAAGTGCCTAACTTACTCAAGAGATTGTCAAGGGAAAATAGTTTAAGTGACTGAATAGAGACTAAAGGTTTTACTCAGCTAATGTGCATCCATGAGCTCGTGAGATCAAGTGACTCTGAGTCAAAGTGGGATTGTGGTTTTATAGGGTGGAGAGTGGAGAGGCGTATGTGTCCTTTGGGTTTGGCTTAGGTAGTCATTTTCGTCACTAACTGCCGTGAATCTTGGGCTTGGAACCGTGCCTCTTGTTCGGGATCATTGGTGCAACTCCAGGACAGTTCTTTCAAGAGCTGTTGTTTTCAGCGTTGCAGCTTCTCTGCTCATCAAGGATGAGGGAGGAGGAGGTAGCAGAAAAAAAAGAGGAAAGAGATAAAAAAGAGGAAAGAGGACAAGGGTTGACGCAAGGAGATCCAAGGGGCTTCTATCATGTCTGTTTTCATTTTTTAATACAATTAAGTAAATGTGCTGAATGAATGAATGAATGAATGCATGTCTGGCCCAGGGCTATCTTAGTACATTCAACTGAGATACAGAGTTAACCAAATGAAAATTACCCAAATGAAAAATAAGACACTAATTAATTAGTTTATTTATTAACTAATTAATTAATTTCAGATTTCCTCAAGCTCTCTACCCCATAAGGCCATCCTTTATTTGAATACTGAACCCCAATGATTGAGGATTACCTCCAGTGATTGTGGCCTTTCATGGAGTTTTTCTCAAGAAATATTTTTGAGATTTCCCCAAGAATATTTGTGTGAGCCAGAAATGAGTCACCTCTGACCTCTGGGTCACCCTTTGCCTTGGTACTGGAAGGGGTCCCCTGGGTCAGTGACTCTTGTAAGAACAAGATGGGTCTCTAAGTTTGCAGATAGGCACCATGTGGTTTCAATGATGCAGTATGTGTGTGTGATGCAAAGGAGAAAGTCAGGCAGATGCATCCCACACCAAAGTTTGATACCTTCTCAACTCCAGACTGTTAAACTTTCATTTCTTCCCACTTGCACCTCACCTGAGCAATTTATCTAGGTCCACTTGCTAACCATGTCATTTTGGCTACACTTTCCATGACTCCTATTGTCAGTAAAAATAGAAACCTCTTACCTGGCATTCAAAGCTTAACCTCCACTCTTTCTTACAAGTTTAACGAGATTGCATTTCACATGTTTTCATAGTATATTTTGCCCTTTGCTGCCTTCATGCCTTTGTTCAGCTATTTCTTTACTCTTGGTGACCTTCCCCATCTTTACTCCTGGAAAAGTCATCTCGTGTTGTAGGAAAAGACATATCTGGGATTCCCCTTTGGTTTTATCTTCTAATAGCTGTGGTTTGGAGAATGCTGTTGAACCTCCCAGAGCCTCAATTTACTCATTAGTGAAATTGGGTTGGCAACACCTCTTGGGTGGGGCTGTTGGGGGGATTAACTGTAAAGTTGCATGTTAACATCTGGCACACAGCTGGTGCTTAAAGCTATGGCTGTCTCGTTCTTCAGATCCATCTCAGTTGACATTTCCTTCAGGCATCCCTCATCCACGAGTGAGCTAGTTTCCTCTCAGCCTGCCCAGACACTTACACTTGGTGGTCCCTCTCTGTGGCATTTGCACTATTCTGCATTTTATTGCATGTCTGTACACTTGCCCCATCTCTCTCCTAAGGTTTTAAGCTCTGGAGGACAAGCCTGGAACGGTCTTTATCTTGGCCTCTGCAGAAGGTGCTTCAGAACTGGAGCAATGACTTGCAGCCATGCTTCAAGCATTGAATAAACATTTGTTGAATTTAGTTGAAATGTCTGAGACAACCTGAGCCCATTGTCATTCTGGGAAATGTCCGTCTTAAGAGCCTCAACCATCCCAGGCCATCATGCATTATTCATGCAAAATTCTCATCAGTGCCCGGGTTTCTTGGTCCATGATCAGAGTAGGCGGCAGGACAGTGCTGTGGGCTGGGTGAATTCCCACTTTAGAAGATCTGTTCTCCTTCTCCATCAGCTTGTCCTGGCCCCAGTCGGGTTAGCTCAGCATTGCCTATCACGGAACCAAAGCTCTCGCAGTTTCTCAGAGAAGCTGTGGCAGGAATACTGGCCTTTCTGTGCAAGTCCAGCTCAAAGTATGATTTTTTCTTTTCACATGTTTGGTATTTCAAGAAAGCAAAACTTGAGCACTAAGTGCAGAGCTGAAGGAGAGACGTTGTTTAGTGAAGGAGGACACACACTGGGCACTGAAGGACAATGTTTGGGGAAAGGGGGTACAGGAAATGTGGGTGTGGAAAGGGCTGAACCTCCATGAGAAGGCACAGGCAGAGACTCCCTTTATTTTTTATTTCCTAACTTGATAAAAAGTTTGAGGTTTCATGCTGTCCCAGAGTGGGGAGGCCTGTGGTATTTATGTGGCTGATTTCGTGTACGTTGACAGTTGCCTCACAATTCTGACAGTTAAAAATCCATCTTCCACCTCCCATCACACTGGGATGTTGATGCTATGTGGTGTGTTTGCAGAGCATCCTGAAGCTATCCTTAGAGAGCTAGGGATTTGCAGCATCTTTTTAGAATTTAAAGCGTACTTCTGTTGAATTGATTTACTTACAAAATGACACCTTTCTGGAAGAACTGAACGATCAACAAGAGATCATTTCGAGTTGAATTGCACAAAAAGCCGTAGTCTCTCTCCTCACACGTGCTATTCTTGCCAATTTCCTAGCAGGCCCTCCCTAATCAAGGCACCGTATACTTGCAGATGCTTTTCCCTCTGCTTAGAATGCTCCCCGTCCATATGCTTATGGGGGACAAAGTCATCTTCAGCTGAGGTCAGATGTCATCTTTCTCGACTCCAGGAAGAATGAATTGCTTCCCCTGATTTGTTCCCACACATCTCTCTCCAGTGCTGCTTTTTATATTGCTGTGGTTGTTTGTTTGTATGCCTGTCTGTTTTTCTGGGCTGTGAATCCTTTAGTGACAGAGATAATTTTCTTTTTCTAGGATCATTTTCCTACTTTTCTTTGTATCCCATGACCTGCATGAAAATTAAAACAGAACAAAATCCTCAAGTTAATCTCAAGGAATTGGCAGTTGTGAATACAGACAAAGCAGCTTAAAATTTTGCTCTACAATGATTAGAATCAGAGAAAACTACAAAAAGATAAAATTGGTACTATAGGAGATTCTAATGGTGAAACAAGATAGATATGACCCAAATATACATAGTCCCTGGAAACAACGTGTGCAAAGAGATGTCGAGGATGCTTGCTCCCTCCCACCTCTGCCTGCTGGACTTTATGTAAATGAGAAATAAACATTTTTAGTGTGAAATCACTCCTTTATTATCGACTCTTGGTTTTAGAAACCACATTTCCCCACTGAGGTTATTTTCACTTATTTTCCAAACAGGTGGTTAAAATAATAGTTACATTTTATATGGAGTCACTGGGTTTATTGCTTATTATTTACGCATTTCTGTAGCCCGTATTTCTCCATTTAACACTGATTATTCTACATAAGGCCCTCCAATGATTTCAATAGAATAACTATTTGAGTGGTACTGTTTCTGAGAAATTTCAGGTCTTAAAATGTCTTTCATAAAAAAGTAATGAATAGTCACAGCCATTTACATCATTCTCTTTTTCTTTAAAAATTCTAAAAATAGAATTCATTGTCTTCAGATATTGTAAGTTGTAGTAGAGGAATATGAAACTATTCTAATTTGGGCCCATCAGATTTTTTTTTTTTAATAGGTATTACACCTTGAAGAGAGAAAGGCAGAGCTGAGAGCTGGTAGATAGATATTGTGAAATTCCTGTGTCCCTTCAATCTTATTCTCCATCCACCTGGCTCCCACCCCACCTCACCACAGGTAAGACTGTTTCTGTATCTAGCTAGTAGATATAACCACTGAAAGAAGTTTCTTATGCCAACAAATATACATAAGTATATATTCTTATTTCCCCCCTTTATGGGAGACACAAAAAGAGGTGAATGAGCTCTCAGGTTAAGCCAATGATTAATGAGAAAGCATGAAGGAAGTAGGAAAATCCAAAAAGGACCTAACTCTTTATCTGCCATAAAAAAAATTGTAAAGTTATGCTGGAAGAGATGGATATAAATTGATGGTTACGGTGCATGGGATATTTATGGAAGGTCTGAAGTTAATGATGAATAATGTTGAAACAGTGTATTTACCCTCTAAACCATTACTAGAATAAAAAAGAAACTAATATGGCTTGTACCTCAAAAAATCATAATAGAAAAGGCCCCTCAAGGAAAAATAATGATTAAAAGCATAAACTAGGATGACAGACCTAGTGTTGCAATGATCCTCATGCTATCCACTTTGAAATAGTGGTTTGATAAATTGTAGTTTATTGGCCCTTTGCAAGGTAGTAAAGATAAAGGCAATAATCTTTGCAAGGACTTAGGGGTGACAAGCAGAAGAATTTAAGATGTAAATTTAAGTGAAAAGCTGATATGCACATTGGGATTGCAGCTACGAAATAAATCTGGACAGAGAGAGGGCCCTGCGGCAGGGTGGAGGTGTTGAAATGACAGGATTTATTTTTGTTATTGTTTTTCTGAATTAAAATTTCCTTTAGTTTTGTTTTTATATTACTTTTCCTTTATTAAATTAAAAATTACACTATCGATTATTATAACCCATGAAACCATCCAAAACTGTATTTTGAGAAGGTTAAAAATCTGTTCCCACTGCCCTCCATTCTAATCCTCCTGAGATTATCAACTTTAACAATGTGTTGTATATCTTACTACATTTCATTTATTCTCAAAGAAATACAAACATATAGCTTGGACTTTTTTGGTTGGTGTTAGTGTTTGTTGGTAGATGTTCTGGAATCGTACTATAAATATAACTCTGCAAATTGCTTTTCTCATTTGACAATACACCATGGACAATGAGGGATATATTTCAAACTTTTTTAAATTGAAGGAAGTATAGTTGATTTACAATGTTTCAGATGTACAACAAAGTGATTCATTTATACATACATATATATAATCTCTTTCAGATTCTTTTCAATTAGAAATTATTAAAAATATTGAATATAATTCACTGTGCCATACAGTAGGTCCTTGTTGTTTATCCATTTTATATATAGTAGTATGTATCTGTTAATCCCAAATTCCTAATTTATCCCTCTTCCTTTTTCTCCTTTGGTAACCATAAGTTTGTTTTTTATGTCTGTGAGTCTATTTCTGTTTTATAAATAAATTCATTTGTATCATTTCTTAGAGTCCACATATGATATTTATGTTTCTCTGTCTGACTTACTCCACTTAGTGTGATAATCTCTATGTCCATCCATGATGCTGCAAATGGCATTATTTCATTTTAATTGCTGAATAATATTCCATATATATACACACACACATACACATATATATACATACACACATACCACATCTTTTTCATCCATTCATCTATTGATGGATATTTAGGTGGCTTCCATGTCTTGGCTATTGTAAATAGTGCTGCTATGAATATTGGGGAGCATGTATCTTTTTGGATATATGCCCAGGAGTGGGATTGCTGGATCATATAACTCTGTAGTTTTTTAAGGAACCTTCATACTGGTTTCCATGGTGGCTAGAACCAGCTTACATTCCCATGCACAGTGTAGGATGGTCCCCTTTTCTCCACACCCTCTCCATCATTTGTAGATTTTTTGATGATGGCCATTCTGAACAATGTTAGGTGATACCTCATTGTAGTTTTGGTTTGCATTTCTCTAATAATTAGTGATGGTGAGGATGTTTTCATGTGCCTGTTGGCCATCTGGATGTCATCTTTGGAGAAATGTCTGTTTAGGTCTTCTGCCTATTTACTGATTAGGTTTTCTTTTCTTTTTTCTTTTTTTTTGATATTGAGCTTATAAGCTATTTGTATATTTTGGAAATTAATCCCTTGTCGGTTACATCATTTGCAAATATTTTCTCCCATTCTGTAGGTTGTCTTTTCATTTTGTTTATGTTTTCCTTTGCTGTGAAAAAAAAAGGAAAAAGCTTTTAAGCTTTTAGGTCCCATTTATATATTTTTGCTTTTGTTTCCATTACTGTAGTAGCTGGATTCTAAAAAATATTGCTGTGATTTATGTCAAAAGAGTGTTCTGCCTATGTTTTCCTCTAGGAGTTTTGTAGTATCCAGTCTTACATTTAGGTCTTTAATCCATTTGGAGTTTATTTTTGTATGTGGTGTTAGACAATGTTTTAATTTCCTCTTTTTACATGTAGCTGTCCAATTTTCCCAGCACGATGTGTTGACGAGACTGTCTCTTCTCCATTGTATGTTCTTGCCTCCTTTGTTGTAGATTAATTGGCCATAAGTGTATGGGTTTATTTCTGGATTTTATATCCAGTTCCATTGATCTATGTGTCTGTTTTTGTGCCAGTACCATGCTGTTTTGATTACTGTAGTTTTGTAGTATAGTCTCAAGTCAGGAAGGATAATTCCTCTAGCTCCATTGTTCTTTCTCAAGATTGTTTTGGCTATTCAGGATCTTTTTTATTTTCATACAAGTTTTAACATTTTTCTGTGAAAAATGTCACTGGTAATTTGACAGGGATTGCTTTGAATCTGTAGATTGCTTTGGGTAGTCTGGTCATTTAACAATATTTATTTTTGCAATCCAAGAACATAGCACATCTTTCCATCTGTTTGTGTCATCTTCAGTTTCTTTCACCAGTTTCTTACAGTTTTTGGAGCACAGGTCTTTTGCCTCTTTAGGTAAGTTTATTTCTAGTTATTTCATTCTTTTTGATGTGAGGGTAAGTGAGATTGTTTCCTTAATTTCTCTTTGTGATATTTCATTATTAGTGTATAGAAATGCAACTGATTTCTGTGTATTAATTTTATATCCTGCAACTTTACTGAATTCATTGATGAGCTCTAGCAGTTTTCTGGTGGTGTCTTTGGGATTTTCTATATATAGTATCATGTCATTTGCAAACAATGACAGCTTTAGTTTTTTCCTTTCCAATTTGGATACATTTCTTTTTCTTTTCTGATTGCTGTGGCTAAAACTTCCAAAACTACGTTGAATAAAAGCAGTGAGAGTGAGAATCCATATCTTGTTTCTGATCTTAGAGGGAATGCTTTTACCTTTTCACCATTGAGAATAATGTTAGCTGTGGGTTTGTCAAATATGACCTTTATTATGTTGAGGTATGTTCCCTCTATGCCCATTTTCTGGAGAGGTTTTATCATAAATGGATGTTGAATTTTATCAAAAGCCTTTTCTGCATCTACTGAGATGATACATGGTTTTTATTCTTCAATTTGTTAACATGGTGTATCACATTGATTAATTTGGGGATATTGAAAAATCCTTGAGTCCCTAGGATAAGTCCCTCTTCTTCATGGTGTTTGAGTCTTTTAATGTATTGTTGGATTCAGTTTGCTAGCATTTTGTCCAGAATTTTTCATCTGTGTTCATCAGTGATATTGGCCTGTAATTTTCTTTTTTGGGTATCATTATCTGGTTTTGGTATCAGGGTGATGGTGACCTCATAGCATGAGTTCAGAAGTGTTCCTTCTTCTGCAACTTTTTGGAATACTTTCAGAAGCATAGGTCTTAACTCTTCTCTAAATAGTTGGTAGAATTCTCTTGTGAAGCCATCTGGTCCTGGACTTTTATTTTTTAATTACTGATTCAATTTCAGTACTGGTAATGGGTCTGTTCACACTTTCCATTTCTTCCTGGTTCAGTCTTGGGAGATTGTACCTTTCTAAGAATTTGTCTGTTTCTTCTAGGCTTTCCATTTTATTGATGTATAGGTGCTCATAGTAATCTCTTACTCTTCTTTGTATTTCTGTGGTGTTGGTTCTAACTTCTCCTTTTTCATTTCTGATTTTATTGATTTGGGCCATCTCCTTTTTCTTCTTGATGAATTTGTCTAAAAGTTTATCAATTTTTAAAATCTTTTCAAAGAACCAGGTTTTAAGTTAATTGATCTTCCTATTTTTTAAAGTTTCTATTTCATTTATTTCTGCTCCAATCTTTATGACTTCTTTCCTCTTACTAACTTTGGGTTTTGTTTGTTCTTTTTTCTCTAGTTGTTTTAGGTATGAGGTTAGGTTGTTTATTTGAGATTTTTCTTGTTTCTTGAGGTAAGCTTGTATTGATTGCTCTACACTTCCCTCGTAGAAGTGCTTTTGCTGCATCCCATAGGTTTTGGAATGCTGTGTTTTCATTTTCATTTGTCTCTAGGTATTTTTGATTTCATCAGTGAGCCATTGGTTTTTTAGTAGCATATTGTGTAGCCTCCACTTACTTGTGTCTTTTTGCAGTTTTTTTTGCTGTTTAGTGGGGACTGGTCATGAGGCAGCTGGTTGCAGAACCCTAATTGCCTACCTACTGGCAACCAGACCCTAGGGTTAGTGCTAGATTACGGCAGACAGAGTGGTTCCTGGCATCTGGCTGCAGATCCCAGGGTCTCAGAGCTCATTTTAGATTATTGATGGGTGGGTGGGCTGATCCTTGACACAGTTGGGTATGGGGCTCGAAGGTTGCATTGGCCTGCTAGTGGGTGGGGCCAGAGCGCAGCTGGTCCCAGGGTACAGGTTCCATAGGCTACAGGATTATAGTTTTCTTGCTTCTGGTGTCAGTCCCCTGGTGGATGAGACTGGTCTGGAGGCTTGTGCAGGCTTCCAGGCAGGAGAGACTGATGCCTGCCCACTGATGGGCAGAGCTGTGTCCCTGCCCAGTTAGTTGTTTGGCCTGAGGTGTCCCAGCACCGAAGCCTCCAGGCCATGGGGTGGGGCAGCCACCAGGAGTTTTTCTGTGGTTGAACGTTCCCAAATATTTCTGCCACCAGTATCTGTGTCTCCCCCAGCCTCTCCAGGAGACTCTCTAAGACCAGCAGGTAGATCTGGCCCAGCCTCCTATCAAATATTACTTTTACCCTGGGTCCTAGTGCACATGGGATTTTGTGTGTGCCTTTTAAGAGTGAAGTCTGTTTCCCCCAGTCCTGTGAGGCTCCCAAAATTGAGCCCTCCTGGCCTTCAAAGCTAAACGCTCCAGGGGCTCATCTTCCCAGTGCCAGATCCCCAAGGTGGGGAGCCTAACATAGGGCTAAGAACTCTCACTCCTGTGGGAGAACCTCTGACATATAATTCTCCAGTTTGTGAGTTGCCCACCTGGGTGGTATGGGATTTGATTATATTGTGAGTGCACCCCCTCCTACCCATCTCGTTGTGTTTCCTTCTTCATAGTTGGTTGTTGTGCTTAGTTGTAGAAGATCTTTTCTGGTAGGTTCCTGTCTTTTGTTTTTCTTTGTCGATGATTATTCTGCAGATAGTTGTGATTTTGGTGTGCTCGTGTCAGGAAGTGAACTCAAGTATTTCTACTCTCCCCTGCTCTCGCCCTATTTCAGTCTTTTTAACAGCTGCATAATAGTTCATGGTAGGGCTGTATCACAACTGGGGAAGGAATATCCCTAATTCCTAATTTAAGTCTTTCCCAGGTTTTTGCTCCTATAAGCCATGATAAGATAAATATCCTGGTACATGTATCCATACGTATTGGAGCTTTTATTTCTGTTAGATAAATTTTTCCAGGTAGGATGTCTGGACAATTGGTTGTATTGTCTATTAAAAAAGAAAGAACTTGGAGGGAAAAAGTGAGCTTTTTGTAAATTCATGCATATTTACGTTTGCTCTCATTCTCTGAGATGACCATTCTTGTAGGACCAAAAATAAAAATTTGAAGTTGGCTTCTTCTAGGTTCCTTTTTGGTCCATTCTGGATGAAATTTTAGTTCAGACGATGGAGGGCACATACATTTTGAGTGTGAAAAGAAAAGTAGTAGAAGGAGTTAGAGAAGAGGTGATCAGGGCCAAAGGAGAAGAGAATTTGAAGAAAGAGAGGTGCTTGGCAGGGTTAAGTGCTGCAGAGGCAGAGAAGAGGTGTTTCTTCTATTGCTGGCAGGGAGGGCTGTGCAGGGAATTCTTCTGTATCCCTCCTGAGCACAAAGTGAGATGGTGGTTCTATACCTTTGATGTGAGGCATGGCCTTGTGACTTGTTCCAGGGAGTGAAATGAATACAGAGGTAACATGTATCGCTAGGAGGTAGAAGATTAACAGCTGGCGCTGTTTTCCATGTCTCATTTTCCCTATTGGAATGACTGGTGACATCCCAGATACACAGGTTCCCGAAATTCACCAGAGTCCCTGCGTGGGGATGATACATGGTAGAGCCCCTCTTACACCCCAGCCAGCGTGGGGTGGATGTGTGCTGCACAAGTGAAATGTAAACCTTATTGTTTTAAGCCATTAAAGGTTGAGGGTTGTTTGTTTCTTTAGCGTAACTTAGCCGACCCAGACCGATACACTCATCTAGAAAAGAGGTTCAGTTGAGAAATCCTAAAGTCTGATCTCAAGGGGTTAAAAAGTAATTAGATTATAGGTCAGTAGGTCAGGGGTTATAGGTCAGGGGTTAAACAGTGGGGTACGCAATGAGGAAGTGTCAGTAGCAAGCGTTGAACTTCCTCCAAGGTCGCTTAGGGGCTGTCAGAACCCAGTTCTGCCAGTTAGTTAAATAATGCCCTTTAGGGAAATCTAGGAATAGTTCTAGAACACTTTTAAAATAAACCTAGAAACATTAACTGCATAAATAATGACAAAACCAAGACATACACAGTAGACATCTTTATATAGAGAATAAGATTCCAGCAGCTTTTATGCATCTCAGTGCATACTGAAGATACAAGAATATCCCACAATAAATTCCTCTGTATTTAGTTCTAGGAAAATTTTTGTTTCTCCAAAATATATTTCCTTTCATTGGTTAATGAGAATTATGTCAACATCCCTACAAAACTCTAGTTTCTTGTTCTTTTCTTGTCTTGACTGCCAGGGATTTAAAAGGTTATCCTTTCCCTGGATGGTTTAGTACAACTCACTGCCCTAAGGGTCTAGCTTGTGGACAGAGCATGAGGTCTGGGGTCGGGTCAGAAGATCTGGAGGGTGGCAGAAAGGCAGCAAAGGCTGTTACGGATTGTGGCCAAGACAACTTGGGATATTCTATAACTGGAAAAGACCCACCAGAAATGTTATGGGAACAACAGAATCGAGGAAGGGAGTGTGTATGTGTGTGTGTGTGTGTGTGTGTGCGTGTGTGTGTGTGTGTGTGTCTATTTTACAGAGGCTGGCCCTTAAACCAGTAGTCATACAACTAGTCAGATCCAGCAACATCTTGAGAATCATTCAGCTATACTTGGACAGTCTGAAGGGAGAAAACAATGCTGATAAGGGACTGGTTCCCAGCAGATAAGACCAAGACTGTCTACTTCACACGATCAGGATTTTGAAAACTGCAAGTCATATACTTTTAGGGGATTGTGAAATTGATTTAGAGCATCTTGACTCAAGTTTTGAAAAATAAAACAAAATGGAATAGAAAAACATCAGCATGCATCCCCTGTAGTACAAGTAAGTTTTGTTTGTTTGTTTTTTTAATGAAACTTCTGTTATGGACTCTTTTTATGTGTGTGCCCTGGGTTGTGATCAAGAATGTATTTCGTTCTGGGTCAAAACAATTTGAAAAACACTGGTCTAAAAATATCAGGAACTTAAATCTATTCTGTGAGGACTGGAGCAGACCAGCAACATCAAGAGACCAAAAGTAGGTGATAGCAAAAGGGTGGAAACTGGACATTAGGAAGGTAACACTTGTGATTGAGCCCCTGACTTCTGAGTGGTCAGGACCTCCCCAAGCATGCAGATAGGAGGGGCCCGCTTCAAAGAGCGTGCAGCTTTGGCCTGGCTGAACCTAGTAGGCTGGAGTCAATAAATGTTTAAATTGGTATACCCTGTCGGTAGCAATTTGTGTTAAATCTCTCTCCTTGATCTTGGATCAATTTCCTCCTGCATAATAAGCCTGAGGGATAATCCGAGAGAGAAACTGAAGGTCAGAGGAAAGGCGTGGTGTGGAACAGAAGGGCCTGAGCTGAGATTCCAGAGCAGGTGAGGGGCCCGGGCTTCAGAACGAAGACCTTGGAGGCCTCAAAGACGTGCTTTTAGGTGGATCTGCTGCTCAGCATGAGGGCAAACCTGAGAGGTTCAAGTTCCCACAAAGGATCAAATATCCTTCCCTTTGTTCCAAGGCTTTTTGGCGTTATTTTATTTTAGGTTGATAATACCTTTGCGTCTCTCATTAAAAGCCACTTCAAATTCTTTTCCTAAACCAGGAGTAGGCTGACAATAAATAAGTAAATGGAGATTGGTAAGACTGTAGCTCATTTTATTTTATGTCTTAGCCCTTGTTTATACTACCCTTTTGAGAGTTTATAGGCTGTAGCTCTTTTCCTATCAAAGAACTTTTAGAGAGCATCCAACCTGCCCAAAGTGATGACTCTGCTTGGGATCCACAGACACTTTAAACTGTCGCAGAGTCTCTTAAATCATTACCTTCTATCTTTTAAATTTTACTTGCAGGCACAATTTTCTAAACTCTGAAGACTGTTCCGACCATGGAACCAGAATTATCACTGAATTGAGATTCTTTTCCCCTCTTTATTTTCAATACTCTGGCTTTGCCTGGTGTGCTTCAAAGTTCTTAGAGTCATCCAGACTAAATTTGTCATTCCGGGTGTGTCCAGTGTCACCATGGTGAAATTGGTGCTATCAGAGAATTCTGTGTAGGTTATTGACTGTGATAGAAGGCAAAACATGTACTTGTTGGAACATTTATCTTTCTTTGTCTTCAGGAAGATTATAAGAATGAAAAGATCTTCATTAGGATTGTATTATTTAACCAATAAATAGAAACACATTTAAGGCAAGATCTAGCCTAGAACAAGATTTGCTTTTAAAAAAACATGAATGTAAATCTTTACTCAAAAAATTAACCTTTGTCACAATGTTAGTTGCCTTTGGTCAGTACTTAAGTACTCTCTTACTTTTATTTATTTCACTGTTTATTTATTTGGTACTTGCAGGGGAAACTGCCCTGTAAAGATTTACCCTTTGGCCCATTGCTGCCTCTAACAATCACTTCAGAAGCCGGTTTGCATCACAATCATTTGATCTTGTGTGTTCTTAACTCTGTTAACTGTAAAACTCAGATTTTTCTCACTATACCACATTGCTAAATTTTTCTAAGGGACTGAGATTCTCAATTGCCTTATGAAATTTAAAAACTGCAGGAGAGATCAAAATAAATTTTAAAACCCAAACAGATTTTTTTCATAACCTTCAGTACTGCTTTTCCATTTTTATAAAGATTCAAGTATATATTTTGATAAAAGATATCAAATACCTAAGGAAAAAAAACCTATACTCTCCATCTATCTGTGTCCCTACCTGCTCCCCGCAAAGAGCCAACAAAATTTTTATTAAAGGGAGTTTGGTTTGTATTTGGAGCCAGCAGAAGTGAACTTTAAAGATAACATGGTTTACGCGTGTGCTGGGATTTCTAATCACCCCTTCTTCGGCTGGCTTGAAAAATTAAACGTGCCATGTCCTGTGTACAACCAGATGTGCACAGCTCCTCATTGCTTTGAACAGTTCCAGATCCTTAGTAATTTGAGTTTATCTCAAAAATTACTGAACTGCACGGCAAGAAATTAAACTAAAAATTACGTTCATCCATCACCTTTTATGAGCCATGAAAAACTACACGGGGAATAAATCTTTGCAAGCAAGACAGTTTCTGTTGTCAGTGGTTCTTCTCACTTCAAATACATTAATATTCAAAACCATAACCTGCCTCATGCTCAGCTTTGTGTGAGAAGGGGAACAAATCAATCCCTTCCTTCTGTTTACCGTGTTGATTAACGCTGTTCTTGTCTGTGCCTGGGGTGTGGGAAGTGCTGATGCTTTTCCCTTGATTCAAGGGTTAGGCGCTCAGGAAACCCCCAAAAGAGGGAGGAGACAGCACTTATTATGACTGGTCATGCCCAACCCTCCCAACAATTCCAGGACTTTGTTAGCCCTGCTTTCTAGAGGAGGAAGATAAAAGCTCAGAAAGCCTAGGAACCTTGGGCAGGCCGACCCAGCTGGTTAGTGTGAGCCAGGTCTGAATCAAGCTCAGTGGAACTCCAAGCACTTCTTGGATTCCCTCCATGAGGCTGCTCAAAAAAGCCATCAAAACACACTCAAAAATGATGCTTCAAGCAACTGGAGCCATTCGAGTGTCTACAGAATGGAGGATGGAGGAGTCTGCCTCTCACCAGTTTACAGACAGCTCCTTCACTCTGCCTACAGTTTGCCCAGAAGTCATAGCAGGCTCTTCACTCTCTGTGTGATCGTCTGAGCTGTGTGTGGGAAGGTACCACGAGTGGCTAGTGCCCTGTGCCCCTCCTCCAGTCCCCAGGAGGGGAACTTCCACCTCAGCAGATACTGAAGTACTTCATTCCTTCCTGCATGGCATTGTTGATCCCTAGGGGACTGGCTGGTCCTCCCTCCCCCACCTCCAAAGGGTTATAGAAGTCTGAATAAATGTATTTCAAGAGAAACTAATTCTCTCTACCCTTTGCAGAAAGTCAAGTTGCAACCTCCTTGGTTGTGACCTATTATGGGGTGGTCTTGCTAGCTCTTTCTGGCTCTCTGCTTAAACCCTGAGCACTGGTTGTTACTTATGGCAAGAAACCAGGGAGCTATTCCTCTCTCAAGCTGTCCTGAGTTCAAGGCTGTTTAAGCAGCTGCCTCAGTGGGTACCTGTGTTTCATGGCAGAGAAAACTCTCAAGATTTTCCTATAGTCAAGATGCCTTCTTTGTAAGCAACCAAAACTATTTTTTTGGCCCATTTCAGAGAGGCTAGGATGCCTGGTCACTCACTGCCCCCACAGCCCAGCAGGTCCCCACTGTGTGATACCCTGTGACAGCTTTTGTAGAGAGGGTAGTATTGTAAATGACATTCTTATCTCTATCCACAGCCCAGCATCCCCATTTATCCACTTTGTGGCCTCCCTAACATCCTCTAGGCCCTCAGCCCCCTGTATGTCCATTGTACCCACCTTGCCAGTCAGCTTCCCTGTCTCTGCCATCAGCAGCTAAGCCTTGCTGGCGGAAAATCACACTACCAAGCCAAATGGTGCTACATTTCAGATAGTCACACTTCAAGTTTAGCAGAACTCTCAGTACAGCTTAGCAACAGTCATCCTGGGTGATCCTGCATCACATTCACCTCCTCAAGGACTGACCTGAAGTCCTTCCACTGTCCCAGGGATCAGCCATCACTCCTTTTCCCTCTCCCGACTCCAGTTCTTGCAGCAGGCTTCTAAGTTAATGATTCTGAGCTCCTCGAAGGTGGGGATTATGCTTTGTTTGCATTTGTGGCAATAATGTGTTGAATAAATGCCTGAAATGAGCAAAACAGACTCAAACTGTTTAAGGTACATCCCCAGAAATTTGGTCCTCTCCCCCATGAATCCTAACCAAGGAGCAGGGTGTAGGGGAGACTGATTTCAGCTGAGCCCTAGACCATTTTCTAAGCCCTGTGATCAGCCCTTACACATATATTATCTCAGGTAATCCTCGTGCAAGTCTGTGAGGTCGATACTATTATTTCCATTTTGCACGTACAAAAAAGAAAGTGGTCCAGAATCATCTAACTCTGCAGCTCATGCATTTGCCATGCTTTTGTTAACTTCCCACTTGCCCTTCCATCTTTATCTCTTCAAACTCTGTAACAATCAAGGGAGTTTGTGAACATTTGGTGTTGGTGGAAGTGCCTTAGGAAGAGGCAGCATTTGGGTTTGACTCTGCAGATAGCAAGTGGGAGAGGTCCCCCCAGACTTTAAAACTCTCTGATGATACTTGGCAAAGGAGGCAGGAGGGGGTGGGGACTGTGTGTTAGTGTGAATACATTTGATTTTGATTGCAAGTGATAGATACCCAGCTTAAAATAAAGAGAAAAAAAAAAAAGGAAATTTTTGTATCAAGTACTTAGGAAATCCAAGGCACGTTTGTGGGATGTTTGGAAACAGCTTTAACGGTGTCGTCAGCATGTTGTCCTGCTCCTCTCTTTGCTCCCCTGGGTGTTGGCTCATCATTAGGCAGGGTGTCTCTGAATGGTGGCCACCTGTACATCTCTAGGCTACACTGTCCTCCTGACACTCACCACCTTGCACCCCCTCATCCCAACCCCAATCTCCCATTTCTGCCTGAGCTCCTTCAGAGCAAAGTCTACACCTTTAGCTACATTCCCAGGGCCTGGCCCAGTGATTGCTCACTGAATAGATGAATGAATACAACCTACTGTTCCTCTTTTAGTCCAGATTGGCCAAGTTCACTGCTGAGGAGGGAAACAGAGGCAATCAGAACAGATCTGGGAAGAATTTTCCCTGCATATCTTTCCCCTGTGTTTTGAATTCTAGCACAGTTTGCTTTTGTTCTCCAGTGATTTTTGAGCGAACTTTTCCTTCCTTAACCTCCAATCAAGAGTTGGGCGAGGGAGGGGAAAATGGGCAGGGATTGCTAATGGGTGCAGGGCTTCTTTCAGAGGAGAGGAAAACGCTCTAACATTAGATTGTGGTGATGATTGCACAACTCTGGAGATGTACTAGAGAGCAGTGAATTGTACACTTTAAATGGGTGTGTTGTATGGTATGTGAATTATGTCTCCATAAAGAAAAAAATCTAGAGGGAAAAAAATCCAGAAAAGGGTAATATTACAACATGGAATATACAGAAAGCCCACTGTATATTGCCACTCCCTGTATTTACGCTAACTATGGTTACTGAGTTACTAATGACAGAGCATCTGTATAGTTACCATATACTGTCACAAGACCCCCCACCCGCACCACCCAGGTGTACCACGCTGGTACAAACCAAAGGGGTCTATGACAACTTTCTCCAGTCCATTGGAAAGATGAGAAGGAAGCTGTTTTCCATATACTCCCAGGCAACATGAATTAAGCTGTCACTCCTGCCACTGCTTTTCCTAAGAGATTCAGAAAGGTGAGATTCAGAGGTGAGGCTGGGAATGGCACCAGAATGTACTGCAGGCATTTCTGGAGAAGCCTCAGGACCACTCCCAAGAGAAGAGGCCAGGAGAACAGAGATGTCCACCTTACGTCTGGCCCCTTAAAGACGGCTGCTGCATCATGGACCACACTCTAGCTGGCAAGTCAAGTCTACTTGTTCTAAGTAACCATCCCAGACCACAGCCAAATATTCAAACCTGGGGTTCTCACATTCACTTTCCAGACCTTGGTGCCACAGCTTTGGGCTCCTTCTTGTCTCTTTAGTTTAGACAAACCATTTGGACTCCCCTTCGGCTCATAAGGACTCAGCTTTCCACTCAGAATTTGGATGCATTCTTTCTTTGGATTTTGGTGTCCCAAAACCTCCTGTAGGAGTTGGGTAACCAACTCATCCTAGTTTACCCAATTTTAAAATGGAAAGTCCTGATTACCAGAAAACCCTCTGTCCTGGACAAACCAGGGTGGTTGGTCTCCAGGTAGGAGAAAACCCAGATGGCCAGGCTCATGCCTTCAACCCCACCTGCAGCTGGGGAAACCCACATAATCCACTGATGCAGCATTGCACCTATAAGATGAGAGACAACAATAGCATATGTCACACAGGGTGGTTTTGAGAATTCAGTGAGACAGAACATGCCAGGTACTTACTGCCATGTAGGAAGTTGTCAGTAAGTATTTATTATTGGTGGTGTTGTTGTTACTATTACTAATATTATTACTTAGACACATATCCTAGAAGAGGTAGATTAGTGCAACCCTGTAGAAGAGTTTAGGAATGGTGCTGAAGAATCAATGAAAACTAACATTCTACTAGATGAAATGAACAAGACCAGAACTTGGGAGCCATGGAGATGCCTACTCTCTATACCAATACCAAACTAACATTATTTGATGTGAATTAAACACTGTTTACATACCTTTTGGAGAGAATGCCTGTACCATATATAAGGTCTTCGCAGGGGTGCTCGAGTGAAGGGGCTGATGCCAACTCGACACTATTACATGAAGTAAGCTACCTAAAGACATGAGTACACTTACATTTTGCCTTTGGCAGCCAACATCTCTTGAACACCAACTGATTGAGAATCTCTGAGAGTGAATCCCAGAAACCCACACCATTAACGCATTCCCCAGATGATTCTTACACACACTGAAGTTGGAGCATCCCACCCTAGACCCTGGCTCCTGGTGGATGGAAACTGTTCCTTGGTCATTTCTGTGGCCCCACCCCCACCCCAGAGCAGGACCTGTGTCGAATAGCTGCACCCTGAATGTATGCTTATCAATCCATCCTTTTGTTTCTGATGCTAAGGTTTTGGTTTGCCTTCAGAGTATTTCTCTGGCATGAGACACCAACACGTGTTCCACTCACTGAGACATTTATTTAAACTAGTTTTTCACCCCAGTGGTAATGATTAGGACTGAGAACGCTTTGAAAATTAACAAATTTCACAAGGAAAGAAACAAATTAAGTTTGTGCAGGCAAGAGGCTTCGATTAGATGGAAACAGCACTTTAAAAACAATTGCCCAGACTGCCAAGAAAGGTACACTTGCTCCTCTCAAATTAATGCCATCTGGTTATCCACGGCCAGACAAATGCCCCTCCCAAGGAACGCCAGGCACCAAGATGAGAAGTAATCTAATTCTCCACGACACTTCCATCTCCGTTTGAATATGGAAAATCTCAATGAAATGGATTCTGCAAGAACAGATTTTCATTATTGAAAAGCTGTGTCAGAATAAATTAGCATGAAGAAGAAGCAGGAAAACTCTAGATTGGATTATTCAGAACAATTTGATTATCCACCTATTGGCAAAGTTGTTTCATATGCATTTAGTAGGCGTTAGAGACACAAAGTCTTGTTCTTTCTGCCAGTGAAAAAGTTGGATTATCAATTCTGCCTGGGTAGTTAATTTGAACACTTTGCCTGCTGTTTCCATGTCATTTGGTTATTTTGCATTTGGGGGTCAATCATGATCATTGCAGAGCAGGGGATGGAAGAGAGATCTAATATTACAAACCTGCAAGATTCAGCTCAGCCTCAGAGCCATCACACCTGAGCCTACGCCTAGCCTGAATCTACCTGGAGATTCCTGTCAAAGGAGAGGGAAGAGCAAAATGGATACAGATTGGAATATTTGGGGGTTGTGGGCAAGACTTACTCCTTTTGTGGGTGAGCCAGGGGGATGGTCTCAAAGACCTGAACTGCTGAGGTCTCGAGGAGACACTGAGGGATGATGGAGATGGGTTACAAGCTAATGTCAGGGTGTTGGGGCTCACAGACAAGCCAAGGCAGCGTGGGGAAGTCTCCCCTCCGTTCCCCCGCCTCCCCACTGACTTCTCGGCCATCCTCAGACTGCCCATGGCTGATGCAGATTGAGTCATCACCTATTTCTCAAACGCTTACTATAGTCCAAGCTCAGCATTAGTCTCCTTTACAGTTACTATTATTCACATGAAATCAGGTATTAGAAAATAGACACGTAAAATGGGAAAAGCAGCCAAGCATTTGCTTTATGACTTTTGGTCTTTGTGCTGAAATTCCTGGCTCCAGGGCAGGGACTGTGTCTATTTTATCTAGCCACTGTCTCCGTGCTTGACCCTTGGCAGGCATATAATAAATGGGCAACGAGTGGGTAAACTCATGAGTGGTAACCCTGTGGCATTGGTCTCACTGTTCCCATTTTATAGATGAGGAAACTGAAATTCAGGGTTTAAATGAGGTGCCTGTGGATCTCACAGCTAAGGTGTGGACCGCAGAGCCTCGGCCAGCACTGTCTTTTGGCTGAGTACCTTGATGGTGGGTTGAGGGCCAAGCCCTCATACCCTCTTCTGTACTGCATGTCTGCTGACACCATTCCCCTCTGTCAGGGGCACTGCTCAGGGACACACCTGGTTTCCTCGATTCCTTCTCTGAGGAAACTCAGTTTATCCCCATCCCTTCCTGACACATGGTTTTTCTCAAATGTCCATTAGAGCTGGGTCTCCTCGTGCCTCAGTAACCCTTCTCTCCCGATGTGCCTTCTGGCCTGAAGGCTTTGCTGGGCCCTGGTTTAACATGGCTCACTGTGTATTACTGCCGCGGGCCACTCTCGCTGGCGCTCTCCCCTGCGGCTGCTCTCCCGGAGGGTCTGCACGTTCCCCTGGGGCCCCTTCCCTGGCCTCTGAGGGAAGATAGCTCCAAGAGTCTCTGCCACGGATTCCCCGTCGGCCCAAGACCATACCCAAAGGTTCCATCTGAGCTCCCAGGTAGTTCTGGTTTCCTTTGTTAGGAGAAAGGAGAGAGGGCTCAAGGCTTGGAGCTTCTCCTCAGGAGGTTTGGAGCTGAGCAGGCAGATGACTGACAGCTCCAAACGGCGACACAGGAACCCATCCTGCCTCCTCCTGGAGCCTGGGCTGCGAGACTAGGATTCTGTTACACCTCCGAACAAATGCAGGCTGTTGTCACCCATGGGCAGAGGCCAATGTGTGAGGAATTACGAAGTGAAGTTTATTCAGCCCCCATTAAATCTCATTTGACGAATTCCATCCGACTCCTCCACAGGAGAAAGCTCGTTAAATTTTTTCACACTAAGCCAGCCTAGGTGGCAGTGCTGGGCTGCGCTGGTGGGGCTCCGGCTCTCCGGCCGTCAGAGCAGAGTTCTGTGGCTTCTTAGAAATGGTCAAAGGATTTATGTGGGATAGCTGAATACCAGAAAGACAAGGTTATTTCTAGGCGGGTATCAGAAAGTAAAATGACAGCCATGAAATTGGAAAAATAATCTTTGAAGAGATCTATTAGCGCAACTCAGGGGCTCACAAATCAAAAGAAAAGGTTCTTTTTCATTGTCTTGCCGTCTTTAAAGAAGGCCAGTTGTCTCCAGTTAGGGATACCTAGTAAGCATTATGGGCTTTGTAACTGCGTGTGATTAAAGCAATTTTAAAAAGAGCATCACAGGTAAAGCCTCCTGGGTTGTCTTTGAGCTACTGAATGAATGAATGTCTTTGAGCCTGAGGACTGGTCCACTATTCACTCAACCCCTGGCCAGGAACTGGGAATCATTCAAATATCCTGATGTTAGGATGTCTGCTCCTCCAGTTACCTTTTCCCCTCCTAGATACTTAGTAAGTCCAATATAAGGGGCACAGAACCAAATTCTCAGTCTTTGCTCCTGGCTTGGAGTCAGCCTCAAATGCATTCCCACTGCCATCTTGTTTTTTCACCCTTGTAAGCAGGGATGTCCTGCAAGGCCCCCCTTGGCACCCCCAGTGAGGACCAGGGCAGCTTTTCTTCCAAGCAGCCAGCTCCTGACCCTTTTCCTCAGGCCTTGCTGGACCTCATCAGCTCTCCAGAGCCAAAGGGACTTCCCATGCAAAAAGCACCCCCAAGACTCAAACCTGGCTGCTGGCAGTGCATTGGAAAGGGGGAGGAGAATGGAGAGTGAAAAGAGAGGGAAATACCATTACCACATCCTCACCTTGCATCTGAGGCTTGTCTAGGACAGATCTCCGGGGGTCACAGAGGAAGAGTATTGCCCAGGGGGCTAGGGAGGGGCCGGAGTGGGAGAGGATGGACCACCTGCTCTCCTTCCCTCCCTCCATTCCTCCCTCTTTTGCTCCCTTCTTCCCTTCCTCCCTCCCTTCCTTCCTTTTTCCTTTCCTTCCTTCTGCTTACTTTGAGAAGTCTAATTAGGTGAGAGTAAAATAAATGAAAGCGCCAACGCTCCTACCCCACTTCAGAAACAAATCTTGCTTTGATTAGTCATTCCGTTCCTGTCGATTTACTATTGGCCAAAGGACACGTTAATTATGAAGAAAGGAAATAGAAAAACTGTCTTTTCTGCCACGTTTCCTTTTGGAACCAGTGAGGCCCCACGCAGAACTCTGGGAGAGTCAAACAAGAACAGAGTGGAGTTGCCTGCCTTTCATCCTCAATGCAGATTGAAAGGACAAGAGAATGAAAAGTGCATCTATTAGAGGGAAGCTGTACACCCGTCTGCTCTACTTTTTTTTTTTTTAATGCTCAAACAGGAGATCTGGGGTTCTCTCAGCAGATTCCCCAGAGACCTTCCAGCCCAGGTACTTGAATACAGAGAGCATCTGCAGGACTGAGCCAGCAAGACTGAGTCTGAGGGCAAAGCTTTGGGTGGTTGGAAGGCAAGACTGGCCCGGGTGGAATCTGGCAGGGCCAAGGCTTGCCAGGCCAATGTCAGAAATACACTATCCCAGCAAAGAATGAAAGTCAGGGAAATGAAAGGGGGTGGGTGGAGTTGGGCCTTGGTCAGCCTATAGAGCAAGATCAGACAGTGAAATGCCTATGAAGGTCCAGCTGGGAAGTGAAATGAGGGCTGAGGGTACGGTGTTAAGACAGGGAGTGTTGGGGACTGCATCAAACTAGAGCTACGTGCCTCTGCTTGAAGGATACAGACTCTCCTCAGGGCCAGTGGATTGTGACTGTGAAAGGATGCTGGCTCAGTATCACCAGACATGCCCTTTTTTTTTTCAGGTTTTTTTGGGGGGGGGTAATTAGGTTTTGTTATTTTTTTAATGGAGGTACTGGGGATTGAACCCAGGATGCGCTTCTACCCCTGAGCTATACCCTCCCCCCATGATCTGCCCATTTTTAAAGAAAAGCACGGAATCTTGATTTTTCTTTAAAAATTCCCAGGCTTGAAATACTGGGCAAGTCAACAAAATACAAGTGGGTTTGGGTGACCTGACACAAGTGACCTTGTATAAAATTTAAATGTCAAGGCAAAATGAAAGAGGCAGGCACAAAGCTGAAGGTGGCCCAGTGGGGCTCCGGGAAGAGGTGAGGGTGGAGAGGAAAAGCGCTAGCTTTAGGGGAGGCGGGCAGAGCACTGCCACCACGTCTTTCAACACAACCTTTTTATACTGCCTCAGGGCTTCACGTCACCAGCCCCCTTTCTGCCCCTGAAGGACCAAGGAGCTCCCCTGGTGCCAGAGTGAAAGCAAGACCCTCACAACAGGTTAAAAACCCCTATGGGATCCAGACCCCAGACTCTCTTGTACCATCTGTTCCTGCTTGTCCCCCGCCTCCCCTGCTCCAAACACATGGCTTCTTTGTGGTTCCTCCAATGAACCAGGCACACTCTTCCTTTGAGTTCTCTGCACTGGCTGTTCCTTATGCTTGCAATACTCTTCCCCCAGATACCCACGTGGCTGATTCCTTACCTCCTTCAGGTCTCTGCTCAGTGTCATCTTTTGACCTCTTTTATTGAAGATCTCAATCTGCAATTGCACTGGGTTGGCTTTCCCAATCCAAATGTTCTTTTCCCAAATCACTTATTTCTTTCAAAATACTGTGTGGTTTCCTTATTTGTTGTCTGTCTCATGTAACTAGAAGGAAAGCCCCTCCAAAGTGAGGGTTCTGTTTTGTTCATTGATATTATTGCTGGACCAATGCTTTTCACATACGGGGTGCTCAAAAAATACTTACTAAAAGAAACTTTGAGCTCCTGTTTCTTCCTTCTGTCCTGTGGCTCTAGAGCTGTGATTTTTGAGGAGCTTCTCTTTCTCTTCTATAGTTCATTCTTCCTCTGTCTTTCCCAGAATTTAGTCCAAGTCAGCAAATGTTAATTGAGCTTCCATGCTGTGCCAAGTCTCAGACTGAGATGTGGGGGCACCGGGACCAGGGAGAAACAGTCTCACCCCATGAGGAGCTTATAAACTAAGAGGATGTGCATAACCATCATGCTCACAATGGGCATTGTTACAGGGGTGTGTGTAGGTGCTACGGGAAAACAGAGGAGGGCTACACGGGCTGGGCCTTAAAAGATGTGCAGTTTCCCAGGAGCAAAGTATGCTTTGGACACCTAGGGGGTGAGGGGAAAGAGAACAGAAGTACATCAACAGGAATAATGCTGTGAACTTAATTTTATGGGATATTTAAAATTACTTACAGGCTTATGCCTTTGTGGAAATACGTCCATTGATATTTTGATGCTTTCCATGACTTGGTAGTGAAAGTTTGCAAATTAACTATTTCAAAGACTGCCCTTTGCTCTTCCTCTTCTTCTGACTTGAGAAATTTCCCTGCAGTGTAGACTTCTGACCCCAGGCTGGTAAGAGACCTAAGACCCCAGGCTTGAACTGGAACTGCTAGGCAATGTATACTTCCACTTAGAAATAGAAGTTTTATTGAAACAGGGAAACAGTGATGTGAACCAAGCACTAGTTCTATATGTTATTTGTGTTGTGTCAGCTTTCTTAATACAAAATAAACTCTGAGATTCACCACTCTCAGTACCTCTTCCTTTTGCCATAATTATCAGGCATTCTGACTTTGCTGCAGCAAAACCCTGAAGGTCTTTCTTTTTCTTTTTCTTCTGAAATTGATTTAATTATTCAACAGGCACTCAGACCTATTCAATGGAATGTGTGAGTTTGCCTTTCTACAGTTTCCCGGGTTGTTTTTCCTACATGACAGGGATGAAAAATTAAACTATCATGTCGAGTTGGGATGCTTCTGGAAGTAGGAGGAACCCTTTGATTTTTTAATCTCTCAGACTCCCTGTATAAAAGGAAGTGATTATCCCCTCGACTCCTGAAGCAGAGTGAGGCATGTTCCCTCACAGGAGGTATTTCAGATGTTCTAAATGTGCTTTAAACCAGTGTAAGAATAGTTCTTCTCAGGAACAAGTTGAGCTCCTAAATTGGTTCCTTTAAAAAAGCTTCTCATTACAAATTCAAACTTATGCTGAGTATAGCCTTTTAACCAAAAAACCTTAAATACAGATTTGGAAAGAAATTCATTCTTTTTTTCAGCCATAATAAGCAAATATTTGCTGAGTGCCTCATTATACAGGCATTCTACCAGGTGCTAGAGATACAGAATGAAAAAGATAAAACGATCCAGCCCTTTCTGAAAAAGATATTCAGTTCCTAAGTCAGGTAGCCACAGATTCACATACAATGTATATTTCCATATACATTATATGTATTTAAAATTTATATATATTAAAGTATAATTATATATTGCCTTATAAGTACCAAGAAAATCATGTCTACATAGATGAATGTACAAGCCTTAAAAACAAAGTCCAATTAAAAAAAAATTGAAACAGCAAACTCGTACATACAGAGAATTTCTGAGGCAACATCTGAAGCAACCATGTTTTTGTTTCGTTGTGGGTAAATATGAAGAATTTGCAAGCAGGACACAGAAAGTAAATGTAAACAAAAAAGAGCTTCTAAGTAACAGAGAGAAGCTCATCCTATTCATGATTAATGCAGAAATGATTGTTTTTCCTCCTCAGTCCAATACTGAAGCCAACAGCTACAGTACTGTGGGGGTGGGACAGGCATCTACAGTAGAAGTCTTTATGCAGCTGTCACATAGTATATACGGATGAGTGAAATAGCCAAGAGGTACCTCAAAAGCGAGAATTAAACTGCAGTTGGTGGCAACTTTATTCTTTAAAGACTGAGATTTGCACAATTACAGAGAGAGGGAAGTAGACTGGTTTTGGTACCAGGGTGGTAATGGTCTTGGTGTCATGTGAATGGGTGTAGATCAGCAAGGGAGCAGTGAGAGCAGTGAATATGACAGAAGGTGGAAATGACAAAGACTGAGGATCTGGATCTAAATCAGAAAACATTAGATTTTCTAGATCTTAAGACATCTTCAGTTATAACGTATCATTTTTTTTCAAATTTTATGAATTTATTCTAAAACACCAATCAAGTAGATGGAAGGATTTTTTAAAAGACATTGGGCCCCCTGGGTATTTTCAGTAGATTGAGTATTGAGAGATTTACAGGGATAAAATTCTTTACAAGATTAAGGATGAAGGAAACGAAACCAAATCTTTCATTTCCAGATACTCACTTTCATTAATTCTTTCACCAAAAGCACATCACTGAAGAAAAACCAGAAGTGGCTTTTCAGTTATTATTAATGTGGTTCAAGAGCCAGGGAACCCTTGAGATGGAAACAAAACAACACAGGATTTAAGTTTTCTTCGTAGGACTACCTTATACTGGCAAGACAGGAGATTTCTGGCTTCAAAAGGAATATTGCTAAGGGAACTTTTTGAAAAAAAAGAAAAAATCACTACACTTTGGCTAAAAACAACAACTAAAATCTCTCCTGTAAAACCCCTACTTCCTTTTGAATCTCCGAAGGCTACAACATTTCATCTGAGACGCTTGGCAGTCGTGGCTTCAGGGGCTGGGCTTCTTGACAGCCTGAACCCTTGAGTCAGGAGGAAGGCCGCTGATGTCAAGCTGACTGCCGTCAGAGTCGTCTCGTGCAGGAAGTACCGCGCAGAGCGTGGGGGGCCCGCAGACGTGTGATGGGAAAGGTGGAAATGTTACAGGTAAGAAGTAAAACCCGACAAGGCAGATTTAAGAGTCAGGATGACTTCCAAGCACTTTTCTACAATAATATCCAAGGCCATCTAAAAAAGCACCCCTGTACTAGCGTGCCTGATGTATCTTACAGTTTGATAAGAGGAGGAAGCAGTTTGGCTGTGCTGTGGGGACACCCTGCTTGGGATGCCCTGCTCGCACCTCGGGGCCCGCAGCCCCATCTGCTGTCTACAAACAGAGCGAGGAGGGCTGCGGAGGGCTTCCTCTGCTCATAACTCTGTGGCCCCAAGTAAATGAATCTGTGCCCATCCTAGGACTAAAACAGTTCCTAACAGCATGTTTGTTTCCTGTATCCTGATTGTCATGCCCAAAAGGTTCTCCTTAACACACGTGAGGCTCAATGCCAGGAGACTGCAAGACTAGAGATCAGTTTTTAAGAGAAGCTTGCTCATTCAGGAAAAAAAAATAAGGGTTTGGTTTAAACTGCAGACCAGAGGGAAGCTGGCGTATTTCTCTGGTCTGTATTGTTGGAAATGCTGTCATCAGGCCGACGGCCCCTTGTCAGCATGCTGACTTCTACGCTGCCTCAAAGTGTCTTCTGCCACCTCTGCATCGGCTGAAGGGCGCTGCTCGGAGGCGGCGTCCAGAGCCTCGCCCGGCCCAACCTCCGGCCCGACGTCCTCCCGGGCCTCTCTCGGGGCCACGTCCTGAGCGGCACCCCTCTCCTCGTCTGCACCAGCGGCCGGGCCGTCCTCCTCTTCCTCCTCTGCTTCGTCATCACCCAGCTCTTCTTTCTCTTATTCCTCATCTACAAGGCGGTCCTTGTTTTCTTCTTCATTTGAATCCTCTTTTTCCTCCTCTGCATCCTGCAACTGCAGCCGCATGAGCCTCCTCTGACCTCAGATTCTGCTCAGAATGTCCAGATAAATGTCGTGGAAGTGGCATAGAGAAGCATTCTGATATTACCACCAAGACCAGACCCATGAGAAGGCCAAAAATCAAGGTGGCTACAACTAAAAAGACGTAAGAACTCCAAGCAGGTACTCCAAGGGTCACTGTGAAATAGTTGTGAAGATGCCGTATCTTGCCAGAGATACTAAAAAGACCAGCCATTCGAGACATCGTTAGAGAAGCCAGGGATTTCCAGCCAGGCAGAGGCTCAACTGATTGCCGTTTCTTCTCTAAGATACAATTCTGCAGGTCTTCCTAGACTCCTGGGCCACGGTAACAGTGGAGTACCCCATCCTTCACATGAAAAAATCCTGGGAGGGTGGTGACAAAGAAGCGGCCACTCAAACCTGGTTCTTGAATGACATCTACCTTCCCCACACTGATCTAAAGTATTTCACCATTCTTTGCAAATATCTCCCATTCTGAATCAGTCTGCTGACAAGATGGACACCACGGGGTGTAAAATTTCAGCATCCACTCGCCCTCCATCACCAGCGTCCAGTGGGAGGCGGTCTTAGGCAGCACGAGGCTCCATTCCTCAGGCAGCGCGGCCTGCTCCGGGCGGGCGTCCTCCTCGGCCGCCGCCACTGCCGCCGCGACCCAGGCGGCCAGGAGCGCCGTCAGCAGCGGGCCGCGGCGCCCGCCCGCCATGTCAGGGCGCGGAGCGAGGCTCCTCTGCAGGGAAAGGATGCGGCCGCTCGGACCCGTAACATACCATTAATTTAGAACCAGCTCAGAAAAAACAAACACTCTTTTAAAGAATACAATTTTTAAAATTTCGACTCATCTTTATCTGGATAATTACACAGTGCTCTCTTTTCTTCTGAAATACAATCAAATCTTGAGTCTAAGATCTTTCCAAACAATGAATTTAAATTTTTTTCTGAATTTTGGCCAATAGCAGCGATGCTTACCATCACATGATATATGATATATTGATTTTTCACAAAGAATGCTTTTGACTTATATGGATGGCATCTTTATTATCTTTAGGATTGGTGACATAATTTTGAGTCATATAAAAGAAAACCTTGCCTGCAGTTCCTATTTGGCTACTGTAGACTTCCCATACCCCCATCACTGAATTACTAGAAACTAGATCAATATTGTTGAGTAGAGAGACTTAAACCATGTGTACCAAAGACTTTTTCCTGGTACCCAAGATGTACGGCTTAAATAAGTACCCTCATGGCTGAGCAGGAACCTAAAAACCCTTTTTTGGGTGTGTATGCGGAATGCCACTGAGATGTTTACTATATGCATTTCTCTTTATTCAAGGCAAAGTGTGATCTTGAAACCTAATTTCTGTGAGCCACCTTACTGTGCTCTTCCTTATAGAGCAGAAGGGAACTACTGTGCAACTGCTGTGTGCCAAGCATTGGGCTGACACCTTCTAACCACCAATTTCATTCATTTTTCATAATGGCCCTGGAAGGTATTCTTATACTCTTTTTGAAGTTGGAGAAATGCAGAGTCAAGAAGTTACATAATTTATTTAAAGTGATATAGACAGTAAAAGTTCAAACACGGATTTGACTGATCCTAAAGTCTGTGAAATGAAGTAAGTCTTCAATTGTGGTTGTCTTCCTCTGCAATCAAATGAAGAATGGGTCCTGGGAACTCTTCAAATTAGAACCACGTCATTGACACCCATTTTGTACTCTGCTGCCCAGTCTACCCTAATCCGTCTCAATCGGTTCACTCCACCTGGTGTCCTGACACAGAAACCGTCTGACCCAGTGCCTCTTCCCTACACCTTTCTTTGACCTCAGGGGTGGATTTCCATCCTTTAAGGCCCTTGAAGTCTCTACTGATTGCACCCTTCCCCCAATCACTTATTATATCTTTCTTCTTTGTAACTACATACATTTTTGATCCTCTCTTAGGCACTCATATTCTATCTTGCATGGTATTTTGTCTTATTTTCTTTCCGTAGTTTATTGGGAGACCTTAAGACCAGCATTCTATGAGTCCAGTGCCCATGGTTTTGTAGGCTTTTCAAAGACGGCTTGTCAGAAGTACCAGCAGCATGACTAATCTTTCTTCCCAGACACAGCACCATTCAAGTCACAGGCAGCTAACTGGCTTCCTAGTCCACCCACACTTCCTTGCAGAGCTGCTATGGCTTGTTAATTAAAGTACTTCCAGCTACCACCACCCTGGTCAATATTCAGAAGAACTATGAGCCACTCAAAAGAATTTTTAGGAAATCCGTCCATGTAACAAACAATATGAGATATTTTCTACATATACATTGTATTTATAGTTATAAATATAGTTGTAACTGTATTTTGTAACACCAAATTGGTGCTTAATCCTGCATCTCTGAGCATCTTGGTTCTAGAGAAGTTCCTTTAAGATTTGTTATAAAGCTGGTTTGGTGGTGCTGAATTCTTTTAGCTTTTGCTTGACTGTAAGGCTTTTGATTTCTCCATTAAATCTGAATGAGAGCCTTGCTGGATAGAGTATTCCTGGTTGTAGGTTTTTCCCTTTCATCACTTTAAATATATTGTGCCGCTCCTTTCTGGCCTGCAGAGTTTCTGCTGAAAAATCAGCTGATAGCTTTATGGGAGTTCCCTTGTGTGTTGTTTGTTCCTTATCCCTTGCTGCTTTTAATATTCTCTCTTTAATTTTTGTCACTTTGATTACAGTGTGTCTTGGTGTGTTCCTCTTTGGGTTAATCCCATATGGAAGTCTCTGTGCTTCCTGGAGTTGCATGACTATTTCCTTTCCCAGGACAGGGAGGTTTTCAGCTATTATCTCTTCAAATATTTTCTCAGGCCCTTTCTCTCCCTCTCCTCCTTCTGGGAACCCTATAATGCAAATATTAGTGAACCTGATGTTGTCCCAGAGGTCTCTTAAACTGTCCTCATTTCCTTTTATTCTGTTCTCTTTTTTCTGTTGGGCAGCACTGAGTTCCACTGCTCCGTCTTCCAGCTCACTCATCTATTTTCCTGCATCATTTAGTCTACTATTGATTCCTTCTAGTGTATTTTTCATTTCAGTTATTGTATTCTTCATCTCTGTTACATTGTTCTTTATGTTTTCTAACTCTTTCTTAAAAACTTCTAACTTTTTGCTTTATGCATCCATTCTCCTCTTGAGTTCTTTGATCACCTTTATGATCATTACTTCGAACTGTTTCTCAGGTAGATTGTCTGTCTCTACTTCACTTAGTTCTTCTTCTGAGGTTTTATCTTGTTCCTTCATCTGGAACATATTCCTTTGCTGCCTCATTTTGTCTGAGTTGCTATTTGTATTTTTAATGTATGTGGTAGGTTAGTAACATTTCTCCACCTTGGAGCAGTGGCCCTCTGTAGGAGACGTCCTATGCATCCCAGCAGTGCACTCTGCTCTCATCACCCAAGCCATATGCTCTAGGGGTTCCCCACTAAGAGGGCTGTGTAAATCCTTCTGTTGTGGTTGGCCGACTGTGTGGGTGGTTTGGTAGGCTTGGTTGGCCCCCAGTCTGGTTGGTTGCCAGGCTCTGTCTTGTGTGGATGCTGCTGGCTGATGGTTAGCGGGGCCTGGTTATGAGGGGTCTGGTTGCAGAATCTTAGGGGGAACCAGGGCTTGTGCTAGCCCACTGGTGTGCAGAGTCAGGGCCCTGAAGCCTCAGGCTGTTGTCCATCCACTAGCAGCTGAAGCCAGATCCTGGGGTTATTGCCAGGTGACTAGCAGGCAGACCTGGTTTCTGGAGTCTGGCTACAGATCCCAGGGGTCCCAGATCTTGTTTCAGATCGTTGATGGGGGGGTGAGGGGGGACGGTTTCTGACACAGTTGGGTATGGAGTCTGGGGTGTCCTGAAGGTTGTGCTGGCCTCCTAGTGGGCAGGGGCAGGGGCAGGGCCTAGCTGGTCCCAGGGTAGGTTCTCGCCTGCATTGTGAGATTGTAGTTCTCTTGCTTCTGTTCTCTGCCCCCTGGTGGATGAGGCTGATCTAGAGGCTTGTGCAGGCTTCCAGCTGGGAGGGGTAGGTGCCTGCCTACTGGTGGGTGGAGCTGGGTCTTGGCCCTCTGGTGAACAGGGCCGTGTCTAGGGGCATGTCTAGAGGTGACTGTGGACTTAGGGAGTCTTTAGGCAGCCTGTCTGCTGATAGATGGGGCTGTGTCCCTGCCCAGTTTGCTGCTTGGTCTGAGGTGTCCCAGCACTGGTGCCTACAGGCTTTTGGGTGGGGCCAACGAGCTGGAGGGAGGATGCCACTAAGACGCCTGCCAACACCAGCATAGCATCTACCAGCACCAGAGTCCACACAGTAGAAATAGCTCCCAAGAATGGCCGCTGCCAGTGTCTCTGTCCCCATGGTGAGCCACAGTTGCCTCCCTGCCTCTCCGGGAGTCTCTCCAAGACCAGCAGTTAGGTCTGGCCCAGGCTCCTATCAAATTACAGCTTTTGCCCTAGGTCCTGGTACATGTGGAATTTTGTGTGTGTTCTTTAAGAGTGAAGTCTCTATTCCAGTCCTGTGGGGCTCCTGCAGTTAAGCCCCACTGGCCTTCAAAGCCAAATGCTCTGGGGGCTCATCTTCCCCGTGCCAGGCCCCCTTGCTGGGGAGCCTGATGTAGGGCTCAGAACTCTCGCTCCTATGGGAAAACCTCTGCAAGATAATTATTCTCCAGTTTGTGGGCTCCCCTCCAGGAACTATGGGATTTGATTATACTGAGAGTCTGCCCCTCCTACCCATCTCATTGTGATTCCTTCTTTGTGTCTTTAGTTTTAGAAGATCTTTTCCAGTAGGTTCATTTTTGTCATGGATGGTTGTTCTGCGGATAGCTGTGATTTTGGTGTGCCAGTGACAGGTGAGCTTTCTACTGTACCATCTTCGTTGCTCCCCCTTCATTCAGAACTATCAGAACATCTTGGTTCTAGAATTACATGAAGAGAAAGAGAAATGATCTTTTCTACCTAAATTTATGGTAATCAAAAGAGAAGCAGTAATAAGCCTCAAACCAAAATAGAATGCAAAAAAAAAAAAAAAGACTCCAGACCTTAGATAAGGAAATGCTTCCATCAGAAATGTCTTCTAGCCAAATGAATTAAAGGCAGCAGAGGAAGACTTAAAAGCCTCTGTCAGGTAGGTTGCTTTAGCTAGCATGAAATCTGCTTAAAATCCCAACACTGCCCACATTTCCACATCAAGTATTGCAGCTTGTGCCCTTCAAGGTAATAGATCATCAAAGCTATGTCTTTGCTGTTCATCTCCCCTCGACTATGTATGTGGACTCATCTCTTATCACTTCCACAACCCACTACGCAGTCCTGATGCTCCAGTATGTCAAAGCCACATCTCACCCATGTTAGTAACTGTTTCTTGGGAAGTACTGAGGCCAAAATAATGGATATGATAGGTCACCTCAAAGCTTAGGAACATCTCCAGATGCATGGAAATTCTGCAGTAAAGAAGCCTGTTTAAATGAGTCTTAATAACTACATGACCAGATTTATTTAGACAGAATACCACCCTCCCCCACAGCCACTCAGCTTTTGTTGCTCTTGCTCTAGTTAATGGCATTAGCCTTCTTTGGACTACAGTTTGGAAAACATTAATGTCCCCTTCTGGTTCGTGGCTCTCGCCCTTCTCACATTCTTAATTTTCTGGCAAGACTTACTTGGGAGATCTCACCCCCACCATCCTCCCCTAAAAACGTTCTATTTGAGGAAAAAGAGTTTGACAATAAATATATAGTCAGGGTATGGACTCTGATAGTCTCTGCCAAGTGCAGTCATCTCATTAAGCCTCAATAGTGCCTGAGAATGTGGTACTCTAAAATTTTCACTTAAAATTAAAGCTCTGAAAATATTTTAGGTAAGAGTAGGTGGCTTTTTGTTTTGTGCAGTAGTTCCTTATGAAACTGAATAGAGTTGTTTGGGAAGCTACCTTTTCATACTTTCTTTCATCAGCAAACTTTGGTCTTTTGGAGATGTTATGATATTCAGAATAATGTACATCATAGAAGAATGTCTTGTTTGAAGAACCTTGGGTGACTTCTCATTGCAAAATATGTTAGCCTGTCTATTCCTAAAAGCTCAAAGGCGTCTGACCATGGCTCTATCCAGAAGCCACAGAGGAGGTTAAAATTTTATTCATTATTCACTCAGTCAGGAAACATTTATGGAGTATCTACTTTGTGTCAGATTCTGCTTCTAAAGCTGGATGTAACGAATGGACAAAGAAAAGATCCGTGAACTCTTGGATCTTACAAACCAGCAGAAAATAATAGAAAATAAATAACTGAGAGCATCTCAGAGAGTTCATTCCCTAGACTGTCACAGAGACCTTTTTTGTTTGTTTGTTTGGGAGGGGTAATTAGGTCGGTCTGTCTGTCTATCTGTCTGTCTGTCTGTCTGTCTGTCTATCTATCTATCTATCTATCTATTTATATTAAAGGAGGTACTGGGGATTGAACCCAGGACCTCATGCACGCTAAGCACATGCTCTACCACTGAGCTACTAAAATCTTCCCCGCTAAAAATCTTTATGATCTAGTACCTGCTTCCCTTTTCAGCTTCATCGCCTGCCACTTCTCGCATCTCCCTTTAAGCTCCCATCACACAGAGCTTCTTAGAGGTCTCCAGATTTATCATCCTTCCACTCACCACCACGCTCTTCACTCAATTTCCTCTCTCTAGGAGAATCTCTAGTCTGCCTCACACCACTTCCTCTTATTCTTTCTTCAAAATTGAAATCAGTCATATTCTCTTCCAGGAATTTTTCTCTGATTCCCTTTCCTTAGTCTAGATTAGGAAACCTCCTCAAGGCCCCTTCACCTCATGCGGGAATCTCAATATTAGCATTCATCCTGCCAGGTTATAATTTTCTACATTGCTGGTTGTCTCTCCCCCACACAGTAAACTCCTTGAAGGCAAGATCCATGGTGTCCATAAAGGCCTAGTATTATGCTTGTCACAGATGATCAATAATGCTTCAATCACTAAATGCCTTTCAATCTTATTTACACTTACAGGCAGTAAATTACAAGCCCCTTGAAGGAGGGACAATATTTTACTGTTACTTGCATCACGCACAGCATGTACTGGACTTCATATATAGTATGCACTTAGTAAATGCTTGTCTAAAAAATGGATGGAGGAAACACATGCCATCAAACTATGCCACTTTCTACCTCTCCTTGTTGTCAGTCACTGGTCCCGCCATCTCCCCATTATTCACTGTAGGCTTCAGCTTTTCATACCACTCCTGACATTAACAATCAATTTTGTTAATTGCAATATCTATGGAGAAGACACAGCCAACAGCTTCCCTCAGACATTCAGCTCCTCATCTAACCAACTCCCGTGCAATATCCTAGTCTAGGTTGTGTCATCACCAGCAGCTACGCTCGCTCTTAAAATCTCAATTCCACATCTCCCATAACCTCTGGCCAACCTTCTTTTGAAACACACTGTAATAATTCTTCATCTTCGTTTGGACCTCCAGTCTACAGCCTCTACTGCATTGTACTCTTTATTACACCCTCATGTCCTTAGCTTCCCTCTGTCCACCCTCAAGTCCATCATTGTCATCAGTTCCTTTGAGTTTAGATTATGTCTCTGGCATGTGCTAGGTGCTCAGGATAAAGCAGGGAAGAACAGACAATCTGGTTGTGCACTCCCAGAATTTATAGTCTGGTGGGGAAATAGATATTAAATACATGAAGAAAGATACAGAGGTATGATTAAAAATTATGAGAAGTACTTGGGAAGGAAAGTACAGAAGGCAATGAGTTTGCATAATAGGATCATCTAATCCAGTCCCTGGGGACAGGGAAGGCTTTCCTGAAGAATATTAAGAGAATTGCCTTTTTTAAAAAGGGGGGAAAGAATTTCTGCAGTTTAAATGTTGATTTTTAATTATCTCAAAAATCCACTCAACTTTTACCTAGAAAAAGCACTGATGATTGCTTTCTAATGGATCTCAATACTTCCAGTCTTCCCTCAGTCCTTCCTGGGCATATCACCCTTCCTGGGCATCTCCTGGTGTCCACATTTTCTCTCTCTCCTCTTGCCTTAGGATGCTTCTGGAGATACCAGCAAAAATGATCAAAACAGATCATCAGTTCTTTGGAAACCCTGGAAATAATTGTTACTTTTCCTGCCATGTGCAAGGCTCAGATACAATGTCCCATGGCTTGCTAATTAAAATAAAAAATCAACACTTTGGATTCTACAATTAAAAGCTGTGCATTGGTTCCCTGGTTCTCTTCCCACAAGGCTCTCTGGAAGATGTCTTATTTACCCTTCGCCAGTAGGTGGCTCAAGTCTTTCCCAGAGTCTAGGAACCTGACCCTCTGCCAGGGTTGTCTTCGTTTGACCTGTCCAGCCATACTCTGACAGCTTAATGTCCAAGTCACTGAGCTTCCCTTCCTTCTGGGCAAGGGCATCTGCCAGATTTATTACAAAATGCTGTGTTCCCTTTCCATGTCTTTAAAGCCCATCGTACTGCTCCAGGGAGGAAATCATCCCTGTGTAGCTCGTTGAAACAAATCACAGGTGCTTTCTACTCCCTAGGGCAGACGCTCTGCTGAGGGCCGGCTCTCCAAAAAAAGAATCTCCTGAGCCCCACAAGCTTCCCACTCATTGGCCAGTGGTCACCCATATTGTGCCTCAAGTTTTCCTCTGGGCACCTGACTCCTCTGGAGACAGGAACAAAATGACCAGAAGAGATAATGAGGCTACTGAAAGAACAAGAGCAAATTCTAAGCTTTCTTCGACTTCAGAGTTTGAAGAATAAAGATCATTGAACTGGTTACTACAAATACTTGAATAAGGACGCTTTGGAAGCATTTAGGAGATCAGTTAATAAGGCAAATGGTGGCGGGGGAATGAGGGGACCGTCGGGGAGAGAGGGAGAGAGAGCAGTGAACAGTGCAGGGAACAGAGATGCTGGAGAAGCATCCTGAATTTTAGCCACTGGGAGTCCAACAAGTTAGGATTTGTGTGCCTGGAGCCATCTCAGGTAGCTCTATCACCATTTAAAGAGTTCCTCCTCTCTGTGTTGAAGTCCTATAGCCTCTGATTTTTGGTATCAGCTTTCCTAGGCATCTCCTGGTGTCCACATTTTCTATCTCTCCTCTTGCCTTAGGATGCTTCTGTCCCTCTTATGATGGTTGTGGATGATAACTGTTTGGAATGAGGTCAAACTCAGATCGACCTGTTGGAAGGGTACTATGCTCATCAAGGTGAGACATGAGCTAAAACAAAGACTGTGTAGATGGGGAAATGAGGGGGGAGGGACTAAAAAGATCTTGCAAAAGTGGAACTGGAAGGATTTGTAAATTACCCATATCTGGAGGGAAATGAAAAAGTTGCATTTTGTGGTAAGATCCAGGTTTCTGGCTTGGGTTGTGGAGGGCATTTTCATTGGTGGGGATAAAGGTGAATGAAGGTGGACAGTCGTCAGCCCGGGGAGGGGTTGGAAGGGAGAGACCCTGACAGCCACTAGGATGCATGTGGAGAGGGGGCTAGGGCAGGGATGGCAGAGAGGTACGTACGTTCTGACAGTCCCAACCCTTCACAGTCTGCCCTGGTGACAGATATTACTCATCAAGTGTGCCCCTCGCTCCACTGAGCTTGGACCCAGCATCAGAACACTTTGTAATAGAATGGCTCCTGGAAGTCAAGCTCAGGTAATTAAACTTAGTTCTGAAGAGGAAAGCTGTTTGGTTCCTCTTACAGTCCTAGAGGTTGAGCAGCCCAGCTGATGGGTGAAAAAACTGTGGCCCCCCTTCAGTGCCTGCTTAGCAAACTCACTGCCACCCAAGTCAGCTTCTTCACTCCCACCGAGAGACTACCTTTTCTGGGCACCTCTCGGGGCTCCAGGCAATAGGTGTCGGCAGCCAGGATCTAAAGTGAGCATTGCACCACCTGACCAGGGCCCGCTCCCTGTCAGAAGTCTTCATACAAGTCAAGCAGCTTCTTGTAACCAAAGTGAAATGTGGCCCTCTGACCCCCAACCCCCACCTTACAAAGCTGTATGGACAGCATCCCTGGCCCATCTGTAAAACTACATCCTGAACCGTCACCACAGAGTGAGGAGCGAGCCATCAGGGAGACAACAGCAGTACTGCCAGGAGGCAGCCTGCCCGCCCACAGGCCCCGAGGACAGCCTGCAGACAGGCTTTTCCTCCCGCACAATTGCTGCCCGTTTCCCATGTTCCACAAGAGAAGCAGTGTGCATTCCAGACAAGGGGACTATTTATTTTCCCACCGAAGGTGACACGTGGCATCCAGAGGTCAAGCCGAGGCCGAGGCCATGTTTGCTAGGCTAAGCCTCGCCTTTTCCCAGAGGCCTGGATTGTTCTGACAGCCGCCCCAGCTGTGTCCTCTGGGCTGGGAATGTTTCCTCAACTGCTCTCTACAAACACCCATACTGGCTACTCAGTCTCCTGGGTTTGTTTATCGACCAAAGGCAAGGAATGAGCAGCCAGTCCAGGGGTGGGCTCCAGATGGCTCTGCCACAAACAGGTGGCAGAGGGGCAGTGGTGGGACACCCCCCGCCCCCGGTTGCTCTTTCTCCACACAGTCTGAGCAAGAAAAGCGTAACTTAGACTATACAGAAGTCTTCAAACCACAGTGTGACCCCTTCCAAAGAAACTCAGCGTGGCTGTGCCTCCTTCCTTTTTCCAATGGCATGAAAACTCTTCAACAGCCTTTCAAATAGTTGGAATTTTTTGAAAGACAGTAATAATAATAATGATGATGATGAATTTTATTTGAGAAGTACCTAACCTTTTATGAGACACTTTTACCAATATTATTTCATGAAATTCACAGTATAACCTGGAGAGATCAGGCTGAATAACACCATGTGTGCAAAGCATGTACTGGGTCGGGCACTGTGCAAGAGAGTAGGGGAGCTAGAAAGGTGAATGAGAGCCCTGACCTTTGGGGACCCACTGTTATGTGTGTGTATCAGGATGGGGAAGATAGACAGGCCTTTTGAGTCTCTCCTTGCTCAAGGGCCTCTCAAGTTTTAGCTGCCCTTTGGGGGAAAATTTGTGCAAGGGAGTAGGGATACCCTCACCCAGATGTTGGTCCCATCCCAACTCCCCCAGTCCCGGGTAGTAGCCAAATCTGAATAGGTTGCCTTAAAAGCTGCCTGCGCCTTGATATGCTTGCAGTCTCGTGCAAAGACAGTCACTAGGTTGGTCTTGAGTGCCCATTCTGTTGGGAAGTTTGTCTTTGCTGCTTTACTAGCTATGCAACCTCAGGCAAGATGCTCAAGCAGGTGGGCAAGGGGGTGTCAACTTCTTTGTCTTTAAAATGAAATTACTATTCCTGTTTACTTTGTATGTTGGTAGTGAGGGTTAAATGAGCTAATGTATGTGAAATGCTCTGAACTGTACTTGTCACGTACATAGGACATGATTAATACATGCTCACTGTTGTTCTAGTGACTATGTGGATGGCAAACGAGATGAAAATAAGGTTAGAAGCAGCAATCCCAGTTCAGGCATTAAATAGTGAAAAAGTCCAGAGAAGAGTTAAGAGAGCTCCCTGAAGCCCTTTCTTCTTCCTTGTTTTTCTCCCTTCTTCCCTCCCACCTGCTCTTATTCCTTTCTTCTTTCTCTCTTTTGGTGGGATGAGCATGACTAGGAAATAGGAAGAATTAAGGCAGATTAAGTGGCCTTTGTTTGGATCGAGGGCAGGGTCAGACTGCAGGCTTTGGTAAGAACCAAAGGACCCATTCCAAGCCCAAGACCATAAGGGAGCATCCCCAAGCCAAATACTGGAAACCAAATTCAGAATCCATGTGCCAAAGGCGAGGCAAGATTGGAGTCAGAAGGCTGAATACAGAGACCAGAGATTACAGCTGGGGGATGGGGTCAGGGTGACTGAATACGGAGACCAGGATTACAGTTGGGTAGCTGTGTTGGATGATCGGAAAGGGTCAGAGACAGGATGGATACAGTCACATCACCACCTCCACCACCACCAATGACCACCATCTATTTAGCACTCACTGTGATGACAGTGTGCTAATCCCTTGAAGGCACTTCTCATGTGATATTGGGTGGGTACTACCAGTCTCCTCATTTTGAAACCTGAGATTCAGAAAGGCGAGCTTCTTGCTCAAGGTCACAGAGCTGGACATGATGGAGCACAGTCAGACCTGGCATGATTTGTGGGGCCTGTACTCTACACTCTGCCATTGCCCTTTCCTCAGAAACATCACCTGAATGTCCCTAGTGCCTCAGTCTCTGGATAAAGCATTTTGAAGTTCACGCAGATGAGCTGGACTTGGTCCCTCTTCTCCCAGCTAAGAGTGTGGCAATGGAGGCACATATAGAATCAAAGTGCAATTTGTTAAGGACCAAAATATATTTCAGTTACTTTCAATTCAAATAATAAATTTGCCAAGGACCATACTACATCTTCTGGTAGAAAGGGATCAGGGTTTTCTATAAGCCACCTCAGAAATAGGAAAGACACTTGATCTAACAGATTCTGAACTAAAGGAGGGGACCAAAAGAGGCAGCTTTCTAGCAAGGCTTTCTGGAGAGATTGGAGGGAATAAAGATAAGGATCTGGCAAGATGATCCTGGCCCAAGTGCGAGGTGGCCCAGGAGAGCAGGGAGAGCAGGAAGAGCAGAGGCTTTGCAATCAAAGAGGACAGCTGCTCCCTAGCTCTGGACCTTGAACCAGTCTCTGAGCTTGTGAGAAATGAGGATGCTGGTACCTGTCTCAGAGGGTGATGATGAGGATGAATCGAAATAAGAGCCAACTACAGTGCCTGACATTGTAGAGAATGTAAGTGCTGACTTGATAGAGGGAGATGAGGGGTAGGAAGAGAGGAAGATGATGGAGAAGAGAGAGGACCACTTCTCAGCAGCCCCCTGGAAGGGACAGCTTAAGGTTTAGACACAGCTATGCCATCCACTGTGCTGGAATGGGGCGGCTCTCTGGTCCCCGATCTGTGCAAAGCTACACAGTAGGGAATTAACCCCTGGGAGGTTTCAGCAGCACATTGTAAGTTCCCCCAGTTCTCCTACATTGGCAAAGTTTACTTGTACATTTAAATCTGAGTGTGAAACAGTAAGACACTTGCTTTTTTAATGGAAGGGAAGAACCCCAGAAGTCAGATAACGTGTGTGTGTGAGTATGTGTGTATGTGTGTGTGTAGTGGGGTGTGTTGTACAAGGGCTTGGCTCCTGACTTAATGAGCATTGATGGAGTACCAGCTGGCATGTGCCCAACCCCTGAAGGGAAGCCTGAGACCTAGCCAGAGGAGAGGACCGTGTATCAGGCCCATGGGGAGTAGGCAAAGAAAGAAGCATTGGGAGGATAAGGAGGGAAATGAGCTATCCGGGGAATGGAATTTGCAGAACCCAGCAGCTAACTGGGGTAGGAATGAGGGGCATTGTTACCGGGGCTTCCACCAGTGGCTGTTCTGCCAGGAACTGGGCTTCACCGATGGACCTGGGGGTTCCAATGATACAGAACACAGCCAGGTAGAGTTCACTGGGTGTTTGTTCCATCAGCTGGATGGGAGCAGCGTGAAATCTGAGCTGGCTCAGACCCAAGAACAGATGCAGAGAAGCAGGTTGTACTTTTCCACCACACCTCTCTCTGCCCCTCTCTCCTTTGGTACCTTGGGCACATTCATCCTGGATGGACCCTCTTTGTCCCACTTTCTTAGCCTAGACACAGAGCGATCTCCCTTCACTTACCTCCCATCCACATCTGGAACCCCACCGGGTTGGCTCGGTTCTCTGGAGGGGTTTCTGGGAACTTCTTTCTTCTGTATTTTACCTAAAGCCTATACAGACCGGTACCAGTAACTGCACCCTCTCCAGTCTCTCTGTTGCCATAGACAACTAACTTTTAAAACTCTCCTCCAGGCTTAACTTTCCTTTGGTGCTCTCTGCTTCAACCCTTCTTGTGCTGGCCAGTAAGCTAATGCAGCTGGGTGTCCCCAGTCCTCCAGGCTGCCGGGCTGTCTCCATCCTTCAGTGGGTACAGATGACCCCAGCCCCACCCCATGTATGAAGAGGAGCACAGCACCTGCTATTACCGTCAGTTTCCTGCCATTTTTTGGATTCTTAATCTCTACTCTGTAACTTCCTCTGACATCTCTTTGCTCCATTTCATGCATCGCCCCAACTTTCTCCATTTTGTCCCAGATTACTGCTAACACAAGGCCTCTTACAGGGTGGACTTTCCTGGAAGGTTGTGGGGGGACCAGGTAGCTCTGAGCACACCGCCTTAGAGATCACAATCTACAATCTCGTCTTACTTGTCAGCCTCTAGATCACTAGGGTTTCCTGACCTGGGAAGTCTGCTGGTTTCTCACCAGGCTTTGCCGTCATCTTCTCTGCTCTCAGCCTTGAGAATCTTCTCTCCTCTCATGCTGCCAGCTCCCTGCCCAACTACCAAATTCCTATTAATCTCATCCTGAGAATACTCCAGCTACCCACCCTCTATCCACACACCTTAGGTTCCCTTTGCACATTCAAAATTCAGTCAGCAGCTCTGTTGGACTTTGCCATCCTTTCATGAACTTCATCCAAAGGTACCTAAAAAAGTAAGTTTCCTTGTAACATGCCAAATGCATTAGAAAGAGCGCCCTCCTTTGCCAGAGGAACTCCCCACCATGGACTCCTCAGGGGGTTGGACTTCTGTTTGTTTTTCCTCCTCCATCTGCTTTCCCACTTCCCTCTCCTTACCTTAGCTGGATTCGACTCCACTTAACCCTGGGGTTCACCATCAGGCTGCCTGGATTTGATTTCATTTTCTCTCCTCCCTGCGTCTGACCACACACGCCGCAGCCAGGGCCAGGCACACACTCCAGGTGGGCCCCTGTCACACGCTTGCTCTCTGGATGGGTTGATGACCCTTCTTTGGAAGGTCCCAGGCAGCAAGGCTGTTTGTTCAGTGAGGAGTCTCATGTCATCCTGTTCATGGGGGCTGGAGGCAGGGAAGCTGGGTCCACCCTCTAAAGTTAGAATGTCCACATCAAGGGGGCAGAGAGGGGGCCAGGAAATCCATAAAAGGGAGGGTGGAATCTAGGTGCTTCATGGCTTAGTGACCGGCTGCCTGAAGGTGACACTGATGGGAGCACAAGCAAAGCAGATTTGGGGAGGAAAGTTCCCTTGCAGGCATATTAAGGCTGATGGGTCTGTGGAACAACCAAGGGTGAAAGGCCTCAAGGCTGGCAGCTGGGAAAACAGGTCTGCAGCCCCTGGAGAAAAACAGGGAAAAAAAAAAAAAAAAGGAAGGCATGGAGGATTTGAAGGCAAGAAAGTAGTGTTGAGAGAAAAACTGTCTGCCACATGGCATGGCTCTGCTTTTCCCGAGCTCACAGGGGACCACCGAAAGCTCAAGATCCAAGATCTCCCCCTACGAAGGGCCCCCTGCGCCCCCAAACCACAGTCACTGCAGCCCTTGCACATAACCAGCGCAGGCAGGCAGATAATGCGCTCGCATTCAAGGACAATCAGGCTCAGCAAAGCGTGAAATCAGTTTTTTCCAACTAACTCATTCTGGGCTGGAGGAACAGTTTCTATCTTGAGAGTGAGGAGTAACCTGTCATTCCCTGAAGCAATTTACCTGTTTCAGTGGAAGCGGACGTTCTTTTAAAGATCAGGGGGCATTGGTGCCAAATCAGGAACTGCTATGCGCCAGGAAAGACGCCTTCCGGGGAAGGAGCACAGAAGCCACCAACTATCTTCTCTGCCTCGAGTCTGAGGCCTTGGGGTGGTGGTGGCCACGTTGGAAAAGCAGATGTTGCAGTCAGCACCCCAGGGCCACCGGGAGCTAGGGAATGGGTTTCATTTATTTGTTGATTCATGTTGTCTTTATTAAGCACTCTTTATGCTTCCGGCCCTGGCTCCCATTGTTTTGTAAAAGAGACAGAAAAAATAGAGCATAGTGTTGGTTGTGTAGACTCTGGAGTCAGGCTGTTTGCGTTTAAGTCTGGCTCCACCATTTACAAGCCATTGACCTTGAAAAACTTGCCTCCCTTCTTTGTGTCTCAATTTCCTTCTCTGTAAAATGAGAATGTAAAAATTGTATCTATTTCATGAGATGATTGCAAAGACTGTTGTTGTACATGTAAAAGCTCTTAGAATCATCCCAGCACACTGTAAATGCTCCCTTAGTGTTAGGGATGCTATGGTCTGAAAGTAAGTGGTCCCTCCACATTCATATGTTGAAAACATAATGCCCAAAGGGATAGTATTAGGACATGGGGCCTTTGGGTGGTGATTAGGTCATAAGGGCAAAGCTCTCACGAATGGGATTGGTGCCCTTGTGAAAGAGCCCCCAGAAAGCTCCCTTGCTCCTTCTGCCACGTGAAGTGACAGCAGAAAGGCAGCCCTCCATGAGGAAGCTGGTCTTTACCCGACACTGATTCTGTTGGCACCTCGATCGTGGACTTCCCAGCCTCCAGAAATTTAAAAAATAAATGTTGATATAAGCCACCTAATTTATGGCATTTTTTTGTTATAGCAGCCTGAAGGGACTAAGACAGTATACAGAAGCAAAACCATTTAATTAACGTGGTACCAGATACCATGAGAGCACTGAAGGAGGGTCTGGAAGGTCTCCTGGTGGTGGCTGTACCAAGTCTTGAAGAATGATCAAGAAAGTGGACACTGAGACATGACTCATCACTGCTGGAGTCAAGGTTCCTGAAGGGAAGAGGCAGGTAGTGTGGCAGGAAGAGTTGGCAGGGGCAGATGGCAAGGGGACCTTGAGTGTCATGCCACGATATCTGGTATTGGGTAATGTGTTGTTAAGATGATTGTGGGATCATTTCTGGGGACTAAAATGCCATGCTGTTATTCATTTGCCTTGGAAATAAATGTTCTCTCATCAGGAAGGTAGAATTATACTTTGTTTATTTTTAACAAAATTGATTTTTTTCAAACCTCCCATCTCTTTGCCAATAAACTATTGTGCCACTGATGTTGTTTCATAAGCCGGTGCCTGTGCTAGCTGGGGTGTAATAATTGTTTTTCCTCATGGACTGACTGAAGCATTGGTCTGTGAGGCAGAAGTTCAGGTTCAAATTAAATGGCATTTGTTCTTATTTAGGTCCACCTGTTCTGAATATTTACAAAGCTGGGGGGAAAAAAGTGAACAAGAGGACAATCTGTGATCTGGTGTTAGGTTGGGGAACAAATCCTCCTGGTAGAGGAACCTGCCTGTCTGCCTATGCATCCCTCCAGGAGTCTTTCCAGGCCGGGAGGTGTTTTGAAGGAGCATTTCTAAGTGTCCTTATCAGGATCCTTTCCATTTTCACCTGGCAGCGATCTTTCAGGGGGCATGTTCCAAAAGCAATGTCGTTTGGGGCATCCCATGCAGCGCCTTAGGAAGTACAGAGGCTTTAGTGACGAAAGCCCTGGGTCCAGTCCCAGCCCTGAGCTCTTGTGTCCTTCTTTGTAAAACGAGCAGCAGGACACCGTTCATCTTACGAGGTGGCCGAGAGAATTAAGTGAGGTCGTGTGTGAGGCTCTGAGAACGGTTGTCACAGCACAGTGTGGACAATTATTATTGTTACCGACTCTGACTCCCTACCCCCAACCCCCGCATCTGCCACATCCTCCAAGGGCACCCACAGGGTGGAACCAACAGAATTCATATTTGCACAAAACAATGGCCCAGCACCAGGGGCACGCGCCACGTTAGATTTGGGATGGAGCCTGACCCTAGGTAGTGGGGAGGAGGAGTATGCCTCCCACCGGTTCTTGTGAAGATTAAACAGAGTGACGCGTACAGTGTTTTTCTTAGATTTCAGCCAATAAGGGGCAGGTACTGGCTGGGTGGGATAGTGTTTGCTGGGGAGCCCAGTGGTGTCAAGGGCTAATAACGACGGGGGAGAGTTGGGTTTAAGAAAGGGCTGATGACACAAGCACAGGGAGAGAAAAAGAGGGACTCACGTAGCATAGAAATGCAGCGAAAATGGGGAGCACGGAGAGAGTGAAGGAAAGAGGCAAAGAGGCATCCAAGGGAGGGTGGGCAGCAGCCCTGTAACACAGGGGCGGTGGCACTGGAAAACCGGACCCAGGCGGTCACCGCAAGCAAGATGTGTCAGCTCCCGAGCCTCAGTTTCCTTATGGGTGAAATGGTGGGGAAGTGTGGTGGGGAGAGAGCTGGGGGCCACGCCTTATGAAGCAGCAGCATCTACCTGGTGGTTTCAGGCAACACGGGCTGATGTCTGGGGGCCGTGCCTGGCACACAGGAGGTCATAGAATTCACCATCCAAACTGGGTCACTTGTGAGGGTGAAAGGGGGAGCTATTACCTATCATATAATTACAGCCGGATGACAGGGCAAATCAGGACACTCCAGGGAAGGCTGCCTTGTACAGTCCCCACACATGGTAATTTCTCAAGTAAATAATCCCTATTCCTAGGATTCATTACTGGGAATCACATAGTTAGAAAAGGCACTCATTGAATTTTGTTTGTTTGTTTATTTTTGTTTTGTTTTTTGGGGGGGGGTAGGTAATTAGATTTATTTATTTACTTCTTTATTTTTTTAATGGAGGTACGGGGGATTGAACCCAGGACCTCGTGCATGCTAAGCACACACTCTACCACGGAGCAATACCCTCCCCCCTTCATCTAATTATTTTTGTCTTCTGAAAAAAGGTGGGTTTGGAGAGACAAATGCCTGGTACCTATAAACAGAACGTGTCGATTGATGAGAAGGTTATCATCAGGATGTAGACTTGCCAGAGAAAATACAGGAAGTTAGGTTAAATTTGAACTTCAGATGAGCAACAAATAATTTTTAGTGTAAGTGTGTAGTGGACATACTTACTGTAAAAATTATTTGTTGTTGTTGGTTGAGATTCAAACTTATCTGGGCGTCCTGTATTTTTATTTGATAAACATGACAATCCTACCAAGATGGAACATGTGCTTCTATGGATTTAACTATTAAATTAAATAAAAAGCTATTTGGTGAATACTTTCTACCCACCAGGAAATGTACCAGATGCCAAGGTGGCATCCAAAGGGAACAAGACACAGTTTCTGCCACCAAAATCACAAGCCAGTGAGGGAGGAAGCACAGAGGAATTAATGTTTATGGAGCATCTATTTAGATCCGGGCAGCATCACCAATGTTTTATGTGTTATCTTAGTAAATCTTCACAATCAGGGTTGTTCCAATTTTCACAGATGAGAAGATTAAGGCCCAAAGAGAAGTCATGTGCCCCAGGTTCCCAAGTTTGTTAGTGATGAGTCAAGGTTAAAAGCCAGGTCCATCTGACTCAAGAGCCACGTTCTTTCCAATGAAAATGCATTTTCTATTATCACAGACAAAAATTGCAACATCAAAAGGCCGTGAGAGCACATGAAAGAGAGACGAACTCTGCTTTTTGTAACCTGGGGAGTCGTTCTTGCCAACTTCCTTTAGTTTTCAGGTCAAATTACTTCATCATAAAAGAAGGGCAGTTACTGTAAGGAAACCCACAAGCTGGGCTTGTGGTTGGAAAACTGTGGGCAGTTGAGGCTCCTCCACGCTGCTCTCTCCATCTCTCCTGGAGTCTCACGATGTCTCTCTTGGCATCTCCCCTTCTCACTCCTGGCAGCCTTCCTCTGCGTGGTCAGAGAGTCTGCCTCATCAGAACTTTCACCTGTGCACAGTCAGGATGGCGCCTTAGGGCCCAAATCTACTCCCGGGCTTTTAGCTTCAATTCTCACTAGCAAGAGCCTCAGTATTTCAAAGTTTCTAGGTTAATTTTTTTAAATCATTTTATTGAGGTCTAATTTACATGCCAAGAGTCACCCACTTCCTAATTTAAATTTTGCAACAGATTGTAGACTAGCTTACGAATGTCTTGCCCTCGGTCAAGTGTGTATCCCTATGTCAGGTACCCGCCCCTGGCCCAATAGCTGTAACCAGAGGACAGGTCACGTGACTGTCCTTTGAGTGGGTGCTGAAGGTTGAGCAGTTTCACTTAGGCTTGTGGATCTTTATTATATGTCAAGATACAGAAGGGTTTTAAGAGGAGATGACACTTGACATGGGTCTTGAAGGACAGGTTAGTATTCACCAGGATGCCAAAGTGAAGAAAGACATTCTAGCCAAGAGCATCATATGCCAGTGCAGAGACGCACAAAACAGGAAGGCACAGGGGAGAGTGAGTGGTTTGGAGAGGCTAGAGCACAGGGTCCTAGAAGGGAAGGCAGGTGGTATAAGCTGAATGTAGATGTCCAGGTTTCTAGCGTGGCTGCTTGGTGAGTACACACTGGAAGTACAAGGAGAAACGTGAGAAATGTAAGTTTGGGTGTGAAAGATGGTTGTGGCTGGTTTGGGCATGCTGAGTTTGAGGGGCCTATAGAATATGTCGATGGGCAGGGTCCAGTAGGTAGCTGGACACCAGTTAGGAACCTATAATAATCTTTACCACAAACTTGTTAAGAAGTTCACCAAAAATCTAGGCTTTAGAAGACCTCAATGTTGAACTGTGAGACAGGGCAGCAGGAAAATGAAGCCATTCCTCCAAAGATACCCACTCCAACCATCCTGAAGGATGGGCCACATCAAAGTCTGCGTTGTTGATTCAGCCCAAATTCAACCATCTGTGTACCTGATAAGGAAGCAGAGAGTAGCAGAAATCTGACATGCTTTATGTGAAATCACTGCTTAGCCAGCATGTTTGGGTATTAAAATGTTGAAAAGAAAAAATATGATCTTCAATAAATTCTCATTACACACATTATTGCCATAATAGCACAAGTACAGATCGGCCTCTAAAGAGTTTTGATTTGTTGTTGGCATTTAGTTTCAGCTTTTGATTTATTTATTTGTTCTTTTCCCACATGTGCTTATGGTAAGCATTTTGGAAAATGGTTACTTTTTTAAAAAAGAAGAAAGGAAAAATCACCGTAAATCCCACCACCCAAGGATAAACCATTTTTAGCAGTTTTTAGTGTGTGTCAAGCTTGCTTTCTTTTTTTAAATTAAATTTTAATTTCTATCTAAGTAATACATGCAGACAGTTACACATCAAATGGTTCAAAAAAATTTATGATAAAAAGCAACCTGGCTCTGTCTCAACCTCATCATACTGTCCCACTTCCCAGAAAGATCATATTTCAATGGCTGCTTCCCGTGGTGGTTACTTCCATGACTCTGATCTATGCTGTCCAGCACGCGACCACTAGCCACACGTGGCTCCTTAAATTAAAATTAATTAAAACTAAATAAAAATAAAAATTTGGTCTCTCAGTCTCACTAGCTACATTCAAATACTCAATTGCTGTATGTAGCCAGAAGTTATCCTATTAGACAGAGCAGATACAGAACATTTACATGAGCGCAGAAACTTTTCTGGGTCAATGCTGCTCAAGAGAAAAAATGTGCTTTTACCTTTACCTCTTGATTTATCAGTTTTAGACAGTATCAATTGCCTCATTTCTATTTCTACTCAGATATATGTTTTTCTATTTCTTTTTTTCAATTGAATACTGTTAGTTTACAATGTTGTGTTAATTTCAGGTATACAGCTTAGTGATTCAGTTATATATATTCCTTTTCATTTTCTTTTTCATTATAGACAATTACAAGATACTGAATATAGTTGCCTGTGCTATACAGTAGGACCTTGTTGTTTATCTATTTTATGTCTAGTAATTAGTATCTGACAAATCTTGAACTCCCAATTTATCCCTCCACTCCTCCTTCCCCCTCTGGTAACCATAAGTTTGTTTTCTATGTCTGTGAGTCTGTTTCTGTTTTGTAAATAAATTCATTTGTGTCATTTTTTCAAGATTCCACATATAAGTGATACATATGTTTTTTTTATTTCTCTTTCTGGCTTACTTCACTTAGTATGACAATCTCCAGGTCCAGCCATGTTGCTGCAAATGGCATTATTTCATTATTTTTTATGGCTGAGTAGTATTCCTGTGTGTGTGTGTGTGTGTGTGTGTGTGTGTGTGTGTGTGTGTGTGTGTGTGTGTGTGTATCACATCTTCTTAATCCAGTCATCTGTTGATGGACATTTAGGTTGCTTCTATGTCTTGGCTATTGTAAATAGTGCTGCTATGAACACTGAACATCATTAAAAAGTCCACAAACAGTAAATGCTGGAGAAGGTGTGGAGAAAAGGGAACCCTCCTACACTGTTGGTGGGAATGTAGTTTGGTGCAGCCATTATGGAAAACAGTATAGAGATTCTTTAAAAGAACTGAAAATAAACTTAACCTTTGATCCAGAAATCCCACTCCTGCGCATCTATCTGGAGGAAACTCTAATTTGAAAAAATACATGCACCCCACTGTTCAGATATATTTTAAACAAACTTTTTAGAAAAATTAAATTTAACATACATACAGAAAAGCGTATCTCTCAATGACTTATCACAGAGTGAATAAATCAGGTAGCTGCCTCTCAGAGTAATACATAGAACAGTAAGGGAACTTGAACTCCTTCTCATGCTCACCCCCAATTACTAACTACTCTCTCAATATCCCCACTTCTGTTGCCATGAGTTGGTTTTGCCTGTTTTCAGTCTTTAGTACCTGGCTTCTTTTTTCCAAATTGTGAATGTGGGAATCATCCATATTGTGTGAAGGAGAATTCATTCATTGCAATAGTACTGTTGTGTAGTTTGCATTGTGTAAATATACTAAAGTTTATTTATCCACTCTACTATTTAGAGACATTTGAGTCATTTCCAGTTTGAGGCTATTAAGAGTAATGTAGCTGAGAACATTCTTGTACACATCTTTTGCTATGCATGCATACACATTTCTGTTAAGTACAGACCTAGGAGTGGAATTTCTGGGTCACAGGTATGAATATTACCTGCTTTATTAGATCTTCCTAAGGAGATGGTACCAGTTTATACCCACCAGCATTGAGAGCATGAGAAGTTATTCCACGTCCCTAGTCATGGATGAAGAATTCCCGATTTAATCACAGTCATATCATTATCTTTTCAATTTGCATTTCCCTGATAACCAATAAAGTTTAACATCTTTTTAGATATCGATTGACTATTTATATATTCTCTTTTTGTCAAGTGTCCGAGTCTCTTGCCTATTTTACTACTGGATTGATTTTCTATCTCTTTTTAAAAGTTGGTTTGTAGTTATTTTTAATATTTCTTGAATATAAGCTCCCTTTCACTTACATGTATTGTCAGACTGTAGATTTCCAACACCTTTTGATGAAGAAAAAGTTTATCATTTTAATGTAGCCCAATGTACTAGTCCTTTTCTTTTCCTTTATGGTTAATGCTTTTTGTGTCTTATCTGAGAAATCTTTCTCTACCATAAGATCATGAATATATTCTCCTATATTATTTTCTAGAAGCTTTATCATTTGATTTTTCACATTTATGTCTGTAATTGAGATGGAATTTATTTTTACGTATGATGTGAGATAGGAATCAAATCTCGTTTTTATTTTCAATATGGGAGCCAGTTGGATCCATGTAATTTATTAAAAAAAATTTAAAAACACCTATCCTTTCCCACTGCATTTCAGTACTACCTCTGTCACAAGTCTCTCTCACATACACACAGAGCTCTGTTTCTGAATTCTCTAACAAGAGATAGATTAACTATGGCCAGCTGCCTGTTTTTGTAAATGAAGTTATGTTGTAACACAGCCATGCCATGTGTATTGTCCTGGCTGCTTTCAGGCCAGAACAGCAGGTTTGGTTTGTTGTGAGAGATCATGTGACTTGCAAAGCCTACATAGTTTTTACTATCTGACCCTTTTCAGAAAAAGTGTATGACCTCTGCATTCTGGTCCTTTTTTTTTTTTTTTTTTTTTAAATTATTTCACTAATGCTATACTGTCTTAATCACTGTAGCTTTGCCATCAGTCTTGATTTTGGGTAGCATGAGCCTTGCAGTTTTGTCCTTCAAGATTGTCTTGCTATTCTTGAGCTTTGGTATTCCCATATGAATTCTATTCAGAATTTTGATTATAAACAGTCTTTGTACAAATTACATAGAAAGTTTTGTAATGTGTTTTATAAATTACTATAAATTTGTATAGTGGGAATCTTGTCATGATATTCCATGTTCTTCTGCAACATTATTTTTAATGACTTCATAGTATTCAATCATACAGATAAACTATCATTTACTTACCCAAACACATTGCTTGGCTATATGTCTTTCTTATCATCCTATCATTAAATTGTAAATTGCTTCTTTAGCTTGTTGATACTCTTTCACTAAGTAATTCCACTTACGGAAATTGAACCAAAGTAAATTATCTTAAATGAAAAAATGTCTGAATACATCTATCACAGTATTACTTATAATCATGAAAAATTGGAAGTGACCAATTCACTGACACTTGGCAAATGGCTAATTATGGTATTTCCATTTACTAGAATATTATGCAGATGTTTAAAATAATGCTCAAGGAGACTGGGAAATTATTATGGAATGTTTTATGCAATAAAATATGTGTACTCTTTAATTAGGAGTATGAAACTATAGCCCTTAGGAAAAGGTCTGGAAAGATATACACCAAATTAAAGTTAGTTAATACCAGGGAGTAGTGTTGCTAGGGGAGGGGGGTGGTGACTACAATACTCACTTTTGTCGTATTTGAATATTTTATAGAACTTATGTTATCTTATAGAAAAACCTTTTGAAAATCATTTTTAAAAATAGATTGTGTGATGCATGAAATGATAAAATGGCAATGCCCTAAGGAAAAGATAAACCTTCTGTAAAAAGCAATACTACAGACTTGTTTAGTTTTAAACAAGTTTTAGTTTTAGTTTTAAACAAGTGCAGGAACAGAGTCTAAGATTTAAAGGGAGACCGAAACATCCCAGCTTGGCAAAGGAATAGAGCACAGGAGCATGGAACCCACAGAGGAAGACCCCAGTTACACCAGAATTATTCCCTGGGTCACAATGGACACCCTAATCACCAGCTCTTAGTGAACATAAACTAGAGACTGTGGGTCCTTGGAGACTGGTGGCTACACTCGGAGTAAACTGCATGTGGTCCTCATTTCAGAGTGTGGGCTCAAGGCAATGCTGGAAGAGACCAAAATGTGACAATGGAAGATGCATTCCGTGGGGCTCTCCTATGAGTATCTTGTGGGACCTACAAACAGACCAGTGTCTGGTGGATGGGGTGGGAATTTTCTCTGAAGAGTATCCCAGTATCCCAGTAGCCAGTCATCTTGAGAAATGTTCAGGAGGTGGGCCTTTGGACTAGTGAAGAGAGAAACCCCTCCCTTCCCTCCCGCAATTAATTGTGCCAGCCAGGCGCAGCCGAGCCCGGACACTGAGGGAAGCCTGGAGAAGTTCTGATGGTGGTTTTGACTCATCTCTGGCCATGAAGAGGCAGGCGGGATGGAACAGCCACGTGGTATGGTCAGTGGTGGCGGCGGCGGCAGCAGCAGCAATAGAACTGAAAGGCTGCACCTACAGTGGCCAACATACATACCTGGGGGCAGTGTTTTGCAGAACCAGACCTCTGACCTCACAGGACTCATGTCTAGGATCAACACTTCTCCACACCCTTGGGCGTTGGACTCTCATCACTGCATCTCATTTGGATTTTGCTGCCCTGCAGAGTAATGGTGGGATGAGTTTCATTCATCAATGACAAGCCAGAGTCCTACAAAATGACTTCATTAGCCCCGGCAAGCTGCCAGCCCTTCTCCTCCCTCTTGGCCAGAAAATTAATGAGACCATTTATTGTGCGGTAGAAAGCTAACCACTGCCTCTTGTAGTCTTGTGGGTCAAACAGTACACGTTCTGCACACTTAACACAACACTTCCATCAGGAAGGAGTAAAGGAAAGAGACCCTGGGTACGTGCCAGGCATTCTTTCCAAATATTATTTTTCTTAATCTTTGCAAAACACCCTGGAGAGCAGGTATTACTATTAGCTCCTTTTCACAGAGTAGGAAACTGGGATATAAAATGGTTAAGAAAATTGACCGAAATTATATAGGTGGTACAAATGGCAGAGTGGGGATTTGAACAAATTTATCAAACTCCCAAGTTGATCTCTTGTCTTTCTTTTCATTATGACATCCTCCCCTCTTGTTTATTTATTGTTGCCCATAAAGCACTTGAAAGAATATCTGGCAAGTAGCAAGTGTTCTGTAAATACTAATGACTCCTCCTGGGATTTTACTGTGAGGTCAAGGTTGGGTACTAGTTCTTGAGCCTGAATTGCATTAATTCAACTTTGTTGGGGAAAAAATTAAGAAGCCTAGATGTTGTGACTGAGTGGAGAAAATTTCCATGCCTGTGTCCTTAATCCGAGGGTGTAGCGTCCTAGCAGATGCATTTATACAGAATAAAAGAGGAAGATCCAAATTTGCTAAAAGAGAATTCATGTGGTGGATTAAGTGCTTTAAAAATGCAAAGCAGGTTCTAGAACTTATTGAACTCTTTTCTTAATTAAGCAAATCTTTTATCCAGCAAAGGACAGGAGGGTTCATGAGTTTCAAGTGATCTCAGTGATTTCCACTATTGGTTGATCAGGAAGCAAAAAGAACCCCTTCTTGGCAGGCATGTGGTCTCCTCTGAGGTTCTGGAAAGGGCAGAGACAGCAGAGGGGAGCAAGTCTGAAACTGAGCAGGGAATGACAAGTCTACACAAGAACCATCTTCAGACGGGCAAAGCACGGGGTAGGGCAGCAAGTGAGGGCCCCCCCCATCACTCCGAGATTCTCTTTCCTTTAGAGGGGCTCCCACTTGGCTCAGCTGTCACCATATCTAATCCGTGGGGGTGCCATGACCATCTCTGAAGGCTGGCCTTGCAGAAATATCTTTTAAAACAATCTAACTTCCTAAAGAAACTTTACTAAATAATGAGAACAAAAGGGGGAAGATTATAGAAACTTCAAGCAGCATAAAAATAGGCTTTGAAAATGTCTTTTTTTTTTTTTTATTTGTCTTTCATTCTGTTCTCTGTGGCTTCTGGCTCTGAAGTTTTGCTTCATTTCATACATCCTGCGTGTCTTCCCTCCTGTGCACGTGCCGGGCTGTTTCCACCGTACCCAAACCTGCCTCTCAGACATCCTCCAGCCTTCAGGGAAAATGACCTACATCCCCTCCAGCACTCCCTGTAGTTTAGACTCTGGTCTGAGGGTACAGCCTTGCTCTCTCCCCAGCTGATGAGCAAGTCTCTGGTGGTTGATACAGGCACACAAAAGGAACTTCCTCCTCAGATAATAACCCTGTTTCCTACTCACAAAGGTAGGCTTTGTCCATTTGGATTCCAGTGGAATAATATCTCAGCCCCTAAACAATACCCTCTCTATCAGACACAGAGTAACAGAAAAATAATTTTTACACTGAGGCATCATGATCACAGCAAAGATTTTGTTTTCCTGATTCAGTTCCTGGTGGTGCATAATCACGCCCTCATTTCCTATAAAGTACCTTCTAATAATAAGGCCCTATTGCTGATGGGCCCCCCCCCCAACATTATAGAATGTCGGCCTTTAGCCAGGTTTTATTTGTGATTTATATATTAATCAGAAGATACAAGGATTTTAGTCAAGAATTCCAAACTGTCAGTAACGCAGTTTTCACAAGCAAATATCACGGGCAGCTCCAGACACAGCACGAGTTCTGTGCATGTTCATACTATGAGTTCATTTTCATGTGCTCCGTAGGCAAATCGCAAAGGACTACTCATTAACGGTAATAAGAGAAAGCACCCACTTCCGTCTGCAAAGTCATGCTAGATAGATGTCTGCTAGATAGATGTCTGCTAGAACGTAAATACCGTGGCCTCTGTGAAATGATAGCATACAGTGACAGCTGAAGATAGTCTTTGATTAAAATGCAGCTGGAGCATGTGTAAATAAGATGACTGAGATAAGAATGAATTACAAAGAAATTAAAAATGCAGTAGTAGAGGACTGACAAGGAGAAGCAGCATTGCAGAAAATCAAATCAGTGATGCGAAGAATGAGTTGTAGAAGGTCTCCGAGGATTCAGAGGAAAAAGAACAAAGAGATGAAAACAGTAAGGAACAATATGATAGCTCTGAAAAGTGGAACAAAGAAACCCAATCTAAGAATTATATTAAAAAAAATTAGAATAGAAACAGTAATCAAAGATGCACTGAAGAAAACTTTCCTGAGTTAAAAAACAAACAGGTCTTTATATTTTAAAAAACACTTTTTAATTTTGAATAATTTTAGATTTATAGAAAAGTCATAAACACAGAGTTCCCATATACCCTTTACCCAGTTTCTCCTAATGGTAACACCTCTGTAACCATTATGCATTTGTCAAAACTAAGAAATTAGCACTGGTATAGCACAGTTAATGAAACTACAGATTATGCAGTTTTTACTAGGTTTTTCACTAGTATTCCTTTATTATTCCAGGATCCAATCCAGGACACCCCATGGCGTTTTGTGTTTATATTTTTATAAAAATCGAATTACAGTGGGAGTCCACACTGAGCTATTTGTGCTTTTCAACAGAGGTCACTCCTCGTACCTCACCCTGTCTCATTCCCAACTTCCCTGGCCTCTGATTTTTCCATTCCTCCTGAGTTTTCTTGCCCCTCAGATCTAATGCACACTGTGAACTTAGAACTTCTATTAAAAATGACTATTCTCCCTACGCACTGAACTGCCTCAGGGACCTCGGGTGATGTCCCTCTCCGTCCCCTGTTCTATTCCTAGCACCCTCTCACCCGTGCTCCCTCCTCAGGGACACTGTCACCCCAGTGTCCTCTGCATCTCTCTGCTACTATGTATTCTAGTTGAAAAGACAATTTAGGTCTGGAGAAGTCAAAGGAAAAATGAAAAATCAAAACCATTTCTATTTGCACGCCACTCAATATGTCTCTCTCTTCCCCTTGATAAATGTTAGCCCCTTTGAAAATACCATTATTTCTATTTCACAAAAGAGAAAACTTTTCACGTCTGGGTTGGTGGAGGTGGTTCTCTGTTGGGTATTGTCCTGTGAGTTCACGCAGCCTGGGATCAATCTACACTCATCAGCTTTCCAGAGGTGATCACATTTGGGAATGCCCACCCAGGCTAACAAAATCTCTAAGAAGTGGGAATAAAATCCGAACACTTTCACTAATTTCTAAGGAGCGGTACTCCTGACGGTCGAATCCGTCATTGTGTGGACCTGGCCAGCCAGCTCCTTAGGAGCCAAGTTATCAATGGGGGCTTGTGAGTATGAGAACAGAATGAGGGAGTTATGAATAGGAAATGTTTTTTTGTTTTGTTTGTTTTTTAATGGAGGTACTGGGGATTGAACCCAGGACCTTGTGCTTGTTAGGCACGTGCTCTACCACTGAGCTATACACCTCCCTATGAATAGGAAATGTTAATAGCATCAGACCCTGGAAAACTGATGCTCTCGTTCCCCTAGTGATGACAAGCCTGTCCAGTGGCTTGGGCACTTACCCCACCAGGCTGGGCACCATGTCCTCTGGATGCTGTTTGGAAAGCGCTTCTTCTCTCTGTGCTTCTGTGGCTGCCCAGTCTCTCGACTCGTGCTCACCTTCTCTAGATGTGGCCATACTGTTCCTCAGTGCTTCTCTGGGGTCTGGGAGTCATTTAAGCTGATGATGATTCTGATCAGTTGTATGGGAATCTGAATTTCAACCCTCAAAGACTCACTTCCAAGTCCCGTGCATTCGTGCATGCCTGAGTATGTGTGTGCATCTGTATCCATGTGTGTATGTGTATGTATATGTGTGTGTGTGCATGTGTGTGTCACTTACTGTCACGTATGCTCTCTGCCTTCCCTTGAACGTAGCTCTCCCTGACCCCAGCATAGCGGAGAGGACCATAAATAGTATAGCAGGAACAATGCCAGGCAGTAGATACAGCCACCACCTAAACAGATCCAGCCCCTGCCCTTGTGGGGCTCGTGGTCTGGTAGGGATACTGCCATTAATAAAATAACCACACAGATCCCAGTTAGAAACTTTAGTGAATGCCGTGGAGGACGAAGACAAGGAAGCATGGGCCGCCTAAAAGAGAGACTTGCTTAGCTCTGGAGGTCAGGTAGGATTTCCTTGAGAGATTGACACTTGAGCTGGCATTGAAAGCTTGAGCAGAAGTTAACTAGAGGAAATGAGGAGGACAGAGAGCTAGATGTCTTCCAGACCCACTCTCCAGCCTTCTCCATCCTGCTTTGTGCTCTGGAGGCTGATTACCTGGGAGTACTTCCCTAACTTCCCTGCCCCCTCGGGCTTTCTGTTGGGGAGCCCTCCCTCCCTAGGGAATCAGAGGAAGGAGCGTGAGATCGGGGCTCAGGGGTCACTTAACTGTCTTCTTCCCTGTGGAATTGTCTTGGGGAGGTGGGGAATGGCTCAGTCCTTTAAGGAAATTCTCTCTTTCTCTAGCAGTGCTTCCCTTTGATCCTTGAGTGCAAGCCCCTGCCATGGACACCATGGACAGTGTGCTTTAGCGCTGGGGTCCTCCTCCGGCTGCACCCCTGCCCATGGTGTAAGAGGCCCCGCCCCTGCCGCCTGCACCTGCCCCTCCGTTTTGTGTGCCCACACCCCTGTGCACCACCAGCCTTCTCAGCCCTAGGACTCAGGGCTTGGCCAAAGGGTGTGTGATGCGTGGGTGGCAGGTTCTGGGGGTTGCATGAGGTGCCCAGCTGTATGCATGAGGTCACTTGTGGTTATAAGCAGAGGTAGAGGTGGGAAGAGAAGGGTGTCCAGATGTTTCCCTTCTGCCGTGTTGTTCCTACACAGAACTCCGAGCAGTGAGAGACTTCTCAATTCAAACCCAATCTTCCTGGTTGTTATAAAGATTTATTTGCTAAGGTCAACAGATAGAATATATTTCATGTAGCAGTTTGTTCATTTGAGTTATGACTTTCAAATATTTAGACATGTGGTTTGGGAGGCCTCCAAGTGTTCTTATCCTGGGCCCACAAGTGTGTGGGATGAGCTGCTTCCAGTAACCGCCCCCCCATCACTTGTCGCTTTGGGCCTAAGGGTAGGACACCCCGGGCATGAATCCCCTGTGCTTCCCCTGCACCCACAGCTTTGTCAAGGGCCCCCTGCATATAGACCCTCCTGGAATTATACAATTTTGAGTAGGCCATCTGTTTCCTGTCGGGACCTCGACTGATTCAGCAGGTGTTACAGGCAGAGAGAACAGCACGTGAAAGACACACACACATACACACAAGCATGCAAAGCACACACAGTTTTTTACTTATGCCTTTCACTTTTTCGGCAAGTCATTAATGGTAGGAAGCAACATGGAGACAGATGCTAAATGAGGCAGAGGAGGTAAAGGTTATTGTGACTGTTAAGCCGAAGTGTGTGTGTGTGTGTGTGTGTGTGTGTGTGTGTTTGTGTGTGTGTGTGTCTGTACATGGGGAGGGTACAGCTCACATGGTGCTTTCTCTCCCAGCCCTACCAAAGGCAAGTGCACGCCAAGCGCCCTGTGCTGGTGTGAGCTAACCCCTGGCGTCTTCAGATGCTCCTGTGACTCAGGCTGTCTCTCATTGCCAGAGCAGGAAGAAGGCAGGGCCACCCCTCAACCTCTGAAGCCCCTTCTTGCAGGAAAACTGGATTCCTGTTCCCTATTGCTGCCCAGATGCCCAGAATTCTCTGCAGGGATGCTACGTCCCGTTTTGCTCCCTTGGCCTCCCTCACTTCGGAAGTTCCCTTGGAAATATGCAAATCTATCTCCCTCTAAGTAAGTACCTGAAGCCAGCTCAGAGGTCACATGTACAAATGTAATTGGGATGCTGGACAATTTGTAGAAGTTCAAGAGCTCTGAAGGCAGCAACCTCTCCTGGATCCACCAGGAAAGCAGGGGTAAGCCTCTTAGTCTTCGCATCCTCTAGATTTCCCAGGCTCTGCATGTAGGCATATAAGATTGCCCTTGGATTTTTGGTTCAATTCTTTTCATGTGTCCATCTTTTCTTTGGCTGTCAGAATGCTCAGGGGTAAATTGGCAAAGTCCCTTTAATAACAGTGTATAGTCCTATCTGTGTTTTGAGTTTTCTGCTGAATCACGTCTAAGAGGGTGTTGCAGACCAGGTTCTTGGGGGAAGCAGACACTGAGACGGAGATCGTGCGCAGGAAGTGTATTGGGGTGTCTTCTGTTAGTAGGACCTGTTGGGGAGGAGAGGAAGCAGGACTGGGCAGATCAGAAGGGGAACTGCAGTGCATTCACAGCAAAGTCTCAGCTGGTTCTTGGAGAGCACTGCACCCTGGAGGGAGCCTCAGAGTTGTCTTGAACTGGGGCAAGGGGCTGGGCCTTTATACTCCAACAGGGACTCATCATTGGATGGGTGGTACAACTTTCATGAGGCCTGACACCCCCTTCAGCTGGGGAAATGAATGTTTCAGTCCTGGAGGTGCGAGATCTAGGCAGCACACCACAGAATGCTACGCTACAGGGAGAAACACACCTCCTGATAAAGCGCTTATACCCCGGATTCACACTCTCTGAGTTTGAATTCTGTCTGAGTGACTTTTGGGCTAGTTCCATAATTTCCTCATTTACAAAATAGATCATGGTCTTGTCTACCTCATACTTTTTTGCAAGGATTCATTGAGTAATCAAGTAAATGGTTTAGATCTGTAGCAGGCCCAGAGTCAGCCCTCAGTAAATGTTAGCTAGTAATATTATGCTAGTTCCTGTATTTTCTGGTCTAAATCTTAAATTCATTATTTATATGGCTTTATTGTATATAATATTCTCAGTGTCTTAAAAGCCTCTGTACATTGAGGGGGTTGCTTCTAGGTCCTGGATCTGATCTGCAGTGAAAAACAACATGGGGATCATCCCAGGTACTCAACAATTATAATCCTATTAATTTCTTTTGAGACCCATCAGGTGGGGGGCTGTGCTGGCACCTGGGGTGGGGCAGAGTCTGAAGGTAGAGCAGAAGCAAGACTGACACTGTTTGACAAATGAAAAATTTGTAAATATGGAGATACTTACAAATCCTGCCTCCAAAATATGGCTTCTGAGCAAGGCCAAGGATATTATATGATCTATCATAGAGATTTTCCATTTCCCATGTAGGACCCTGCCAGGCAGCTAAAATGACATAGAAAACATGGTGACAGCTTGCTATGTCCCTGACCCCATTATGCAGCCAGTGCATGAAATATATCTCCTTTGAAAATAAACAGTTATTCTTCAAGTTGTCTCTCGCTAGCATGGTGTAATTATCTTCCTAAAGTTATGAATGAAATTATAGGTTCCCAACAAAAAGAGGATGATGTAAAGAGGGGTTTCAGTCGCATCAGATTGTTTCTAAGGAAATGTTGGGCCTGCCTCTCCCTGGGCTGCTTTTGCCACTGGACCTACATGTTTCAGATTGGGCAACTTCATGATGTGCATGAGAGAGGGAGGGGCCCCTCGGGGAGAACCTGAGCTTTCAGGTACCCAACAGGGGGTTGTGGTTACATTTTTATGTTGGTCCACTCCCAGGCTGAGTGGGTCCAATCTTAAGTCCCCAACTTTCACGAGGCTAGAACAGGTCAAAGAGATACAAGGCTGAATGAGAGGCCAGATCTGACCTGAGGATACAGGCATCGTCCACAGAGTTGACTGATGCATCTGTGAGGGGCTGGGCACTAACTGTGAGTGCAGGAGTGGGGGCTCTGGCCTTGTAATAGGTTACAGAAAAACAGAGATTCCATCCTCTCTTTGGTCTAGGTGACTATTCCTGGTTCATCTCATCACATCTTCAGCTACTTCCCACTGTCTTCTTACCTTCACCAAAAGACAGGCTCACATGGCCCCTATTACCCCAAACTGAGCCATTAACCCAACATCTCCCCTCACCCTGCCATCTTTTGGTCCTTTGCAGCACAAGTAAATTTCTGGAAATGAGAATCCATATTCATCATTTCTCACTCTTTTCAGTCTACTGGCTCCTGCCTCCATTATTCCAATTAAGCTGCACCCTACAAGGTGACAAATAGCCTTTTAGGAGCTTTTAGGATTTTCCTCCTGCTCCTCTTACTTTTCCTTTTCTGTTTCTTTTGTTGGCCCTTCCTTTTCTATTCCAACTTCAAATTTCAAAATTCTGTCCCCAGTAAGGTTGCCAGACTTAGCGGGTAGTAAATAGCCTCCCTGGCAGCCCTAGGCAGTTCTCTTCTTGGCCATCCCTGTTCTCCCCGGGAGAGCTGACCCATGGCATCACTGCTTCCTCCGTAGACAAGTCTCCAAGTCCGTATCTCCAACTCTGCTTCCTGAGAGGCAAGCTGAGAAGTCCATCCACCTCCTGGGTGTCCCCCAGACACCTCAAACTAAATATGCCGTCTGCCTCCTCAAAACTTGTTCCTCCTCCTGTGTTCCAACCCTAGTACACAATTTCCTTTAAAGGAAGGAAGACAAAGCTCCTCTCTCCTCTTTCCACGCTCTTCCTTGCTTCTCCCAGAGAGGAGAAATTGATCTGAATGGGTCAGATTTTTAAAATCTAATCAGGCCCTGTTTATTTGGATAGAATCACTATGCTTTAGAACGTGGGCTGGCAGACTTTCTCTGTAAAGGGCCAGGTAGTAACTACCTTAGGCTTCATGGTCTGTATCTTCTCTGTTGAAGCTAAAAGCAGTCACTGGCAATAGGTAAATGAATGGCAATCAAAGCGTTCCAATAAAAATTGATGTATGGACATTAAAATTCAAATTTTATGTAATTTTCACTTGTCATGAAATATCACCCTTCTTTCAGTTTTTTTCCAACCGTTTAAAAATGTAGAAATCATTATAAGTTTGTGAGTCATGTGAAAACAAGCAATGGGCCGTATTTGACCCATACTCCATAGTATGCCAAATCCTACTTTAAAAGGCATTGGTGGGACTTTCTTTATTGTTTTTCTTTCTTTGTGGAGTGAAACTAGTTTGCTGACCCAGGGCTTTCTCCAGCTAAGCAGATCTGACCGTCTGTGTCTTATCTGTCTCTTCCTTCTATGTGTCTAAAGTGATAAGGGCCAGCAACCAGCCTGGCTGTCTTCTACTCTCTCAGTCTCTTTTTGGCTTCTTTCAACCATATGATCAGTGTGGCAAGAGTTGAAACCTGAGTATGGACTTTGAGGGAGGAAGGAGCAAGAAAATTGGGCAGACTGCTTTACCTGCTTTAGCCAGTTCTTTTATTTGCTGTTTGTGTGTGTCTATGTATGTGTGTGTTCTTTCACACACTTCATAGTAGGAGGCTATGGTTTAGGAAAGGATTGTGGTAGACCCTGGTTTTCTGGCTAAATAGTAAACAATAGCACTCAAATCTCAGTACTATTTCTAGTACTGAGAAATCGCCGTCTTTCCAATGCCTCAGCTAAAAAATATAAATCATCATGTTTCCTGATTTTTTACCGCCATACCCAACCCATCTCAAATTGTCTTAGGCACCATTTCTATTTTGTGTCTTAATGTTGATTAACTCCTACCCTCCAGTCTTTTTTTTAAATGTTATTTATTTATTAAAATTTTAAAAATTAAAGTATATAGTTCATTTAATATGTTTCACGTGTACAGAGAAGTGTTTCGGTCATATATATATGCACACACACATATATATATTCTTTTTCAAATTTTTTTCCAATGTAGGTTATTAAAAGATATTGATTACAGTTCCCTGTGCTGTACAGTCAGTACATGTTGCTAATTTTATGTATCATAGTGTGTATCTGTTCATCTCAAACTCTTAATTTATCCCTCTCCCCACATTTCCACTTTGGTAACCATTAGTTTGTTTTCTGTCTATGAGTCTATTATTGTTTCTTAAAAAAGTCAATTTGTATCATTTTTTTAGATTCCAGATATACATGATATGTATGATATTTGTCTTTCTCTGACTTACTTCACCTAGTATGATGATCTCTAAGTCCATCCCTGTTGCTGCAAATGGCCTTATTTTATTCTTTTTTTATGGCCAAGTAGTATTCCATTGTATAAATATACCACAACTTCTTTATCCAGTCATCTATCTATGAACATTTAGGTTGCTTCCATGTCTTGGCTATTGTAAATAATGCTGCAGTGAATATTGAGGTACATGTTTCTTCCTGAACTAGAATTTTCTTCTTTTCTGGATGTATGCTCAGAAGTGGGATTGCTGATCATATGGTAATTCTAGTTTTAGTTTTTTAAAAGGAATTTCCATACTGTTTTCCATATTGGCTACACCAATTTACATTCCTACCAACAGTCCTACCCTACAGTCCTGATGCCTTTATAACACAGATTGGAATGGGCATGAACTCATTTTTAAGACTGTAGCGGGAGTAGGGGGAAATTTTATAGTGATTATATGATATCAGAATTAACCAGAGGCTGAAATTGGTGTAGCACAGCGGTAAATAAAAAGTGATTATGGAGGGAAACCAGATGGAGGCTATGAGCAGACACATGATGGTGATGGTGGTGGCTATGGCTTCAGAAGGAGAAGTTGGTACCACGGAGTAAGAGAGATGCTTCATTGTTTGGAATTGTGCACATTCTAGGAATGTACTCGAGACTATCAAAGAGTTGATAACAGAAGCACCTGCTAGGAACAAGTGGCAGCTCTGAAGAGAGCGCCGGAGAGGCTGCCAGGATCTGAAAGGGCTTTTTTCCTTCTTTTTTTCTTTTCTCAGACCTTGGATTTATGAATATACTCACCCCACCCCACCCCAATTAGAGCAGACTTGTTAGCTTTGATTAGAAGATTTAATATCCATGGTATGTTTTCTTTGTTAATTAGCTTCCTCTCTATGACCTTCGGCTTGAAATATTTACAAAGAACATGGAGGACAAACCCTATTTCTTTCATATAACAAACAGATGCTCAGATCTGTTGGGAGCAGAACTCCAGACTAACTTTCCTTGAGGAAATGGCCTTGAAAACCCGTGGAGGGAAGTGCTTACCTGTGTGCACTGCCCTCCTTGTCTGGCTGTCCTTGTCCCCAGTCTCTGCCCACCCCCTAACCCCTCCTCAGTAGCGTCATCTTTTTAAAGGACACATCTGAGCAAGCCAGTCTCCTCCGGACCTCTCAGTGGTACATTTCCCCCACTGCCTGAGAATGAAGCAAAGATCTGCACAAGATGCTCAGGTCTCTCCCTTTGAGCCGGCTCCCACAAGCTTCCCAGCGCCGTCTCTGGCGATGCTTTCTCTGGCCACCCTGAGGTTTCAGGCGTGTCTGGGGTTCAGGCTCTGAACCTCCACATCACAGACTGTTCATATGATTTCTCTGCGCCGAACAAACCATACGCTCTTTTATATCTGTGCTATTACACAGCTCCCTTTATTTGAGATGTTCTTGTCCCTAGTCTCTGCCTATTAAAATTCTGCTCAGCTTTCAAGGTCACATTCTGTCTTCTTCATGCAGCTTTCCCAAATCCTCTCAGTCTGTTCCCTACAGCACATTACTGCTCTTTTGTTAAACACTAGTTCATTCTGACCTCTGTAATGTTGGTTTGATCATACATTTGTCCTTCCATAAATACTTATGGATGACCTCCTAAATGTCAGGCACAGGAAATAAATGGGGAACAAGACTGAAATCTAGACATTCTTCCTGACTGTGTGGGGGTGATGAGGACCACTGGACCTAGCCCGCCAATAGCAGGCATTGTGGGATGAACTGAAGTGTCCCTGAACAGCATGAATTAGGGAGGAGGCAGTCAATCTGGCTACCTTGCCTTGGTTTTCCTGAATGGGGTGTGCAACTTGCTGGGAAAATTGTACTGCTTGGGGCAATAAAGGGAATTTTCAGTTCCTTGGGAAAAAGAAGGCAGAATAGACTCCTCAGAAAGTAGTTCTTTCTCTAAAGGGAAAAAGCTCTACAGAAAAAATTACAATAGTTGAGACAAAGTTGGCTTAAATGTTGTTGTATTGAATGGAATGAAATGAGATCATTCACAAGAAGTATTCAGCATCGTACCTAAAACATACTGAGGATCAGTATAGTTCAGTCATTGTTATTCTTTTACCCCTTCCTCTGACCCTCCATGAAAATGAACATGTCAATCCTTTGGAGCTGGTCTTTTTGTGGGGAAGGGGAGGTATCAGGAGTCTGGGGCAAACTACCAAGTCTGGCCTCATGGTTGGCTTAGGGGACAAATCAAAGGCTGCCCAAAGAGAGCCAGTCACACTGGAGTATTAATGCCATTTACTGAGTGCTTTCCTTATGCCAGGAACTGGGCTAAGAGCTTGATGTAAATTATTTCATTTAATCTTCAAAACGGCCTATGACATAGATACTATTATCACCCCCTCGTTTTATAGATGAGGAAACCGAGGCACCAGGAACACAAATAATTTGCTCAAAGTTGCACAGTTAATAAGTGGGTGGAGCTGTTATTCAAATCCTAAATTTCCAAAGCTCGAGACTCCACCATTTTCCCTGCTGTCCCTCCACTAAGCATGAGTTCCCTGAGGGCAGGAAAAGATAGTCTTGAAGGAGGTATGGCCTAGGATGTTATCCTCATTTTATAAGCAAGAGAATGGAGGCTCTGAAAGTTAAGTGACACAGTCAGTACGTTTTGAAATCAGGACTACAACTCCTGTCTCCTGACCCCTACTCACGTGCTCTTTCCATTAGAGGAGTTTGACTGCATGTGCAAACGTAAAATTCCCATGTCATGCATGATTGCTGTCTGCACTCCTGGGTTGATAGGCTCACCAAGCCCCAGCCAGGACTAGAGTCTTCTTCGATTTATGGTCTTATTCTTCTCTGGTCTGGGTTATTCCAAGGTCAGTTGGACTAATGAATAAGGGCTGCTTTGCAGTCTATGTTCAATTTAAAATGCATGATGCCTGTCAGACTTACTGTTTTAAAAAGGGAGCTCTCATTGAGGCAAGGATGCTATTTTAAAGATGATTCTGTGATTGGTTTTAGAGAGTAGATCAGATACAATTCAGAAAGATAGTGTTGAAATTCATGACATGTGAAAAAAAAGGCACTAAATTCTCAAATGAACTGCTGATAAGAACAAAACGATTCTCTGAAATATTTCACCAAAGCCTTTTGAGGCCATTAAGAAAGTGCCTAGCCAGAGCTGAAAAGTGCCCTTAATGGCTGTTTCTTTTATGGCAATTGAATTATAGCCTCAATCTCCACCCAACTTGAATCTCATTGAAGCAGTTTATTTTAAAAATTAGTTACAAGTGTTCTGGTTTAAAAGGTGGCTGGGTAAGTATCTCTTGACACAACCTCTTCCAACCTCCCAATAAAAGTCTGTGAAACAGAGAAAATGTCAAACATGTATTTAAAAAAACTGCAGACTAGGACTGACATACTGCTGCCAGAATCTGGGACTAATTAACACCAACTTCGATGCCAATGGAATTGGCCTGAGAATGAAGATCCTGTCCTACCCTTGCTCTGATATTAGAAACAGAGCAAGCAGCGGTAGAGTGCATGCTTAGCCTGCATGAGGTCCTGGGTTCAATCCTCAGTACCTACATTAAAAAATAATATAAAAATAAATAATCCTAATTACCTACCCTCCCCCCCAAAAGAAACAGAGCAAGTCAGACTGAAAGTAATAATGATAATAATAGTAGTTAATTTTGTTAAAAGATAAACTGAGGCATATTAAAAATTTTTAGAGATTATTTGAGCAAAAGTCGATTGGAATTGGGCAATTCTATACCAGAAGTAGTTAGAACTGATCCCCTGGCAGGAGCTAGGGGAGCTAGGGGCAAGGTTTTTAGAGAAGATGCAAAGCAAAACAGGGAAATTGATTGATTGATAGCTCCAATAGTTGCATTACTTGGGAAAGACTCTGGCTCTTTGTGATTTGTTGTTGTTACTATTGAGGCATTTATAGGCATTGACTCTGGCTGAGGGTTCGGTTTTCTCACAGAGGCTACCAAGTCATCAGAGCCACCTCGGTCCTTGTTTGATTACTTTAGCAACAATTACTGATTGCTGACCACATGCAAGGCACTGCTGTAAACATTTCACATAAAATTAAATCATTTAACCCTCTCAGCAACTCTATGAAGTAGGAAATACTATTTCTCCCATTTTAGAGACAGGGATACTGAGGCACAGAGAGGCTAGGATTACAAACATAAGAGGAAACATAGTTGTATAATTTGGAGGGTGACTTCTGCAGACAAATTAGAACAACCCTCCCTCCAAACCTGGGGCTATGCAGAATTTGAACAATACATATGTGTTATAATAATAATATTATAAACAAAAATATACCTTTTATTAAAATGTTTGAGAAACATTTACAAAAAGTGATCTTATACTAGACCACAAAAAAGTTCAATCAATCTCAAAAAGTAGAAATTGTAATGACTACATTCTCTCCCTAAAATTCAATAAATCTAAATAAGAAAAAGGTTTAAGGATAAAGCCCTCAACTTCATGGAAATGAAAAACACTCTCCTAAAAAACTGTCATTAAGAGAGGAAATTAATGGTTCAATTGTAGATCGTTTAGAAAATTGCAGTGAGAACACAGTATATCAACTCACGGGACGTTGTCAAAGCTATCCTCATAGGCAAATTCACAGCATAAAATAATCTCATTGTTTAACAGCAACAGAATAAAATAGATAAACTTCCTTCTTTGACTCAATAACTTAGAAAATAAACAGCAAGATAAATAAAAAAGAACCAGAAACAAACAACATGAAATTGATATATATGGTGGAGACTGTAGGTTGATTTTCTTACTGTTTCCAATCCTAACTTTATTTTCTCTTATCTTCTATAGAAGCTGGGAAGTGAATTAAGTTAACTTTGCAGGACTCCTTATAGGTAGGAGTGGCCATGTAAAGTAAATCTTATCAACAAGGTATCAATGGAGGACTATTGACGGGGCTTCTTGAAGCACTCTTGCTTTAATGGTAGAAAGGGGTACTGTCAGAGCTGATTTAGTGCTTTCCCTCTTCCCCTTCCCTGGCCACATTTTATACCCTGAATATACCCCTGATATCTGACAGAATAACCATCTTGTAACCACGAAGTCACAAACGTGAGAAGGGAAGCCCGTGGCTAGGGATAGTGAATTGAAACAACAGAATGAGTCTAGATCCCTCACAGCACTATTGAGTAGTTGAACGAGGCTAGCAACTATCTAACTCTGAGCTCATTATTGTGTTAGAAAAGTGAATGCCTATTTCCTGAAGCCACTCTTAGTTGCATTTTCTGATGCATGCAGCTAAATACACTTCTAACGGTATACAAGTCAAAGAACTGATTCTAAAAATAAAAACAAAACCTCTGGCAAGCCCAATTTTTAAAAAAAATGAATAAACAAATAAATAAAATATTTAGTCCAGTATATCATAAATACAGAAAGAATTTAAAAATTTTTAAAGAATACCATGCTAATAAAATTGACAATCTCAAAATGAATCTTTGACTATAGAAAAAATAAATGAAAAATAATCATTATACATTCAAGTTTTTTATTTCCTTCTAATTATTGTATTAGTCAAGAGTTGGTCAAGAAAGTGAAGTACTCTGGTTATTTTAGGTAGGATATGATTTAGGACAGGGAATACATGCTTTAAAAACCATTGGGACACACACACACACACACACACACACACACACACATTGGGACACACACACACACACACACACACACACACACACACACCCCAACAGAAGATGACTGACAGCACTCAGGTTCCTGCCAGCTTTCAGAATCCAGAAGTTCCTACTATCTTCCCAATCTGCAACTGTAAGAAACCAATCCCTGACAGTGGTCACAGTTGCTACAGCACCAAGGTGGGTGTCTCTGGGTGGAAAGGCCCTGAGGCCACTGCACAGCAGAAGGAATAGTGTGTTTTCCTTCTGCCTTCTGAGTCTCACAGTGAGTGCCTCTTGTTAATAGACAATAATTCAGAACCTGCTGGCAAAGGATTTAAGGAAATGTAGTTCTCATGTTTCCAGCCCCAGGGGAGGGGTGTGGTTGGTTGGTGCACATTTCTTTTCTTTTTTTTTTTTTAATAGCTCTATACTTGAACCTAGCCATAACCCTGTACATAACACTAACAATGAACCTAGCTTTAAACCTGAAACTAGACCTAACCCTGAACATAGCACTAACTCTGCACATAGCCCAAGCCATGAACCTAGTCCTAACCCTGCACCTAGCCCTAACCCTGCACCTAGCCGTATCCCTGCTCCTAGCCCTAACCCTGCACCTAGCCGTATCCCTGCTCCTAGCCCTAACCCTGAAACTAGCAGTGACCCTGAACCTAGCCCTAGCAATGCGCATAGCCTTAACCCTGCACCTAACCATACACTGGCAACTAACCCTAACCCTTAAACAAACCCTAAAAATGCACGTAGCCCTAACCCTGCACCTAGCCTAACCCTGCACCTGGGCCTAACACTGAACCTTGCCCTAACCCTGAACATAGACATAACCCTGAATGTAGCCATAAACCTGTGGTTGGTGCACATTTCTTGATGTCAGACTCTTTTGTTCTTGCAGCAATCCACGTGGGTCAGGTCATGCTGTTCCTGTAAACCTCTCCAACAAGACAAATGTTATTCTCTGTTCTGCAACTTTCTATCTCTATACGAATGGAAAAGTGTTATACCCTTAAAGGTCAGAGCCTTGAGAATGGGCTAGCCTGTATATTTCAGGCTCTAGACAACATTCTTTTATAAAAGATGCAGAACCAGTGTGACTAAGCACAGGAAACAGAGCACAAGGTTAGAGCTAAAGGAACAGATCTCATAGGGAGTCAGATTTGTTCTTCCCTATTATAGCTTCAGGGCAAGCCATGGAGAGTATGGTTGTTGCCAGAAACGCTGTGCCCAGGCTGGGAGGGAGAGGTAGAAGAAAGTCCTCTGCTCTCTCTCCTCCTGCCCTTTTACCTTCTGCCAGTGCGTACACGTGATACAGGAAAAACAAATGTGGGGCATGAGGAGGGCCGTGTTCAGGGTCTCGGCTGAGTCTCTGGGACGTGCCCCGCCAAGTGTGGGTCCTTGGTTTCGCGCAGGAAAGAATTCAAGAGCAAGCCACAGTTGAGAAAGATAGATTTATTTAGAGAGATACATACTGCATAGAGTGTAGGCTGTTCCAGAAGGTTAGAGAAAGGCCACGAGGTGTGGGGGTTGGGTGCTCAGGTTAAAGTAAAAGTAGATACACACTCCACAGACAGACTGTGGGCCGACTCCTAAGACGAGGGAGCGAGAGAGGCCACGAGGCATGGTGTCGCCAGTTTTTATGGGCTTGGTAGCTTCACCCGCCAACAAGTGGGAAGACCATTCCAACTACCCTGGGGTAGGGACTGGGATTCCCAGGAATTGGGCCACTGCCCACTCTTTGACCTTTTGTGGCTAGCCTTGGAACTGTCATGGAGCCTGTGAGTATGTTATTTATCTTGCTAATATATTTCAACGAGCGTATAATGAAGCTCAAGTTCTACTGGAAGTCAAATCTCCTGCCATCTTGAGCTTCAAGGCATACTGGGAGTTGAATCTTCCACCATTTTGGTGTTAATTGCTGTGTCATTCCTTGAATGTCTATGCCCTGCCCTCTTCCCCCCTGTCTCACAGACCAAGCCTAGGAGAAGCCAGAGAGCAAATGAGCCCCTGTCTGTAAAGATTAGTCTTGGAGCACAGAGCAGGGCTGAGCAGGCACCTCCTCTCTCAGAGGAGCCAACAAAGAACAATGAGAACGTATTTAGACTGTCTCACTTATGAACGGTGCTTCAATCAGGAACTGGTCAGAGGAGAACCCCTAGGAGATGTATAACATAGGGATATGTTATACAGATGAGACCTCTTGCAGTTGTGGGAGCCAGTTAAACAATTTCTATATGGCTGTTGCTTCCGTGTCTGGATCTGGAGCCTGAAGTTAGCAAAACAGGCAACGAGGAAAGGAGGGACGTGAGGTGGGGCAGCAAGAACTGGAGCCTGCAAAGACAGACTGGACCCTACATCAGGCTCTCACTGCCCCCAAGTCTCCAATTTTGATGATGGGGGCTTTGTAGGAGAAACTGGCACCCTTCTCACAGAGCTGAAATGTATCCAGCCCAGGAGTCAGTGAAGCTGAAGATGCTGGCAACCAGGAACTCAGGTTGCTGTGGTCCAGCTGCCGTCCCACCCCAATGAGGAGAGTCCGCAGGGCAGTGACAGCACTCTGAGAGGCATCAATGCCTCGTCCCTGGCAGCAAACTATCAGTATATGAGACTAGCTCCCACTTCACTCCCCTTCCCAGTCTCAGCTGTCTCTTGTGGTCCAGCTCACCCAGAACTATGCACAGAAGGCAATTCTGGAAACAGCCCCAGCTAAACTAAGTTGATACAATATATAAAATCCACCACAGAGTTGCAAAAGGACGAAAGAGGGTAGTAAAATGAAGTATTAAGAGAATTATTTACCACAGCTACATCAGGTTTACTCCAGGAAGCAAGTATAGATTCACGTTAGAAAAATGTATTAATATAATGACATCAGTTCAACAATCTCAAAAAGAAAAAAACTGTAGGATAATATCATCAATAGATGACAAAGAGACATTCAGCTATAATTCATCATTCATGCCCGATTTAAAAAAAAATCCTCATAGAAGTTTAGGAATAGGAAGATACTCCCTCTAACCTACAGTATCTCATATTGACAGCCTGTGTCTTCCTTAATGTTGAAACACCAGAAACATTCCCATTAAAACCAGAGAGAGGCAGAAATGCTACATGTCTCTACTATTATGTGGCATTGTTCCAGAAATTTCATCTGATGCAATAAAATATCAGGCAGAAATAAAAGGTAAAATTATTGGAAAGGAAGAGTCAAAATTACTGTTATTTGCCAACAATATGATTACATATCTTTAAAAGACTGCAGGAGAATCAGCCAAAAGCTCTTAACATTAATTCATGATAAGTAAAATGGTGGCACTCAAGAAAATTGTGCAAAATCCAGTAGCTTTCCTCTATGCCAGGAACACCACTTACATAACATAATGGGGAACAGAATTCAACCACAATAGAAACCAGAAGACATTAAATCCCATGACATTGGCATTTTTTAAGAATACAGATCATTTCTATTGTTGAATGTCTCTTCATTTGGGTTTGTCTAATGTTTCCCCATGACTAGATTCAGGTTATGCATTTTTGGCAGGAATATCTCAGAAATGAGGCTGTATCCTTCTTCTTGCATCCTCTTATGAGGAACATGGTATCAATTGTCCCATTATTGATGAGGCTGACTTTGATGTCTGTTAATGTGGTGTCTGCAAGCCTCCTCTTCTATAAAGTTACTTTTTCCTTTTGTGGTGATTAAGCGCCTTGTGGGAATTTATTTTGAGGCCATCCAAATATGCTGTTTCTCAGCAAACTTTCACCCATCATCCATGTTTTATATGATAATAGTGCCAAAGGTGGGGTGAGATGTATATTTACACACCATGCTAGTGCGAGGATAAATAGATCACATTCTCTGATAAGCAACTGAGCCATCCTTATGAAGAACATTAAAGATTATCATAGTCTTTGATCTAATAATCCAACTTCCAGGCATCTATTCTAGGAAATCTATCTAAAAATCAAAGTGTGGCCCAAGAAGTATTGTTTTCATGTCAGAATTACTCATAATAGTGAAAATTTGGTAACAAAATAAATGTCCAACAATAAACGGGTAGATAAATAAATTATAATAGTTCTGTAGCAAGAAATAATATATAATCAATTATCTTTAAAGATTAATGGAAAAAAGTCACTAAACTATTATTCTAACTTAGGATTTTAAGCTGCATATATAGTATATACTTATAGGATATTAATCTTTTAGAAAAAATACACCAGTATCTTAAAAGTATTTTTCAGGGATAGTTTTGCAGGTCATTTTTATTGTTTCTTTTATATTTTTCTGCATTTCCCCAGTGTTCTACAATAATATATTTATAAATTCTTTTTATAACTGAAAAAAATCTTAATAAAGAACACTGAGTATAAATTAATTTTCCTGCACATTTTTCTTTTATGAATTTGTGATCTATGTGTTACCTCCTCTGGAGTCAGCAACAAAGAGTCAGTGGAACAGCTGACAAAGCAGGTAAAAATCACTTGAATGTGTTTGATGGCCATCAAATGTGATGTGTGATGCTGTACGCTTACATCCATCTGGTCGGGCCATTTTATTCATTAACCTCACAGATTTAATCAGAAATTCACCCAGTAGTTAGGCAGTGTTTTATAATGTACAATATACTTTCATTCATTGTCTCATTTATTAAATGCTGAACTATTTTAGGGCATTTTTATCTGACCACTGAGAAAACCTTAAAAATTTCATTGAAAACTGAAGTCACTTAGCCTCTTTCGACCTCTCTTTCTTTGCGGGAAGAACATTGTGTAGAAAGGACTCAGGTCTGAGGCTCTAAAGACCAGGATTGGAGTTGTCTTTTGGCACCTTATCAGCAGTGGGCCCCCCATGCAGTCACTTCATCTGTCTCTGCTTCATCTTCCTGGTCTTCAAAACAAAAGAATCCTAAGGTTACATTTAACTGTGTTAGACTATGATTCTTCAACGATGTGTCAGTTCCTTCCACGGCAGAGTATCCTCTGTCCCTGTGAGTCACTACAATGTCCACAAATATCAGTGCCCTTGCGGTGTGTCTGCAAAAAGCATCCCACAAATGTACCTTAACAAGTTCACACGAGGACCGTATTTTATTTTGCCCTGACAATCATAAGCACTGGGCAAAGCTGTATTTTCACTGCATTTTTCCAGACACTTTGGACCTCTTTCTTGCATGGCCCAGTTCTTTGTTGTCAACTCCCTTCCTACTCTAACCCCCTTTAAAGACTTCTGACCACGGTGCAGCAAAAGGAATTTTATACATAAATGCACAGCTATTAGGCATAGTGCAAAAAGCGAGCCACAGTATTCCAAGTTCCATAAACAATGTCTCAAATAAACACTTCCCAGTGAGTTGGGTGAAATAAGGGGCAAGGGGAGTTCATGCCCCCAATTCCTCAAGGAGACCATGCCTTGAGCAACTACTTACAAGAACAGGCTTTTCAATTGACCCTCACACTAGACCCTGCTCCTCCCAGTAAGAGCTATAGCACTTTTATGAAAACGAGGTCCTTATAGAACACAGTTTGATTAATTCCTAAGTCGCTTCATCTGAAGTCTGTTTTAGATAACGCTTGCTAACCTTGCCAAGTTTTTAAGGCTTCCAGTAGTCTTTGTCAAACCAAGAGTTGGGAACTGAATAATATTTGTTGAGGGCCAACCCACAGGATGGTTAAATCCAATTATATCAATTACCCCACAACAATCTTGTGAGCTGTCTTATCTTCATTTTATCAAATGAGAAAAATGTCTCCAAGAGATTAAATGAGTCACCCTAGGTCACACAACTAAACAGATCTGCCTGACAGAATCTATGATCTTTCTACTACATCTTGGCTATCCAGATCTGGGGAATTCTGAGTAAAGTTTAATCCATCTTCATTCTGTTGCTATAGGATCATTTATTCATTCAGCAAACATCTACCAAGTGTCCCCTTTAGTGTTGATATCTTAGTCTCTTCTGGTTTCTGTAACAAAATACCATAAACCTGGTGCCTTATAAACAACAGAAATTTATTTCTTTTCCTTTTTTTTTTTACATTTTTTAATTGAGTTATAGTCATTTTACAATGTTGTGTCAAATTCCAGTGCAGAGCACAATTTTTCAGTTAAACATGAACATACATATATTCATTCAGAAATTTATTTCTCACAGTTTGGGAGGCTGGAAGTCTGCACTCAGGTTGTTGAGCCTGCACAGTCAAGTTCTGGTGAGGGTGCCCTTCTAGATTGCAGACTGCCTACTTCTCATTGCATCCTCACACGGCAATGAACAGAGCAGAGGAAGCAAAATCTCTTGTGACTCTTACAGGGACACTGATCCCATTCACGAGGGTCCCACTGATATGACCTCATCTAATCCTAACTACCTCCCCAAGACCTTACCTCCTAATAACATCACAGTGCAGGAGTAGGGGTGGAATCGAGCTTCAACATGTGAATTTGGGGGAGGGGCATAACAGTCTATAATAGTCAGGAACTGGACTAGGCTCTGGGAATTCACTATTGAATAAAAGAGAAAAAGTCACTCCATCTGTTGGAGCTTATCTTCCAATGGGGAAGACAGATAATAAACAAAATAAGTAAGTAAAATACCTAGTGTGTAAGTGGTGATATGTATTAAGGAGAACGGTGGGATTAATTGACAGATCAGTTTTGGACATGGTTAATTTTGAGATGTCTGTTAGCTATCTGAAAGAAGGATGTACTGGGGGACAGTTGGAAATATGGGTCTGGAGTTCAAGGGGGAGGTGAATGAAATCACTTCACTGTTAAAAAAGAGTCAGAAGAGAAATCCTCGGATTTTCTCTATTTGTAGTTTAAAAGCTCCCAGTCTTGACATTGTCAGCAGTCTGAGGACAAAGACCGAGAAGTCAGAGAAACGATGTGTGTGTAAGGAACAAAAGATGCTCAGTTCGGCTGGAGTGGGATGTGATGGGGAATGGATAAAGAGGATGCTGGAAAGTAACCAGAGAAAAGATGGAAAGGATCATAAGGAGCTTGGATTTTGTTCAGAGGAGAACAGGAAGACCAGAAAATCAGTTGAGGGAGAGAAGGTGTGTGCATTAGAGAGAGAACTCTGGCTGCAATGGAGACTGAACAGATGGCAAGACTGGACATGGGAGGTCCACCCAGAATCTGCTGCAGGAGCTCAGGTGAGAGAAACTGGAGGCCTTAACCCAGGCAGTGGCAAAAGATGGAGAAAAGTGAGTGAGTCCAGTTTGGTTTGGAAATGAAAGTTGGGCAAGGGTGAGAAGGGAGTTGGGATGCCCAGGTTTCTGACTTGAAGCAGGAAGGGAGGCTGATTTGGAAAGGCCAAAGGTGAGTTTAGTTTTCCATGTGTTGTGTTCGAGGTAGCTGCGGAAAGTCCAGATAAACAGTTGAGTGTGTGGATCTGAAACTCATGGGTGAAATCTGAAATTGTTACTGAGCCCAAACTCGTTCTGCTCATTGCGTGATAGGCCAGTAAATTGGGAGACGAAGTGTTGGGGCAAGGAATAATGACTTTATTCAGAAAGCCCGCAGACCGAGAAGAAGGCAAACAAATATCCTGGAGAACCATCTTCTGCAAGTTAGAATTCAGGCTCCTTTTATACTACAAAGGGGAGGGAGTGTGATTGTTGCAAACTTCTTGGTGTTGGAATCCTTTGTTCTTGCAGCTGTCCAGTGGGTCAGGTCACGGTGTCCTTGTAAACCTCCAACAAAACAAATGTTATTTTCTCTTTCTTTTAACATTTTTTATTGATTTATAATCATTTTACAATGTTGTGTCAAATTCCAGTGTTCAGCACAATTTTTCAGTCATACATGGACATATACACACTCATTATCACATTTTTTCCTCTGTGATTCCCTGTGCTATACAGTATAATCTTGTTTATCTATTCTACAATTTTGAAATCCCAGTCTATCCCTTCCCACTCTCCGCCCCCTTGGCAACCACAAGTCTGTATTCTATGTCTATGAGTCTATTTCTGTTCTGTGTTTACGGTTTTGTTTTTTGTTTGTTTGGGTTTGTGTTTGTGTTTTTTGGATTCCACATATGAGCGATCTCATATGGTATTTTTCTTTCTCCTTCTGGCTTACTTCACTTAGAATGACATTCTCCAGGAGCATCCATGTTGCTGCAAATGGCATTATGTTGTTGTTTTTATGGCTGAGTAGTATTCCATTGTATAAATATACCACATCTTTATCCAGTCACCTGTTGATGGACATTTAGGCTGTTTCCATGTTTTGGCTATTGTAAATAGTGCTGCTATGAACATTGGGGTGCAGGTGTCATCCTGAAGTAGGGTTCCTTCTGGATATAAGCCCAGGAGTGGGATTCCTGGGTCATATGGTAAGTCTATTCCTAGTCTTTTGAGGAATCTCCACACTGTTTTCCACAGTGGCTGCACCAAACTGCATTCCCACCAGCAGTGTAGGAGGGTTCCCCTTTCTCCACAGCCTCTCCAGCATTTGTCATTTGTGGATTTTTGAATGACGGCCATTCTGACTGGTGTGAAGTGATACCTCATTGTAGTTTTGATTTGCATTTCTCTGATAATTAGTGATACTGAGCATTTTTTCATGTGCCTTTTGATCATTTTTATGTCTTCCTTGGAGAATTGCTTGTTTAGGTCTTCTGCCCATTTTTGGATTGGGTTGTTTATTTTTTTCTTACTGAGTCATATGAGCTGCTTATATATTCTGGAGATCAAGCCTTTGTCGGTTTCATTTGCAAAAATTTTCTCCCATTCTGTAGGTTGTCTTTTTGTTTTACTTATGGTTTCCTTTGCTGTGCAGAAGCATGTAAGTTTCATTAGGTCCCATTTGTTTATTCTTGCTTTTATTCCTACTAGGAGAAAATTTTTGAGATGTATGTCAGATAATGTTTTGCCTATGTTTTCCTCTAGGAGGTTTATTGTATCTTGTCTTATGTTTAAGTCTTTGATCCACTTTGAGTTGATTTTTGTATATTCTGCAACTTTTTATATTTATATGAATGCCAAAGTGTTAATACTCTTAAAGGTCAGAGCCTTGAGAATAGGCTGTCCTATATATTTCAGGCTATAGTCAACATTCTTTTACAAAAGGTGCAGAACCAACAAGACTAAGCCTAGGAAACAAAGCACAGGGTTAAAGCCAAAGGAACAGATTTAATATGGAGTCAGATTTGTTCTTTCCTTTTAAAAAAATATGTTTAGAATACACACACACACACACACACACACACACACACACACACTCACCCCCAAAGTGGATGAGGGTCACCCAGGGCTGGTGTAGAGCATGCAAAGGGGAACAGAACCCCAAGGAAACTGCATTATCTACGTGCACTATATATCTGTTTAACAACACTGTGAATTGAGTTTTTTCTTTTCAGTTTTCTCGAGAGTCAATTGGTCAGACAACTAGAGGCATTTCCCAGCTCTTGGCATGCGACCCTCTGTCAATTTTGCTTACATCCGAGTTTCATACTTATTACATGAGGAGCACCTGCTGCCTGAAAGCATGTGGAGTTTTGAGTGCTGTCATGAAGTCTTTTTTTAATGCTAGAATTATGAAATATCCTACATACAGGATATGAGAAACTCCCCATTTTTACAACTTTTGAGGCAAGGCTATTTGGGCTGAAGAAACAGCTTAGACTGAGAGCCAGGAAATCTATCAACATGGTAAAAGTCAGACTACAGAACCACAGAGATCAGATAGGATTGGAGGTTTTAATACATGAAAATAGCCTTTTGGTCAATGAAGGTGAAAAAAGGTAACATTTCCACATGTTTTTTCCAGTAAAGTAACTACTCAGGAGAAAAGGTGGTCAGACAAAGAATCATTCCACAAAGAGAAATGTCACAAAGTATATTTTATTACTTTTTACTACCTTTCTTGTAGGAGTTAATGGGAGGAAAGGGAAAATATTTCTATAGACTCTTAAGAGAAGCTTTCTAGGTGGGCTGATCTCAAATATATAAAACAGAATAGAGACTTATGAAAGGAACTTTAAAAAATAATGGGTAAGTGGTTTTTTTCTCTAGAAAAATTGTTACAGTGTGTGATTTTAAAACATTTTAAATCCCCAAACAAATCAACTGAAATGTAATAATTTCATTGTAGGATACACTGAAAATAACAGTTAACACAGTGACTGTGCATCAAAGTGAAAAAGATTATATGCTAGAATGGCACGTGGCGCCAGTTCCATGGTCCGCACAGCTGACTGCCACGCAGCACCTTAAGAGCAAGCCTGATGCTGCCATTGTACAAGTATTCATGTTCAGCTTAGCCAGGAGGTATGACTCCCCCTACATTTATATAAAGGAGAAGAAAAAGTTGTTTTCCAAGTTTGTTTCCACAGCAACAATATTCCATATTTTCTTCTTCTGTGTCTAAACAAGAACAAGCTTCAGCTAGATGGAGAACAATAGGGAAGAACCTTTGTAATCTATTACAAGTTAATCATTAAAGGGATGTTACCTGTAAGCTTAAATTGTACATAATGGCCCATCCCTGGGAACCCTGCCTCCCAGGTAATGAGCGTTAAGCTAAAATACCTTTGTTTAGCTCACAGCAAATATCCTGACCAGGCCCACCTGTGAATGGCTGGAAGAAGGAAAAAATTAACACATCCTCTCCAGAGTCTATCTGGAACCAGGACTTTATCCCCTCCCCTTTTAGTATAAAATAAACCTGGATTCTAACTCCAGAAAGATGGTTCTTCGGGACACTAGACCACCATCTTCTCAGTCTGGTGGCTTTCTGAATAAAATCTCTATTCCTCGCCCCAACAAGTCATCTCTTGACTTAATGGCCTGTTGTGCTTGGAGCAGTGTAAGCTTGGACTCAGTAACAAGTTTTGGTGAAGCCAGCCAGGAGACGAGCTGCTTGTGGCCAGAAGGCTCTGGTTGGGGAATTTGGGGGTAAATTCCTAGCAGCTGCCAGGACCACTTGTCCTGAGGATCGTCATTTCAAAATTTCCCACTCGGCTGCCTCAGTGGTTGGCAATTGGAGCAAGGAACCCACATTTGGGAGCCAAGGGGTGCAGTACAGTAGGGTAAATTGTTCCCATTTGTACAGCCAGCTTTATTTTTTTCTCCGTTTGGGGCTTTTTCTTTGGAAGACATCATTTTATCTTGCATTTGAGTGGGGTACCCTATTGGAGAGAGGAAATAGTTGCTGGACTTTTACCCGATTTGTGAACCAGTTCGTTTGTTCCTTTGGCTGCTAGCATTTATATGCGCCATTTGTGTTGTTTGTTTTTCATTCCTGTCTTTAAATATGGGGGATGTTTCAACTATCCCTAAAGAAAGTCCTCTGAAGTGCCTTTTGGATAAGTGGTCTGATTAGATAGGAACCCATGCCTGAGAGGAAGATGAACAATGTGTGGCCAGGGTATCTGTTTGGGTCTCCACACGGAGGCTATCTTAGGACCCTGTGTACTGTGTACTGCTGCCCTTGTTGTGTTAATTAAGTCGCTTGTGGTCTCCTGTGTTGGTGGTATATGTAAAGCCCCAAGGCCAAACTTGAGGGTTTATTTAGGATTTTGTTTGTCCTTTTTTTTTTTTTTTAACTTTTTTTTTACTGAGTTATAGTCATTTTACAATGTTGTGTCTAATTCCATTCTTGAGTACAATTTTTCAGTTATACATGAACATACATATATTCATTGTTACGTTTTTTGTCACTGTGAGCTACCATAAGATCTTGTATATATTTCCCTGTGCTGTACAGTATAATCTTGCTGATCTATTCTACCTTTCTTTTTGTCCTTTGAATTTTTTTGTTTCACTTGGTTTTGGTACCCTTTCTCTATTTACAGCCAAATCACTTTTGTGATATTTAAAACTTTTACCGATGTCAAATGGAGAAAAGGAACAAGGGAAAAAAGCCTGTTTGCTCTTGCCTGAGGGTGGGACATTCTCAGGGAGGGAAGAGAAATTTTCACTTGGTTGCTAAAATCACCAAAAGCCCCAGCCCAGAATTCAGCCTGGTTTGCTGATGCCAAGCAAAGTGGTTAGAGAGATTCAGTTACAATAAGATGCTGGGGAATGGTGGCCTTTGAATAAATAGCTCTATATAGTCCTGCAGTTAGAGCTATCTGTGAAAAAGCAGGGAAGAATGATAAAAATCCTCTATGTGCAAGCATTTGTGCTATTACATCAGGGAAAATAAGAAAAGGAAGGGAATGAGAGTGAGGACACGTTTCTTCAGACCTGAACTCCTCTGGCTGAGCTAGCTGTCGGAGCCTCTGTGGCGGTTATGTCAATATACACCCCTTCTACCACCTCCCATCCCTGTCCAGCCTCTGTTTCTGACACTGGGGTTCAAGAAGCAAATAAAATGAAGCAATGAAATCTTAAAAGCTAGGATTGGAATGGGTGAAGCAATGCCAAAGGAGGTTTCTTACAGAGATCAACTAGAAAACCTTGTGTCAGTTCCTGGGGCACAGGGACCTGGTCTGGTATCACCACCTAAGACCCAAGAGGGCACCCCGTTTGGACCAGGAGCCACACCCACAGGGCAGTTTCCCTCACGCTGTTATCCTGTAGGGGCGAATGGCCAGCTGGCTGGGCTGTTTAGACTTGTCTAATTGAAAAGATCGCAGTCCTCCTTATAGGGAGGATCTTTTGAAAGCCTATATTTTTGCTACCCACCACCCTCCCTGCGCATTGTTTCCAACATGATGCTTACAGGAGATAAAAGGAGGATGGTCATTGATAAGGCCAGGGAAGAAGCGGGCCAGCTTCACCCAACAGACCAACATGGTTCACCTGAAGCCCACTTGGCAGTACCCACAGCTGAACCAAACTGGGATCCCAGTGAGGGAGGAAGGCCCTTATTACAGCACTACTGTAAATGCATCTTGGCATGGCTTTAGAAAGGGGAGCTAAAGCAAAAGAGGTTGAACAAAATCTAAGAACCTCAGCCAAAGTCAAATGAAGGCCCATCTAAATCTTTGGAAAGAATTTGTCAGGCTTACCGACATTATGCTGATGCAGATTCTGAGGCCCCTGAAAATTGTTGTGAAAAAATGTGTTGCAGCTCGGTGTTACAGGTCAGTTGTGACAGCAACCTGGATCCAGGTGAGACACCAGGCAGTACTCAGAGAGTTGGAGAACTCAGGTTTATTAGCCAGCAAGCCCAGAGGAGTTAATGCTTCAAGCTCTGGACCCCATCTGTAGGTTTACACAGGCCTTTTATAGGCTGCCAGTTTTACACTTTGCAACATCATACGCAAATAAAGTACAACAGAAGTTGACCAACCAGGAACAAGCTTTGTAGAAATAGCCCAATCAGGAGTGAGCTCCATGCAAATGAAGTACTACAAATGGACCAATCAGAAGTTAGGGAAGTGGACCAATCAAAAGTGAGAGTAATAACCAATCAGGAGTGAGAGTATTAACCAATCAGAAGTGAGAGTAATAACCAAACAGGAGTGAAGGAAATAACTAATCAGAAGTGAGCTCAGGGAACCAACAGAATTCTAGATGTAAGTTAGCTGCTTTAGAGGCAAAAAGTGAGATAGAGCCTCTGGGCCAGGGAACTGGATGGTGCTGGGAGGAGAGCAGCGGCCCTGCCCAGGGGTCCTGCCAGTCTTTTTATGAGGCTTCCTGCCTCACTAGAATGGTAAATTTGACCTTTTTGGAGGGCAAAGCACCTCAGATAGCAGGAGAAATTTGCAAAAATTAAATGGTGCATTTGGGATGAACCCTTATCCATTGGTAGACATTGCTTTTGAAGTGTTCGACTGGCAACTGGGAAAACCACGGAAGGAAGATGTGAAACAAACACAACTTCTCTGGCTGTGGCCCTGGATTCCTGGAAGGCGTCACCTGGAAAGAGCTAAACCACAGTTCTATAACTGAGGGAGAACGATGTGCTTACTGTAAGGAGGAAGAACATTGGAAAAAAGATTGCCCTAGGCTAAAACATAAGAAGAAAAACAAAACGAAAGACAAGAGTCTCTCATACGGTAGAAAGTGAGGAACACTCTGACTAATGAAGAGGAACAGGGGCTCCTTTGGACTTGTGGTGCTCAATTCCAGTTTCCCCACAGGAGCCCTGGGTAAAATTGACAGTGGGAAATTGTAATAGGGAAGAACTTTGCATTCTATTAAACGTTAATTCTATTACAAGTTAATCACTAAAGGGATGTTACCTACAAGCTTAAATTATACACAGTGGCCCATCTCTGGGAACTCTGACTCCCAGGTAATGAGTGTTAAGCTAAAATACCTTTGTTTAGCTCACAGCAAACATCCTGACCAGGCTCATCTGTGAATGGCTGCAGGAAGGAAGAAATTAAACACATTCCCTCCAAAGTCTGGCCAGAACCAGGACTTTATCCCTTCCCCTTTTAGTATAAAAGAAGCCTGAATTCATTTGCACATATATTTGCACATACTAACTACTATATATAAAATACATAAATAACAGGTTTATACTGTATAGCACAGGGAACTATATTCAATATCTTATGGTAACCTATAATGAAAAAACATGAAAACAAATATATGTAAGTATGTGTATGACTGAAACATTATGCTGTACACCAGAAATTGATACAACATTGTAAACTGACTATACTTCAATTAAAAAGAATGCAAAACAAAAAGAAGAAGAAGAAGCCTGAATTCTAACTCCAGAAAGATGGTTCTTTAGAACACTAGACCACCATCTTCTCAGCCTAGTGGCTTTCTGAATAAAGTGGCTGTTCCTACCTCAACAACTTGTTTCTCAATTTATTGGCTTGTCTGTCACACAGCAAGCAGTGCAAGCTTGGACTGAGTAAAAGGAGTGGAATAAAATCCTTGCAAAATACCAATTTAAGACAGATGATGAGTGTGAAATCTCCAGTGATCATATTCAACAAGCAGTGATGAGAAGCCTACCCTAGACCAGGAACTGTGCTAGGTCCTGGAGATGCAGGAATGAAAAATACCTCAGGCTCTCCCTTCTGCTAGATCCTCATATACTGCTGAGAAAGACAGCCATATAAAAGGATGAATATAATGCACATATAATACTATACAGTCCACCGTGCAGATTCTGTGGATTTGGAGGGCCCTTTTAGGGACTTAAGCATGTGTGGATTTTAGTATCCATGGCGGGTGGGGGTCCTGGAACCAATCCTCCCATGGATATGATGACTAACTGTATGTGCTATAATAGAGGTACACTTGGAGTGTTAGGAGGACGCAACTGATGGCCTGATGAATTCATGGATATTTGATCTTGATCTTGAATAACTGATGAACTTTAACCAAAGAAGAGAGAACAATCAATGCAAAGAGAGTTGTAGGTGTGAAAACATGAAAATGGAGGTATGAGAGCAATGCCATTGAGAAAAGCCTTCTGGGATGGCTGGAAGAAGGGCAGGGTGGAGGGGACAGAGACCACAATGTGAGGAAAGCAAAGCAGGCTGGGGCTGTTGCAAAGGACCGCACGTGCCTAACTCAAGTGTGAGGATTTGACCTTGGAGATGAGGATCCACCAAACCTAAAACAGAGGCAAGATCCAATCAACACTGCTAGAATAGTCCCCTGAGCTGCCGAGTAAACAATGAGAGTAACTGGAGGAGCTGGGGGAATGGAGGTAGAGAGACACAGCTAAGATCTCATAGTTTATCTGCAGATTTGAGAATGTACCAAGTTGCAAAAACAGATATACAGGCTTTGGCTCCTAATTAGATGACTCAGCAAAAGTTAGTTCCCTTTCTTTCCTCTTTTCTCCCTTCTATCTGAAGCTTGATTCACCCCAGGGTGGGCAGTTGAGCAGGAGCGAATCATCGGTTGGGATTTTGCTGATGAGGAATTCACGTGTGACAAAAACAACGAGCCCAAAATTCTAACACTAGTCAGTGGCAACACTGTAATTTGAACCCAGGCATTTGGACTCCACAGGTTGGAGCTGTAATTACCTCTCTGTGTCTCCTCTAATTGAGTGGTAGTTGTGTTTGAAGGGATTAAATAGGAGAATGCATGTCTCTGCTGAAATGATGATATAGGTAACCTTTTACTTGATTCCTTTCTCTTCTCCCCATGTCTGTCCTTTTGGTGTATGACCTTAACCTGGTCATTTCTCACTTTTCAGAGTCTTACATGGGTGCGTCCAGTTACCCTTACCCCAAAACCAGAATTGTTCTCTGCAGTCTTGACATTTTCTAATCCCAGGCCCAAACACAGACTCTCCCAAGCCTTTTCCTAAAATATACCCTTCCCACTGGCCCTCTGGGAAATACCTGAACCTCTCGATACGGCTCCTGTTACTCTTTCCCCCGTAAGTACCTGAAGTGGGATGCTGTGGAACTACTCTTGACCAGAGGTTGTGCTTTTTACAGAGACATTGATCAATGTTGTTGAGATGCCACTCCATCTAAAACTGTCCCACCCAAAGTTCTGAGCCACATGGGCCCAGGAGGGTCCAGTCCATTGGCTGGCCAGTGACCAATTCAGTTATTTTTCCCTCTCACTTGAATTAAGAGACTCAGAGACTGAGATGCTGAAATTTGGAGTTCAGTTGAAGTGGAGCTAGAGCTCTGCTCATGGGCCGACGAGAGCTGGGCAGTACAGGCAAGACTTGAGGGACCATGCAGTCCTTAACCTCTGGTCCCGACCTTCATTTGACCTGCTGACTACACTTTGTTCCCCTGGGAACTGAAAGGTATCCCCTGTCTGCTTTCAATAAGCTCTCCTTTGGGGTTTGTGTCATTTTGAATGGGTTTCTGTTTCTTACAATCATACATTCCCTGATAGCTGTGTAACCAGGGTTGGCGTTCGCATGTATGAGTTTTATGTGTACTCAGTTATAAATCCCATCAGAGCCAGATTTTTTTTAAATGTCAGGGGGAGTGATCAAACTCATACTGAGGCTCAGCATTGAAAGTAGATTTATTTGCTCATAGCTTGTGATGTTGTAAAACAGGCTGTTCTGTTGCCTCTTTTTTTTTTTTAATCTCCAGATAGTTGATGCCAAAGATCTCTACAAAGCATTTCTCCACCTCCAGTTGGCTTAAAATATTTGGCCAGCCTTAGTCTAAACATTTTGCTAAGTATGAGAACTAACTGTAATGACTAGTTTTATAAGTGAAATGGTAAATGAGAATAATGGTATTGGAGGACATGGATGTAGAATAAGTGCCAATAAATTTTAGGATTTGGATATTGAATCTGTTTGTCATTGTTATCAGTCTGCACACGCACATTATGTACACACATGTATGCATACCAGGACTTGAATGCACAAAGGACAGCACCTGACTTTTGAAAATATGTCCTTTCTTATTTTTAATGGAGGTACTGGGGATTGAACCCTAGCATGTGCTCTACCACTGAGCTATACCCTCCCCACCATGTCCTGTCTTATTTTGACAGGGAGCTATGCCAGGTAGTTAATCTGACAGGAATCATTAGGAAAGTATTGTCTCTGGAAGGTTTTGCAATTTTCCAAATTTATCATTATATAAAGAGGCTCATGAGACTCCACAGTGACCTATGTGCCCTGTTCACTCCATCAGAACCAGGGTGGCCAGCACAGATGCACTGATGAGGGGTGCACTAAATCCAGCTGGAGTGGGCAGCATCCTGACCTGAGGGGTCAGGGCAGACTGCAGCAAATGGTCAGCACAAGGACATCATCTTGTGCAAGGGGTGCGTGTGAGGTAGGCATACCCACGTGGAGTGAAGGCCCTGAAAATTGTCAGGTGTCCTTAGATCAGCATCTCCAGGGGACAACCTAGTCGTGGGCAAGCTGATCAGATGCTGAAAAGGAACAAGGCTTGGCAGTGAGGTGGGTCTGCATCCTAGCAAGGGAAGGCTTTCTATCAGAGAAAAACACCCCATTTTAAAGGGACACAGCTTAGCTAGTCACCCTTGGATATCTGAACATTGCTATTAAACTGTAAAACTGTCTTAAAATGAAGCATGAAGATTAATAGATAATATTCTTTAGCACTTTAATTTTGTAGGATTCAAAATATAAGAAAATGAATTTCCTGGCCTCTTGCCAAAGTAGATATAAATAAGTAGCTATCGAGGCTCTAATTTCCTAAGAATTTTAATAAAGAGAAATATTTATGGTTTGAAATTACCTCCAAAATTATGAAGCAAAGAATAGATAGTTTATGACTTCAGAGAACAAAAAGAAACTTGCAAATACTTGATGTTGGCAGATCAATTAAGTGGTAATACATGCTATATTATAATTTTAATCACCATGAAATTAAAATATGGTAATGAGTGTTAGCATGACTTTATCCTTTCAAACTATGATTTAATTTATGGAACTTTTCTTGACTGCTTCCTTATTTCCTTGGTTATTTTTCTTATTCTGTGTGCTACTTTATATACACTTTCCAGGGCATATTACTCGAGACAGCCACCAATTAAATGAGCTTCTTCCTTTACCAGTTAGGAATCTTGTGGGCTATTCTTGCTTATTTTAATCTAGTCATTTCCATTTCCCTGCGTAAAATATATGGAGAAGTAGAATAAGTCTTTTGTTTAAAGATCTCTTTTTGGTTTTCAAATTATTTATTTTTTCCAGTGACACAAAGGCAACCCAAGTGTCAGCCACTTTCATCAAGGGCGGCCTTCCTCTAACATATTTGGGAAAATGGGAGGAGAATGTTCTTGGCTTGTGTGGCAGCTGTTTGGACCTGGTACACACCTCCTGCCTCCCCCATCTCTGCTGATGTTCTGGTCGTTTTCCTCCTTTATTCATGCCACCATCCTACCCTGGCATCCGTGGTTGGATCATGTTACAAAGTCAGCCTTTTCTTTACAGCTCCAACCTCTCATTCCTAACACCTCACTCTCAAAGCTCCATACTGGAATGTCCACAAGTTACCTCGATAAAGAAGAAAATGTTCAGTAGCACACCAGAAGTGACTTAGATGGTCTACGAAAAAGAACAACAAAAAAGTTAAACCCCTCCTAGAAGATCCCATTATGTCTCCCCAAGGTGCCAGTTTACTCCCTTTATCTTGAGATCGGCCCTCCTCTCGGTCCCTCCAGATTCGCCCTCTTCTTCTTTAGCTCCCTACACATGTAAACTCGCACCTCACCTACAATGTAGGAAGTCTTGCGCCTCTACCCAGAGATGTTGGTCTAATTCTAGAATCCATTTATTCCACACAACCAGGCTATCCCAGGTCACAATAAACCCATTTCCCAAATGCATTTTTATGAAAAATCAGATTTATTCACCCAAAAACATCATGAAGGGGGTGGGGTGCGTTGGGAGTCAGGTGTTAAAGCAAGAAAGTGTTGAGTAGGTTTCTGCACTGAAACCAACCTAATTTCCTACCCCTGTGTTAAACAGCGCTGGGGTCAGCACTCTCTCTCCTGCCTGTGATCAACAATACTAAGCCCAGAAGACCAAGCAAACAGAACTCAGTTGCTTGCTCCAGGAAATACTAACTCCTGCAAGATGAGGCTGTAAATCCACCCAACAGTTAAATCATCAAAACCAAGAGCTAAAAGAGCATGCTCAAAACTCACTTCGAAATCGTAACCCAGCTGCACTCACTGATTTAAAGCTATTATGCCATAAAATTCTACCCAATCCTAACTAATTCCTTGCCTTGTAAGATTGGCTTTAAAATCCCCCTGTCCGGGCCTGTGTTACATACTTCAATGGCTCCCAGTCAGCTATAGGATAAAGTAAAACTTTGATAAAGTAATCCCTGTTTATCCACCTAGTCTCATCCCCAATACTCTCAACATTGCATTTTATTCCAGAACCCTGAGGGATTTGTAACCACCCCCAACATGCACACACACACATCAGGATATTTCACGTCTCCACGCCTTCACCCATTTTTCTCATTGCTTTAAGCACCCTCTCCCTCTCCTCCTCGTTGCCTTGGGCAGGTTCTCTTCCACTTTCATCCATCCGAGGTCCACCTTCAGGAAGCGTTTCATGATCCTCAGGCTGCACTAGGTGTCCATCCTTCCTCTTTCCTCAGAGCTTCTTGTGCTGATACAACAGCACATAGGAATGGTCCTCTGGTACATCCCATCCTCCAGACAGAACCCCATGAAAACCAAAACTGTCTTACTGCTCTCTGGAGTGCCCTGGCGCCAATACTCTGCTTATATGGGAGTGCACAGCTGGTGTATGTTGGACTGCACTGGATTTGCCATCAGGGTAATAGCGAATGTTTTTCTCAATGTACTGTCTGTCCTTCATTTAAGTTGTGTGGGTTTTGACATAGAGTAGTTTTTAATTTTTATGGAGTCCAATCTATTGATCCTCTATTGATTTTGAGCTTAAAAAGTGATGGACCGGTTTTTAAGAGACTCTTCACGACTTGGCTGAGAAATTCTGCAACCTCATGCTCCTCACTGGGAATAGGGAAACCGGGAGGCAGAGGAACAAAGGGAATATCTTACCCGTCTCTTGTCGGGAATTCGTGGCTCTTTTATTTTCCTGCTCAGTGATGGATGGTATCTGGGTCAAAGCCACAAGTTATATCTTGCATCTTGGCTTTTATAATTTCCATCAGTGTGTGAAGACAGCTATCTTCAAGCTAAGCAATTAATTTGCCCTTTGGCCCCCAAGGATGGTCTATACCTAAATGCTTTCAGGGGAAAGGAAAGCAACATTTGCTGGTTCACTCTTTTCTTACTTTATTCTCTAAATAAGTATAATACATCACAGTAATTTACTTAGTGGGCTGTGCTTGCCAGGCTCCGAGCTTTGCGCTTGGCTTTTCTCCATCTGAGATGTCAGCCCATCCTCCCAGGGCCAGCTCAAGTGTCATGGCCTTGATGAGCCCCTTCTCTGATGAGCTCCTTCTCCTTCTAAACCCCTTTGTGCCCCCTTGTAGACACGTGCTTGTATATAACACTACCAAAATATAAGCAACCAAGGGCACAGTCATTGCTCTCATTATTCCTTTGTTCATTTGTTGTTCACACGTTAATGAAGCACAGCAAGTTCTCTGGGAAGCACAGGAAAAACTGGTGAAGTGGTGAACAAGCTACTAGTCCTGCCCTTATGGAACTTGCCTTCTAGCAGGGGAGATGTATTTGATTACAAGCTTGAAAAGTGTTCCAAAGGAAAAAAATAAGAGGGTAAGTGCATATGTGACAGAGGAGTGAGTGAGGTCAAGAAGAACTCATCTGGGCAGTGGTATTTTAGGTTGACATGTGAAGACTGAGTAGACGTTGGCTAGTAATGTGGTTGAGGGGTGGGCAGGGCAGGCTGGGCAAGGGAATCGCATATGCAAAGTCCCTGAGGCATACATCACCACATAGCTGGCTAAGGCACCCACTTCCATACAGAAGCTACCCAACACACGTGTACTAAGTCAAGAAAATGGTAATATATATTAAATAGAATGATATTACTGTGGACAATTGTATTTCTTTAAAATGTTCTAACCTGTTCAACTCTTCACAGTAGAAGCATCAAGAGTAAAATTAACAACTGTCAGGTTATTGGAGAGACCGAATAGGACAGTGATTAAGAACATGGCTCTGGAGTCAGACAGGGTTTAAATCTCATCTCTAACATTTATGCTAGGTGTGTGACCCAGGGCAAGTTACTGAACTTCTCTGTGTCTTAACTTTTCTTCATCTGCAAAATTTAACAACAGCAGCAATAGTAATACATAGTACCAACCTCAGGGGGTAGCTGCAGGGATTAAATAAACTGAAATGTGAGGAGCTGAGCACACTAAACAAAAGTCAATACTCATTTAGTGAAACCAACATTTCATCTGTAAATCTCCTCAACACCACTACCTAAATAAATATTTATTTGAGTTTGAATTAACAGTAATAAGTTTATCAGCAAAAGGGAAAGTGTAATTTTTCCTTTTTGCCTTCTGCTTAAGGAATTTCCCTTGTTAATCTATCTATAGCGTCATTGGTGAAAAGTAGCACAAAGGACAAGATTTCCAAGTGATAAAATTTCGTTTCAGTCTCAGTCATAATGGCACACCTTCCCAGCAACTCTCATGAATTCCAAACATCAATTCTCCTCTGCCTTCACTTTCAAATACCTATAGATTTTGGAATCCTGTTGGCAATCTTCTACAACGTTTCAAACTGGGGCAGCTTAATTAGAATCCTGACTTCTCTCTTTTCCATCAGCAATTTGCTTAAGTTTTGAAAAACATCATTAATACAAAGGATGCAGTGAGTATGCCAGACCATTGGGCTTTTATTTGTTTCTGAGACAAGATTATGAAGGGAAGTGACTTGCAAACGTTTAATAGACTTGATCTTGAAACTTTTTAGCCTTGATGTCCAGCTTTGGAGCTTGCATTTAATTTTGATAAAGACTAGGCTGTTGCTGCAGCTTCATTTTATACCTCGCATTTCTGCATTGGATTGAGCAGCTCACCAGCTTTTTGTCCTATCCAACAGGGCTAGACAGGAGACAAAATTAAAAAGAAGCATTGTGCTGGACTGGAATACAAGAATAATCATTAAGTTGATTTTTCCAATATTACCTTGAACAATCACAAGTGATTGGTCTTTTCATCTCCATTTGGTCCCCTTGGTGAGGATGTGTGTTGTGCAGGTGGCCGAGGCTGCCTGAGTCCATGCAAGGGCAGAACAGGAAATCGGGTAAGGTCACAGAACTCAGTGGTGTTGAGCTTCTGATTTGGAGACTTACCACTGTATCGACTTTTTGGGAGGGAGTGGTAACAGCTTTATTTATTGAGATAGAACTTCATACTATACAATTTACCCATTTAATATGTATAATTCAATGGTTTTTAGAATATTCACAGTCACACCATCACCACAATCAATTTAAGAACATTTTATTCTCAATATCACTAATTATCAGAGAAATGCAAATCAAAACTACAATGAGGTATCACTTCACACCAGTCAGAATGGCCGTCATTCAAAAATCCACAAATGACAAATGCTGGAGAGGCTGTGGGGAAAGGGGAACCCTCCTACACTGCTGGTGGGAATGCAGTTTGGTGCAGCCACTATGGAAAACAGTGTGGGATTCCTCAAAAGACTAGGAATAGACTTACCATATGACCCAGGAATCCCACTCCTGGGCTTGTATCCAGAAGGAAATCTACTTCAGGATGACACCTGCACCCCAATGTTCATAGCAGCACTATTTACAATAGCCAAAACATGGAAACAGCCTAAATGTCCATCAACAGGTGACTGGATAAAGAAGATGTGGTATATTTATACAATGGAATATTACTCAGCCATAAAAACTGACAACATAATGCCATTTGCAGCAACATGGATGCTCCTGGAGAATGTCATTCTAAGTGAAGTAAGCCAGAAAGAGAAAGAAAAATACCATATGAGATCACTCATATGTGGAATCTAAAAAACAAAAACAAAAACAAACAAAGAAACAAACAAACAAAAACAAAGCATAAATACAGGACAGAAATAGACTCACAGACAGAGAATACAGACTTGTGGTTAACAGTGGGGTGGAGGGTGGGAAGGGATAGACTGGGATTTCAAAATTGTAGAAGAGATAAACAAGATTACACTGTATAGCACAGGGAAATATACACAAAATGTTATGATAACTCACAGAGAAAAAAATGTGCCAATGAGTGTGTATATGTCCATGAATGACTGAAAAATTGTGCTGAACACTGGAATTTGACACAACATTGTAAAATGATTATAAATCAATAAAAAATGTTAAAAAAAAAAGAACATTTTATTCTACCGAAAGAAACTTCATACCCTTAAGTTATCACTTTCCCCAACACCCTCATCCTCCTAGCTCTACTTTCTGTCTCTATAGATTTGCCTTTTCTAAACATTCCATATATGTAGAATTTTATAATGTGTGGTCTTTAGTGACTGGTTCTTTGACTTAGCATGTTTTCAAGGTTCATCCATGTTGGAGTATTCAACAGTACTTCATTCCTTTTTATGGCTGAGTGATATTCCATTTTATGGTTATGCCCTATTTTGTTTATCCATTCATCCTTTGATATGAACAGTTTGGTTATTTCCACCTTTTGGCTATTATGAATAATGCTGCTATGAACAATCATAGACAAGTTTTTGTGTGGACATATGTTTTCATTTCTCCATTTCTCTTGAGTACATACCTAGGAGTGTATTTGTTGGATCAAATTTTCTTTAACTCAAACACAAACTGGACTCTGAGTTAGACTAAATGACTGCATTTTGTAAATGACAAAGGACTTATAAAAGATAAGGTTTAATTATAATCATCTTCTAGAATGTTTAATCCTTAATTTACTCCAGTAATGTTGAATCCATTTCTGTTATGTACTTTGCACCGTGCTATGTACAGGGCATAAAGATTCAAAGAGGACTAAGATGAGGGCCTTAACTTCACGGGACTTACTGTTCATAAAAATAAATAACATGTATTGAATCCTTACTCTGTGCCAAGCGTAGTACTCAATGTTTTATGTATATTAAATCCTTGACTACTACTGCTACCATATGAGGTAGGCATTATTATCCTCATTTCATAGAAAACTTAAGCACCCTGCTCAAAGTCATGCAGGTGGTAAGCGGCAGAGTGGGGTCGTCTTTATCACTGTATCACGCTCCCAGGCTTCTTCCCAAGCAATAATATCTTGCAAGAGTTAAGAATGTGTCATTTGAAGTTGGACATCCTGGGTTTGAATGCTGCTTCCCCAACTCACCACATTACCTTGGGCAAAAGAATCACCCTTTCTAAACCTCAAATGCCTAATCAGTAAAGAGGGGCTAATCCAAGTACCTACTTCAGAGAGTTGCTGTAAGCATTAAATGAAATAAACATACATCAGGTACTTGACTTGTAGTTAGTGTTCAATCAATATTAGCTGTTGTTATTATCCATGATAAGCTCTATAAGCAAACCATTACAAGGGCATGTGAGATATAAAGGCTGCCAAATGTTGCAATTTGTCTCTGTTGGAAAAAAAAGAAAGTTAGGCTAAATTACAGAGAGCTAAGCCTGTTTGCCCCCTTTTACCTGAATTCTCTCCATTGCTATTAACAACTGAAGACTTAAAGGCTGGCTTCTGCTTATCTCTTCTCCCTCCATCTCCAGCGCTGCTGGGGAGCCTCATGCAGTGTAGTGATTTGTATTCCTTAAGTGTCTCTTGTCTCATCAAGAAAGGGGCCCACCCAGGCTTGTTTTGGGGTGGGTTTGGAACCTGACACCCAGGAGATGGAGGTAACAGCAAAGGAATCAACCCAGGCATCCACAGAGGCATCAGCCAGGCAAGATCCATTCCTCCCCAGGCTCCCACAAGGAGGGGAACAGGCAATACGATTATGAAAGAGAAGAGCTCATAGAAATGTGTGATGCATTTCAACATAATTACGTTCTGTTTTCCATAACTTGGGGGAGTTGCCAGTGCATTGGGGTCAGCTTGACATGGGACTGGGGAGGCTCAGGGTGCAGTGTGACTTGTCACACTAAGTACACTTGTCTCCCATGGCAACGGGTTACTGGGCAGCGAGAGACGGCAGAGCTGGGAAAAGCATTCAGGGGAATGGTCAACAGGGAGCCCTTCTCTGCATGTTTATCCAGCCCCAGATTTGGCTGATGGTTTCAGAATGTGTTAAGTAGTCATCAGCATTCCCTGCTGTTCTTCGGGATGCGGTTGCTCCAGAGGGAAGAAGAATCAAGATTGGCTTTTTGGTACTTGTTACAAGAAAGTCACACATCCAGGGAACCTGGCCATGGAGAAGGCAAAGTCCAAAATAAGAATGAGTTCCTGGATACACATATACAAATACACACTCCAGTGACTTTCCTGAGGGTCCCTCACACTCACATAGTCAAAGCTTAATAAGTATTTATTTCCTCCCTCCTGTACCTAAAGAACTTCTCTTAGAGATCTGTGTGTGTCATAACTACTTGCCTACATCTGTCTCTGCCCACTGGTTTGTGGAGTTCAGGGGAGACAGGGACTGTGTATCATTCTCTTAGTATTCCCAAGGACTAGCACAGAATCCAGACCATAGTACATGATGAAAAAAAAAGAAAAAATAACAGAATGGAATGCTAGAGGTGAATTCCTTTTGGCTGGAATTCTATTGAATTTAATGATCACATCAAGCCTGTGCAGTTGATTTTATTATTCCTATTTTTAATAGATGAGGAAACTGAGGTTTAGAAAGGTTTAACAACCTGCCCAAGGTCATACGGTTGGTAGAGCTGAAATTGAATTTCAAGTTGAATATCTGACAGGTGATTAAGACTCACATAAAAATCAACCTGTTATCACATTAAGACACCAACTGGGATGACTGAAAGAAAATGCCTGAAGTTCAATATCATCAAAGAGCTTACATTAATTGCCTTCAGGCCATGGCAATGAGCTAAATGCTAGAAAAAGGTAATCTATACAGATGGCACGGGTCTCCAGTGGATTTTTGAAAATAAAAACCTATAAGTAAAATATAGTTAGGCGTAAGAAGAATACCAGCACCACAGTGAACTTGAACCAATCTGAATATGGACCAGATGGAGGAGAGCTCCCAAGAGCAAGGACTGGGTCTTTTTAATCACTGTCGTCCCAGTGCCCTGCACACGCCAGGCACAAAGCTGGTACCCAATAAGTGCTGCTGAGATGGATTCCATTGTAAATGTAAACTCTGTGTAACCATCAAGTCTGAGGTAAAAAATGTCAATCAATAGGATTAGAGTCAAATGAATGCATCCTTCCTAGCTGGCTTTCCCACTTCTGCATCTGGCCTCCTCTGAAGGACTTGTGGGATGTTCACTTCTCCAGGCTTGAGATGAAAACCATGGAAAAATCACTTTAACTGGCATATCCTTGGGGTTAGCACTGCAGCTCTGGCCACAGGCACAGGAAGGGAGTGCTCAGGGGCAAGTGGGGTGAAAGAGTAGTTCACCACAGACAGCAAGCAAGACCTTCTCTTCCCCTCTGGCTGGGAAGTGAGCTGGGAGCACAGAGAAAGCACAAGGCAGGTGAGCACAAGATAGGGATGGAAGCCAAAGCTGTTAGCAGAGCCTGGGGGGCACCTGAGAGTCCAGGGGCGATGATGGGAGGTTGATGCTGAGACCCAGAACGTGGGGCTGCAGCTGGGCCCTGTGCTGCTGCAGATGGGGTTGGTTATGGGTAGAAGCTGGGAGCAGAGTGTGCAAGAAGGGAGCCTGGGGCCCAGGCTGTCAGAGGAGGACTGGTCCAGAAGTGGGGAGGTGGGCTAGGAAGGGCATGTGCATTCAAGAAGGTGTACCATGTGTTGGGGGTAGGCACAGGGGACTATGCTGGGATTATGGGAGAGTACTACGGGAACAGAGACAAGAGTCAAGTCCAGGGGTTCACAGTCTCAGGAGGAAGACAGACGCAGACATAGCCAATAGTGATTCTAAGTGACAAGTAGGAAAACTAAAGATGGAACAAAGTATTAGCATAATTTTTAAAAGGGCAGATGCAGAGGGTTACTGAAAGCTAGTATGTGCAGATAGTGGAAAAGTTTGGGGTTCAAATTCTAACTCTTGTCACTTAGAATGTATGTGACCTAACACAAGTCATCTAGTTCTATTTAAACTTCTGTTGGCTCATCTATACAATGGACTTAACACCTACCTCACAAGGTTTTGTAAGGATTAAAATGAGATCTATGTAGTGGGGGAGGATATAGCTCAATGGTAGAGAGTGTGCTTAGCTTGCATGAGGTCCTGGGTTCAATCCCTGGTACCTTCATTAAGTAAATAAATAAACATAATTACCTCCCCCACCAAACAAACCAATAAAATGAGAATATATGCGAATTGTTTCACACATGGCCCGGGGTAGCAATGCTCTCTGACTATTAATTGCTCTTCCAACTATTGCAACTTCAACTCCTACTTGCCAGGCACTGTGCTAAAGGCTTTTGTCTATGCTATTTAATTTTTGCATATATTCTGCTAGCCAGTTGTTTTTACCCTGAATTTAATAAATGAGAAAATGGAATCTCTAAGTGTTTAAATAAAATAACCAGTAGATAGCAGACCCATGACTCATCTCCAGGCTTGCCCATGTTCAGACACTCTGTTCATCATCTTGTTGCTTGGGCATCATTATAAATCTATTATCAGAACCTACAAAAACTGCCTAGGTTGGTGCTTGGATAATAATAATTATAGTAATAGCAAAATAAATTATATAAATGGTATATTAATTATATAAATGATAAATTTATTAAATTGATAATATAATTATAAATAGAAATTGTATGTATTTATAGTAATTATTATCACTGTAGTAATCATTATTAGGCACTAATGTAAGTGCTTTTCATACATTAGCTCATTCAACCTTTATAAATCATCCTATGAATCAAGAGCTATTATTATCTGCATTTTACAGGGAAATTGAAGTGACTTGCCCAAGATTACATATCTATTAAGTGGTAGAGTTGTGATTTAATTGAGGGAGAGGGTGACTATGGATTCTGTGTGTTTTGTACTACTCCAACTTTAGTTGAAGGAGTTTTTTTAGTTCTTTCTCCGATTTTTCCTTTTCCCTCTTGCTCACCCTTCTTTTTTTCTTTTCTTCTCATTGGCACTTCTCCCCCACTTTCCCAGTCAGGTTATTCACTCAAGAAAAGAACACAAATCTAGGAAAATAACATTTCACCTCACTGATCAGCAAAGCGATGCAAATTACAATGAGAATGTTATTAACATAAGCAAAATTTTTAAAAATAAGAAAACCCCTGTCTGCAGGGAGACAGCTCCATTTCCTGGGATGGTGTAAGCTGGCAAGCCCGTGGGCAGGGAATTGGCACTGGATGGTAATAGCCACAAAAGGGCAATACCATTTAACAGTCATCTTCTCTTTTAACACACAGCAGTAGAGCTGCTTGGGAATTTACCCTAAGGCCATGATGGAAGTTGCTTTCCTCTCATGGGAGTTCCACTTAAGAAGGGGTTGCAAGGTACTATTTACTCTTCTCCCAACCATCCTTTAGCTTAACATCTCTCCCCTGGGGCTAGCTGGGAGAGGCCAGCTCTGCTCCAGGGTAGCACCTAGCCCCCAGGATGCTGTGTCTACAGAGGGGACTCAGGTGGAGCCAGGGGCTCATTTGTCCACTAAGGATGCTACGGTCCCTTCCTGATGTGGGCAGCTGGCATGAGGAAACTCTGCCTCCCTTTTTAACAGAGTTCAAGGCTCTCCGACCTCTGAAGTTGAACATCTGACTTCATCACCCCTCGTTGCTTCTTGCCAATCTGCCGCCCCATCACTCCTGCCACAAAGGATCCCACTTCTCTTTTACATCCTCACTCAATTCCTAGCGCCGCTTCCAGAAGGAGGGGCCACAGCTCTCTGCCAACCAGTTCCTTTCAGAGATTCTTCATCACCCCAGGTGGAGTCCCACTCCCTTCCCAGAAGCCGGGAGGTCCTGAGCAAATAGATCTGTGGTCATGACATTTCCCTATAAGCCTCCGGGGGTCTGGTCAGCTCACTCCTGATGCCCTCCAGTTCTTGGGCAGCAGTTTTAAATCTGTGTACAGTTAGCTTTGACAGGGGCCAGGGCAGGGGCGGTGAAGGGGGTTAGGGAGCACTGGCACTGAGCCCTCTCCTGCGCCCTCCATTGCCTGCTATTGATTTTCTTCCGCCCTCGCTCTTCCACTGCCCCGTAAAGAACCCAAAGTAGTAAAGCTGTCAGGACACTTTCTAGAAGAAAGATGTGCTGAATGGAAATGTTGTTAGTGCCTCTTAAACAAAGGGAGAGGCTGGCATTGCCGAGGGCTGTGAGTGGAAGATGGGTTTGGAGAGACATCTGCAGGGGCAAGGGTGTGGTTGCTGTGGTTCCTAGAGATGAAGGGGGCACCCGAACACCAGGGGCTAATTCTCTGCCTCGTAAGAAGCACAACACACAGTGGGGCTGCTGTGCAGCTTCCATTTCCCTAGGCTGAACACAAACGTCAGGGAGTCCCACAGATCAATGTGACAGTCTCTGTCGCTCCTTGGTTTGCACCCCCAGTCCAGAAAAGAGAGAAGGCTCGGAGACCCGGAATTATTTATAACTTACAAAATCTGCGTACCTTGAGAACATTCTCATCCACCTACACTGGCTGCAGGATGTTGCAAAGGTGTTTTGTTTGCTCCGACGACAGTCTTGGATCAAGATCTGTCTCTGCTATGGACTGCCTCTGTGGCTTCAAGAAAAGTACAGAAGCTTTCTGAGCCCCAGTTTCCTCATTCTTCAGAATGGGGCTACTAATACCTACTTGCAGGACTATGATAATATAAAAGTTGAAACCTATAAAAGAATCTGGTCTAATGTCTTGCACATAAGTATACAATATATACTTCCTTTGCCTTTTCTTCAGTCATTGTCCGGAGCCCTTCACCCAGTCTCAGCATGGCCTGTCTTGTTTTAACAGGGGCTTATCCATCTGTTCTAGGACTTGGTATCTTCCTGGCTTAAAACTACAAAAGCCTTCTTAACACCAGTATAAGGCAGAATACCACAGCTTTTAAACCAGGAGACTGACAGCCATAAGTAATGTTGACCTCAGACAGGTGATATAATTTAGTTGCTCATCTTTATAACAACACAATGTTCATAAAAGTGCATACCATAGTGTCTGGCCTTGAGCAAGCATGCAAGTGTGTGGTAGGCAGAATCCTAGGATGGCCCAAATCCTGGCTGCCTGTTATGCATGTCCTGTAGAAGCCCCTCCCCTGGAGTGTGGCTGGGGCTTGGGAATATGATGGATTTCACTCTAGTAAGCTGTATGGCAAAAGTAAAAGGATTTTGCAAATGTAATTAAGGTCCCAAATTAGTTGATTTTGAGTTCGTCATAAGGGACGTTATCCTGGGTGGGTCTGCTTCAACTAAATGAAGGATTCTCCTGCTGGTTTTGAAGAAGCAAGTCACCAAGAGTTTTACAGCTGCCAGGAAATGAATTCGGCCTCCAACTACGTGAACCTGGACAAGAACCCTGAGTCTCAGATAAGATCAGAGCCCTGGCTGACACTTTGATGCAGCCTTGTGAGGCCCTGAGCAGAGGACCCAGCTGAGTTGCAGTCAGACTCCTGACCTATGGAAACTGAGATAAGCAACGTTTTAAGCAGCAGTGTTTGTGGGTAATTTGTTATGCAGCAATAGAAAACTGATACAAAGTTGCAGACTTTTAAAAAAATGACCATTAATAGTGAAATAGTAGTAAGACAAAATCATTCCAGTGGGACTCTGTTACCATGGCTTGAAAAAGGACCAAGATATTAGTCCTGGAAAATGACTTACTACTATCACCACCACCCCTCCCCCCCCAACCACTCCATTCCCTTAGCTCCAATATCTTCTTCTAAGTAAAGAAAGCTAATCTTCAGTGGTGACAGGGAGAACTCTGGGCTTGAGTGAGAGCCAGGCTATGCTTACCTCCAGCTAGAAAGAGTCCCTGGGGTGGGGAGGGGGAGTCGGAAGCAAAGGGATGCGTCCATCGACATTGTAGATCTCTGAAGAAAGGGCTGGCTTCCCCTCCAGTCAGGCTAAGCTCAGGGAAGGGAAGATGCCCCAGAAACGTTGGGGGAAATGGAGAGAGAGAAGACCCTTGTCTTCCTTGTTTCCTGTGTGGAACCCAAAAAACCTCAGAAAGGAAACTGCTGCAGAGTGTCTGGAGAGGACCTTAAACAGTCCTCATGAGATTCCCATGGCCCGGTGCGAATAAAACAGTAGTGGACCAGAAGGATAGAAAAGTAGCTGCCAGGGGGCCAGACCTCAAGGGGACCACAGGGAACCTCTGCTGAAGAGCCAGAACATCTCACAAATGCCATCATAGATAGAACACAACTCAGAGCAGACAAGGCTTCCCCAATTCTGGCACTCGAATGGGATTTTCTGGAAGTGGGGGAGGGGAGGCAACTAAAAATTAAATTTAAAATTCTACCATCCAGCAAGAAGGGTTGGGGGAGGTTCAACAGAATTATTCTGGGTTCAGCCAAACTGAGTTTTGTCACTGAGGTTTCCATCCATTGAACAACTAGTCTATTTCTGGGAGATCCAGTGAGAAGCAAAGAATGTGTTACCAGGAGGAAGGGGCCTGGCAGATGGTGATGGAGTGGCTCCTTAGAATTATGCTTCCCTCATCCCTGCCTTCCTCCACTGCCTCCATGGTACTTTTTTACACTGTCAGATGGATGTTAGCAAACTGGAGGCAAGCTGAGGCTCGAGCCTGCACCTTGGTGCTTGCTGTCTCTCTTGCTGCTTTTGGAGCCCATCAACCAAGAGAAGCCCAGGCTAGCCTTCTGGAGGCACGTGTCCCAGTCAACAGTCAGCACCAACACAGGTGAAGCCATTTCGGACCATCCAGTCATAGTGTTGCCACCAGATGACTGCAGCTGTGGGAAGTGACCCCAGGTAAAACCCACGTGGGAACCACCCACCCGAGCCCAACCTAATTTGCTGACCCACAGAGTCATGAGTCATTAAAACATTAGTCGTTGTAGGCGGGCGTGTCCTGTGGTGGATTGTTACATGGCAAAAGATCACCATCACAGGGGCACGCAGGGAAAGTATCTCAGTGAGAGGTGTGAAACTGAGTCCCAGTCAGGAGAGCTCGACACAAATTAATTAACTGATGAACCTGTATAACTGTATATTTTGAACCTGGAACCTATATTTCATGTGATTTCCCACACTGACCCTGAGAAGTGAGATCTATTATAGGTGGGATAACTTAAGTCAAAAGAGTTGTGTTAAAAGCTCCTGGCTTTCCACTGTGTCCAACTTGTGTTTTAAGAATGTGTCAGACATATATCCAGAGAAAAATATCATTCAAAAAGACACATGCATCCCACTGTTCACGGCAGCACTATTTACAATAGCCAAGACATGGAAGCAACCCAAATGTCCATCTACAGATGACTGGATAAAGAAGATGTGGTATATGTGAGTGTATGTGTGTATACACACACACACACACACACACACACACACACACACACACACACAATGGTATATTACTGACCCATAAAAAGAATAAAATAATGCCATTTACAGCAATATGGATGGACCTGGAGATTCTCATTCTAAGTGAAGTAAGCCAGAAAGAGAAAGAAAAATACCATATAATATCACTTATATGTGGAATCTAAAAAAAAAAAGGACACAAATGAACTTACCTACAAAACAGATACAGACTCACAGACATAGAGAACAAACTTACGGTTACTACGGGGAAAAAGGGGTGGGAAGGGATAAATTGAGAATTTGAAAATTGCACCTCTTGGGGGGGTGATGGAAATGTTACCTATCTTGATGTGGTGGTGGTTTCATGGGTGTATACATCTATCAAAGTTCATCTCGTTGTACACCTGAAATATGTGTAGTTCACTGTACAGGAGCCATACCACAATAGAGGTGTTTGGAAAATAAAATAAAAGAATGTGCCTGAAGTCTGGCAGCACAGAGTAGCACTTACTGTGAGGTTGGAACCAAACGCTTTGCTGGGACCTAGCATGCATAATAGTTAAGTTCCCTTTGCTTTCTTGTTCATTTTAAGACACAGTCCCAAACCTGCAACCTGCCGACCACAGGACCCTCCTTCTTCCAAAATAAACAGAAGAGTCCGAGGGAATAAAGAGGGAGGGAGAGAACCTTTGTAACACCCCTGAGTGAGAACTGAGAATCACCATGGTGCTCAGTGGTCTCGTATGGGACAAAGACATTCAATTCTGCTGGGTTTAGATGCTGGGCCCAGCCCCCTTCTCTCCCCAGCATGTGCGCCAGGAAACCCAGGCTGAGTCCTAACTCCAGGAAGCAAGAGAGGGCTTCTCAGGGAAGATGTTCAACAGCAAATAGGTGAACACTCTAGTGCCCGGATACTGTCTTCCAGGGATACTTCAGGAAAATTGTGGCTCTATTTTCTATCACTCCTGAATTTTTTTTCCCCCATCAGACTGAGAAAGCAGAGTGATTAAAAAAAAAAAAAAAAAGAGTATGTGCTAAGGAGGGAGGCAGAGGAAAAGTCCTTAAAGAAAGCATTTAATTCACAGAGTTTTAAATTGGGAGATTGTCCTGGGTCTTGGAAGCTCTTAAAAAGGAAGATCTCTGTCAAGAGAGGCACTTTCTCCAGAGCAGTTCTGGCCCAGCCTGTTTGCCCTTGGAAGATGCTGTAAGGTATCCAGAGATCATGAGTCAGCACGTGGTATCCTCTCTAGCAATGCTCCTTCTGGAACTGCTGCATCTTCTGATGGATCCTAAACTCAGAGAAGGGGTTTCAAGTGCAGAGTGAGATGGAGAATCCTAGCTCTTTGACTTACATGGGGATCACTCCTGGGCCTGAGCTTCCTCATCTGTAAACACAGATGATAACACATGCCTTGCTGTGTAGTGGTGAGGATGACACGGTGTGATACGTGCAAGTATCTGGCATGGCTTCGGTACATCTTAGGTGCTCCTGGTGCTGGAACTCACAGTAAGTGATCAGTGAACATCAGTTCCTCCTACACTTTCCATGTGTGTATTTATTGAAGTGGTGAATGGCTATCAGGTTATAATTTTTATTTGTCCCCAAAGGCAGGAACTCTTTGTTCTGTATTTCTTAAAAAAAAAAAATCTTTCCAAAGACTCCTTGGGTACTCTGTTAAATTGGAAAATCCAATCAATCTTTCTGGTGTGGACTCAGTTGATTGCTTACCCAGAATCCATATCTCCCCCATCCCCTACCTACTTTTTTTTATTTTAAATTCTTGTTTTTTTATTGAAGTGTAGCTGATTTACAATGTTAGTTTCAGATGTATAGCAAAGCGATTCAGTTATATTTATACATACATATAAATACTTTTTTCAGATTCTTTTCCATTACAGTTCATTACAAGAAATTGAAGATAGCTCCCTGTGCTGTACAGCCCTACCTCCTTTTTATTTCTTCCTGCCTTAGAGAACCCTGACTCGATACAGATTTTCTGCTCCTCCCTGACCGCATGCTTTAAGGAAACGAGCTCCTGCTCAGCTCCAGGAGGAGATTCTGATCAGTGTAAACCAGAATTTCTTAACCTCAGCACTACTGATACTCTGAATTGGAGACTTCTTTCTTGTGGTAGAGGCTGTCCTATGCATTGTAAAATGGTTTAGCAGCGTCCCTGGCTTCTACCTACTAGATGCCATTACAACCCCCTCCCCAATCATGACAATCAAATATGTCTCAAGTCACTGCCAATGTGCCCTGGTGGGCAGGGGATAGGGGCACAAAATCACATACAGTGGGGAAGCACTGATCTAAGCTGATCACAGGGGTTCCATTACCCCTGCCAGTGGTTAGTTTAGACATTGGTATGTGATGCATTTCTAGCCAGTAGAACTGAGGCAAAGTTTCTTGAGGCTTCTAAAAAGGGTTTTTTTTCACTCTCAAAAAGAGACTTAAGGAGTAGATCGCTTCTTTTCATTCTGTTGGGCATTTTGGGGTCTGTTATAATGATCAGAACTGTAGCAGCCATCTTGTAACCATGAAAAACTAGCTTGAAAGACAAAGCCCACACACCAAAAGATAGACTTTTGAGCTTGAATCCTTGATGATGCCAGTAAGCTGCTGAGTTAACCAAGCCTGGAGCTCTTTACTGCTATGAGAGAGCATTCATTTGTTCATTCAACACGTGTTTACTGGATGCCTTCTACGCAACAGCTTATTGTCCTAGAAACTGGGGCCAGAGTGGTGAACGAGATGGACAGATTCCCTGCACTTAGGACACTTGCATTCTAGTGAACTTGGTGCTTAAACTGCTTTGAGAAGATTTTTTCTTACTTGTTGCCAAAGGCGACCCAGTTAATACAGCTACCAAAGACTGAAGCTCTCAGCATCACTTGAGCCTTCAGTGGTCCATAGGAGGTGTTCTGTTTCTTCTGTCTGATTCCTAGCTCATTCTCCACACAGACCATTCCAGACCTTCTACATATTCCTCAAACCTCTGACCACCAGTACCCTTCTTCAACTTGGCCCTTACTCTTGAACCCCTAACTTCCTGTTGTTCCCTATAATATCTTGTGCAAACCAATTTCACTGCATTTATCCAACCACACTGAATTGTCTACTGATTTATCTGTGGAGGCTCTGAGTGCAGAAGGGTAGCTAGCTGGGCTTAGAGAAGGAGTCAAAGTGCTGGATGATGCAGAGAAGCCATGAGGGAGACCATTTGGTACAGTGTAGACTGAGGTCCTGACAGCTTTCTACTTTCCTTTTCCAGTTCCTGTAAGTCCTTAATATAGCTTTATAGAAAGGAACTCTTTTCTTGAATTAGCCTTAAGGTTATCTGTGTTTTAGAGATCAGCAAACTATGACATGCAGGTCAAATCCAACCTTCTGCTTCAGAAGCTGAGAATGGTTTTTGTATCTTTAAATGGTTGAAAAAAAAAAAAGAAGATGAATATTTCATGAATCATGAAAATTACATATGAAATTCAAATTTCAGTGTTCATCAAGAAAGTTTTATTGGAACATAGCCATGCACATTTGCTACTTACTGTCTATGGCTACTTGCACGCTATAATGGCAGAGTTGAGCGGTTGCTACAGAGACCATACCACCTGTAAAGCCTAAAATATTTATTATCTGAAAAAGTTTGTCATTCCCTGCTCGGTTTCACATACCAAAAAGACCCCTGCTTGCACTATTTACAATAACCAAGACATGGAAACAACCTAAATGTCCATCAACAGACTGGATAAAGGAGATGTAGTATGTAGGTGTGTGTGTGTATATGACTATTTCTCAGCCATTAAAAAGAATGAGATAGTACCATCTGCAACAACATGGATGGACCTAGAGATCATCATATTGAGTGAAGTAAGTCAGACAGAGAAAGACAGATATCATATGGTATCACTTACATGTGGAATGTAAAAAAATGATACAAATTCTATTTACAAACCAAAAATAGACTCATGGACATACAAAACAAACTATGGTTACCAAAGGGGCAAGGGTAGGGAGGGATAAATTACGGGTTGGGGATTAACAGACATAACATTACTTATATATAAAATAGATAAACAACAAGGACCTACTGTATAGCACAGGGAACTATATTCAATTTCTTATAATGGAAAAGAATTTGAAAAGAAAAAAATATCTATGTATGTATATAACTGAATCACTTTTGCTGTACACTTGAAACTAATATTGTAAATCAGTTACACTTAAAAAATTTTTTTAAAGCCCTGCTTAATACAGGTACTTTCTCAAATTAAAGATTATGAGGACTTTTAGAATACAGAATGCTAAATAGACCATTGAGTTTATTTCTGATCGAGTTTGAAAGGAACTATTCTCTACTCTTAGAAAACAAGTTAGAAGTCAAAAGCAGAGAAGGAACTTGGATTTAGCCTGGCAGAAAGATGGCTAGCCCAAGAAATAATAATTTCAGGCACTTACTTCTTTTGTCAATTGTTTTTCAAGTATGTTCTGCTAAGGCTCCCCAGTGTTTTTGAACAGCAAATGTGACTACACAAATATGGTCAAGATGTGCAGTCGGCCCACACTGTTCACGTAGTGGAAACAAAACCCCAAGCCCTGCCTGCACTCTCGGAGTGATTGAGCATTCCCTGTTGTATGTCCATGGTTGACTGAATTCATTAGTTTGTTTATATATTAGATATATTCATTCAGTCTGCAAACACATATTGGGAATTGTGTAAGGAATGCTGGAGACTAAACTGAGCAGAGGCGTGCAAGAAATGTCAAGATTAACAAAACAGACTTTTTCTTCTGTCTGGAAGGATAGGAAGTGCAGGGTGCAGCATTTGTGGCTGAAGGAGGGGCAGTGAGAGTCATGGCTGACAGAGGGAAAACAGCTGCTTTTGTGCTTGGCTTCTGTCTTTATCAATGAGAATGCTCTTTGGACTCGAGGGAGTGAAACCAATATTGGTACAAGAGACCTGAGTCCAAGAAAAATGATTGGAAAGCTAAACTCAGCTCCAAATGAAGCCAAGTCTTCTGGACTAAACAAATGACTTACCCGTGCCTGAAGATAAGTTACCAATGAGATTGCTGGCCTATAGACAGTGGAGTTGTGGGGAATTTAGTGGTGCTGGAAATTAGAAAATCATCAAATAGCATCTTGATTCTATTGATGGAAGAAGATGGAGACTTCAAACCACAGAGTGGTGGTGTTCATCCTGGCCAGAATTCCAGGACAGATGTATTACCTAGGAATCACATTTGTCTGTTAGTAATTGAAACTCTAAAAGAGTAGCTTAACCAAAAAAAGTTTAGAGACCTATTTTTCTCATTATATGAGCAGTTCTAAGGCAGGCATCCGTTTAGCTGCACAAGGATGTCAGGACTTAATCTCTGAGATTCTCTTGGTCTTCCCTCTGCTGTCACCTCATGGACCCAAGACAGTTCCTGTATGGCTAGCATGAGTTTCTGTGTGCCAGACAGAAAGAAGGGAAAGACAAGAACAAATCAAGAATAGATAAACAACTAGTTTCTTCTGTATAGCACAGGGAACTATATTCAATATCTTGTAGTAACCTATAATGAAAAAGAACATGAAAACAAATATATGTATGTATATGCATGACTGAAATATTATGCTGTACATCTGAAATTGACACAACATTGTAAACTGACTAGACCTAAATTTAAAAAAAGAAAAAGAACAAATCAACTCTGCCATCTGTCCCAGCCCAACCCTGTAAGATGCTTTCCTCCAAAGCTCTACCCAGCAACCTGTCTCTCATTGGACAGAATGTGTCAGATGGTCCACCAGAATCTGAAACGAGTGGAGAATGTCATTTTTCAGTTGGGCACATTGCTCCCTGCCCCCCAAAAGACCAGGGATTTGCTAGTAAGGAAGGAGAGAAGTGGACTGTTTAGACAACTATTAGTCTCTCCAACAAAAGATTTTCTAAGAGACAGGTTTAAGCATGTTTAAAAAAAGAAAAAGAGTTGATTACTAGGAACTGCCATGAGTTTGCACAGAAACTGCCAAGCAGATAACTTTTCTGTAATGAAAATGTTACTAGGCTGGTAGAAAAAGGAAAGATGGGAGATGTAGTAAATGCATTCATCATCAGCAAGGCATTGAACAAAGGCACTGGTAATGTCTTTAAAGATTATAAGGACAAATATGGATGATGTGAAAGTGGAGTAAGGTAGATTTATAACAGGTTGAAAGACTCAAAAGACCACTAATGAATAGTTAATGTCAGATCTCTAAGCAATACCTATTAGGACTTTACTGTATTATTGTAATGAATATCAGAGTTATTAACAGTAACAATATTCATAAGTGACAGGAAATTCAGTCCTTATCCCAGTCATGATCCATATCAGTTTCTGGATGAGGATCTAGCAGACCTGTATACAGGCTATAGACTCGATGATGTAACTTTGGATGACAAATTAAGAATCCAAAATTATGCGTATGGGCAGGAATGGTGGATGAAATCATATTAGCTATCATTTATTAAGCATCTACTGCATGCCAGATAATATACTAAATGCTTTCCATAGATAATCTCTTGTCCTCTGAATAGCTCTGCAATGTGGATCTTCTTAATGTCTTCATTTTATAAAAAAACCAAGACTCCAAGAGATTGAGTCACTTGCCTAATATCACATAGCTGGAAGTGAAATTAGACTCTTCCCCAGGTATACTTACCTTCAAAATCTATTCTGTTTTCCCTATGCCATTCTGCTTTTCTATGCCAGTAAATGTAAATGAGAACTGTATTTCAGGACCGAGCTCGAGATGGGAAAGAAATAGGTTGGAGGAGGGAGCAAGTAAGGATTTGGAGATTTTGATTGGCTGAAAGGTCAGTGTGGCTGTCTTCAACTTAGTTGGAAACACATCAAACAAATAAGGACTAATGGCATGATAGGGTGATAGGTGGATTTGTGATAAAGCAAGTGTCACAAAATTTTCATTGTGGACTCCTGTAGTGGATATATGGATGTTGACTCTAAAAGTCTTTCAGTTTTTTTTGTATGTCTGAAAATTTTCATAATGAAATGAGGGAGAAAGTCAGTGTAAACTGATAGCATGATGTGGCCATGTTTAGATGGGAAGGATATAGACTCTTCTGAGATAACATGGCCATACCTTAAATTCTGTTTTCAGTTTGGATGCCAGCCATTTTCAGGGTTCATGATAAGCTTCAGCATGCCCTTGGGAGAGAGAACAGGAGGGTGAGGGATTCAGAAATCATGTCTAACCTGGAGAAGAGAAGAAAACAGTACAGCATGGCAATTCTCAGCAAATACTTAAAGAGCTATGTATTAGTTAGTTATTGATGTGTAACAAATTGTTCCAAAACTCAGTGGTTTAAAACAACATAATATAATATATTACTAATCATAATATAATAGTATATTACATAATAATATTGTATATTATCATGTAACATATAGTAATATATAATATATATTCATAATTATAATAATAATTATCTTATGGTTTCTGTAGTTTGAAAATTCAGAAGTGGCTTATCTGGGTGGCTGTATTTTGGGGTTTCATGAGGTTGCAGGCAGAATGGCATATGGGCTGCAGTCATCCAAAGGCTTGACTGGGGCTGGAAGATTCACTTCCAAGACAGCTCACTCACAGGGCAGGAGGTTTCAGTTTCTGTTACGTAGGTCTTTCCCTAGGGTTTGTTTCATGAGTGTCCTCTTGACCTGGCAATGAACATCTCCCAGAACGTGCTGTTAGGAGGGCAAGGACAGAGTCACAGTGTCTTTCATGACCTCATCTCCAAAACCACACACCATAACTTCTGCATTATTCTGGTCGTGGGAAGCCCTCCCTCTTGAAGAAAGGAATATAAAAAATATGTGGACATATTTAAAAATCACCACAGCCCGTATCACCTCACACCAGTCAGAATGTCCACCATTAAAAAGTCTGCAAACAGCAAATGCTGAAGAGGCTGTGGAGAAAAGGGAACCCTCCTACACAGCTGGTGGAAATGTAGTTTGCTGCAGCCATTATGGAAAACAGTATGGAGATTCCTCAAAAAACTAAAAATAGACATACCATATGATCCAGCAATCCCGCCCCTGGTCATATATCCAGAGGGAGCTCTGATTCAAAAAGATACACGCACCCCAATGTTCATAGCAGCACTATATACAATAGCCAAGACATGGAACCACCCTAAATGTCCATCAACAGATAAATGGGTACAGAAGATGTGGTATGTCTGTACAATGGAATATTACTCAGCCATAAAAAGAATAAAATAACGCTATTTGCAGCAACATGGATGGACCTGGAGATTATCATACTAAGGGAAGTAAGCCAGAAAGAGAAAGAAAAATACCATATGATGTCACTTATATGTGGATATCTAAAAAAATGACACAAATGAGCTTATTTACAAAACAGAAACAGACTCACAGACATAAAAAACAAACTTATGGTTACCAGGGGTGGGGAAGGGGATGGGGAGGGATATATTGGGAGTTCAAGATTTGCAGATACTAACTACTATATATAAAATAGATAAGCAACAAGTTTATACCAGGAACTATATTCAGTATCTGGTAGTAAGTAACCTATAATGAAAAAGAATATGAAAAGGAATATATGTATGTACATGTATGACTGAAACATTATGCTGTATAACAGAAATTGACAAAACATTATAAAGTGACTATACGTCAATAAAAAAGTAACAAATAAAAATCACCAGTCTGCTTCTTGGAAGAGAGTTGGGCTTGTTCTGTATGGATCCTAGGGAAGATATTCTTATTTCAGTAGAAAGAAATTTTTCCTAATAATTAGCATTGCCTAAAAGAATGGGAAAGAGTTTTCCTTCACTTGAGAGATCCAAAAAGAATCTGAACAAATAATTGGAAATGTGACATTCATCCTTTTATTCAACAAATACCTGTAGAGCATTTGGTATGAGCCATGCACTGTGCAAGAGCTGTAGATGCGGCAGTGAGCGGGACAGATGTGGCTCCAGCACTGGTGGAGTTTACATTGTCCTAAGAGAGTGCACAAGCACATCACATAATTACAGGTTGTGCTGGGTGTTATGTAAAGGCAACAAATAAAAAGTCTACTGTAATAGCAACTAAGATTCTAGGGAGGTACTTTGATTTTATGGAGTTTACAAAAGAGAACAATGTTTGAACAAGATAATCCTATCGATTTCTTCCAATATAATGGTGATTACTCATTCATTCCTTCATCCGTTTTTTTTTTTTATTCATTGAACAGATACTTACTGAGCATCTACTATGTGCTAGGCATTGGGCAAGGTCCTAGGGATACAAACAGTTCCACCTTTTAAGGACTCTGGGGTCTTGTGAGAGGTAACAAGATGTGTACACAGATGATGATCCCACGTGATAAGTGCTGCAGGGGTTCCCCACACGGAGCCTAATCAAGCAGGAGGGATAACCTAGCCTGGGGTGTCGGTGAAGGCTTCTCAGAGATGCCATGTGAGCTGTGTTTTTAAGGATGAAGAAGGGGACTGTCGATCAGCATAAGACTCCTTCTACCAGGTCAGCATCCCAGAGGCCAGGACTTACTAAGAAGAACGAAGGAACAGAGACAAAGTGAATGATGCATTCAATGATCTAACAGAGCCTGATGAAGGAATACACTCTGAATTCCAGCTCTTGTACTGCTGCATTAAATGCACGGGGCCGAGAACTAGAGCTCATTTCACATTTGAAACTTCTCGAGAGAAACTCCAATACCACAGGCTTATCACAACCTCCTGTCGCAACAGCACCCTCCGCGATTCCCTGCCACAAACCTACTCCTGACCAGGTGGCCCCCTCACTATTCTGCTGCTGTTCCCAGCCCCCACAGTCAGGGCTATGCAGATGCCTTTCTCCCTTATCTCTCCAAGTCTGACCCCTCCATCAGGTCTTACTGGTTCCCTGAAATTTTGGCGACCACTCTAGCCTGTGGTGATTTCTCCCTCTGAGCAAGGCACACAGAGACCATTTGTCTTGGTTCTTAATTGGCTCTGAAATGTCTCTTGGAGATCTTCATGGGCTCCCAAATAGATTGTGAACTTGGGCAAGCAAGTCATTTAACCTCCCTATGCCTCAGTTTACTCAACTGCAAAATGGACGTAATAAAAGCACACAGGTTGTTATGAGGATGAGATGAATTTATGTATGTGAAGCATTTAAATCACCATGGTCTGGTTCGTGGTAAGCATGTTATCATCCATTGTGATTATTACAGCCCTTTGAGATAGGAGGCATGCCCTCCTGTCCTTCAGGGACCCAGTAAAGGACTCGGCATTGCCAATGTCGCTACAGTCTGATGAATGAATAAAATGTGTTTTATTCTTACTCCGTCTTAATGCTTAGACCAACAGATTGGGTTCCAGTTTTCTAACAGAAGTAATTTGGGGGCTGAATTATGTTCTGGGGACTTTTTTTTTTCAGGTTCTAGCTCTTCGGGCTATGTACACAAAGTAACAGTTGGATGCAGCTTATTTAAAGCCACAATCCAATCCGTAAACCTGACACTAAAGCAATTATATTTTCCAGATTGGGAGAGGTGCAAAACTTGGGCCACAGCTAATTGGAAGGCAAAGAAGTCTTAAAAAAAAAAATTGCAGCGTATGGAAACTTCATCATGGTGGTAGGGGGAGGGGAGGGTCTTTTCCTTTGCCCTTTTTTGGTTACTCCTCTGTATTCCTTTGTGTACTAAATACCCTTTCTGGCCACTTTGGTCTTCTTCCCTCATGCTCTGTTCTTTTTACTGTGTTTCTTTCTCTCCTTTCTGTCTCTTCTGCATGTCATCAGGCTAAAAGGATGTGGGTCCATTTTCTCCTTTGCTTTTCTCTCTTAGTGACTTCCTCCAGTTTAGTCTTACATGTGAGTAAAGGAGTTGTCAGCCAACAAGCCCTGGAAGCTCCTCAAGACCACAGATACCTGCTAGGTGATAGCATCTCGAATCCCCCTCTTTGGCTGGTTCACCCTAGGACACCATTGTGAATACCCACCCATGTCATTCGGTGAGCCACACAGGGAACAGAAGATTATTCTTCCTTCCATTAGCGTGCTAGCAAGGGTACATTGATCAAATTGGTCTGTTGGCTTGGAAATCAGAGGACAAAACTGAGGGGGAGCAACACAGGACAGCTAGGCTTTGAGAGTCTCTTAAAGGGCGCTTTGGGACACAAGACCTTAACGACTCCCAGGTCCCCAGCTCCCACCAATCATCTAGGCTGGAGACCTAGTGCCTTTGACAGTCTAGAGTACACCCATCTCTGAAAGATGTTATAAATGGGACATATCCACAGTTGAATGTATATCATCTGACACCATCCCCTATTCCCACCAGCCCACGGCTTCTCTTCTTGAATTCATTATCTCAGGAAATTATACCACCATCCACACCTCTTACCCCCATGGCTCATGTAGGAACCCTCAGAGCCATCCCTGACTCTCCCTCCCCTCCTGCACATCACCATGCACTGAGTCCTGTTCACCCTACATCTTAAATGACCCTCCATGTCATTCATTCCTCTCTAGCTTTTAGCCTATGACCCTCCTCTGGACTTCTGTTAAAGCCTTGTGGCATATGTCCCTGCACCAAACTCTCACTGACAATCCATCTTTATCTGGTGCCACTGAAAAGGTCATTCTATCAAAACCAGGACACATCCTGCTTTTCACACCTCTCTGCCTTTGTACCAGCTCTTCCCTCTGCCAGAATACCTGTTCCCCTTGTCCAATTGGCAAGTTCTTATCTTTCAAGAAGGTGTTGAGTGCCTTTTCAAATGTTACCTTTTCCTGGGCCCTCACCCCAAGCAGAATTAATCATTTCGCTCTGTGGTTTCATTAATACTTAGGACATCCGATTTTTCATCTTACAAATTTCTGCTTTATCTGTCTCTGCAGTTTTTTGAAGGCAGGAATTATGTCTTTGTATCACTTTCCTCCTAATTAATCACTAAATGTTTGTTGAATGAAAGGATTGAATTTCACAAAAATTCATTATATAAACAGTTCATGCAGACATGTTTTTCTAAACAGAGTGGAAAAACTCAGTGACTCTTTTCTCAAAGAGCAAACAATCCAGCCTACTATAGGCCCAGGGAGGGTTATCTTATGAGTGCCTGGAGAATGCCTTACTGAATACTGCTGCATGTTCTGTTTACTGTCACCAGGTGGCAGTAGTGTGCCATGGTCATGTGGTCCAGCTCTGAAGTTCCAGAGCTTTAGAAAGGTGGCTGCGCTTGGTTGAGGTTGCTAGATTAATAGCAAGTGAACCACAGAGGAAATGCAGGCTGTGTCTCCATTCTGGACATAGCTGGATTTGCAAGAGCTTGCTTTTGGGAGCTGCCCACAGCTGCACCTGGCTGTATTGCATTCAGACATGATGTTCTCTCTAATCCATAAACACAAAGCAGGGAGACTGAGAAGTCTCCAGGCTGGGACCAGGTCTGCATCTTAGAAGACCTCCTGCTGTGCACTTCTCTTTAACTTCTTCCAGTGGTGAGCTTCCATTCAGCTGTGCAATGACAGGGACCTCACTTACGGCTTCTGTCTATTTGAATTCAGACAATGGCTACGGCAATAAGGAGGTCTTAGGTGACCTCCGTTGGAGCAGTTTCAATAAAGAGTTATGCGCTGTTCCCAAAGTTCACTGTTTGGAAAAATGAACAGAAACGGAGGGAACAGAGATAGAAACGGCGAACAGCTCTTTCAGAAGTCTGGCTCTGAAGTGTAATGAGAGAACAGCTGGTGAGGGAGAGGAGAGCAGTGGAAGGTCCAGTGTCACACCCAGACCCTCCACTCCTGCTCCCATCCTGGATGGGGGAGATTTGCCCATGTCTGCAGGCGGAGGACGTGGACAGGAAGGGAAACCAAACTATGAGAGGGAGAGAGTGTCACGGCCAGATCAGTGTTCAGCAGAAGGCAAGAGGGAATGAGGACAAGAACACAGGCAGGGGGGTTAGCCTTGGAAGAACTGAAGATTAAAACCCTTCTTTCCTTGAGGCAGGGAATGAACTTGGGTTTTGCCAGAGCTTGGTTTGATGACAAAGGAGACAGAGACTTGAGGAAGATCATGCCTAAATTATCCTCTCTTTGAGGAGTGAAATTAGAGACCAGATGATGCCTCTAAGAGTGAGAGTGAGAATAGCAAGAGTGATACAACAGGCTTTAAAAAAAAAAACAACAAAAAACAAAAACCATGGTAAGGACCAGAAGGAAGAGAAAAGGCACTTCAAAGGATGAGAAAGGAAACTGGTTAAGAACGATGGTTAAGGGTAGAAGGCATGAGTTTGTAGTAGAACAGTTGGCAGGGTTACCAGGGTTTGTGCAGCAGAACTCAGAAGTCAGGGATAGTTCCATTGCTCTGCTTAATGGATCTAGGGTTGGGGGTTAGTTAGAGAGGAAGGAGGAAAATAAAAGAGGTGACCTAATCAAGAGTGTTGGTGAGGATGTGGTTAAAATGGCTAGGCACAGTGTCCGTATTGGATGGGGAAGGAACTGACAACAAGATAGGCTGGGAAAATCAGAACTGATTAAGCAATTGTAGATCTCAACGATCTAGAGGGGTCAGCTCCAAGGGGTGAGGCAATGGGATAGCTGGGAGTAGAATGAGAGAGAGCTGTTGGGAGTCACTATTGCCAAAGCTGAGGATGTTTCTGCCGTGGAGGGTGGGGAGCTGCTAATACAGAAGGACCCAAGCTCACCTCAGAAGAGGAGGTTAGAGGGTGGCTGACTATCAGTACAGGCTCTCTAGTCTCCCAACACTAGAGTACGAGTTAGGACGAGCAGGAAGTCAGTGAGCCGGCTGCAGAGTTCTTTGTGGCTGCAGGGAGTGACCTGTGGCTATAGATGATGGAGGTAGGATGAGGGAGGATGAAGGAGTATAAATTGGATGCTGTGAGCTTTAAAGTAAGAGGGACTTTTGAAGGGTATTCTAGGATGCTGATCTGGATGGGGCAGTGAAAAAATAGGTAGAGAAATGCTCCAGAGAGTAGAAGGAAGGGTAAAACAGAATGGAGACCAAAGGACTGAAGAGATCAAGTGAATGGAGGAACTCATACCTTGGGTGGAGTTGTAGGATGGACCCAATCAGCTTCAGAATTCCAGAGGGGATGTAATTATATGTGATTTGGCCAGTGCCTAGAACACAACAGGTGCTGAATAAAATATCTCAATTAATTAATGTCTTTTGCTGTTAGAATTTTTAAAAATGTTATTTTTTATATTCATCTTCCATAACTTAGTCTCAGAACCTACTGGCTCATTAGTGGACAGTCTTCGGGCTTTTCTTCATGTCAGGTTGTTGAGTGCAGTTCAACTTTCTTTATTGTCTATCTACTTTCTTTTTCTAGAAACCCCTTTCCATAGAGCTTCTGAGTATAACTCTGAGTTAGAGAAACAAAGATATGATATTTCTGGATTCTTGTTCTAAATTAATAAAGTAAGAGTAACAATACTCAGGGGTTTTTTTGTGTGTGAATCACTTTGAAGTTTATAAATTGTTATCTCAGTTACCTGTTTATTTCTCAAAACCCCAGGAGGTAGGCAGGATGGGTATGACTATTCCCAATTTTGTATGTAAGTACTTTAGACAGGTCCTGTGACTTTCCAAGACCACTCAACTACAAGCAGCCAAAACCTGGGAAAGTCAGACAGGAAGCTTTGCACCCCAAGTCTGAATTTTAAGTTCTGAGACAGTGGTTTCCTAGACTGTAGTTTGAATTTGTTTAAAGTGCATATTCAATAGGTGTGGGATAGGGGGTTTTGAAATTTACATTTTAGGCTAACATCTGATGCTTGTGTTTCAGTGACCGTACTCTGAAAAGTGATTATCTAGAAACTTCTTTTTCCTTTCCCTCTTAAAAGGAAAAAAAAAAAAAAAAAAAAGGGAGGCTGATCTCACCTCTTACCAATCAAAGGAATTTTTTTTTTTCTTGGAGAAGGGGAGCCCCCAGCTCTCCTCTTCTGTGACCTACCCACACACACTGATAAAGTTAATTATCTGCCCTTGCTAAATGATTTTCCCTAGCAACATCCTAGCAACTAACATCAGCTCTGCCTTAGGCTACAAAACTGGAAGGAGATTTCTTGAAGTCCAGTGTATTTTACAACAGAACAAAACATCTGAACAGGAAATTAAACAGAAAGTAAACTGGATTCATTGCTAGGAGATGAGACACAGACATATGAGACTGTTCATGACAATCCACTGAACACAACAGTCAAAATGAGAAACTTTCTTCTCACAAGTTCTACGGAAGTCTGGAGGAGAGATGCAAGATCTCATTCCACAGAGAAGAGGATTTAAATGGGCAGAAGGAGGGGAGGGTACTGTAGGTGATGGGAAAGCTATAAGCAAATGTGCCGAGTCAAGTCTGAAAATGGGGGACCTGGGGAACCCAGCTGAGCAGCTCTGGGAACTCAGTCTGGGATCTATGACCAGATCATGTGGGGCCTTGAAGGTCACTTGAAGAACTTGGGCTGCATCAAAGGGCACTGGGAGGCTGTTAAAGACTTTTAATTCATAGAACATATTTGTATAGAGCCAGGCACCATGATGCACATGGAGGAAACTGCGATGAGCCCCAGAGACAGTCCCTGCCCTTACAGAGCGTGGGAGCTAGTGATGGAGACAGACACTATATAAACACAAAATGTAAAAATCAAACATAAGAGAGAATAGGTAATTATAAATCTTGAGAATGTCAAGAGAAACATATCAGGTTCCAGGAGAGCCTTGAGGGGCAGGATCTATTCCAGGAAATCAGGAAGGACTTCTGTGAGGAAGCAATTTTGCATGCGATCTGAACGATGCATAGGAGTTGGCTGGGAGATGGTTGGGCAGAAGTTCATAAAACTGAAAAGCCGTGGTGGCTGGAGTCCAGGAGAAAAGGGGTGTATGGCCTTGAGGGGCAGATCATGAGGACCCAGGAGGCTATATTAAAGATTCTTTGCTCTGAGAGCCCCGAAAAGCCACTGAAAAAGGATTTTAACCTCGAGACCGACTTTCAAATCTGCATTTAAAAAAGGATTACTTGGGCTTCAGTTCAAAAGATAGATGGGAGGAGAAGTAGAGTAGATGTGGACAGCCCAGTGAGGAGGCTGAGAGATGATGACCACTCAGACTGGTGGTGGCAGAGGAGATGGGGGAAGTGGACAGATTCAAGAGGGAGTTGGCAGGTGAAGCTGGTGACTTGGTGATGGGTTGGATGTGTGGAGAGAGCCGTGATCTCACATGATGGTAGAGCCGGGTGAGGGAAATCTAGCTCCAGCAGTGGGATTGGAGCTCCAGGGGCTGCTTAGAGCCTGCTGTTCTAGCCCAGATGATGGGGTCCCCACTGTGTAGTGGGAAGAACCCCATTGTGGTGTTGGTGAGAACTGTTTTGAATCCTAATTCTTTTTCCCTTACCAGCTGTGGCACCCAGACAGGTAATCTTGTAGGTACCTAATCTGGAAAATAGCAGAGTGGAGACAGCCTACTACCTCACATGGTCTTCCCGTCCATGTTGAATGAAAAATTAACTATACTGTCCCTCGTTGCTCCATTCTTACCCACCTCCAGGTGAGATCTGAATATGCCGATTTAGATGAAAAGACTTTCAAGTACACACAATTAAGCTATTGGGTGTAAAATAAGCTCTGTTAAGACACGAGCCACATTTTATTTATCTCTGTAGTTTCCTATTCCCTGAGATAAGATCGGGTACACTCTCATGAACCACTTATTTTATTTTATATTTTACTTATTTGCTTTTTGTTTGTTTTTTGTTTTCACTTTGGGAGGCAGGTACTTAGGTTTATTTATTTACTTATTTTAATGGAGGTACTGGGCATTGAACCCAGGACCATGTGTACTGTAAGCATGCTCTCTACTACTGGGCTATACCTTCCCCCCATGAACCACTTATTTTAGTGTAGCATATACATCACCATTATAATATGAAAACATACATATAACTATGTATTTAATATTTGTCTTTCCCCCAGATTGTAAGATTGACAAAGGCAAGTAGTTTATTTGTCCTGTGTCCCAGTGCTGAGAACATCGAGGGCCTTGGACTTGAATGAATGAATGAATGTTTGTTCCCTCTGACACCCACTACTCAGCGCACATTTGGCCCCAAACCTACATTCAATGAAAGCTTGCTGGCTGTGTGGGATTGTGCACCATGGAGTCTACATGAGCTCTGAGCCAGTCTGGTCATGCTGGAGAGAATTTACTCGGGACGCAGAGGTGGATCCAAATGTCACCTCTATAAAGGAAGGCTGATCAGCTGGATCAGGTGCTGCTGAGGGTCAGGAAGGATCAGGGCTGAGAAAAGAGCACAATTGGCTTCAACAAGGGGGCACTCTTGGGGGACCTCTGAGAGAAGGCGCCCAAGTTAATAGTGGCAGTGTGAGTCCCAGCACAAGGACTGAGGGGTAAGGCGAGGAGGGATGGAGACCTCCAATGCGGATGGCTACTCCAGGCTGTTTGTTAGTGATGTCAAAGAGAAATACCTGACCTGGAAAGCAAAGGAGATTGCTTTTTAAATGCAGGCTCTTGAGGTGTGTTGACAGCCCAGGGGAAGGACGAGGTGCATAACCAAAGCTTCTGAGAGCACTTGGGGTGCTTGTGCACATTGACGGGAGGCAGAGGCATTAAGGCATCCACAGGGTGGGCTTGGTCTCCATTACTGTGGTGCCCAGGGCCAGCCTAGACCCGCCGTTTGATCCTGGGGGTGTGGGGGCTGGAAACAGTGGAGACAGGGCCCAGTGTTTTATGTGGGTCATTTCATTTAACTCTAGTGCCCCCTAGAGGAAGGGTGTATTAGCTCACAGGCGCACACATACCCTCTGAGCATGAAATGCAAGCTTGGTAAGGTTAAATAACTTGCCCAAGTCTCACAATGGGTGAGTAGCAGGACTAATGTTTGATTCAGGTCTGTTCCCAGGGGAACACCGAGAGAGATTCTTGCACCTGGGTCTTCTGTCTGGCCTTGAGGTTGGCGCTTGAGGCTCTGCCCAGGGAGCCCTCAGGCTTAGCCGCTTTCCAAACATCTGTCACTGGGGACTGGGAACCTGAACTAATATCTAAGCCAAGAAAACAGGCTTTTTTTGGGAAACTTTCAAAACCCCTTTCCAAGGCTATATGAGGACTCCTGTAGGCCTTTGGCACTTTTGTCTTTGTGGGCTCCGCCCTTCATAAAACAATAGTAAACATTACATTTTATAACTGTGTAGGTATAAATACAAATATGTTAATATAGCTAGTAAAATATTCTATTGAACCTAAATGTTTTTTTCTTCTGGTTTAAAGAAAACTTTCAGGAATCTCCAAAAGTGTTACAGGCCATAGCCCAGTGCCTGCTGGGCCTCATGGATGGGGCCATTCTGTTCCTTTCCACTCTCCACTCTGAACTGTTGCAGCACCCTATAAGTAGGGCAATAGAGTCAGATAGCCATGGCGTGTGACCCTGCCTTAACTGGCCGCAAGCCTCAGTTTGCTCATCTATAAAATAAGTGAAAGTAATGTCACGTTTATTGTGTGCAGTGAGAGTGGAGAAAGCAAGCGGGTAAGTAAACTGCCCAGCGTATTGCTACGCACAGAGTAGGTGTGCAACAGAAAGTTAGTTCTCAGTCTTTCCCACCTTGGAGCACCCTACTCCGCAGGGTCCAGGGGGTTGGGGCAGCAGCCTCCTTGGTGGGACAGAGCCCGCAGTGTCCCTGTGCCCTCTGATTTCCTTGCCAGACCCTGGGAATCCAGCGTCGCAAAATAAACACGGCCGCGCCGCTAATCGCCAGCTCGGAAACAAAACAGCGCTGCGCTCGGGGATCTGGGCAAAATCAGCCCTCCCTCCTCCTCCTCCTCCTCCTCCTCCTTCGCCGCCGCCCTCCCTTGCTCGCACTGCTCGGCTTGCTCAGCTCTGCTCAGAGCAGCGCCGCTCGGCAGCCGCCAAGCCGAGGCGGGCACACGGTCTCCCAGTTGCCAGCGCCGGCTCCAAGCTCCGCTCCCCGCTGGGCTCCGCCAGGTCTCGCTTCCGCGGGGACCCCTTCGGGTAGGAGTCGCGTGGCGAGAGCTGGCCTCAGTGGCACAAAGTTGGGGGCCCGCGAGGATGAGGCTGTCCCCGGCGCCCCTGAGGCTGAGCCGGAGTCCAGTGCTGCTGGCCCTGGCGCTGCCCCTGGCCGCGGCGCTGGCCTTCTCCGACGAGACCCTGGACAAAGTGCCCAAATCAGAGGGCTACTGCAGCCGCATCCTGCGCGTCCAAGGCACGCGGCGCGAGGGCTACACCGAGTTCAGTCTCCGCGTGGAGGGCGACCCTGACTTCTACAAGCCGGGAACCAGCTACCGCGGTAAGTGGCCCGGAGTGGCGTTGGGGGCTCGAGACCCGGACCCCGGAGGGCGCCGACCGCGCGGTGCCTGAGGAGGGCGCGCGGTTCCCGGACGCAGGGTGCCGGTGCAGCCCGGCAAAGGCCCTTATGTCCTGGCTACCCTCAGCCCTTTTAGCCCCGAGCCGGCCTCTGGGGCCGTCGCGGGGGCCTCAGCCAGGACAGGCAGCCCCCATCTCCGATTCGCGGTTCCCGGGCTTGGGCTATAGCGAGCGACGCGTCACACCGGCCTGGCTGGGAGGGAACTCGGCTTCTCCCTCGTCCAGCTCCAGGAGAGCAGTGGAGACCCGGCTTTCTCTAGATCCGTCTCTGGAGAGGAGGGGACCCTGTTTTCTCTCAGTGGGGTCCCAGGCAAGGTGGTGACTCCGGTTTTCCCCGCTCCCATCCCTGAAGGAGAGGAAATCAGCTTCTCACTGACTGGCACCCAGTGGGACGGTCACTCCAGCTTGCCCGGACAGGTCCCTTTAGGAGAAGGTACTTAGGCTTTTCCCTTAACTGGTCCCAGCGCAAGGGGAGGAGGGGAGAAAGAGCCTGAAGCTTTGCAGAAGGATCCCTGGAAAGAAGTCCAAATTATTCTCTGATGATCCCGGGCGAGGGAGAAGACCTCGGATTTCTAGGACAGGCTCCCAGTGGACCGGGAGCTCTGAGCAGTTTCGGAGAGGAAAGGGGAACCCTATGGAGAAGGAAAGGGAAGCCCGAATTCCCATGGCCTGCTCCCTGGAGGCCGGGGGACCTTGGCTCCCGCAACCTCGAGGCTCGGTGCCCCAGGTGTATTTCCTGCGCTCCTCAGCTGAGAGCCGGCTTTCGCGAGCGCAGATAGGGGATGTCCAAAGCAAGCGAGCGCCTACCGGGCAGGATAGGCAGCTCGACCCGCACAGACCTGAAGACCCCTGACATCATTTCCCCGTCCCGCTGCCTCTCTTCAGCTGGGTCATCTTCCCAGATATCTTTTCCCCGTGCAGCAGCTGCCGTTCTCCAGTCGGGAGCGAGGACATCCACCGGGCAGGGAAGGAAGCCTGCCTGGCTTCACCGAGGCCCCGCAGGCAGGGAGTGGTAGGGCGCGTGTCCCTTCATCCCCGCCCCTTAATAAGTCAACGCTGGGGCCAAGCTGGGAAGAGAGGGGCTTTGGAGCACCTGGTGGGGCAAATGGGCCAACGGAGGTCACCCTTCCACTCCCGCTTTCCTGGTTCCTAGAGCGTCGCGGGAGGAAGTGGTGGGAGAGCAACACTGGAGAAAGTTGGGGGCGGGTAGTGTTAGAGGACGCCCGGGCCACACAGGCGACTAGGACCAGGGGCCACCCTTCTCAGAACTCTTCGCTTCTTCGGTTTTCCCTGGTTGGTGTCCCCGACTTTCTTCACCTGGAGCTACCCAAAGCGGGCTTCCGGGCACCGTCCGCACATGGATTCCCTCAACGCCTGGCGGGCAGCCCCTCTGACCCAGCGCTCAGGGTCGGCGGGATGCTGGATGCTCCGCGGAGACGGACGGGGGCGGAGGACACCCGACCCAGCCCGGAGGGAGCCGGCGGCGGGTTGACGAGGCTGCCCAGCAAGCCGAACGTACAAGGGCTCAGCCTCTCGGCGGAGCTGGGAAGCAGTCAGCCAGTCCTCTCCGTGGACCGGAGGGAAGTGGGCGTAACCCCATTGGCGTCTTCAGCCCTCCCCCAAACTGAGAATCTGGGTTCCCTGGGAAAACTGCCCCAGCTCCACGTGGCAGGAAAAGAGATGGCTCTGGAGTCAGACGGACTCGGATTTAGTAGCTGTGTGACCTTGTGCAAGTCCTTTAATTTCTCTGAACCTGTTTCCCAGCTACTGAAAACGGCTGTTTATCCAACCACTCCGGGCAGTTGTCGGGAATAAATCAATGTATAAAGATGAGCATGCCTGAGCTACACTGTATGTTAGTTTGAGTTGGCAACACGGCCCTAATGGTTTAATACTCGAAGGATGTGCTTGGTCAGATTTGTTTTGTTTCGTGTGTGTGTGTGTGTGTGTGTGTGTGTGTGTGTGTGTGTGTGTGTGTTTAAAAGTAGATTTTCTCCGCACTCCTTCAGTCCAGTCTACCAGAGAATGCGTTATCTGGGTCCTCATGAAATATTGAATGATTAAATGAATGAATGATTTCTCCATATTAGGAGTCTTGCCTAAGACTATTCCTAGTTTAAAACCAGGAGGATTCGTTTTCTTGGTAATTTAGGCTAGTCTGGAGCCCACGCCAAGAGTCCTACTACTGGGTTTCTCTTTCCGAATGAATCCTCCCAGTTTGGCTGAGCCCTGGCAGTGAGTGGCCCCAGTAGTGGGAGGGAGATGTGTCTGGAGTTCACACGGAGAGAGAGGTTTCATGACTGCTTAAGTATCTATGTCCAGTAGGTGCAAACTGGGACAAGTAGGGAGGTGAACACTAGACTTTCACCCTGCAAGTTACTCCAGCCTAAAATGTTAGCCCTTTGGACTGTGACACCTGACTCAGGCTGTTGATGGGCAATCATCTTATCTCCTTTCCAGTGGCTAAGAGATCTTGAAAGAAAGATCTTGCAGGAACCATGCTAAGGCCCTCTGAGTAAATACTCTGTGATTAGCAAACCTGATTCCGCCACTCAAAGTTAGGAAGAAAAGGGCACTGGCCTAGTTTGTAACATTTTCTGTTGGCTTATCCTTTCTTAGAATAGTTAGAAGTAAATCTAATACATTCTGTTCTGAGTATTGACTTAGGGCTGTGGAAATTAACATTCCCCTGGTGTTCTCTTTGCTTTTTTATTTTTTCCTGAATTAGGGCCCCTCACAATCCTTGGAAACAATGGCTTGTTTTCCTGCCTCAAACCTTTGTCCTCAGTATTCCGGTTCATCCTCAAATAGCTTCTGCTCTCCATGCCCCCCACCCCAGTATATCCTTTGGGTATTTGAGGCTGGAATAAAATGGTCACTATTAAAAAAAATACTGAAACATAGGATTTCTTCCCAGCAGCCAGGATCCAATTGAGATGATTCAGCCTTTTTCCAAGTTGTTAGTACTATATTGACCGCCTTCTTTCTCCCACCACATCTCTACTCTCCCGCCCTCTTCCCCCCAGTACCCCTCCCTCTGCAATAATTGTGCTTTAGAAAGCTCTGAAAGGCCTGCTCTGTTTCTGACCATGGCCTCCTTTGAAAAGGAGATTACAGTGATTAAAAATAACAAGTTGAGGATCCTCAAGGGGCTTCCCTTATAGGAGGACAATTTGCAGGACCAGCCATTCCCAGATCACAATTTCAAGCCAAATAGGAGAAAATCAGCTGAAATGTTCAAGAATTGATTGAAAATCAAAGAGGCTCTTTTGTTTGTCCAAAGTTCTGTTTATTAGGAAAATAAAGCCAGACCCTGGCTAATGAGAGTGGCTTTTCCTAGATGCTCTTTAAAGGGAAATTTCAAGGAACTTGATGGGGGAAAGAATGTCCAGTTGAGGTTTCAAAAGCTTGTCCAGCTTCAAGCATAATTGAGGGATTTATTCTAAACCAGGAGTTTTGGAGACCTCCAAAGCTGCTTTGCCTTCTCTTTCTTTGTCTCTCTCTGGAGCACACACTGCCACGGGAATATGTGTCCCAGAGTGTCCCACAGCCACCTGCTAGAAAGAACACAGGCTTTGATCTGTTGGGTCTGTTTCCACTCCTGCTCAGTCACCCATTCACTGTGTGACCTCAGGCAGGCCACTTTACCTCTCTGAGCCACAGTTTCTCCAACTGTAAAATGAGACTGCTTCCCCCACCACCGCCAGTGTAGCTGTGAGAATTAGGAATAATCCATGTCAAAGGAAACTGTCATACAGTAGGATACACACACACACACACACACACACACACACACATATATGTATAATGAGATCATTATTTTGGAAATAGAAAAATACTTGGCAGCTAGCACTGGATGAGACATTGTTAAGTACTTTCCTACTCATCTCACTTATTCTTCCAGGACTTTGGGGCAGTTTACTATTTTTATTTTACAGATGAGGACACTAAATCTCAGAGAGGTTTAGTAACTTGCCCACAGTCACACAGCTAAGAATCAGTGGAGTCAGGATACAAACTCAGGGATATCTAACTCCTAAATCTGTGCTCTTAACCGGTCTTCTATACTGACTCAATAAAATGAATTAGGAGTAGAATGAGTTCATCTAGCTACCTTCAGCTTTCTGGGCGGTGAGTCTTTGCTGAAGGAAAACAGCAACACCAAATCAAGATAATAACTGACATGTCTTAGGACACGAAGTATGAAGTGATGGGTCCTTATTTACAATTGCTTTTTTTCTTTTTATAGACTTCAGTATTGCTTTTCTCCATAAACCAGAGGATTAATTTAGAAACATTAAGAACCTTGCCAATCTTTAGCCAATTCCTTTTGTTTGTGGGGAAACGGAAAGAAATTGGAAAGAAAAAAAAAAACTTTATTTGGCTGCTGTTTGTTTACATGCATATATTTTATGACTATGCCTGTAAAATTATATGTTTGACAAGTACGTATGTAGAATCCGAAAAATTTAAACTGGATGAGGTCTTTTAAATAAACTCCTTCTTTTTTGGGGTGGTGGTAATTTGATTGATTGAGTGAGTGAGTGATTTTTAATGGAGATGCTGGGGATAGAACCCAGGACCTCCTGCATGCTAAGACACACTCTGCCACTGAGCTATTCCCTCCCCACTAAATAAACTATTTCTTATCTAGGATTTTTTTTTGTAAGTATTGGTGATGATACTGTAATTAATTGTAAGTGACCTCTCCCACTTTTCCTCTTTTCTTGCATTATTCCCCTCTTTTTTTATTATGTAGCTTTATTTTTCTTACCTTTTGCTCTCTTTAAATAAGTATTTAGTTCAAATTGACAATAAAAATTAATAGATGCATACATAGCTAAATGCTTAATGGTTATGTGGATTGTTTGTTGCTTTAAGTTTCATGAAACACAAAAAATCAGAACAGAAAATGAAAGCATGTTAATTGGCATTTTTCAAGGTTTAGGACTTGAGTACATCCCCATACACAGTTAAGTCGTGGTTCCACTACAGCTGGCTGACTCAACTAGAAGAGCAGACTAAATTGCTGGCATGTTTACAAATATGCCATTTGCTTGTTATACAGAATGTCAAATGTAGGTCGGTACCAATTTCTGTGGGGGTGAAAACTCTTACCATCTTGTATTAGTCAGGATACAGGCTAAGCTCATGTTACAAAGAGAGCCCAAAATACAGTGTTTTAAACAAGAGGTAAATAGCAAGTCCAAGATGATAGGCAGCTTGTTCCACAAGGTCAACCAGGAACCCAGGTTCCTTCCACCTTGTTGCTCTGCCGTCTTCTAGCACTGCAGTCCACAGGTAGCCATGAGTCACATTACCTGAAATGTGGCTAGTCCAGATTGAGATGTGCCATAAACGTAAGAGGCACATGGGTTGTTGAATGATTAGGATGAAAAAAGAATAAACTTCTCATTAATAGTATTTTATATTGATTCCTATTGAAGTGATAATTGTATAGAGTAGGCTAAATAAAATATGTTGTTAACAGCCATTTTACTTGTTTTACATTTGTTCCTACTGGATACTCATTAAAAAGTAAAGTGAATTTCCCCTGTGTTGAGTTTACTTCTATTGGATGGTGCTGTTCTAAGGAGTTGTTCTCAACAGTATAGCTATAGCCATCTCACAACCCACATATCTGAGTTCCAGTCAGCATGCAGAGGGGAAAGGAAGTGGAGGGCAAGCAGCTTTCTCTTAATGATATGACCCAGAAATCACAGCCCACACTTCCAAACACACTTGCTTGGTAAGAATTTAGTCAGGTGGCCACATCTAGCTGCAAGGGAGCCTGAGAAATATAGCATTTAGCCAGGCAGCCACAAACCCAGTGAAAACTTGAAGGAGGGGTTTATTTTTCAAAAGGATGAAGGTGAAAATGGATTTGGAGGGACAGTTAGCTACCTCTGCCACAGGTTTTAATGCATAGTCATGTAAGAACAATGTTTCATGTTCTCTTCCTCAGTGACAGGTCGTCTAGGTGGGCTTTCTCTACAGCGTGTGCACTTGATATTCCTGCTAAAAGATCAGTAGGGGAAGGAGTGTTGATGTATGTGTGTGTTGTAGGTTTCATACTGAGAAGAGAAAAAGGGAGCTAATATGTCAGAGCAGCCTGTTCTGTCTCACCCTCTTCCTCAATAAAGGAGGAAGTGGCAAAGGAAGAAAGAAATGAAGGAAGAAGTGGATAAAGCAAGAAAATGCAAGAGACTGCTATGGCTAGCACCTGAAATATAATGTTGAATGTAAAAAAAAGAGAAAGAAAATACGAGAGGGAGCGGGAAAAGAACAGGGAGAAGGAAGAAGGAGGAGAGGAAGGAGGGGAAGGAGAAGGAAGAAATTCAGAGAAAAGAAAAAGGAAAAAACCTCATCAGGGTATACATTTAGAATGAAAAAGAGAAAAGAAAGAATTTGAGTACAAGGGAGTCCCATCTTCCTTGAGGGTTAGATTCAAGAAGCACAATGGAAAAAAAAATTCCCAGAAGTCAAAATTATTCCTGAAGAATCCTTTGCAATGTTACATAAACCGTAACATGGATGCTAGATTAATTGTGCCTTATTTATGTGCCCCTGCAAATGATTTTGTTAGTGGGGAGTAGAAACAAATGGACATTTCTCCGTTAGTCCAGCACTTCTCCTTTTCCCTCCAACGTTGGAGGAGACCAGTGTTTCCTCAGTTGAATGCTAGATAAAACCATTGGTTTGCTTGTCCTTAAACACTGATGTGACAAGTACGAAATACTCACTATACGATGGACGGAGGAAACGGAGAGTCTGGTCTCATGCTCTCTGACGCACATGCACGTATTGAACACAGTGGCAAGTGGCCCAAATGATCTCAGGTATCATTTCCTCTCTCTGTTTTTCCTCTGATGCTGTGCAGTTGTGTCAGGATCCATCCTGTGCATCTCCCTGGAGCACCTATAGTGTCAGAGAGCTCACTATGTCACATAAAGCTTTCTGTGTGGCTGGCCAGCTCTTGTTAGTATACAATTTCCCATTTTTACTGGGTGTCTTGGCTGGGCTAGAGTTGAGGCTAATAGGATGGGAAGGGTGAGGAGTTAGGTAACACCACAAGAAATCCTCTGCCAGCTTAGACGAGGCTTCTGACTTTCACAGAGTGTGCAAAACTGCTATGAAAAGTTCAGGGAAACTTTAAACAAGCCACTCTTCACAGCCACTGATTTGCTGAGGTCTAGGAGACCCACGGGAAATAACTTGAATCCCTTCTACAATTGTAGTCCAGATATTTGCAAATACGTCTCGTGGGCTGGGTGAGAGGGGGAAGGAAAGGGAAAGCTCCCAGCACAAACCACTCTGTGGGGGGATGGGAGTGTGGGAAGATGGGCAGACTCAGAAGCAAGCTGAATGGGGATTCTAGGTGCTATAAGAAGCTCTTCTTCTTCCCCTCTTTCTCCTTTTTACCTTCTTCTCCTTCATTATTTCCTTTTATTTCTCCTCCTTCTCCTCCTGCTCCTCCTCCTCACAGTGGCAACCCTGACCTTTGAATTTTCCAAACACACTGAGCTCATTCCCACCCCAGTGCCTTTGTATATGCTCTTCTCCATGCCTAGAATGCTCATCCCCAGATCTTTGTCTTTTGAGTCTCAGCTCAGGTGTTATCTCTTTAAAAAGGCTTCTCTGACCACCAGTTTATGTTTCCCATTCCTTGTGCTTGGTATTATTTTCTTCATAGCCCTGAATCACCTTGAAATGATCTTGTTTTATCATCTGCCTTCTCAAGCTAGAATACAAGCTTTATGAGAACAAGGACTTTGCCTTTCTTATTTGCCATTTTATAGTCAGCGCCCAGAACAGCATGTGGCCATAACAGGCACTAAATCATTATTTGTTGAAAAATGAACATATCATTTAAACCCCAAGAACCCCCCCAAAGAGAGCTGGATGGAAGGAAGGGAAAGCATTTCTCCCTCTGCCAGAGAGAGAGGGGAGGCCAAAGGATGGGGACAGATGGCAAGGATCTCCAGGTGGTGGCAGCAGAGAGAAGGGATGCTCAGTGCCCTGGGGGCATTGGCTGGAGGCTGAGGGCAGGCAGATGGTCCAGGTCCAGGGTAAAGACTGTTGGGAGGGAAGAGATTAGTGGAAAGCGGGATGGTGGCTGGGTCAAAGGGGAGGAGCAGAAGGACAGCAGGCAGAAGAGCAAAGAGCTACCAGCTTCAGACACTGACTCATTACATGGAGAATAGAGCCGAGGGGATTGTCGATCCATCAAACCTAGACACCAGTTATTAAAGTGATTTTCCTTGGAATCAGCACTTTGTGGAGTCATTTGTGTGGTTTCCAAACCTAGCTATGCGTCAGAATCACTTGGAAAGTTAAAATACATCTTACATCTATATGTATGTGTGTGTATATATATATGTATTCTATATATATATACATACATCTTCACTGGCCCCACCCCAACAAAGGGCTGGATTCCAGGAATCTATATTCCTTCTTTTTTTAAAATTTTTTTTATTTTAAAGCATGATGGTGAGACCCAAAGAGAAGGTGGCCAAAAGGTGGTCACTCTTCTGTGAGCGCTTTTCCCCATCCCCAGCTCTCCCAACCCTACCCCCAGCCTCCTATGTCCCACATACTTTGGCGCCTGGTCACATCACTGCCCTGTCCTGTTTCAGTCAACACTGGTACAGTGGTCGGTGGAAATGTCCTCAAAGCTGACTCGATGGTGGCATTCCCCTGCCTTGGCCGTGGAGTGGTCAGGAGGGCAGAACTGTGCACTTTCTCTAGGTGACAACCCTCCCAGGTCAGCAGAGCCAGAGCCAGGGCGGACCTCGTTGTACGTGTGTGCTGCTAAAGACTGCCTCCTGTGTAACTTCCACCTACCAGTCCGGGTTCTGTCCTTTGGAATCAAGCGAAATAAGGTCTCCCCTTGGCCATACGTCAGCCCTTGAGGTGTTTGTAGGGAAGTAGCTACTATGATTTCTCTCCTGATGAAAATGCCCTGTTTCTTCACCCGTTCTTTGTAGGGCGCTGTTCCTTATTCCCTTGCACTTTGGACTCCAGATGTGCTCTGACCGGGATAGAACATGGTGGTATGACGATCTCCCTCGTTCTGGACACCGTGTTTACGTTAAGCTTGCCAGGTCTTGTGTTCGCTATTTTGGCAGCTGTGTCGTACTCTGGAATCTTGCTGAGCTTGCAGCCAGCAAAACATTCCTGTGACTTGTTGGGAAGGCTTGCTGCCCTCCTTTCCCTGAACAGTGTAACTGGTCCTAGAACAGAAGATTCAACATGACTCTTAATGAGACTTCGTCTAGCATGTTTGGGTCCATCCCTGTCGCCATCAACCATTTCTGAATCTGGATTCTGTCACTGAGTGATTTATCCACATACCCTAATTTTGGATTATCCACAATTTTGATGAGCAAGCCTTAGAAGTTTTTATCTAAGAAGTTGAATAGTGTTGAGCAGGTCAGGGCTTAGAACAGGACCCGCTGACATCCCTTAGAATCTTTCTCTAAAGCTGACATCTAATTAGTTTTGAAGTCAACTAATTTTCTGTTACCTCAGTGACATTTAAATACTAACTTCCACCCGGCTGGTCAGCCATCTTAGTTTAGTCAGGAATACTGTTTCTTCAGCCTGTTAATGAATCTTATAGTCTAGGCAGAATTATTTTCTTTCTTTGCTCCAGAATTAGTCAGCAGTCTTTCCACTGCAAGTGACAGGAACAAAGTCTAACTAAAGCAAAAAATAGAATTATTGAGTCCCATATTTGGAAAGTCCAGGGGTGGATCTGGCTTCAGGTATAAATGGATCTCGGGACCTGAACAACATTCTCTCCCTCTCTCTTTCTCTCTCTATCTCCCTCATCCCTTCTCCCTTTCTCATTTCCTTTCCATCCCCCCATTTCACTTTCTCTCTCTCCTTCCATCCTTGATCTCTTGGCTATGTTTCTATGTGCTGGCATAATTTTTCTTACTGCAGATAAACTTTCTCCCAATGACAGAGAAGATAGCTGTCAACAACCTTCAATGAAAAGACTTTCAGTTAGTTCTGTAACTAAAAGAAAAGCCCTTTTCCTTGTAATTCCAAACTGAAAAATCCCAAGGAAGGATTCTGATTGGTCCAGCTGGGATATGGGATATGATATGGAGACAGACTGCATCTGGGTCACAGTCACTTCTGTGACTTAATATTTCAGGAGGGAGAGAGGGGACTGTGAGTCATAGCCCCAAAGGTCACATGGTCAGAGTAGGGGAGGATGTGGGGGTCATAGACAGCCTATGTCCCTTAGAACTTCCTACTATCATCCATAGTCCCAGCTACATTCCCTTGGCTGACATACCTCCAATTCCTCGGGAGCGTCCTTGCCCTCCATTCCTCTTCCTGTCCACATATTGGTCAGCTCAGGACCCACTTACCTGGCTCCCGGGTATTGCACGATGAGAGAGCACATGGGGGAAAGAATGAACTTCTACTGAGTGGTTGCAATGTGTTTCGTAAAACTTACATCCTTTAGTCCTTATGACAGATCCATGAAATGATAATTATGATCCGTATTTTAGAGAGAAGACATTTATTTTTTTTAATTCTTATTTTTTATTGAGGCGTAGTCAGTTTACAATGTTAGTTTTGGGTGTACAGCAAAGCAATTTAGCTATACATATGCATACGTATATATACTTTTTTCAGATTATTTTTCCATTACAGGTCATTACAAGAAATTGAATATAGTTCCCTGTGCTATACAGTAGGTCCTTGTGGTTTATCTATTTTATATATAGTAATGTGTATCTGTTAATCCCAATCTCCTAATCTATCTCTCACTTCTCCTCCCCCCCAGTAACCACAATTTGTTTTCTATGTCCATGAAGACATTTATTTTTAAATTTATTTTATTAATTTAGCAAAGTTTATATATACTTACTTCACAAACATTAATTCATTAGTCATCATAATAATAATGTGAGGTAAGTACTGTTACTGCCGTTTTACAGGAGATTGTCAGCTGTGACAATGAGACATTAAATGATTAGCCCAAGGTAACACATAGTAAACAGAGGGAAATCTGAACCCAGGTCTGTTAGCTACATCCATGTACATCCATAGCTACAGCCCTTACAACCTTAAATGTGCATGATCTTTACTATGGAGTGGGAGATGTTTCACCTCCTCCTGGGGATGCTGGGATCATTCTCTGAAGAAGATCATCTTGGGGAAAGCAGAGTCCAACCCCACCATACTCACTTGCTCACCTTTTAGCCCTGCCTTCCTGTCTGCCAGCCCGTCACCAGCATCATCTCCTGCTTGCTCCTCGCTGGTGGGCTGAATTGCCAGTTTTTAAGAGAAGCATGCGAGTTGCAGCTGCCCAGAGCTATGGAAATTGTACAGAGTCAGGAGGGGACCACTGTGACTTGTGAAATGCTCCGACAGTCCTGATAACCAGTCCCACGTTACAGGTTAAGGCAGCAGCTCAAGGTCATTGTGATTGGTGTGTGGGGCGTAAAGGATGAGGATCTCAGTAAGGTAGAGCAGGCGGATGGCAGGGGCTGGCCTCGTAACAGAACTGGAATCTGGTTCGGGACTTTCTCATTGAGGTTGTGGCTAGAGGGGTCTGAAACTGAGAGGCAGAGTGGGGAGGGTGGTGGCATTGGACAAGAGCCAATGAGGGCAGTAGGCATAGCAGATGCACTGGAGTTTATGATAAATGGTTGGCAAACCAACATCTGAAGGGCCCAGAAAGTTATTTGGGAATTAGGTGGGACTGGAATTTTCATATAATAAGAAGGGGAGAACTCCACCTTGGGTGGAGATTTGAGGCCAGACTCCAGTGTGAAACTTCAGTCCTCATATAAACAAGGAAGGCCAGAGAGGCCCTCGCCTTTGAGCTGGTTTTGGGGAAAGGGCTGTTATCCAATAATCACACAACTTCCAGCCTTACCTTCCTCGAACATAAATACGAACATGACGTTCCCTAATGCAAACCCTTCAGTGCCTCCTCCTCAGCTCCAGGGTAGTATCCACACCTCTCAGCAAGGCTTTGAAGACTTTTGGCTATCTTCCACTTCTCACCTTCCTCCCTTAGCTCTTATAACACCCTCCCTCCCAGCTTGCAACTCATGACATATAGACTTACTTTTGGTTTCCAAGGCCAAGACTGGCCCACCACGCCTTTCCTGCGACCTGAGATGCTGTTCCTCTTGTTCACTGGACAGACTCTTATACCTCATTCAATCTGCAGCTCAGATGCCACCTCCTCCTTGAGGTCTCCTTTAATTCCCCCAGTAGACTCAGATGCTCCCTCCTCTGGGATCCCAGAGGACTTCATTCATACATCCAAACACCCATCATATGTTACACAAAATATCTGCTGATGTTTCCTTTTCTCCCAGCTATTAGACTGTGTGTTCCTAGAAGGCAGAGGCTACATCTTTTCTCTCTGTGTCTCCAGAGGCGTAGTTCAAGACACTTGGTCTCTGCTCTCACAGAGCTTACAAGTTATTAGGGGAGACCGACATTTAACAAATAATCTGCAAATAAACATTTAATTAAGATTGGGTAGGGAAGGGAATAGCTCAGTGGTAGACTGCATGCACGAGGCCCTTGGTTCAATCCCAATACCTCCATTAAAAAATAATAAATAAATAAATTACCACCCCAACACCAAAAAAGATAATAAATAAAATAAAATGGACAAAGAGAAATTAAAAAAAGATTGGTATTCAAGAAAAAGAGAACAGTGTTGAAAGGCTATATTGTGTGGGGGTGGGAGGGGCTGAGGGAACCCCACGGGGCACATTTTCTTGGGTGTGATGAGCTGCAAGAAGGCTCTGTTCATGATTAGGACTTGCCCAAATGTCCCCAAATCCCAGCCCTGTGATGATCATCCCCAGAGGCAATTATCTCCATTACAGTCCTGTCAGTGGTCCTGCATTGGCGCCTACTAGACTTTTTCTCTGGAAGCTCAGTCATTGTTCCTGAGGACCAGCTCTTTGAAACTCATTGTTGGTTAATCAGCCTCCTAAGCATCATGGTCTTTATCATCATCACCATCATTTTCATCATCATCATCTTCATCCCCAGCATCACCAGCACCACCATCATCATCCTTTACAATCCTGAATCCTTTATGTATGCCATGCACTGTGATAAATGTTTTAGTCTCTTCTCCATTCCTGCAAGAAAGGCAATATCATTCATCTCATTTTAAAAATGAGCAAATGGGGAGGTCAAATGACTTGCCAGGGGTCACATATTTAATAAGTGGTGGCTCTGGGATTGTAATCTGAAATCTTTGCTTTTAACTAGTTCCTTGTATGTGCTCACAGGATAGCTCCAAATGGACCTCTTAAAAATTATTATTATTATTTTTTAATCCTTCATAAGCTTTTTTCTTAGATTTCTTGAGTCTCTTAATGGCCTCTCTTGGGAGGCACTTGGGAGGAGTCATTAGAGAAAAGACTGTATTATTTATTGCCAAGCAGCCATCTTCAGTCATCACTGGGACTCAGAACACACTGCACATTTGTTCATTTCAGGAGAGTCATATCATAGGGTTTTCTGGAGGAACAGGATCTCTTCTCTTCCTTCAAATTACATTGTGTAACACAATCATCATCCTGATAATTATAGATTAAAACACCACACTATTTCAGCCTCCAGAACCTCCATCTTGTGTGTTGTATTCAATAAGGGAGAGTAAACCCTTAGTTTTCTAGAACCTACAGGAATGTGTCATGCTGGGAAGCTGAGTTTATGGTTAGCTCTTTAAGTGCACTGCACAGATATACAGAAAGATGGCTACTTAACCACATTCAGAAACATTGCTTAATGGGGGAGGGTGTAGTGCAGTGGTAGAGTGCGTGCTCAGCGTGCATGAGGTCCAGGGTTCAATCCCTAGAACCTCCATTACAAAAAAAAAATAAGTAAACAAGTAAATAAATAGACCTAGTTACCTCCCCCCACAAAAAAACCCACAAAAAATTTTTTTAAAAAGTTAAGTAATATTTTTATCAAAATAAAACTTACATACAGAAAAGTTCACAAATCATGCAGCTTAGTGAATTATAACTTGTTGAATACACCCATGCAGCTGCCACCCAGATCAAGAAATAGAACATGACCAGCACTCCAGAAGCACCCCTTGTGCCCCCTCCAGATCAGTACTGCCTCCCCTTTCCCACACTTGTTACCCCAACCTGACCTCTAGGATCATAGTCTACTTTGCCTGTTTTTGAACTTTATATAAATATCATCATACTTTTTGTATTCTTTTGCATCTGCCTTCTTTCACTCAAGATTATGTTTGTGAGAAGCATCCATGTTGTTGTAGGTGGCAGCAATTTGTTCATTTTCATTACCCTAAGGCCTTCAATTCTATGACAAGGCTACAATTTATATAACCATCCCTGCCAATGGACATTGAGTGTTTCCAGTTGGATGCTGTTACACATAATGTTACTATGAACATCTTATAGGTGTCCTTTGGTGCACATATGCCAGGATTTCTTGATTTAGGACTGGCAGTACTGGGTTGTAGGGTACATATATGTTCAGCTTCAGTAAATACTGCCGAACAGTTTTCCAGGGAAAATCGCTCATTTTCAGTATATTCATAGTGTATGAGAGTTCTAGTTGACAACATTTATGTTGTTAATCCTTTTAAGATTAGTCAATCTGGTGGAAATGCAGTAGTATTTTACTGTGGATTTAATTTTTATTTCTCCATTGACTAAAGACGTTGAGTGCCTTTTCGTCTGTTTATTGGCCACTTGGGCACCTTCTTTTGTGAAGTATTAGTTCATGTATTTTGCCTATTTCTTAATCTTTCTCTTATCGATCTTATAGAGAGTTCTTTATATATTTTGGATAAAAGTCATGTTCTAGTTATATGGTGTGCAAATACCTCCTTCCACACTATGGCTTACTTTTTCTTAACAGTGTCTTTTGATCAGCAAAATTTTGATATCACTCCATTTATATATCTTCTTTGTTGTCAGTGTTTGTGTAATGTCCTGTTTAAAAGCTCTCTCCTACTCCAAGGTCACTCATGTTTTCTCTTATGCCAACTTCTAAGACTTTTATTGTTTTGCTTTTCACTTCTGGCTCTACAATCTATGTGAAATTTATTTTGTGTATAACGTGAGGTAAAGGCCACGTCACCTCTTTACATGTGGTTGTCCAGCTGTCCTAGCTTTTCACTGAAAATTCCGCCCTTCCCTCACTGCTCTGTGGTACCTCTTTAACGTGAACCAAGTTTACATATATTCGTAGAATTTTATCTGGACCTCACACTGTTCAATTGGCCTATTTTTTTTTCTTGTTATAGTAAACTGGCTTAATTTCTATAGCTGCGTAAGTCTTAATATCTGGTAGTATAAGCCATCCAAGCTTGCACTTCTGTCTCAAGATTGTCTTAGATATTCTTGGCCCTTTGCATTTTCATGTAAATTTTAGAATTGGCTTGTCAATATCACAAAAACATGCTGGGATTTTAATTTGGATTGCACCAAATATATACATCAATTTAAGAAGGACTGACCACTTTACAACGCTGAGACTACCAGTCCATGAACATGATTCAGTAAATATAATTGCACATGTGGTTCTTGTCTTTGAAGGACTTACAAATAAGAAAACAAATACTTACATGCAAAATATAATTTAATATTCTTTTTCATTATAGGCTAAAAAGAATATAATAAGGAATATATATGTATATATGAGTTATGCTGTGCATCAGAAATTAACACAACATTGTAAATCAACTATACTTCAATTAAAAAATAAATAAAATAAAAAATATGATTTAACGTTTCAAAAAGATACATGCACCCTAATGTTCATAGCAGCACTATTTACAATAGTCAAGACAGGGAAGCAACTTAAGTGTCCACTGACAGATGAATGAATAAAGAAGATGTGAGATACACACACACACACACACACACACACACACACACACACACAGGAATACTACTCAGCCATAAAAAAGAATGAAATAATGCCATTTGCAGCAACATGGATAGACATGGAGATTGTCATACTAAGTGAAGTAACCCAGAAAGAGAAAGAAAAATACTGTATGATAACCACTTACATGTGGAATCTAAAAAAATGATACAAATGAACTTATTTACCTAACAGAAACAGACTCCCATAGAAAACAAACTTACAGTTACCAAAGGGGAAAGGGGGTGGGGATAAATTAGGAGTTTGGGATTAGCAGAGAGGAACTACTATATATAAAATAGATAAACAACAAGTTTATACTGTATAGCACAAGGAACTATATTGAATATCTTATAATAATCTATAATGAAAAAGAATATGAAAAAGAACATACATATATATATCACTGAATCATTGTGCTGTACACCAGAAACTAACACATTGTAAGTCAACTATACTTCAATAAAAAAATGTTTTAAATATGATTTAATGTGGTCATTACCTTATTGATCATCACTAATTATAAGAGCTAATATTTATTAAGTGTCTGTTATAAGCCAACCATGATTTTGAGGACTTTACGTGCATTAATTCATTTATGCTTTGCCCTGATGCTTTAAGGTAAATGCTGATCTTATGCCACTCGTATAGATGTTTTTAATCTTAACAAGGTCCAAGGAAAAAGAGCATCCAGGTCTTGATGGGGAAGTCAGAGGAAACATCACAGACGAGGTGAAATTTAGCTGATTTTTAAAGAAGTTTGCCAGGGAAGGAGGAGGTGGAACATACCAGCCGTATGAAAAGTGTATGGAAATAAATAATAATGTAGGGTGAAATGAATATGGCTTTTCCGGAAACTGCCAGGGAGTGAGTCCCAGGACTGAAATGTAGAGGGGTGGGGAGTGGAAATGTGGTTGGTGAAGCTCCCCGGGGAGGCAGAGTCTGCGGGCCTTTCAGGCTATGGAGTTTGAGCTGTAGCCTGAGGCAGTGACTGTGCGGCAGAGGCTGACTGTCTGTCTTAGGTTGGGTTCCCCGGAAACAAATATTCATTTCCTAGGGACTCTGTGTATAGTACCACAAATCAGTGGCTTAAAACAACAGAAATGTATTTGCTCACCGTTCTGGAGGCTAAAAGTCTGAAATCAATGTATCACTGGAGTCGGGTCCTTCTGGAGGCTTGGAGGGGGTTTCTCCTAGCCTCTGGTGACAGTCCTTGCTGTGCGTTGGCTTGCAGATGCCTTGCCCCAATCTCTGCCTTTGTCCTCACCTGGCGTTCTTCCCTGTGTCTCTGAGTCTCTTCTTCTAAGGACATTGGCCATCTTGGATTTAGGGCCACCTTAATCCAGGATGATCTCATCTTAACTAATACCATCTGAAAAGACCCTGTTTCCAAATAAGGTCTCATTCCCAGGAACCTGGAGTTAAGACTTTCACATCTATTTTTGGAGGACACAATTTAACCCACAGCAAATCCTCAGCTGAGGATTTGGGTGAAAGTGACTTGTTAAAGAAGTGCTCCCAGGGGAAGCCAATAACGGAGTGGAGAAGTGAGCTGGGGAGGAAGAAGCCTTGCCAGGCTGTGACCCCAGGTGAGCTCTGCTCCTGCAGGGCCATTTTGAGATGTCAGGTACCCCTCAGAATCATCCTCACCTGATGCAAGGGAGCTCAGCCTTTCATTTTAGGCAGAGCAGACTCCAGTGACCTGAGCTGGAGCAGTCCTACAGGAATGAGCCACAGGTGCTGGCTTAGCCACAGCAAAGGCACATCAGCACGAGGGTCACGTTCCAGCAGTACGTAGTGATGCAGGCCCTCTCCCCATACAAGAAAAATCTCAAATAAACAGTCTAACCTACCACCTGAAGGGATTAGAAAAAGAAGAACAAACAAAGCCTAAAGTCAGCAGAAGCAAAGAAATAGTAAAGATCAGGGAGGAAATAAATAAAATAGAGATTTTAAAAAAATAGAAAAAATCAATCAAACAAAGAGCTAGTTTTTTAAAGAGTAAACAAAATCAACAAACACTACAATGGTAAAGAGGAATTTAAGGCGATCTGGGCAGAGCACCTTTTCCGTCTACTTCTTGTCCTCTGGTCCCCTTGCTCCAGAATTGTGTAGAATGACCTTGAAGGCCACCCCACTCCAGCCTAGATAACCTCAGACTGCTGTGGGGCTGTCTGTCTGTGCCTCAGAGATCCCAGCTCTTTCTCCTGACTTCATAACCATCATTTCTTACTCTTCTTTACTTCGTGCTTTTTTTTCCTCATCCTTTCTTCCTTTCTATCTGATCTCTTACAGACATCAGTAGCCAATCGGAATGCTCCTTTACTTTTGTGGGATGAGCTGACCAATCACAACAGGAGATGGGCTGACCAATCACAACAGGAGATGGGCAGTCTTTGTGTCTCCAAGTCTTCTCTGAGATGTCCTGTCGGTGGTTCATGGACCACTGCTATTATCCCAGATGGTGGTTTTAATTTTTGGATTTTTGAGATGTTTCATTTTTAGGACTGAAACTAGAAGACTAAATACCCCTCCCCAACAGGGAGTTGCTTATTAGAATCACAGAAGTATTACAGGTTCCCTGAATTAATTTTTAAAATTTGAAAATGTAGTCAACACTTGTGGAATACCCATACTATGATAAATATATTCAATATATATATAACAATGGGTGGAGTGTTAAACTGGGAAGGGGGCCGGGCCCTAAGTCTGCCCCTGGGTAGTCTTTCTACTTAGAGGGTGTCTGTTGAGATTTCTGTGTCTTTGTTTCCTATCTGTGGAATTGGAAGGCTGAAATGGAGGGTTCTTAGCATAGCTCTAATAGTCTATCATTTTATGTTTAAAGAACCTTAGCGCTTTAATGTAGGCAGTAACGTAATTTAAACCTCAATTTATATCAGTTTCAAGAAAGTTGAAATGAGTCTCTTAGATGCCAGGCTTTGTGCTAGGTGATAATGGTACAAAGAGAACTGAAACCCAGTTCTCCGGTGTTAACTCATAGTCCAGTGGAGAGGCTGGTAAAAGAGAATTGCAGTCCAGTGTGAAAATTGTAAGAAGGGATTTCCGTCTCAGGAGATTGGAGACACAAAGAGAGGGGTGAACATCATTAAGAAGATCCTTGAGCTGGATTTCCTTGAATATCTAGTTCTCTGGGTAGATGTGGGAAGGAAGAGTTTAATGTAGGCTCATAACTTCAACTGCTGTAACAAATAGTCCCCCACAATATCAGTTTATTTCCACTTTATGCAAAGTATAAGATGGATATTTCTGGTCCATGAGTGATTATCTGTGTGGTTATTCAGAAACCCAGGTTCCATCTTGTAGTTCTACTGTCCTTCTCCTGGGGCATCAGAGTCCTCTCCCCTGCATTCAGCAGGCAGAGATGGGAGAGGGAGAATGGAGAATCAGGTAGAAAGTTTGCATGCGCCACAGGCAGGAAGGAGCATGCGTCATGTCTGTCCACACTTTCCACTGGCAGGACTGGGGCACAGTCAAGGGAGGCTGGGAAGGTGTTCTAGCTAAGTACCCACAAGAAATAGGAAACGTGTTTTGGAAAACCCACAGCAGTCTCTGCCACAAAGGACATCCTACAGGAGTTTATGCTGTGAGCAGCTGGATTTCTCTTGGGCCAATCTGTGGAAGAGTAACATTAGATAACTGTTGAGACTGGAGTTGCTGACAAGGGACTATTTTTATCAAATTGTGGTTGCTGGGAGTAAGAGCTTATCACAGTCTTGGTGGATTCAAGAATTCCCAAGTGAGACTGCAGTTAGGGTGTAAACACCTGAAGGTTCTGAAATGTGAGAGGGAACTGGGTGGAGAGGGTGAAAGTTCACTACTCAGCAGAACGAGCCTTTCCCGCTGTCCGCGCCCCTCCCATCCACAGGTGTGCGATGTTGATGGGGAACTCACGTTTCTCATTTTGACAAATGGAAGGCAGCTGATTCTTAGGCTTATCATCTGCTTTCTTCTCTCACCCCAGTGACCCTTTCGGCTGCCCCTCCCTCCTACTTCAGAGGATTCACGTTAATCGCCCTCAAAGAGAACAGAGAGGGGGATAAGGAGGAAGACCACGCCGGGACCTTCCAGGTAAGACCCCTTCTGGGCTTTGCCAGGGACCCTTGTCACCCTGGTGGGTAGATGCCAAGTGAAAGGTGAACGTACTGAGGAGGTAGAGGGGGGTGAGGGGAACCAGTGTCTGAGGCGGCGTCCGTGCAGTTCCCTTGACCGTGGGCCAGACGGGCCAGGTCCATGGAAAGACCCAAACGGAGCAGGCAGCAAATGCCTCCAGTCTGCATGAAGGCCGCCAGGCAGGGCTTTCCTGGGGCTCTGGGCGCCTCTGGGCAGCAGACAGTCCGGCGTGGTAAGAGCGCCCAGAACCCTGGTGAGGCCCGACTGCTTTTCCTGCGCAGCCATTTCGTGATTGACTGGCAATTCTCAAGTGTACAGGGAACAAGGGCTTAGGATGGCCAGACTGGAGGGAGTTCAAAGCACAGGAGAAGGACTATTAAGGGAACGAAGAGATTGATTTATGAGGGAAGATTAAAAGAATTAAACATGCTTTGCTTGGCCAAATGAACAGGGCCGAGTTTAAGAGGTGGTAATGGTCTTTAAATGTCAGTCTGCGCAGAGCCGCTTCCTCCAGGGGAGGCTTCGTTTGACTTTGTACAAAAGGGCACAGCAAGACGAAAGTGGGTCAGGAGAAGAAAGGGAATCACAAAGGCAAGGGCCCTGACAGTGAGTCATATTTCACCGTGGAATATTCTTCCAAGGGAAATGGCGGGAACATCACCCCCTTTCAGAGGCTTAGAGGCCAGTGAGTTGTCAGAACATGTCCCAGAAGGACTGGGGCGATCCTAGGAGGAGGCCTGGCCAAATTTGCTGTAACCATTTCTCATCTCAATTTTCCATTGTTCTGGAATCCATTTTTATCTGGCATTTGCAATCTCAGAGGGAAAAAAAAAAACTCAAGGAAAAAAACGTAACACCTGTAACTGGCTGCTGGGGCCTCTGGTATAATTTGTGGGTTCCACAGAGGACCCTGCCCCCTAAAATAATCTTCCCCATCCAAAGACATCTTTTAACCCTTTGTGACTAGATTATAACTTTGAATCCTGTGATTTAAAAATAAAATCTCCAATGTTTAGGATTCTAGCCTAGTGGGACTGTCAATTCCATGCTCATTGTCATGTCCTCGTATGGACCTAGATGGCAGGAACTTTCTTGGCATGTATTTGAAGGCGTTACCCAGGAACAACACTGAGGATGGCCAGTATTTGTGGGGTACTTATCATATGCCAGGCACTGGGTTAAGTGCTTTACCTTATCTTGGTTTACCTTAATTAGTTTTCTTTTATCTTAGTTTAATTCCCCAAACAACCAAGTAGATAGGAATCATTATCTCTATTTTATAGGTCAGAAAATTGAAACTAGAAAGATTAAATCACGTGCCTAAAGGGCTAGTAAATAGGCCAGGCTTCTCTATCAGGTGTCTGATCCCAGCAACCAAATGGCTTTCCTATAGCACTGAACAAGCTCCCGGCATCGGGGTGTTTGGATAGTTCATCAGCACGGTTGTCATTATAGGGAAAGGCAGATTCATGCATGCATTCAGCCCATAAAGCACTAAAATATATTCTCCTTGTTCTTATTGTGCTACCTTACCTGGAGGTGTGGGTGATTTATGAGATTCAGGCAGTTGAGAGTTCTGGGTACCTGACTGACAGGAGGGGTAAAGTTCTAACAAGGGAAAAGGTAGCAGGTGGGAGATGGGGAGTGTGACCTTAATGTTCACTCAAACAAAACTGATCTGCTTTAAAATGGTGCTTGAATGTATATACCCAAATGAGTTGAAAGCAGGGGCTGGAACAGATACATGGACACCTATGTTCATAGCAGCACTATTCACAAGGCAGAAACAACCCAAACATCCCTTGATGGATGAATGGATAAACAAAATGTGGTGCATACCTAAAATGGAATATTATCCATCCTTAAAAAGGAAGGAAATTCTGACACATGCTGTAACATGGATGACCCTTGAAGACATTATGCTAAGTGAAATAAGTAGGCACAAAACACAAATATTGTCTTATGCCACTTGTATGAGCTACAGAGTCAAATTCATAAAAAGTAGAGTGGTGGTTGCCAGGGCCTGTGGGGGAGAGGGGAATAGGGAATTATTGATGAACAGGTACAGCGTTTCAGTTTGAGAAGATGAAAAAAGTTCTACAGGTAGAGGTGATGATGCTTGTACAACATATATACCTAATGCCATGGACTGTGTCTGTTAAAATGGTAAAATGGTTAAAATGGTACATTTCATGTTATATATATTCTAACACACACACAAAAATAATGCCTGAGCTGGGCCAGTGGGGACATGGCTTCTTGATGTTGTCTGTCTTAATTCATTAAATTGGTAGTTCTCTCTAACTCACTGTTTGGCTAAATCTTGGTCCTTGTAACTAGTTGAATACAGGACCCTGCTCACAGCGGGCAGTGAGTAAATGTTTGTTGAATGAGTAAATGAACAAATTATTCTTTCTGCTAGTGCCTATAACTCAGTCCTTTTTGGGATGGTTCCAAGACTCCTATCTCTCTGTGCATCCTTCTTCTTTTGGAGCTTCTGACATCCTTTCTTGTTACATCCCAGTGGTTCTCAAGAGTGTGGTCTCTGGATCAGCAGCATCCACACCATCTGGGAACTTGTTTGAAATACCACATCTCAAGCCCCACCCAGACCTACTGAATCAGAAGCTCTGAGGGTGGGGCTCCCACGACCTGTGTTTCAGCAAGCCCTCAGGGGGAATCCAATGCACATGTGAGTTTCAGAACCAGTATTGAAATGAGACGTGGACCCAGGCCATCCAACATGAACTCCCCCATCATCCCATCAACATATCTGTCGTTAGAGCCCTAGAGGGATGGAAGTGGGAAACACACAGGAAAAACGCCAAGCCACAGTGATAAGGCTGGTTTGCCAGTACTGTTCTAAGTGGTTTACATTTATTAAGTGACTTAATCCTCAGAGCAGTACTGTAAGATAAGCATCCTTGTCCTCTTTTTCACAGATGAGGAGATTGTTTCACAGAGCAATTCAGTAACTTTCTTAAGACCTTTCTCCTATAAGTGATACCTTCCAGCCCTGGCAGCCTGGCTCCAGATCCCGGCTCCCAGCCACGTACGTTGCTCCTCAGTGTTCACATCAGTGAAACAGTAAGGGTCTATCATGGCTTGTTTATCGTAGTAGTCTCTGTGCCAAGGGCTCTGTATTCATTAGCCTACTTAATTTTCACAGCAATCCTGTAAAGTCAGAATTATCCCCGTTTTACAGGTGATGAAACTTAGTCTCCAAGGGGCTAAGTAAATTGACCAAAGTAATCCAACACCTGTGGGGGTTTGGCGGGGGTGGGGAGGTGTGGGTGGTTGGGAGCAGAAGGGGCCCTGTGCCAGTGATTTTTCTCACACTCATCTCCCCACCCCTCCCCTGCCCTTGGGCTTAAATGTACACTTCCCTTGGGTGCCCAGGATCTCAGAGGGGGAGGAATCATAGCTCATGCTCCATCTTACCTCTCCAACTTCAGACTTTGTGGTCTCAATGCTTGCCCCCTCCCACTCTAGCATAAAAGTCTTTCCTCTCTGCACCGAAGCTGTCATCTGTGGAGTCATGCATTTATTCATCAGCATTTACTGAGTGTCTCCTATGTGCTGGGCACTAAGGTAGGCTCTGAGGATATAATGGTGAGAAAAACAGATACAGTCCTGCCCTCATGGAGTTTACAGCATCCTCCTTGTAATTGTGCTTTATTATCCACAGGCTTGGCAAAGAGTCAGCAAGTCATCAGTTAGAGCAGGAGCAGGTGATCAGAAACTACAAGTGCCAATGTAATTTAGATATACATAGCAATGAACAAATATTCAGATATACTTCTTTGTTAACACCCTCACTCCAAATATAACAGCTTCGAGGACTTAGCATCCACAACAGAATCCTAATACTTTTTAAAATTTGAAAGATGACATTCTTTGCATTCAAAGGACTCCAAGAGTGGGTGATTTTGCTTCTAAATGAGAGCGCCCTTCCTCAGAGCACAGCCTCACCAGGTACAAAAGGAGCAATAGTAAACGTTAATGCCCCTTTAGACGAAGTGGGCAGGGAATGGGGCTGCTGGGGACAGGGAGGGTAAGGGTTACAGCTCTCACCACCGGCAGAGACCCAAGGAGGAGGGGGTGGGGCTGCCTCCTCTGCTTCCAGCGGTGGCGGCTGGTCCAGCGTGGCGGCTTTGGCACCAACCCGGGTATCCGTCCCCGGCTGCCAGAAGGGAGAGGCAGGGGAGTCTCTTTGATGAGCTAGCTGGGTGTACTCATGGTTAATTGAAAGTGACAAGGAATGCAGCAGCTAGACTGCCTGTCCAGAAGTAATCCACCAATCCTTTCAAGTTATATTGCTGGAAACGCATTGCTCCCTGGAATGCTCCTGGCCCAGCCAGCTTCTTGGCTCTTTCTCCCTCCTCCTTCAGGTCTTGGCTCAGATGTCCTGGAGGGGGCGGGGGGCACCCCATCGCCTATTTGAAACTTCATTCCCCCTTCTACCCCTGAGCTAAATTCCCTATCCCTCTCCTCCCTTTTTTCCTGTTACCTTTATTGCCACCTGACATGCTATCTCTTTTACTTGTTGACTTGAGTATATTTGCCCCCACCACTAAATTGTAAGTTCCACGAGGCAGGGCTTTTGGTCCATCTTGTTTGCTGCTGTACCCCTAGCACCTCAAACCACACCCCCTCACAGACTCAGCACTCAAATTTGGCAGAATTTTAAGCATAGTACTTGTACTAAAATTCAAGCTGCTAATTTAGAATACGATTGCTTTACAAAGCAGTTTTAATTTAAGGCCCATATGCATCAAGTAGTTTAGGTAGTAGTCTGCCAATCAAAGGAAGAAAGCCTCATTATAAAGACGTGTTTTCCTGAGAAGGTTCCTTATCAATACCGTACAAACAAGTATCTTTTAATAACTAATTATTCCATATTCTTAGTCACCTGTTCATAAACTATTTTCATCATTTCTTTATTAACAATAAATATTTATTAGCACCTAATGGGTTCTGAGCCACGGGAGAAGCTAAAAGGGTTCTCAACACACTTTTCCGAAAATAAAATGCCATGGCCAGCCTGTTCCTAGGAATTCTCTCCCAGTTTATAGGAAAACTTCCTCATGTTACACTTACCTAAGCTTAATCATGACCCTGATAAGATATTAAAATTTTTCGATCTGCTATTCATTACGATGATTAATGGAGTAAAAGCTGTTTCTTGCATAAAATGTTTCCCCTTATTTGGTATTATTTTGCTAGAAGAGATTCCCAGAAGGGTAATTACAAATGCAAAGGATATGGACATTTTTGTGGTTTTGATGTGTGTTTCAAAGGTGATTCCCACCCCTGAGTCCCTCCCAAAATTTTCACACAACACTCCTTTCAACAACCTGAATATGGGTATTCCATCAGAGTAGCCACAGGAAACATATTCCCGTATCAGGACTGGGCATGACAGGGTTTGGGCAGGTCCAATTGATAGACCAACTCTAGCAAGATGAGAGCTAATGGAGGAGCCCAGAAAGTCACTTACTTAGATCCAAATAACCAATTGCACATGGACAGGATGAGAGATTTGGATTTATGGCAGCACATTAAACATACAACACCGAAAGTATCTCAGGGATTTTAGTTGCCTGTCAGTAAGTTCAAAATGAGTCACTTGTGAGATAGGACCACAGAAAACTAATGAGGTCTTAGGACTCACCACAGGAGCATGAACATGAGATTTAGACTGTCTCATGGGATTCTTAATCTATCCTGAGAGAGCCCACAATGTTCTCTTTTCTATAGAATATATCTTTCTAATGTAATAGAGATTACAGTATAAAATAGACAGTGTTTTCTTTCATTTGTTTATTCAAATATTTCCATAGCATTCATAGCACTCTGTACTTTTCCTTCACAGTGATTATTACCACTTCTAATTATATATTTGTTTGTAGGGTTATTTGTTTAATATTGCTCTGCCTCACCAAATTATAAGGCAAAACCATACTATTTTGTTCACTAGTGTATTTCTGTCAGCTAGCAATGTGCCAGCACATGGTGGACACTCAGTAAGTATTCACTGAGATGAACAAGTAAAAGCACTAATTACCAGCTGTGGAAAAGGCAACATACTAGGCTCTGAGCATATTGAGATAAATCATTAAGGCCTGGTCCCTGGTATTAGGAGGTCAAGATCTGCAGCAGAACTTCTCAACCCTGGTAGGCTAGGTACACTGGGGGAGCACAAAATGGGTTATGGGAGGGCCTGGATATTTATTTCCATGGTATTGGGGTGGTTTATTCTCTTTAGGGCGATGCTATACTTTCCTACCTGTGACATAGACTTGTATAGAAAGAATTGTATTGCAGCGTACTAAGTGCTGTAATTGCTGCACGTGTGCAAACAAGAAAGCAATCATTTGCAGGAAGTGAGGAGTGGGTGCTGATTTGGGAGAAAAGACATTTCTAGAGAGACAACTTTTAAAAAATTGAAATATAGTTGATTTAATGTGTTAGTTTTAGGTGTACAGCAAAGTGATTAAGTTAATACATATATACATATATATTCTTTCTCAGATTCTTTTCCATTATAGGTTATTACAAGATACTGCATATAGGTCCCTGTGCTATACAGTAGGTCCTTGTTGTTTGTTTTATATACAGTAGTGTGTATCTGTTAATCCCAAACTGCTAATTTATCCCTCCCCTCTGCTTCCCGTTTGGTAACCGTAGTTTGTTTTGTATGTCTGTAAGTCTATTTCTTTTTTGTAAATAAGCTCATTTGTATCTTTTCTTTTTTAGATTCCACATATAAATGATACCATTTAATATGTCTTTCTCCATCTGACTGACTTCACTTAGTACGATAATCTCTAGGTCCATCCATGTTGCTGCGAATGGCATTATTTCATTCATTTTTGTGGCGAGTAGTATTCCATTGTGTATATATTTATCACATCTTCTTTATCTAGTCATCCGTCGATGGACACTTAGGTTGCTTCCCTGTCTTGGCTATTGTAAATAGTGCTGCTTTGAACATTGGGGTGCATGTATCTTTTCCAATTGGAGTTTTTATCTTTTCTGGATATATGCCCAGGAGTGGGATTGCTGGATGATGTGGTAGTTCTATTTTTAGTTTTTAAAGAAACCTCCAGACTGTTTTCCATAATGGCTGCACCAGTTTACATTACCACCAACAGTGTAGGCGGGTTCTCTTTTCTCGACACCCTCTCCAGCATTTATTATTTGTAGACTTTTTGATAATGGCCATTCTGACTAGTGTGAGGTGGTATCTCATTGTAGTTTTGATTTGCATTTCTCTAATAAGCAGTGTTGAGCATCTTTTCCTGTGCTTGTTGGTCATCTGTGTGTCTTCTTAAGACAATAATATTCGAGTTATCTCTTTGGGTGGTTGAAGTTTGCAGGTGGAAGAGGGGTGAAGATATAGGGTTTGTGTGAAAAGCACTCTACTCTTTCCTCTATTTTAAAATTTGCTCTATTTCAATGTTTTAATCTATTTTGACCAGTGCATAGAGCCCAGTGAGGCGCAGTAAATAGTTTTTTAGACAAATGAAGGAAGGAATAAATGAATGACCAAACAAACCAGGGAGTAGATGACATGCCATGCTGGCTTCTTCCCTTTAGGAACCCACTTGCTGTAAAATGCCTCTGTGAGCTGTGATCCTAAAAGAACCATCAAAAAGCAACATTGGAGTGGGTATAGCTCAGTGGTAGAGCATATGCTTAGCATGCATGAGATCCTGGGTTCAATCCCTGGTACCTCCACTGAAAAAAAAAAAAGGAGTACTAAACTAGATTAAAAGCAACATCAGTACCTATTGTTCAACACTCAGTTTTCTTTTTTTAATTGCTTTTTAAAATCACTTGTAAGAAGAGTGAGAAGCAGCGTGGCACATGAGTGCCTGAGATGGACACTGGGTCCTCAAGCTGCCACAGCCCTGGTCTCTGCTGCCTGCTACCAAAAAGGACGAAAAGTTTCTTTCCAAGCAGGCGAGCCCTGAGTCTGGGAACCAGATGCCTGATCAGGACTTGAACATCATTCCTCTTAATAGGACACACCCCTTGTTTTGTGATGAAAAATACAGAAAAGGATAAATACAGAGAAGGATAGAGAAGAAATAAAATTTGTTACCTTATAGTCCAGAGATAATCATCATTATCATTGGTATATTTCCTTCCAGATTTTAAGTGTATATAAACACACACATACGTGTATATTATCTCCTCTCTTTCTTGAGGTGGTCATGTAGAACTTGACAGTGTCAGTGGTGGGCACACAGTTTATTATGACAGTAGAAAGCATTACTATTTTTAGGCTGATCTTCCTCCTAAAAAGGACCATGTATCTCATTATTCTTCCAATTCCAGCTTAGCTTTTCTATTTAGAATGTTCAGTGGGCGTCTGGAGAGAACATAGGTTTTGAGTTAGCAGACCCGGGCTCAAATTCTGCCTCTACCAGCTAAGTGAAGAACTCACTTCACTTCTCTGAACCTTAGGTCTTTTCATCTCTAAAGTAGACATGATAAAGATTGTTTTGAGTATCAGATGAGATAATTTATGTAAAATGCCAACATAGTGCCTGGACATGATGGACTGACCCTTCGTCAGCATCTCTTCCTTCTGAGCTAGCAGCCAGGGTGCCTTTTCCACATATCTGTGTCCAGCGAATCACAAACCCCATCTCTCTATAGTTGTAAATAAGACATCTCATCTTAGGTGCAGCTCACCAGCTGTCTGTCCAGCTCTACCAAGTGAGGGAAGAGCCAGGCTGCTTTAATTCTTTCTATCTTCACTGGAATATGATTGGGAAGGCTATAAAGGAAAATGAAAATTTTTAGTGGATACAGGATACCTAGTAAATAAAAACAAAACTCTGTCCCATGTGGGTGCTAGATGTTTGGCTGGGCTCCATTACTGGCTCTGTGACCTTCTCCCACACAGCCGCTTCACAGAAAACGGGGTTCAGATTAGATCTTGACCAAGCCTCTACACCCCAGGGAATGGACAGATGGAGGAAACCGCGACTATCACCTCTGGGTACTAACGGGTCTACATGCTCTATTTATGTTCATTCTTTCCCTCCAGGCTGTACGTTCCACCAGAACAGGGACTGTCTGTTCTTTCATGACTGCACAACCAGTGCTTGGTGCAGGTCTGCCACACAACAGGCGCTCAGTAAATATTTGTCACAACAATAAATAAATATTAATTTCCTGTCAGTCTCAGACCCATCCCATGGGGTAGCCACTGTTATCATCACCATCTTCTGGGGAAGGTAACACTGAATTAGAAATATGACAGAAGGCACAGAGCCAGTGAATGACAGTGAGCAGGGATTAAAACATCTGCAGTCTGTGCCTTTTTCTCCATTCAGCATCTCTTGTAGCTCCAGGGGCAGATGTGCGGGAGAGACAGACAGAAAGTGACTATTTGACCTTCTAAAAGCCTTTCTAGGTCGTCAGGGATCACACCCGTTTCATCAGCTCACAGACCCTCATCCAGACCTCAGCCGTTCACACGCCATCTCCTGTTTCCTCATGTTCACGTCCTGCTTTTATCCCATTTAGAATCTCTGTCCCTGCCCCCTACCCCAGCCCTCAAACACTTGCTACATTCTAGTTCTTCACACACTGTGTAGCCCTGATGTGTTAAATCCCTGTTTCCCTGCAAGATTCTGCAAAGAGGCAGAAGTCTGGGCGGCAGCCATCTCTCTATTCCCACGGCCTCACCAAGGCTTGGCACACCGTCCAGTTGATAAATGTTTTCCAAATTGACGGATGACCGCTGCCGGAATTTCTGGTCCTACCCGCTTGTTTGCTGGCATTCATTGGTCTCCTGCTTTCTTTCATTGGAACTAGCATTGTTTCCACATCTATTTTTCTAAAGCTCTGGAAATCATTTGCCAACACATGACAGAATTGTTCAGCAGATAATAGGTAACATTTATTACCCAAAGCATTTTTATCACATACATATCATGTAGCTTAAAAAGGTCAAAAAGTCACAATGTGGCTTTGTAAGCCCCTTATCTTTAGAATGAGAGTGATGACTGTCCATTTCAGATCTAACTACGTTATAGGATAGATCTTAATTCTGGTTTTACAAACACATAAGCCATCTGTTTGCCTTTTAAGTTTAAATTTAAGTTCAGTTTGGTTTTGGAGTTAAATCCAATGAACGAATGGATCATAGTTTACTTAAGCAATAGCCTATTATGGAATATTTAGGCAAATTAATATTATAAATAATTTTTATAAAGAAAAGCTTTTCATTTATTTTCAACAAATAGTTACTAAGTCTACTATGTACAAGGCATGTTGTAGTCTGTGAGACTATAGCTGTGACAAAACAGACATTGTGTTTCTATATTTTAGATCATTGCCATGGGATAGAGACCCCAGGTTCTGTAACGAATAGTTTTTTGGCTCTTGATATATATTATTATATCACTTTTTATCACAGTTAATCAAGTAGGAATTTGAGTAGGAGTCTGGCTCAGAGCTTCTAGAGAGAATGTGTAACTTTTTACCAAGTTACTTTGTCTTGGTTCCTCCCCTTGGACACAAAACTGTCCCTCCAGTTGACCCCCAGCTGATGTCCCCTAGTCCTTCATTTTGGGGAGGCCAAGGTGTTGGCTGGAAAAGTTCCCATCCATTTACCATGTGGTCACTAAACCCCGACCTACACATCCCATTCTTGTGCAGTTACCTCCTTGTAATCAAGATCAAGACCTTAGATTTTTGTCCTGATTAGTTGATTATTCAGCATGGTCCAGCTCTCCAGCATTTCAAGATTCTTCAGATTTGGTATCTTTCATCCAATATAGTGAATCACTGTCCTCACAGCCTGTGTCGTCAGCTAAGTCAGCAGTGCATGATGCGAGGACTGTGTGTTTCCTCTGCCCTCTGCCCAGGGTGCTCTTTCCCCAGGTATCCATAACTCCCGCCGCCTCCCTTCTTTCAGGTTCCTGCTCAAAAGTCACTCTTGTCAAGGAGTCCATTTCTGACCATATTTTGTAAAACAGAAACCCCAACACTCTTAATCCCATTTACCCTCTTTCTGTTCTCCATCTGACTGATCACCACCTGACATGGTTGATGTGGGCTTGCTGGTGTATGAGCTATTTTCCCTCATTGCAGGGTCAACTCCACAAGGGTAGGGACGTTGCTTTGTTCAGCACTGTGTCTGTCCAGCACTATCAGAGATCTGGCACATATCAATCAATTATTAAATAAATAATTAATAACAAGCTGTCAATTTCTTAGCTGTGCCTTTTTGAGTTCAGCCCTAAAAATCTTCATTTTTAAAAAAGATTTGTGTTTTTACAATATATTTTTTAAATTGAAGTATAGTTGATGTACAATATTGTATGTTACAAGTATACAATACAGTAATTCACAATTTTTAAAGGTTATACTCCGTTTATAGTTATTACAGAATACTGGCTGTATTCCCCATGTTGCACAATATATCCGTGTAGCTTATTTTATACCTGGTAGTTTGTACCGCTTAATCCTCCACCTCCATCTTGCCCCTCCTGCTTCCCTCTTGCCACTGGTAACCCCTAGTTCCTTCTCTACACCTGTGAGTCAGTTTCTTTTCTGTAAAACCTTCGTTTTGACAATGAAATGACACTGACTCAGGGTACAGGCAAGGATTCTGGCCTCCACTGTCAGCTCCTTTCCTTCCCAAAGTCAGCTGACATCCCTGGGCTTCCTCACGTGTAGGCACGTAAGAACACAGGCCCCCGCACACCACACCTCCTGGCCTCTTTCTAAAGCAGCCTGCACTTGTGCAGCTGTCTCTCTGGATCCTAGTATAGGACTTTGCCTGCATCCCAGTTTAGTTTGGTCAGTTTAGTGGCCACTCCACCTCTCACTGACTGCATAAGCTTGGGCTGCTTAATTTAACCTTGCCTGTCAACTTGGAATAATACTAATCCAAGGAGTTGTAAAGATTAGATAAGGATGTCCATTTTCTGCTATGACGTGTCAAGAGCCTGGAAGGCATCGGTCCTGTCTTCACAAGAAAAAATTGAAAATCTGAAAATCAACAACTCTAATTAGATCTATCAGTGAACTGAGCTCACAAGGCAAATGTCCTTCCTCGCCCCCAGACTGGAGAGCAGCATCCCTGGCCTCCACCCACCAGGGGCTTGTAGCACCCCCTCCCCAACCAGTCACGACAACCAGACATTGTCAAATGTCCCCTGAGGGACATAATCACCCTTCATGAGATCCACTGCCCTAAATGTCGCACTCTCCAAACTCAGTCCTGTGACCTTTTTTGCCCTTTTGTACACTCTCAGTTAGGCTCATCCAGTGCTATGAGATGTAAGTGCCATCTCATGGTAATGATGCCCATTTATGCTTCAGTTAAACACTTGTTGCCCACATCCATCATCTACATCTCAGCTGAAATAGAGGATAAAATAAGACTGTGGCTTTTCAAATTAGTGAGGATTTCAATCCCTGTTCTACTCTTGCCTAAGGAACTAAAGCCTTTTTCTGCAAACAAGAAACAGGGGACATGGAGGAGCTTTCCTGCCTGGGAGGGCCCCGCAGTGTCCTGCTCAGTTTCACTTCTCATCTAAACTCATCATCTCATTAACACTCCTGCCGTAGCCCAGAATTTCCTTATCATTTTTCTTAATACCGAACTGGCAAGCCTCCAACCCTGAATGACTTGTGCTTGCAGCTGAGCCAACTGTGGAGCAAGGACAGATGGATAGACTGACATGGTATTAGTTTCCTAGGACTGCTGTCACAACTACAGACTTGGTGGCTTGAAATAACAGAAGTTTATTCTTTCACAGTTCTGGAGTCCAGAATTTCAAAATAAGTTTTACTGGGTCAAAATCAAGGTGTTAACAGGACCGTACTCCATCCAGAGGCTCTGGGGGAGAATCTCTTCCTCACCTCTTCCAGGTTCTAGCAGCTGCCCCAAGTCTTGTCTTGTGGCCACATCACTCTAGCCGTCGCCTCTGTCTTCACACTACCTTCTCCTTGGTGTTGTCTTTCAAAACTCCCTCTGCTTCTATCTGTTAAGGATACAGATGATTGCATTTAGGGCCCACCAAGATAGTCCAGGATAAACTCCTCTTCTTAAAATGCTTGAATTAGTCATGTATTTTGCCTTATTTATAGTCAAAAATTCCATGTTTAGGAAGTAAATACATTTTGGAGGCAAGGGTGGGTGTGTGTGAATTTTTCTGCCTACCATATGCATCCCCTCAGAAACATTCACCTTGGAGGGCCCTCAACCTGCCTGGCAATCTGACTGAATTATTCTGGAAGGTTCTCTTTCCCACATCTCTCTACCGATTTCCTCTAATTCCTCACCTTTCTCTACCTTTTTCCACATCACTTTTTTCAGATAACCTTGTCTCTTGCTCTATAGGAATTAAAAAAAAAAAAAGGAAATTCCTGGACAGAACTCCTTAACTTGTTGGTACCAAGTTAAGAAATCTACTTGCATCTTTCCTCCCCATCCCTCCTACTAAAACAGTGAAGGAACCGTCCATCCTCCTAAGGCCATATTCTCTACTTGGGCTCTGGGTACCATCCTTGTCTGCCTTTTCAGGAACCCTAAATGCCCAATAACTTCTTCCTTTTGCAGAGTTAGTTGTTTCCTCTCAATTAGATCCTTCCTTCAGCTCAAGTTTTATGATTCTTCCTTCCTGAATCTCTCCTCTTAAAATAATAACAAAAAGCCTCACAATAAACAAAAACTCTACGCCCACCAGTCCATCACAAAGTCGTATCGGTTGTACTTACTAAGTATCTGATTCACCAGTTTCTTTGCTTCTCAGCTCAGCCTCAGCCCAGTTAGTTGTCACGTACCCCTGGACAACCATAGTGATCTCCTCGCACCCACTTCTGCCACCTCAGTGATTCTGCCCAGCACCCTTCAGTGGCCTGTATGACCAACATGAGAGTGCCACAGGGTCAGGACTTTGTTTCGTTATCTGCTGTACTCCCTGTGTCCCCAGCATCTGGAAAAGTGCCGGGTACTTAGTACGTGCTCAATAAATGTTTGTTGAAGGTAGTCAATTTATTCCTAATTTCAAGAAGATGATGAAATTCCTTAGCAGCCTATAAGGCCCAGCAAGGTCTGGCCCCCACTTTTCGTCTCCCCCTTGCTCCTTGAGCTCTAGATGCACTGGTCTTCTGGAAATACTCCATATTTCCTCCTGCCCCAGGGCCTTTGCACATGAATGTTTTTCACTGTTTGGAATGTTCAACCTGTATTTTCCTACCTAACACCTACTCAGTCTTCAGATTTCAGTATATATGTTGCAAGTTGCTTCCTTGGAAAAGCTTTCCTTGGCACCTTTATGGGCTCTTATGTTCTCGTCCCAGTTACATCATCCTTTTATAGAGAATTCCCCAGCTATAATTGTGTTTGTGTTTGATGACTGACTGATGTCCATCTTTCCCATCAGATGAGGATGAGGGCCATTATATTCCTACTGCTTAGCTGTTGTCTGACACACAGATGTATAGCAGAAATAAATGAATGGATAATGGAATAATATCGGGGCTGAGATCTGATATGGGAAGAGGAGTGGGTTCAGTGTAAAGGTCACCATTCCATTTTGGACATGTTGAAGGGCCCAGCTTGTAATTTAGTTGGAGAGATTCGCTGTCAGTTGGAAATTTGGACTGGGAGCTCAAGTCAGAGTTCAGGCTGGCTGTTTAGACTTAGGCAGTTGGTGAAAGTGTGGTAGACAGGAAAGATTGGAGATACAAGAGGATTAGCATCTGGAGATGAGAGGGGCCTAAGATTAAGGACATTAATGGGAGCTTATTTTAGAAAGGAAGAGGCACAGATGTGATAGATGGATGGGGACAGAGATAAGTGTGGAGATGGAAGAGGGGAAGATGATAAAAAGGACCTGAAACAGAAGGTGAGCACAGGTACAGGTGAAGGAGGATGAGGGGGAGGATGGGGGTTTGTGGAGAACGTGGAAGGTTTAGGTTTTCTGAGAAGAGGAAAGCTCCTACTGACATAGGCCAGGCAAGTAACTTATGTGAGTGTGTGCACATGTGCGTGTGCATGGGTGTGCATGTGAGCACATGTGTGGGGAGACACGATCACACTATTCTCAATTCAGACCTGTTTCTCAGTAGATTACCTTGCATCAGTTCACAGCTCCCCAAACTCTCTGAGGCAGGTAAGCCAGGTGTGATGCTCTTTCTTTTCTAGCTGCAATATTAAGTTGGATTTATCTCCTACTGTGCTCTTTCTGCTAAACCACAGTCGTCTCACCTAGCTCTAGCCTACCTGGGCCTTGTCATCTTTTGGCATTTCAATCTACTGCAGATGAAAGCAGCCTCCAGCCAGGGGGAAGCAGAATGTCCTTGGTAAGTGTCTTGATGAGAGGGTCCAGGCTTTAAGAAATCCTAATGTCCCTTGTAACAAACCACTTTTTTTCTCTTTAACGAGAAGCCCTTAAGGTCAGTTACATTCTCCACATTCTTGTGGGTGAACAGGGCGGACCAGGACCAAAATGTTATGCACAGAATGTGACTCCAGTCCAGAGCACTGAACATGCTGTGCACTGGCAGCCCCAGAGCAGATCCCAGTCCCCTCTGCTCCTCTGTGCAGGTTTGAATTCAGCTCAAGAAGCTCAGGAGAGAGAGCATTTGACTGTACTGAGGGCGTGAGGTGTGAGGCAGCAGTGCAGTGTGTGCAAAGTGCTTAGGAGAGTCTGGCTGTAAACAGTAGATGAACGGATGACGCGGGGCTTACTGGTCAGCCTTCTGGAGGCCCAAGGCTCAGCGCTCCCAGCTCCTGCACCTGCTAACTCTTTGCCGCAAAGCCCTCTGGTGCCCACAGTGACTGCAGCCTGGGATTACCAGCCCTCCTGACAGGCGCTTTCACTTGCCCTGGCATCTCACTCAGGGCCACGTGACACAGATGGGGAAGTGAACACCGCTTCACAGAGGTGTTTCCTGTGACCCCAAATGGGGGTCAGCTTTTGATCCTGATGAAGTTTATTTAAGAACCAGACTAACACACCTGCTCCCTTATAGAACAACTTAGTTGTGCCAAACCCGTTCTCACTGCAAAGACATGCAGACCACATTTATCTTGGGAAAGAGGCTTTTCTCCATACATGCATCCTCCAAAAGCTACAGCCTTCAAAGCAGGAACAAGGATTAACCAGTGTGTCTGTTGGCCTGGCAAATGCTTACTCCTTTTTTGAGACTTGGCTCAGGGTCTTTTCCTCTGTAAAGCCAGTCCTGGCCCCACTCCTCAACCCCGGCCCCACCCTGTGGAAGCCAAGCCCTCCTGAGGCTTCCACTGACCTTGGCTTGGGTGAATTTGCCTTTTATTTGCAACTTTTTGCCTTAGTCTTCTAAACTGTAAGCCCCTTGAGGGCAAAGCATATTTTAATCATCTTGGAATTGCCAGGGCCCAGGACAAAAATTAATTATTGGTAATTAATGAATGTGTGTCAAAAAGAAGGGTGGCTAAATTTTATATCCTCTTCTATACTTATTAAATATTAAATCTGTCTATTTGTGTATCTTGCCTTTTTGGAGAGGCATGGCTTATCCCTGCACAAAATGGTCCCCAATGACTGTATCCAATACTTCTCACATCTTTTCCCCGTGGGTCTGTTTCTAACAGCAACCCCATCCTCCACGTGTAATTTCACACATGTTGCTAAATCAGTTTGCTCCAGCCTGAACCTAGGTTTTTGCTTCTCCTTCAGTGTAGGTTGCAGGCTGGGAATACACATCCAGACGGTCCCAGAAGGCCCATGCTAACTAACAGCTTCTGCTAATTCTTAGGCTGATTATGCGGGTTCTCAAATAGGTAGTCCTTTTGCGTCTTGTTCTCCAAACTCCCTCTGTAGCCTTGTCTGTTTTATCACTAAGGTCCCTGGGGGGCTGGGGAGGTGGGGCACAAAGACTGGGAAAACAAAGCCCACTTCACTCTACTTCCATTTGGCCAGCTTTTATCCTAGTATGAGATTTTGGAATTAAACAAAAAATCTGACTGTATTAGTAAAGGAGTGATAATTAATCATTTTAGAGCGACTCTCTTAGTAAGACTTGCAAATTAACCCAATTTGGCCATTCTTTTGGGGGGAAAAAGGGGGGGGGGAATTAAGGGGCTTTGTGACAATTGTTTCCTCCAACTCTCTGACTCACTGATGGGTTTGTCGCTGCAGTTGCCAGAAGTCCCATTTGCTGTGTTGCTTGGATAGTGTGTAGGATTTTCCTGGGGTAGACGCAGCTTGAGTATAGTTCTGGAAGCTGCTTGAATTGTGTTCATGCCATATGGCTACTATTTAATACACTGCCTCTTGAGCCACCAGTTCACCCAACTGGGGGAAATCTAGCTCACCTGATTAAATTTTAAGTGCAGCCCAGTACACTTCTCAGGAAAGGTAGATTGTTAGAAACAATTCTGAAGTATCAAGACGTGTCAACAATCTAAAAAGCTCTTTGTTTACAGACCTAGGCTCCATTCAGGTCAAGCACACCCCCTAGAGGATGTGTTAATAGTTTCCCGGTTTCCTGCTGTGTTCGTCACCATACTGCTCTTAACAGCCGGCATTTATTGAGCGCCCACTGTATGACAGGTGCTGCCCTGAGTACCCTATCTCCTGTAACTCTGATCTTCACAAACTGTATCTGAGAAAAGTGTCATGAATATTTTAGAGAGGAAGAAAGATTCAGAGAGGTTATTTACTTGCTGAAACCCACACAGCAATGACTCCCAAACTGGAGGGGTGTTTTCTTCCTTGAGTGTTTTGTGGAGGAGAAAGAAAGTTAAAGCCTATTTGCCAATGCTGTGGGTTTAAGAGAAAGGGGAGCTTTAAGCATAATGATCTAAGAAGGCTGATTTTTTTTTAACAATATGTGGTACAACTTCTATACAGTAAACTACACATTTCAGATGTACAATTTGAATTTTGATAGATGCATACACCTATAAACCACCACTAAAATCAAGATACCTAACAGTTCCATTCCCAGTTTATCCCTTTCCATCCCTTTTCCCTCTGGTAACCGTAAGTTTGTTCTCTATGTCTGGGAGTCTGTTTCTGTTTTGTAAATAAGCTCATTTGTGTCTTTTTTTTTTTTTTTAGATTCCATATATAAGCAATGTCATATGGCATTTTTCTTTGTTTCTGGCTTACTTCACTTAGAATGACACTCTCCAGGGCATCCATGTTGCTGCAAATGGCATTATTTTATTCTTTTTATGGCTAAGTAGTATTCCATTGTGTGTGTGCATATATATATATACCACATCTTCTTTATCCAGTCTTCTGTCGATGGACATTTAAGTTGTTTCCATGTCTTGGCTATTGTAAATAGTGCTGCTGTGAACATTGGGGTGCATGTATCTTTTTGAATTATATTCTTCTCTGGGTATATGCCCAGGGGTGGGGTTGCTGGATCATATGGTCAGTTTATTTTTAGTTTTTTAAGGAACCTCCATACTGTCCTCCATAGTGGCTGCACCAATTAATATTTCCACCAACAGTGCAGGAGGGGTCCTTTAACCAGATTAGAAGTTAATTCTGGGGAGAAGCTCTGTGTGAGGGACCCAGTCCTCCTGCCCCTGTCCCAGCCCAAGCTGCCTCTGGCTCACCAGAATTTGCCAATGACTTCTGGATCCCGGTTCCTCTTGCCCTTCCAGCTGAGTGGACTCAGGGGGCCCAGCCCAGTGACTTACATCTATGCTGTGGTTTCTTGACAGTAAGTGAGATGGCAGCAAGCAGTGACTGCCATGCGTGGGAAAGAAAAGAGGGGCTGCCACAGACCAGGGAGGGCATCAGTGGCCTTCAGCAGATGCTAAAACGTCCGTTTTAAACATGGAAGTCGGACATCAGAATACAGCTGACAGTTGATACAGACATGAAATGGAGGGTTCCTTCTCCCTAGAGGTTGATGCCTCTCACACTCAATGGCATCTTAGATTCAAGGAACTGTGGCAGGTTTAGTCTTGTGTGTCAGTTCCTATCAATTGGTGGAGACTATCAAGAGTTTGGGAGGAGAAGCGTCTGGTGCTGTGTCCTGTCACAGCAGGGAAAAATGATAATCTGGGACTTCAGTCTGCGTGGGAGGAGGCTGGGGATCCCCAGTGCCCAGCATTTGCACCCCATGCAAACAATCAGTCTTTGGGAGTAAATGGAGGAACACCGCCATGTCTTTAATTGTGAACTGAGGGACACATTTCCCAGAGAGCAGGTGTGTGGATGAACCACACCGACTCCATTTTGTCAGCTCCATCTCAGGACCACCGTCCTTCCCCTCCTGTCTCTGCGTGACTGAGCTTTAGCTACTCACAAGGAATGGGCCCTAGCCAGATAAATTCCCTGTCATCTTTTACCCTTGCCTTCATCTGACGTGAAAACTGGACGAATGCCTTTTGCTGACGCACATGGTTAATGGCCATGAGACCCCCTGGGGAGGGGAGGAAAATCCATCAGTTCCCATTGGTGTAGACCTGCTTCTCCCTGGTAGTCAGATTCTGTTTTTAGCTCTGGCTCCTTATGTTCCCCCTGTACCCCTTTCAGAGGCGCAGAGTGCAGCTGCAAATGCCTCTAAATAAATGCCAGCCAATCTTCCTATATGTAAGTTACCCACGGTAAACTTCATAATTGCACTTTATGGAGTTACTTGCATCGTTTTTCAGTCTCAAAGTTCCTTCTCAGTTCAGAGGATATAATTTAGTCTCTCTGCTTCCCAATATCAGGTCAGAGGACTGTCTCCTTTCACACAGGTTTGTTACTTTGGTCTTTTAAAATAGCTTTTAAAAATATCAGTTTAATTATAAAATTTAGTATATGCTTGTTGTAAAGCAAAGCTATATATAGAAGTACACAAAATTTCAAAATGTCATTGTGTGATGCTACTATTAATGGTCATATAAATTTTTTTTCCTATTGCAAACCAACATGCATGTTTCTACATGTGTGTGTGCGTGTGCACGTGCACACTCATTTGTACATCCATAGAGTAATTCTGGGTAGGCGTCATTTTTAGTATGCACAAAATAGTCCACTTAACCTTTCCCTATTGAGGTGTAGCATGAAGATTATTTCTTGCTTTTCACTAGTATAAATTTTTTGGGAAAAAAATCTTTGACCAGAACAACTTTGCTTATGTTTTAGATCAGTTCATTAAAATGGCTTCCCAGAACTAGAATTAGGATATTAAGGGTCATGAGCATGCTTAAAGTTTTTGATAATTTATAAATTGATGTTCTGAAGACTTGGTTGATTGACACTTGTAACTATGGATAAATTCAAGCTCAGGAATAAAGCCTTTGTGTTTTCCATTGCCAAAGAACAAGGGAATATTGGAAATATATCAGTGAGCATCCATGTTGGCTGCTTAGTGGCCACTCTTGCTAGGAGGGGCGTATGTCCTGCTGCCCCTGTGCAGTGCATCAGGGGTTTGGGTCTTAGGGATGCCTCTCGGGAAATACGTGGGTTCTGGGTCACCTTTGGCTTTACTTGCTCTAAGAAACTGGAGAAATGTCCACACTGCCAGGAGAGATCTCCGAAGTGCCAGGTCACTGCCTCTCCATCTTGTGGATCAACTGCAGATGGCCACAGAGGGCTGGGCAGTTGATGACTTACCCCCTAGGGTCGTGCAGTCTTGGGACTGATCCTTCTTCTATTCCTTTGCTGGGGAAGGGAAAGCAGAGAAGGAAAGGGGTTCTGACAGCAGCTGCAGAGACTACTGTTCCTGGATACCCTATTACTAGGGATGCCTCAGGAATTTTCTCTGTGGGTGTAATTGTAGTGTCTTCTCTTCTTGGGAGCACTTACAATGTTGCAAGCACTTTTCACACATTATCTCATTTAATGCAATTCATTTAACTGAGCCACCAAGAGGCTAACTGCTTAGGAAACGATTAAGGAGCTTCTAAGATCCTTGTACTTTCTCCACTTGTACTAACCTGTGAGAGAGTTTAATTGGTGAAACAAACAGATCTGCCAGTCAATTGTACTATCTACGTATTCAGCAAGAAGGCATAACTATATGCATCCAGGTGGGCATTTATATCAAAATAACAGCCAACTTACTCATTTATTTGGAAAAGGGCTCCTTAACTAGAGCACTGGTTACATTTTCTCTAAATTTGACTAGCTGTCAACTGAACATACTGTTCATTTATTGCTAATGGAAGCTTTAAAACAAGTTCTCAGAGTAGGGTTTTTTTTTTTCCTGTTATATTTTTATACTCGCATTAAAAAAGAAATACACACCCAACCACGTTCAAAAAGAATCTAAGATAGCTCATATCTAGTTTAATCTAAAATTAATGCTTTTAAAATAGAATTTGTAAAATAATCATTTTAGTAGTGCTTTGGGGACTTAAATTGGGGAAGAAAGGAAGCCCAGTATTGACTCACACAATTGGCTTTAATCTCTGCCGAAGGTAATGTGCCATTTTTTCATTTCAATTCGGGCAGCACTTGGTGATCACGAGGGTCTGCCTTTGGCCGGGACAATCTGTGTGCATTTTGCAGCGGCTGACAGCAGATTAGCAAACTTTTGCTTCTGAAATGGACGTAGGGTCTTGCAGCTCAGCAGGGCAGCCTTTCGACCCCCTTTGTAAGTGCCCATAGATGGCTGGTGTTGAGGGAGATGTGCCGGTGCTGAAGTCAGGCCCATTTTCATTGGCAGTGGCCCTCTTGGCACGTGTTGCATTTTCCTATGTTCAGATGAGAAATTTAATTTTACTATCCAGAAGTATTAATTATAAAGGAAAATATTACAAACCACTTTTCCAGTTGAGACTGAACAATCGCCAAGTGTAACTGGATTCCAAGCCCCAAGATCATGATATTTCTTTAAAACATTTTCATTGAGTTGAAGAGCCAATGAGGTCACAAATAAAAATAGTTCAATTCATTAAAAAAAAGTTCTCAACCCTTTAGTTAATAGGGAAAACCAGTAATGAAATGCTCCGATTTTAAAAATCAGCATCAATAAGAATTAACCAAAAAAAAAAAAAGAATCCCCAAGACGGTTTTTTGAAAACTAATGTTGTTCCTAGACTAAGGATCAAATGGCAGATTTTTAAATTAGTGTAATTATTATTTTTGTTTAGTAATCTGTGAATAAAGCTTCTCTTCTCTTCTGCCTGGCTTGAATATGTTCTGATCCTTTTGTAAACTGTATCTTACATTTCTGGAGAACTTAGCAATGTTTAAATCATGTTCATATTCATCCTCTCATTTGAACTCCGTGGTAGCCCTGTAAAGGAGACAGACCTTCTTATTCTGATTTTACAGATAAACAGTCAGAGGGGGAGCAACTTGCCTGAGGTGTCCAAGCCAGGAGGTGACAGAATCAGGCATGTCCCATGGGGCCGTCAGATGTTTACAAAATTGGACACTCAAGTGGAAGACCTTTACCAAAACTCTGTTTGCTGTTCAGCATATTGAAAATGTTAATGGTTGGATTAGCCAGGACCAGCTAAAATATGTACATTCTGATAATGAATGCATTTCATTGACGAAGTGCTTTTAGGCCCCTTGTGTTTTTATATTGGTTACATCTTTGTAATGTATTGACCAAACTCATGAATCATGGACTAATTGGAATGAGCAGCTCACTATTATTGAATCTTGTGTTTGGTCTTATATTTTATTGCTCGCTTGCCTGATTGATTAACTTATACTTTACTTGGCATTAAGAAGGCTTTGACAGAGCTACTGAGCAAGTCTTTAACTCCCTTTTCTTATGAAATAACCCTGGGGCAAGGTACCATTTAGAGTAGTTGAGTCTTGTTGAAATTGTGAATAGAAAAAGGTAAAATGTGTTACAATGCAGGAATGTATTCAATCTGCAGATAGGCAGAAGGCCTTTATTCAAGTTTGAACCACCTTTCAGACAACTGGCTCCACCTCTCAGCTCTGCAGGAAGCCCTTATTAGGTCCCAAATGGAAAAGAGATCTGCTTTGCCAAAGTCATTAGGGCTGAGATCTTAAGCCACGCAGGGGGTCACTTGGGAACAAAGGCGAGGATAGATTCAAACAACATTTTAGAGATGGAAGTTCACTGGGGGGGTTAGAGATGATATGGAAACTTCTAGTTTAATGATACCAGTAATTGGGAAAGAGAACAAAGGAAGGACAGGGACAGAAGGGAGGGACTGAGTTTGAGATAGTCTATCGTGTGCCTGAGGAGCTTATAACCTGGTTTTGGGAATGGGGGCTTAACAGGGGAGGGAGTAAGATAAGTAAGCCAATGATTAAGCTACTGTTTGATAAGGGCTGCGATGGAGAGCCACAGAGCATGCTGGGAGATCAGTCCATCCAGGTGGGGGAATCAGAAGGCCTCCTCGTGGACAGGACACTTGGGCTAAGTTGTAGAAGAATTACATTCTTAGGGAGCTTGTAGTGCAGCGTATTCAATGCGGGGGGGGGTGGGGTGGCAATATATCCAAAGGCCCAAAGTAAAAGAATGGCCAGCTGATCAGGCGAGGACAGTGGCTGGAAGGTTTTGGATGGGGAAAGGCAGGACAGCAGGAGCAGCACGATCATGAGGAGGCGGGACTAGCAGCCAGCCTTTATTAAGCACTTAATGTCAGCCAGGCACAGAGGGATAGTTCAGAATGTGCTCAGCAGGGAGAACTGTCAGCATGTGGTAACTGATTGGACTCAGGGGAGAGGAAACAAGCCCAAGTCCAAGGAGACTCGCAGGTTTCTGCATTGACCAAATGGGATGTTTGCATTTATGAGGGAGGAGGACGATGAGCTCCATTTGGGACATGTTAAATTTGAGGTCCCTTTAGTCATTCCAGTAGCTGAGAGGCAGTATGATATTGTATTTGGGCGTCTAGACCCTGAAGCTGTACTGCCCTCATTTGAATCTTAGTGCAGCTACGTAAGAGATACATGACTCTGGGCAAGTTACTTAATCTCTCTGTGCCTCAGTTTTCTCATGAATAAAATGGGAATAATAAAAGCACTTTAGCATTTGCTTTATAGAGTTGTTATGGTGTTTAAATTACATATGTGTATATATATATATATACATAATACATATATCATTATACATACACATATAATTTAAACATTATTACAACTCTATAAATGCTAAAGTGCTATTATATACATATTACATGCTTATTTACGTATATTATTCCATACATTATTATATACATATATAATTTTGAACAGTTCTTACTATTATATACATATTATTGCATACATATTATTATTACATACTATATACATATAGATAATTTAGAACAGTTCTAAGTTCATAGCAGGTCCTTAATGAATATCCATCACTGTTACTAGTTATTATATATAGTTCTGAGGCTCAAGAGAGGGGCCTGGGGTTAGCACCATCATGGTAGAGTATTAGAGGGGAGGGTATAGCTCAGTGGTAGAGCATGTGCTTAGCATGCCTGAGGTCCTGGGCTTAATCCCCAGTAACCCCATTAAAAAATGAATAAATTAATAAATTTTTTAAAATCTTGAAAAAAAAAATAAAAAGAGTATTAGGCTAAGCTAACCATGATGCTTCTATCTGTTAGGAGGTATTTGGCTATAAGAAACAAAAAACCTAGTTGAAGCTTTCCTTGTAGGCTCTTTCATTATCTATCCAGGACTTTGGAGATAAATGGCTTCAGCATTCTTTCAGAAGCTCAGTGATGTCAGGTCCCTGGACAGCTGGCTTTGTGATTCACTGGGACTTTGTCTCCTGGTTTGTAAAATGGCTGCTTTAGCTCAAAGTATCTCAGCCTTACTCACCGTATTCTGCATAGGAGGGAATGAGGTTAGTGGGAGAAAAATGCTTTCCTCACAGGCCTCTATCCCTTGATCATAGAGGAAAATCCCAGAGGCCCCCAGGAAGATTCCCCTCATGTCTTGTTGGCCAGAACCGGGTCCCATGGCCACCTGTAGCTCCAGGTCTGGGAACAGAAGAGCCATGATTGACTTAGACTGTTCATTATTCATCCTTTGGGGCTGGACACTTTAAGCCTTGAACAAAATGGGGGTCCTTTTAGCAAGGAAGGAGAAGGGAATGGCTGTTGGGCCTGCAGTTAAGAAAATCGGCCACACTAGGGAAGGCAGAGGACAGGGGAGACCCAGGACTCCAGGTATGCGTGGCACTCGTGCAGGAAAGAGATTTCAAGTGCCAAACACATAGGAGGAGAGAAGAGCCCAGAGAGACGCCCAGGAAGAGTTTCCAGGAGGGCCTGTGTTTAGGGGTTCATGTGACAGAGCTTAGAGCTGGATGAGGCTGTAAACAGATGTCTGACTTGGCGGTGAGGAGGCCATAGAGGCCGCTGACAGCGTGGAATCAGTGGCACCAACGGTTGAGAAAAGAATGACAATCTCTTTCATAAGCACTTGGTGGGAGTGCAAATTAATTCAACATCTCTATCAGTTTGGCAATGTGTACCAAAACGTAAAATGCTCATACCCTTTAACTCTGAAATTTTACTTTTAGGACTTATTCAAACAGGCAGGATTAGACAAGTGTAGGCTGATGCAGGTACGAGGGTGTTGACTGCAGCCTTGTTGATTGTAGGGAAAAAAAGAGGGGTAATTGATCTAAATGTCCATCATACAGGAGTAATTAAAATAAATGATGGTACATCTTGGCAATGGAATACAAGGCACAGCAGCTAAGAGCTGAAGTTCTGGAATCCGACAGTCAGGGTTTGAATTAGTGACCCTGCTGTTCACCAGCTGTGTGATCTCAGGTCTCTGGGAAACTTTCTGGGACTCTTCATTTCCCTGGCTGTAAAATGGGATAATTATAGTGCTAACTTATGAAGCTATAGTAAGAATTAAGGAAGTTGATACAAACGAAACACATAATATGTCTGGCACATACTATGACTCAGACGTTTTAAAATATATGGTAGACCTAAACAAGACACCTATTCTTTTTTAATGGAGGTACTGGGCATTGAATCCAGGAAGGATCTTGTGCATGCTAAGCATGCGCTCTACTAACTACTGTATATATTAGATAAACAGCAAGGTCCTACTATATAGCACAGGGAACTATATTCAATACCTTGTGATAGCCTATAATGAAAAAGAATATGAAAAGGAATATATATATGTATAACTGAATCACTATGTAACCAGAAATTAACACATTGTAAACCAACTATACTTCAATAAAATAACAAATAAATAAAATAAAAACACCAAAAATATGATATATCTATAGTATGCAAATTGAAAGCTATTTATGAGACATTAAGAGAAAAAAAATGAAGTTATAGAATAGCAAGATACTATGACTCAACAGTTACACAGGGCTTTTTTCTGGTAGGTGGAATTCGAGGCACAATTCACTTTATACTTGATACATGTCTGTATTTCTTACCTTTAAAACAAAGTATTGCAAGAGAAGAAAATTTGCCACCCCAAATGTGTCTGGCATGTAGATTATTTCGAGCTGAAAATTCAAGTCCCAAAAGACTCAGAAAGGAACTTTGACTATCTCCCTAACCACCTAGAAAAATTTACATGGAAGGTTTGTCCTGGAAAAGTGCTATCACCAGAGATCTCTGCAGGGAATATGGGCCAGCTGTTGTGGGGGAAACTCTAGGTGGGGCTTAAAGATCAGAGTCCACACTGTGTCCCATTGTCTCTTCATGGCTCAACAAACATTTATTTGCCAAACATTTGTTTTTCCATCACTGTGTGAATTGCCTTCCTCCCCCTTTGAAGTTCCAAACCACTGCCCCCGACATCCTCTTTTTGAAGATGGTATTTAAGGTGAAGGCTTCAGGCATTTTGATATGTTACTCAGTTCTCCTGGTTGCTCCCAAGTATACATTTTACTGAATTTTGTTTACTTTTCTTCTATTCATCTGTCTCATGTTAGTTTAATTATTAGGCCAGCTGGAAGAACCTGGAAGGGCAGAGGAAATTCATTCTTCGCTGACAGTATTTAATGTCTGATTCACCTGGCCGACTATAAGCCCCATGAGGGCAGGTGTCATTTTTGTTTTGTTCACCCCTGTGTATCACAGTATCTGGCAGATTGCAAGCAGGTGATAAATATATGTTAACTGAATGAATGAAAGACGGAAGTTGTGTTTAGGAAGAAGTTGCATAGACCGAGGTTTCAAAGATGTAGCAGTTTTGTACAGCAAAGGTCCAGGGTTGACCTCAGGGAGGAGTGGCTAAAAGGAGCAGAGCTCAGGCCTCAGGGCTGTCTTCAGGCATCAGCCTGAATGCTCTGGTTTCCAGGGACGTGGACAGCATGAGGGGAAAACAGGCCCATAAGCACTGGAGTCCGATCCCTGCCTATTTCTGTTCAGTGCTTCCCAAACAGGCTGAATCTGAGAGCATAACCATAATTTAGAACTGCAGGGGAATTTCAGTTCCATCGAGTCATTTTTGCTTGAGAAAACAAAGACCCAGAAAGGTTAAGTGAGTTCCCCAAGCTCCCCCAGGATGTGTGTCTCCCAATTCCCGCTCTGTGCTGTCTCCTTCCTCCAGGAACCCAACAGTGTGGATATTTCAGACATAAATGAAGTTGTTGCTAGAGGATATTCATTGGAGAAACTCATTTCTCTTATGTAGTGTGACTTGCATTTCTAATACTCACTGATCACCCATGCCCTTTATTTGGAAAGAACAAAATGACTAGGAGCATAATTAACTCACCCACATCTTCCATTGTCCTTACATCTTTTGTGCTAGCATTGATTGTTGTTTCTATTGTTGCAAGCAGGATTGTTCTCTTGGCAACACACATCCAGAAAAAGAGCCCAGCGGGGGGCTCAGCAGGTGACACTGTAAAGTTTGGAAGAATAAAAGAAAAAGGCAAAAAAGCACTAATTGACCAGAGGGTGATTTTGAATTGGTTACCAATCTAAACTAGACTGCTCTGGGACAAAAGACATTTGGTTGTTTTTTTTGTTTTTTTTTTTAAGGTACATTTAGGAATTCAGAATATCAGCCAACCGAATTTCTCAAGTACAGACCCCTACGGGATCCAATTTAATGAATATTTATGAACAACTTCTTGTTACGATATTACAATTAGCACAGGTAAATGGAGGTTTCAAATGTGCTCTTGGAAAACAGCCTTTCCTCACTTTTATACCTTAATCATTACTTACCCATACATTGTTGTTTACTCTGGAATTGTTTTTGCTAAAGAAAGGATGTGCTTAGCAAAAGGAGATGATGTGGCAGAGGAGAGAGGCTGAGATTTAGGATCAGATACAGCCGAGTAGAATATTGGTTCTGCCTATTAGGAAAGCTGTGTGTTCCTTAGGAAATTGCTTAACTCTGCTGAGTCTGTTTCCTCTTCTGTGAGATAGGATCATAATGCCTATTTGATGCAAAAAAAATCATGTTTAAATGGCCTGGCACGTAGGTCAACAAGTTCTATCTTCCTTTCCCCAAAGCTAAACTTCTGTTCCCTGACTATCTGAAAAATCAAATTATAAGTTACTAAAATCCTTCAGTTGGTGAAGGCAAAGTGGTATATTTGATTTTTGACAATATTTTGCATATGCATTTGACTTTATCCATAGAATGCCTTGAGTAGTTCACCTACCTTTCCTTCCGCTCACTGAGAAAGCAAAGGCGAGGAGCAGTGCTAAAGGCAAGTTTGTGTTGGTTCACCTGGAAAACCAGTATCCATGCAAGTCTCAAACAAGTCTAAATCTGTTCCTCACTCTTTTCCTTCCTAATTTCCTAAGATCTGTGGGTGAGATCATGTAGGATGGGGACAACCGAAGAAAACCGTCAAAGGCTCTCGAGTAGAGCATGTTAAAGAGGCTGGAGTCTGGTGGGTGAGACTAAGAGTATCAGGAGATGATGTCCAAGAAGTCAGCAAGGGCCAGATCAGTGGGGATTTACCAACTGGCATTATTAAGTTTGGATTTTAAGTGTAATGGAAAGCCTTTGGAAGGCTTTCAGCAGGGAAGTGACATGATTTGATTTATTATTTTAAATGTGCACTCTGGGTTCTACAGAAGATTGGATTGAAGGGGTTATGTATGGAAGCAGAGAGATAAGTTAGGACATTGCTGTCATGGTTTTTGGAGCCTGGGTGCTCTAAAGTGCTGGGGAGAAATATTGTGGAGGCAAAACTACCAGGCAGGCAGAAGTGAGGCTTAAATAAGGTAACATAATGGAGTTCTAAGCCAGAAGTAAACATGTAACAAACCTTAAATAAAAGTTCTTAACAGAAGTTCTCTTCTTTCTTTGTCCTATAACTACATCAGCAAAGTGGCATTTTTCTCTTGAACTGGATTTAGGGGAGTGGTAAGTTGATAACAATGTTTTCTTAGCTACGGATTTGCTCTTTGGAGGGAGGCTGACCAGGAGATGAAGGCCAGTGCTTGCTGACCACAGCCTGCCAACTGGGAACACTTGTCAAAGGAGGGAGACAGTAAAGAGAGGCAGGAAGCAGGGAGGGAGGGAAGAGAAGTATGGAAAAAAGATTGGAAGGACTGATGCAGGGACATCCTCACAGACATGAAGATACTGCTCTGTGCAGAAAGTGCTGGCATGCTAGCTAGATTTGCATCTGTGAAAGTGACAGTAGAGGTGTAGCAGGGCAGTCTACTGTGATTGAGACTGGAATAAACCCTCTGGAGACCATCTCATCAAATGTCCTCGATATTAGGAAACTGAGATCCAGAGAAAAAGGACTTGTGCAAAGCCACTTAGGTAATAGCAAAGGCAGGGCTGGTAGCAAGATAGTGGAAAGAGATTGATTTTCAAAGTAAAGAGAGACCAGGCGCAATCATTTGTTCAGTAAACACATAACTGTGCTCCTGCTCTGTCTTGGACCCCGCTCTTGGCACCGGAAACAGAGTGCAATGAAACAGACAAGAGCCCTGTCCCAATGGAGATGACACTCCAGTTCCTCCTCTTTCAGCAACTCTGCCTCCATAGACCAGCTATTTTGCCTCCAGGAATCAGTTTCCTCTTCTCTAAAAAGCAGAGTAGTAATACTTCTTTATTTATAATTAAATCATTTATTTATGTCTCGAAGATTAAGTATGTTGTACATGATGTGCCAGGCACAGTGCTAAGTGCTGATGACACAAAGGTAAGCAAGGTAGAACTAGCCCCTGCTTTTAGATGTGACAGACTGGACTCAAGATAGCTGTCATCCTAAATGTCCATCAAAATCACCCAGGACCTTTGAAAGAATCACCACTACACTGGCCCCACACCCAGAGCTTCTGATTCAGTTGGTCTGAAGTGGGATCCAAGCATCACTAGTTTCCCAAAACTCTTAGGTGGTTCTAATGTTTGGGTTCGGGAGTTGAAGAAGCAAGCACTGGAGAGGTGAGGAAAAGGGTGATGACTGTCAACCAAAAATATTGGTGATAATAATAATGATGATGATGCAGGAGGCTTCAAATAAGAAAAGAGCTTTTGAAGTCTTAAGAATTGCAATTTGGGAGACATAGATTTAGGTAACCTTGAAAGAGTATTCCAAGAAAGAGAAAGAATTGGGGGCTTATCAAGACAACCCACAAGGTTGTTAAAAGTTGCCTAATGAGAATTGTGATTGACTCTGACACCGGTCAGAAAAGAGTTGTCCTTAGGGAATCAGCAGTAGTTTTAGGGTAAGGGTCTGATAAGTACCTTGAGTTTCTGACAGGTGCTCTGGATGACCTCCTTAGGTCAAAGTTCAGGCAGGTGTTCTGGATGATTTCATTAGGTCAAAGGTCAGATTGCATCCAGGCTGAGATGTACATACATCACATTTCCTTAATGGCCTCCCAGCTCCATTTTAGGGTGCTCTCTTAGCAATACCAACTCCAGTTTGATTTTCCTTTTTCATTTCTCCCGTTTGATTGAAATATTTCTTTAGAAAGCATTGATGATCAACCATTTGATTATTTGGCAATGGTATCAACTCCCTCAGTGTTGGGAAGGCTCATTCCCAGTCAGTCATGTCCCAAGGTGGAGAGAAAAAAGTGGTTGTGTGAGAGGTATGTTTTTGGAGAGAGTTTATGGCCACATTTAAGCAACAAGGAGCCATCTAGGAAGTAAGTCTCAGGCAGCATTCAAAATAGAAGAAATTTGTGGGTCTTCATCAGGAGAAATCTTGTAGGAGTAGTCAATCATCTCTAGATGTCAAACTGTCATTATTCCTGTGGAGGGTGTCATAATATAGCAGCGAGAGACACAAAGCATATAAACAGTTTAGAAACATCAAAGAAACTGGAACAATAATTAGTATAACTAGTTGAAATTCAGATTTTAATAAGCCACCAAGTCCAGAGGGGAGTCAGCTAAAGAAGATTTCTAGATGTTACAGTGGCAGCATCTTTTGCAGTTGCAGTTTCTGAGGACATCATCAGGTGTTTAGGTGGAGAGCAGTTTGGGTTCTCAGTGGTTCCAAGTTAGAAGGATGGGAGAAAAACTGGTTTTTTATTTTATATTGGAGAGTTGTATCACCAGATATTGGAGGAAACTAGAAGAATTCTGGATCTAGTTCAGTTTACAGGTAAATACCCAAACCTCAAAGACAATTAACAGTATTAGCACCTAATATCCACAAAGATAGGTTACTGAAACATAATTTTTCTCTCCAAAATTACCTTCATGTCTACCAAATATAGCCAAATTAAGATGGATCTGTTTGCAAGATAAGTCTGTTTTCAATAAACGTGGGATGATTATTTACATAAGTATAGCAAGAATAGCAGTTGATCATATAGGCTCTTTTAAGTTTGCTTTGCTTGAACTTTTCATAAGGAATCTTAGATTGAACTTTTAAAAGCCTTTTGAGGCCAGAAAAGCCAAGCAAGGACTTGCCAACAGACTTTGCCTGCAATAACAGTAGATATGGGTGAATTCCTCTCTTCTTGGGGTCCCCCAAATATCTGTGGTTCCTGCACCTGCCAGGAAATGACCTTCCTTCCTCACCTGATAAGTCTGCTGGGAACCCTGTAAGCAAGTTACCAGGCTGTTTCTTTAAGGATCTTTATTGGCTCCGTAAAGTCAATCTTAGTTTCTTAAAGCTGTCTGGTCATATCTGAGTCTATGCATGATTCTCTCAAATATGACATTCAAGTCAAAGCCTTGGTAATACAACCAGTGTTTCCATTTGTGTCCTGTTATAAGGAAAACAGATTCTTATTGAACTTATGCAAATGACTATATTTCCATGAAAATAAGAATAGTCACTAAGAGTTTCCAAATTCTGGAAGGATCAGATAAGAAGAAAAAGATAAATGTTTCATCTTTATTTATGAAGGTATCTTCATCAAATTGCCACAAGTCATAGATAGCTTAAGAGAAAAGGTTTCCTTAAATCTGGAAAAGTAAAACATAAAAAAATAGACAATGCTTAAAACAAAAAGTCATAAAAATGATAATCAGCCTCATCAGTTCAGTCCCGTGGAATTAATTTTTTATCTTATTGGCAGTTTTATGAAGCCATCAGTTTCTTCATTAGCATTCAGTGATTCTGACCTAGTTCAGTGGCGTGATCTGAAAGTTTATCAGAAGCCTGTATGCTAGAGTTAGTGTCAGAGTCCCTCCCATGAATATCTCTGAAGATGAAACATATTTGTAAGAGTGTCAGAATAAAACAATATCTATCTATAAGTGACAAAAGACTTAAAAATGCCCATTATTGAAGATCCGAGAGTTCATTATAATGGAATTAACAAGGAAATTTGGTTAATTCTCTGACACAAAATAATTTAAGATAATAACTGGAATTATGACTTATACTTGGACATATCAGATTTCCAGAAATTTCACAGTTTCTGAAACACTTATAAAATACACCTATACAGACACAACATAAAGAATGCTTAGTATTACTTTGTATTTGACAATGCTTCCTATGTAATTTAATATATCAAATAATCCTAATTAGTCCTGAATACCTCCCTTTTTATAAGGAGAGAGAACAAATCTTTGAGATATTTCAGAGGTCCTCTGAAACATCTCATACCTCAAAGTTAGTTCTAAGTCATAGACTTCATATGGAATTTGATTTTGGGAAGTTTATCAAAAATATCAAAGTTTTTAAGAAAACATGGATCAAATAGGATCATTGCTTCATAACTGTGAAGCAATGCTTGGTTATCCATTTAATCAAAACAAAGACTTCAGAGGCAAATAAGAAGGTTATATAGTTGTAAAAATCCTTAGCTGCAAAATATAGAATCTTTGTTTTTCTAGACAGATTAAATTAAAGGTAAAGAAAAAATTTTTGTATAATTTCTCATTAAGACCAGACTAATAATTTAAGAAAATTTTGTCCTGTTAAAGGGGGGGGGGTTAGTTGTGCACCAGCTTACTTTTAATATTAAAACTCAATTACTTAATTAAATTCATTCCAATCTTAGCCAGTTTTGATCATACATAAAATTCCTTTCTAAAGATTACTTTTTTCCTCCTACAAACCTTCTATAACTTTCTAATTTCATTTTAGTTTATCCCTTATTTTTTTTCCTATTTAGAAAAAAACCAGCTTTAGGACAAAATTACTTTCTTTTACTTTAAGAAACTGCATTTCTGTTCTTTATGTCTTAAATTTTTTTTCCCTTGCATATGAGGATGTTTTCCTTATGAATTTTAGTAGTTTTAATTACATATGTTATAATTTCTAAAACATGTACTTTCTCATAGGAAATTCCTCAGTAGCACCAAACATATTTACTAGTAGTCTCAAATATCTTTAGTTTCTCTATAAAAGGAAACCTATGTTGAGTAATTAATGTTTCAGCATTTTATTTCATTTGGGAATGATTTAGATAGTCAATAAATTTCCATAATTTAACTTAATTTAGCAAAATTCTAAAGTTTCAAGTTACCAAAAAGATTTGAAGAAACTATAAGTAGACATACCATAAAACATAACTATTCTTAGAGTTCACCTAAAAACACATCTCATTTACATTTAATTTACTTATAGAAATATCATCATACCAAGTTATTTTTCTTGCTGACAAATTTTATGACAGATAAAATGAACTTGTTTGACTTTTAGTAAACCTAGGAACCATATAAGTATTATATTTGATATTGATAACTTTGAAGACAGTCTCTATCAATTAAATCAACAGCCTAGCTATAATGCCAAACATTAATTTAATACCAAATATTTCCCAGATCATGTGAACCTGAAATTTGTGTTAATTTTTATTATATTTCTGATAATTTATATAAGCACTTAACTTTCTTTAAGCCAATTAAACAGAGCTCTTTTGCAAATTAATTTTGGCGATACCATTCAGAAGTAGAAATATACCGTATCTATAACATACATACCTGGACATACATCCATCCAGATAGACACAGACAGGGATCTCATAGTTTTCATTTTAAAACTTTAGTCATGAAATCAGGTACAATACAAAACTCACAAATTTATAAATAACAGTTGGGATAATAAATTGTCTACTCATTCAGATGGCTAAAGGATTATTTATTTGTGGAGAAGACTTTTAAGCTTTGTGCCTTTGACAACCACTTTTTAGGAGGCTGTTTGAGCAAGAGAGTCCTTTTAGCAGTTTGAATTTTAAAAGTCCTCTTTTTTTTTTTTTTTTTAATCAGTCTTAAGAATTGGGGACAGTCTAGATAAGAGTTCCTTGAGAAGACCAGATGGAACATTTATAACTCAAAGTCACAGAGAGAAATGCAAGCTCCTCCTAGGAGAACTTTTTGTTCCCTTAAGGTCAGAATTTTGGGGGGGAAAAGTTTGTTTTTTTCAAAATGGCCATAATAGTCATAGACATTTTCAACAGGCTTTTAGAATTATTGTTACTTTCTGTAGGTGATCAATCTTGGTATTATAAAAAGGAAGTTCAGAGGGAGACAGGTAGCAAGGAGGAGAGCCTTGTGGACATTTAGAGGAATAGGAAGAAGCAGAGGAGGGAGGGGGAGAGGGAGGGAGAGGGAGGAGCAAGGAATGAGAGAAGGAGAGAGTGAGAGTGAGCTGTCATGAACCTCAGAGGATTTTTCCAATTCGGAAATCCTTTGAGATCATTGTGAGTCAGTTTCTCTGAGGGGAAGCAAAAGTGGATTCTTTATTACATTTTTGGAGGCCTCAAAATACCAATTGATATATGCTTCCATTCTTGTCTTACATTCTTTTTCTAAGACTGTGCAGAAAAACTAATTTAAGAATTTCAGAAGAGCCCCAGGTTGGCCAGCTTAATTGTAGATCATCCTGGGTAATCATAATCCAGCAAGACAAATAAATACTTGTGGGATAAGGGCCCAAAGTTCTTATACACAAGACCAGCAGACATTCCAGAAGGAGGCTGTCCTACAGCCTTGCTCTTAGAGCGTGAACTTCCCATATTCCTGGAGTATTTACTCACCAGAAAAAAAGGGGAAAAAATGGGAAATGAAATCCTGAGACCAGAAGCTGGCAATCCATACAAAATGGAAAGCAAAATCCGAAGGCTACTCAACCAAAATCAGCAAAACAAGAAGCAAAATTCCAAAGGCCACATAAACAAAATGAACAAAACAGGAAGTGAAATCCCAAAGGATAGTAGCCAGCAACAGAGGGCACTGAGAAACTAGAACCTCTACCAAGGGAGGAGGCTCCAGTACAGGAGGACATACTGCCATGTCCCCACCACTGAGGAGGTGACAGAGCCCTGTGGGCTCTTGTAGGTACCTTACTCAGATCTGAAGTGGTGCCAGTCCCAAGTGGCAGGTCCTGCTATATACTCTCTTCTGATACCATGTAATGTCAGCTCCCCCCTCCCCACCAAATAATAATAATAATACAGGAGGCTACAAATAAGACAAGTAAACTCTTTTCTTAATAATTGCAATTTGGAAGACAGAGTTGGGTAACCCTGAAAGAGTGTTTCAAGGAAGAGAGAGTCAGGGGCTTATAAAGACAAAAAGCCACGAGATTGTTAAAAGTTGCCTGATGAGCACTGTGATCAACTCTGATGCAGTCCGAAAAGGGTTGTCCTTAAGGAATCAGGAGTTGTTTCAGGGTACAGGTCTGATGAGTAGACTGTCAACGAGTTATTTTAGAGTAAGGGTCTGATAAGTATCTTGAGTTTCTGGCAGGTGTTCTAGATGATTTTGTCAGGTCCAAAGGTCAGCATATGTAAGTCACACTTGCTTAATGGCCTCTCAGCTCCATTTTAGGGAGCTCTCTTAGCACTACTGACTCCATTTGGATTTCTCTTTTACCATACAGAGAGCCGCACGTGTGGCTCAAGCTCTGAGGTTTTCAGGAAGGTTTCCTAGAGCAAGTGATATATACAGTGAGACCACAGGTAGAAGCTGATCAGCAACAAGAGGGAACAGGGGCTGGGAAGGCCAGGGGCTCTCAGAATCACTGTGAGGGCTGAAGAGGTAACGAGACAGTCACACTAACAGTCTATGGCCAGTACTGAATCCAGGGTACCTTTGCCTGTTTCTCTCTCCCTTTGTTCCTCCCAGCCCCACTCCCTTTTCGTTAATGTTCTTTCTCCTACAATGCACTGTATAGACAGAACAACAGCTGATTCTTTGGCTTTTAATAATTATTTTAAAGAGCTCCTTTCTGTCATCCATCAGCTGGTGAACCGCTCACACCTCCTGCTTCTTAGCAAGGCGCGAGCCAGCCTCTCACTCCCTCCTGGCGCTGCCTCACTACGGCAGAGGGCGATACCTCCCACCCTTTCCTGCATGATTTGATCAGTGTGTCCTTCCAACCCTCCACCTTGAGACACGCAAAGCCAAAATGCATTCTCCTCAGATAATTGACGTGTTTTGTGAGAGCTCAGTACTCTCCTGGCTGGTAACCCCGTTGGATGTGTCTGACAAATAGACACTGAGAGTTACTGTATATCCACTTCTCTAAGAGAGGTTCTTAGTGTTAAAATAGATCAAAGTTTGGCATTTCCCCAGGGTGCGAAGAAGGTCACAGACATGTAGCATATTCTGTAAGATTTAAGTCCGTGCATCATGTCTGCCATTTTCATGCTAAAAGAGAGGAAAGTTTGACAGGTTTCTATATCCTGGAGAATGAAGATGTTTAAGGATCTATTTAAGTCTCTTCTGAAAGGACCCTCAGCAGAACCTTACCTCATCCTCAAGGCGAGAGGTCAGGGAGAGAGGAGCACAGTTTGACCCTGTGCTGATGTCTGCTGACTTAAGCAGAGTGCAACCAAGCATCAGGGTAAGGGGAGACCAGGGCACTGAGAAGAAAACTTAGTCACCTGCCGGAAATGTCACTGTCCTATGCAAGGATGGGGGAAAGTCAGAGAGACCCATCTTCTATTTATAACCTAGATGCAATGTTAAAAAGAGGATTATATATATTTTTCCATGTCTATAAAACAGCCCATCCTTTTCTTCCTTCCTCCTCCCCCACTTTTCCTCATTTGGGGCCACTTTGACATACGGGTGAGACCAGGAACAAAGGTTGCCGTCTCACCCAGCCAGCCATCTGTCCACATTTGCCAGCGAACTGTATTTGCCAAGAACTCCCACTCCGCGGTCTCGGGAAAGGCAGGCTGATAAGCTTGGGCCTCTGATAAAGCCCACAGCCTTGAATGATCTGGGCAGGGTGGGAAGGCTGAGTCCATGGGAAACTGTGTCCCTTGTGGAGACTGGTCTAGATCCCTCTGTGCCTGTAGGTGCTGACATTGTAAGAATGAAGGAATGAGGAGGGAGGGGTGAGGGCGGAGGATCAACTCAGATGTTTAAGAAGCCAGAGCTGCAGATAAAATCTGCCTGGGATCAGCTCCCTCCCCCAACATCTGATGTTTCTAGAATCCTCTTTCCAAAGGTCTAATCCTTCTCTGGGCACACAGGGTCTTTGTGGAGGCTGGTGATATAGTGGAAAGGCCACTGGTTTGGAGCCAGACTGCCTGGTGTGAGCTCACTATGAATCTGGCAGATCTAAGTGACTATTTTTCTGAGCCTTGGTTTCTTCTGTGAGATAGAAAACAAGAGATCTTTAAGTTGAGCCCATGTTGTTGATACATATAAACCCCAGAACAGTGCTTGGGACATGTAGGGGCCTTAGCAAACCAGGTTTTTGCTCTGAACTTTGTCCTTCACTCAGTGAAGTCAACCCACTGAAAGCCCCATTAGTGTACAAGAGACATTCGTCCGTTTCCGAAGGTTAGCACAGTAGAAAACGGCTTCCCGCACAACCTCAGGCAGAGCAGGATAGAGAGCCATACATTCTGCTGAGCTGATCATAAATCTGAATGAAATAATTATGTAAATTATTCAAGAGCAATTCAGTGAGAAGATGCCTCATCTGCCTTGATGGGCTTTTCAATTACTCATTTTTAGCACTATATTATACCATTCTCTGGGAATAATTATTAAACATTTCAACTGTATTGCTGTATAAAACTTAAAAGGCTGATTTATTTTCTAGGCATTAGACCACCTAGTATAAAGTTCCCCAACTGTATTGTTCTATTTGTTCAAACCTACTTGTCAGAGTGGTTTTCTAGCCTTGCGATGACACTGACACCATCTCCCCAAGTGAAAGATGAAGGGACATGGGGTTAGGTCCAGAGGTTACAAACACTAGCTTCAGGGTCACAAGGGTCATGAGCTCAGGCTTCTGCTTCCTAATCCCTGTTTCTGAATTTGTAAAATGGGGATAATTCATACTTTACAAGATTATTGCAGTGATCATGGGAAATAATGGCTATGAAGTGTTAGCAAGAACATAGTGTATGGACTTGGTAAATAATAGATGTATTGCTCTGGCTGCGTTCTGGGATGCCCTGGATTTTACATTCAGCAAATGACGATATTCCCCGGTACTCACACATGTGCATCAGTCACCTCCCAGGACAATTCTTCCTTCTCTTCCTGGTTTTTCTAAAGGAGATAGCTCTTTTCTTACTGAGGATTACCTACCCTTAGGAAATGACCAGTTTCCCCAAACTCCATCTCTACCTTGCTTAGCATCTCCCATTCCTCATGTGGAATGTCAGACTCTCTTTTTCAACCAAGGGCTACACTGTGGGTCAAGTGATCAGGCAGTGACCACTACACACACACACCCCTACAGTGTGGGTCAAGTGATCAGGCAGTGACCACTACACACACACACACACATACACACACACATGCACCAGTTCTACTGGAGCCGGTCCATTGAACTCAAGGCTCCCAAGCCAAGCTGGAGTTCGGTTCAGGCCAGCTGGGCTGGTGCCAGGATCCCAGTTTGTAAGGAGCACTAGTGTCATTGGAACCCTAATGAGATGGAGAAAATTTACCAGAATTAATTGGGAGCAAGCGTGATCATGATAATAATGATTTTATTATTATAAATAATATACCATGATTCTAATATTTACAGTGATAGCTTTGTGCTGGGAACTTCTCTAACTGCTTTACATGTAATAATTCATTTAAACCCTTCCAATGCATTGAGGAAGGTACTATTATTATCCCCCATTTTAAAGATAAGACTCCTTCCAGAAAGAGTAAAGAATTTGCCAGAGTCACACAACTAGTAGATAGGCTGGGCTGCCCCAGGCCCTTCACCATTGCCTTTTGGTAGGGGGCAAAACTCCCAGGAGTTATAAAGTGGCAGCAAGAAATGGTGTCTAGGCTGCCTTCCAGGCCTCTTAGTTGCTGGGAGGGGTGTGCACGGTCAGGGCTGGGAGCCCAGCTGTGAGTGGCCAGTGCTGAGCCAGCAGTCTCTCTGCCTCCTCCTCCTCCTGCCCAGCACTCGGCCTCTCCTCCAGAGAGAATATCATTTGAAAAGAGGCCAGGTTATTAGCCTGCTCAGGGCGCCCACGTGTCCTGGTCCAGCCTGGCTCCCAAGCCAGGCCTGCTGTGTTTGCTCCCAGTATGTGAAACATCCCAGGATTCATCTGCTTTTTGGGGTAACAAACTTTGGGACTTGACCTCCATGAGTCTGGAGGCTATGTACCCAGGGCGATGACTGAGGAGCCCCCCAACGATGCTTGTGGACACCTCCACACTGCTCCTCCCCCAGCTTCTCTCACTTCTCAGATCTGGGCAGTGGAGGGCACACCCCTGGCAAAGAAAAAACGAAGCAGAAATGTTGGTTTTTTTTTTTTAATGAATGCAATGAAAATAAGAATCTGTTGGAAGAGATGCTAGAGCAGAAAGAGATTCTAGTAACTGTCTAGGGGCGGGAGGGGAGATGCTTTGTCAGGAAGGAGGACAAGATTTGGGCCTAAGTCTTTACAGCCTAAAAGAGGGACCACTTACAAAAGCTACACTGGGGAATGCAGCCAATGCAGACTTTCAGATGATGTTCCTGATGCATTTAGAAAAACCTGGAAAAATGTGGAGGCTCTTAGGACAAATAGAAAAAAAACAAGACATTATACACACAGTAGGAATACAACTGTCTACAAATTTCCAAGTATAAACAGAAAAGTCTGGAAGGAAACAAACAAACCAAAGTTATTGAAACAGTGAGAGATGATTTTTTTCCCCTTCACTTTTCTGCCTTTCTGTAACGAACTCTTTAGAGCAATAAAGGCAAAATCTTTATTCAATTTCTAAAAATATGTATTGAAAGCTTTTTCATAAAAGACAAAACAGCTGTCTTTCCTTCCATGACTTTCAGACTCAGAAAATACACACGGGAAACTAGAAAGAGGAGATTTAATGACTGGGATTATTTTCTTTGGATTCACTCTCAGATTTTACTGAAGCGTTGCAAAATCCCTTCCTGGACGGATTCAGCAATAATGATCTGCATTAATTTCACTCACAGAAAAATTAAGGATGTGAAATTTAGCAATAAGAGATCATCATAATATCCCCAAATTATAAACAACAAAATAGTCAATGCTCTGAAGTTTGTCAGGTAGAATGTGGACTGGCCACACTGTGGGCTATTATGCAGCCATAGCTAATTTTACTGAGTTACATATTGAGTAGAAAAGAAGGATGTTCATGATGTATTGTTGAGCTGAAATGGCAGTAAAGTGTAATTCTGTTTTTTAGAATTGTATACATGTATGTATAATCTGAAAAGATATACATCAAAATGTTCATAACTATCTTGGGGTAGTTGAATTGTGAGTATTGTTTATTTCATAATTTTTGCTTCTCTCTGTTTTCTGATTTTCCTGCAATGAACAAGTACAGGCATACCTCATTTTCTTGCACTTTGCTTTACTGTACTTAGCAGATACTGCGTTTTTTACAAATTGAAGTTCTGTGGCAACCCTGGTTCGAGCAAGTTTATTGGTGTCATTTTTCTAGCAGTATTTCCTCACTTCCTGTTTCTGTGTCACATTTTGGTAGTTCTCGCAATATTTCAAAGTTTTTCATTATTATATTTGTTACGGTGATCTGTGATCAGTGATCTTTGGCACTGTTGCAAAAAGATTATGACTTGCTGAAGGCTCAGATAATGATTAGCATTTTTTTAGCAAATAAAGTATTTTTTAAATTCTTTTTTTATCTTTTATTTAAAAACTTTTGGGGGGTGGTAATTAGGTTTATTTATTTATTTATTTTAATGGAGGTGCTGGGGATTAAACCCAGGACCTCGTGTATACTAGGCATGCACTCGGCCACTGAGCTATACCCTCCCCCCCAGTATTTTTTTTAAACATTTTTTATTAATTTATAATCATTTTACAGTGTTGTGTCAAATTCCAGTGTTCAGCACAATTTTTCAGTTATACATGAACATATATATATTCATTGTCACATTTTTTTCTCTGTGAGCTACCATAAGATCTTGTGTATATTTCCCTGTGCTATACAGTATAATCTAGTTTATCTATTCTACAATTTTGAAATACCATCTATCCCTTCCCACCCTCCTTGGCAACCACAAGTTTGTATTCTATGTCTATGAGTCTATTTCTGTTTTGTATTTACGCTTTGTTTGTTTGTTTGTTTGTTTTTGTTTTCGTTTTTTAGATTCCACATATGAGCGATCTCATAGGGTATTTTTCTTTCTCTTTCTGGCTTACTTCACTTAGAATGACATTCTCCAGGAGTATCCATGTTGCTGCAAATGGCATTATGTTGTCGGTTTTTATGGCTGAGTAGTATTCCATTGTATAAATATACCACCTCTTCTTTATCCAGTCACCTGTTGATGGACATTTAGGCTGTTTCCATGTTTTGGCTATTGTAAATAGTGCTGCTATGAACATTGGGGTGCAGGTGTCATCCTGAAGTAGGGTTCCTTTTAGACATGATGCTATTTTGATTCTTTTAGACATGATGCTATTGCACACTTAATAGATTATAGTATTACTGTAAACATAGTTTTTTCTTTTAATTTTAACCTTTGAAAACATTTTTAAATTAATTTTTAAACTTTTTTTTTATTGAGTAATAGTCATTTTACAATGCCATGTCAAATTCCAGCGTAGAGCACAATTTTTCAGTTATACATGAACATACATACATTCATTGTCACTTTTTTTTCGCTGTGAGCTACCATAAGATCTTGTATATATTTCCCTGTGCTCTACAGTGTATTTTTTAATTTATTTTATTGAAGTATCATTGATTTACAATGGGTTAGTTTCATGAGTACAGCAAAATGATTCAGTTACATATATATGTCTGTATTCTTTTCAGATTCTTTTCCATTATAGCTTATTAAAAGATATTGAATATAGTTACCTGTCTATAGAGTAGGTCCTTGTTTATCTATTTTATAAATAGTAGTGTGTATCTGTTAATCCCAAACTCCTAATTTATCCCTCTTCCCCTTCCTCTTTGGTAACCATAAGTTTGTTTTCTATGTCTGTGAGTCTGTTTCTATTTTGTAAATAAGTTCATTTGTATCAATTTTTTAGATTCCACATGTAAGCGATATCATATGATATTTCTTTTTCTCCGACTGACTTCATTTAGTGTGATAATCTCTAGGTCCATCCGTGTAGCTGCAAATGGCATTATTTCGTTTTCATTCTTTTTTATGTAGTATTCTATTGTGTCTGTGTATATATATACACATATCATCTTTATTCATTCATCTGTCAATGGACATTAAGGTTGCTTCCATGTTTTGGCTATTGTATATAGTTATGCTATGAACATTGGGGTACATGTATCCTTTTGAATTAGAGTTTTCATCTTTTCCAGATATATGCCCAGGAGTGGGGTTGCTGGATCATATGGTAACTTAGTTTTTTAAGGAATCTCCAGACTGTTCTCCATAGTGGCTGCACCAATTTACATTCTCACCTACAGTGTCCAAGTGTTCCTCTTTCTCCATACCCTCCCCAGCATTTATTATTTATTGACTTTTTGGTGATGGCCATTCTGACTGGTGTGAGGTGATACTTCAGTATAGTTTTGATTTGCATTTCTCTAATAATTAGCAATGCTGAGCATCTTTTCCTTGTAAACATAATCTTCATACACACTGGAAAGCCAAAAAATTTATGACTCGCTTTATTGCAGTATTTACTTTATTGCAGAGATCTGGGACCAAACCCACAATAGCTCCTAGGTATGCCTATATCCATGCTTCTCCTCTTCAGGGTGTCTTTCTCCTGTGTTAATACAATCAGACTAAGGTGTTGGGGGAACACTTCCCTCTCGCTACAATATACTGAGGACCCACTGCTTCTCACAAACCTCCAGAGAAGAAATATGTACGAGAAGGTGCTGTAGGACATGTATTACCTCATTCTCTAATCCAGCCCCTATCAATGTCCCCTACCCTCTCTGACTCAACAATCGGTATTTAGATACACTGTTGCCCTTTCCTTCAGACTCAGACCACCCACTACCCAGACCAATAAGGACTTGAGCACTGGCTGCTTATGCAGTCACTGTTCCCATCCTCTCCCTGATAGGCATCCTTGGTCATGGTGCCCTGCATTGACCACTGGGCTCCTGAGTTGTTTTCTTACTCACAACTCACATTTCCCCTCTCCACCCCCAAAGTCCCCTCTTATCCCAAGGGTCAAATCTAATGTCTCCTGCCAACTCCACTCCAAGCCTATGCTCATGGGGCCAGTTTCCTGCTGTGGATGCCATTCCAAGTTCCTGTTCGAATTATCTGACTTATCCATGGTTCTCATGTGGGAACTGGAGCCGTGACCCTGACCACTAGCCCTGATCTCTGTCTGTGACGAGGGTTCTGCTTCCTGAAGACAAATGTCCCAAGATGGCACCACAGGGACTTCTGGATAGTATTCTCCTGGATATCCCACTGATAGAACACTTGCAACTTTATCTGGGACTTTGATGCTCTTTAGGGTCATTTTCTGAGGCTTATATGTCTGTCAGACCAGAAATGATGAGACAACGTAGCAGAAGAGATAATCCAGATCAGAGTTGAGAAGGGGAGCCAAAATTAGATTTAGGAAGGAAGTCTTGTATGTCCGAGTCTGAAAAGAAAGGCCATAAGTAGGATAAGGGTAAAGGCGGGCCATGATGTAAATTTCAATATGGGTATGGCAGGTGGTTCAGGACCAAGATTGTGATCAATGAAAAGTTTTTGGAAGCCTTGAAAGTCATGCTGATGAGGTGGCTTAAAAAGTCCCTAATATTAAGAAAGGCCTATTCATGACCAGATGCCCAACCGGTTGCCTTAACTATAGGTTGCCAAGCATTCTGGAAATCAGACCTTGTTCACCTGTCTAAACCTGGGTCTGCTTTACTTGGCTATCTCCCCCGGCTGGATGGGGACCAGTGGTTGATCCCTTAATTTCTCTTTTTCTTTGAGGAGTCAAGCATCCTGCCTTACCAGTGAATCACTCCCAAGTGAATTTAAACTTAAACTTAACCTGGAATGTTTATTTTAACCTACATTAAAAATAAATACATAAAACATTACCTATAGACTGTTATAATGAAGTCCTTGAAAATAATTAGAAATCTCTTCATTTAAAGTAATACATCATCATTGTAGAAAATTCAGAAAATATAAAAAGCATAGAGAAGAAATAAAAATCACCCATAATACTGCTACCAGACACAACCACCCACTGTAATATGTTTTAATTTTCTAGTCTCAGGTTGCTCAGAAAAGAAACCACAGATTGAAATGCGTACTGAAAGCTTTTTAAGTGGCTTTCATTTAGTTGGTGGGTAACTTGGTGGGTCTAGTCTAGACCAGGGCAAGTGTGGAGACTTTCGGTGTTGGGGAAATGTACAAGAACAGGTTCTGATAGCTCCAAAGCTTGTTGGAGAAAGGTGACATTTTCTGAAAAGCAAACAACTTTGAGCGCATTTTCTAAATCGGAGGAAACGACCCCTTCTGTTCAATACTTAATTACCATCTGGCAACTGAGGTTGTGGATAAACAACCGTATTTACCTGTGATGGCTTCTGTGGCTTGGAAAACATTCTTCTTTGTTTCAGTGTTGAGACAAGGGTCTGAACCTTATCCCTCACTGGGATCTTTTTCAGAGGTAGAGGCTTTGGTTTCAGACAGCCCTGGGTCAGAATCCAGACCAGATCACTCAGTTTTATTTCCTCATTTGTAAAATGAGAATAATTATTCCCATCAGGAATTCAATGATATGACCATGTTAAGTACCTGGCACATAGTAGGTGTGAATTAAATAATATTTCCCTTTGGCTTTCCCAGTATAGTCACCCAGAACCCTCCCAAGGATTTTAAAGATTTAGGGTTAAAATTACCTGCAAATTTCTCTATGATCACCCATACAGGGGCTCCTCATGGAGTCCAAGTGCACAATTCCAAGAAAATCACATTGTTAGGAAATCAGCCTTCACACAAACAGAGCTTACAGAAAGGAATCTAAGTACCCTTTAAGAAAATATGAAGCAAAAGTACTGTTTACATTTACCAAGTTCTTGTGTGTATGTTGGAGTCAGATGTTAGGTTGTCATAGGCTGGTCCAGCATATGTGGACTTGGCTGGAGACAAACTTCTTACCTAACATAAGGGAATGGCACTATTAGGAGGTATTGTGATATAGGGGGAAAGAGCACAGGCGTTAGAACCAAATAGGATTGAGGTCAAACTCCAGCTCCATCACTGTGGGATTTGAACAGGTTGTTTAACCCATCTGCATCACAGTAGTTTCCTCAAGGGCAGGCTTCATAATGCTTAATTATTGGAAGGAAATGGAAATAATATATGTCAAGTCCTTGGCCACTAGAAAGTGCTCAAAAATGCAAGCTATTAATAATCACCTAGAAAAACAAAACCCAAAGTCAAAAGGAAGTCCAGGGAGTTATCTAAATAGGGAGCAAAAGCAGACATTGCTGGCAGGAGGTAGAGTCAGCCATCTCATAGCCAAAGGAAAGAGGCAAGTACACCTCGTTCTTCAGAGCACACCTCTTATGTATCAGGCACTGTGCTAAGTGTGACGAAATGATGAGGAAAAAAAGCACTAGACCTAGTGTCTGCCCTCATGTAGTTTACAGATCATTAGAGAAGTAGACGTTAATTAAGGACTCAAACAAATGCTTGTAAAATTAAAAGAGAGCCAAAGTGCCTGGAAGGAGAGGAATGGATATATAACACATAAGGGAGGAAATTGCCCTAGTGAAAGAGGACAGGGAAGGCTTTTCAGTGAAAAGGATGAATGAGCTGAGGGGAAGAAAGAGAAGAAGTGGGGAGGGAGGGAAAGAAGGAGGAAGAAAGAACTAGCAATTGGCCAGGATTTGGCAGGAGGAAACACAAAAACAGAGCAGCTGAGTGCAGAAAGCAAGGAGGGAGATGGCACCAGATGAGGCTAGAGAGGTAGGAAGGCAGGGACTAGACTCCTAAGGATTTCAGTCTTGGTCTTGGAAATACTGAAAAGCTGTTGAATTGTTCCAAAGAGGACATTCTTTTACTGGTGTTTTTAAAAGGTTTGCAGTATAGAGAATAAATTGAAGAGAGGCATGAGAAGATGTATAAAGACCAGTTAATTAGTTCAGATTAAAAATGATGTAGCTTAGTCTACAATAGTAATAGGGATATTAGTCTATGGTGATAGTAGGGATGGTAGTATGAATTCAAGAGATACTTGGAAGGTAACAAGGACAGCATTTGGATACGAAGGGTAAGAGAGAAGGAAGAGCCAAGGAGGACCCAACATTTCTGACTTACACAATTGGAGTAGGATCAGGTCTGAGGGAAGTTAGTGGTTGACAAGGTGGATTTGAGGTAAGTTTTATCCAAGAGAAAATGCAAGTAGAAGATAAGTTTGGAGATACATTAGCCTAGAAATCAGAGAAGTGGTGAAGACTAGAAATATAGACTTGTGAATCAGCCACACATAGGTAGCAATTAAAGCTATGAATGGAATAAGATCAGCTACAGAGATGGAATCAAGTCAGAACAGGAGAGGGCTTAGGACTGAGCTTTGAGCTTGAAATTTCAAATTTACAGGCCAGTAGAGGAGGCTCAGCAGCCAAAAGGAAGTAGAGAGAGTGGACAGGAAAGTCGAGGTAGGGAGAGGGTAGAGAGGAGCTGTGGCATAGAAGCCAAGGAAAGAGAGTGCTTCAAAAAGAAGGACCACGTAGTATCTGTTGGGTTAAGAGTTGCAGAAACCACTGATGGCCTTAACTAGAAATCAATAACAGAAAGATAGAGAATCCCCAAATATTTGGAGGTTAAACAACACATTTCTAACCAACATGTGGGTCAAAGAAGAAATTTCAGAAGAAATTTTAAAATATTTTTAATTAAATGCAAATGAAACTACAACTTACCAAAATCTGTGAGATGCAATGAAAGTGGTGCTTAAGGGAAATTTATAGCATTGAATGTACATATTATAAAAGAAGAAAAATTTAAAATCAATAATCTAGGCTTCCACTTTAAGAAACTAGAAAAAGAAAAGCAAATTACATCTAAAATAAGCAAAACAACAACAACAACAACAAACCCAGAAATCAATGAAATTGGAAAAAAAATTAGTAGACAAATCAACAAAACCAAATCTGGCTCTTTGAAAAGGTAAGATTGATAAGCCCTTAGCCAAGCTAACTAAAAAAAAGAGGGAAGACACAAATTACTAATATCAGAAATGAAGTAAGGGACATCACTACAGATCCCATGGGCACTAAAGGAATAATAAAGGAGTATTATGAACAACTGTAGGCTCACAAATTTGGTCATCTGGATGAAACGGACCAATTCCTTAAAAGATACAATCTGTAAAATCTCACACAATAAAGAATAGACAGTATCAATAGGTCTACAACTCTTAAAGAAACTGAGTCAATAATTAATATCCTTCCAAAATAGCACCAGACCCAGATGGTTTCACTGGTGAATTCTGTCAAACATTTAAGGAAGAAATTGTACCAGTTCTCTACCTCCTAACTCATTCTGTTTATCCCAGGCATGCAAGGCTGGTTCAACATTTGAAAATCAATCAATCAATCACATCAACAGGTGAAAAGAAATATCACATCATTATATCAGTAGATGCAGAAAAAGCATTTGACAAAATATACACCTATTCATGATAACTCTCAGCAAACTAGGAGTATAGATAAATGTCCTTAACTTGATAAAGAGCATGAAAAAAACCTACACCTAGCATCATACTTACTTGAGAGGCTACAAAAAATTTGAGACTTTGCTGCAAAGATCAAGAACAAGGCAAGGATGTCCCCTCTGACCACTACTTTTCAACATCATACTGGGCATCCTAGCTAATGCAACAAGACAAGAAAAGGAAATAAGAGGTATACAGATTGGGAAGGGAAGAAATAAAGTTGTCTTTGCAGATGACATGATTGTCTACATAGAAAAATCTGAAAGAGTTGACCAAAAACTTCCTGGAGCTAATAAGCAATTACAACAAAAGATTAATGATTGCCAGGGGTTGGTGGAGGGGAGACTGAATAGGCAGAACACAGAGGATTTTTAAGGCAGTGAAGCTATTCAGTACAATACTACAATGGTGGATATATATATATAATTATACATTTGTCAAACTCCACAGAATATATAACACCAAGAATGAGCCCTAATGTAAACTATGGACCTTTGTGATGATGTGTCAGTGTAGGCTTATCATTTCTAACAAATGCCTCACCCTGGTGCCTGATGTTGATAATGGGGAAGGTCGTGCATGTGTGGGAACAGGGGGTATATGGGAACTCTCTGTACACTCTGCTCAATTTTTCTGTGAACCTAAAACTCCTCTAAAAATTTTCATTTACTAATTTTTAAAAAGTAGCTCACCGTATGGAGAAAGTGGAGTTGGATCCCTTCTCCATCAAATTAAAAAGTAAATTCTAAATGGATTAAAGAACTAAGTGTGAAAATAAAATTATAAGCTAATGGAAGAAAATACTGGAGAATATCTTTATGATCTCCGTTGTTTAGGCAAGATCAAAAAAAGTGCAAGCCACAGGAGAGGTATTGATAAATTTGACCAGATGAAAGTTATGAAAGAATTCCACAGGTAAGATAAATGTCTAGGTGACAGAAAGATACTTGCATAGATGAGCAACTCATATCTAGAAAGTCCTATAATTGACAAGAAAAAGACAGAAAAATCCACTGTTAAAGATTGTGTAGGCAGTTCACAGAAGGAGAAGCCTGATAAATTTATAAAGAGATGCTCCAATTTGCTAGTATTAAATGAAAACAAGATACTACTTTACATCCATTGGATTGGAAGCCATTTGAAAGTCAAATAGTCACAAGTACTAGTGAGGATATGGGGAAATGGGAACACTTGTGCATAGCTTATACAGAAAAGTAGGTACAGCCATTCTGCAGGACAATCTGGCAGTACTTAGTGAAATTAATATGATTATATCTGTAACCCAACAACCAAGCAATCCCACTACATGGTTTATATTGCTGAGAAACTCTCATATAGTTGCCTAAGCCGAGCAGCAAGAGGATTTGCATTACAGCAATGATTGTGGAGGAAGAGAGCTGGACACCAGCTGAGTGCCCCCTCACTGGGCGAGTGGATAAGTAAAATGTGGTCTGTGCATGCAGTGGAGTCCTAGGAGGTAGTTGGAAGCGGAGAGTTACATTCACATGTAGTAACACTGACATATCTCAAAATCATAAGATTAAGTGAAAGGAATGTTAAAATACAAAACAATTCTATATAACTTCAAGTAAATTATATACATATATATGTATGTATGTGTGTGTGTATATATGTATATATTCAGAAGGACATATGTTAAATACTCAGGAGTGAGTGCTAAATAGAAGAGGAAAATGGGAGAAGTATAAAGAGTGTAGAGATAAACAAAATGTAGCTTTTGCTTTGTCCAGTGATAAAAATATAAGGTGACAATTTTTTTTACCCACTTTCCTAAAACAAAAAGAGGAATTAAAAAATGTTTTAAGGAAAATAAATGCAGTATGGATATAATGATCTTGTTAAACTGTATTTGAAAATTAAATGAGTAATTCAGGTGAAGCACTTAGCTTAATACCTAGCCTATACTAAACACTCAGTAAATGTTATCTATCCATGTTATCAATGCTACATGACACAGCTACTATCAGTCAGTTGGGGTTGGCATTTAAGACCCATTGGATTTAGCTGATTTCCCCCAAAAGATCCTTCCAGGTGGAATAGTCTATGGTTCTACCAGAGGGATGGGCAAGTCCTAGTAGCAGACCCAGAAGCAAGTAGGGGAAGTGCTGAGAATAGCCTTGGGAAATGGGAACGGCCGCCAGCTTTTTTTTGCAGTGTCATAGGAAAACTTTATGGTTAACTTGGGAGAATACTAACATAAAGCACAAATTAAGAAAGGAGAGACTGCAAAATAAACAGTGCTATAAAGCTGGGTGACTTTATGTGTTTTGGTACACTTCCTCCTAAGCAACATTTTAATTTCAGGTTATAAAATTGAATCACAATGTCTGGGTATAGAGTGTTTGCTTTGGATTACCCTCCCCCACCCTCCTCTTTCCCTGAAGTGGGACACAGGTTGTTGTAGTGAAATGAGTAAGATCATCACCCAATGTGGCCTGTTCCTGAAAGTGCTGACCCCAGATCCTGGTCCCAGAGAGCAGAGAACAGGAGCAAAATCCTTGCCCTTCCATTAGTTCGACAAGCATTGAGTGCGACTCTATGCCAGGCACTATTCTGGTGTCTGGGGGCATAGAGCTGCTAACAGAAAATGACAGATTTAAAAGTAAAATTATGGAGGTCAACACGGTAACTTCCCAAAGTGACACTGCATTTCAATGTGTTTATTTTTCCACCGGTTTTCCATAGATAATAGATGAAGAAGAAACACAGTTTATGAGTAATTGCCCTGTTGCGGTCACCGAAAGCACCCCACGGAGGAGGACAAGGATCCAGGTGTTCTGGATAGCGCCACCTGCGGGAACAGGCTGTGTGATTCTAAAGTAAGTCAGCATGGAATCCTAACACTTCCCTTCCCTATCCTTCCCTTCCCTTCCCTTCGGCCTCGTGAAGACTTCATCGTGTGGTTGCAAAAGGAAAAGTGGCTTTACTGGGATATCGGACAAGTTGTGTCACGCACCGTCTTTGGTGAAGTGCTATAAAAAGAATCAATCACCTGAACCACTATTTTCCTCTCATACAGTGATTCTGCTGTCCACTCTGTCTTCCTAGAGATAATGATCCTAGGGCTAGTTAAGAAAAATTATGAACCAAGTGAGGATAATTTTTGGCTTCCTCCATCTTGAATTCAATACCTAGTATCCTTAAACTGTGCTAGGTGGACCTGAGACCCAACTGTAACCTCCACTGGCCCCTGGATCTGCTTTATGGCCCTATTTTCTTCCTCCTTCAATCAAAATTGTGCTCTTGTACTTCTAACTCTGGGTCCTCCTAATCCTCCTTTTGGTGAGTTACAATAGATGGTAAGAGATGTTAGCCAGCTAATGGTTTCCTCTGAAAAGCAGCATTACCTCAAACCTGCATTTCCAAAATTGTATGTGATAGAATGATGTTCAGGGAGATGTAAATAGGAGCAAGAAACCAATTTCTATGGTTAAGTAAGTTTGGAAAATGCTGTATACTGTATTCCCTTCTTGCAAATTCATAACATATATTAGCATATTGAAAGTATTACAGAGTCCTGGCAAAAAGAATCTGTTTAACGTGGTTTTACCCAGTATTTCCCAAACTTGACTGCAAAGCTCCTTTTTTTTTTTTTTTTTTTTTTTTTGCCGAGACATCTATTAACATTCAGCAGTTTGAGACATGCAGCTGTAACCTCTTCTAAACAGATTTGAAGGCTGTATAAAATGATGCTGGGAATTTTAGAATTTCAGACAGGCAAATAGTCATGGGTAAATGGGCAGGGCTCCAATGCCAACATCCAAGATGTCATTTTTCCTGGAGGTAGGGGCTGGAAACTTCCCAGCCATCTTCCTCTTCTTTAAATCCCCCAAGACCTTATTCATGTATTTGGTTCATTTGTCTGCACTGCTGGCAGGTGGACATTTCAGTACACTTACTACTGTGGTTAACCACAGCCTAGTGCTGAGAAAAGGCTGATAAGGGGATGTTCCACCTAGGCACTTCAGTCCCTGCAGTTTCTAGTCAGGTGTGCCTTGCTTACGGGGAAAAAAAAAAGCCCACAGAGATCTCTGGAAGCCTCAGTCCATTGACCATATCCAGCCCTGTCTTGGCCTCATTTTGCTGCCATCTGTCTGGACATTTTTTTTTTCTCAGTTTAATGTAAGCTGAGCATCCTTCCTCAGAATTCTTGAGAAGTTTGGCTTTTGGCATTAATCTACATTGGTGATTTTTTTTTAATTTTAGCAGTAGAATTTTGTTTAAATGAAACTTTACATATAAATCCCAATATATAACGTATTTCTAGTATCTAGTTGAAATGTGGAAGAGGCCTTGTAGAAATAAACAAAGACCACTGAAGTGAGAACAGAGGCTATTTATCGAAGGTTTCCTACATAGCAAGGAAGTCCGCTGCCATCACTAGCATTTGGCGGAGACTCAAAGGCAGGCAGAGGGGTGGGAAAGCTCTATAGTGGAAAAAGGGGAAGATTGCAGGTACATTCTGACTGAAGAGTGTTGGCATGGGGAACCTGAAAGCAGGCTAACTAGAAATGGAGCATTTTATGTGATTGGTTTAGAGAACATATTTGGCTTTCTCTGCCTGATCCTGAGCTGGAAGTAGAGGAGGCAGTGGGGGCAAAAATTAGAGTTGGCATCAGTGGCCAAGTTCTAACCATTCTGGGCTGATGGCTTCAGAGGTGGTGGCTTCCCAAGTCATTTAGTGCAGAGGGTTGGGGGTCAGAATTTTATCATCATTGTCATGTAGAGCCTGGCCATTGGCCATTGGTATGTTCAGTCTCTCAGCTTGGAGACCGGGCTCTCAGTTTCACTTGCCAGTACCCACACCCCTGCCCGTGGCAGCCCTTCCACTAGCAGAGCCTGGGCCTCGCCAACATCAGATCTATGTGTTGGGTCCTCCTGCTCTAAAAATCCATATCCCTCTGGCATAGATCTCTGGTTTTCTTTGATTGATTGTTTTCACAAACCAGAAGCATTTGATCTTCCTGGTGGAAGCCAGAAAGGCATCTCTCATTTACCCATTAACAATGAACATATGTGAACATACGTTTATCCACTAGCAATGAACAAATGCGGCTTGTTCAGTCACTCATTCTTTCAGCAAATGTAACTGAGCTTCTATTTGCACAGACATCCAGAATATACAGGCAACTGAGGTAAGATCTTGATCCTCAAGGTTCTCAAAAGCCAAATGGAGAAGAGAGAAAGGGACAACCAATACCTTCAGTCTACCAGGAATTCAGCCACACATCTAGCAGGCTTTGTCTAACTTAATCTTCAAGACAAACTTCCCCCTTTTATGCAGGAGGAGGCAGGTCCCAGTGAATCAAGCAAGTTTCTTCAAGTCACACATCCATTTAACTCTATAGCCCCATGTTATTCCTTTCTTTTGTCTTTTTTTGAAGGAATTATATATGTTACAATTATTCACTAAAGAAATAATAATTTTATTCTTTTTTTAAAATTCAAGTATAGTCAGTTTACAGTGTGTTAACTTCTGGTGTACAGCATAGTGATTCAGTTATATATATATATTACTTTTCGTATTCTTTTTCATCATAGGCTATTACAAGGTATTGAATACAGTTCCCTGTGCTGTACAGTAGGGCCCTGCTGTTGATCTGTTTTATATATAGTAATTAGTATCTGCAAGTCTTGAACTCCCAATTTATCCCTTCACCCTGCCCTTTCCCCACTGGTAACCACAAGTTTGTTTTCTATGTCTGTGAGTGTATTTCTGTTTTGTAAATACATTCATTTGTATTTTTTTTTTAGATTCCACATATAAGTGATAGCATATGGTATTTTGCTTTCTCTTTCTGGCTTACTTAGTATAATGATCTCCAGGTCTATCCATGTTTCTGCAAATGGCATTATTTTATTCTTTTTTATGGCTGAGTAGTATTCCATTATGCATGTGTATATACCACATCTTCTTTATTCATTCATCTGTTGGTGGACATTTAGGTTGCCTCCCTGTCTTGGCTATTGTAAATAGTGCTGCTGTGAACATTGGGATGCATGTATCTTTTTGAATTAGAGTTTCCTCTGGATATAAGCCCAGGAGTGGGATTGCTGGATCATATGGTAGCTCTTGTATGAGCTGTTTGTATATTCAGAAATTAAGTACTTATCAGTCACTTCGTTTGCAAATATTTTCTCCAATTCCATAGCTTGTCTTTTCATTTTATTTATAGTTTCCTTTGCTGTGCAAAATCTTGTAAATTTAATTAGATCTCATTTATTTATTTTCGCTTTCATTTCTATTGACTTGATAGACTGCCCTAGAAAAACATTGCTAGGGTTTATGTCAGAGAATGTTTTGCCTATGTTCTCATCTAGAAAGTTTATGTCTTATCTTACACTTAAGTCTTTAAGCCACTTTGAGTTTATTTTTGCGTATGGTGTGAGGGAGTGTTCTGACTTCATTTATTTTACATGTGGCTGTCCAACTTTCCCAACACCACTTACTGAAGAGGCTGTTTTTTCTCCATTGTGTATTCTTGCTTCCTTTGTCAAAGATTAGTTGACCATAGGTGTGTGGGTTTGTTTCTGGGCTCTCTGTTCTGTTCTATTGATCCATGTGTCTGGTTTTGTACCAATACCATGCTGTTTTGATCACTGTAGCTCTGTAATATTGTCTGAAGTCTGGGAGGGTTACTCCATCAGCTTCGTTCTTTCTCTTCAGTATTGTTTTGGCTATTCTGGGTCTTTTGTGATTCCGTATAAGTTTTAGGACTATTTGTTCTAGTTCTGTGAAAAATGTCATGGGTAATTTTATAGGGATTGCATTAAAACTGTAGATTGCTTTGGGTAGTATGGCCATTTTAACAATATTAATTATTCCAATCCAATTGCATGGGATATCTTTCCAAAGAAATAATAATTTTATAGGTAAGATGTATATACATTTACATTGTGAAATTTCAAACAATACAGAAAATAGCAAAATACAGAAAAAGTGAAAACTCTGTGACATTTCTCCCAATGAATCCCAGAATCTTCTACCCAAAAGTAGCAATAGATATCAATTTAATATATATGTTTTTTTCTATGCATTTTTATGCATATATAAACACATAGGTACCATTTACACAAATGGTATCATGGTCTACATGATGTCCTGAAACTGAATGGGTATTCAGTAAATAAAATGTATTAGAGACATTTCCAGGTCAGAACATATGGCTCTCTCTTTTTTTTAAAGTGTTGCATATAATCTGCTGTGCAAATGTATTAGTTATTCCACAATTGATGGACATTTAGATTGTTTCCAGTTTTTTACTATTACAAATAATGCTATATAATAAACATCCTTATCCATGCCTCTTTGAGCAAATGTGCAAGTTTTTATCCATGGTAGCTGCCAAGAAGTGGGATCATAAGGGATGCACATTTATAATTTTAATATACACTGCCAGATTTTCTTCCAGAAGCTTGCCAACTTAAACACTCTCCCCGACTGTGAACAAGAGAGCCTATTTCCTTACTTGCTCAACAGCTCTTGATGTTTATCATTCTTTAAAGTTCTGCCAATCTGATAGTCAAAATGATATCTTCTTGTAATTTCTATTTTCCTGATTACTAGTAATATTATAAGAATCTTTTCAGATCTTTATTCCATTCCTATTTCCTCTTCTGTGAATGGCCCATTCATATTCTTGTCCATTTTTCTAATATTTCTTTTAAAAATTGATTATATATTTCCATATATTTATATAAGTCCATGTATATTATATGTATATAATACATTTTATATTATGTATCTTATATATAAACATATGTAGACATATGATTGTATAGATTTAAAATATATTTATGTTTAAAAATTAATCCTTATGTATGCAGATAATAATACTTTGTCATAAATTTCAAATATTTCTCTCCACTTTCTTTTAACTTTGCTTATGAGTATCCAGTCATCCAGAAATTTGAAATTTTGATTTTAATTAGATGTATCCATCCTTTCTCTTATGAATTTTGATTCACCTTTTATAAAAATAATCTTCCCACACCCAAGGTTATCAATATATTCCCATATTGCTAATATCCCTATAGATTTAAAAATAAACTTATGTCTTTAATATTCCTGGGATTTAATTTTATGATTAATTTGGTATCAGTAAAATCAACAGAAAAATAGATGGCATGCTGAATATGAGGTGCCAAAGGGTCAGTTTAATCAGGGGTCTTTACAACGGTGTGGCCAAAATAACAGTGGAAGGAGCCTTTACCACCCATGCTGGAAGGGGCAAGGGGAGGGTACAGAGGACAGGGCAGAGAAGACCACCATCTCCCAGGAGCTGATAGCTTTGGTTTTGGGAAGCTACTAGCCTGAGGTGATCCCACAGGAACCCCAACCTTGATTCTCTGTTGATTCTCCCATTTGACCTTAGCTCCAACCATGATGACAATGAAGCCCATTGATAGAGTCCACACAGCTGCTCCCTTCCTGCAAAAACCAGGGTGCAGAAGGATGGAGAAGGTATCCAGAGGGGCAAACCAAAGCTGTCCAGCACAGACGGGAAATCATAGTTACCTGTTTTTCTCAAATTTGCTAGTTAGTTGTTCCACATCCATTTATCAAACAGTTTGTCCTTTACCCAACTGTTTGAAATGCTACTTTATCAAATATAAAATTTTTATACAGGTCCGCTGTGTTCTGTTGATCTTTTTATCTATTCCTGCATGAAACCCACACTGTTTTATAGCATAAATTTTTTTATGTTTTGACAGCAAGTCACCGCTCATTAATCTTCTGTTTCAAAATGTTCATGTCCATTCAAGCAGATTCATAATTCCAGATGAATCGTAGAATAAGTTTGTTGTGTTCCATAAAAACTTACATTGGGATTCTGAATGGTGCTGCAAACCCTACAGTATGTTTTCTCAGTTAGGAATAGGGAATATCCCCTATTCAGGTCTTTTATGTCCCTCAGGAAAGTAATGGAATTTTTCTTCATTTAGACTTCACAGTGTTGTGAGGCTCCCCCTCCCCCCAGGTATTTTATACTTTTATTGCTTTTGTGTATAGGCTGTTTTTTCCTAGTAAACTTTCTAATCATCGATTTCTTGTGTTAAGGAAAGCTACTGATTCTTATACCTTGAGTTTGAGCCTGGACATTACTGAACTCTCTTGATAGTTCTCACAGCTTAATTTTTCATTCTTTCGGGAAATAATGAACAAACATACCTTTGTTTCTTTTTCATGTTTTAGTTTATTATTGTTCACCTCTAGTACAATATATGAATAGTGGAATTCATGCTTATTTCTATTTTAGTGGGAATACTATTATAGTTCACTTTTAAGTATACAGGAAGTACAGGTTTCAAATTGCTGCCTTGAATCAAGTTGTGACACACCCTTTATCTAGCTGAGACTTTTCCTTTTTTTTTTTTTTTTTCAATGTGGAAGGTGATGTTGGGGAATCCAGTCAACCACCAGTATTCCATGTGCACCTGCCACATGCCCACAGTAAGTCAGCACTGAGAAAGGCTCAGACTCTCAAGACACTTTCATGAAGTCTAGTTGTGTAAGTAAAAATAACATGTGCAGAAGTTAGCAAGCCCAAGACAGACATGAACTGGGGACAGATTAAACATGGTTAGTCAGAAAGCAGATGAGTGAGGCATGTAATAATGGGAACACCAGAGCTCCTTAGAAAGCTGAGTTTCTATTTTGAAGGCAATACTAGGGTTTGGATAAATGGACAGAAGGGAAGAGGTTATTCCAGGTAAAGGGGGTGGACAGAGTGAAAACTGAAGTGAGAACTTGGAGGTGAGAGTAAACATGGTAGCTGTGGGAGACAGTAAACAGATAGACTTAGTGAGATTAGAAGGTCTTTGGGTGCCAAAACCCATTGCTAAATCATGGAGGTTCTCCAAGTTCCAGGGGAAGAGGTTAAACTTGGTTAAAGAGGAACAAGGGAACCTTTAGTGGGTATTAAAACAGTGGATGGACATGCTGGGAGGCAGGTTCGCTAAAAAGTTAGTAAGGTTGCTTAAATATGGCAGCAAAGTTCAGGAAGATGAAAGAGGAGATGCCAGCTTTATTGCAGGGCCCTCACTTGCAAAAGTGGGCATTTGTGTTGCCCTGTTTGGGTAATATTCCTAGGAGAAGGCAGCCTGGTAGGATAAGCTGCAGAATCTGCAAAATGCCTGTAGATGATGACAGCTCTGATGCCTACATTGTTCGTTATGTCCTTTTGCCCTGGAGGGCGGGGAAGGGAAGCACATAGCAATTATGACTTTCCTTTTGGCACAAACCTGACACCATTTCCATTTTCCATTTGGATGCAAAGATTTGAACATTTCTAAATTATAGGCTTTCCACGCAGCCCTCCTTATAGCTTTCTTCCTACAAATGAATGACCCAGCACTTCAAGTTTCCCTGACATGCTACAATGGTGCAAACTGTTACAGCAAAGTAGCAACTGGTTGAAAGATAAAGCCTCTGTGAATAGAATAGATAGATGTCTCCAGACTTTCTGGAGGGTTTGAGGTGTGGGTTTCCTTACTCTGGAGGAGACGATCACTTGGTGAACCATTTGAAGAGTTCAACCTTATGAAACAATGACTGGTTACAGGCAGTAATAATAGCCCCTAGCCAAGCCCTGCTCTAGGTGCCTTACAAATACTTATTTAATCCTCACAGCAACCCTATGAAGTAGATACTAAGGAGGATGCTAAGGCACAGAGAGGTTTAGTAACTTGCCCAGGGTCACAGGGAAGTGACAGAGCTCTTAGAGTGACAGGGGTTTTAAACAGAAGCACCTGGGCTCCAGAGTCTGTGATCTTAACACTGCCTTCTACCATTCAGACAGGTGCCACTGGGTCAGGTTCACCTGCAAGTTCTCCCTCTTCCCCAACATCATTAGTTGCCAGATGTTTCTTTTTTCTCTCACTTGCTTTCCAGTCACTGCCTTATTCCTGACTTCTTGCCTCACTGTTGCGGGAACCTCCTGCTGCTCACCCTGGTTCCTTGCCTTCTGGCCCTGCCGCACACAGGCAGAAGGCTTGCTGTCCTCAGATGCAGCTGAGTCCTGAAGGGGCCACTTACATAACAAACCTGAAGGGGGTCCTTGATCACCTTCCAGATAAGTTCAGAATCCTGATCAGAGCATTTACATATCCCCACGTCCTTTACCGGAGTCCCTGACCAGCCTCTTCATCCACTGAATCCCTCCATGAACACTGTTCTATCATTCTTGTCTGCTCACTCTCTTGGTAACATTTATTGAGCACCTCTTGCATGCAGTAAATGAGGACTCAGAGACTGTCTCTGAGAACATCACAGTCTAGGGGTGAAACACAAAAACAAATCAGGTCCTTCATCTGCATTTCTGAAATCCAGAAAGCTCTAAAATCCAAAAGATGTCTTCTTAACTCATTTAGGGCCCAAACCTGCCCTGAACTAACTTGAAGTTATTTATTGTCTTTTAGTATAAATATGGATGTGTTTGGTGCTGCCCAAGACCCTGATGGGGAGGTTACAAGAAATACGGAAAGTGCACTGTATTGTCTTTCTGAAATCCAAAAATATTCTGATTTCTGAGGCACTTCTGGCCTCAAGGGTATCAGATAAGGGAACTTGGCTGTCTGACGGGAAGTTTGGTCATGGAAATACCACTCAGTGTGCTAGAGGAGTGCAGAAGAGGCAGCCCTCTCGCAGGACAGGGTTTTACATAAATGTTAGAAATGGGCCAGTGAAATAGCCTGTTCTCAGCTGCTACACAAGCTGAGAGTGTATTCAGAATTCCCCATCACCAAAGAATACGCCAAAATTCCTTAGCATGGGGTCTGAGGTGCTTTGTGACTTGTTTCCAACCACCTTTCCAGACTCATTTCTAGGTGGTACTCCTCCCAACCCAAGACTGTGGACTTCATGGAGGAGGGGGTAATTTTCACTCATCTTTGTGGCCCTAATGCAGGGGTTTGCAAATGACAGTCTATGGGCCACATCTGGCCCACTGCCTGTTTTTATAAATAGTTTTACTGGAACACAACCAGGTTCATTCAATTATGTATTGTCAGGGCTGCTTTCATGCTACAGCAACAAAATTGAGGAGTTGCAACAGAGACCTTATGGCCTACAAAGCTTAAAGTGCTTTTTAATCCAGCGCTTTATAGAAAACAGTGTACTGAGCCCTACTCCAGTGCATGCCCCAGCGCTGGGAACTCAGTAACTGCTTGTTCCTGGCCTGGGTTCTCCTAAAAGCCCAGCTGAGACATAGGCTTATGTGCAGGGAGTTTGTTTGGGAAGTGATTCCAGGGAGGAGGAGGTGGGGACAGAGGGCACAGGGGTTATTCAGTCAAGTGTTGTTGACCTGGCCATCATTGTAGGAAACTGGTGCTTGATCCTCCTGGGACCTTTTGAGAAGCCTTATGACGTGTCTCAGAACAGTGTGCCCAGGAATTAAGGAGGAAGCCATTATCCATTGATTTTCATTCTCTGTTGATCAGTGGAGGGAGTCCCACAAGCATTAATGCCCCTGCACTTCTAGGCTGCACATGTGTGAACGTTCATCAGATTCTGAACATATACTATGGCATCAAAGAAGCTCTAGACTAGGAAGCAAGAGGTATACCATGCAGACAAGGTGTGTATCATCCAATGACAGTGGACAGAGCTGCTCGTTTCAACAGTAAATGGAGTCGGAGTTGGGATGAAAGGATGTGAAGAGGTGCATAGAGATGCTCAATGCATCTACTAGTGTGAATAATAGTGTAAGTAGCTGACGTTTATGCCAAGCATGATGCTAGGTGTATTGAATGCATTATCTTACTTAATCCTCATTAAAGCCCTATAGGGTCTTTACTATACTATTCCCATTTTGTTGATGAGAAAACTGAGGCTGAGAGAGTTTGTATTCAGGGTAATAAAGCAGTTAAGTGATAGAGCTGGGTCTTAACCCCACTTCCACCCGACTCCAAAGCCCTTGTTCACTAGTCACCACTAAGCTACATTGACCCTCCTACCCCCACCTTCTGCCTCACTTGGTCTGTGAAGTCTGGAGGGGCAGAGCCCCTCCTGTAAACCAGGGGGTAGAGGACTGCCTGTGGGGGAAGATGTTCCCCAAGTGAAGAAATGTCATTTGGAAAGTGGAAAACAAGCCCAGGGACCTGGCAGGAGAAAGGCTTGTTAGTGGGAAGAGAGGAAGAGTATTAGGAGGAATTAGCCAGCACTCGTAATACTTTGTAATTTCATGGAGCTCACCAACTCTTTTTATCTTGGAAGGAAATAACATAGAAAACCCACATGTGATGACTCTGTGTGTGATTTAGAGGAAGCTGGCAGGATTAGGAGGATCTGATGTGGCTGCAGTACAGCTTACCCTGCAATTTTTCTGGCATTAGGTATGAGAAGAACCACAGGCTCCTTTGTCATAAGTCAGTGTGGCTCTCTTTCAAGGCTGGCTGGGACCTCAGCAATGCTACCCAGGGGTGGAAGCAAGAAATCAACAGAAAAGTGGGTGGGAAACCCTGAATCAGCTAAAGTGTCTGGTTCTTGGGAGAGCAGTTGGAGAGACCAAGGCCATGGTTAAAAGAGAAGCATGTGCTTGGTTCATGAAGACTTAGATCCTCTAAGACCCACCATCCAACAGGTGGGATCCAGATGCCAGGGCTTCCTGGGAAGCTGGCAGTGGCATGTTTCCAGGGGAGCAGCCCAATGGCAGTACAGTTTCATTGAGCAGCTGGAGTTCCAGGTGCAGGATCCAGTCTCCGGGGAGGAAACTGGAAAGAATTAAACAGGAAGTATGGGCTGCCGAGTTGCTCCAGGCATGGCAGTAAACTGAAGCTCAGGTGGAACACTGAAACCCACACTGCAGGGGGCCGGGGCTGTGACCGCAACTTGCTGGGCATGTGCAAGTACATGGCCTGCCCCAGTCCTATCCCATTGATGGAACAGGGGTTGCCAAGATATTCCCTGCCCCGACCACTGTGGGATCAAAATATGATGTTTAGATGCTATAGATATTTTTTAAATTAAATTAAATTCATATAGCATAAAGTTAACCATTTTAAAGTCATCAATTTGGTAGCATTTAGTACATTCACAATGTTGTGCAAACACCACCTGTATCTAGTTCCAAAATATTTCTATTACTCCAAAGTAAAACCCTTTACCCATAAGTAGTGAACCCCATTCTCCTCTTCCCCCAGCCCCTGGCAATCACCAAGCTGCATTCTGTCTCTGTGGATTTACCTATTCTTGATATTTCATATTGATGGAATCATACAATATGTGCTCTATTGCATCTGGCTTTTTTCACTTGCCATAATGTTTTGGAGGTACATCTGTGTTGTAGCAGGTGTTGCTACTTCATTCCTTTATACATCTGAATAATATTCTATTACATGTTTGTCCCTGTGGACATTTTTAACGTGAAAGGGTCATAGGATAAACATGGAAACATTTGTGCAACATTGAAAAATCACCAGATGGTATCATAACTACATTAACCTTTCAATCCATATTTTTTTTTTTAAACAAGAGAATATACAGTAGATGTGTTACTCCACTCCTGAGCCTCATCCCATCCCTGGGAAGGACAGTGATGGCTCTGTGACAAGGGTAGAAAAGGACAAAAGGAGTGGTTCCACACCTACTTCATCTTTCAGGGTCATGAAGTAAGTGTACTGACCTGCTAGTGGGCAGGGCTGGGGCCCGGCTGGTCCCGTGGCAGGGTCTGGCCTTCTGTAGCTGGGTCCACGGGCTATGGGATTTTGATTTTCTTGCATCTGGCGCCTGCCCCATGGAAGGCGAGGCTGGTCTAGAGGCTAGTGCAGGCTTCCTGAGGGCACGACCGGGACCCATGAGATTCTGGGACTGGTGCCTGCCCACCAGTGGATGGAGCTGGGTCCTGGGCCCTCTGGTGGGCAGGGCCATGTCCAGATGCACCTGTGGGCTCAGGATGTCTTTAGGCAGCCTGTCTCACGGGTGGGGCTGTGTCCCTGCCCAGTTAGTTGCTTGGTCCCAGCACTGGTACCTGTAGGCTTTTGGGTGGGGCCAGTTCTTGGCACTAACGAGCTTGAGGGAGAATTCCACTGTGGTGCCTGTCAGCACCAGCATAGCATCCACTGGCAGCAGCATCCACACAGTAGAAGTAGCTCCCAAGAATGGCTGCTGCCAGTGTCTCTGTCCCCAGGGTGCTCTGCAGCCGTGCCCCACCACTACCCCTCACCGCTGCCTCTCCAAGAGACTCTCCAAGACCAGCAGGTAGGTCTGGTCCAGGCTCCTATCAGATCACTGCTTTACTACTTTTGCCCTGGATCCATGATGCTTTGAGGTTTTGTGTACGCCTTTACGAGTGTAGTTTGTTTCCCCCAACCCTTTGGGGCGCCTGAAATTAAGCCCCATTGGCCTTCAAAATCATGTGATCTGGGGGCTCATCTTCCCATGCAGGGTCCCCAGGCTGGGAGCCCGACACGGAGCTCAGAACTCTCGCTCCTGTGGGAGAACCCCTGCACTGTAATTATTCTCCAGTTCGCGGGTCACCCACCCAGGGGTATGGGAACTTGACTGTATTGTGAGCCCACGCTTCCTACTCTTGTTGTAGTTCCTTCTTTTTATCTTTAGTTGTAGAAGATCTTTTCTGGTAGGTTCCGGTCTTTTTCATCAACAATTATTCTGCAAATAGTTGTGATTTGGGTGTGCCTATGAGGGGAGGTGGGCTCTGGGTCTTTCTACTCCACTATCTTGGCCAATCTCATGCAGTAAGTGTAAAACAGGTCGGCATATTTTATCCTGATACCAAAATGGCTTGATTAGATCTTTACACCCAACGTGTGACCACAGGGTAACAAAGCCATATACCTGGTCATCCGTTACTTCATCTGGAAGAAGTGTGGGCTAAAGTCCACTGCAGACACAGACAATGCTGGAAAGATGAGCAGAGGGTCCTCAGTGCTGTAGAAGATGACATTCCTCTGTGGAGGCTCACAGCTACATCACCATTCACTGGCAACTCCTAATCAAAGATTGGTCCCTGAACTATTTGCCTTCCTGCAAGCCCGCTTGCCACAGAGAACACTCAAAGCCAATGAAGAAATGAGGTTACGGAAGAAGCAAGGACATCTCCCCTCCTTCCATGATTAATTATCACAGGCTGATTTCAGCTATGTTGTTTTGGGGGGGGGGCATTTCCCAAACATTTACATTTAATCGCCCCTGGAAGCTGGGGAAACAGTGGAGAAAAAGCTCCATAATATCTCAGGTCTTTGCTATTCATAAATGAAAATCATTGTTAATTTAGAGTTTGACAGCTGTGGTGCATTTGTAAGTCCGGGGCAGCTGTCATCAGCACTCTGGCTTATTTTTCAAACAGATGTTTAATTTGACTTTAGTGCTATTGCCAATCTTTGAGGAGAAAGGGGGGGAAGCAGAAGCAGAAATAATCATTATATTTGTTGGTTTCCTTTCGAAACATAAATTGGCATGATTAACAATGACATCAGAACTGCTCTAACTGCAGTTTGGGGCGTAGGACTGGTTAGTTATCATCTCCTTACGTGATTCGAAGTCCTTTCTTTTTCTTTGTTTTTTTTCCCCCCAAAGTCAGAGGCTGTTTTGTGATAATTACACCCAGACTCTGAACAACAGTCCCAGCTACCCAGAAAAGCTTTCCAAAGTGCAGAAGAAATCAGGGAGTGGTGAATGATGGGTGACTGGGCCGCAACCCCAGATGAGAGCTGCAAGGCTGGGTCTTGTCTTGTGGCTGCAGAATCAGGAAACCAGAGAGAGCAAACAGACAGCCCTCAGAGTGGAAGCCAGGGCCCCCCACTCGCTCTGCCATATCTACCTTGCTTCTGGGGCTCAGGCAGCTGGGTCCATGCATTCTCTGTGTATAAAATTAGACACATCTGTGGCTCCACAGAGAAGTCTGATGAGTCAGAATGTGCTCGAACAGGCCCTGCTGTGCCAGTCCACGTTGCTTGGAGGACTCCTCCTTCACCCCAGCTGTGTTGCTAGGTGAGCCCACTTCCCGGATCAGACTTCTCTGCCCTCTCCTTTCCGTGTTTGACTTTTGGTGGCGCCACTTGGTGGTACGCCTGGTGTACCACCGATCATGTGTCTAATCACTGGCCCTCAGTACCTCTTTGAGAAGGCCTCTGTCGGGGGCATACTAGATGCAATAACATACTTTCTGCATCTCTTTGTACATTGAGAGAGACGACTCACCTTGCCTTCCTCCTCAGCCGACAGTGGTGATACATGCTATGCTAAAGAAGAATCCACCCCAGGGACAAATTTGGCAGATATCCTGGGTCCCAGCTCTTAAGTCCCTGTTTGACAGAGGAATGACCCGCAGCCTCACCACCTAGTGCTAGAAATAACAGAACGCTGTAAACAGAACCAAAGATGTGCTCTCTGAGGGCCAGATCTGACTCCTCAAATGGTGTCCCCCATCCTTTTAAATGGAAAGTATTGTTTGCAGATTATTAATCAGGAACTAATTCTTCATTAATTACAGAAAGACTAGGCTTCTGCCAGGTTGAACACCCAAGAATTTGGGGGAATCTCTGGGCAATTATTAAGGTATTGAAAACTCCTGGTTGTCGCTGGCTACCTCAGCCATCTACCTGGGTCTAGACTGTGGATCTGTCCCTCAGGCAGCTGCTCCCTGACCTTTGCTCCGTGCTTGGGGTCCATCCCTTAATACCCACATCACAGGTGGGGCTAAGTGACAATGGTTAATAAAATGTTGAAAGCTTGGGGAGTCCAAGAATGGAGTCATAACACAGAGGTCCTACATAGCTGGCTTATAGGTTTGGCTCTTCACGGCGCCCAGAAGCCCAGGCTTATCCTTGGGGGTTCCCAGCTCTCACACTTTGTGGGCATCAGGCTTCCTGCCTAACCTCAGGGGCCAGCCCCCTCAAAATAATGCCCTGTACAAGTCCCAGTAGACCCCAATTCCAGACTCAACTCTCCTCTGGATTAGTTTGTTTGGCTTGTAGTTATGTAGGTGGATTCATAGGGAAGGCAGCCTGAGACTGAATTCTGACTCCACTGCTCACTAATGATGTTAGGCAAGTCTGGGTACCACAGATGCCTCCCCTATAAAATGGGGATAATAGTGGTACCTGGCTTATAGGGTTGCTGTGATAATTAAGGGGGTTAATATATGTAAAGTGTTTAGAACAGTGTCTGGCCCAGAAGCAGCTCTGTATATGGCTCTATTATTATTATTGTTATTGCTATTGCTTTACATTTGCAGTAAAAGGAAGATTATCACATAGGTGTTTCTAAGACAAAAGAAGTGGTTCATCCCTTAGATGTGAATTACAGTTTCTGGCCCTTAGGACAAAAACTTTACATTTTTAAAAATTACATTTAAAAAAAAATTTTTTTTTAATTGAAGTACAGTAAGTTATATTGTGTCAATTTCTGGTGTACAGCACAGTGTCCCAGTCATGCATGTACATACATATATTCGTTTTCATATTCTTTTTCATTAAAGGTTATTACAAGATACTGAATATAGTTTCCTGTGCTATATGGAAGAAATTTTTAAAATCTATTTTTATAAAAAACTACATTTTTAAAGATGGTTTTTCGAGCTTCAAAAACTGTTAGGTTTCAGTCTCTCTGCATCTCCTTTCCTTTTGCTTGTCTGCTTCTTGCCAATTCCCATAAAGAATATGAAGTGGTGTTAAGAAAAACATAAAATAGTCACGTCAAATTTTAAAAATCAAAACCAGAGAAAATAAAAATTAAAGTATAATGTCAAGACAAGAGGAAGATCAGGCACAAATACATAGGTGTCTAGGTCCCCATAGAATTGTAACAGTAACGGATTACAACCCATTAGATGAAATGGGAAACTCGAGGTTGTCTGATACAAATCAATACCTGTGCTGACTAAATAAATGAATGGATAATTGGAAAGTTTGATCAAGAAAAAGATGTTTACATAATCTCAAAGTACCTGCCCTCAAAATATATAATAGCTTATAAAGAGAAAACCAGGATAAAAAACGAATTTCTTCTGTACAGCACAGGGAACTATATTCAGTATCCTGTAGTAAGCTATAATGAAAAAGAATATGAAAATGAATATTATGTATGTATATGCATAACTGAAACATTGTGCTGTACACTGGAAATTGACACATTGTAACTGACTATATTTCAGTTAAAAAATAAAATAAAAAAGAGGAAACCAGGAATGTTAGAGGGGAGAAGTCTGGCAGACACCAGTGATGGGACGAATCTAAATTTAAATCCTTTGCCACCTGACAGGGATGCAGTGAAGAAAGCACAGCATCACTTCTGTGATGTTCCTGCTCAAGGCGCAATATACCTGAATCTAATCCCGAGGAAGCATCGGATGAGCTCAGACAGTTTACAGAATTGCCCACGTGTAATCTTCAGAACTTTCAAAGTCATAAAAGTCAAGGAAAGCCTGAGGGAACTGCTCTAGATTGAAGGAGGCCAAAGAGACATAGAACCTCAGGGCAACACAGCAATTCTAAAGTAGACCTTCTGGCCATAAAGGAATAATTGTCGTGACTTGAATAGGGTTTGAGGGTTGGATGTTTTAATGTTCATTTCCTAAATCTGACCATTATATTGTGGTTACATGAGAGAGTATCCTTGTCTGTAGGAAAAACACTCAGCTCCTCAAGGTGATCGGATAGCATGTCACCCACTTACTCTCAAATGTTTTAGGGGGGAATAAAAGTTCTTTGTACTGTTCTTGAAGTTTTGAATTAAACAGACTCAGCTCAAAGGCAGGCCTGGGTAGGGGGGTGTGAAGAACAAGAAGTCCTGCCTTTGCACCGTCCCTCTTCTTCTGTCTTCTTTTTTTCCATTTTCTTCCTCCCAAAATGTTGGGCTAAGATGAGGGTGAGAAGACATTGGTTGGGTTCAATCAAGAAAACAGGCCAGGACTCACTAGGCAGGAGAGGCTAGGCTGTCCGTTCTTTCATTGACTTCTTCTCGTTAGCACCACCCATCCCTCCGAGGCACCATGCCAGACGCCGGGGATGCAGAGCTGCGCGGGGTGCGGCCTCACAAGGTGGTAGGGAAATGGACCAGTCCCCGGGCAGAACACAAGGGAAGAGAACAGGGCTGGGAGGGCGAGCACCCAGCCTAGTCTGGGGCGGTGCAGAAGGTCCAAAGAGCTCAACTTGTGAGCCGACAGAGGCCACAGGGGAGACGCAGCCGAGGAAACAGCATCTGAGAATGTCCCAGACCAGAGAAAGCAAGGAATGTTTGAGGACATACCAGTGGGTCCTGATGGTGGAGCAGGAAGGACTGTGGCTGGACAGAGGTGGCACTCAAGAAATGTGACCTTTTCCCTTTGCATTTCTTCTCTTTATCCTGTTTTTTCCTTTTTCTTTTTTTTTCCCCAAAACACCCCTTCTTTGAGCACTCAGCTAGATGTTGCTCTAATCTTTTAGTAACAATAATAATAGTAGCTGAAATATGTGCCAACCATCCCATAATAAAGATGATATTCTCCCATTTTACAGAGAGGAAGCTGAGGCACAACTTGCCCAGGGTGATAAGTAGTGGAACTGGGATTTGAACCCCAGATGGTCTAACTCCACAGCCCAAGCTTTTGATCTGCCACAGCGTATGAGTAGATCTTTGGTGAGGCTGAATTCTTGCGAGGATTATCTTTTATAAAGTGGGCTTGTGAGCTTCAATCGTTCTCTAACTGGGTGTGTGGCGGGGGCGAGCAGGGGAGATGCTTATGAACTGCTGCATCTTACACACTCAGGTCATCTCCCTTCTCCCCTCACTCACTGCCTTCCCATGCCTGTGCCGCCAGCAGCTCCAGGGAAACCTGGAGCCGGGGCGGGGCCGGGTGTTGGTTGTACCCTGCATGGCTGCAGAGCTAGAGCAGCTCATTCTGGAAGAGGGCAAGAAAGGGTCAAATCAAAAAAGAAAGGCTGAGGATCAGGCCAAAAGAGTGCTCAGTGGGAAAGGCAGTCACAAGGGAAGAAACAAGACAAAGCTGAGTCAACTGAGTGGTTTATGATGGAAACTGTGACTGAGTGGGAGGCAAAGGTAGAAAAGGCCTGTTTGTGTGTGATGCTGTAGGTGGATCTTGGCCTCAGAGGGAAGGGGAGTCAAGGTGTCGTTCACCCTCCACCTCCCACTACCCCCCTGCCAGGGATCAGTTATTCATTTGACATTTTGTGAGCACCTGCTACATGCCAAGCTTGTGCCAGGTATGGGGAGGGAAGCAAAATGATTCAGTTTTATATATATATGTGTGTGTGTGTGTGTGTGTGTGTGTGTGTATGTGTGTATTTATTCTTCAGATTCTTTTCCATAATATGTTATTGTAAGAAATTGAATATAGTTCCCTGTGCTATACAGTAGGTCCTTGTTGTTTATCTATTTTGTATATAGTAATGTGTGTCTGTTAATCCCCAACCCCTAATTTATCCCTCCCCTGCCTTTCCCTTTTGGTAACCATAAATTTATTTTCTATGTCTGTGAGTCTCTTTCTGTTTTGTAAATAAGTTCATTTGAATATTTTTTTTTCAGATTTCCACATATAAGTAACATTATATGGTATCTGTCTTTCTGTGTCTCACTTACTTCACTTAGTATGGTAATCTCTATGTCCATTCATGATGCTGTGAATGGCGTTATTTCATTCGTTTTTATGTCTGAGTAGTATTCCATTGTATAAGGGTGTCAATACTTTTTAAAAGCTCCCCCAAATGATTTTAATGAGTAGCCAAGGCTGAGAACACTTGAAGTACATAAAACACTTACCACAGAGTGCCTGGCACTCAGTAGATGTTAATTATTGTTATACAAGTTGATAAAGTCAAGGCTTGTGGGCTAATACTGGTGAATTGGTACGACCATCCAATGGGCCCAGCTATTGTGCAGTGCACTTTGGGTAGGTACAAGGATGAGCAAGAGAAAGTCTACTTCTTAAGGGTTTAATTAACTCTCTAGCTGGGTAGGAAAGGCATAAATAAATGAGCAGTTAAATAGCAACATGAGGTTTAAAGTAGAAAGAGGAAAGGAAGATTGCATTTTTCAAGCACTTACTTTGTGCCAGGAACTTTACATACTGGCTTAGCTCATTAATGCTCACAAGAGTAGATATTAACCCCAATTTGTAGGGCAGAAAATTGAATTACAGTTTCAGGGCTGTAATTCATCTACTACACACTGAAGATGTAGATCCAGGATCAAATCTGATCTGCCTGACTACAAAGGTCTTTCTATTATACTGTGTCTTTATCATGTTGATTTCATGGTGATTATTAAGAAAAGAAATGAACAAATGGGATTAGAATTTAGAAGGTTTAAATCCCAGTCCTTATGTATGTATGTATATATCTGTCTGTCTGTCTTTCTGTTACTTTATGTCTCTATCAAAATTCTATCCATTTATCCTTCCTTCCATCATCCATCCAACCATCCATCCATCCATCCAACCATCCATCTCACTGTTACCCAACATGGCTATAAATATTTCAAGTTAAGGCAGACATTTTGGTTAATAGGACAGCCTTTTGGATACATTTTAATTAATTCTTCATTTCTCCTCATAAAGTTAAAAAATTAACATTAAGCAAAACAATACATCACTTCCAGTAAATTATACAGGAATAGGATAACTGAGGTTATGCTTTAAAGCATGCTAATACTATCAGAGTATTTAATGTAGATTAATTACCAGTCCTAAACAGTAATACAAATAGAGGAAAACAAAATTAACGTGATTAAATATGTTCAGAGACTATTTATTCTGTTAATTGTTAAAATTTAGGCAATAGTCAAGATTGCAAAGAGACTTGCAGCTGCAGCTCCAAAATAGCTGATCCTCCTCTCAGCTGTTGCTAATTAATGCGATTTTCCTAATAACAGTTTTCTGATAGCAGAGAGACTGTAGCAAATCAAAACAACTTCATGTTTATGCTGATGAGCCCTGACAACAACCAAAAGAGCCCAAGAGGATCCAAATGGAAATGTTGCTAACTGCAGGTTTGCATATAGTATTCCTTATGCATAGCCGACCTTCAGTGCCAGAAGTTTATCACGCAAAATACAAGGGGTGTGTGGGAGAGCCTAGCAAGTTACATCATCACATCAGCCACAGTCATAGTGGGTCACATGGGATTATTCCCCAGGCTCCAGAGAGGTACAGAAGAGTGCTCTGAACAATTGTCCTTTGCTCTGCACTTAGACCTGTGTAGTGACCCATCTTCCCTTAATTTTTCTGACTTTTTTTTCCCCAAAGACAATTTAATGAGGCCAGTTTGCACCATTCAATATGTAGAACTACTTGACAGAATTATCAGGAAAGCAACTCAGAAGTAGCCAGCATCCTTCATGTCCAACCCATCCATGGGTGCCTTTGGCTCATGTGTTGATCCCCAGTCCAATCAGTTACAGGTAATTGGTTTCACCAAAATACATTGCACAAATCATAACAATTTATGGATCAAAGAACTGGTTTGGTGTTCCTATGGAGGGTACCAGACACATGGAAGGCCAAGATTTATTAGCTTTTTCTACTGACAATCCAGTACAGTATCATCCTGAACTTAGACCTCTGGCCATGAGGGACTCCTGATCATTGCCAGAGCAGCTTGAACAAAGAAGAATCCAAGTCAGCAGGAAGCTGAATTACAGATTTTTCAAGACTAGCTAGGTCAACCCAAAGAAACACTATGTGTATTGATGCATTTGGATGCAGTGGGCTAGATACAGTAAAAAGTGTAATTTCCAAAAGATCATTACCAAATATCCTCCTAGGATAAGGATTCTGCTACTTCACATTCTTGAAATGTATCAAATTTATCTTACTTTGTATCAGAGATATCCTTGACATGGAGCCATCTAGAAGACTAGGGAAGTGTACATCCCAATCTGATGACACAGATTCATCCACCTGCAAACACAAAATGAAGCACTGATCAGGGCACAGACCCTGGAAAAACTTTGCTCTTTGGGTCGCCACACTGTGGGGTCCAACTTCTAGGACGTCTGTTGTGCTGCCCTCTGGATGGCAACCATCTGGTTTTACGCTTGTTCCCTCATAGAGATGAGGAAATTGAAGTCTCCCCTCCCCTCCCTCTCTTTCCTCTCCATCTCCACTGTGACTTCTGCCCCTATTTAGTGACAATCTAAGCAATCCCAGGAACACAGACTCTCAAGTTCACCTTCTTATCTTTCCCAGACATGCAACATGTAAATGTGGTTACACTATTATCTTCAGGATAGATATTTTTTATTAATTTATTGGGTTTTAATTTATTCATTGGCTGCTTGAAGAAAAAAAGATTTCCAGCCCCTTGTTCAATTTCCAAAAAATCATTACCAAATATCCTCCATCATCACTCCTAAGTCCCCCATATAAGCATTAGTAGAATTTTAAAAATTTGCCATATTAAAAAAAAAAATTGGTCACTTGCATTCTACTCTGCGTTAAAATGAGGTATCATTAATTTCTCTCCCACATTTTTTTAACTCAGAAAGTTAAAGATCTTGGCTTCCTCTCTCCCTCCCCTCCCCTGCCCTCCCTCCCCTTTACCTTCCCTTCCTTTCCTTTTTCCCTCTCTGCCTTCCTTTAACTTATCTCTGAAACTATTTTCCATGAGAAAGTCTAGGAAACAGAACAATCAGGCCCAGATTGTGTGGCTTCCTGTGGTCTCATGTTGTTGCTTCAGAACATGTAGGGGTCCAAGTGATCATGGTTTACTTCTGATGAGCTCATGTGACATAAGAGTGAGGTCAGTTGCTACAAGAGGGGTGCAGATGTCAAAAAGAAGAAACATGAAACAAATCTAGTGTGAGTCGGAACATAAGGCCTAGGGATGTTTTTGAAAAGTCAACTCAGGGGATGAGCACAGAGGGGAGCACAGTGTAATCAGCAACTGTCTTTTCCATCAAGAAAGCTCCATCTTTGGTTTAAACTCCTGGCAGATACACCCTCATCCTGCTGATTCCCAGCCTTGTGAAAGGGTTTTGAATTCAACCCAAAAGGTTCCTTTTAAGAACAGTGGTTGTCGTCAGCCTAGCTTGAAAAGAACAAGGCAGACTTAACTGGTCTTTATGCAGTGGAAAATGTTCCATGACTCAGACCAGTCTCTGTTGGCTGTTCACCCCGCACGCTGGGTGGCACTGCTAATGCGGAGGAGTTTATGCGTCTTGCCTGACTGTGGACGTGATGGTAGACACTCAGCACTAGGTGTTGAATGTAAAAGAGTTGAATTACAGGTCAAGTCAGTCCATGAAAATCTATCAGATCAACACACTTTCAATGTGTGCTTCATGAAAGGCACTGTGCTAAGTGCTAGAGGGGCCACAAGGGAGCAAAAAGACCCCGTCCCTGAAAACGCTCAGAATTCAGTCAGGAGTCCCACATAAACACACAATGAGTTAAATGGTAAGACAAGCAAACACTAAGACTACCCAATGCCCGAATGCCAATCCTAAAGTTCACTGGTGTTCCAGGAACCCAGAGGAGGTCACTTCCGAAGGTCCTGCTCAACAAGACTCTGAGGAGGCCGTGAGATGGTGACAGATGTGTGGGGTGTGACTGGGCAGAGAGGAGGCCTGGTTTATGAGTAGCACAGGCAGAAGCCGAGAGGGGTCCTGTGACACACAGGGAAAAGGCAGGGCTGAGTTCAGGTAGCTAGGAAGAGCATCTGGGGTGGGAGATGCAGTGTCAGACCTGGGAGGCAGCTGGTGTTCTGGTATTCAGGACTGGACGTTTAGCCAAGAGCTTGGACTGTAGTTTATAAGTGAGAGAGGAACCTTTGTATAGAGGGGTGGGGTGGGGCAGGGTGGGGATAGGATAATTAGGAGTATGGTACAACTGCTGCCTAATAATGTGCTAGAGGTGATGATTAATCCCCTAGCAGAGTGTAGGTAAGTTGGATGGTTGGCCAGGAGAGGAAACCCATTAGGAGGTTTCTGCAGTAACTGTGCAGGGAGTCCTTCATTTACTCTTTCGGGCATGTCCTTTCTGAGGTGGGGGTGGCGGGGGCTCGGGGAGAGAACTCAGCACCAACAGGCATGACAGTCCTGACTCCTCACTTAGAGCAGTTCTTGTACCGTCTCTCCCCAAAGCAATGCACATGCTTACAGTTTTGCATACAGCATTTTCAGGGGCTCAAGAATCCTTTGAAACCTCTTCATGGACCATGACTCTGTAGCTAAGAACCATATCCCCCTCCACACACTCCCTAACCCTGTCCAGAAGAGAGAGTATCTCCCAACACACAGGTCTGCTACTGTACATGAATTTTCACAGCAGAAAACCCAGGGTGACAGGGAGGCTCCCTGAGGAACAGAAAGGAGGGCAGAGTCTCCTTGCTTGTATGTAAGGAGACTGCTCTGTTGCCTGATGGCTTCCTTACCCCTGGGAAACCACGCTTCCCACCCCGGCTTACAGGAACTCACAGGAAGGGGAGGTGGCTGTGGCCCCCACAGAGAAGGACCAGCTGCAGAGAACAGTGACTTTGTGAACCAGCCAGGAGAGAGCTCTCAGCATAGCAGCATTTCCTCTAACTCAGGCTAGGGTGATCGTACTATTACATCCATGCAATGCGTGGAGCATAAAGGAGTCTGCAAGTACACTGAGGAACCCAGGAGCAATGTTCACTTTCTATTTCTTGTTTTCCAGCTGAGATAGGTTCTATTTCAGATGAGAGCACAGTCTGGAGAGAAAGCAGTTGAAGACCTGGGTGCTTGGGATAAAAATTTAACTTTCAGCTTTAGAAACATATATCTTAGTTGGAGATTTGATGAAATGGGATGACAGTCATGCCATTTCACGTATCTGCCATCATTCATTTCAGGCTCAATAGTGGTTCTTAAAGTTTTCAAGGTCAGGAACCCCTTTGAGAAGCAGATGAAAGCTATGAACTCTTAACCAGAAATATGCACTTGTGCACATCACCCAGAATTTCATCATCCTGAATCCTGTAGACCTCAGATTAAGACCTCCAGGTTCGAGCTTTGGCCAGATTCCCTGTTAGATTCTAAGCATAAATGATGCTTAAGACACAGGCCCAGGGCTGGAGGGGCTCCTATTCTGCCAAGGGTGAAGGAGTTAGAGGGGAAAATGAGGCAGGCACTGATTAGCAGTTTAACTGTATGATACATTATACAATAGAATCATGCATCTGACAATATTATAGAAACATTGAATTAACTGTCAGTTGTCCCTTGACTAGTAGTACCCTGGGTACCAGTAATCATACTACAAAAACCTAAAAAGTGTGCTAAGGCTGATTGAAAAAAAAAAAGTAATTTTTCAGGAACATCAAACTCTGTGTTTTTGTATCCTTAAGGGAAAAAGTTTTTTTGGCCTAAAGATATATTGTGAGATACTGTCCCCCCACCCTCCCCCCCCTTCCAGGCTTAAGGATTAGACACATATGTATGTCTTTAAGGTTAAGAAATGCCATGGACAATTTAAGCCAGAGGGAGGAACCTGTTAAGGGTCAAAAGATGCTGGAAAAAAATGGATAAGTTTGATAAAAAAAGGAAATGTGAAATGGTCCTGATCACTAACCAGAATTGCCTGCCTGTCAGAGCTTCCACAACTGGGACTATATCCTGCAATCTATTTCTTTTGTCCTTGTAAGTTTATTTAAGATTTTTCCAACAGATGACAAATTTCCAGCCAGTGATCCAGCAGGTATCCCTAAGGGTTTCCACTGTTGACTCTTCACATGCTTCTAGGCATGTGAAAGCCCCCTCCAGAGAAAAAAAAAAGTGTATTTCCCTCTCCTGTGTTTTCCTGTCAAACTCGCACCTGCGTGCCCCCTCCCTGTACAGCCGTGTCTCTTTCAGACTGGAGTGCACTGGCAGGCCGGCTGCTTTCTTCCTAGGCACTGTGAGCAGGTGCCTGTCCCCTGCATGCCATGGAAAGTCCCAGAAAAAGGCAGTATGACCTCCCACCCACCAAACCCAAGCCCTCTTTTAAGGCATCTGGAGTGTTCTTCTCCCAGACTCTGCTGACCAAAGTATCCCTGCCCCGAAGCCTGCCTAAGCCCTTTAGTGGCTCCCCAGTACAATCTCCCGGCCTGGTGTAAAGGGTCAGCAGAACCTGCTCTGCCTTAGCATTTGAACTGCCCTCTTCCATACTCCCACAGTACTTTGTTCATACTTGTTTCTGTCAGTTAGGCATGCTTTTGAGAGCAGCATTCATTAAAAAACTTGACCAATGATAGCTTCAACAAATAGAGATTTATTTTTCTCATATAACAAGAAGGCTGGAGGTAGGTGACTGCTACCTAAGTGATGTCATTGACGAATGACAGCAGCTGAATGATGTCAGAGCTAGGGTCTCCGAGTTTTGTTGGTCTTTTCCTCATGGTCACAAAATGGCTGCCTTGTTTCACACATCGTGTTTATAATCAAGGCTGGAAAAAGAAGGACAGGACAGGGTGGGTCATCAATTTCTTTAAGCTGAAAAACGAAACATTCTCAGGTTTACCTTTCAAGCTGACAATCTTCCTTTATGAGGTCACATTTGGGTCATATGCCATACCCTCTTCCCCAGCTGCAAGGAAGGCTGGGAAAGTGGGAACAGGACTGTCATGATTGGCTTACCTAGTACTACTCCTCGAAAAATGAGGGCTCTGCAAGCATGGCAGATGGAAGGAGTAGATATTGGGTAGACTCTACTAGTTGCTATGCAGTATTGTGATGCATATCTCTCCCTTATCTGGCTGTCAGCTCTTTGGTGTCACACATACTATATCTTGCTCATCTTTGTAACTCTAATTCCTGACACAGCTTTGTGGAACCTACTGTGTTAAATAAAAACTTGAGTAAATGTTTTAATGCCTTTCATGTCTAAATTAGTTCTTTGAAAACATAATCCAGTTTTAGTCTTTTCTTTTCACATCTTGTGTTATGAAGATCAATTCCTCATTGTTAATTTGCCATTGGATTTTTAGGGGGTAAAATTTAAAGTGCTAGAGTAATAGTATTGACAAGATATCTGACAATGATGTCTGAAATGGGACAATAATAAAAGAAAATGGAATCATGATAAGCTTGTTATCCTCAGGGTCATTCTGAGAAGAAATAAACTGAGTACTAAGACTAGTTTTCCTCTATTTTTTGATGAACTTTGAACCAGAGGTTTGTAGATGTAAGTCTGTTCAATAATGTGAATCAAGAACTCGAGAAATCCACTGGCCATTCCAGGTTGGGAGTGGAATATAGTCTTGTTAAGAACCTAACTGACCTCTTAGCCAGATTCTGGTTGTTAGCTAAGCTGCAAGTGTACGTGCAGCACTGCGTGGAGCTGATTCCCCAGATTCTGGTGAAGTCTGCCCGGAGCAGATGGCGTTCCATCCGAGGCCATGGATTAGGTGCAGCTCTAACTCCTGCAAAAAAACTCCTCCCTGATTACAGACTCCACCTCTGGGGTTCCAAGTCCAGTTCCAGTGGCATCTTTCTAAGAAGGTGTCCTGACTGACCTCATTCCCACCAGTAAGTCCCCCAGCTCTACCTCCGGCATCATGGCCTCCTGCCTCTGAGTTACTGCAGTGCTCGTAGGAGATTCTCCATTTGGGGTTCTAGCATAGTAGGTATTCTGAGAGTCATTTGGGAACGTTTCGTCTTAGAATGTGGCAGCTTGTCATAGGCAGAGTTTCTGTAGAATGGCATGATCTGGCCCTCATCTAATCCTATGGCACCGTTTTGTGACCAGTCTCAAGCCTGGCAGATTGCATCATTGTCAGTTTCCTTGTTATCACATTATACTGAAGTTTAGCAAAATGTTACCATTAGGGAAAGTTGGGCAAAGTGTATACTCTCTATTTCTTACAACTGTATGTGAAGCTACAACGATCTCGATAGAAATTCCAAAAATTAAATAAAAATTCTTCCTTGCCCCTCTCTCTTTTGTTTCAGTCACTGGCACCCCCAATCTTCCCTCTGGCCATTGGGGTTTGCCATGGGGAGTCAGTTAACTTACCTCATCTGTCTCAGTTTTCTCATCTGTAAAACAGGGAAAATATTAGTGCCTACCTCATGGGGTTGTTGGAAGGATTAAATGAATTAATATTCATGAAGCACTTAAAGTGTGCTTAACTGTTAAACAGACAAATAAATAAAAGGTCTTGTACTCAACCTCCTCTTTCTGTCCCAGATCCAGTAAGTTACTAAGTCCTTGGAAATTTTTCTACAACGTGTCTCTTGGATTCTCTATGCCCTCTGCAATTCAGACCTGTGGGGTCATTGCCTCCTCTTGCCACTTGGCCAGGGTGAACTTAGTTATTTCTGCACCCTATGGCTCCTCCATGATTGCGCTCTACATTGCCTTCCTGTTTCCTTTTTATTTCTCTCTTTTCCCCCACTGGACTAGGAGCTTCTTACTGGAGGGTACCATCTCTTATTCATCTTTGAATTTCTGCTCCTAGCAAAGTGTCTGACACATAATAAGTGCTCAGTAAGTATTTCATGAATGAGTGATAAGCAGGAGAAATCTCATGGCAGCTAGATTTCCTAGCATTTACTAGAATTGCTTCTTTGCAGTAATGGCAGACAACTATACCAGTCTCTGAATCTACAGCTTTGTGACCCCAAGCACAGACTGTGACCTTACCGATGGGCAGCTATGGAGTTCTTGCGCTATGGACAGAGCCCTGCAGATAAGCTTTTGCTGTTCCTCTCCCAGGGGCACATTACCTTAAGCTTCAAGAAGCCTGTTAACTCCTGGACACCACAGCATTTCTTGAGATACACATAAAATCATATAAAAGATTGGGAAGAGTCTGGATCAGGGGAAGCACCCAGCTTTTGTGAATATTTGCTGAGTAACAGGAGATTAGCACTTGGCGTACTTGCAGAGTGAAGTAAGGCATCTCGGTTCCTGATGTACCATTGCTGTGACTCTAATATTTTATTCTTGCATCCTCCTACAGAGTTGTTCTTTCATTGGTAGAAGGAAGGAGATGTTACTGGTTATAAACTGGATTGCTTCTATGGAAAACATCCCTGAGATCATAGACAACTTTTGTAAAGTATTCCAAGAAATGCTCAGTAATAGGGATTTTACTGGAATCGGGAAGAGGGTTGGCAAAAGTAGTCTGGAGACCACAAACCTGAGCTTCCTTTTAGTCATTCATTATCTCCACCAAAGCATTTGACCAAGTTAGCATGCTCACTCCTCCCTCCACAAGCGAAGGAGACCGACCTGACATCAATCTTAATAGCTTCTGTTTATGAAGCACTTTTATGTGTCAGACACTTGGTTAGGGGCTGGTGATTTAACAACAGCCACAGTGGTGGCTGCCACTACTGAATATTTACTCTGTGCGATGTGCGTGTCATAAGGACCTTACGTGAATTGTCTCTTCATGGCAGTGACCCAGCCGCAGAGGACTCCAGTGTATTCTTAATTCCTTTCATGGCCTGATCTCCCAAATCCTTGAATTTCTAAAGGCTCCCTGTCCCTTTTCAGTGGGAGCAGGGATCCCAGGCCTTTTCAGCTCTAGACAGCAAACCCACAACTTGGCCAACTCTAACTTCACTCCAGCAGGCATATTCCCACTGGACAAAGAACAGCAAATTGAAGAAACTCTTCAGACAGAAAAGATACGAGCATCCAAAAGATTCAGGATGGAGTTACTGGAAATGTTCCACTTTAGGCTTAAAAGGAAACTTTTGAAATGATTAGTAAGTTATTTAGAACCTCAATATTCCAAAGTTGGAGAAGCTTACATACTGAGAAATTTAATTTAGACTTCCTTAACACGCTCTTTCATGATAAGAGAGCATTCAGTGTATCGGTATATAAATGCTATGCAACAGGCCTGCCAAATTGCAACACAGAATGGGAGAAATTTGTCATTTTGAAATGCTGAGGGAATTCTTACTAACAGCATTTTCATCTTGTAAAGCTATTATTTTTCCGAACTATAATATGATTTATAAATCTCCACTGAGTTTTATACTTTTGATGGGAACAGACTCAAAATGAAATGCATTTTCTCAGAATATAAAATTCTCTCAGGAGTTGACCAAATGAATAAAAAGAAACGTCTTCTGCAACCAAGCAGACCAAAGTCTTGGTCTCTGCTGGCGTCTCTGTCTGTGGGTGAGTGCTGGCCTTCAAAGTCCTGGGCTCAGCTAGACCCTCTTCTCTCTTCACTCCACACACTTTCCCTGGGCGATGTCAGCCACTCCAAAGCTTCAGCTCTTTTTTTTTAAATTGAAGTATAGTTGATTTAAAATGCTATGTTAGTTTCAGGTGTACAGCAACGTGATTCAGATTTATATATATATTATATATATATATATAATATATATATTCCTTTCCATTATAGATTATTACAAGATATTGAATATAGTTCTCTGTGCTATAGAGTAGGTCCTTGCTGTTTATCTATTTTATATATAGTAGTGTGTATATATTAATTGCAAACTTCTAATTTATCCCTTACCCCTTTCCTCTTTGGTAACTATAGTTTGTTTTCTATGTCTATGAGTCTATTTCTGGTTTGTGGATAAGCTCATTTATATCACTTTTTTATATCCCACATATGAGTGATATCATATGGTATTTGTCTTTGTCTGACTTGCTTTACTTAATATGATCATCTCTAGGTTCGTCCACGTTGCTGCAAATGGCATTATTTCATTCATTTTTATGACGAGTCATATTTCATAGCATTTGTATAGCACATCTTTATCCATTCATCTGTCAATGGACATTTAGGTTGCTTCCCTGTCTTGGCTATTGTAAATAGTGCTGCTAGGAACATTGGGATGCATGCACCTTTTTGAATTAGAGTTTCCTTCAGATAGAAGCCTAGGAGTGGGATTGCTGGATCATATGGTAGCTCTATTTTTAGTTTTTGAAGGAATCTCCAGATTGTTCTCCACACCCTTTCAGCGTTTATTATTTGTAGACTTTTTAATGATGGCCATTCTGACTGGTGTGAGGTTAATACTTCATTGTGGCTGTGATTTGCATTTCTCTGATAATTGGTGACATTGAGCGTCTTCTCATGTGCCTGTTGGCCATCTGTGTGTCTTTCAAAAGCTTTAGCTCTTCTGCCCCAGTGACCCTCGTATCTATACTCCCCACCCCTCGCACCTCTCCTGAGTCACAGGGCCCTCCGTCTAACTACAGACGTGGATTTTGGTGTAGAAACTTCAAAACCTTGAGCATGTTACTTAGCCTCCCTGCTTCTCAGTTGCCCACACCTGTAAGATAGGGGTGAAACTAGCCACAAACTCTCATCTTCATCCCTCTGAAAACAAGAGCATTTTGATAAGTTTGCCAAACTTGACCTAAACTGGCGTGAAGCTGTTTATGGCTTTTATTTACTTAGTATGACTCTTCTTACATTCTGCTGCAGAATATTGGTGTGTTTGATTATGGGGATGTTAATGGCCTATTGCCATCTTAACTTCCTAATGTCTGAAAAACTCTGAAATTAAAACACATCTAGTCCAAGGATTTTGGATGAAGAAGTTGAGGACTTGTAGTATATGTAAAGCATAAGATATAGAAGCTAAAGATTATCTTTATATATACGATAGTGAAGGGCCTCCCTAGCCCAGTGACGGGCACAAAGTAAGGGCTCAGGAGATACAACTATTATCAAAAAGAGGGCCACCTTGACTTTATAAAACAAAGCATGAAAGAGACAGATATCTTATAGGAAACACATATTTTCTACCTCTGGCCCCTCAAATTTTTATGATGATAGTTTTGGAAAATGTGGAGGTGATTTAATTTTTCTAAGCATAATCAAGCCTTTAAAGCGTAGGTTTTGCCATCGTTCTCCTATTTGCAGCAGGAGGCAGAAAATTCAGGGCATTTGTTACAGATGCGAGCAAAGACAGGTGATAGGAGATGCTGGGAGAGGAAACAGCACAGGGAAGGGCGTAGTGGAGCGGTGTTCACACAAGGGGGATAGACTTCTCACAGTCTGGAACCCAGGGAGCATGGCGTGAAATGGCAATAAATAAAGCCAGAGGGGTATTTGGGGGAAATTTTAAGAACAGCCTTGAATACCATGATAAGCTTGTATTTTGCCCTGGTAGATTGGGTGTTTTCAGACCATTTTATCAAGAGAATTTTATTGAAACAAAATTTGATTTTCATGGGAGCTCTGTATACTGCCATCACCTACTAGTCCATTTTTACTCTATGGCCCAAATGCTCTTGTAAAAGGGCACCTCTGATCATCTCACTCCTCAGGGCTCATTCCTCAAAGACTTCCCATCAAGCTTGGGGTAAAATGCCATCTCCCTGTAGGCTCTGGGTGCTGGGGACCTGCCCACCTCCCCAGCTCATCTCACACTCTGAACCTGGCTTACTACTCATGGTTCTCCAGTGAGCCGTGGCCCTCCCCATCTCAAGGACCTTACAAAGGATGCCCTCTCCATTGCTTCTCCCTCCCATTTGCCTAATTAGCTTCTACTCATTCAAATCTAAGCTCAGCCACCTTTTTTGCAGGGAGCCTTTCCTGGCTTGGTCAGGGCCCCCTGTGTTAGACTCTCCCACACCCCATAGGCTTGTCCGTTCAGCACTTAATGACGGGTGTGTTAACTGATTAGCTGAAGATTTCATCGTTGGATGTTTTCTCCCCACTATGCTGGCAGCCTTGAGAATGGGAAGTGGCCCCATCTGTCTTGTTCGTGACAGTGTTCCTGGCCAATGTCTGGCCACTAAGCAGACTTCTAACAACTATTTGTTGAAAATACACCAGCAAATACAATAGGAAAACACGTGGGAGAGGAAGCTGCTCTGGGTTGAAGTGAGGTTGAAGCAAGAATGTAGGGCCTGGGAGACTTCCCGATAAGCCTAGTCCTTGCCCCCCACAGGGCTCCCTCAGGCACTTCTCACTGGGGAACATTCTGAAAGCACAGTGGTAGGTGATGGGATCCTCCAGCAACAAAAGGCTTTGTTATTTGGCTTTGGGGTGAGCGAGCGTTCTCCAGAGTGTTCTCTTGGCCTGAAGAAATGGTCTGCTTGATGGTCAACAGAATGGATAAATGATCACAGTAGCTTTGTGTTGACAGGAAGTCTATTTCATTCATTTATTTCAATATCTTTTCTCTCTCGGGAGAGGAAAGACTGTAAAAGACATCGGTAGGCTGGCCTCAATTTTATTCTTTGGGGCGAGACTGAGTGTACAGTAGACATTCCTTTGGAAAGTCATTTTGGCCAAGGCCCAGACCATGGGGAAAACCGCCTGTGCACTCTGCAGATCCTGCACACGTGGACCCCTTCCTGGAGCTGAGATCCTGTGACCCAGGGCAGCTCCCTGTGACTCTACCCCGCATTCAGGGTGGCCAGACTCCCTTTATCTGTGACATAGGGCAAATCAAAGTGAAAATTACCTTTTGATTGAGTAGCATTGCTGAAGAAAATCAATAGAAACAGCTCAAGATCCACTAACAGCGTCTCAACGTTAAGTGTTGTGGACTTTCAAATTACTGGAACGCTGAGTTTCAGGTCTCTGCAAGGCCAGCTGCAAATAGACGGCAGAGTGGGTTCAAGGAAAAGTAGCATGTCTCTGCAATCCTAGATTAAAGAGAAAATATGTGCGGGCCAAAAGCAAGTCATTTTTCAACTTCGAAGTATTCTTTCCAGATTCTAAGATCCTGAGTTTGACACATTGAAGAGGGAGCTCTAACAGCTGAAGTTGTCTTTGTTCAGAACGTAGGAGACAGTTTTGTCTAGACTCTCAGGAAAGATAGAGAATGACATTTTCAGAACAAATCAAAATATATTTTTAGGATTTTTTTTTCCCCTTCAGGAAGAGAATTTGACATGCTTCCCTGATTTGAATTTGGTTGATCTATAAATGGCCTCAATAGTTTGATACAAAACTGGAGTAAATGAACCATTGAGAAAAGTTGTTGAAAATGCTGTTAGTTCACTTTCTTTAGCACCACGAGCAACCCCACCATTACTAATGTTTATTGAGTTGTTTCTAGGTGTATGCTAAATTCCTGATATACAGGGTTTTTTCTCATATGTCAACATATAACTTTTGTATTGTAGATCTATAAGTACACTTTATTTTAAAATTTTATTTTACTATTTTTTAAAATTGAAGTATAGTTGGTTTACAATGTGTTAATTTCTGGTGTACAGCATAGTGATTCTGTTATATATATAGATAGATAGATAGATAGATAGATAGATAGATAGATAGATAGATTCCTTTTCATATTCTTTTTCATTATAGGCTATTAATTAGGTATTGAATATAGTTCCCTGCACTATACAGTAGGACCTTGTTTATTTTGTATATAATATTTAGTATGTACAAATTTGGAACTCCCAATTTATCCCTCCACCCCCATTTTCCCCCCTGGTAACCATAAGTTTCTTTTCTAGTCTGAGTCTGTTTCTGTTTTGTAAATAAGTTCATTTGTGTCCTATTTTTAGATTGCACATGTAAGTGATAGCATATAGTATTTTTCTCTTTCTGGCTTGCTTCACTTAGTATGATAGGTCCATCCATGTTACTGCAAATGGTATTATTTTATTATTTTTTGTGGCTGAGTAGTATTTCATTGTATGTGTGTGTGTGTGTATGTATATATATATATACATACACACACACACATACATATATATACACACATACATACATACCACAACTTCTTTATCCAGTCATCTTCACATACATTTTGTTAGTTCCTATAGTAATCCTAGGAGGTAGATATTATTATTAATGCTGACTGACCAATGAAGAAACCAAGGCACAGAGAGCCAGAGGGACTCACCCAAAGCCACACAGCTGAAGGTGGACAAGCAATGGTCTGGCATCCCCCAGACTTGCCCTCCTCACCACATGTTTGTGTCTTCTTTCCCCACAGGGCTAGCATCGTACAGAAACGCATCATTTATTTTCAAGATGAGGGCTCCCTGACAAAGAAACTTTGTGAACAAGGTAAGGACGTGTGGACGTGAGGGTGGGAGAGGGCCAGGTAAATGAAAGGTGGCTCATTCAGTCCAAGCATCAGTTGCAGGAATTAAGGCAGTTGGGCTTTCTGAGTTCCTCCGGGTTCTGTTCCTCACGTCGCTCCGATTTTTAATCTGGCTGTGTGCTGTGGATAATTGGATCTGCCTTAAACTCTAATTACTCAGCTTGATTCCCTGGGTAGGAGATAATGTACCTTATATTGGAGTCGTGGTCTTCTTATTTTTGTGAAACAGTGATTATTCTGAAGAGATTCCTTGAAATAATTCATAAGACTTAATTAGGAACACACAATTGTGTACCTTAGAAAAGTCTGTGATTGTTTTCTGGAATAATCACTAGCAGGAACCTAATGTGGCACCCAGGCCATATGGGGGGGTTTTCTCTAGGGAAACAGATGCCAACGGGGTATTGAGTTTATGATCTAACCTCAATCCAAGGTGGTCCTTGGATTTGCCGGTCCATCTATTCCCTCTCCTTGGATTGAAGGCATTCTAACAAAGTTTATGGAGACCAAGTAGACTGGGGAGGCAGGTGGGGTTCAAATCCTGCCTCTGCCCTTCCTAGTCACATGACTTAGTATATGTAAAATAGTACCATGCCTCCTTGATACATAGTGAAGATATATGTGTATGTGTGTATACATACATGTACACACATACACACACATACATATATGTTTATAATGTTTATGTGTGTTAGCTATTGTTATGTATATCCAAAAGCATTAATCTGTGAAACTTAAGGTTTTAAACATCCAATGTGTTCAGAGGTCATTAGAGAACTAAATAAAAATGGAAAATGTTCTGAAATTATACATCTTCATTCTCTCATTTCTATCCATTGTTAAAGACTTTATTTACATTTAGATCAATTAGCATTTTGAGAAGAAATAATTCTGTAAGAATTCTCCAATTCTCGTAGCTCATAAGCTATTAATAAAAAGAAAAGTTGATCAAGGTCTTCTGGGAAAGATAATGATGATAGCTAATTTTTTTTTAGTGCTTGCTACATGCCAGGCACCATTCTAAGTACTTCACAGGCCTTATATAATCTGCACAACAATGTTAAAGACTACTATATCATCCCTATTTTATAGATGAGAGAAGCCTGAGACATGAAAAGTTTAAATAGCCCGCTCAGCATTGTACAGTAGTGGGGGCGGACAGAGTTTGGATCTAGGAGCCATTGCCCTAAGCACCGGCTTTCTATCAGAGTGACTGCCTCCCAATTCAGTAGCTTGAATTGTTGCTTTTGGTGGATCAAAGCATAGGTCTCCCTATAGATGAGCTGGAGCAGAAACTAGGTCTGAAGTGGAGGAATGCTTGGAGATCATGGAAAGAGCAAAAGGGGAGAGATTTGGCTTTCCTGCATTAGGCTCATGCCTTCCAAAGGGGCCGGAGAGCTGGAGCCTGTGGGACCCCAGCAGCTTCCAGGGGGGCATCACCACACACGGCTGCTGGGGCTTTCCTTTCCTACATATAATAGTCCACAAATTTGCTCAGCCTTTCCCCAAACCCAGACCATCTCAACTGTTGAGGCTCTTGGTTCCTAAAGAATGATCCCATCCCTTCCCAGCCTCCATGAGCTGACATCCAGGTCCCATGGGTTAGGGTTATGAGTGCTCTGGTGCCCCTCTTGGTTTCCGCCCACGGTTGGCTAAGCATGGCCACTGGGGTGTGGTTGTGTTAGTTTGACTCTCAGAGCACAGCCTTACTTCCCAGATTTGAGGGTCCCTAGGAGACACTCCACAGTCACCCCCATGTACTGCCAGCAATCATTAACTAAAGTGTACTTTCCAAAGCCTCAGTCCTGATGTGGGGAGCCTTGTCTAAGCTGTGAATATAGCTAACCTTCTGCATATCCAGTGTCAAGAAAATGGCCTTGCAAATCTCTACTGGTTACCACTTCGGATGCAGAGATCCTATCAAAACGACCAAGCACAAATCTGTATAAAAAGACCCCTTTCCAACAGCAACTTTGTGGACAAAATGGCCCAGTGGGACCTGAGCTGTAGAATCACTAGGTGCAGTGTAGATGATCCCTGGAGATGGCAGACCCGAGGAAATCCATCAGTTAGCAAAGCAAATCCCGTGAAGAACGTCTTTAAGACATCAGCATAGAGCGAAAGGACTTTTCTTAAATGTGTATACCCAGCTCTTTCATTAAGGCCTTCACATTCTTTGTTGGATCAAATCAGATCTCTCAAGGAAGGGGAGAAAAGAATTGGGATCTATTATTTTTTGTCTCAAATGAAGCTATTAATCGATAGGGGGAAAAACTAAGAACCGCACAGATGAAAAGCAACAGCAATCGTTATTTTTTAAAAGAAACACAAAACACTGAGTTCTTTACCATTCAGAACAGAGAAATAGAAAATATTCAAAAAGGTGACCTGTACTAAAGAAACGCATATGTATACTCACTTTAATACCATGTCACAGACATTAAGGGAGAGAGACAGAGAGAGGAAAAGATGAGGGGAAAAGCAGGGATGAGAGGAGGCTGTGGGCAGAGAAGGAGCAATGAGAAAAGGAAGACAAGGGAAGAGGAACGAAGAATAAAGGCTGAGAGTTGTAAAGGAAGCTGGTGTGTTAAGAGTAGAAATGGGGAGGGGCAGCTCAGGCGATGCTGCGTGACCTCTGGTTCCCTGCACCGGGCAGGCCCTGCGTGCTTAGGACAAGAGGGGTAACTCGACACTTGTTATCACTGCCCTCGGAAAAACCTGATTCATTTTCAGTAGGCTTTTCCTCAATAGGAAATGGTATGTGTGTTTTTATTTTCAAACGTAGAAATCCATTTTTTAAATGGAAGCTTATTTTCCTTTGGAATTCCGTAGGGTTTATTATAAGCGCATTCTCTTGAGCCCCTGGAAGTTATCTTTAAGTTCACTACTTATAGCTGAAACCTGTTTTGATAAGGTAAAGCTCCCAATTTGTGTTATTTGGGTTCTTTGAGAGATTATTGCTGCCTTATTTAACAGCGCCTAGTAGTTACAATCGAAACCTCAGCACGTATCTTTTAGCTCTGAATCTGGTTTTCAAGACTAATTTAGTTTTTTTATGACATAGTTGATCATGAGGGAAATGTAAAAAGAAAAAAATCTTCAGGAGTTACTCATTTATGTATGTTACCTTTCCCAAAATACATTTAATAGTGCTTGTCTCTTAACTATCAAAGTGGCTCACACAGGAGTCAGATCTGGGCTCCTGTATGAAAGGCAGTGGGAAGCTTGCTTCTAACACAGACAATGCCCTCACCTCTTCCTAGTTACAAAAAGTAGCCAATGATTTCTATTTTGGGTGGTTTCAGATCGCTTCTTTAGCCTGTTAAGAAATCCTGGAGCTATGTAAGAAGGTAAATTTTTTCAGTGCACCATTCTTTGTCTGAAAAAGCAAAAAGAGAAACATACACAAAAATTTCTCATTGGTGTTTATGCAGACCTATCCATAAGGTCTTTCCAACAGTGATCTAGTGTAGAGATTCAAGCATGGGCTGTGAACTTGATAAAACCCGAGCTCCAGTTCTGCCTGTACCACTCACTAACCCTGTGACCTTAGGCTGGTTACCTAATCTGCCTCAGTTTTATTATCCATAAAATGGGATTAACCAAAGTACTGACCTAGGATTAAAGGAGACAATAGGTGGAAAGAGATCAGCGCATACGAGGACTCTGTACAATGCAGTTATTACCGCAATGTCTCATGCTTGTGTCTCCATCCTAGAACCCAGAATTTACTTCTCCCGCCTATCCCTGATTTTGTATATTCAAACCAAATGCACCCAGTGAATTCCATAAGATTTGTAAAATGCTCTTCCTGACACTCAAAAAGATTTTTATACTCTTTTGTTGCTGCTTTTAACGTAATAGTTAAGAATAAATGTCCAACTTGCAAAAAAAAAAAAAAAAAAAGAGAGAGAGAGAGAGAATATTTGTGTTAATACCTCCAGAAGAACCAAAGAAAAAGCAGTTGAAGGAAGTTGCATCTGGAGACATTGTTTTCGTCTTGCAAGAAGCAGAACCGACTAAAAGCAACAGTGCACAGTTAGGGACGTGGGCTTGACAATTGGAAATACTGAATTTATTCATGTAATCTCTCTCTCCACTTATCAGCTATTCCCAGCTAAATGTGGGGGTGGAGAGGGAATCTTGAGTTTTCCCTGGCTGTTTCTATGCTCAGAAGTAAATCTGAACTTATGAACATATTCCCAAACCCCCAACCATCCTAGTAAAGTCTCTGAAAGCTTGATAAGAAGTAATGTGACTATATATGCATATCTTTTTAAAAATAATTTTCAACAGTTCTTTGTCTCTCTGCTTGGTCTCATTGCTCTCCTTCAAAGCTTTTTCTTCTGGTCCTAGCAGTTTGACTCCAGAGAATATTCCTTAGAGAAGACATGCACATGAATATTCCTCTGAAAATTTGTTGGAGAAATCCTATTGTGGGAGGGGTGGGGAAGGAGATTCAGGTCCAGAAAGGGTGACTGAGTAAATGAGTAAATTTTACCTAGATAGCCCCCATCCCAAATATTCTGTCTCATTGGTCCTGTAGGTCTCTTCACATAATTAGAGCAAAAGTTCTGATTTTGTTCTCATTTGCAAAATATAGTTACCATCCTTCGAGGTATATACCATCCTTTGTAGGTGGAACTGGACCTGCATGTTATTAATCAGCATTTTTCCCCCCAAGCATTAAAGACAGGATGAGACCAAGACGGCCCTGCTTTACAAATGACTTACAGTTGCTTCCTAACTTGGTGACTTTCTTGATTCTTTCAGATTCCACATTTGATGGGGTGACTGACAAACCAATCTTAGACTGCTGTGCCTGTGGAACTGCCAAGTACAGACTCACATTTTATGGGAATTGGTCTGAGAAGACACACCCAAAGGACTACCCTCGTGAGTAGAATGGCTACTTTATGGGTTGGGGGAAAGCATGTTACAAAGTTCTGTTTGATTGAGAGATACACTTGCTGCTAGCTCGTCCCAATGAATTCATGAGACATACGTTCCAAGAAAGTGAAGTCATCGAGACAGGCAGATGCAATGGTGGTATGCTTTCAGCTTCTTTGCATAGCATTGTTCTGAGTGTTTTCTTGTCTGTGGTTTAAAACAAAATATTCGTGAGGTCAAACTGCTTATCTCCAGGTCACATATTTGGTAACCTCAGTCCTACTGATGTGGCTCTATCCATGAGTTATACAACAGGCCTATTTGTGCTGAAAGAACTGGCAAAAGGGACCTGCTCTTGACTCTACAGACCAAGGTCAACAAATACTCAATATCCTCAACCAGTATCCTAGCAGGCATTGATAACATATCAGCACTCCCTTTCCCTGCTGGTTCCAGATACCACCTTAGAATCCTCATGACACCATGCTCCAGACAGCCAGTATCAACCCATGACAGTTGTCAGGTGACCCCAAACTTGCTGTTTTAGAGTAGATCCCCAATCAGGACCCATCAACTCTCTTTTATCAAACAATTGTCTCAACAAATGCCTAATATGTGTCAGATACTGTGCTAAACTCTAGAGATATAATAATAATAAATCAAAAAAGACACAACCCATGTTCTCTTGCAACTCCAATTAATGGGGAGACACACTAATTAAATAATCACATGAATGATATGCAAATTATAACTGTGAATAGTGAACTTACTATGTGGCAAGCAATTTTACGTATGTGACATTGACTCCTCAAAACAACCTACTTTTGTGGATGAGCTCACTGAAAATCACAGAGACGTCATGGTTTGCCCCAGTCCAACATAAGTACAGTTACTCCTCAGTATTCGAGGGGGGTTGATTCCAGGACTCCTGGGAATACCATATCCATGGATGCTCAATCCCTTATATAACATGGCATAGTACTTGCATAAAACACACCCATATCCTTATGTATACTTTAAATAATCTCTAGGTTACTTATAGTACCTAATACAATGTCAATAGTTGTAAACACAATGTAAATGCTAGGTCAGTAGTTATTAGGAGCGTGGCAAATTCAAGTTTTGCGTTTTGGAACTTTCTGGGATTTTTTTTCCCAAATATTTGTGATCTGTGGTTGGTTGAATCTGTAGGTGCTGAGTGCTCAGAAGCAGAGTGCCAATGGTAGTGAGTCCAAGATGCAGGAGGGGTTTGTCAGGCTCCTTGTCCTGCCTTTCCTTTGGATTGCCTTTGAGACCCAGTGTCACCCACTCTCTCTAACTGTGGGTGGTGGGATGTCTGTGTGTGGCATTGAGCATGCTTTCTTTCTGTTCATTGTGTGTTTTGTTCTTGTTCAGTTCACTTTGGAGTTCCACAGCTGAGAAAGAACAGGGAGGCTGGGAGAAAGAGATTAAAAAGGGGGATTTGGGTCAGCCCCAAAGGAAGGGGGGCCACAAAGGGCACATAGTTGGGGACTTAAGAAGACCTAGTCCAGACCAGAACCTCTGTGGTCCACAAACAGCCCACCCAGAGGGGGCTCCCAACATTTCTTGGCAGATCAAGAGCCCTATTGTTTAATTTTGCCCACATGTAATCAAGGCTTGACATCTTAGAAGCCTCTTACTAGTTCATTCTTCTGACTCTGGGATTCAGCTTGATCCGCTTCAGCTGGTGTGGGAGACCTGTGTGAACGAACTTGGACTCCTCGCCTTGGGGGAAAAGAAAACCACTTGGAACAAGTATGACGGAAAAAATTTCCTCCAGTGCCTCCCATCCACTAACTCAGAGGAAATAAAACGTTAGGGGCTCATTACTCATCTTTTGTAATCCTAAGACACTTCTTGCCTTTTCTATTCTGACACTATTATTTCCCAGAATTTAAGGGGGAAAAAAAGGTACAGACCATTGTTTCTGGGTCTTTGGGCCAAATCAAGTACAAATCTACACAGAATTTCTGTAGAGTTGTTGGAAGTTTCTTCGTACATACAGCAGACATGTGTTCCAGATCCCCCAGGATTGTTTCATTGTTGGATGTCAGAGTGTGTCCTAATTTTGGGTTGGAAAAAACTTGGTCCCTATGTACAGAAGAGCATTCATCACATTGTACTGTAATTATTTCTTCAAGAGCCTTTATTCTCCCCCAGACTGAGAATTCCTCCAGGACAAAAGCCACAATCTGCTCATCTTTCATTCTTAGTTCCTGCAAGTGCCCAGGGCCTTCCCAAGTACTGGGTACTGACTGTCAGACTCAGAGTGGCACTCGCCATGATCTGAGAGGCACCATATTAGTCATGGTGGCCAGTCCTGAGCAGGGAGTGGACCAGACCTTCCCTGGAGGGAACAGGATTGACTTGGACACCAGGGGCAGTGGAGCCAATTGGAAGGGCACAGAGAGGTGCCCTGCAAGATCTAATCAGAACCTTGAGACTTCTGTGTTCACAAATGTGGTTTCTGCCAATCTTACGTAATAGAGGACTTTCATTTTGCCACTCCAGGGATGATTCTATCTTAATAAACAACCCTGGCCGCTAAGCCCAATTAAGTCATGACGCTTCCCAACAATAGTGCAAACTGATAAATGCCGAGTCCTCCTCTTATTATCCACTTTCTCCACAAGGATCTCAGACCAGCCATTCTCAGGCTTTTTCATTTCAGGACCCCTTTTTCAAACCATTGAGAACTCCAACATACTATTGTTTATGTGGGTTGTGTCGCTAAATTAACAGATACACATGACTATAAACAAAACAGACAAACAACAAAGACCTACTATACAGCACAGGGAACTATATTCAGTTTCTTGTAATGAGCTGTAATGGAAAAGAATCTGAAAAAATTCGTGTATGTGAATGTATAAACTGAATCGCTTTGCTTTACACCTGAAACTAACATTGTAAATCAACTAAACTTCAATTAAAAATAAGGATTAAAATTAAAAAAACAAAATATAACTGTTAACTCCAGATAAGTAAGTCAAAAAAATTAAAACAAATTTTAAAATATTACATATTAATTAATTTTAAAAAGTAATGCATAGTGAATTAGCAATAATTAACTCATTATATGTTAACATATTTTATGGAAACAACTATACTATCCAAAACAAAAGAAATTTAGTGAAAAGGGCATCACTGGTTTACATTTTTGCAAATCTCTTTTTTTTATTGAAGTATAGTTGGTTACAATGTGTTGATTTCTGGTGTACAGCACAATGTCCCAGTCATGCATATACATACATATATTTATTTTCATATTCTTTTTCATTGAAAGTTATTACAAGATACTGAATATAGTTCCCTGTGCTATACAGAAGAAATTTTTTTTAATCTATTTTTATATTTAGTGGCTAACAAACTCCCAGATTTATCCCTTCCCACCCCCTTTCCCCTGGTAGCCATAAGATTGTTTACTATGTCTGAGTCTGTTTCTGTTTTGTAGATGAGTTCATTAGTATCCTCCTTTTCTTTTTAGATTCCACATATGAGTGATCTCATATGGTATTTTTCTTTCTCTTTCTGGCTTACTTCACTTAGAATGATGATCTCCAGGTCCATCCATGTTGCTGCAAATGGCATTTTATGCTTGTTTATGGCTGAGTAGTATTCTGTTGTATAAATATACCACAACTTCTTTATCCAGTCATCTGTCGATGGACATTTAGGTTGCTACCATGTCTTGGCTATTGTATATATAGTTTAGCTGCTATAAACATTGGGGTGTATATATCTTTTTGAATTAGAGTTCCCTCTGGATATAGCCCCAGGAGTGGATCATACGGTAAATCTATTTTTAGTTTTTTGAGGAATATCCATACTGTTTTCTATAATGGCTGCACCAAACTACATTCCCACTAGCAGTGTAGGAGGGTTCCCTTTTCTCCACACTCTCTCCAGCATTTATCGTTCGTGGTCTTTTAATGATGACCATTCTGACTGGTATGAGGTGATAACCTCATTGTAGTTTTGATTTGCATTTCTCTGATAATTAGAGATACTGCATTTTTTCATGTGCCTACTGGCCATTTGTATGTCTTCACTGGAGACGTGCTTGTTTAGGTCTTCTGCCCATTTTTAGATTGGGTTGTTTGTTTTTTTGTTACTAAATTGTATGAGCTGTTTATATATTCTGGAAATTAAACCTTTGTTACATCATTTGCACATTTTTGAAAATCTCTTTAAATTCCTGGTTTAATTGAAGACACTTGGATCCTCATGTTTTCCTCTGCATTTAACCTGTTGTGGTTTTGGTTTTTTTTTTTTTTTTTTTTTGAGTAAAGGTAGATTTATTTGGAGAGATACATTGAAACGCAAGAGAAAGGCCACAAGGTGTGGGTTTTGGGTGCTCAGAGTAAAAGTAGGTACACACTCCATAGACAGAATGTGGGCTGTCTCTGAACAGAAAGAGAGGGAGAGGTGGCTGTATTTTTTCTTTTTTTGGTTTAAGTATATGAAGAAATGTATTTTTATGTATGTATTTTTTTTCATTAAGCTCTCAGCTTTATTACCAACCACACACCCTGAGACACTTCATTCAGTCCTCATCTTAAGAAATTTGACCCATATGTATTTTTGATTGATTAAAGAGCAACTTAAGGTCCTGCTTCATATTGAAAAAGGGAAGAATGTTGAAATAATCTTTTGCAATAATTACAGATAATCTTCTTTGATGCCACACAAAACTCTACAAATGGTAGTTTCTTAAAGGGTAATTACGATGTAGAATGTGAAACCATATCACTGAACTTGTACTCTATTACCTGAAAATGCATTGCTTTCCCTTGCACTTTGAATGCATCTTTCACAAATGAATAATTTTATAACATCATATATTGGTCATTTGGAAAATATTGGCTTGTGGAGTTATGCAGATGAGTCATTTCATTATGCAATATCAAAAATCACATTCGTTAAGATCACTTCCAATCTCACCAGAAGAGCATTTAAGTATTGAAAAGCTGTCAAATTCATAGCAGCGGATACAAGTTTCCCAAGATCCCAAGTTTTGCTTGAAAGCTCAGATTTTATCACTGGCAACAAGTCTTGTCAGTTGTTTTTCCTGAAGTGACAGGCTCACTTCATTTTTTAGAAAATATATACCAAATTCTTGAGTCTGAATAACCATAATTTGTCTTTTGTTCTTTAAAGTAAAAATGATGTTTTTTGAAAATGAAAGCATCCGGCTTGCACCTCAAGCAATTATACAAGTGCTTTTATTCAAGGCAGTCACAGTACTCAGTATACAGCAGAAGGGCTTTATGTGCATTTCCCAATTAGTCACGTAGAATAATAAAAAGATGTGTACTCAAAGGTAGAGCATTAATAAAAAAAATGTTTATTGTTTCATCAAGGACGTTCTTAAGTGAAACCGACTTTTGGGGTTGTTTGCAGCAAGTCCCTGGCAGTGAGGAATATGTTACTAATACAGTCCAAGGCCACTGCCTTGTCCTGCACCAGGTGCCAGCAGTTTTACTCATGATTGCTTTTGCCCCATTAGTGTTCATGTCAACACATTGTAAGAGGCAAATTTTGTCTTAATGGTATTGTTAAAATAGTTTTTGCCTCACAGATCCCCCCAGAAAGGGCCAAGGGGTCCCAGGGGTCTGTAACCACACTGGAGAACCTCTGTGATAGGACCATAAGGGGGCTGTCCTTCAGCTGTCTGTGGGTAACGTGCCCTAGAGAATTCACCCTGTACTCTACATGGAGAACTGGACAACACCTTGTGCTTTCAGCCATCCCTTATGGCTGGCTGCATCTGCAGGTGGCTCTTCTCCATCATTGTACAAAATGGTTTGTTCCAAATGCTGTTTCTGGGTTCCCTTTCTTGGAGAACAGAGTACTCCTTGTATCCATGACACCCCTCTCTCCAGGAGGCACTTGGCATCAGATAAGGAAGGCAGGAGGATGGTATAAATGACCTCTAGCATCCCCTCCAATTGCAGTTCCGTAAATCCCTGCTAGCCACCTGGAAATAGTGAAATTTTTTAAAAACACTCTTAATTGAGTAGTTTCTAGAAATCTATTTGAAGGCTGGATCATGCAAGTTCTACCTCCTAATTTTATAAGTGGAAAAAATAAAAACCACTGAAGCACAAAGAAGTTAAGTTCTCGGATCACATAGCCAGAGAATGTTCAGAACCAAAATCAAAGCTCAGATCTTCTGACTCCCTTTTGCTTTCCTCTGGGGACTGTCACACGACAGTCTTCTCTCCTCTGCAATAAAATTAAATATCCCATTCACAAAGCATCTTTTAATAAGGCCCTGCTATACCACCGTGGTCTCAACTGATACCAAATTCTGAACACCTACAGAGTAACTTAGAAGTCAAACAGAGGAGGTCTGGATTCGCTGAGACTGAGCCAGACTCCAGAACCCTGCAGTATTAGGAGAAGGGCAGGCCCCCCAGTGTCTGTCCTCGGTACTGCATGTCTATAGTGCTCAGCAACAGTCCAGGAGCACCAGCTCTTTACAGGAATGTGGTGATCAGGCAATGCTAACCACCCAGGTATGTCCCTGGGGATGGAGATGTGCCCAGTCTTGGCCAGGCGATTGGGAGTTGCCCAACAGAGGCTGAGTCCCTTTGCTCTCTTGCCCTGAACACAGCTTCTGGGTTTCTGGCAAGTGCTTCCACCCTACAGAGGCTCTGTAACCTCCCTTGACAGTGTAAACTGCTTAACTCCCCCCATTTTTTTTGATACAAACATCGGTTTTAACACCACGTAACAAATACATGTTGACAAAAAGAACATTTTTTTCCAGGAGCCAATTTTTTTTTTCTTCATTTGACAACACATTGCCTAGAATATAAAAATGGCCACTGGGAAATACACTCTACAGAATCAAAATTAGTTTTACCAAGAAATTCAGCCATCTTTTCCACTGGGTCACTTAATTTTTAAAAATTATTCATTCTTAAGTCTAATCACATGAGATACCACCACTTTGCTTTCATTTCTTCAGATATTCAACTGTGTACAGAATTTCTATATCACATTTGAGCATGTTATGTCCTACTATTTTGCATTTGATTTTGTTTCTGTATTCATAATTTATTACATCAGCTTGCTCTAAACCACTTATCTAACTGTTCTTTTATTGAATGTTTAGGTGATGTCAGGTCTTTTGCTAATATAGAAAGCATTGCAATAAAAAAAAAAAACCTTTGGTCTTAAAAGTCTTCCTTCATTTTTCCTTTTTCTTTTGAATTATTTCCTTGAAATAAATTCCCAAGAGTAAGACTGCTGGATCAAAGGATATGGACTTTTTTTTTTTTTTATTCTTGAGACTTTTTTGCCAGACGTGTCTCCAAAACATTTGTATTCACCACATTAACAATAATGAATAAATACCTCTGTTTTTCCCAGCCTCTTCAGCATCCATCGTAACTTTTTTCCATTTGGATTTGGACAATTAATGGTTATAAAAAATGAATCTTATTATTTTAAATTGGCATTGGTTTAATTACTAACACACTTGAATCTTTTTTCACGTTTGTTGTCCTTTGTCTTTAAAGCCACTAGGGTATTGGCAGGAATCAAGCCTGACTTTGTTCATTACCTCCCGAGGGTGCCTGACTCATTGTCTGGCATATTGAAAGCCTCTCAATAAACAGTGTTGATTGAATGAATAAATGATAAGTAGTTACAAAATGAGCAAGGAAGAGAGTGGAGGGAGAGGAACAATGAAAAGCTACTGAAGAGGTAGGCTGCTGAGTGGGGAGCACATTGGATGGGGCAGGTGGTGTAAGGAAGATGGGTTGGAGGATATTGCAATGACCGTATCTTGGACTCAGGCAGCGGATGTAGTGAGGGAGAGAATGGATAGTTTTGAGATACCTTTTAGCACTATTCTGACATGGATTAGATGTGGAGGAATGAGAGAGAAAAGCATAAAGCTGACAAGCCAGGTTTATGGCTTGGAGATGGAGGTACTCTTTCTTCTTAAGATATTCCTTAATATTGTCTTTCTATTTTTATACATGATTGTGAAATCATTTTTTCAAGTTCTGTAAAGGATCCTGTCAGAATTTTAAGTGGGATTGCGTTAAATCCTCAGACTAATTTGGGAAGAATTGTTAGTGGTATAATATTTAGCTTGCTAAGTTTCTTCCCATTTATGAATAAGACCATGTGTGGGTTTCCTTAGCCCCCTGCCTAGAACAGTGATGAGCCACATGTGGACCAAAGGCCCGTTCTCTTGACCTAGCTTCAGAAATAAAATTAAACATTCAGCAATCAGTAATCCCATTTCTTCTCCCCATCACTGAGAAGTCTCTTTCCAAGCTGAGTAATGGTGCTCATTAGAGCTTCCCAGCTGAGTCACGAACAGAATCTGTTGCCAGCAAATGGAATTTGGTGCGAAGCACATGTGCCATGATACACCATTTCAGTGAAAGGAAGGGCAAAAGAAAATGGATTAAAAAGCTTTTTTTCCCTTTACCTCCTCCCTTCCCTCTTTCTTTGGGAAGTCTGATGGCAACAACTCACAGATTGGGAGTGGAGAAGGAAAAATCAATAGTACGGTCTTCCAGTTATACACACAGGTTGAATGTACACATCAATCTCTGATCTTTCTTCAAACCCCATAAAAAAATACTAGATACATATATGTATCCACAAAGACAAGAACAGAAGGAGGAAGTCCACACCATCCAAGAGATAGTACCAGAATCTGGGGAGATGAAAGACAGATGGATAAGTGGCAACTGTCTTATCAGAGCAAGGAAAGATGAACCCTAAGTCCCTGCACAGAGGATATTGTGGAAGAACTGAGCCAACTCATTGTACGAAGACCAGACTAGAACCATGTGCTCAGCACAATGAATGAAGAAGTGCTCAACACCAAATGAAATTTTTAGTAATGGGGATGGGGCAACCCTAAAAGCATTCAGAAAGACAGGTAACAAAGGATCAGACCTCTTTAGAGCAACACAAAAGCTACACAACAATGGAGCAATGCTGAACTCCAAACCTGTGGTTATAAATTCTCAGGGGACACTATTTGTTCAGCCCAGAGTCCAGGTGGAGACAGAGAAGCTCTCTGGTTGTCTCCATGTGCTGATTTAGTTTCTTGCTGAATCACTTTTTCATTGAAAGTTTATTTTGCTTTGATAAGAGTATGTAAAGATTATTTCTGCTTTTTTGCAATTTACAGTTTCTTTTCTTTTTTTTAATAATCTCATACATGTTTACTTTAGAAAGTCTTTATTTTATTCCACCCCAGGTGCCAAGGGAAATGTTACGTCATGGCACGCGAGCATCATTGGTCCATGCAAGGCCCCTCTGGCTTTATTTGTTTTGTTTCATTCCATTTATCCCACATTTATTGTGATTACAATCATATTACAATTTTTTCTGCCATCTTATTTTATATTTTCTGAAACTATTTTTTTTTTCTTTCCATTGCCTGAGTTAAGTCTTCAGCTGCTGGCTTAAAAGTTATTTGATTCATTTTTTTTTTCTTCTTACAGTGGTTGCCTTTAATTTAAGACACATGCCTATGTTTATTTATCTCTATTGATTTCATAAACATTTTAGTATTTATATCTTCCCTGAACGAAGCAAGAGCACTAGCCTGCTCTCATTCCTTTGGTCTCTGTGATCTTTCTACCCAAATATAGACTTCATATTGATTGTTTTCCAAAACTTTATTTCTGAATTGTTAGGGGTATTTTTCTTTTCTTTAGTCGTGGCTTTTTAACACAAACATAAACTTCACTAAAATTTTGATCACCCACGGCTTTTTAGTATTTTTCATTTTGAGTATTTCCTACAAGAGTATTTCCATAGCAGGTCTTTACAAGGCAAATCCCCGAAAGTCTGAGACGCCTGAGAATATTTGTATCATTCTCTCACATTTAAATAGCATGTGGCTAAATAGAAGGTCTAGATTCAAAAACCTGTTCTTTCATACTGTGAAACAATGGATTCTTATATCCAGTGGGTAAGTCCGATGCCAGTCAGATTTTGGGGATTTGCCTAGGTGACCTACTCTTGCTGCATTTCATATTTTTATGTTTTTAACAAATTCTTCATTTCTTAATTTTCCCTGTTAATGTGACCAAGTGTGGACTTTTTTCTTTTTGAAAAATATTTTTCTATGAGTCCTTTAAATATGAGGTCTTTTCCTCTTCCCGTAATTCAGAGAGATTTCTTTTTCTCCAAGTATTTCCTCTCTTTTTCTCTTTCAGAGCCTTCATTGACTCAGCTGTTGTCACTTCCACTCATCTCCATATCTGGGTTTTACTTTTTGTGTTCTCTTCATACTTTCTGCCACCTCCTGGGAGAGCAAGTTCCTCATTTTTCTTCCCTACATCACTCCTTTCTTCACTGCTAAGCAGCCTGCTTTGTATCCCAACTACTGTGTTGCTTGTTTTAACCACTGTGTGGGAGTGGTTTTTGTAACCTTTATTTTGAAATAATTTCAAATGGAAAAAAAAAATTGAGAGAATGGTACACAGAACTCCATACTTTCACCTGGATCCTGTAATTGCTTTATCATTCCCTCTTCATAGATTTATATACACTTTATGTTTTTCTATACTTTTGCAAATGAACAGCAGGCATCATGCCTGCTCCTTTACCTCTGAGGACTTCAGTATATATTTCCTAAAAATAAGGACATTCTCTTGCAGAATTACAGTCCATTTATCATTAACACTGATAAAATACTATTATTTTAATAATATATATATATTATTAAATCTATATACCTTGTTCAAAGTACACTAATTGTACTTCTAATGTTCTTTATAGCAGTACCATACAATATCAATATAATGTAAGCCACAAAAATAAGCCAGAAATGTAATTTAAACGTTCTAGTACCTACTTTAAAAAGGCAAAAAGAAGCGAGTGAAATTAGTCTTAATAATGAATGTTATTAAGCCAATATAGCCAAGTAGCATCATTTCAACATCTAGTTAATATAAAAATGTACAATTGAGATATTTTACATTCTTCTTTCCATCCTAAAACCCAGTGTGTGTTTTACAGTCATAGCACATCTCAGTCTGGACTAGCTGGATTTCAATTATCCAGCAGCTGCCTGTGGCTGGTGGCCACCATAGTGGACAGCACTTCTCTGTAGCAAATGAAAAATAAAAAGTCTGGATTGCATCCAGGGTCCACATTGCATTTACCTGTCATGTCTCTTTAGCCTCCTTCATTTGTAACCTTAGTCCTTCTTGACTTTGGTGACAGTGACGTTTTTTAAGAGTACCAGGCAGTTATTTTGTAGAGTCTCTCACTTTGGGGTCGTCTGATATTTCCTCATGATTAGATTCAAGTTGTGCATCTTTGCCAAGGTTGCTACAGCTGCTGTACGTATTTGCTTATCACCCAATTTACATTTGGTTCTTTTTCTTGACTTCTTGTTCTTGCTTCATATTACTAGTACCCTCGCCATGTCTTTGAGGGTAAGTATTGTGCTTATGCTAAATGCTTTGGTCCCTCTGTTGCAGTTAAGCTGCTTCATGCTTAGTTTACTTTCACTCTTACTAGTTGTACCCTTTGGTGTCTAGTTACTGTAGCAGACGGTCTTAAGTTTCTCTAGGGCCTTAACCATTAGGCCGGGTAGTATGTGATGGGAAAGGGCCAAATCCTAGGTGATATCTCTGCAGATGTGTTTAAGGGAAGGAAAGGGGATGAGACCAGGGAAGAAAGCCCCAAGCATCACATCACTGCTATCAACTCGTCCATTTGCTTTCATTTCACTGGGCGTCTTCTCCAGGCAGTGATTCATCTCAATACTCAACACAAAGCAGGAACAGGAAGAAAAGACCTCCCTAGTCAGAAGCTTAGGACTTCCGTCATTACATAACTAATGTAATTAGCTTCCTTTAATAATGTTTGCCTTAAATTAAACTGTATTGGATAGCCTACCTTCTTTTCCTTCACTTTAATTAATTTATCTTTTTAGTATTTTTTAAATTTATTTTTTCTTATTTGTAGACTTTGTAAGCCTTTTCAAATGTTCCCCAGTAAATTATTGCATTAATCCTAGTGGAAGTGTTTTGTGGTGGTGATGGTGATTGTGGTGGGGGCTTTTCTTCTTTTTTTGGAGGGGGTTGTTTGTTTCTTTGTTTTGTTTTGTTTCACTTTCCACAGGATTGTTTAAACTTACATTTATTTCAGTCCTATTCAGTTTATGTTCTGCCATTCTACTTTTTACCTCTCGATTTCTATAATTAATTTTTTTCTAGATTTTCTTCATGCTATATAGACAATGCATTTGCTTGGTTTTGTTTTTGTTTATTTTCATTCCCTTTGGCAACAATCTTCTTTTTAATTCAAGTAGCTATCAACATAAAATAAGCATCAAGGATATTCTACTTTATCAATGCATCTATATCTTATTAGAATATTATCTTTTGATTAACTTTTATGGGAAACCTTTTCTGTTTTTTATTTTTCTCAGCTCTTCTCACATTCATTCTCCATTGATTTGAATTACTACTCAATTTATTTTAATTTGCTTTTTATTGTAACCGTTCTCCTAATCCCCAACTCATATCACAAATAATTCTTCCCAATTATTGTTCTTCTGTACTTATCTCTTCAATAGATACTCACTGATTTAGGATTTCTTACTATTTTAACAGCGTCATTTTTTTCAGGTCTATCTTAAGAGATCAGGTTTCTTTTTGAAGTAACCTTTGATGCCAAAAGTTGCTCATTAGTGGATGATTAAATTTATTTTCTGGGATTAAGTTACTTAAAACGAAAAAATTTGTGAAAGTTTTTGTATTTGGATAACAGCTTGCTCGAATTAAAACCTAAATTATACACCTTGTAACTCTGCTTTTGGTTTGTACATGATTTTCCATTACAGTGACAGAAAACGTAGTCCTTATTTGCTTAGGAGTTCTATACCTTTACATGAAATCTTCTCTTTTTCTCTTGTAGATAAAATAAAATAAGATATTTGATTATGCATGATGATCTCATTTTTTAGATGTAGATGGTATCTTAAATAGGGCTTATTTATACCTTCAACTATTTTATTTGTGGTGACATTTTTCTTCTAATGGATCTTTTTTTTTAATCTTTGATTTTTTGGTTCATTGTTGTTTGCTTATTCATCCCACAAATCTATTCAGAGCATCCACTGTGTGTAGGCATGTGCTCAGTTTATTTCTCTTTATTCCTTCTCTTTCTTTGGCAAGTCCTGTCTCTCCCAGAGTGCTCCATTCTCTAGGTTCATCTTCATCTTTTCATATTTCTTTCTTGCTTTACGTATTTCCCCCTAGTTCACTGTCTCTGTTTAGTTTCCAATAGCATCCAATTCCACATTTTATCTATATTATCATTGTTGACTTCTTCTCACCCCTCCCCTAATAATGAACGCTTCTGAAATAGGTATAATGTCTTTCTTCCACATTTCAAAAATAGATTGCAACTATTCTCTAAATCCTGTTTTGTTTATCTTTCATTTCATGGTTTACTGATTCCATAGCCTCTAACCCCACCTCACCCGCACCCAGGTTCTTAATTCATATGTCTTCTTTCATATTGCCAGACATTCTTAGTAGTTCAAAATCACTCTTCTTTTTTTAATCATTCTTCCTTGAGTTTCTTATGATGATTATGAATGCTATTCCTGAAACCTTTGCTTCAGACTATTTTATTGGCATTTAAATGGACTTGAAACTGAAAGGGTCATAGCCTCTGGTTCTGCCTACCTCCTGGAAATCAACAAACTGTATTTCTTGAGCCTATCCACTCTTAAATAAGGCATGCCAATACTGGATTGACCATTCAAAATGATATATTATAAAATTGGTAAAAGTTTTGTACTGGTATAAGAATAATTTGCAGATGTCTATAAAATATAAAAATGCAAATGCCCTTGTACCAGCAATTCCACTTCCAATAAGTTTATCTTACAGATTAAAATATATACATTATATAAAGTATTACTTTCCTTTTATCTATCAAGGTAAAGTCCCATTACCACTGAAAGAGTAAGTTAATTTATTGATAACTTGCTTGCCATTTACTCCTGCTGGCTGGCAGTTTAAAGAGCCCATGGTTCCTGCATCTCATTCATGTAGCTTCAGTAGTCACCTGTTTTGAACTGATTTGAGGAGGAAGAAAGATTGGATTCATTGGCAAGTCATGGATCAGTTATTATGTAAGCTCTAATGCTACCAGTTTCCTTGGCAGAATGGATGTGATTAACATTTAAGCATCGACACCAACCCATGCATTTTCACTTACTATTTCCTTCCAACCTGTTTGCCAGTTCCTGTGTTATGATCCCAAGAAAGGCATACTTTAATAATAAAGACTTAATTATCCCTTTGCATGAAAATTTTCTAAACTCCAAAAAGCTTTATGAAATTGCAGGAGAGGGAATATACAAAGGCCATTAAGCAACAGCATTATGTATGGTTACCCAGGACTTTGCACACAAAACTCTGCTAAAGCTAATGGCATTTATGTACTTAAGTTTTCCAAACAATGAGTTGAAAAATATACCCTTAAGAATTGTTTATGCCAAGAGAGACCAACTATTTATAATCACAAGAGGAGTTTCTGCAAAGGTCTGTGCCAGGCACAACCGTCCTGGCAAACATCCCTCCCAGTTTGCAAGTACTCTACTCTACTGTTTTGGGCTGGAAGTGAAGCATGAGGACAAAGACATACTTGCAGCTTTTTCCTAGTCTCAGTTAAATTCAGAATGAAAGAACAAACATATAAGAGGACAAAGGGTATAGAAAAATAACAACACAGGCAGCCCTGCCTTATTTTAGTGAAAGGATTAATACGTGCGGCCCTGCAGTAAAGCCAATCGCCTGTGATCAGGGAATAGTATAGTTGTAATCCCTTTACTAGACCGCTGAGTTGATTGATTAAATTGAAAGTTGTGAGTCAGTGCCCCCAGAACATCTTGGAAACTTCCAGTCTCTGCATATTCATACAGTCCTAATGACCTTCCACTGGAAGGAAAAGTGTGCGCTACCTGCAGAGAACACAAGAAGAAAGGCTTGGGAGGAAGCTAAACTTTTTCACAACCTCCATCAAGAGTTTAATTAAACTCTCTCTAACATAATAAGCTTGGTTCAATTTAAGAGTAGAACGTGCCATGTTTTCCCCGCACATGGAGCTTCCCAGGGTCTTGCTGCTCAAGTGGAAAGAACAATGGAAAGCAAAAGGCTTTCTCTTCACATCTGGCTCCTCAAAATAGGGCTAAGAAGCTTTCTAGAGGGTGGTGCTGCCTGGGACAGTTAGTGTTTACAGATGTGAGTGGCTTTCAGTCATTGAATGCAAATGGCATTTGCTTTGTTTCACATAGCCTGGGAAAACCAAGAGGAGGAAGAGGAAGAATGTTCCTTTATCCGCCCACCCACATTAAGATTCAGGACACAGTCTTTTCAGCTGTTATTGGGTCCCTAAGCAACCTTTGAAGAGAGCTATACATCTGTCCGGCTGTCCCTACCACAGCGGACATGGATTCATTTGGCTTTGCTTCTCAAGTCTCTGGTTCCGTCCTTGGTCCTTTGACAAAATTTTTAGGTAAACATTTCTTGCCTGCAGACCTGAGTGGCTACCCAGCTCTTGGGCTAATTCTGCCTCCGTCTTAAACTTCTATCTGTCATCTGAAGGTGGGCTCAACAACAACAACAACAAAAGAGGGTTCGCTTTTAAAGTGGAGGCTAAAAGCCAGAAAAATATGTTTAAGTAGCAAGGTGGGAGAAAGCAAATCTCAACACCAAATAATAGTCATTTGAGAGCTGAAAGGGAGCACTTCTCTGATGTGAGAGAAACTATAGTCTAGGTTTCTCTTGCCCCAAGAGGAAAAGAATGGCCAATGGTGAGCACTCTGCAGAAAGGCAGTACATACACAGACAGCCTCAATGATTGTGAACTTGGAAGTCAGATCCAATGTGAAGTCATGAATCTGAGACTTACTATAGGGCCTTTTGAAAGTTGCTTAACCTCTGTGCCTCAGTCTCCTTATCTACAAAGCTGGGGTAATCAAAGCCCCTACCTCATGAAGCTGCTTTGAGGACGGCTTGGGTTCAAAGCTAAGTTCCTTCCTTTACTAGTCATAAGACCTTGAAAAAGACACCAACTGACCTTTTTTGAGCTCTGATTTTGCCTGATAAAACCAAAACCTACAAAACTGGGTTACTGGAAGGTTAGATGAGTTAATCCTCTTACAGTTCTTGAAACAGACTTGATAGATAGTGAGAGCATACAGAATGTTACCCATCTTTTCCTTTAAAATGAGAAAATTATTAAATGGGTCTTAGCTTAGTACCAGACACACAGCAAAAGCTGTGTTGGTTACAACTGTAGTGTGCTTATTTCTAGCCTTGTCGTTATACCCACCCAAATTCTCAACCTTTAAATCAGAATTTAGCTCTGATCTTGGGCAAGTCCTCTCATCAGATTGGCTTCCGTGACCCAGTGAGAATGCACTGAATTTCCTTCATGTCCTAAATGGACAGAGGGCTGAGTTTCAGGTATATTTTATCATTCCTAACTTTACAAACACTGCTAAAGATGCATGGCCCCAATTTTAAGATTAAAAGACACTTTACAAAAGACCTCATTCTACAGACAGCCTAACTGTCAATGAAGAAAGAGTGTTCGCATTTGTGACTTCTTCCCCCTCAGAAAGGAATTTAATAACAAACATACATTTCACAATCAGCCAGGCAAACACATGGAACTAGTCAGCTAATTTTAATTGTAAGTTAGTATTTACTGCCTTGTATTTTTGTAAATCAGCTAAGGGAAGTAAACAGAGTTTGGGATTTATGTGCTCTGGGGTTTCTGTTGGCCCAGATCAGTTTTACTTGGTTTCTCTCCCTTCCTCCAACCTCCCCAAGTCCACATAAGCAATTCATACGTGGAATCTGCCTCAAATTCTTCTAGGACCTGGGTAACAACCAATTAGAGAAGAAGCGAAGCTGGGATGAGATAAGGAAATCAACTTCGTTGTTGAGCTGAGTCTGGCCCCTTCTGTCTTCGCCAGGCCAAGTCTTATCAGCCTTTTTGTTTCAGCCTAAACCATCGCTTCTTCAAGGAAGTCTCTCCTGATACCCCTCCCTGGACTGGGTCTGGTTCTCAAAGCCCCTTTACAACCCTTTGTACCCTTCCAGCTATTTATGGTTTAGTAGGACTGCTGCAGGTTTCCTTAGGGTCATGTTCCTCTAGATATGCATCTAATTTAAAGTTTTACAGAATTCAAGCTTAATCCTAACAAAGGATTAAGACTGCTTTTTAAAACCAGCTATGAAATGGTACAGCTGTGTACCAGTCACATAAACAGTTTAAAACTCACTCAGTCACCAACTCTGAAATTATGATTCTTGACAATTCTTTTTAATCTGGGAGAGGGGGGATTTACATTGTTTTACGTTTTGTGTCCAGCTGGACTTTAGTACTATTTTTATATTTTTTTATTAATCTATGTATATATTTCTATGCCCCAAATTCACATCCACATAAAATGAAGCTGCCCTGTAATTATTTGTTTAAATAAATTAGCTGTCTTCCCCTCTAATGGATAGTGTCCAGGAACTGTGGCTACCCATTGCTTATTGCAGTACATCCAGTGCCCAGCAAACTGCCTGGCTCGTGGTAGGTAATAGAAACTGACCTCTTCTGAGAGTCTAAAAATAGGAACAATTTTCTTTTCTCCATAGACAGGAAGGACAGTGCTGTCTTCCATCTCAAAGACAGAGGCAAGACTTATCTTCTCCTTTGGGCTCCAACATTCTGTCTACTCCTACATCATGGAACAGATCCTAATTGGCAAAAATTATTTATCAATCTGTTTCTTACACTAGAGTCTCAGTTCTCTGAGGGCAGGGACAATGTCTTGTTCATAACTATACCACCATCTCTCAGCCTGTGCAAAACAGTAGACCTGTGTGAGTATCAGGTGGATAAACTAGCCTCCTGGGGTCCACCCCACCCCTTGTAATGAATGCCACATAGGGCAGAATCTAAACCCACTCTAAAATCTATCTTGGTTAAATGCATCCTGCTTCCTTTAATCTATAAGATCTGGGGAAAAAAATCTCTCATATCTTCAACTATGGGACATGCAATTATAATTAGCACTTTCAAGGTACTGTGAATATCAGAAATAACATTGGACAAACTTCCTGTATGATCTTTTTCCTCACCTTCAATTTCCTGTGTCCTCTTTGCTTTTTCTTCACCTTCTGTAATGGTTTGTGAGAGACCTCAAAGAAAGGCATTGGAATTAATTGGGACCATCACTCTATCCTTAGCTCCAGCATAGTATTTGATAGGGAATTAGTGGTCAATGCATGTTTTTCAGTGGGCTTACTGTAAGAAGTCTTTTCCACTTTCAAGAAAGTATTCTAGCTACTTAAGACAATCATAGGAAGGGGGAATGTCTATGTTCTAAAAATCTTAATGAACTTATCAGAATTGTACACACAAAACTCCTCTAAAGCTAACAGCATTTACGTGCTTAAGTTTTCCAAACAATGAGTTGAAAATATACCTTGAAGAACTGTTTATGCCAAATAAGGCTGACTGTTCATGATCATGACTGGCATTGCTGCCTGTTTTGTGCCAGCCACTGCATTCCTGCCAAACATCCTCCCAATTTGCAAGGATTCTTGGGTTTCACATTGGAAATAAAACAGTAAAATGCCTCTTCAACCCAACATATGTGGGTCTTATTCTTCATTAGTACTGACTGAGGCTACACTGATTAGAATAACATCTTAGCTCTGTTTTGAAATGCTTATTTGGGTTGACAAAGTGACATGGATTTTCAACCAAAGGGCATGGAAACAAGTGAATAGAATTGTGATGTCAGTTCGAGTTCTTAACACACAACACTTGGAACATGGCTCACACCACTTCTGTGCCAGAGGCACCAAATGAGAAGTTGTCAGTCAGATATTTTCATCAGCCAAAGCAAGAAATCGGCTCCCCATCCTGGTGGCTGCTGGGCCAAAACTTGCAGAAAAAAGCAAAAAGCAAGGAGCTGGCAGGCCAAGGTCTTAGATTTGCTAATCACAGCTACCAGAAATTATATACTTGGAGAGTAATTCACAACAAATAGGACTTACAGACAAAAGTGCTCCTGAAAAGTGAGCCTGCTGAAGGCCTTTGGGCCTCCTTAAGACTCAGCCCAGCCCCTGGGTTCTAGAACTAGTGATTTTATTTTCTTTTTTCTTTTTAAATAGACTTTATTCTTTTAGAGCAGTTTCAGGTTCACAACAGAATTGAGCAGAAAATACAGATAGAACCAGTGATTTTCCTTGTTGGAAGAATTTTGGAAGAGCTTAGCCACCGATCATTGTCCAAGGTCATCATACCTAATGGTTAAGCATGTAGACTCTGGAGCCAGACCAAATCCTGCCTTCACTACTTACTGTCTGTGAGATGTTAGGCAAGTCACTTGATTAACCTCTCTGTGCCTCAGTTTTCTCTTCTATAAAATGAAGATGATAACAATGCCAATTTCATAGGATTGTTGTGAGGATGAAGTGAATTAATAAACGTAAGGACCTTAGAAGAGTGCCTGGCATATGTTAAGTGTTATATAATTGTTAGTTATTATTGTAATTCATTTTAAATGTATTTTTATTAAAGTATAGTCAGTTTACAATGTTGTGTCAACTTCTGGTGTACAGCACAATACTTCAGTCATATAAGAACATACATATATTCATTTTCATATTCTTTTTCACCATAAGTTACTACAAGATACTGAATATAGTTCCCTGTGCTATACAGTATAAACTTGTTGTTTATTGAATTTTGTGAGAATCCGCCTGTATTTCGAAGTGAGAGACACTGCCAGAGTTCAGTAGGTGTTCTGTGTGATTCACTGGGTTTGTAGATGTAATTCTTGGTGTATTTGTGGGAGAGGGCGAGCTGTGAGTCTCTCTAATCAGCCATCTTGGCTCAACCTATAATTCATTTTTTTGTGATCAACTTCTTGCCTTGGATCCCAGGCCTCATAATTGGGTCTCAATCATTGGCATTCATTGATTCCATAGTTATCTAAGGACTGACTACTGTCCAGCAAACAGTAATGTTGCCCTTAATGTTGCCTTGCTCCCCAGTGAGACCCACGTGGAAGCTCTGTGTTTTTCTTCCAGGGATGAGATCCCTCCCTTGTTCCTACCAATCCTTCCAAGCCCTGAAATTCTGCCTCTTACTGCTGCCAGACCTGCCTGATGCCCAGTGTCCCGGGTCTCCTACCACCGGGAAGTCCTTGACCTGCCCACTCATCTGCCCTCCTGGTCTCTCTGTCTCATCTTTAAGCTCACCTGCCTGGTCTGGTCTTGATTCTGACAGCACCCTTGCAACTTGTTCGAGCAATGAATAAATTAACCCTTTATTCCCTCCAAAGAAACACTAGGAAGTCAGACCTTATCAAATCAGGGGAATTCCTGCTGCCATCTTATTGCAATAATTTAATCTCTAAAAAGTTTAGGAAAAAACCTCCAACAACACTAAGGAAATATCCCTCTAGTCGTAAATTATCCCTCCTCATCAAGAGAAAATAGACTTCTCCTGCTCAGAATTGCACAAACAGAATTCTTCCATTTCACCAGAGCTCCAGGGAATAATAGGCCACCAGCTGCCTCCTTGAGCTGCAGGTTTCAGGAACTTGGAAAGGGGAATTTTCCATCCTGACTGTTGCCTTTGCAGTGTTCTCAGCTGCCAGCACATGGTGGTGGGCGTAGGTCTCAGCCAACCTTTGTGTTCCTAAATAATAAAGCTAAGAGACTGTCCTCCTTCTCTACAGAGCCCTGGGCACTCATCAGTCAACCAACTTTCCTGTGTACACCTCCTATATGCAGGCCTTCAGAAGTTTTTTTAAAAAAAAGTCACCTCTTTATATATTTTTAAAAAACGTTGATGAAAAAGCTAGTACTGAAGGCAAGATGAACAAAGTTTTATACTACTAAAATGGAAGGGACTTGCCCAAGGTCATGGATCCCAGATATGGTAGATCCAGAATATAATGACATCACTCTGGATTAAAACACAGATTCTTCAGCAGGGCTCCATTCACTGGGACCTGCTCCATACCAGTCTCATCTCTTGTTCCTCTGCAGCTTGTCCTCCTGGCTCCACATCCATCTTGTGTTTCCAAACACCACCCTGCTCACTGTGATCTCCAGGCCTTTGCACAGGCTGTTTCATGAGCTTGCAACACCCTGTTCTGCACCCACCCCCTTCACCTAGCTGATTGCTGGCCACTCTTTTGTTCTCAGCATAAACCTCATAAACCCTACTTTTGCCTCAGAAAGCCCTTTTTAGTTCCCCAGTCTGGATTAGCAGCCCTCCTCCTTTCTGCTTCAGCCTTATTCTCTCATGACATTCCCATCCTGCATTATCATTGTTTACATGTTTGATCCCCCTAATATGCCGAGACAGGACAGAGCCCTTGTCTGGTTCGGCTCAGAATCCCCAGGACCTTGTATACGACTTAGAGCATCTAACGTGTCACCAGTGAGGATTTGTTGTATTCAGATGAACCAAACTCTCTTCTCTACTAAATTGCCTCTCTGACAGGTCAAATCCTAAAATAAAGATACTAGCTTTGCAAGTCCTGGCTAATGACTCCATGCAGGTTGAGTGCCTGGCCCAGAGTACATGACCTCTGATCTTTAAAATGTGCTGGGGTAACCTTTGACCTCCTATCTGCACCTCTAACAGACAGCGCATCGCTTGTCATTTCCCTTTCACCGTCCCCATTACATGAGAATTAAACTTTTGGTTTCCATACAATGCAGCTCAAGCCTGGGGTAGTCCAGAATGAGCCCTGAGAGACAAGGAAAGAAAGATAACACTGCTTCTACCTTCACATTTTGTTTTTTTAAAAGTGGATTTTGTATTGAAATATTAACGTACATACAGAAAAGTGTGTAAATCCTAAGTGTATAGGTCACAGTTTCCCATTTCTTTGAACACATTCATGTTATCAGTATAAAAATTAAAAAATTATAGGATTCCAGGAGCATCCTTTTTATCCTCTTTCAGTCAGTCCTCCACTGAGAAAGGGCAACCACCATCTTGACTTATATCATAAATTAATTTTGCCTGTTTTAAAACTTTTTATAAAAAGAATTTTACAGTGTGTCTGGCTTATTCTGTTTAGCTTTGTAGTTTGTGAGATTCATCTATATGGTGTTGTGTAATGTTGGTTTGTTCCTTCTCATGGCTGGGTAATATTCCATTGCATGAATATACTACATTTCATCTTTCCATCTTATTATGGATGAGCATTTGCGTAGCTTCTAATTTAGAACTATTACGAATAGTGCTGTGTAAGCATTCAAGTGCATGTCTTCTGGTATATGTATATATTTCTGTTGGAGTAGAATTACTGGGTCATAAGATATGTAGCCCAGCTTTAGTAAATTCTGTTAAACAATTTTCCACAAGAGAGGTCTGGTGAACCTATTATCTTGGTCAACACTTGATATTGTTGGTCTTTTTTATTTTAGCTACCTGGTGTATGTGTAGTGATATCACAGTGTGATTTGAATTTGAATTTCTTTGATTTAGACTACTATGTTATTATTGGTCATTTGGATAATCTGAAGTGCCTATTAAGGTCTTTTGACCACTTTTTTCTATTGAGTCATCTGCCTTTTTCTTATTGGTATGTAGGGATTTTGTATACATTATAGACATGAGTCCTTTGTCAAGTATATGTAATACATTCTGTGGCTTGCCTTCTTAATTTCCTAATCGTTTGATCAACAGAAGATTTTAATTTTAATGTAATCCAAATGATCTTTTCCCTTCATGGTTAGCACTCTTTGTGTCTCATTTAAGAAATCTTTGCCTACGTCAAAGTCATGAAGATTTTATTCTATGTTGCCTTCTAAAAGCTTTATTGTTTTTACTTTTCATGTCTAGATGTTAAGGAGGTCTATAATTGAATTTGTGTATGGTGTGAGGTAGGGGTCAAGATTCTTTCCCCCCCCCAGAATCATTTATTGGACTGCTCAGTCTTTCCTTTCCATATTGGTGTTACCTTTGTCATATATTAAGTGACTGTATATCTGTAGGTCTATTTCTGGACTCTGTATTCTGTCATTCTGTTCATTGATCTGTTTGTCTATCCTTTATGTTTGGAAGTGTTAGTTCTCCAGCTTTGTTCTTCTTCAAGATTATTTTGGCTGTTTTAGTTTCTTTGCATAAATTTTAGACTCATGATTTCAATTTTCATTTTAATTTTCATTTTTTAAAAACCTGCTAGTATTTTTTTGGGGTTCATGTTGAATTTATGGACACATTAAGGAAGCTATGACAACTTTGCATTATTGACTCTTCTAATTAAATGAATGTTTTATTGCTCTATTTATTTAGATTTACTCTAAGTTCACTCAATTTTTTATAGCTTCCTGTGGTGAAGAGCTCTTGCTCATTTTTCACTAGATTTATTTTTAGATATTTTATGATACTGTAAATATAGCTTTTAGAAAATTCATTTTTTGTAACTGATATATAGAAATTAAATTGATTTTGTATATTGAACTAATATCCAGAGACCTTGCTAAATGCACTTATTAATTCTGTTTATATGTAGATTATTTTGAAAATTTTACATACACAACTATATCTTCTGTCAACGGTTCCTTTCCAATCCTTATGCCTTCTATTTCTCTTTCTTGCCTTACTGTACTGGCAACTGCCTCCAGTTCAATTTTGGGTAGATAGTGGACATTCTTGCCTTGTTCCTAATCTTGTGGAGAAAACTTCTAATGTCTCATTATTAAGTATTACTTTTGCCATGTCTTTTTTGTATATATTTTTATCAGATAAAGTTGCTGAGATTTTTATTTCTCATGAATGGATACCAAATGTAATCAAATGCTTCTGTATCTATGAAGATATTCGTATATTTTTCTTTTTTTTCTGTTAATATAATGAATTATATTGATTAAATTTTGAATATTAAGCCACCCCTGTATCCCTGGAATAAACCCTATGTGGTTGTGATATGGTATCATTTTTCTAAGTACCTGGGTATAGAATTTGCTAATACTTTGTTTGAGGTTTCTGCATCTATAGTCATGAAAGAAATTGGACCCCTATTCTTCACTTTTACCCTCAATTTTGAGGTGGAATTTTTCTTTTACCCCATCCTGACTCCTCTTTCAAGCTATGTATGAAATTGGTTCAAAAGATTTTGCTTCTATTATTAGCTTAGCAAACTTTCACCAGAGCCTCCAGCTTCCCTCTCCCAGGCAGAAGAAAAAAACCTTCCCATAATCAAGATCCTGGTTCAACCGCTCACAGGCAATGTGTCCACTGGCAAATTACAAATCCTCTCTGAGCCTTTGTTTCCTCATCAATGAAAGGGAATTGAGAAGTAAATTAGCTGATACATATGAAAGCACCTAGTACAAGTGTTTGCTCAGTAATTTCTATTTCTCACTATCTCTTCTCTCCACGGCCTAAAACATTTTTAAATACAGAGGAGCACTGGCTTACTTATTTACAGAGTTAGCTGACAGTTAAGATTTAAACCTGAAAAATGAACTAATTGGAATGGGAGAAGTCTTTTTTTTTTTTTTTTGGTTACACTCTAAAAAAACAAAACAAAGTTATTTACTGCTCCAGCTAAGTTTTTAAATACAAGCTCCTAGATTTTTAAAATTAGATAAACATTGCTAGAATTTTATCATTGAAAGTGCTAGAATTCTTTCCCTGGGGCTTCAAACTCAGGTGTAAATGGTGTATTAAACATTTGAAAGTTGTCCAGGGATATACCCTCTCTTTCATATGTAACAATTTTTATATAGAAAAGACAGCTTAGAAGGACACTTTTAAGTGAAGTCCTTCTTTCTAGAAATTTAACCCCAGTGCTATTTGTCAGAGCACAATAAACCTTTAACCAGTCTCTAGACTAGCAATGGGGATAGGAGTTTGGAGGTGACCTGAGATTATGTTATTTACCTCTGAGATGAAAACCAGGTGATTGGCTAGGCTTTATAAATGTCCAAATAAATCAGAGGTCAGAAGTTCAGAAAAATTGTGTTGGGAAATCTGAGTTTAAAGAAGGCTGAAATTTATGAAAGCCAAGAGCCAATACCCACAGTGTTGTCAGAGGCACTAGATAGGCACTGTCCTATTTATTCCCCTGGTGTCCCTACTCCAAGAGTTGATTCCAGTGTCAGCCATAGGTAGCATCAGAATGACTTCTTAAATAACTCTGGACTTGGCCCAAGCTGTGACCCTAGGGGAATAGAGGGGGCATGGCCTTGGCAGACCAGATGATAATCTCAGCTCTGCCATTTATCAGCAACTCAGTTCCCTCATCAATAACATGGGGTTGGTAACTGACCTACCAAGTGTGACCACTGTGAGAACAGGAGAATATTAGCTATGAAGTGCCTGATGCAGGGAATGTGCTCAATAAGTGGATGATAATGATGACAATGGCAACAATGATGATGACAATGACAGTGGAAATAACATCCGTAGCTTTGGGTGCAGGATGCTGAAGGGTCATCTGTGTTCTATAAAACTACTCTGTTTACAGAAACAAGAGGAGCAGCCCCAGGTGGCTCTTGTCTAATCTCCAGACTTTTATGGATCTCTAGACCCAGATACATGATCTTAATTGAAAGTGCCATGTCTCAACTTCCCCAAAAGCAGAGCCTGAGGCAAGGATTTGGTGCAGATAGTTTATGTAGAAGGAGATCCAGGAAGCAGGAGTGAAGGAATTGGGGGAAAATGATAAAGAGAAGGAATCTACCTAAGAGTGCATTTTGAGGTCACTGGCATCAGTGTACCTCTGAAAAGTGTGTAGAATGCCTTCTAGAATTATCCATCTTCCAGAGTTGTCCACTAGCACCCACCACTCCATAGCTGAGTATTGTCTTCAGGAGCACCAACTTCCCTGAACTCCTAGGCACTTGCTTGCTATCCAAGCAGGTACTCAAGGCTTCAGAGAGGACCATGAGGCAGTAAATGGAAAGAAACGCGATACACTCGAGATAGATACTCACTGGCAGGTGAGTGTGTGCTCACATCTGCCTCCCACTGTTATGGGCTGAAGTCAGAGGTAGATGGAGGGTGTGTGATACAGAGCATCAAATGCAACTACTGCAGGCCAGATCTTAGTTCAAGGGCAGGCTCCTCCTGCATGCTGTCTACCTGCCACATGTGCCTTACAGCTGTGAGAGACCCCAGTCCCCAGTAAGACCTATCCTTTCTCATCTCTACTTCCCAGAGGGGCTACCTGCACATTTGGTCCTTACACTTAGTAGTGCTTAGACCTATCTAAGATTCCACAGTTGTGCTGACTGAATGATATTTACTAGACACATGTAGCTATTAAAATTTTAATGGATTAAAATCAAATAAAATTTAAAATTAAGTTCCTTAGTCACACTAGATACACGACATTTCAAGTGCCCAATAGCCACACGTGGCAAGTGGCTATTGGACAGTGGAGTATAGAACACTTCTATCTTCCCAGAAAAATTCAGTTAGAGCTTTTCTAGAGTGAGCCTGCTGGGACAAAATCCTGGCTCTACCACTTACTAGCTGGGTAACTCTGAGCAAGTCACTTAACATTACTGTGCTTTAACTTCCTAATCTGTAAAATGGGATTATCTCAAGGATTAAATAAACAATAACATATAAAGCACATAGTAAAGTCTCACTAGATATTAATGATTATTATTTCCCAGTTTCTCAGGCAATTCCTATGTGAGGGAGGCAGTTGTTAAAGATCCTTCAGTCCCAGTAGAGGTCCCAGGTCCTTTGGGGCTCATCTCTGGGTTCCTAAATTGTCTCGACACTCAAGATGTCCCTGCCATGTGTCGCCAAGTCTCAGAACAGAAATGCTTCTTTGGTCACTGCCTCCGTCTCAGCCTCTTTTCAGTCCCTCTCCCTGACTCCAGAAGATGGAACCTGAACGCTGATTATAAACTTAAGTCAGGGGCTCTACTGCCTGCTTCTGAGAACTTCTGTCTGTACACTCGACTCATTCTGCTGCCATTTTCCCACCACATGTTCCACCCACCCGATGGGCGTCTATACCCTTTCAATGCTGACTGCCACCTGAACCACAGCTAAGCTTCCAGCACCACTTGGAAAACCCAGATATCCTCTAGAACATTGCCTTAACCAAATAGACAGGTCCTATGCGTGTTCCAGTTTGCTTCCAACTCCTGCCTTCCCTGGAGAAATGGAATATTAATATTAAAAATAGTATTTATTGAATGTTTATTATATAACAGGAATTGTACTGTTTTTCTATGGATTTCCTTCTGTATTACCCATAGTAATACCTACATGGTAGTACTATTGTTATCTCCATTTCACAGATAAGAAAACTGAGTCTTAGAAAACTTAGGTAGTTTATTCAAGGTCACATAGCTAGTAAATGATGGAAACAGGAATGTGGTGATGACCTTAAACCAGTAGGAGGTCTCTTTTATCTTTCAAGACATTTGAAAGAAGGATGAGCTGATACATCCAACAACATGAATGAATTTCAAATGTATTTATGCTAAGTTAAAGAAGTCAAACTCAAAAGTCTATATACTGTATGAGGCCATTTGTACTATATTCCAAAAAAGGTTAAAGTGTAGGGACCAAAAACAGATTAGAGGTTACCTAGGGCTGGGGATGGAGGAATGGGGTTGGCTACAATGGATATGTGGCTTTTTTTTTTTTTTTTTGGTAATAGAACTATTCCATATTTTGATTATGATAGTGGTTACATGATTGCATGCGTTTGTCAAAACTTGCTAAACTACACATTAAAGAGGATGAATTTTATTGAATTTAAAGTATACTTTTATTTTTATATGGAAAACAAAACAGACAGTAATTTTCTCCCAATTGCCCCCAGAGATGGTCCAACTGTGGGAATAGAGGGGAGCAAAGTCAAAGTTTCAAAGACTTGGTTGAGTAAATGAGCTCAGGTGGGAGTTCAGGATCAGACTGCAAGGATTTGAGAAAAAAATTCAAGGAGAGGAAGTGAAAAATAGTACACTTAAATTTCCTGAAAAGCCTGGAGATGCAGGAAAGACAAAAGGTAGGCTTTGTGGAAGGAGAGCATTGATGGAAATTTTTTTCACCCAGAATGGGAAAACTTGAACTTCTTTATTTCAAGGGAGAAATGCTTCAGTGAAAAAGAGATAAAAGGTTTACCTTACCCATGTATTTACTTTCTCTGGAACTCTATCCTTTCATGTAGATCTGAGTGTCCATCTGTTTTCATTTCCCTTCAGCCTGAAGAACTTTTAATATTTCATATACTGCAGGTGTGCTGGTAATAAATTTACTCAGCTCTTATTTATCAAAAGAGTGTTTTATTTCATCCTCAGTTTTTGAAGGATATTTTTGCAGGATATAGAATTCTAGGCTGACAGGTTTTTTATTTCTTTCAGAACGTTTGAGGTGTCATTTCATTATCTTTTGGATTGTCTTGTTTTTGAAGTCAGCAGTCATTCTTTTCTTTGTTTTCCTGATTATAATCTGTCTTTTATTGCGTCTGACTCTTTTAAGATTCTCTCTCAATCTCTAGGTATCATCAATTGATTATGATGTGTCTAGGTGTAATTTTCTTTGTTTTAATCCTGTTTGGAGTTTATTGAGTTTCTTGGATCTGTAGGTTGATATTTTTCATCAGGTTTGGGAAATTTTCAGGCATCATTTCTTTAAATATTTTATAACTCAGTTTCTCTTTTGTCTCCTTCAGGACTCCAATCACTGCTATGTTAAACTGCTTGTTGTTCTAAAGGTCACTGAGACTCCATTTTTTTTCCAACATTTTTTTTCTCTGTGCTTCATTCCGCGTTGTTTCTATTACCCTGTCTTTTAGTTTACAAATCTTTTTGTTTGCAATGTCCTAATACAGATATATTTTTCAGTTCTAAAATTTCCATTGGGTTTTTAAAAACAGTCTGTTTCTCCACTGAGGATCCCTGTCAGTTGACTCAGTAAGTCTATTCCTTAAATTCTTTAACATATTGCTAATAGGTGTTTTAAAGTCCTCATATGATAACCCCAACATACCTGTCAGCTCAAGAACTTTTTTATTGACTGGAGTCTCTTCATAGTTATAAATCATATTTTCCTGCTTCTGAACAATTTTTGATTTTATGATAGACACTGCAGATGCTACATTGTTGAGTGCATTGTTGAGTGTCTGGATTTGTTGTCTTCCTTTAAAGAGTATGGAGGTTTGATCCAGCAGATTTACTGATAGATTTGCTTGATTCACTTTCAGGGCTTGTTTTCTAAGCTTTGTTAGGCCCATGCTTTAGGACTAATGTAATTTTATTCCTAATATGTGGCTTTTCTAGGGTCTCAGTTGAACATATGAAATGATTAGCAAGGTCTCCCCAATATGGATGGTTGGGAGTCCTGCATCTCTAGCATTGTGTGATCTCTAATTTCCATTCAGCTCTTAGCTCCCCAGTGGCTATTCTCTCCCAGGCCTTGTGGAGTGTCACCCTGCACGGGTGTAGCTTAGTGTTTGGTCACAGAGTCAAAGGGACTTTTATGCATATTTCTGATTTCTCTGTGCAGCTCCCTCCTCCCTGGCGTTCTTAGCAGTAAATCCTATCTACCTTAGTAGCCTCAACTTCCTACCTCTACGACATCAGCTTAGCCAGATTGCCGTTCTCTGCTGTGCTCCACTTTCCTGCACCACGAACCAGAAAATGTCCAGGACAAACCTGGGACTCATCTCTTGTGTTTCCCTTCTCTCAGGGATCATAGTCCTTTGCTATCTGTTTTCCAACTTCTGAAAACTGGTGCTTCATATATTTTGCCCAGTTTTATAGTTACTTATGTCCGGAGGGCTAGTCCAGTGCCATTTGCTACATCAGAATCAGAAGCAGAAGTTAGACGAGCATATATATAGATTTGGGAGTTGTCTGTAGACAGGAATATCTTAATCTCCTCTCCACAGTGCCTTCAAGATAAAATTAAAACTTACTGTGAAGACATACATATCCCTTTATGATCTGCCTGGCTGACTGGCTTCATCACCAATAATTCCTTTCTTACAAATACACACACATACGCACACTACCTTGACCTACTTTTGGTTTTCCATGAACCTCTGGCTTTTGTTATGCTCTTCTTTTGTACATACTGGTCCCTCTGCAAAAACACCCTCCCTTCTCTCCCCTCATTGCCTTGCTAACTCCTACTTAATCCTTCAAAATGCAGCTCAACTGCTGTCTCCTCCAGGAAGCCTTCTCTGGTACAGAATGGGTTAAATGCCCCCTTACTTGTGCTTTTATATTAGCATGCTTTTGCCTTTAGCAAAGCTGTATTGCAAATACTTTATTGTAATCACCTGTTATGACTTGTCCTTCGTGCCCTCCACCCTACCCTCCAGACTGAACATCTCAAGGACAGGGGCCCAGTCTGATTCTTTTCAGAGTCTCCATGGCCTAGCACTGGTTTTAGGAAACTTTTTCTATAAAGAGCCAGATAATAACTGCTTTGGGGTTTGCAGGCCAGACAGTCTCTATTGTAACTACTTGACATGCCCTTGCAGCATGAAACTAGCCATGAACAATATACACAAAATGTAAAATAAAAAACCTTCTTGGAACAAGAACAGGCAGTGTGCTGTAGCTTGCTGATCCCTGGCTTAGCACCTAGTGTTTTCCTAGTAAATGTTTGTTCAATGAATTAGTTAATAGAATAGAATAGAATATCATTATTGGAGGCCTCAGGGGAAACGCAAGGGAATGTCATTGATCGCCTGAGTGTAAGAAGTCTCCCTGGAATGGAAAAGTGACATTTCTCATGAGACCTTAAGGAAGGAAAAAAGTAAATGAGGCAGAAAGAGAGAAAGTTGAGGAATCTCTGGCCCACATGACAGCTCTCCCAATGCAGGGATTTTTTCCAGGAGGCCATACTGGGATGGGATCCTGAAAACTAGACTGGCTCAGAGCGAGTTCCTGAAGCAGCCAAGAGTAGGAAGAGCCAGAGGGCAAATACAAGCTGTGTACTGGGCAGCACCCCGGGGGCAGACCCAGAGGAGCCACATTCTGTGGCCAAATCCAGAGAATCAGAAGCCAGGCAGATCCTGAAATTGGGCTCAGGGTGAGAATAACCAGGACAAGAGTGAAGTGAGATCCAAGACAACTTTTGTGCCTAGGGTTAGAGGTCCACAGCATTCTCCTGTGACCACTGGCCACGTAGTACCTGGATAAGTCTATGGATGTGTTAATCTTTATCTTCTCAGAAGAGTTAAGTGACAGAGTTATTGCTATGAGATAGAGGAGAGGAGGCTAGAACTTAGAACTGATGTAGCTACTATAACAAAATCCAAAAGGGCTCAACCAGGGCCCTAAACAAAGATTTGCTGAGATATGATGGGTGAAGCTGAGGTTGGATAACAGGGGGTGGCAGCAAACTAGTCACCAAGGCTGTGGGACATTCTCCAGTGAAGCTCTAGGAATGAGTGTCAAGGAAATGACTGGGTGGCTTCTGCAGGATTGGGATTGGCAGGGAAATGCAGACACTGGCAAGGCAGACCAGGAAATATGGGCTGTCACTGAATACGTGCCACATGCAGGCACTTCAGAGAATCCATCTACTGTGCCACACGCCTCCTCCTCCACCAGACAAAAGGCCAGACACGGTTCTTCTTTCAGCAGCACTAGCCTTTTCAGCATCATTGTGAACACTGGTAATTTAGCACCAGTGATTACAACAGAAAAGATGTCAGAAATGAGGAGGCTACACATAAATTTAGGATACCCCCCTGGAGTGGCTTTTCAGACAAACGCACACCTGGTTGGCTATCAGTATCTCAAACCTGTATGTCTAATCATTTCCTCCTCCCAGCCTCTCACCTACCTCTGTCCCATCTATGCCTCATCCAAGCTACTAGGAGTAAACATCTAGACTCAGATATGTGTGAGCCACTTGGACACTGCCTGGGCCTGAGAGGGATGCTAAACCAAAGAGCTGTGGCCTTACCTGAGAACCAAAGTGTTAGCAATGGTCTCTGTTCCTCCTCTGTCCCAAGACTGAAGCCCAAGTGTTTCCGCAAGGACCCCAGTGGTAGCCTCACTACGTATTCCTTTAGGAAGCTCACAAGCATTACTTTGTCCCCGTCTCCCCAGGCCTCCTGATGCCTGCAGCCTTTCTCCCACTCCTCCCTCATTTCCTGGTGGACAATGGAACCCAGGACGAAACTTCTTTGTGTCCCATCTAACTGAGGTCCCTCATTCCCCTGAGATGGTACTTATTCCTTTTCTCTTAAGTTACATCTTATGTTTCTTATCTCCTATATTGAATTAAAGGCAAGTTCATGTTTTACTCATTTTTGTAGTTCCCGAACTACAGCCAAGGAGGAAACTATAATTACTGTGGGTCTACTGTGTGCCTGTGATTGCACATACCTCATGTCATTATTTTGAAAATTGAATTTAATTCTTCTAACAGGTGGATAAGGTAGGCATGATCATCCCTGAATTACAAAGGAGGGAGCTGGGACTCAGGGAAATAAAGTCATTGGAATTTGACCAAGTTTATACGGCTAGTGAGTGGCAGTGCCAGGATTTGAATCCCCATCTTCTGGCTCTAAGACCAGTGCCTTTCCTTTAGGTTGTTGTTTGCTGTTTATTTTTTAACAGCATGCAGGAGAGCTGATTGCTTCAACCCAGTAGGAGTTAGGAACTCTGCTGAACTGAGGCTTGAATTTAATCATATTGAATCAAATCTGTGCAAGTCTGCTCCCAAATGCTTCCAGCACATATATTGCCACCTTCCCATTTGATTATTTGGTTGGAATGCTTCAGGGAGCACGTAGTAAGCATTCACAGTGCATCAGGCAACAGGGCTAGGGACTGGGGCTACAGTGCTGAAGACAGGCTTCCTCAGGGAGTTTACAGTCTAGTGGGGAAACAGACATATAGCAGGGATCATAAATGTGATCTGTGATGATACAGAGAACAAACTAGTGGTTACCGGTGGGGAAGGGGGAGGGGCACAATGTGGATGGGGGGCAAGAGGTACAAGGTACTATGTATAAAATAGATAAGCAACAAGGATATGTTGTACAGCACAGGGAATATAGCCATTCTTTCTTTTGTAATAACTTTAAATGGTGTATAACCTATAAAAATATTGAATCACTATGTTGTACATCTGAAACTAATATACTATTGTAAATCTGTATATTGAAACAGATATAATATTGTACTTCAGTTTTTAAAATGTGATCTGTACTAAGAGGAGACAGAAGACAAGGGCTTAAGTCATTCTAGGGTGGTCTTGGGAGGCTTTTGGGTAGATAATGAAGGAGGAATGAGTTCGCTAAGCCAAGAGGAGGAGAGCACAGAGGGAACAGCATGTGCTCAGGAACTAGAGTACAAAATTGCAGGTAGGATGGGTCTGGAACAAGGGGGCATTTCGGTGGAACAGAGCGGGAGGGGCAAGAGATGCTGCATCTGGCCTCCCTGTGTTCACATCATGAACCAAAGGTCATGGGTGGCTCCAACCCTTGCCCCTATACAAGCCATGCTCTTGGCCTAGATGATAACTAGGACATTCTCCCTACTCAGGAAGTGAGTTAGAGAAATAGCTGGCAACATCTCCATCTGTCTTCTCTAGGAGTGTGAGGGAAAGACACAGAGTCTGCATTTCCCTGATGTGTGGGAAATAATGAGCCAGCAATTGAGCAGACCCACATGGTGATGTCATCCCTCAGAAAGCTGTGCAGGTGGCTTTGTGCCCATGTTCTTGATGTGCCCCTGGGTCTGAGGACCCTGGGGTAGCAGGTGGCAGATGTAAACAAGATCAGGGCCTGTTCAGAAGCATTTTATTAAGTCGTGGGGTGGACTGGAGAGAAGTCCAGTCCCATGGGGTAGTAAACTGCAAATGTTGGTTGTCCACCCAGTTCAAGTTTTCCTCTTTACTATCCCTGAAAATGTTTCTTCACTTGAGACTTTATAAAACCAACCGAGAATGGTGGAGAACTGAGCCAACTCTATGATGAGCTGTATGTAACTTAGTAATAGAGATGCATCTATAGTCATCATGTGCAAAAACAAATCCAGTGTGGTGCTGGTGTTGACTCTCTTTCCTCTTCTTCCTCCCTCCGAGACTTTGAAAAGTCTTCAGGCCAAGTTCTGTGTTGGTCCTGCCCAGACCTTATTCTGTTCTCCCTTCACATCATCCATTAATTCCATCCTACATCCCTCTACAGTCATCATCCTGCATCATCCTCACCCAACCACTGTGGACCAGTCACTTCCTTGTATCTGCATCACCTCTCCTGTCCTTTCACGGGGCTAGCCTGCCTGCCTCTCACCCTGGAAGGTGCATCCAGCTAAAAACAAGTATGCTTATTCCCAAGAACTGTTAAGCCTACTTCCTTTCTCCCTCCCTTCCTTTTTGCTCCTTGCTGCCCTCCCCGGCTCCACACTCCAGTTTTGCTCCCTCTAATGCGTTCTTCACACTGCTGCCCGGATGATTTATCTGAAATTCAAATGTGACTGTGTCATTCCCATGCTCAGAACCCTTCGGTGGTTTCAGACCCTTTCAAATGACATCCGAACTCCTGAAGCATTTAGAACAAGGACATCCATGAGCAGGCTCCTTCCTACCTCTCTGGCATCACTGCCTACCTCTCCCCTTGACAGAGTGTGACACAGCAATGTGAAATTACGTATGGCTCCCCAAACACGCAAGGTTATTTAGTGTTTCTGAGTCTGCCAGAAACAGCCTTTCCTCTCTGTTCTGTCTTACAAATCTGATCAGCATTTAAAATTCTCCCAACTTTTCTCTGCTCTGAGCTCTTCCCAGACAGAAGTCATCATGCTGGGCTGCCTCTGTGTCTTGTTCGGACACCTACCATTGCCCTGTCTGCTTATTTCCAAGACTTACTTACTTGTAGGGACTCTTACTCATCCCTGAATAGCACAAATCTAACACAGAGCAGGTGCTTGGCCATCGCTGGTTGAATCATTGTCCAATTACACCTCCTCTCCATGCTTTGAGGGACTTGTATTTTATCCACAGCCACACTGATACCTGCATCCCAATTGGCTTTCCCAGGTCGGGCCAATCACTGGTCTGCGATCATCGGCGGATCCCACTCCAAGAATTACGTGCTGTGGGAGTATGGAGGATACGCAAGCGAGGGCGTCAAACAAGTTGCAGAACTGGGCTCACCAGTGAAAATGGAGGAGGAAATTCGACAGCAGGTAAGAAAAACAATCACAGAATCACTGAAACCCAGAAATGTAGTCAAAGCATCTTTTTAGGTTTCTTTCCCAGCGGCTTGAAGTTTACAGGACCATGTGCTGGAAAATTGGTGCCATAGGAAGTGAAATCTAGCTGCTGAGTTTGGGGGCTTTATGTTCAGTAGAGGACAGGGACACCTTTGTCCACCTTGTCGTCTCAGATTTCCCCTGGATGCGCTTGTTGTTTCTTCAGCTTGTGCTTAAAAGCTATGGCCGTGTTGTTGGGATGCCATGTCTCTGTTCTCCTGAGGTCGGTGTGGTGGATTACGGTTTTCTTAATATGATCCTTGAGAGGGTTGGGGGAGTGACATTCACACTAAGCTGAAATCACCATTTCTAAAAATAAGCATTTGTGCATTGACACGTGCTTTTTGCACCTATGTCTTGACGTGTTTGGTAAATTAGTCAGTGATTAATCATGGTCATTACACGCTAAAGCATCTTTTATATACCATGTATCATGTCCTGTGCGCCCAGGAGCCAGACCATTATCTAGGTCCCCATTCATACCAATGGGAGATGGGGAGAGATAGTCCATCAGTAAAAAAAAATATTGTCGGGAAATTCCATCACCCCTCATCAATAGCTCTAGAAAGAGGCTAGTGAGGGATCTGGAAGAAGAGCTACAGTTTTTTGAAGGCCATTCACAGGCTGCACTGTGGGAGGTGACAGTCCAGCTCTGGCAGTCACTACTCACAGAAGCCCTTCGGGCCTGAGAGAGCCTGGTAGGCAGCCACATCTCGCTGCCCAGGAGCACTCAGGAGGGAGTAAGGAAAGAGAAGACCGAGCTTGGGATGCGGTCATTTCACAGCACAGGTCACTGCAGGCCATTGCTCTGGTCACACTCCCATCCCACATCTCCTGAGACAATTTCGGGGACCCTGAAGACCCTAGGCCCTGTGTCTCACAACATGTGTGTGCAGGAGGGCGAGCCCAGCTGAGGCCCCCAGTGCTTCCTCTTGTCTCACGACATGTGTGTGCAGGAGGGCGAGCCCAGCTGAGGCCCCCAGTGCTTCCTCTTGAAGTTCACCATCTGGACTCCAAGCTCCCACAAACCCTAAACTGAATGCAGCATTCCTACTATAATCCCCTGAGGAATCCTTTTGGGCCAGAGTCCAAAATGCCCAGGAGTTAGCTTGTTTCTCATTGATTTGATTTAAAACCTTTCTTCATTCTTGGAAAAATTGTTTAACCCAATGTTCTAAGAGAGCATGTTATTATTCATCACAAGTTTATCCTACTAGCTACTCAGTGTTTCTCTGACTCTGGCTGCCGTACCTCCTAACTGGTATCACTCATTTGGGCTACAGTGCACCACATTCATCTGCAAAGTCACGAGGGCATCATGTTGGTCCTAGTCTGGCTTGTCAGGGAAGGGAAATCCCTTGTTTGGGTTCTTGGTTCTCAGGCATGGAATTGTGATACGCCGGCTTGTCAAGTTCTGTCGTGTCGTGTTGTGTGTTAAAACCATTTGTTACAGATAATAGTTGACGTAGTGAAGTTTACAAATTAATTGGATTTAGGTCAAGGGCATCTTCATACTCGTGCTTGTGTCACTTGTTGGCTGTTTTAAGGAGTTTCTGGAGAGAAGTGGAGCACATATGAATTATGAGAAACTGAGAAAACATAGTGCTGGCGAACATAGCAGTGAGAAGGCTAAAAACTGATGGATAAGACCCTGCCTTAGAATGGGGCCTCCTTTAGGAAAACATTCTTTGCTTGCTGTGTTTCTAACCAGCACCTGGGATTAGCTCCTGTACACACAGACAATATTTGGCTATCCCAGCTGGCTAGTGTTCCTGATGTTAAGTCATCATAGTGCTTAATTACAGGTACTGCACACAGGAGTTAAAAATCCCATGGAGCATGTCCTAAGGGATCATCTGTCCGGCCCTCTGGGTGCTGACCATGCACTCTGAGCTCTCACCTCTAGTTGGAGAAGACAAGATTATCATCCCAGTTTTGCAAATAAAGAAACTGAAGCACCGTCAATAGCTAGAGAATTCCAGAACTTGAACCCAAGCCTGTCTGACTCTGCAACCTGCACTCCGCACCAGATACATCATTTGCAGGGGCTCCTGAAAATGCGGGGTCCCTTGTTTAAAACTTAAGAGTTTCAAGTTGGTGACCCTGTGAATTTCACACCATTGGGCCCTGAGAATCTGCAAAGATCACACATTCATCAGGCCGGCCCTGCCCATCCACTTTCCCTGCCCCATGGAGAAGCTCCCTCCACCACCCCAGCCTCTGAAATAAGCCTGTTTCCAGAGCTCTGCTAGCAACGCATCAAGCACCCCAGCCCCCCAGCTCATCAGAAAGTCAGGTGGATAGAGTGATTTCAGGGTCCCTTCCCTTCCGAACAATTCATGGTTCTAAATATTGTTCCCTGCAAGCACACAATTTATTATATTTTCCTGTAAGTCAGGTAAGGAACAACATAAAAAGGAGCAAGAATATGAATCCTCCTAGAATATAAAAGTCCTCTGAATAACCAGGAGCTTGTTTGAACACATCAACAGACTAACACAGTGTTCTCAGCCTTTAATGCCTTATATCCTACCAACCACTCTATCAAAGAACCCAAGTCCAACAAGGATGAAAATAAAAAGCCCTCTTTTGCTAAGAAAAACATTTATATGCTTCCCAGCACTCTCTTGTTGTAGACTTATCGCTCACTGCAAGTTTCAAGGGCATTAAAAATCACAGCAGATATTGTTGGAGGTAAATCTTATGCTAATGGCTTTCAAATACAAATGAACAAAAATAATAATCCTATTAATAGTGGAAAACTGTAATAATATTATTGAGTGTAAATTTTAATGTTACTATAACTGCAAAACACCAAGAATATTAATGAAAAATGACCGCAGCATTACTGGCAATAATGACACTGGTGGCTGGAGAGAGTCAGGGAAGGGCACAATGCACACTTCTTTGCAGGGAATGGAGGCCAGTGTGTCCTAGTGGGGACTGTGGATTAGAAATACTGAGCTAAGGCCAGCACCGGGCAGGTCACAGATGGGTCACCAAGACACGTGGAGGCGTAGGGAATGGTAGATCGCACGTGTAGGTAGGTAGACCCAGGACCTAAAAGTGAGTCGATACGTACTCATAGTTCTGAAAACATTACACTAAGACCATTTCTACCCCATCAAGTGCACATTTATGTCATGTACACTAGGTGTCTGCTTCTCTGCTGGATGTGGCCCAAAGATGGTGCACCCTTCACCATGTTTTTCATGCTAGAAACCTAGTCATTATCCTTGATTCTGCCCCCTGCCCCAACTTTTGCCTTCTCTCCTAAATTCCTCCAGTTCACTTCCTCATCACCACATCTCCATTTAAACCACCTTCATCTATTGCCTAAATTATTGCACAAGCCATCTGGTCTCCCTACCTCCAGTCTTCCTGTTACTCACACTGCCTCGTGGCCATTTTATAAAATACCAATTGGAGTATGCCACTCTCCCAGTTAAGATGTTTAATGGCTCCTGACTGACCCTAGTCAGGATGAAGTCCAAACTCCTTTTCATAGCTTAAGCACCCTGCATGATCTGGCCTTGTTTACCTCCGCCATCTTAAATTTCTTGCTGCAGATCCAAGCTTTACCACTGCAGAACCTCTCAGTTTCTCCCAAGAGCCATGACCCTCTGGCATCTGAGCCCTCTGTCAGCCTGGAACATCTTGCAGCTCCCCTTCAACTGGTAAACTCTTTATCCTTCAGGACTCAGCTTAAACGTTGCTTCTTCCTGGAAGCCTTCCCAAATTCCGTACAAAACTGGTACCCTTGCCAGGTGCTCCTGCAACACCCTGTACCTCCCCTATCATTACAGTCATCACGTTTACTGCAAGTCCTTGTTTGATGTCTCTTCCTCACTAAACTGCGAAGTGCAAATCCATCTCTGTATCCTCTGAGCTGGGTGTAGTGTTAATTGCTTCATAATTGTTTTGTCAACAGAAAATCGACCAGTTGATCAAAGAAAGAAATGGAAAATTTTATTCGAGCCAAATGTGAGGATTATAACCTGGGAAGAACATCTCAGAAAACTCTGAGAACTGTTCTACCCATTAGAAGTCAAGGCACAGTTATGTATGTTTTTTGAGACAAAAGGCTATGCATCAAATGATGTATTATTGGCAGTTTACACAACCCAGATCTAAGCGTCATTGTAGTGGGTCACGTGACCCCTTACCAGATTGAGAAGGAATGTTACCTTTTAAGGAGTTGTCTTGTTGATGCTGGGAGAACATTGCTCTTTATGGTTGAGCAGGTATTCCTGCCGGTTTGATCGATGCATAAGAGAGGCACACGATGCACAGTGAGGGGAGAGAGGAGACCAAAGGGCAGAGAAGAATTTTTTGTGTTTAAATTGTTCTCGCCTTGCCGAAAAATATGAATTTTATTTCACCGTTTCTTCAGTCTACTAATTTATTCAATAGCTTCACTGAACACCTGCTAAATAAACGATCAGATCATTCCCTACCTTCATGGAGTCCATGTTCTAATGGGGGAGACAAGGGAAAAAACAGTTAAATAATTATAAATTACAATAAGTAAAAGAAACCCACGGGAGTGACATAGAGACCAGTAGTAGGGAGGGACCTTTTTAAGTAAGGTGCTCAGGGATGATCTCTTTGAGGAGTGCCCATTAAGCTGAAACCCAAAAGAAAAGCATGAGGAAAAGACCAGTCTGGATGGTGACAGCAGCATGTAACATGAAGACTGAAGTAGAAAAGAGCCTATGGTGCTTGAAGAACTGAAAGCAGGTGTGGCAGAGGAGAGGGAGTGAGGGCATGAATGAAGGACACATTGTCTCCGGGCTGGAGAAATTCACAGGTTGGGTGGGAGAAGCAGATACATAAATAACCATTTCCATATAATGTACTTAGTTGCTTTAGGGGAATCTCTGCTGCAGCCGCGGAAATGCAGGCATTAGACTGTGCCCTGGAGGGAGCCCTTGAGTGTGCAGTTCTCGGAGTTCCCCCAGCCTTTAACATCCCCTGTTCCTTGTGGACACACATAGACGTGTGTTAGTTTCCCCACCCCTTCCCCTGGGTGGGCTGGGTCCACAGCTCTCTGTGCTGTCTCTCTCCTAGACTGAATCATCCCCACTCATTTCCTTCTCCATCTCCCAGACAGGCTCTGTGTCCCTGGAAGGCAAGTGCTTGTTGGTTTTCCTCACTGCTCTGTTCTTATGCATTCTATTGCTTCATTACAGTTACTTTTTTTTTTAAATTGAAGTATAGTTGATTTACAGTGTTGTGTTAGTTTCTGGTGAACAGCATAGTGATTCAGTTATTCATATATATATATTCTTTTTCATATTCTTTTTCACTAGTTACCTGTATCTCTTCAATTTTAAATGTCTAATTATGTCATTCAGATTATTCTATTATCTCAGGGTCTTAGGGACTAATGTTTCTTTGAATTGAATTTGCTCTCTCTCCCCATCACTCGCTTCCTCATTTGATTTTGGTTATTTTGCTCATCTTCAGTGGGTGCTTTCCTTTGTTTCCTGTGGGAGTGCTATGCTCTCAAGTTGTGGTGTCCCGTTAGGGGGAGATTGCATTTTTGTCTTTCCACCCGAGTTTTAATGGCATTTCTCAGCTTGCAGTTGCCTGCTGCCTGCCCAGTATAAATGTGGACTCTGCATTCACACATGGGAGAGGCTGGGGCTTCTATTTCTTGAAGGTGAATTTTCAATCATGGGCCTGGACAGAGGGCAAGCTTCCTTTTCACCCCCCTGAAATAACTGATGGAGGGTTTTCTTATCCCCTGTTCATAAAAAGGGCAGCCCTTCAAAATGTCCAGCTTGTTGCGGGGCATTTCTTCCCACATCCCACCTCACACCAACTCGAGACCCCTGCCTCTCTCCCTGTGTGGCTTTAAAACCTCCACCTCCAGCTCCTGGGGCCGCCCTGGCCCCAACAGGTCCCCAGGCATCAGCTCCTGTCCACAGTTCTGGGTTAGACTTTCCTCCCCCTTTCTGGTATCCAGGAAATTTTTTCTAAATTCAGTTATGTATTTATGAAACTTTGTCTTGCTATAGTTTGTCTAACATTTCTATGTGTTTTTAGCAGGAGGGAGAACCTTTTGAATTAGCTCAGTCTTTGATGTTTCCAGATGTCCACCTAGCATATCCAGCACCTAATACAGTGTCTCACATGAAGTAGGTGCTCAACCAGTGTCTGAACTGATGAATTGACAACCAAGCCATAAATGTCTCTTGTATAAGAGGCCATGAGCTGTGAATGCCTCTCACTCGTGGAAAAAAGAATGCTAGAAAAAAATTCCAACTTTTATATTTCTCAAAATATAGAAAAAAACACTCTGACTTGTATTTCTCGAGACTCACAGCTTCCCTGACCATAAGAGGTCAGATAATGGTGGACCCTAATGTAAGCATTGATTATTTCACCTGCAGGAGGCCTCACTTTGGCGGATTCCTTAAACCTGCTGCCAGGATTATCGCACCACCTGTGGCACAAGAATCAATAAACAAAGGGATGTGCTTTTTCTTTAAAGTTGAAACAGTTTATAAGGCTCTGGGAACTGTCAGGCAGGGTTTGAGAATTTCCTTTTCTCATCTTCTTTAAATCATTAGAGATAACAGGTGTCTACTAAACTTTTATTTTTCCTGATTTTTTATTTTCTACAGTTATGATCACTTTCCTCTAATTAGAACTAAAACCCTTGCCTGATTTCTGATATTTTCCATGAATCGTGACATGCTGCCTCATGTGTTTGAAAAAGTGTCTCACACACACACACACACACACACTCACACGTTACTAGCTTTTATTTATAGTAATAAAGTTCCAGTGATCTGCAGTGCTTGTGAGTAGTCGTATGGTATAATTGCTAAAAGCACTGGCTCTAAATCAAGATTCCTGGATTCAAACCCTGTTCCAGCTCTTACTTACTGTGTGACTTTAGACAAGTTACTCAACCCCTCTGTGCCTTGCTTTCCTCTTCTAGGAGATGAGGGTGGTTGTAGCGCCAGCTTCACAGAGTGGCCTAGGGACTAATGGAGCGGATACGTGGAAAGTGCCTGGAGCAGGGCCTGCCCTGTAGACAGTGCTCATTAAGTGTTATCTATCATTACCACGTTTCCATTCTTGGGTGTCCATTTCCTCATCAGTAAAATGAGGGGTTTGTCCGAAGACTGAAGGGCCCCTGCAGGAGCTTGAAAGGTTGGTGATTCTAGAGGTTCAAGTTTATCATGTCCATCCTCACCCCAAGAGCCACAGGATGAGGACCACTCCTTTGCCATCCTCCAGGCTCTCTCTGCCTCCCACTCCCCCCACCCCCGCTTAACAGCGTCATCTCCTGATAGCCCTAGTCCTCTGTCCACAGTTGACCCTAAACAATTTAAGGACAATAACCACATCCACATATAAAAAAAAAGGAGCCCCAGCAAAGCTCCATGCCCGTTCCAACTCTATTCCAGTGCTTACATTCCTCCCCTTCCGTGGAATGGCTTTATCTGGATGCCCACAGGATCTAGTTCAATGCCACCTCCAGAACAAGGCCTAGAGGCAGCCCCCAAACAGGAGACCTTCCCATGTGCCACAGGACACCTGCCAGAGGGTAGAAATATAGACAAGGCTCCCAACCCAAGGAAGGAGGTGGTCCAGTGAAGTCTCTCAAGCGTCAGTAACAGGAACCCGCTCGAAATAACTCAAGACAAAGGAAACTTGACTGTAGACAAAAAGTAGAACTCAGGAAAACACAGCTAATTCTGACTTCAAAAAAACCTCACAAGAGCTGTAACCAGAAGTCATCAGGCTGAGACAGCTGCTGACACTCTCCCCTCCCCACCCAACCCCACTACCTGGGTTATGTGGTCTTTTCTCTGCTCTTCTATGTGAATCTCTTCAACCACCTTTTCTCAATAGATCTGCTGTCTCTTCTTACTTATGTTGCACGTAGCCCCAAATGGTGGCTATATGACTTTCTTCCTTGGCTTCCATAGCCAACTGAGCAGGGTTGGTGACTCTCAGTTGCAACACTGGAAAGACAGATTGATCATTGGATGGTTTGTGCATGGGTTCCCCCTGCATCAGAGAGCTACTCCTAATCCAATCAGCAGCCACCCCCATGTAAAGAACCATAGAGCTGTGGTTAGAGCAGCTTATACTAAAAAGGGAATTGAAGGTAAATTAATTGACATTTCAAGTCAGCAGTAGATTGGTGAGAAGTAGACCAAGTCACAGAACCTCAGACAAAGAACCAGAATTCAGGGCTGCATGTCAGGGAGGAGCACTAAAGAGAATGGAGGCTTGGCACAAAGGAGAGAGGCGATCAACAGAGCCCCAGGGTGCAGAGCTAAGCCAACTGGGGGGAAATGCTGGGACCAGAGGTTAGTTCAGCCACTGATGTGGGACCAGGGGGTATCACTAGACCTAAGCATAAAGATTTGGAAAGGCAGAGACCAGAGAAGTGATACGAGGGCCAAGGGCATGGTCACGACCACTTATTTGCTCTTGCACTGCATTGCACTTATCTACCACCTTGCATTGTTACTTTAGAACCATGAAAACAGTACAGGGCAAGTAGGTAAGCTTCATAACTATTTGACCTTGAGTAGGTCACCTAACCTCACTGAGCCTTAGATTTTTCATTTACAAAATGACCATAAGACTATGAACCACATTTGTTGGTTATGAAATAATATAATTGCAGTGCCTAGCTTGAAATATGACCAATTATTACTTTTATTATTAGGACAAAAAAGTACATTTGAAGGATTTATAGTTCCCTTGTCCTCCCACCTTCTAAGAAAATGCTTTGGCTTTATTGGGTGGGAATGCAATTGGAAGAGGCGGGTATATGCACTACATAAAAGCTGCTGGCGGATGTAGACCAGGAAGAAGGAAAAGTAAGGGGAGAAATAAGACCAGGAAGCTGGGACAGTATTAGAATTCTAAGGAGTGAGAAGAGACATATTTGAGCAGCTGCTGTTTGGACTGGAAATCGGAGCGAGGAGGAAAGGTCAAAATAAGACTTTTAGTAAGTTTGATTTCTAAAAGAAGAGACATCAAAAGAGAATTTTTAGCTGTACACTTTGCAGAACACTGTGTGATGTAATTTATCCTCTGCTTCCTCCTCAAGAAACATTCAGTAAAGACCTACAGTGCTTTCAAGGCTTCATGGAGTCAGACTGGGTAAATAAAATAAAATAAATTTAGATTTGTCAGCCCCCAGAAATGCCCAGTTTTATTTGGGTTACATTAGTATTATTATCTATACCTCTTCTGTCCTTCACCACCTTATTCAAGGCTTAACTGCACAGAATGTGTAAGTGGGTACTTAGAGTTGATAGAAAAAAAGTGATACTATGGGTGGAGGTGGAAAAGGAGTTAAAAAGATTCTCAGTCACAGACACTTGACACAGAAATTAGAACATCATTTGAAAGGTGTGATCTGAGTCATGGGAAACCTCTTGTTTGCTTTCAGTTGGGTCTTCAAACAAATCTATATCACAGTAGGACAAGCAGCTAAAGTGACTGAGCGATGCCTGTTCTTTAATAAATCTTGCCCAGGCTGCCTTTGCTGGAAGAAGCAAAGTAGTAGCAATTCCCAACCTCCATGGTTCGACATTAGAGCATCATCAATCCCTGGGAATTTTTCTGAGAATCTCTGAGAATCTCTCTTTGAGAGAGATGGGGAATAATTTTATTTAAAAGTTATACATTATTTAACCCACTAAAAATCTATTTTTACAGCAGCTGAGCCAAAATATTACAAACACAAGACAAGTTTAAGTGGGGAAATAACAAATTGTCAAGACCTAGAGGGCAGTTTGGCAAGATCTATCAAACTGGTACATTTAAAAATTTTTATTATGGCCAAAAATATGCAGAACATAATACTGTCTTCACCATTTTTAAGTGTACAGTTCAGTAGAGTGCTGAATATATTTACGTTATTGCGTATACATTTTCTTTATACCTTGATATAGTATTTCTAAATCTAGGAATTTGTCTTTCAGAAATATTCTCACACAAAGGTATATGAAGAAGGATACTCATTACAAGAATGTTTCTAAAAATAAGAGATGGGAAGAAGCATTTTTTTTTTATCAATAGGGGACATATTAAAAAAAAAATTCTGGCTGCTCTTATGTAGTTAAATACCATTCAGCTATTAAAAGGAATAAGTCAGATCCGTGTGTACTGATACAGAACGCTCCCTGGTGTATATGCTTAGGTGGGGGAAAGCGGAAGAGTATGTCTAGCTTGCTGCCATCTGGGATAAAGGCAAGCGGGCCAGAGTCAAGTGATTCTATGCATATGCCGAATTTTAGATGCATAGAGTATCTCTGTGTATACACACACCAGAAACTCAATGTCTCTAGAACAAACTGGGAGAATAGGAGTCAGAAGTGAAAGATGTAGTCACATTTCATTATATGCCCTTTTGTACTGTTGGTACATACACATGTTACCTTCTTAAAAGAATGTTATTTTAATAAATAAGGAAAACTTTGATAAGAAAGTGAATATTGCAAAAAGGACAATAGTCCAAACTTAATCTGTAAATTTAATGTGCTTCCCCTGCAAAACATAATTTTAAAAACAATACAAGCTGATTCTATGGGAATGAAAAACTAAGTAGTTAAAAGTAACCAGAAAATGTCTGAAAGACAATAATGATCTGTTGGGAGGTAACACATTAGCCAAACCAAATATTAAAAACCACATTATAAAACTGTACATTAAATATACATTAAATAAAACTGTGTGACACTCGCATATAAATAAACAGATCAATAGAATATAATAGGAAATCCAGAAAAAGGCCCAGAAAAAATTTTAATTTATTTTAAATTAAATATAAGAAAAAATATAATTTCACATCAGATGGGGACAGATGGATTGTTTAATTAATGGTAATGGCACAACTGGAAACCATGGAAAAACACATTTTCTCCATACGTCAAATCTTAAACCAAAATAAACTATGCATATATCAAAGATTTAAATATTTTAAAAATGAAGACATTAAAAACATTAGAAGAAAATAAGATAGAATCATTTTGTAATCCCAAGCAAAGTCCCTTCCAAGCACATCACAAAACCCAGAAGTCAGAAAAGAAACTATTGATAACCTGAAAACATCTTTTTAATTATGGGAAATATTTAAACATTTGAAAGGTAAAAGACAAAGTGGGGAAAATATTTGCAGCACATACAATAAATGGAGGGCTAATTTCTCTAATATATAAAGAGCTCTTATGAGTCAATTTTTTGAAGACCAATAAACCAATTAAAAAATGATCAAAACACATAGGCAGTTTCTCAGGAAAGGATATTAGATGGCCTTCAGATATTTTAAAAGATGCTCCACCTCCTTTACAATTACAGAAATGCAAATTCATTCCACAGGGCTATAATTTTTGATGTTAGGCTTTTGATAACCGTATGTAAAAAGAGGTGTAGAAAACCAGACACTGTAAAATGCCAGCTGGGGCAGTGCTGATTCGTCCAGCTTTGTGAAGGACATGTTTCTCCGACTTCTGGTTCCTATCCAGAAACATATACACAGATATACTCATACCTAGGAACTTGCTGTTTACAGAACATTATAACAGAAAGAGTGGGAAAACTTGAATATCCATTAATAGGAGACCAGTTAAACAGAAATGAGAATTTGAGATTAAATAGTGCCAAGACAAATCATTTAGTTAAAAAAGAAAGTGCAGCAGAGTATTTATAGCATACTCCCCTTGTGTTATCATTTTAGATGTATGCTTCTGTCTCTTGAAGGGTGTATAAAAATATGAATAGTGGTTGCCTCCGGGGTAGGGAGGTGGGAGGCTGTAAGTAGGAAGGGGAGGGGAACCTCTCATTGTGTTGCCTCTGGTGCCCTTTGAATTTTGTAACATGTCTTTGCAATATGTATTTTTAAAAGTGATTTTTAAATTAAAAAATAACCCAAACAGCCCAGCTTAGGAATCTTTAAAAGACATCACATAAGAAAGCACCTATGTGCTCTTAGTGGTTTGTTCTCATCCTGGTGACCCACAGAGGTGGTCTAGATCCTGTTCGTGGAGTCAGGCCAACGTGGCACCAGTAAGCCTCCAAGTCCCCTGAGGACATGGTCCCAAGAACTGGGCTGGTTAGAGGTAGAGATTTATAATCCCAGTGGCAAAAATAGTTGACACAGAGAAAGGGTATGAATCATGGCTTAGGAGGAAAGCAAAGATCACAGTCAGTGCTTAGCCTTGGGTCTGAGGGCTGAGGCCCCAAACAGGAAGAGCCCAGAAGCCCAGACAGTACAGGAAAGGCTGAAAAGTACCCCAAACCCCTTCTGGTGTGTTGGTAGCCACATGGCCTAGGAGGGCCTGATGTCTTAAAGGATCAGAGAGGACTTTTCTCCAGAATGGCTCCACAAGTGATCAGAGCCACCCCCACTTCACCTCCAAAACAGTCAGGCAGCGGTCCTACATGCTTTAAGTGTTTAATACCCTGCCAAAGAGAGGACCTTGTCTGTGGGCTGTCTCACATTCATAGGCCCACGTTCTGCAGGAGCCGGTGGGGGCCTCCTTCCTGAGAGTGTACTCCATGGACGGTGCCTGTTCACAGGCCATTTGCAACCAGTCCATGAAGCACTAAGTCCAGAAGTTAAGAGTAAGCATTCAGAAATAGGAATTTAATGATGTCCAATGACTGTAATAATAATTTTTTAAAAATCAGAACTTTGATACAGTCTGCAACAGATTTGATATTTTAAAAATGACATCAAATTAATCTTTCACTACAGAGTTGAAAAGCTGAAATTGTTCTAGAAGAAACAGTTGTTCTAGAGGAAAAGTTGAATTGTTCTAGAGGAGAGGACCGTTTCTGGGGCATCTCTTTATGCCTAGTACCTGAGTCAGGGTCTGGGATATCATAGATGCTAACATTATCTGAAGTTACCACTGTCCACAGATTTTTTTTTTAAATAATAAGACCGAGGCTTGGAAAATACACATGACTTGCCCACATGCTGATGGCAGCACAGGTTTGCACCCCAGTACTCCTGTCTTCCGTTCTGGTGCTTTCTTCTCTCTCTGCTAAAAGAGAGGAGGCCTAGGTGGCCCTGCAAATTTCATCCTAGTGTATGTATTGAAAAACTTACCTAGTTTTCACCAGATTCTGTGTCTGAAACAGTTTAGAGTAGATTTTTCCAATGAATATTTGCCATCTACTGGTTGAAAAGGTGTACACGCTTCACATAGACTTCATTCATTCATTCATATGTCAAACACCATGTTTGAGAAGTCACTTGGCCTTAATGAGGCTCATGGTCTTTTGGGAAAGACCGACATAGAAATAGGTGACAACACAGTGCAACTTGAGCCAGAAAACTCAAGTCCAGGGCACACAAGGAACGCAGAGCAGAACCCTCCCCCTGCCTCGGGAAGCTGCGATTTCATGAGCAGCAGCAAACTCAGTATTTCAATGCTCAGAAAATACTGGCGCCTTTCTTGTCTTGGTCTTGCTGGACCATGAGGTCCAGGATAGCCGTTTTTGTTATTGCCTTCTCCGTGTGAGAATGGACTCATGAGCTGAGCATGTTAGGAATGCAGCCAGTAATGCCCTTTGGCTGAATGGGGTAGCTATCCCAAGAGCCATATCCCCTACATCTGGTCTTCGAGTCTGTTTTGAGAGAGCGTTGTTTGTTTCCCATGTCTGGTCAGAGCATCTCTGGGCTGTCCCTCCTGTACATTCGGTGCTTCAGCTCTCTCATCCTGAAGGTATCCCCCAGGCAAGCAAGTTCTCCCAGTCCAGTGAAGATGCCCTCCCTGGGCCAAGAGCCACCACCCAGGTGTCCAGCTTGCCTGAAGTGAGAGATGCATGCATAAGGGGGTAAAGACAGGCCTGTAAAGGGAGACTGAGGTCGTCTCACAAATGAACTTGAAAACCAGGCTGCAGAGATTACACGTAGACGAGTAGGAATAGAGCGCCATTGAGGATTTCTGAGCAAGGAAGGGACCAGAGACAATGGCATTCGTTCATTCAACAAATAATTATTGACATCTTTTGTGTGCAAGGCACTGAGTGAGACCCCGGGCCGGGCCCTAAAAGCACAGAGAAGAATAAGACCCAGTGTGGGAGATGTGTGACATCATCTCCCTGGGTTATAATGCACCCTCTACCCCTAGACAATATAAAATCTATATCTTAAAGAAAGAAATTAAATTGTCTCTGAAACGTCATAGTATATGAACTTAGCTACAGGAATTATAAAGCCATAAGTCACACTTCCAGTTGTTCTGTAACTATGTAAACATTGCAGTTTTTCCTTAGGATAGAAATACATAAACCAACAAAAGAAGAGACAGGAGCCCCAGCTCATGGAGGGAGATTCTGCTGCCTCCTTAGATGCTGCCCCCAGAATATGACATTATGTCCCCTAGACACCGAGCAGCCAATAAGATTTACAAAGCCTGGCTTCACAGGCTAAGGGAGATAGAGGGAAACTCAAGTAATTGCAGGAGGATGAGCTGCACATTATGGTAGAGTTATGTCCGAAGGGATAGTAAGGAGAAGTATCAGTTCTGTCCAGTTCCATCTTGAATGAAGGACCTCACAAAGTCACGAGTCAAACTTTGAAGGATGAAGACGTTTGCTGGGTAGACAAAAGGGAAGAGCACATGAGGCTGCACAGAGGTGTGAACTACCTTCATGAAACTGTGAGTGACGGGAGAGCGCTAGGAGTGGAGCAGGATGGACATGCTCATCTCTCATTTTGTGCACGGAGGCCGGCTATGCCCTGAGGTCAGCAGGAGGGCACATACAAGTGCATAAGACACAGCTCTCACCAGAAAGAGCTCAAGGACCTAGAGTTCGGATATGTGGAAAACCCAAACAGCAGTGCTTCTCTCAGAAGAGGGAGGCCAAAGGAAGAAAGACAGATGATTCTTTCAAAGTCTTGCTATTATTTTTCAACCCCACGTGGTTCATAGCCTCCATTTACTGAGAGTCTGCCCTGTGCCAGGAACTATGATAGATTCCTTGCAGACTAACCTATTTCAATGGGTCATCACAACAACTCTGTAAAGGTGGTTACTATTGAGTTTATTTTCCAAATGAGGAAACCAAAGCCCAGAGAAGTTACGTAACTAGCCCAAGGTCACACAGCTAAGAATTAGTAGCACCAGAATTTGAGTTCTTTCCTTTTTGCTGGCTCTTTGCTTTTCCTCATGTTAACTATCCATCCCCAGAAGACTTTCATTTCCCATCTGTATCTATAAGAATTCTACCCAGCCTCCCCTATCCCACTGTGCTATGATGCCTTTCCTGGTCCTTCCAAATGCTGTTGTTTCTGCCTCCTCAGATCTTCCAGAGCATCTTGTATCCCACTTTGGCCCCTTCTCTGCCTTGTGTTATGAGTGTCTGCACGTGCCTCTGGAAGAACGGACACAATGTAGGTGTCCGCCCAAGCCACGCTGTGCCCTGGACCCACCCCTTCCTCTTACCCAGCAAGGCTTTACATACAGCTCATAATACATTGAGAAGTGACTGTTGAATTTAGCTGAACACTTTAGCCCTCAGTTCCCTGACGGAAAGGCTGCTTTAAGCAAAGCCAGCCATCTGACCTCTTGGTCTCCACAGTTACCGCTAGTTCTCCAAACTACAACCCATTTCCCAGTAGGCTCCAGTGACAGTAATTCTTAATTTATCTTCCTATTCAAAAGCAAAATTACTGCTTCATTAATCCATGGGTAAAGAAAATCAAAAGTCTATTAACTGGCAAGCCAGTGCTGTCCCAAAGGGCATTGATCCATGTATGTTATGGGCAGCCTGTTCACTGGTAACTACAGCTCCCGAGAGCAGCCTCTGGGGAAGTGATGGGGGAACTGGAATCTTTTATGAAAAACCCTTTAAATACATAGAAACACACTGGATTCTTATTGGGATTTTTGTGTATGGGGGGAATGGGAGGGGGATTATTTGCTCAGCAGTAATATGGTGTAGAGACTGAGGATTTCATAGATGCATACATTTAACCAACAACCACTGACAGACATGTATGTGTTATCTGGGGCAAAATTAATTTATTCTTTGAAGTGTAATAAAGTTTCTGCAGAATATATTCAAGAATCAATTCAAATATAAAGGGTGTACTCATCTGGATGATGATCTAGGATAAGGACTGCAAATGTGATTGGGACTTTCAAAATGAGGTTTCCTTCTACACCGACGTGCAAAGGGTTTTATTTCTCAAATGAATTTGCTGATAAATTAAAACTCAGCCCTTTGAATTATCTGCATGCAGATTAGTGACCCCAAACTTGAAAAATATATATATATATATATTCTCAAGTATATATACATTATATGTACTTGGTGTATAGACATCAGGTACACTGAACGTTGGGGTGCATGTGTCTTTTTGAATTAGAGTTCCCTCTGGATATATACCCAGGACTGGTATTGCTGGATCATATGGTAGGTCTATTTTTAGTTTTTTGAGGAATCTCCATACTGTTTTCCATAATGGCTGCACTGAACTACATTCCCATGGAAGGTTACTGTTTAATAAGTAAGTTGGTGGTTATTTTCTTTGTGTTTAAAAGACACGATTTCTCTGCCTTTGACTTCCATCAAAGAAGTTGAAAAGTCACATGTCAGTCTGAGTTTGCTCTTAGGACGGTAACAGGTCTTTTTCTATGGCTGATTTTAAGATTTTTTTCTTTGTCTCTGGTTTTCAGCAGTTTTACGATACACTGAGGTGTGGCTTTGTTCGTATGCATTTATTCTTTGGGGAGTTTGCAGCACTTCTCGAATCCATGGCTTGATATCTCTTGCCAATTTTGAAAAATTCTGGCCAATATTTCTTCAAAGATTGGTTCTACTTAAATTTTCACCCTCCTCTTTATCTGGGACTCCAGTGACACATGTGTTAAATTTTGCCATCATTTCTCTTATGCTTCTTAGGCTTTTTTCCTATGTTCTCCATCATTTTTCCGCCCATACTTTAGTCTGGATATTCCCTCATTGTCTCTTCTGCTGGCCTAAACTGCTACTGTTAAACCTGTTAGTTCTTAATTCTAATTATCATATTTGTCGGTTCTAGAAATTTCACTTGATTCCTTTTTACAAATTTTAGTTCATTGCCAAAATTCTCCTTTGTGATTTCTGCTTCTGTGAACAAATGAATCACTGCTTTTGCTTAGATCCAGATTTGATAACTACAATTTCTGGATCATCTGTGGTTCTGATTCTGTTGTCTTTTTGCCTTGGTCCAGTCTCCTTGTATGTCTGATAATTTTTTATTGAATGCCAGACATTGTGCATGAAAAGTTGTAGAAGCTCTAGATGGCATTACCTTCCTTCACAGACCTACTTCTAGCAGACAGTCAGCGTAGGACAGATCACTTTAACCACATCTTGAGTCGGACAGTTATAGCACTGCATTTTAGTCTTTGTGAGAGCTGTTTTATTTGTGGTTCACCCTTACTCCAAGGGTGCAGCTCTTCTGGGGTCCTAACTGAAAGCCCAGGGAGCTTGTCAGTGTCTTCTCCTGGTTTCTGACTTCCGGTTTTAATCTTCTCAAAATACGAGGCTACTGAAAGCTCTGTTCAACTTCTTAGCTACTCAGCTTCTACTGAGACTTGCAAACGTTCTCTCCTGTGACTCTTACAAATCAGCAGCTGCCGCAGAAGGAAGGCAGTGCCAACTGTGGGGCTCCCTTCTCTGTCCTTCCTTTCTCTTCAGGGTCTTGGCTCACGTCATTTTTTCTCCCCAGTCCTGTGAGCCTGCCAAGAGCTATGCTCAGCTTCTCAGCCTCTTAGCCTTGTACGGCTGATGAAAAAGCCAGTGTCTGGAGGGGAAAAGCAGCTCGGAATATCTGACTCACTTCTGTGCATTTCCCTTCTCTCCAAGACCCTGGCCTTCACATCCTGGCTTCATTGAGAGCTTGCCAATGCTTTAACCCAAGTTGTTTTGTTTTATCCATCTTTTCTGGTTGTTCTTGGCAGGTTGTTGGTCTGGTCCAAGTTAGTTCATCATTATTGGAGGTGAACCTAGATTCTCTTCTTTAAACATTTGGGTTCGTCTCTCCAACATCCAGCTGTGTCTCTGACATCATTCTCATCCATTATCTTCGACCCAATCTCGATTTCTAGTATCACTACTAGTGTGCTAAGTGTGGGGAACTCTATGTCTTTCCATCTGCAGTTGTTCAAAACTCCCCCTTAGGTTATATTTGCAGCATAAGCTATATTTGTTGTTTCCATTCCTCACTTATATTGGCAAATACAATATTACACCAGGTGTGACTTCCTTCAATGTGAGTATCTTTGCAAAATTCTGCAGTGTGGAAGGGGCTTTAATTGGCAGGCTTTCCTCTGAGTTGATGTCTCGCTCCTGCTCATCAAAGCACCCCTTTTCTGTGTCGAGTGTCTCACTCACATAACCCCACTACAAAGGAACCACCTACCCTTGAGTTTGAACTCAACCTAGCTGTCTTGGAGCTTTGCTTTCTGACTTATTGATGTCCAGTGCATGTGAATGACAGGTTTGTTAAATAAGTCATGGTAAGCGCAGAGAGAATTGGGTTTTGACTTTTCCAAATATTCAAACTCTTAAAAAAATTTAAAAGCCCGTCTGGATTTAAAATAAATCATATTTTACTGTAGTTCACTAGTAGGACTCTGATTCTTACTTCTAAAATGTGAAATTGTGCCACTTTTTTGCAATGTTCGCAACATTGGACGTGAGTCAGGAATTATTAAAGATTCTCTTGTTGCCTTCGAAAAGGAATTATATTAAACTAATGAAAATTCTGAATATACAGAATGAACTATGTTGGCTATGTATTGATCACAAACCAGCACATAAATAGGAATGTCTAGTGTGGTAGACACCCCCTCAGTCCAGCTCAGCTGGGAGCAGTAGTTGATTACTGTAAACTAAAACAGACTGTATTAAAGCAGGGAATTATAAATATTAATTTATGAATATGTTAATATTTTAACTTAAGTCATGTCATATAAGTGTACTCTGGGTCGCAAATATAAATCACTCCATAAATGCATTACCCTTGATTTCCAGTTTAGGCTTAGGATCTAGTCCTTAAAGATTCTTGCACAGCAATCCAAGTGCAGAATGCCCGATTTTTACAGCCTTCCCCAATCTTTGACCGTGATCTTGATCTCATTTTTGTTATCCAATATTTTTAGCAACTTGCCTTTCAAAGCAGTCATAAGATAACATCTTCCTTTTCTCACTGACTTCTCATCGATTAAAAAAATTAAATAACATGTGTAAATACAGTATAAGTGGCATAAAGAGGTTTGGGAACAAACACAACTTAGTAAACGTACAGCTCGACTGCACGAGCTGCGGAGAGCAGCACACGGCAGAGGCAGTCAGCGTGCCGGGGGCTCTTCCTACCGAGGGAACGACGAGCACTGCTTAGTCCTGCAGGGAGCGAAAGTGGCAGGTAGTTGAGAAGGTTTCTACAGTCCTCCTAGTGAGTACAACTCACTTTCTTCAGGCTTGGGTTGACTCTGTCCATTAGAAGTCGCCCTCCTTGCCACCACCCCTCCCACTCACTGGCATAGTTCCAGAATGATTGAAAACAGCCCTTTCACCAATCTGTAGTGTTGCCTAGATTCAGTGACAGTGACCTTTTCCTCTGGTACCAAGTGCCAGCCTGCTGCACACTTTCCATGGGTCATCTCATTGAATCTTCACAACCCGATTGTGTCGTATTGTTATGATCCTTGTTTTATACCCGAGGGAGATGAGACTTGGAGGAGTGAAATGACTTGCCCAAATGGTAGATGCAGAATTCAAGTAAGTCCAGGTCATCAGAGTCCAGAACCCACATTCCTCCACACACTGACCACATGCCTTGTCGTGGAACTTGGGAGTTGGTGGTGTGTCCTTTCTGTCTCTCAGGCTGGGGCCAGCTCCTGGGGCTGCTGTTTTCCTTTCTTGGCTCCAGTCAGCTTCTTTAAACTTAGCCCACTTTCTTTCCTCCAGGAGTTGATGCTTTTGCTTTCACTAGTCCTCTAAATTCCCTCCTGCCCGCTAAACCTGGCAAAGTGCAGGATTCCAGCATCCTAAGCTCCCTCTTTATTCATTGATCCTGAAGACATCCTTGTGAGCTCTTTGTGATGTAAGGATTATACTCTCATCACTGTGGTGACATAGGGTAAGAGGAAAACACATGCAGAAAGAAAAACGCCAAAGATCCCAGAAACAACATGCTTGAATTCTGGTTCCTGAGCTACCATTTTTCATGCCCCTGCTGTGATGGAAACCAAATGTTCCCTTGAGCTGTTGCTCTCCGTATTTGGTCCTGAGAAAGGGACTCCCAGTTCCCTCTGCCTCTTTAGCAACAGCCCTGGTTGTCCCCACACCTATAAAGGTTTCTTTTCCCAGCACAGATGCTCTATAAACAAGGGAGCTTGTACTTGAAAGCCCTTGAGATGTGAAAGGCAGCTTGTTTCCAGGGACTCTGCCCCCTACACACAACAGCAGTAATGAGCCCCCTGGGTATTACCTGATGATTGCTGTTTAGGGCTAAAAAGTGTGACTTCTGTTAAAATGTCACTATTTTACATTACTTTACACTATTACGTAACATGAAGTTAAAACTTTATTAAAAAATGTCATTATTTTACCTGGCACACATAGGGTTCAGTGCCAGGGCAGGAAAGCCACAACTTCAGCCACTGTTAACCACTAACTCTAGAAACAGATTTGTTCATTGGAATAACTGTCACCCAGGAAGAACTTACTGACTATATGGAAATGGCAGAAACTCAGAAAAAGCCCACGGATAAGTTTAAGCTGCCACTATCAAGTAACCTAACGTGTTCCCCATTGTCTGTTGTCCCACACCTCTTAGTGTGAGAATACCAATTGTTAGCTGGATACATGGCCACCCAGAATAAAGACTACATTTCCCAGCTTCACGTGAGTTAACCATAGCCATGAAACTAAATTCTGACCAATGAGATGTAAGAAAAACAAAATGTATGCAATTTCCTGGAAGAGTATTTAAAAGGAGAGAGCATGTTCCTTTTTGTCCTTGGACTCTCCACCAACAAACTTATCCACAGAGGAGAAAAGTAAACTTTTATTCTTATGTTAAGCTATGATATTTGAGACTTCTAAGTTACATGCAGTCAAAGCTATTCCTGACATAGATAAGAATTTCAAAAGTATTTCAGAGATTGAGATACTTGTTTTGTATTTCCTTTCAGGGTAATTGTCATGTGAAGGATATTTACATTGAAGAGTCTGACTTTCTTTTTCTTCATTACACTTCTTCAAGCACACACATACTTTGGCCTCAAGTGACTTGTTCTCATAGGTTACTATATTCCACACACAGTTCTTCAATTAAATGAGAGCTTAGAAGTCAGAAACAACTCAGAATCCTACACAAACATGGCCTGTCTTACAACCAATCCCCGTGCCCACCCCACAGGTGGGAAAATAAATGAAATCAGCCCACTTATTTTATTCTCTGGATTCAATTGTTACACACTCTGCTAGGAAATAAGAATAGATAATTCTGACACTGAACCATCATCCACAGGAAGTTGGTAATAGGTATAATAAATGCCTAAATAAATCACAGCTAGTGTTGGTAAGGTAATTTTTCACCATCAGATGGCTCCCATAAACAAGCACTGGAGTGTCAGTCTACGTGAAGGCCCCGGCCTCACTTCAAGTTGTCTGTTAATTGCACACCCCTCTTTTACCCAGTGCATCTGCTGCTGTGGCAAGTGTCTGGTTTGTTTTATCCCGCCGCTCGATAGGTTTTAATTGCAGCTGCTGCAGCAGACACGTTGAGATGCATTTCCTGTAGAGACTGTGGCAGCCTGCTAGACTGGCCCAATGATGATTAATCTCAGTGACTCGAATCACTGAGGAAGAGGAAGCCGCTTCCATTTCAATTACATCTACAGGAGCGCAGCACTTCCACCCCCGTTCATTGTCCTAAAACAAGAGACCTCCTGAAAGGAAGATTTAAAAAGTCCAGGGTGTGGTGGTCTTTGCTTGCGAAGATCTCCTGTCTTCAGTTCATTGTGCCACAACTTAGCTTTTATTGGGAAATACTGGGGAACCATTAGGATTTGCTAGCAGATTGGAAGATAGGAAGAAAGCATCATTCCGTTTTATTTCTGCTTATTTTAACTTGGGCAATTAAAATGCATTGAGCTGGCCAAGATAGGAGATAGCATCTCACTATCCTCGTATGTGTTCTGCATAAAGGGGTCAAGAATAATTGACTCTTACATGCATGTGTATTTATTTATTGTCCCACAGAGACAGCAAAAGACAGCCCGTGCTGTTCTCTTCACTCCCTCTTTCCATTTGAATAAATAGCATCTTTTAGCAAAACTCAGCTCAATTGCCACTTTCTTTGCCCTGCCCTGCAGTGGTGGTAGTGGGGGTGCAGGAGGGGAGGATTGGAAGAGCAGAAGAACTTAGGAGACATGTCTGACTGGGAATGCCAGTGCTGTGTGACCTTGAACAAGTTAATTAGGCACTCTGAGCCCGAGCTTCATCTGTACCCTGGAGGAGAATTAACATTCTTGTTATGCATGTCAAGGAGGTACTTCATGTAAAGCACTCAGATGGTGCCTAGTCATAAAAGGAGTATCATAGGTATAATTTACTTTCCTTTTCTGCACATTCTGTAGTATTTTAAAAAATCTTCTGATGCTACTTGATCAACAAATCCAAAAACAGGGATTCAAATTAGATTCAATTAGTCCTTTCTGCCTCCAACTACACAAGTAAAATGTGATTAAATTTAGTTGTTTCTACCTTCTGTTTCAGATCCGTTCCTTTCTCTTGGTCCTTACTGCTACCTGCCTTGATTCACACTTGGTTTCTTCATGGATGCAGTGAATGCAGCCTTACCCCCTCCCATCTTACCTGCTCCGTTGCATCCCTGTGAGGCTTCTACAGTGATCTTTCATGCCCCTCTCCTATAGGGTGATCAACCATCCCACTTTGCCCAGGACTGAAGGGGTTCCCAGGATGTGGGACTTTGAGTTTTAAACTCAGGACAGTCTTAGGCAAACCAGGCCCTGAATCTCCTACTTAAAATCTCTCTTTGGTTCCTCAGAAATTTCAAGAGGAACTGAAATTAATCAGTGTAATACACAAAACCTTTTGTACTCAGCTCTGCCTTCCTCACTCCTTGATCTTCACCACCCACCCCTGTTCATCACGCAAACACACACACCCTTCGTTGGGGCAGTCCTGGGCTCCTGGAACTTCTGTCACCGATGCTGTGTGCTCTTCCCCAGACCCTTTTTTGTCTTTGCCCTTGGACTTCCTTCCACTTGCAGTGCCCATTCCCCTACTCCTTTCATCTAACTCCTTCAGACCAAGTGCGTCGCCTCCCCTAAGGAGCTTCCCCTTAGCCCTTGCCTAACACAGTTACTCCTCCACTGTGCTTCCACAGCACACTTGATTTTGCCTCTAAACTGACGCCTACTACACTTCACTGTGACAACGGTCTGTCTGCCTAGTAGACTGAGAGGCCCTGAGGACAGGGACTGTGTTGTCTTTATCTCTGTGACTTCAGGAACTGACACATCGTAAGTGTCCTCTGTTGAGTGAATGAACAAATGAGATGTACACATTTACATCTCCACCCCCACGAGTGTGTGATGAACTCCTCAGAAGCAGAAAGGACACATGTTTTGATTTTCTTTGATTTCTTTAATTTTTTCTCCCAGCACTTGGGACACAGCAGGGCTTTATTTAGATCTTGGACTAGTGAATAAATAAATGAATGAACCAGTACATCTTTCTTTAGATATAAGTCAAGTGATGAGCGTTCATGGTGAAATAAACTTCCCATCAGTTCATGCCCTCCCCAAGCCATGTGCCCTGGGCAAGGCACCAGTTGTCAGAACTAAGCATGGCTCCATGCTGTCCCCAGGTAGTTATCAGCTGAAAATCAGTGGGTTCGTGACCTCTCCAATCAACACGGACTCCAGAAGAAAAATCGTTCTTGTCCAAAGGCTGATTTCAGATCTAAGAAAATTCTCCACTAGGTTCCCTACACAATTGAGTATAAAGGCCACTAGCCCATGGGGAAGAAAGCTACACAAGAGATGAAGTATGTGTCATTTCCACTTCTGTAGTGGCTTAGTCTTTTTGGAGCTCAGCATTAAACAGCTGGGAGCCCGTTTGGACAATGCAGATCCCACTGCCTGATGGCAGGAAGTCAGGCAGCAGGCAGGGTCCATCCACTTCCTCCAGCCACCTTTCTAGCCAGAAAGCTGTAACTTTCTCCCCTATAAAAGTTTTATGGCAAGTGGAGTCGAAAGCCTAGCAGGGAATAAGACCTCAGGGGGTTGGCAGGATGGAGAAAATGAGAGCAGATTAGAACATGAGTGATTGTTCCTGGAAATAAGTGTGGAATGGAAAAGATCCAAGGGCCTGTGGTCACACAGACCTGGGATCAAAACCCAGCTCTTCCACGTACGAGCTGAGCAACCCCAGTTCACTGGCCTCAGTTTTCTCATCACTACAGTGAGAAGAATAACAAAACCTACTGGGCACAGGGTGTGATCAGTACACATTGACTCCCTCTCTTGAATCTGATTTGCTAAAATGATACTTTTTGACTAACAAAGGATTTTCCTCCTCATTTGTGTATTTCTTTATAATGATGACTTCATTTAATTTTGAATTGATTCATTTTCAAAATTTTTGTTGTTTTTTTCTTGTTTATTTTATTTATTTTATTGAAGTATAGTTGCTGTTCAAAACTGTTAAAGTGTACAATATAGTGATTCACAGTTTTTAAAGGTTATACTTCATTTATAGTTATTATAAAATACTGGGTATATTCCCCATATTATACAATACATCCTTGTAGCTTATTTTATACCCAGGGTTTATATCTCTTAATCCTCTACCCGTATGTTGCTCCTCTCCCTTCCCTCTCCCCACTGGTGACCACTAGTTTGTTCTCCATATCTGTGAGTCTGCTTCTTTTTAGTTTTATTTACTAGTTTGTTTTATTTTTTAGATTCCATGTATGAGTGATACCATATGCTATTTTTCTTTCTCTTTCTGACTTTCTTCATTTAGAATGATGATCTCCAGGTCCATCCATGTTGCTGCAAATGGCATTATTTCATTCTTTTTTATGGCTGAGTAGTATTCCTGTGTGTGTGTGTGTGTGTGTGTGTGTGTGTACACATTGTTATACCGCTTCTTCTTTATCTATTCATCTCTTGATGGACACTTAGGTTGCTTCTATATCTTGGCAATTGTAAATAATGCTGCTGTGAACATTGAGGTACATGTATCTTTTCAAATTAGTATTTTTGGGGTTTTTTGGGGGGGTATATACCCAAGAGTGGAATTGCTGGGTCATATGGTAGTTCTGTTTTTAGTTTTTTGAAAAACCTCCATACTGTTTTCCACAGTGGCTATACCAGTTTACATTGCCACCAAAGTGTGTGACGGTTCCCGTTTCTCTACATTCTCACCACCATTTGTTGTTTGTGTTCTTTTTGATGATAGCCATTCTGACAGGTGTGAGATGATACCTCATTGTGGTTTTGCTTTGTGTTTGCCTGATGGTTAGTGATGTTGAGCATCGTTTCACGTGCCTGTTGGCCGTCTGCATTTCCTCTTTGGGAAAATGTCTGTTCAGTTCTTCTGCCCATTTTTAACTTGGTTATTTGTTTTTTTAATGTTGAGTTTTATGAGCTGTTTATATATGTTGGATATTAACCCCTTACCGGTCATATCATTTGCAAATATTTTCCCCCATTCAGTAGTAAGTCTTTTCATTTTGTTGGTTTTCTTTGCTGTGCAAAAGTTTTTAAGTTTAACTGGGTCTCCTTTGTTTATTTTTGCTTTTATTTCCTTTGCTTTAGGAGATGGGTCTAAAAAAAATCACTGATTTACAGCAAAGAGTGTTCTGCTTATGTTTTCCTCTAGGAGTTTTACAGTATCCAATCTTACATTTAGGTCTTTAATCCACAAAGCCACTTACTTTTGAGTAGAAGGACAATGATGTTGAACAGGATAAAATTAGAACTGTCAAGGGTTGTCTGGGAAGTGTGGTGGTTCTATCCATGAGCTGACCATAACCACTAACAAATGGTGCTTTGTTAAGTTGCTGGGAGTCTCTGGAAAGGTCTAGAAACACCTGCGCTCTGCTTTGACTCTCACTTTCTCTCCTGTCTTTCCAGTGGAGAGGGGTCTCTGACAGCCTTACCTTCTCTGATACCCACCTTGCTGTCTGTCCCTTAGACTCCTCATTTCTATACACTATTGTTTGTGATAGTTATTCACTCAACTTCCAAGTTCACTAATCTTTTAAAATCACATTTGAATAGGCATGCGTGAGGGAAGCTTAACTTACTTACAAGCCAAAGTCTTCCCATAGGGAGCTGTGGAAGACAGCTCAGCGAGACTAAATGAGAAAGGGTTTCAGAATCAAAGGCCCAAGTTCTACTCCTGGCCTCTTCATCCTGGCACATGATCAACACTTTTGTTTGTCAGCCTTTAGTTAAAATCTCTAAACACCTGTCACTCAGTTCAAGTTTTCATCCAGTGTTAAAAACCACTGCATCACATTCTTAGCAGATAGTCACCCTACCTCTGCTTGAATGCCTCCAATGTCAGGGATCTCATTTTTCTGAACTGACACACATGTTTGAGTGGTGCGTGCACTGTACAAAGGCACCCAGCTGAGGACAGAAATGGGCACTGAGATCCCAGTCTCCTTTCTGCTTGACAAGCTGAGTGCTCATCCTTTTCTAATTTGATCATCATCTTTCTACCTTTCACAAAGGCGTCATATAGACTAGTAATGACCCTGGCACATCAACGCACTCCAGTGTTCTTAGGAGTACCGCTCACTAAAAAGCAGGAGGGACTTCAGTCTCCATCTTGAAGGTGTCATTTCAGATGCCAAGTGGGGAGTAAAACTGTGTCCTTTGGCTCCTCTTGGCAAGAACCAAATCTCCAAGTGACTCCAGATGTGGAGAGACCAGCAATTAGTTGGCATCCAAGCTATCATTTCTGCAAGGGAAGAATATAACAAAGTAAACAGGGACCTGTGGCAGCATGCTATGCTTGATCATTTATCAAATTGCAAAATCCTATCCATGAGGGTGAAATGGCTTTATGGTTAGGAAAATGTACTAATAATTTTATTAGGCAGCAATTAAACTTAAATTCCTTTTAACTGTATTTGATGTCATCCTTTTTCTGGGCTCATTAGAGTAACATTAAGGTGTTTGTGCAGATAGCTCAGTCATTTCAAATTACTTTCCTGTCTAATGTGGGAGCCTTTAATAGCATACTCTTAGGTTGAATTCAATTTTGGAGACACCAGGCATGCTAATTAGATCGTCTCAGTGTTCCTTGCAGAAGCAGCCGAAGAAGAGCTATTTTTTTCCCCCTCTTCTGCTTAGCAATGTTCATGGAACACAGCTTTCTGGGCAATTAGAGGTATAGACCCTGTACGGCACAAAATCTCACTTGAACCATTAAGTGTCGCTATCAGACACAACGACTGGTTAATATGACAGCATTGTTGAAATGTTTTTAAGATCTAATTAGAGCCAGTAAGTTTTCTCTCCTATTATTCTGGGTATCATAGTTCGTGTTTGTTCTGTCTCAGACCTCTCACTTTAGAGTTGAAAGAAGGGTAGGCAAAAGGAATGAACATTTATTAGGCACCATCTGCTAAGTTCTGGGTAAGACACTTAATATCGATAACAGCCTCGTGAGCTGTGGCTCATTATCTCACTTGCAGATGGGGAAACTTTAGCTCAGAGAGGTAAGTAAAGTGCCCAAGGTCACACAGCTGGCAGATTGTGGAGTTGGGATTTAAATTGTCATTCTCTTTGCCTCTCACTGGTTCTGGAAACTAGAGCACTCTGATCATCAGGACCCTCATCTAAACAGGGATGATCATAATGCTTACCTCCTCACCATTCATTGTGTGGATCAAATACAGCAATACACGTAAATGACCCTTGCAGAAGATGACGTGCACCACAGACGGGATAGGTAATGTCCCCTGACATTGCCACATGAGGTCTTGGGTGGAAACTGCCTTCCTTCTGTGGGCCTGAAACCACATCTCCACTGCCACAAATGGTCGGAGCACAAGTTAAACCTTATCTCAAGGTAAATTAGATCCAAAGGGAACAGAAGACGACAACCCCACGAGAAGGAGTTGTTGACGGTTCCAGAGGTGATTTACTAGAGCTGCAACTCTTGGGGTGACTCAGTTTTCCCATCTGTTAAGTAGGGAGTGTGCAGGCTGATCTGTGGACTCGGTGTCACGCAAAGTACCCAGCACCTGGCTCAGAACTGAAAACACTCCACGAAATAATAATTTTGTTTCCCAATCAGGTCAACCCATCTTAGCCCCTGGCAGTCTTCCACCTGTGTAATCCCTGCTCACTTACAGATAGATTCCCTCTTCCCAGTCTCTCTCCTCATTGATCTGTTAACACGGATTCTTTCTTCAAATAGTCATTGCACTTGGCATTGATCTACTAACTTACAGCTGTTACCGTCATGATTGCAATTACCATTCGTCCCAGCTCCTTGCAATGCTGTCATGATTTTCTCTCGGTTACTGCGATAAATGTTACTCATAACTCCTGCCTCAGATCCTTTGTGGAATAAGGCAAGGGATTAATGTATTAATGGTCAGATTAATGACTCATAACTGTTCTAGTCATCATTCATTGCTGTTACTTTTGAAGCATCAAAGGGTTGAGGGGGTTGAGAGCCAGGCTGAGGGGATTTCTCCATCCTCATGTGGGAAAGAGAAGAGCTGTCACCAGCCAGGTAGAGAAAGGGAACGTCACCTTGTGAGCGCAAGTATGTTAAGGCTGTCATGGCACAAACCCCAGCAGAACCAACCCATTCCTTTGTGTTCCCAGGCTCTGATCTGCCTTTGCCCGTAACTCCTGTGATTCTCTCAACATTACACACCAGCCCTGCACTGCTGCCACTTCCCTCACACCCAGACCACTCTCCACCCAGGAGTTCCCGAGAGCCAGCCAGGCAAGATAAGAAAGCAATGGGGCTGTTTGTCCTACCAGCCTCTGGGGTCTCTATAAGCTCTGGTCAACGCAGCACATAGCTGCAACCTTGTCACCCCGTCTTTGAGAGTACGCCCATCCTCCAGCACTCAGAGCCCGTGGAAGACAAGAGTTCCAGATGCTCAGGTCAGCAGAAGAGCACACCAGGGAGAGTTCAAAGCCTTCCTCAGCCCCCTCCAGCCCACCCCCCTTCACACCCAGCTCTCATACCTGAGTGGAAGGTAATCACTGAAGGGTCACACAGATCTCTCCTGCAGTTCTCTTAGCCCTGAGGCATTTCCGCTTAGACATAAGAGTAAAGCCGGTGCAAAGCACACACTTTTGCTGAACTATTCCTTTAGACAAATACAGTATCACATATTCTCCTTATCACAGGGTCTGCTGGAACCCCACCCCCTCTGTCAGCAAAGCCAATCATTTTCTCTTAAATATTGTCACCATTGTTCCTTGCTGCAGAATTGAGCTGTCAGTTTTGCCTATGGCATGTCACCCTTTAACATCCAACATCGGAATGGACTGTTTTCCCTCCCTTTACTATCAAGCCCTGACTGGTGGGCAAGTTCTGTGCCCCAACTCCTTTCTCTTAAAGAGCCTTTCTCAGCCAGCCTTGGCTGATCTCATAATTCATCTGTGGAATCTTGCAACCATTTTCCCAAAAGAATTATAGGAACAGACCAGGGGCTTGGTTCAGAGTTTTCTGGGTTGGAATCTAGCATTCTGCTGCCTTTGATGTAATTCTGTAGCACTTAGAGCTTTGGTTTTTGTGAATTCCATTCATTCTTCCTTGGGTGATATTTCATTGGCGATGGTGCCATGGTAGGGTAGTGCCTTCCTAGAACAATGGCTGTGGAAGTGTATGTGTGTCAGGGTGGGCCCTATAAACAGGAGCATGCCCTGTACAGACTCATCTATAAGGAGATGTGTTTCGTAACTGCCTGTCACAGATATCAGAATGCTGACAAATCAGCAAGGGGTTTATCAGTCCTTTATCAACAATGGGAGAGATTCCTTACGATAGAAGAGGGTAGCAACAGCGAGGGTGTTAGAGAAACCTGAAGCTAGAAGCCAGAATGAGCTATATGCAGTTTACCAAAGAGATTAAAATATGGACACAGCCACCACAAATAGCATATAGGCGTCACTACAGAGTGAAGTCGAATTAACTGTCAGTCCCTCTAAAATAGGGCACTGGGCAAGCCCTTGGCCTCAGCCGGCCAAGTAGAGCTGTCCTGGGCCTCCCCAATCCACCTCTGTCTTTGTGGTAGTTCTGTGGTTTCTGCGGATCAACATTTGGACCGAGGCTGATCAACAACCTACTCATCAGACCGGCCGCTTCTTACTTCAGAGCTGAGGTTCATATTGCAAAGAGTTCTTATTTTTATGTCAGTCCCACTGATTTGACACGACAGGAGGAAGACTGGGTGGACAGAGAGGAGGTTTCAATGCCAGATTTTACATTTGATCTTACAGTCAACAAAGATTATTGAACTGGAGAATAAGCCCTAATAAGAATAGGCACCTCCCCAGGCTGCATGAGGATCAAATGAAATCATACAGGCAAAATGAGTTTGAAAAGCCTGTTACTTCTTTCCAGTTGTTATCATTCTTTCTTCCTGCAAGGAGCTCTCCCCTGTTTAGCGATTCCTGGCTTGTCCTTTGGATTCCCTTTCAGAAAGGCAAGCCAGACACATGTGACAAGTTAAACAGGCATAGAAGATATTTTTATCTGTTTAAGCCAACAACAGTAAACGCATCACAAGACAGTGTGTGATTAATTGCCAAGTGGATTGTGAAAAGAATAATTGCCGGAAGAATATGAACGAGGGAGGGTTTGGCTCTCGCTGGTGGGGGAGGGGCAAAGGGGGCCTTGGAGAGGCTGTAGAGAATAATGGAGATGTTTCTGGTAGAACAGATGGGATTTGGGCTGGTAGGTCAGGGGGTCAGGGAGTGGGAGGCATTCCAGGGAAGATAAGTTATATGGAGCCGATGGACAGACAGGCAATGGGGTATTCAGGGAAGCTGGGGGCGGGGGACAGTGGGAGGAGCTCAGCATAGATGTGGTGGGAAGCTGTGAATGATGTTTGCTCTGACTCTGTACCTTTAAACAAGCCCAACACACCAATGACACATGCCCCAACCAACTGAAAAATAAGCTCTAATCCCAGCCATGTCATTTGCCCACCATCACCTCAGTCTTGCTTCATGCCCACCTTTGGCCATCCCAGCTCAGCTGGACTCCTAACGTTGCCTGTGTGTTCCTTTACACCCCTGCTTGGGCCCTGAGAACTTGATTCCAATGTTTGACCTCAGAGGCTCACTTCTAGAATCAAAGCTAACACTTACCTAGGCCTTTGTGGGCCAAACACCTGAAATAGCCTCCTCTTTTCATTCTCAAAATGACCCTGTGAGGTGGTACTGCTCTTACCCCCATTTTGCAGATGAGAAAATTGTTGCTTGAGATGAGAAGGTCTGACGTTGCATCACCCATAAATGGTATTGTTGAGATTTGAGCTCGAAGCTGTCTGACCCCATAGCATGGTTCCCAACCACTAGTCAGACAAGCCAGCCTCTCACTGCCTAACCCACCTCACTGGCTCTTTCCTCTTTGGTCACCTTTGGATAGGGTGGCTTACTCTAGTCAACCCTTAGAAACCTAGACCCTGCCACATGCTGCCATCCTGCAGCAAACCCCGGGTACCAAGGACCTGACTCAGGAATTGTGAGTGGGCAGTCTGGTTAGAGTCCTAGAAAACTTCAACACCAACGTTTATTATATTTGGTCCCGTTGACAAAGGGAGCCAATGAAGTTCTCACGATAACTATAATCATGAGGAAGAAGATAATCAAAACCCATGTTTTCAGAAGGTGAATTCTGGGACCCAGTTCAGGACTGCCCTGCCTGTTCCATCTTGAATGGTGGAGAGGTTGCAGGTGCAGGGTACAATTTGCAGCCTATTTTGTGGTTCAAGGCAAGATAATCAGGGTCTGAATTAAGATAATGGGGGTGGAAATAGAATGTGATAATAAAGAATCAATTCATTTCACCATGAAATAAAATGTATTTCCTCTGAAATACATGTTCTCACTGTTGTAGTATCTATCAAGAATCCATTTATGGCTTCATAGATCTCTGGGACTCAGAATACATCTCAGGTGCATTATTGTTCCTTGGATTGTGTTCTTAAAACCAGTGGAGGCAGCAAGATTTGGAGGGAAGCCTCAGGCACTAGGCTTCTGGGCATCATCCAAAAGTCAGATGGGCCTGGGTTCAGATAGCGGCTCCCCCACTCAAGTAGCCATGTGGTCTTGGGAGAGTATTTAATCTCTCTGAACCTGTCTCCTCATCTGCCAAATGGGGATAATGATGTCTGCCTCACAGGGTCGTTGTGAGGATTAAAGAAGACAGTGGATAAAAAGGCTGTGATTAGCACAGAATAAATGTCAGTTTCTGTACTATCATTGCTTAGCCAAACATCTCATTAAAAGCCCTGCATAATCACCCATAAAATCTTGTTTGAAATAAAAGTGATTGGGTTCAACCAGCCCTTTGGAAAGCAATTTGGCTTTCCACATGCTTTCCTCTGTGTATTAAGACACAAAAATGTTCATATCCTATGACCCAGTTGTTCCACTTCTCAGAATCTATTCTTAGGAAATCGTCCTGGATACAGGAAAACTGCAGTGCGCAGAGGTTCACCACACAGGTGGCTACAATCATGAAAAATTAGAAGCAAACGGAACGTCCAGTCGCAGATGATTGAGGTGTCCTTCTGCCGTCGGCTGTTGCTCTGAAAATGCTTTTCATCAGTCTTCAATACAGAGCTCAGAACAGTATTTTCAAATGAGTCAAGTCTATCAAGAAGCAAACATATTCTTTTCTTCATTTATTAACCAAACCTTCTCCTCCACAGGGCTTCCCTGCATGGTCCACAGACCAGCAATTCTGTCCCCTCTTGTAGAATCTGCCATCTGGGCATACGGGGGCTTCATACCCGAGCCCAGTCCCAAGCTTGTCACCCAGCTGCCTCAGCCCTTCTGAGGCAGATTCAGCTCCTCCCCCCGCCGCAGACACAGAACTTCTCTCTACGACCCGACCCTTGAGCTGGGCTCAGCTGGCTTGTGTCTCCCACGGCCGGCCGGCCAGCCGCCTTGCAAATGCATCTTCCTCAGTCCTGCCTCCCACCTCACACCCCCACTGTTGTCCCACTTCCAACTCCTCTTCCATTATTTCCAACAGTTTGTTATGTCCTTCTAAGCTAGGGAAAGTATTTTCTTGAGTGTCCAAAATTTGTTCATCCAAATAAACTTAATGAAGGGGGTGGGCGGATGATGTGGACTTACATGTTAAAGGTTATTTAGAAGCCCATGTGCACTTGAATCTGAGTCTTAGAGCCTTGGAATGTTTTGTGCAATCCCCCAAGAGAGGACTGAAATTTTATTAAACCATATCATTTCAAAGCTGGCATCCATGAAGTTAGAAACACAGACATTTTGCTGGTAAAATCTCTTGGTCTGCCTTTCTCTTGTAAGCTGAAACTTCTTTTGATAACGCCTAAGAGAGAGTGCAGTTGGTTCCTCCTGAGTTTGTATAATAATGTGCATTTTGCAATTCCTTAGTTTTTTGGCAGGCACCAGGGAGCACTTGGCTTCAGTGCTTTCAACTCTAAGGACAGTTTCACAACTGGGCTTTTCCTAATAGCTCCCACATCTGGACCCTGAGAGGCCCTGGTCCACCATGTGGTGAGACCCTCTGTGAACCTCCTCAGCCAGCAAAGAACAGGCTGTACCCAGCTCTGTCCCTCCCTCACCCCAGGGGGCCTCCAGCACAAGCTTCTCACCATTGCTGCAAGAGTTACGGGCTTCTTTTTTTTTTTTTTGGAGTAGATAGGATAATAACTTCTTTTTCATGTTGTTTTTCTGGTTCAATAGTAATCAATCAATATTTCTACTCATTATTTACTCAGCATCCACCGTGCACCAGAAGTCCTGTACTGAGCACTAGAGATACAGAGCAGCTCATGCCAATCCGATCTGTCCTGTCTTCCTCCCTTCCTCCTCCCTCCCTTCTTCCTTCCTTCCTTCCATCCATCCTTCCTTCCTTAGGTATTTAATTAATGCTGAAAAACAAAAAGGAAAAAAGCACTTACAATCCTACCACTTCACATATTTTTAAAAAAAAAAAAATGCCTCTTTTTTCTCATCCCACCTTCTAAACCCCAGGGGTGCTAACTCTCCTTAACAGACTGGTCTTTGTCCCTCCCACCTTTTCCTTAAAGGTGTACAAATGAAGCTATCTACCTATCCATTGTCTACCTACACATTTCTTGGAGAAACAGAATGACGCTATGCTTATTAGTCCCCACGGTTTTCCTATTTTACTTAATAGATTTTATTAAGTAAACCTACCTCATTACTTTGTATAGCTGATTGGCTTTCCATTAAATAGAAGGTCCATAATTTGTTCAGACATTCCCCTACTGGTAGACATTTAGGTTGTTTTCAATGTTCGTGCTTCTCTTGTTATAAACCATTATGTAGTGGACATCTACATATATATGGAATATGTACAGATGCATATAAAGCTGTGTTATTATTTATTGATAGTAGATTTCCAGAAGTGGCATTAGTGAATCAAAGAGTGTGTATCTTCTTCATCTGTGACGGATATCACCCAAGTGCTTCCCAAAAGACACAGCCGTTCCCACTCCAGCCACACATGGCAGTGTCCCTGTCCCTCTTTCCTCACGGGCACTGTCTTTTGTATTGTTGTCGATCTTGTTGACAAAGCTATTACCATTTTAATTCACATTCCCCCGACTCGTCAAAATGTTGGCTGTCCCATGCTTTTGTATATTTCTTGACCATGAGCACTTATTTTTGGGTTATTCCTCCATGGGCTTTGTTATCTTTGGCACTGTTAATTCTGGCTTCTTGAATGCCAGCTAAGTGGCCAGCACCAGGCGAGACCCCTGACAGGCATTGTTGTGTTTAATCCAGTGACCTTGGTGTGAGTGAGGTAGTTGCTATGACCATCTCCATGTGACATCTGAGGTTCAGGGCAGATAAGCAACTTACTTGTCCAGCCTCAGAGTCCAAGCCACATAGCTGGGATTTGAATGTCAGTCCACTTGCTCCAAAGCTGCATTCATTCCACTATTCAGGGCCACCTCTCACGAATCTCTCCTAATACCGGCTTTCCCAGATTCCGAGTCTCAGCTTTCTTCTTTAGCTGGTTTTTTCCATCTCCCACCTGATGGCCCACAGTAGCCTTGGGCTCAGTCTCCAGTTCTGCCCCAGCTAGCCCCCAAAGCAACAGAACATGGAAGAATAAGAACCAGTCTTTGCCCAGGGAGAGCTCATAGATTATTATTTTTTCTGCATTGTTTTTTATTGAAGTCTAGTCAGTTTATAATGTTGTGTCAATTTCTGTTGTACAGCGTAATATTTCAGTTGTACGTACACATACATATATTCCTTTTCAGAGTCTTTCTCATTATAGGTTACTACAAGATATTGAGGCTAGTTCCCCATGCTATACAGTAGAAACTTGTTGTTTATCTATTTTACATATGGTATATAATCTGCAAATCTTGAACTCCCAATTTAATCCCTTCCCACCCTCCTCCCTGCCTGGTAACCATGTTTGTTCTCAGTGTCTGTGAGTCTGTTTCTGTTTTGTAAATAAGTTCATTTGTGCATAGATGGTTTATAGACGGTGCATTGACAAGTTAATTTCCTCCTTGATTCACAACCTGGTGCCTGAGCTTTCTGCCTCTCTCACAGACCTTCCCACTGCCCCCCCTCCCTGGAGGAGAACGCCTCTAATGTAGAGGAATTTCTATCTTCCAGCCCCACACACTTAAAAGTCAGCACATTTTGTTCTTCAGGAACTTTCAGGACTGACAGGGCACACGTTGTGAAATGATAAATGGGAGGGAAGAAACAGCAAGGGCTGCGTGACTTTTTGGCTCCCCAAATTTTCTTACCAAGTAAGTTAGCCTCCAGTTCATGCTTGCAAATAGAACTGAGCCAAAAGATTCCAAAATCATAGGAAAAGTCTATCAAGAGAATACTGATTTAAACTTAAGAAAACAGCTTGTACATATTTTTAGAACAACCCAGAAAAGAATACATCTGTGACTTGAAACAGCTGGAAATCTGCTTTTGTGCCCAAATTATGCCGATTATGAAAGCCGTAATGGTCAGACAAGAGGCAGTCAAGGTCCAAGCAGTCCTTTATTTTTTGTATATTCAACTTTCGAATAACCTTCACTTTGGTACATTAAACACTGACCCCTCTCAACTGTCTTTTGAACCCCAAATGCCAGCCATCCACACAGTTGGTACAGCAGTGTTTGTATCATTATTTGAGGATTTGATTGTATTTTGCCCTTGTTGGCTTAATAAAAAGAGTGGGAAAGCAAAAGAACAGAAGTGATAAGTGTAGGTTTTAGAAGCTCATATTGTACTTGAGAAAAGAGAAGAAATGATGAGGCGAGCTGAAAACAAGGGTAACGTTAGCTTCGTGTAGTTATTGGACTAAAGCTGGTCAACTGTGTGTTCAGTCCTGAAGAAGAATGATGAAAGTCAAGAACACGTGTTGAAAACGTTGGTAGCAAACTGTAGGGAAGAGACAGGGTGTCGTTAGGGAGTTTGACATTTCTTTGAGTTGACTGAAAACGGAGGCTTCTCCTACATGGGACCCTTCTAGGTAGCAATGTGGGTAAGATGTAGGTAACAAATTGAGAGTAAGTTATTCTGTGTGTCCCAAAAGGTCTACTGAAGGCTGGCACCTGTATATCTCCTGAAAGTATCTAAGGGGGCTGAATATTTGCAGACAGTTGTGACCTTCAGGTCAAGACTATACACTGTTTATTTCTATCTCCCACATGCCAATCCCTGGACTGACACTTAGGTTGTCAGTAAATCCATATGAAAGGGTCTCTCTTTTCTTTCCCTGCAAAGTAGTAGACTGTGCTATGAGATTTTAGGCTGGAAAAGTTATTACTGATATCAGTGAGACCCTTGACTAAGTATAAAAGCAGGAACAAAATTCACTGAAGTCCTGAGGCCAATTTTAGCTAGGTTCCTGGTTGCCTTTTGGAAATCTCTTTATTGCTTTGCTTGAGACAAGTTTTAAAAATACCAACAAAAGAGAAGCATCTCTTCTCCTCTAAGTTTCAGCTTCCAAAAAAAAGTGTAAAAGCTAATGTGGCCAAACAAATCTACAAGGTGGTTTATTTCTAAATCAAGGTATCTGTCCTGAACTGGGCCCCACCTGGGTTTCCAACCACATTCATGGCCTGACGGAAAATTGTTACCTTCTCTTCCTGGTGAGGAGATACTAAAATACACCGTCAGTCTGGCCTCCCCACTCTGACGCTCAGGGAGGCCCTCAGCAGGCCGGCCCAGACCCTGAGGCCTGGCCCATCACAGGAGCTTTGCAGAGGATTTCCTCAGAAAGTCTTTTGACAGCAATGACCATGAGTGGCTTTCCGGGTTTCCTCCTTATCTGGGTAGCACTTTGGTGGCTGTTACGACTCAGCAGTTCTCAAAGGCAGCAGTTTACAGAAGGACCCCTGCTGAGCCCCTGTGGAAGCTGAATTACTGCAGAGCCTGCCAACATTCTTCTTTAGCAAGTTCTGTTGAGTCTGTAGCCACTCCTGCAGCCCTGCAAGCTGGGGCCCAGCACAGGTCTGTGGTTCCAGCCCTTTGGGTTAGGGATGATCTTCACCTCCCCCAGGTTTTGTCTCCTCACCCAGAAGCAGAACATGCCTATTAAACCTTCCTATTGGGATCTGAGATCTGATCTCTAGGTACTTGGAAAAAGCTCTAGATCCCTCTTCACATGGTCCTGATGAAGTGTATACCTTTGGGCATGGAATTGAGTAATCTGAGAGTCCTAAGCGTCCTTCAGCTTCTTAAGCAATAAATGAAAATTAAACTTCATTAGTGACTCTGACTTGAGTGGTGAGCATCAATTGTTGAAATTTAAAGCCAAAGGTCAGCTCAAAGCTTACGGATAGATTTCAAAGGTAAAACACCCACAGCCAACATTCAAGTGGGAAATTGCTGAAAAGCAGCGGCAAAGAGAGAGAATCCAGGCCTATTCCCCCAAAATAGGGGCTGTGTTGGCCAGCACAATAAATGTGTGTGTTGACTCGCTCCTCTAGTTCATTACAAAGCACTAATCACAAAGATATTTATTTTGTCTTCTTTCCCGCTCTGATAAGCTAATTACAAAGTAATTAAATTAGCAACCAAATAAATTAGTTGTTATCAGGCTGAAAGTAAAGGCATCTGACTTAAAATTACTTAGGGTAAAACATTGGCTCGAATGATTATTCCAGATTGAGAAATATTTTCTTTCTTTCTTTTACTAATAATTGTATGTATTATTTTAGAGCGAAATTCTGAGTTTAAAGATACTCCTGAACTAAATATTTATTTTACCTTCAATAAATGACAAGGAAAGGAAAGCATGTTTGGATCCTTGGAAACACTAGAGGGAGCAGGCTACATGACACGTTTACAGGATGGTCCTTGCCGGCCGGGGTCGCTGAGATACTGAAATGTCTTCAGCGGTGAACGAGAGGGCTGGAAGTTCATGGTGCTTGGTCTGCATGTTATCACTTAACTTAGCTGCCCCACCACGTGCCCCTACTACGTAGCTAGAAATGATGCCTTTTTCTAAAGTGTGTATCTGCCCTCTTTACAAATCACGAACATATAAAAATTTCATTCAGGGGCTAAATTATACTTCTAATAGATGCTGTACAGAGTTCAAAAAAGTGGCTGTTTCTTGATCAGTTTTGCAGAGCCCTTAGTGAAGTTGTTCCTATTTGATCACAAATAGGTCTGAAGGTCCCTTGAGATCAAAGTGTCAGGCTTTCAGGTATCTAAAAAGATGAAAGTTATTTATGAGTTAAAAGGGTGTGCGCTGTTAAGAGTGAAGACAGAAACGAGTGGAAAAAAGCCTGAAGTCAAAGGACAAAAGCTGGAGTCATTAAAGATAATACAGCAAACGCCCACAACCCAACACACTGTAATACAGTGGATTTCTTCAGAGTGCAGGTCAGATCAGTTCTCCTGATTACAATGCTTTATGGTGGAGGGGAAAACCTCAGGCCCACACTGGGGCCCAAGGACAAGAGCACAATTACAGGGTCAGAAAATGGTATTGGGCATAAAAATAACGTTCAGATTTTAGTGGCTGTGAAGTCGGTCAGAGTCAGTGGCAGGCAGAGGCTGCAGACAGGCCAGCGTGAGTGGGGGCGGCCTTGGGATGTGTTAGCTGGAATCTGGGGCTTTCTGTGTGGGATTTAGAGGGCACAGCCTTTACTGTCACACATTTATTTCACAATTGTCAATAGCACTATCAGCATTGCCATCCTTGTCCACACGTCTCTGCAACCACCCTTGATGAATGCCTGAGAGGAATTTCTGGGTCTAGAGGTACATACGTTTCTAGGGCGTTTAATACCTATTACCAAATCGGCATCTAGGAAGATGGTACAATCTCTGTTCTTAACAAGAGCATTTGAAAGTTTTCACTTGCTCACCCAGTCACATTTGCCTCCTGCTTTTCTCTGGAACTGAATTTTAAAGTCGAGTGTTTCAAATAGAAGGGAACTTGAATTTCATCCCTTTCATTTTTAGGAGAAAAAAAAAAAATGAAGCCCGGTGGGGACAGGTGATGCTTTCTCCAAGCTAACTGCAGAGCTTCATGGGTTGAGGGGAGATACTGGTGTCTGTAGCCCCTGCCCTGTTCCTGGCCTTACGCCTGATAGTAACAGGTCCTTGGAAACCTCCACACAGATAAATCTATAGAAACAGAAAGTAGATGAGCGGTTGCTTAGGGCTGGAGAGCGAAAGGGAGTTGGGGGGCAACTGCTAATAGGTCTGGGGGTGGGGGGGCAGCGGGGATGTTCGAAATTGATGCGGTGACAGTTGCACAACACTGAATATGCTAAAGAACCATTGAACTGTACGCCTTCAATAGGTAAACTGTATAATAAATCATATCTCAATAAAGCTACTTAAAAGAAAAAGAAGAGGTGCTCAGTAAACATCTGTGGAAGGAAGGAAAAGAGGGAGGAAAAGAGATCAAACATCACCGTTCCTTGATTTCTAACCAATGTTCTTCCACCTTCTTCGTTTTATGGAAGTCGAGCTGGTCTGTAATTGATCCCAGTATCCGTTTTGAGTTTTCTCTGTGAGGTGTTTCACTGTTCTCAGTACACGCTGATCTGCCTCTTCGCAGAATTTACAAGGGAAAAGTTAAAAGGGATCTGAGCTTCATCCTTTTACAGTCCCCTGAGAATCTCACTCAGGGCTGGTTGCAGAGTAGGAACTTGATAACTGTCTTGTTTACTGAATTGCTGGTGAACTGTAGGTAAACTAAGTATTAACTAAAAAGACAGAGACATCATACTATTTCCTAATGTTGATGCTGAGTTTTCTGCAGCTGCCAGCTCAGGCTCTGTCAGTTAGCTTGGCAGGTGCACAGTTGGGTGTTCCAGACATTCTGATTTCCCTCCTGACATTTCTCTGTGCACAGTGAGTAGTCACGGCTGCATTTTGCCCTTGGTGCCTAAAAGTACAGGACTAAAATTAAGGGCTAAAGAGTAGTGATTGCTACATGCAAGGATGAGTCCAGAATCTATGGGGCTTAAATCTTACTCAGTTTGGCAGGGGGTCCTTTTTAAGAAAAAAGAATATAAAATTATGAATGCAAATTAAGTTTAGGTTCTTGAAAGCTTGTGGAAGAAAGGCTCTGAAAGTAAAGCTTCCATGAAAAACAGTATGGAGATTCCTTTAAAAACTAAAAGTAGATTACTGTATGATCCAGCAATCCCATTCCTGGGTATATATCCGGGGGGAATTCTAATTCGAAAAGATACACGCACCCCAGTGTTCATAGCAGCACTATTTACAATAGCCAAGACATGGAAACAACCTTAATGTCTATCGACAGATAACTGGATAAAGAAGCTGTGGTATATTTATACAATGGAATACTACTCAGCCATAAAAAGGAATAAAATAATGCCATTTGCAGCAACATGGATGGACCTAGAGATCATCATTCTAAGTGAAGTAAGCCAGAAAGAGAAAGAAAAATACCATATGATATCACTCATATGTGGAATCTTAAAAAAAAAAAAGACACAAATGAACTTATTTACAAAACAGAAACAGACTCATAGACGTAGAAAACAAACTCATGGTTACCAGGGGGGAAAGCGGGTTGGGAGGAATAAATTGGGAGAATTCGAGATTTGAAAATATTAACGACTGTATGTAAAGTAGATAAACAAGCTTATACTGTATACACAGGGAACTATATTCAATGTCTTGTGGTAACTTATACCAAAAAAGAATATGAAGAGAAATGTATGTGTGTATCTGCATGCCTGAAACATTATGCTGTACACCAGAAATTGACACAACATTATAAACTGACTAGACTTCAATTAAAAGAAAGAAAGAAGATCTTCCTTATCCTCTTGGTAAGTCTGCCTCTGACTATGTTCAGTTTTCTGCTCGTTTTCACTGAATTTTATTTTGCTTTTGTGTTAAATGTTCATTGTTAGCATTATAAGCCTCCTAGCCTTCCAATTCTGTTTAAAAATAGAGTTTAAGCGGTCGTGTAATTAACTCCCCATGCCACCGTGCGGATAACCAGAATGATCACAGGGACGTCAGGTGGGTGGGTGAAGGTCAGGCTCTAAAATCTGTGCATATATGTGAAAACCACACATAGTCATAATTGTCCCTAAAGTCCCCGAAATCACCTATTAAGTACAGAATATGTGATTTTATGTGTCTGACCTTGATTTCTTGTGCACACTAAAGTTTGAAAACCGCTAAGCCAGGTGGAAGGAAAGAAAATACAAACGCAGATGACTGGATTTAAAAACCTCTTGGCCTTATGACAACTCTCCATTTCTAGCTGGAACCACAGAGTTCTTAGCTCACCTGGGGTGTTTACTCCACCCTGTGTTAATACTGAGCCTTTACACATTTGATTGGTGTTAACAGATTTGTGTATTGTTCTGGAATTTTAAAAGATGATACATATGAAAATGGATAGACTGGAACTTGGCATGACAGGTGCTTTGTGAATATCTGCTGGACTGAAATCTAGTCTTGTTTGATCAGGTCCCCAAACACACGGCTCTGTTATGTAAAGACTGTGTTTTCTACCCTAGTGTTCCAGGCAGGGCCCCCACCACACACCCATCACTCTCAGGCCCCTGATCATCATCAAAGCCACTATCTGTAACTTTGTATACACCAAGGCTGCTTTGAAATGAAATTATTTATTCAGTCATTTGGCCACATTTGCTTTTTCACTTTTTTTTGGAAGCTGAAACTTAGAGAAGAGATGCTTCTATTTTGTTGGTATTTTTAAAACTTGTCTCAAGCAAAGCAATAAAGAGATTTCCAAAAGGCAAACAGGAACCTAGCTAAAATTGGCCTCAGGACTTCAGTGAATTTTGTTCCTGCTTTTATACTTAGTCAAGGGTCTCACTGATATCAGTAATAACTTTTCCAGCCTAAAATCTCATAGCACAGTCTACTACTTTGCAGGGAAAGAAAAGAGAGACCCTTTCATATGGATTTACTGACAACCTAAGTGTCAGCCCAGGGCTTGGCATGTGGGAGATAGAAATAAATAAATAGTGTATAGCCTTGACCTGAAGGTCACAACTGTCTGCAAATATTCAGCCCCCTTAGATACTTTCAGGAGATATACAGGTGCCAGCTTTCAGTAGACCTTTTGGGGCACATAGAATAACTTTGTTCCTCCGATGTCTTTACAGTACTCTGCTCTGTGCAAACATTCCGTTCATAATCACACTACCTCCCATCCAGGTGTTCAATCCAGACACCAGGTCGTCACTCCAAACCACTCCTCTCTGTCACCTCAACAACAGCTGACCACCTGGGGACAGTAGCTCTAAATCCTGTACTATTTCTTGACTCCATGTCTTCCTCTCCCTCCCCTGCCTCTTCCCTGGTCGAGGCCTCATCACCTCGTGCCTTGATTATTGCAGCAGCCTCCTAGCTTCTTCCTTCCCCCATCCTCATTTCCCATCTTTTCTCCACCTTCCCTCCCCTCCCTCCTCATAGTTTCTGTTCTATACTCCTGCTCAAAAGAGCTTTCTAAACACAAATCTGACTGTGTCCCTCTCCTGCTTAATTCACTGTTGCTTCCCCTTTATTCTCAGCAGTGACTCTTCACCTTTTTCTTCTGCTAGTGTGCTTGCCCGCATGCATGCAGGATTTTAAGGTTCATTTGCTCAGCTGGGTTCTGCATGGTTCCCAGCGTGCCCGTGGTAAACTCTTTGCCTGCTGCACTGCCAACCTCCTCACTCAGGAGTGTGTGAACCCTCAGTGGTGAACTAACTGTCTGACTCAGAGCATAAAGCCTAAGCTCCATGGCCTTGCCTTCAGGGCTCACCCTGGCCTGGTTTACCCACATCTTCAGCCTCATTCCCGCCCAGGCTCCCACATGTGCCCTGTGCACCAGCCTCCAAGCTGCTTACAGCCCCGCCGACGAGATCGTGCCCCTGTGCCTTTGTACATGCTCTTCTCTTTTCCATGAATGCTTTCCCCCACCCTTCATCCACCTAGTTAGCAAGTACCCTCCTTCAAGACATTGCTCAAGAACCAGCACTTCTAGGAAATCTTCGATGCTCCATCCACATCCCTAGTCTTTACCTCATATGTTCCTCCCCTAAGCTTAGTTACAGCTCCATGCTTATCTCTAGTCAGTAGAGCACTCCAGTTTATAGCTTGTCTTGTGCACTAGAGTATAAGTTCCTGGAGACCTGGGACTTTCAATTATTAATTTATAAGATCTCAATGCCTTGCATAGTGTTTTGCATCTTAGGAATTTGGTAATACTTAATATTGGGGGAAAGAAGGGAAGGAGAAAGAAAAAGTGGCAAATTGGAGCTATAATCATTTCCTTTCCATCAAAGCCATGAAAAGAAAACATTTTTTAACATCCATTTAAGTAACTTCTATGTGGTTTTATTGTTGACTTCATGCTTTTGAAAAGTATATAAAGGATCTTTTGGCTGATATTTTCATTCTCACTTACAGTGATTTGTTTTAAAGTTATATAAAGGATTCATGGGACCCTGCAGTGCTTCCAGATTCTAAGAGAGGGTCCGTTACAGGATGGAGGCTGAGCCTCAATTTCCTCATCTATAAAATGGGGATAATAAAACTACCAACTCCACAGCATTAATTTTTTGAAATTAATGAAATTTTTTGAAATTTAATGAGGAAATGAGGAAATACATATACAGAAATACAAGCATATAGAGAAAATACAATGGAGTAAATACATATAAGTGTTCAAGAAATGATTATTATTATAAGGACAAAATCTAATAGATCCAATCTTAAGTTATGGCTTTATTAGTAGGTGACTCTCAAGTAGTTTCTTCTAATGAAGAAGAAACAAAAAATTCACCAAGAACTTAGATAATGAGGTAATAGAAAAACCATTTTTTTCCTAATATGTTTAGCTCATTTTCTTGTAATTAAGCTACAAGAATATTCCTTCACTTACAAAATGGATAAATTCTTCACCAGATTGACTTGTTTGAAAAGAGATCCTAGTTTAAATGGAATGAATTTCCCTTTAATATGATTTTCTAGCAAGAATAGATCCTAATATGGATTAATCCTAAACTGAGAACTCTAACTGAACCCTGCAGGAATCAAGCATGAGTCAGAGATACCCTCCTTTACAAATGTCAGTTGGTGAAGAGATACTTGTCAGCGTGTCTGGTGGGGGGGGGGGGGTGCTCTCATCACATCATACGACAAGAATGATCATGAATGACATTGAATGCTTGCTGTGTGTCAGGCAGCCCGCGTCAGGCTTCCCCACCTCACTGAAGCTTCATGCTGGCACCAGATGCTGACTTTCCATTCACAGGGAGAGAATTCTCCTTCTGCTCTCCGGAGCATCGTTTTCTCAGGATCTGAGGACCTGCACAGCAGCCTCTGTCATCAGCATGGATCCCAGCAGAGGCAGGGACGAACTCTCCAAGTCTCCGTCGTCCAGACTAGAGTAAGACTGGGAAAGAAAGCTCTTTGCCTGCTGTCCTTTCTGCAGAAAGCCCTTCTCTCCCTCCCCTCCAAGTCATCCTCTGGATTTTCTTCTTAGCACATATTCCTCTCTGAAATTATCTTGTACCTTGGTTTATTTTTTTAGTGTCATGCAGCTTCCATGAACACAAGGACCTTCCTGTCCTGTTCGTGGCACCCCTCCCATGCCTGGGACAGTGTGTGGGCAGAGCGGTGCTCACTGAGTCTGTGCTGAATGGAAATAAGGAAGGAGGGCAGGGAAGGGAGGGGGCTGACACCCCCTAATGGCACAGATTCTCACGCCCCCAGAGTCGGGTGCTTGCTTGCCCAGACTGGGTCTCACTCCACCAATGTCTGTCTCCAGGACTCTCTTTGCCAAGTTTATTCAGCCACCACGTACCTCCCCCACCCCTCGACCCTCCGCTAATCTAGCCATCCTTTTGAGCTAAACTCATGGGTTAGCTTTCAGTTTCTTTCCCTTTCAATCAGGCCAGATCCTGTTCTTCCTGCTTAACCCTTAGGGAAACATCCATCTTTTACCACGACTTCTGCGGGGGGCCTATATCATCAATTCTTTGACTCATTCAACTCTCAGAGGGTAATCTTTTCTTTAATGCAAGTTGCAAGGCCATCTTACTGTGATCTCCTTTATATCCCTGATTACACTGGGCACAGTCAAGCAGAAGTGCTGGCCCTGCTCTTTACCAGTTCATCTGGATACCGTGGTGCTGTGAATCTCGGCTGCGCTTCCGCTAATCGTGTCTGTCTATGATCAGCCTCCATCTACCCTTCACCACGCCAAAGAGATAAACACTAGACTACAGGAAACAAACTCAAGGCAGTCCTTGAGGCCCAGAAACTCTCCCCATACACTCTGCCAGGACCCGAGAACTCGTGATTAGGAGACTGATCTCTCCTCTATCTCCTCCTTAGAATGTATTCCAAAAATCAAAAGCCCATGGTTATATTTCTTTGTGAAGAAGAAGACAAAAAATGTTTTTGTTTGGCACCGCGGCAAGAGAAACAAAACCATGTTTCTCTTTTATGGAACTTCTGAAAGTACTTCATTGAGAGCTTGACATTGAATATCACCCAGTCACCTCTCCAGCAAGACATCTGCTTTTGTTCCACGGCCCCCCTCCCAGACTTAGCTGCTGGCACTTACTAGGCCTTGTCATTAGGTGGGCTGCTTTTAGTACTCAAGGCAGGGTTTGGCAAGAAGTGGCACCTGCTTTATTGAAAGATAGCATCGTATTTTAGCCTCTGAAAGAGAAATGACCCATGTGTATGCCCTTAAGAAGTGATTCTCATACATCAAGATGACCATCCCCAAAAGCATTGTACCAGACACCCAATCACACACAGTCGTCCAGATTGGAGGTGGCAGATAGAGAATTTGAGCTTTTAAAGAAAACGAATCTGTAAACTCCTAAGTGATTGCCTGCCCCTGGCCACCGTATACCCAGGTAATCTGAATGGTGCCCAATGGCTGGAAGAAGAGATTCACACCTCAGAGAGGGTCAGGGAAGGAGATGATTCCAGATGCCTTGTTGCCCAGATTCTATGAGTGGATATGGAATCCACTACTCAGCCCAGAGATTTTTATTTACCGAATTAAAAGAAAAGATTGAGCACACAGTGTCTGTCAACACATTGGGGACATGTCTGGCATCCGGGGAAACATTAACATAGGGGACTGTTCCTCTCCACTTTTCCAAAATTGGAAAAATCATTCCAGCAGTGGGAGCAGGGCAGCCCAAAATCTATAATGCTTAACAGCTCAGGTACAAAGAAAATGGAATCAAAAATCCAGGGTGTTTTGCTGTTACTGCCAAGGGCTCATCTTCGGTATAACTGGAGTCTTTAAAATTTCACAGAGCTAGACCCTGCAAATCTGATTGAGTCATTCCCTGTCTGAATTTCTTGTGGGGCCCCTATGGCCTACAACTGGGGTTTTCAAATTGCTCTGTGGAGCCTCGGCCTAAGGCTTGGGGGTCTGAGAAGCAGGGGTGTGGTTCTTGGCCCCACGCCCTCTGCCCCGTCAGAGGTCTCGTCATCTGTTCTGCAAGTTTGGCTTCCAAGTAGGACTTTCAACAAAGAGTTTTGTGACTTAGAAGCAAAGTTTGAAAGCTCTGGCCTGGAGGATACAATCTAGACAAGTCCTCCCTGTTCTTGATCCTGTCTATCTCGTGGACGCCCCCCAGGATACCCCCTTTGGTCCATCAAGCCTAATGGCTTTCCTTTCTCTTCCTTTGTCAAGGTGCCCTTCTGTTCCCTCTGCCTAGAATGTTCCTTCCCTCTTCTATGTCAGGTAGATCTGTACTCTTGTCTTAAAATTTGGAGCAAATTTTGCCTTTGGAGTGCTACTCTCCCTGCATTAGCAGCAATTGGCCCTGTTCCCACAGTCATTTGTATACGTGTTGATGCACATGGAGTTGTTACGTGTGTCTGAATCTTGGACCCATCTGCACACTCATGGAAGATAGAGTTCATGTCTTCTTTCTTTCTTCCTCTGTCTTCCTCCAGGACCTGGCATGCAGTGGGCACTCAATAAATATTTGATGAATGGCTGTTTAGCTCTCTGTCACCCATGACTTTCAGACTCCTCCATGGAGCTTTGAGGGGTTCCTGGGGCACCCTGAAAGGAAAGGTCTCCAAGGAGTCTGGCAGGGAGGGATGTGTCTCTGGGCCCCACACCCCTTGGTCCAATCAAAGAGGTTCCACAAAATCTAAGCGTTTAAGTGTTTTGTGTTTCCGGTTTTTTTTTTTTTTTTTTTTTTTTTTGAACTGCTTTGACTGAGCCTCTCTTCAGTTCCCCGTAGTCCTCACCACTTGGTATTTTTTTTTTTCTGTTCATCTTTACCTGCCTCATCCCTGATATCATTTGAGTTTGCAACTCAAAACTCACCCCCAAAGCCCGCCCTGTAAGAGCTGTTTTCATTTCTATGAACTCCTTTCCAGGTCCAGAGCACACACATCCTTGTTTTTATATAGTCGCAGTCATGTTGCCCACACCATTTTCTATTTCCTTTCTTTGCTTAACACTAATCATAAATATTTTTCCATCATGCGAGACACATCTTTCATGGTTACCCTTTTAAATGAAAAATTTTTAAGTTGTTGATTCTGATTTACTCAGGTAAATTACCACTAAAACAACTTTTTATTTTATACTCTTAGAAATAGTGCTGCATTGAATATCCTCATACCGATGACTTTTTTTTCTAGAAATAAACATGCTCTTATTGATTTTAACAACTTCCTTATAAGTTATTGATTTGAGGCAAATATTTTCTCAATATGTTCTTTTCCTTTCATTTCTTGTATTTTTATGATTAAAATATGTTAAGCATCATCCAGTTGAAGCTTCTGATCTCTTCCACTGTTATTTCTCCTATTGCTTTAAGCCCCTGGAAGGTCTTCATAGTTCTTTTTCCATCATTCCCAAGAGCTCATGCAATCTTGGGTCTTCTTTCTTTGGTTGTTATTTAAATATGTATGTTTGACTCTTTTATTCATTTGAGCATAGTTGGTGTGTGTTTAGCTATAAATGATATTTAAATTGATATAATCATTTACTAAATAATCTCCACTTTGCTTCATCATATATCAAATTGTCACAGATATATAGTTTTTCTCAGTGCTTCTCATTCTCCTCTACTGTTATGTGTGTCTGGTTTTGCATCAGTACTGTACTGTTTTAATTATTCTTGCTTTGTAATGTGTATAGCATTTATAGTGCTAGTCTTCACTGATCAGAGGTTTTCTTTTTCTATATATCCTTTCATGTTCTTGACATTTTGTTTGCCTAATAAATGCCACAGTCGTTTTGCCAAATTCTAAGAAAAGGGGCAATTTTGATTTAAAATGCATCAACTCTTTCTACTTAACTCCTTAAGTCATTGCGTGCATTCTAAGCATCTTATATTATTATATGTACATGATTTCTAGCTGTTTATTGCTTGTGTATAACAATATAGTGTAGATGATGCATAGTAATATACGGCATATAGTAGTGCTACTGATTTTTTTCTTTTAGTTTGAATATCCAATCTGCCCCTTTTCTAAACTTGTTGGTTTAGTTCCAAGTGTACAGCAAAGTCTTTATAAACATTTTTCTCTTCTTTTCCAAAAGTTACTGTTCTTTATATATTTTGCAATTTGTCTAAGGCAATATTAGTTAAGAAGGCAGAGACATTCTTGACTTGGGCCTATTTGAAAAAAAAAAAAGCTTTTAGTTTTATTCTATTATTTGTTCATGATTTAAAATAGGTATGTTTATCAAGTTAAGGGTAGTAATTATTTTGCTCAAAATAAAGGTTTTAATCAGTTCCTCTTTTGATATATATTGAAATGGGTTGTATTCTCTAGTATTAATAGATTTTCTTTTATTGATTTTTTTTCTGCATTCCTGGAGTAACCTTCATTAAGATCACATTAGTCACATAGAATGCATTAGATGGAGTCCAGCTATGTCTGTGTTTTGGTACAGTTAGCATAGCTGGTGGATTTTCTGTCGCTTGGGAATTTGACGGAATTCATGAAGTGTGTGTGCCTTGCTTTTTGGTGGTCTTCTGAAAATTTTTTGAAATTTCTTTCTCTGTTACTGACTTAATAGGATTTCCTACCTCATCGTTTCATTTGATGTATTTTATACTTTTATTATAAAATATTACTTTGTTAAGGCTTTTAGTCAATTAGCATGGTATTAGCATAGTTACAGTGTTCCCATATAAGTAGTTGAATCACTTTTTGTATTTCATGTATGAAATCAGACCTGAATTCTCATCAGCTTCCATCACTAATTTAGCTCTGTAACCGACCCAGTAACTTGACTTCCGACATCATCATTTTCCCTGTAAACAGGGGTCACGTTGCTCACCTCCCAGGGTTTCTGTGAGGATCGCAGATAATGTATATAAAGTTCCTAGCACAGTCCCTGTCCTCAAGAAATAGAAGATATTAGTGTTTTCTTTTCTAATACTGTTTGTTTTTCTCCTTTCTTTTTTGTTCTTTCTTGTATTTGCACAGCTGTCTAATTTTCATAGTCCCTCCAGAATTTTTAGAAGCAGCGTATAAGCAATGAGGAACCACTGAAGAAAGCACACGAGCCCTGGTAGTCATGTGTCTGAGCCTGTGTGAGTTTGAGGGCAGGTCATAGAAGAAGGGCCAGTGCCATGAGAAATGACATAGGTGATGAGGGCCAGCTAGGCCCTTGTGCCAGGTGGGTGCGGAGGTGCGGGCCTTACATTCAGAGTCAGGGATCCCAGGCTCCAGAGATAGGAGAGGCCCTTTCAAGGGCTCCCGGGAGTGGGAAACTGACAACAGCCCCCCATTGTCCTGCTGCAGCCTCTCCCCCTTCAGGGCCTGGAAAAAGACGCCGACAAACACCGTGACCCAGACTAAACCCAGCTTTTGAATGGGACCACAAAACAGGCTTTGTTCATCCTTTTGAAATGGGGCCCAATTATATTTGATTAATAAATGAAACTCTGTGTCCAAATAAGAGAGGCACTATAGAAAAATGGTCAGAAACCACTTTATGCAGAACAGGCTGATGAAGTTTTCAGAGCACATTCATTTGCCTGGAGCTGGTCTAAGAGAAATTTTCAGCCTCCAAATCCTTCTCTTGTTTTCCTATCTTTTTTTCTTAAATATGTTTAACACTTCTGCTTAAGATTTATTTTGGCCCTTTGGTGATGGATTTCTGTGTTTATTCTGTCATTTAGGAAAAAAATACTCTATTGAAAAACATTCCTAATCTGTTTATAAACGTCAATAGAAAAATAAGCCAAAAGGTTGACAACAGTAATTAATCAAAAGGAATTGATTGAGCATGTCCTATGTACAAAGCACTGTGGTACATGCTACAAGGGAAAAATTAAGGAATGATCCCTACCCTCAAAAGTCTTTCCATCCAGTTGAGGAAATAGCCAAATAATTGGCTGTAATGCAAGGAAAGTGGAAGTAAATCCTATCATCAGGTCATAAGCCACACCTTGGAGGAGCACAGATCCATTGGATGGATCTTCAGGGACTTAATGAGCAAGTTGTATTTAGGTTGCATCTCAGAACATAAACAGGAAGCTTGGCTTCCTAGAAGCATGTGTTCCTTCAGATTCTTTTAGGTGAACAAGCCAGTGCACCCATTCACTGTGCCCCCAATGTCAGCAAACACCAGCAGCTCTTCCACTAACCCCGTGTGTACACGCAAACACGTTTGCAGTTCACCTATTGGCTTTCCTGTCCCTCACTGCATTTTTCCAGTCCCAAGTCCTCATTCCCGGATGGCCTCTGGCCCTCCTCAATTTAATGAATTCTAAAATTTGGCTTCTTTAAGCTAATCTTTTCTCCACTTTGGTTCTGCTCTCTTCCTTGAGTTTTAGCCTTTTCCTCCATGTCGTCTTGGGGAAAGAACCCTCAGCTCTAATCCTCTGCCCATCGAGCCCCCATCTCTAGCAGACAAGATGGGTTTTGAGGAAGCTGTTGGAAGCACTCCCTTCATTATCCATCTGGCAGTCCTGGAGGTAGTCCAGGACCCCCTCTATTCTCTGGCCCCCGGCAAGGTGAAGAGAGGGGAAGGGCAGGCAGGTGAGGTGATATGCCATGGAATTCCATCTTCTCTGCCCAATCAGGACACCAGGCTGGAATAACTGAGGGTTGTGCATTCAGTTCCAGGAGAACCTCAGAAGGCTACCCCAGGATAAATCAATCATGGCAGTTGAAGCCTTGCATCATTCCCAACTCATAAATTTATTAAAGAAGTCAGAGTATAGTTTCAAGCCCAGCCAAAGCTTCTGGCTCCCATAACAAACTCCTCCTCAGAGTCAGGATGTGGGGGGATATGTTTCTTAGAATGCTATCAGCTATAAGGGACAGAAAACTTACCTGAGGGTGGCTTGAACAAGATGGACTTTTAGTATCTCACTAAATGAGAAGTTTGAGGATAGGTGGTAGGACGGGTTCAGTCATGTCATCAGAGACAAGGACACTTACATCCTTCCACTCTGCCAATTTTTCTTCCTTTTATTGTGGTATAGTTGACTTACAATGTTATATAAGTTTCAGGTGTACACATCGTGATTCATAGTTTTTAAAGGTTATACTCCATTTATGGTTATTATAAAATATTGGCCCTATTCTCTGTGCTGAACAATATATCCTTGTAGCTTATTTTATACATAATGGTTTTTACCTCTTAATCCCCTACCCATATCTTGCCCTCCCTACTTTGCTCTCCCCATTGGTCACCACTAGCTTGGTCTCTATATCTGTGAGTCTTTTTCTTTTTGTTATATTCACTAGTTTGTTGTATTTTTTAGATTCCATGTGTAAGTGATAATGTACAGCATTTCTTTCTCTGACTTATTTCACTAAGCATAGTACCCTCCAAGTCCGTCCATGGTGTTAAATTCTTTGTTTTGGCTGAGTAGTATTCCATTATATATATATATAATACACACACACACACACACACACACACCACATCTTCTTTATCCATTCATCTGTTGATGGACACTCGGAAGCAACCTGAGTTGCTTTTTATAAATTATAATTATAAATAATTGGCAATTATAAATAATTGGCAATTATAAATAATTCCACTCTGCCATTTTTAACGTGTCACTAGTGGCTCCCTTCACGGCTGCAAGATCAGTACAGCAGTTCCACACACTGTCCTCCTCATGTGACAACTGGAGTGATTTCTTCTGCTCAGAGTGCTGCTGATCAGGTTATCCATGATCTTCAGCCAACAAATGGGCTGGCCTAAAAGGTCCAAGATGGTATCATTCACATGTCCAGAACCTCTGAGAGGTATGCAGAAGGCTGGGACTGTCGGCTGGGACTGTCAGCTGAGTGCCTGCATGTGGCCTTTTCAGCATGGTGGTCTCAGGGAGTCAGACTTCTCACATGATGGTTCAGGGTTCTTGAATGTTCCAAAAGACAGAAAGTAGAAGCTGCCAGTTTCTTAAGGCCTGGACCTAGAAATTGGCCAAAGTAGTCACAAATCTTCCTACATTCAAGTGGAGGGGAGTAGACCCCACGTCTCATTTAATCAGAGGAGTATAGAATTGATGGTCATCTTGGATCCACACATAGGTTAAAAACTAAGCTGCTGTAAGAAAGAGACCAAAGATAGGGTGATTTAAATCAGGTGGAAGTTTATTTTCCTCACACAGTAGAGTCCAGGGGTCGGCAACATGGCTGGTGGTCTGTTTCTGCCAGGCTCCATACCGGACTCCCACATCTGGGTCCAAGACAGGTGTTCTAGTTGCTACTCCTTCTAAAGCAGTAGGAGAGGAAGAGAGAAATGAAAGTAGAAGGCAAACAGCTTCCTTAAAAAGATGATCCAAAAGTTATACCAACCCCCTGTTTGCATCTCATTGGCTAAATATTAGCATGTGGCCACACTTGACTGTAAGCTCTTACTAACGGACGATGGAGAGAGTGAGTATTGGGAGACAGTTAGTTCTTGGTGTCTCTTGATGGTCCAAAAAAGAAATAGATGGTGGTGGATGAGATTCAGTTCTAAATAATGAAGTTGATATCTGAAGGTGGTTTATGAACCTGTCCTGTAAGTGCAGAGGGTCTTCACTGGGTAATGAAGGCTGAGTAGGGAAAAACAGGGTACGCTGAACACACCTATCAGTATCTGGCCACTCAGCCAAGCAGAAGCAAATGATGTGCAGATACACCCCCATTAGGAGCGGTTGCTTACTTGAACCTCTCATTGAATAGGAATGGTAATTACCAGTTGGGCTCGCTTGGTGGTGAACCCTGCTCCTTAGAAATAGCTGATGTATCTTACTCAACTTCACAGAGACTACCAAAGAATTTGTTGATGAGGAATGAGCTAAATAGCTCACTAAACGGTTTATCAACCATAAATTGTGAAATCGATATAACTAATGTTAAAACCATCCCTGCAAGGCAGGCCTAGCATCAGCCACATCCAGCCAAGCAGCCCCACCCCACAAGAGCATGGGGAGCCCTTCCTTGGAGCAGGCGGCACGTGTCGTGGGTGTTCACCGGGTTTTCTTCCGCCGTCTTCCTGGTTCTGAGAAACTCACAGATCCTCTTTTGCATCCTGATCCTGAGAGGTCGGATGCTTCTCTTGTTTGTATCGGCCCTGATGCTTCTATGGGGAGAGCTCTCAGTTTCTGTCCACAAGTGCTCAAGGCTCAGTCATTTCTGCTGGCACCAGCATTCACTTCATAAGCCTAAAAGCAGCCTCGTTCCTATCTGCTTATATATTGGGGTTCTGAATATACTTTTATTTAACAAAATGTGCTCCACTGACTGTAAAAAGAGATTGATGGCTTCTGGCCTGGGAGGCTCCTTGGGCTCAGGGCATAGCCGGCTCATGCCCTTAGATGTTTTCACAACTATTTTCAAGAAATAAATGGCCTTTCCACGGGCTCTTGAGGGATAATTTTAATAATATACTTGGGGATTTGAGATGGAATAAGGGTATTATGACTCTAGAATTCACTTATTTGGAGTTGAATCTCTTTAGCTTCTGTATTAAAAAAAGAAGGAAGGAAAAACACTAGTAAAGAGGCAGAATAGAGTGACAGAAAAAAAAGCATGGATTCTTCACTCAAAAATACTAGGGTTTACTTCTCGTGTCTGCCACTTCATTAGCTCTGTGAGCCTGGGCAAGACAGTGAGAGCTCCAGGTCTCCACGTTCTCATGTAGAACATGAGAATATAGTAATAGTTCCTGCAACACAGCGGTGCGATGAGGGTTAGGTTAGCTAGTTTACTAAGTGCAATGCCTGACACTATTAATAACTATCATTCATTGAGCCCCTGCTGTGTGACAGGTTCTCTCTAGGTCAGTGGTTGGCCTTTGGGAACTTGTTAGAAATGCAGGCTCTCCCCAGACCCACCGAGTCAGAAATCCAGGGGGTAAGGGGCCAACAGTCTGTTTTAACAAGCCCTTCTCGTGATTCCGATACACACTACAGTGTGCAAACCACTGGCCTCAGTGTTCAACAAATGGGAAATATGATTTTCACTGCCACGTTGCATTACAGCTAATACTTGGTGCTGAAACAGACGCAGTCACACCCACTTTTGTTTTGTTTGATGATCGCCCCAGAGTCTTACTGACTGAGTCACATCTGGGACATTCGTGGCTCTCAGAACCATCCCTTACAAGGAGATGGAAGGTGGGAGACTTGAAAAGCCAGATATTTTACATCCTCCTCCCTCCCAGGTCCTCTCTCCCTCCCCCAGGGGGTCTGCATCCTGTATGTGTCAAGGGGTTTGTGAAGTACCTGGTGAGAACTCAGCTGCTCCAGCAAGAACGAATACTTCCTCCTCACTGCAGCCCCAGCACTGAGGCCCACCGCTCCCTGACTTGTCATTATGAGTTCCGTCTGTCCTCCTGATAAAATACGAGCTCCTCGAGGGCAGGAGCCATGTCTTAATTATCTCTGTGTTCCCAGCACCTGGTACACACAGTAGACGCCTAATAAATGGGTGGTGAATGAGCCAAGTGTCAGCCCCAGATCACAGGGGCATTTGTTCTGGGACCATTCAGGTGGTAGGTGTGCCCTTACAGCCCATATATTTGGTGACAAGTAGGCAACGGGATTGCCTAGGGATCTGAGAAATGTTCCCTGAGCCATGCCTCCTCCATCCGTTGGCTTGGTTCAGTGCCACAAGGAAGGCTGTGTGATGGTCTCAGGGCAGATTGGAACCACATTAGGAACAGCCTAGAAAAGCAAGCTGCAAATATCTATTTCTTTTCTCTATTATAATTTGTTTTTCTAGTTGCAGGTGAGGTTGAAGTAGGCTCTGTTGACAATTTGGATAGAATAACTTTTCTGTTTTATGAATTCTCAATAGTGGAGGACAAAATTCTGCTTTGCGCTGTGGAAAATGAACAAGGCACTTGGTGGGATGGGTGGGAACTGGGCCCCATCTCAGTGGAGGAAGAATTTGCCCCTCCTCGAGGGCTTCCCTGAAGTATTCCTACCTCCTAGATCTTTTCATGCTGGGTGGGTGCAGAAAGCCATCCTGCTCCTGTCTGTCCCCGACCCACTGCCACCTATGCGGGGTGCCATGCTTCTAGCTCACTCAGAAGAACTCGAATAAATATAGATCTCTTCTTCCACACATTAATTTATGGAACCTTCCTATTTCTTGCTCACTGCAATGTTCCTACCTTCTATGGTCTCATTCAATTTTATTGAAAAGCAGCAGGGAATTCATCCCTCTCTAGAAAACTTTAACAGGTAAATTCAGACTGTGAGGGAAAAGCTATCCTTGTTGTAATCTCTCTCCCTAAATGAAAGTGTAGACGGTAGGTAGTGGGCCCATGGTGAGGGGCCGCCATCATGTGGAGAGCAGGCAGGCCCCCTCTAAAAGCAGAAGGAAGTGACCCTGAGATCTGGTTATGAGTGGATGATGGCCAAATTCCAATCATCACAACTAGGCTGTATCCTCTAAAGTCAAATGTTTGTTATAAAACTGCCACCCATTTGGATCATATTATAGCCTGGCTGAAGGAAGAAGATGTAGATAAAAGGGAGTGGCCAGCATGGCCTTTAGAAAGAGGGTGGTCAAAGAGAAGGAGTTTGTGAAGGTCTTCTGTGCCTCAAGAGAGAGAGTCCACCATGGCCAGCTGACACGATGCTTTGATCTGCAAGGCAGATCTGTCCTCAGACTAGAGGTAAATGTGTTTGACTAAGATAGCTCCATGACTCTGTCCGTTAGAACCATTCAGCTACACCCTTTGCTTCAACTCTGTGCTTCCCAGGCAATATTCTGTTAAGATTATGGCTCCTCAAAAAGACTGTCCAACATGGGGAGGTTGTGCTACCCAAGCATGCAAAGGTTTACATGAAGTCCACTTGACTTTCCTATTTCTTACTGTTGAGCATCTCTTCTACATCTTGAGATTGGGTAGTATGAGCCGGTTCCTCTGGTTGCTCCCCTCTGCACACACCTCCAAAACCAAGGTCCTGGGCCAGGAAAGGAGAGGACTAGACTCTGGACATGGTCCAGCCAACATCCTAGATGACAAAGCTCTTAAATTCCATGATGGGAAGGTTATTTTTCTTTCCCAATCTCTGTCCTCAGAGTACCAGTATTAAAGTTAAGTAACAATGATAGTCTTTTTTATTAGTATCCTTACTGAGGTGACATTGTTACGTTGTGTTAAGCACTCCTTTGAAGTGATTTTGCTTCCAAATTTCTAATTTTTGTTCATCATGTCTCTGAAAAGGATTTCGAATTGCCTTATGATAGAAAATGAAAACAAGACAAGCTATGCACCCCGACCTTAAAAATGTCTATAATGTAGCATCATAAAATATAATTAGAAATCCATTTCGACATTACATTACAGATCTATGACTTAAAGGTAATTTCTGTCACCTGAATATGATGGTGAGCTGATGGCTGAATTGGGTTCTTAAGATAAAAACAATTCATCCTGCATTAGGAGTTATTACTTTAATTGAATAATATCTGGATCATGCCAGTGGGGATAATGTTAATGTTATTATCCATTATCTTCACCCCACTGTTTCCAGACAAAACATAGCCCATTAAATGGAGAGAAGGATTAAAATAGGGGGGAAAAAAGCTACAAGCTTTCCATGGCTCATTATGCCAAGGTCAAGACAATGGAATGGATCTGACCTTGAAATAGGACAGAGGACCCAGCTTGGGCTATATGCTTACGAGAATTACAGGAGAAATCCATTCAGCCATGGCAGAGTGCCTTGGGTTTCCTTCATAACATATCTTTTTGAAAATTAGCATTCACTAATTAATTCACTTATTCATTTACTCTGTTCATTCCTTCAGCCAACATATTTTGTGCACCTTCATGAAACTGGTGTCAGACCATGAAGAAACAGAGATGATTCAGTCAAGGACGGGGGTCAAGGATTAAGAACCTACCACATCTCAGACAATATAGAGGGAACTTCCAGACAATATCTGATTTATTCTTCACTGCAACCCAAAAAGTAGAGAGAGTTACTATGCCCATTGTACATACGAAGAAACTGCGGGTCGGACAGGTGAAATGACTTGCCAAAGACCTCACAGCTAGAAAAGGAAAGAGTCAGAATTCACATCTAGGCCTGTCATCTTCCAAGGCCTAGGCTGTTTTCACTACACCTGGAATTTAGACACAGAACTTAAACACAGGTTTTAAAATTATAATACAGCGTGATCAGTAATGCTGCTGATATACAGTAATACACAGCAGGACAACCGTGGTGGGGAAAGCCAGAGCCCCACTCTGGGTGGACTCACTGACATCCTAGGGCGGTGAGAAATGGTCCTCACGTGTCCTTCAAAGCCCCTCCACACCCCAACCCCATCACACAGCTCTCCCTCCGTCTCCTCCTTAAGAACCCCCCCCACCCTCTCGAGCGAAGGGCACGTCCCACATAACTGAAGGCAGGAGGCGGGGCCAGGCCCTACCCCATTCCCATCGCCTCCTCACACCCAGCCATGCCAGCCTCTGCCTCCCCCCCCCCCCCCCCCCCCCCCCCGTCTCCACCACCTACCAGCCTTCTGGTCACTCCCTGCCCTTACTGAGACGGTTTTGCCCCGGGCATGGCTGTCCTCTCCAGCCCGAGTCGGCAGGTTTTGCTGAGATTAGGGTCACTTCCAGCTGCATGGGTGCTGGAGTCATACGGGCCAATGAGAGATTTTATGGCCTGTGAAGTCTGTCAGGAACTCACTCACAGGTGATAGAATGGCCTAAACGCAAATCAAAGGAGTTTGTCTGGTAAAGCTTTATGTCAGCACAAAAAAATCTTTTCAAGGCACACCTTTTCCTATTAATGTTAATTCCCCAGTCTCTTCCTTGTTCAGGCCCTGCACCACTCTCTCTACCACCATCATAACCCAGATCCCATCAAGCTGTGACAGGTGACAGAGGCATTAAGTGAAGAGACTGGAGACCTGTTTAGGAAATCTATGTCCTATGAAGTTGCACCTTATCTTTTTTCTTAGGTGTCTTAATATCTTGAGACACACAGCAAAGATTCCCATATGCCATTCCATTGACCAGAATCATTTTGAGAACATTGTTAAAACCCCTGTGCTTCACCCAGAGATTTGAATTCCGTAGCTCAGAGGTGGGACTTGAACATAAGTAGGCTTGAAAAGTCTTTGGTGAATTCTGAAGCCCAGCCAGTTTGGGGAGCACTGACACATAGCCCCTGCCCATGAATCTGGATGCTCTCTACATCCGGACACCCAGTGAGTGTCTTGAGTCTTCCCTCCCTTGTGTTTACCATCCTTAGGTGAGAAAAATACCATTGGCCTCCAGCTTAGGGCTGCCCTCTCCTCTCCCACCACCAGTGATGCGCTAGTAAGTGATTAGCAATGGCTCTTGAGGGGGAAAAAGAAAAAGCCCTGATTGGTGGTGTTCGCCAGTTTCCATGGTGTAAATACGCCCACTGCGCCCAGTATGAAGCTACACATGTGATGTCGCTGAACACAGAGTTAGGAAGAGGTGTGTATAATCAGCTCTCACGAGTCAAGATAAATCCACTTCACCACTGTACCACCGCCTTTACTTATCCCTCAGGATCAAACAAACTACTACCCAAGGTGCAGAGGTCACACTCAGATCCTCCAACCCAGCCGGAGCTGCCCAGGAGGAGGAAACAAAAAAAAAAGCTCTTGGCATGTTAAAAAGTGGGGAAAATGCTATAACAGGACTGCCAAAATTGGGGTAATGCTTTAATACAAAACTTTCATGCAATAAAGTTGTTGTTTCTGAAGACAAAAGTTACAAAAGTTATAAAATTTACAAAAGTTATAAAAATTCTCATTTATACTTCACCATAAATGGGGTCGATCAGTAGCGGGACATGTTAAAAGTTGTGAGATGAGTTTCTTTATTCGGTTCTGTTGGTATATCTCTGTGCCTCTGGAGAGCACACCAGGTTCTAATCTGAGGCTTTTGTGAATGTGACAGCTGAGCAAGCATCCCCCAGTCCTGTCTCCACCCTCACCTCCAGTCTCCACTCCCAATCCATGTAGGTGCTGGACATAGTGTTCTCCCTTCTTTCTTCTGTTCTTTGCTTCTCAGAAACTTCCAAAGCCAGATTCCCTCTGTGGGGGAGAAGAAATAATTTTCTCTCTACCTTTCTAGGTTGCTGGCTGAGATCCCCACCCCTACCATAGTAAAAGTCTGATTAACAGGAGGAAAAACCAATTTTAATTATGAGTATACGTTTACATGTATATACATAAGGAGAGCCCCACAGAGAGGTGAGACTCAAAAGGCAGCCAGGTAATTGAGGGTTATATATTGTCCTGAGCTAAGGAAAGGGATAGGGGTCTGGGGCTTCAAAGGGGAGGAAGGCAGTTCAGAGGGAGAGAAGAAGAGGAAATGTATGGTAAACAAATCTGCCCTGCCATGCAGATCAGTCTTGCGGATGAAAAAGCATCTCCAGTAATAGCACTCCTCCCTTTCTGATGTAAATTTCTCTTACAAAAGGGTAATCTCTCCTCTGTTTTCAGAGCTTCTCCTGTGTCTGCAGTTTCTCAAAATAATCAGCTCAGAATAAGCTTTATGCCAAAGAGGCGTATTTCAGGGCGGCATATTCTGTTACACTTCACCTGCCATGAGACCTTACCTGGATCACAAAAAGCTCAAGTGACAAGAATTAAACAGAATAATAATTTTTTTTAAAAGACTGGGGAATCTCAGCTCCCTCCTGCTCCCCTGAGCGTCAGCAGTTACTTACAAATGATGGGCTCTTTCGTCTGGCTCCAGCCTGGTAAGGGAGCTGGCACAGAGGAATTCTTTCTGGGTTTCATTTTCCTTACTTCTCTGAGCCCTTTCTGGCAGGAACATTGTAAGCAATTCAAGTTTTGATCAGCTGAAGCCTCTTTGAAGGCTCTAGGAGCTGCTGCTCATTCATTCTTTTATTAAGCAAACATTTATTTATTATCTTCCTTCTGCCAAATCCTGTGCTAGAGAGGGGGGATGAGGGCTATACTGACGGATGAGACACAGCTGCCCCCCCACCTTGAGCCACTCCCAGTGGGGAAAGGGGAGGGGGGGATACTTGATATGGAAGAAGGTAGCTGCAGGTCAGTGACACGGATCCCATGACTGAGGTCAACATAGGATTCCTTGGAAGCACAGAGAAGGGGCAGCTACACCAACCCCAAGGCTTGAGCTGCATTTGAAAGGACAAGAAGGCATTTTCTAGGTGAGAAGGGGCTAAAGACACCTCAGGGAGGTGGTGGTTTATGCCAAGGCATAGAATCTTGAAATAAAGAATGTCTGGTTCAAGAAATTGCAAGAATATTCAGTAGGAAGACAGGTATGGCTGATCATTATGCTTTGACAGCAGAGGACCCTGGAATCAGATTCTGGCTCCTCTGACTCTTGGCTTTATGCACAGAAGAGAATTGTTGGGTTTCTCTGAGCCTCAGTTTTCTCATCCATCACCCCCATCTCATAGGACAGTTGATATGTAGATGAGACAATGTATGTCAGGTACCTAATGTGGTACCTAGCATGTAGACCACACCCAGTATCTGGTGGTTGGTTTGGTGATGAGGATGAAGATGAAGATGGTGGTGGATGGGGTCAAGGGTACAGGTAAGATAGGGAGATGTGAGGCTGGGGAAGTAGGCAGTGCCGAAACATGAAGCCTGTGTTCCAGGCTAAAAAATTTAGACTTTATCCCTGAAGTCAGAGGAAGAATTTCAGTAAGTGGATTGACCTGGTCAAATGAATGTTTTGGAATGGGCCTTATGGTGGATTGGAGCAGGGTGGGAGAGCAAAATGGGAGGCAGGAGGAGAGCTAGGAGACTCTTGCACTAATAAGAAGGTGTGCAGTGCAAGAGTGGCTTCTCCGAGGTGCGGCTGATTGGGCTGTGAGTTTAGGCCAGGGCTACTCCCTCACAGCAGGGCCCAGCTACATGGAGGAAGACAGAATCCAGTCTCCTATTATCATTGGAATTAAGCTGCTTTGGTGATTCCATAAATGTCACACTCAGGTGCACTGAGGTGGGGGTTTTTTTGGCTTGAGATGGAAAAGCAGCAGTGGTCATCTGTGGGTGGTGGGTTTACAGGTTGTCTTTACATTGTTCTCTTTCCCAGCTCTATTTTCTAAATGATCGGCAGTGAACACACTTTTGTAATAAGGAAAACCCCATTATAAAATTTTTTTGAACCAAAACTACCCGTAGTTCAATCCAACAGCAGTTCTGTCCTTACAACCTGAGTGAGGCAGCACTCACCTGAATTACAAATGGGAAAAGAAAATTATTGATAGGATTCAACTTCAAACTTACAAGCGATTTATTTTCTTTCTTTAGCTTTGGGAGATTGTGCTGTGCCAATGAAGGTAGACTGGAGACATGAGTTTGAGAAATAATAGTTGTTTTTATTGTTATAGCTTCCAGCATGGATTATTTTCATGATTTATCCTTCAGGAAATGAAAAGGGCAGAAAAATTGTCCAACAGGTAGAGATGTTTGGACTATTGATTATTTTCTTTCAAAAGAAAATAAAACATCACATCAAAGAGAAGTCCAAGTGACAGTATCTCCGCACTCAGCCTGAGTTGTAAAAGTAAGGAATTGCAGTCGGGCCCTGGGTTAAGTTCAGTGAGGTTCAGCGGGAACTACAGACAGGCGTCTAAGAACTAAGATTTTTTCAGCCTGATGCTCCGAAACCTTGAATCGCTGAATCCACCGTGCATGGGGTCTCCTTAGGTACATTTTAACCTTCATTAGGTCATCTTCCTATGAGGTGGCATCTTGATTCCAGTCTTCAATTTGAATTAACAGTAATGATAATCACAAAAATAGTTCACATAGTATTATGGCTCATAAACATTTAATCTTCACAACCACCCCATCGTTAACATTAGTCCCATTTTATAGAGAGGAGGGGAGTGAGGCTCTGAAAGGCTGACAGACAGGCCTGAGGTCACAAAGGGTAGAAAGTAGAGAGACATGATTCAGATCAGCTCTTCAGACCCTGACAGCTGTGCCACTTCCACACCTTCCTCCTAATGATGGTCTGCATTATTTCGTTTTCTCTAGACTCACTAACTGAAAGGGCAAGTAGGGCCCATAGGAATTGTATTCGTTCCTATTGCTGTTATAACAAATGACCACAAATTCAGTGGCTTAAGGCAGCACAGATTTATTCTCTTGCAGTTCTGGAGGTCAGAAGTCCAAAATGAATCTTACAGGGGTGAAACCAAGGTGTTGGCCAGGCTAGCTCCTTCAGGGGGCTCCAGGCTTTTTGTCCCTTCCAGGATTTCAGTGCCTGCCAGCATTCTTTGGCTTGTGGCCACATCACCCCAATCTCTTCTTACATCCTCACAGTGCCTCTCATAAGGCTTCCCTCTCATAGGGACTTGAATTAGAGCTCCCTCCAGATATATGCCTGTAAAATCCAGGATAATCTCCCCATCTCATGATCCTTAACTTAATCACATCTGTGAGGTCCTTTTGGACATAAAAGCAACATGCACAGATTTTCGGAATTAGGGTGTGGATATGGGGGTCATTGTACAGCCTACCACAGAAATATTTATTTCATCAATGGAATAGTCTTTGAAAGTAAAATGCTCTGAATTTTTTCTTAATTGAAATATAGTCAGTTTACAATGTGTCAGTTTCTGATATACAGCATAATGTTTCAGTCATACATATACTTACATATTCCTTTTCATATCCTGTATCATTATAGGTTACTACACAATATTGAATATAGTTCCCTGTGCTATACAATATAAACTTGTTTTATCTATTTTATTTATGTTAGTTAGTATCTGCAAATCTTGAACTCCCAATGTATCCCTTCCCAGCCCCTTGACCCCCCAGTAGCCATAAGTTTGTTTTCTATGTCTGTGAGTCTGTTTCTGTTTTGTAAATAAGTTCATTTGTGTCTTTTTTTAAGACTCCACATATGAGTGATCTCATATGGTATTTTTCTTTCTCTTTCTGGCTTCCTTCACTTAGAATGACAATCTCCAGGTCCATCCATGTTGCTGCAAATGGCATTATTTTATTCTTTTTTATGACTGAGTAGTATTCCATTGTATATATGTATACACCACATCTTCTTTATCCATTCATCTGTTGATGAACACTTAGGTTGCTTCTATGTCTTGGCTATTGTAAATAGTGCTGCTATGAACACTGGGGTGCATGTATCTTTTCAAAATAGAGCTTCCTCCAGACAAATGCCCAGGACTGGAATTGCTGGATCATGATAAGTCTGTTTTTAGCTTTTTGAGGAATCTCCATACTGTTTTCCACAATGGATGCACCAAACTACATTCCCACCGACAGTGTAGGAGGATTCCCTTTTCTCCACACCCTCTCCATAAAATGCTCTGAATTTAGATTTAGGCCATAGCTCTTAATTATTTTATTTTTAACCTTTCACTTGAGGGCCTTGGGGCTTTAGTATTTGCTTGCTTGCTAGTTTCTAAGCAAATTTAACTCTGACTCCTTGTTGGAAGTCACTTTCCTAAAACTGGATCCTCCTTTTAGAATCCTGTCTTTTAGGGTTGGAGGCAGACAGCAAAGCATTTCCAGGTTGGAAATGGCTTGCAAAGAGGGGCATTCTTCAGGTCTCTCCTGCCCGCTGCCATTTATCAAGCACTTCCTACGTGTCAGGAACTGTGCAAGCATTCAACATTCAGTGAGAGCTCATTTATATCTTACAACAAGCCTGTAAGGTAGATGTCTTTAGCCCATTTTGGAGATGAGAAAATCAAGGCTGAAAGAATTAAGGAACATGCCCAAGGTTGCACAGTCAAGCCACAGAGCCTCCAAAACCCAGGCTCTTCATACCATGTTGTTGCAAAATTGGAAAATTTCCAAACCTGAGCAATATATGGACCTCTTTTAAAGAGCACATACCCTCTGGGTTGAACTATAATTATTTTCATCATATTATTATTTAAATATGTGCAAAGATAACTAAATATTAACTCCTTACGCTTCTAGCTCTCGCATGACTATAAAAGCAAAATAATGATAATAATAACACAAGCAAAACTACGAACCGTTTAAAATGCTAATTAGGAGCTTTGCTTTAATGTGGTGGGTGGTGCCGTTTTGCTGAAATTAAATGGCTATTGACAGTCTAGGTTTGATGCTGACTGCCCTGCTGTGGTCCTTCAGGGGTTGGTGAGCCTGCACACCGCAGTCCTTTGGCCTCACTTCTCCCACTGCTCCCCCATCCACTGGCATCTCATATTATCATTTGGGCTTTACCTGGTGAGAATGTCACTGATTTGCTAACTCTGCCTCTCTCTTTATCCACTGACTCTAGCAGCTGGATTCTCTGGGCAGCAGGTTGAGTCAAGATTAGCAGACATTATCAGGGATGTTCTTGGGAACCACCCGTGTAGGGGGGGAGGTGGGGAGCAGAACCAGGCAGGGGTGAAATTGAGCTGGGTAACAGACCAAAGAAGGTCTCTGCCAACATCATGTGGGGTAGTTTCATCCACTCAACGCAATACCCTGAAAAGAACTGACAACTAAGGGCCGTCCTTTATCTTTCCCAGCAGCTGAAGAGGGATCTGGGCAGAACAAGACGTTCCACCACACCAGCCCCCAGTAACGCTGTAGAGAGAAGCAATAGGATGTAAACACCAAGCATCCCGGCCACTGAAACTGCCTGGTGCTACTTGGTTATAAGATCTTCAGGGTCATCTATAGTATACTTAAACTGATTTTTTTTAAGTTATCATAAAAATACAAAATGTTTACATTCTCATAGAAAACTTAAGAGACCCTAACAATGCCTTCACAGACCCTGAGGGTTCCTCAGATCTCACTCTGAGAACAAAGAACATCAGGAGGCATTCAGTTACCTCTGCTGCAGATTGCTGTGTAAACCTGTGACATCTCCATGGCATGAAAATCACGAAGTTCTATGAATGTGTCTTCAGGTGGCAGTAGTAATTTACAGATCTTCTTTCCAGATTATGTCACATTTAGGAATAAACACTTCCATTTACTGAACATTCATTCAGGATATTTGATCAAGCATCTACTCTAAGATGGCTGCTTTGCTAGACACCTTCTAGTGGGGGAAGACCTGTAAAGTCAACAAATGAAGTGAGCAGATAATCATGCAACATGATTGAGGTCATGGAAAAGGATGATTTGAGAATCTGGGGGCTTCAGGGAGGCGTTGGCAGGGCAGGGAGGTCAGGAAAATGGGGCAATGTTGGTCCAAGGGCACAGAGATGTACTTATGTAGGATGAATAAATCCAGAGATCTAATGCGTGACAAGGTGACCTTCATGAATAGTACCGTATTGTATGCTGGAAATTTGCTAAGAGAGTAGATTTCAGGTGCTCTCACCACAAAACAAGAAAGGCAACTATTGAGGAGGTGGATATGTCCATTAGCTTGACTGCAGTAATCATTTTACTACATATATCAAAACATCATGTTGTCCACCTTAAATATAGAAATTGCTATTCAAAAAAAAAAAAAGGAAGGAGGGCTTTTCCTAGGAGGAGCTGCTTAAGACATAGGACATTCTAGGCAGAGGGACTCAGCAGCCTTGAGACGTGTGGGCATGACAGGTAAGCAGGAGATGAGGCTGAAGTAGGTCAGGCAGAAGTGCCGATGCCACAGAGAGAAAGGGGTGGAGACAGCAAACATGACTCAGGAATCCGAGCTGCCCCTTTCCTTCCCATTACCTGGTCCTTTCCTTACACGTATCTCGTTCTGTCCTCACGTGCTATTGTTAACCCACTAGAGGACAGCCCCACAAAAGCAGGGACAGTGTTGCCTTGTCCACTGCTCTCTGCCCCGTGCCCAGTGTCACCTTGAAAAATAAGAAACCAATTCAAGAGACAAAGCATTTATTCGGGATCAAAGAACTGCAGTTTGGGGTACAGAGATTCAAGTAGAAACGCAAATAGCCTCCCGCTTACAAGAGAGAATTGGGGCTTTTATGGAAAAAAGAAGAAGGATTAAGTTGTTTTTAAGAAGAGCTCATGGGTGCTGACAAGCAAAGCCAGATTCGTACTTCAGGCGGGGTGGTCACGAGGTAAAAGTTCGCTTTTATCAGTCCGTTCTACAGGACAGTCTTATTCCTGCTGACTTCTTGGAATATTGGCGGTTTGGTCCAGTTCAGAGGTTGAGAAAACAGTTCCTCTCAAATGGTCTTTCTGGTTCTATTGGAAATGGCTTCACTCTCTTCATCTGTCACACCTGCCAGTGGACACGCCCCACAAGAGCAGGGAGCATGTCTCCTTGTCCCCTGCCCGATGCCCCTTGCCCAGCACAGTCTTTGACCGTAGAAGGAGCTCAGTAAATATATGCTGTACACAATGAGGGACCTGCCCAGAAAGGGTGAGTGACTTCCCCAAACTTACACAGTACGTACATGGCAGAGCCCAGATTTGAACCAGGGTCTGCCTTAGTCCACCACACTGCTCCTGAACCCCTGCTCCATGTTGCCAGAGTAGTAACTAGAAGGGGATTTCACAGTCAGGGAACCTTCTGTCACCATGCGAGCCTGCCAGAGACCAGCCTGTGTGTGTGTGACCTTAAACTCCTGGTAAGGACACCCCTTTGGTGTCAGCCCAACACAGTTTCTCTTCTTACCTCCCCAGTCTGTCTCCAGACCTCTACGATTTTTGAGGTGGGGGGGTCTCAGGAATGAAAAGAGTTAAGCTTTTACAGCTTATCGAGCTGTTCCTTTGCATTTAAATAGCACCACTTAAGAAAGCAGCGTTTCTGGAACCATATTTGATGGTAACGTGCTGAGCACCTTAAGGCGTGCTTCCTTCTCCCTGTCCAGGTCATTTAGAGCTTCATTACTTAATAATCTGAAAGCTTTTTATGGAAATCAGTGGATGGAGGGAGATGATGAAGGGAAATGTTATTATATTTAAGGACCCAACAAAAGAGGCTTGACAGTAGGCTACCTGGGTCGGAAGCTTCTTCCAAGGAACAAGGAGAGGGAGATGCTGCTGTGCAGGTGGATTCTTGTTTCTTTTTGAAACAGCTTTTATTTTAAAGATGATAAAGCCTCACAAAGCCTAACAGGCTTTAAGATTGTCAAGTAAAGAACCCATCAGATGTCTTATCAATTCTGCACCTGCCCTGGCGCTTCTGTCCCCTCTCCCCACCTTTTTGGCCTCTGTCCTGGCTCCGAGCCCATCACCTCCAGACATTCCCTCTGCCCCCCCGTCACGTGCAGCACGGAGCTCCAAACACTCCCTCCAAAGCCTTCGTGGATTTTTCTCCAGATGAGAAAACTGGGGGGAATAGCCTTAGAATGGCTTTCTCTTCCTATTTTTTTTTTTAACGGCAATATGTTTGCATGGCTCAGAACCAAAGTGCTATATAAAGTTATACAGCGAAGTCTTGTTTTCTGTGCTCCCTGGATGCCCAGTTTCTCTCCCCTGAGGCACCCGGTTTTTGTCAAGTTCTTATGTTCCTTTCAGAGGTACTTTAGGCAATTAGAAACAAAAGCGCACACACACACACCACACTGCACACATTTTCTCCACCTCTCCCATTTCTTTGTAACGTGGTAGCTAGATTATTATACAAATAGATGAACCCAAAAGACTATATAACAATGTAAAAAAGAGAGACAAAACTATATACATGTGTATTCTTATATTGCTCTGTGGTCTCTGGGTTCATCGTTAAAAGAGCTATATCAGTAATGAGATTATCTCTGAAATATATTAGAAATAGAAAGCAAGGTACAGCATGTTTTCTTTAATAATCTACTTGTGTAAGAGTCTAGTAACCATGATACAAGGAAATAGTAGAGATAAAGTAAGTGTGTGTGTGTGTGTGTGTGTGTGTGTGTGTGTGTGTGTGTGTGTGTGTAAGCAAGCTGTGTCTCAACTATGTGACCAAGACCCACAGGTACAGAAATGACCGTCCTAATTGATGATAGCTGTTGGGTGAGGATGGTTGGATATTGACTGGGTATTTCTTTTTGGCTTCTCTCTCTCTAACTTCCTACTATATGGTTATGCTATTTTTTTTTTTTAATTTTGAAGACCTTACCTTAGTATGTAAGGTATGTTTTCCTCTTGTTAAAGTTCTCTCCTGATCCTTACATACACATTCGCGCTTATATCTCTACTAAAAACTGCAGCATCCGTCCCCATCCGACCCTGGCCTCCCTCTCGCCCGCCCCTGCAGTGTCTTCCCCAGAGAGCCATCAGGGCTGGCACACCCATCACTGCTCCTTTGTTTCCGTCTGCCTCCCGCTCTAGGAGGAAAGCTCCATGAGGGCAGGGATTGATTGGTGTCTCTTTTGTTCGGGGCTCTGTCTCCAGCGCCCAGAGTGAGCCTGGCACAGAGCAGGGGTTCAGTCATTATTTGCTGGACGAATGAATCCTCGCGTGGCCCCCGGCAATGCCCATAACTGAGCATCAGTAGCTACTGTCCTCTGCCTTCTTCTTGCAGTGGCTGGAAGGTCACGCCTGCATCTTGGGCCTGGGACCTCCCTCCTGCAGGTGCACCCTCTCTCTCTCCTGCAACAGCGATTTCTCTGTCCATACTGGATTATACCCTATTCCATACAAACTTGCCCTGATATCACTCATCTTGTAAAAATAGTCAGGTGTCCTCCCTGCTACTGCTATTTTCCTCGACTCCCCTTCACAGCAGGGGGTGATGCTGGCTCCACCTCCCTGGCTTCCTTGTCTTTCCTAAACCTGTTCCAGCTGAATTTTCAGCAGTGACCAGTGAGGCTGGGATTGCAGCAGTGAGCAAGCAGTGGCAGGGCTGGCGGGCGTGGGGACTGTACAGGCAGCGGGGAGCGGTGACTGGGGGCAGTGGGGATGGTGGGGGGGCAGAGAGAACAGCAGGGGGCAGCAGGGAGACAGTGGGAGCAGTAGGGGGACAAGGGGGAGACTGGGGAGGGGGCAGCAGAGGACAGTGGGGACAGCACAAAGGCTCTGAAGAGGCCCTGAGGGCTGGCCCTAGTGTCCTCATGCCTCTCTGGCTGTTCCTTCTCTGGCTCTTTGGCTCTTCCCCACCCTCCCGTCTCCGCTCGCTGCCCAGGTACTCCGCCTTATGGCTTAACTAGCACCTGTAGGCTGATGACTTTCAAATTTATCTCCTGCCTGGATCCTCCCGACTTCTCCCTTGAACTCCAGCCTCATATATCCAACTGCCTACATGACATCTCCCCTTGGAGTCTGCCCTGACCCCTCTTTGTTTTATATCCCCCATCCCATCCATCAGCTGATCCTGTTGCTTCTCCTTTAAAATAATGTCTTGCATCTGACATCTTCCCACCCACTCCATTGCTCTCTTCTGGTCCAATGTCATCTCCTGGCTTCCCCCTGCCCTGCTCCCCTTTACTCTCCCACCACAGCCTGCAGTCCACAGTCCTCTGAACTCATAAATCAGATCCTGGCACTGCTACTCACAAACCTTCAGCAGCATCCGAGTCCCACGGAGCGCCCCTCAGATCCCCTGGGAGGGCAGCTAAGGCCAGAGGCTTCCTCTAGCTTGTCATGAATTAATTGTGTAATTAACTAATCCATTATTTATTCCTTAATCATTCCCTGCACACCTCCGCTGGACCAGGCTAGTGCTGAGGACACCAGGAAGACACAGTCCTGCCCCTGTTTTAACAATGGCTTCTGGGACTAGATACAAGTTGTCCTCAGAGGAAAGGGAGGAAGGGGCGACAGAGAAGAAGGCCATGGGGTGTCAGATCCTTTAAGACCCCCAGAGATGCCCCCACGAGGCAGGGCTTGGGGCGCTGCCCTTACCGGTTGCCTTAGAGGCACCTTCAGCCAGACCTGCCGGCTCACCTTCCCTCCCCGGTTACAGCTGCGCTCCCTTGCAGCCCCCGCCCCTTGGGGAGCAGACAGCCCCTGCTTCACGTGCTCTGTCCTGTGTGATGTCAGAATCTCACCTGGCCTAGCCTCTCTTTTACTTCTCCACTCTGGCCCCAGCACTAACCTTTTTCTCATTGCTTGAGAAGGGTAGGAGGGCCTGGGAAGGTCAGGTCATGAGGGGCTGGGATGGGAGGTGCAGACCCGCCCCACTGACCTCTTCAGCTCCCTGTCTGACTTGGAGGAGAGGCAGACTTCCATAAGCGTTCTAAAAGACACGATGAAAGTCCAGAAAATGAGGTGAAACCCAGGGTTGGCACTTCGGTCAGCAAAGAACGAACTAAATCAGTGCCGGTGGTAACAGAGGCACGTGGGAGGCTGGCCCTCTCTCTCAGGTCATATGGTGACGCCCGACGTCACCATATGACCTGAGGGGTAACAGAGGCATGAGGGGGCAGGCCCAGGCCCTGGTGGGCCCTTCCCCTCGGCTCCAGAGATGCTTTCACAAAGCCGTCTCACAGGGAAATTACCATCTCCGGGCATTATGTCATTTTCCCATCGGAATTACAGGCTATGTTTGAAAAGAAATAAAAAGAAATTGAATTTGAAATGCTTCTGTGAAACCACATCATCTTCTTGTGGATCTGTTAATGGGCTTCAGATACCTTCTCTGGCTTTGGAATAGCTGATCAGACAGCAGCTTGTGCTGGCAGCTGCTTCCTGGGGACAAGGCAGGCTATGGACACTTATAAACGGCCAGCCCAGGTCACTGCGGTGTCCATCTGACACAGACTCAGAGCCTGTGAGCTCTGACCCTGATCCCTAAAGTGGCCTCAGGGTCCTGTCCCTTCTCCCTCCTTCTCCCACCAGGCAGGCCCAGCAGGGCTCCCCGGCTGGCACTCCGCCCCGGTTCTTCCAGCGCCCAGCAGCTCCGCACCCAGGTCTGTCAGGGTCGCCCCACCCAGCTTTGGCGCCACCCTCGGCTGCGGGCTGCTGGTGGGCAGGGGCTCAGAAGGACAGCAGCCCCTTCCTCGTCACAGCCTCTCGTGCATCCGGCAGATTCCGACTGAGCACATTCCAAGCACTGGTTCTAAACACTGATAGTCCAGCAGTGAGTGAGCAAAACAGACAAAAGCTGTTGCCCGCCTGGAATGGGGCAGATAGATGCTAAAAAGTAAGTAAGCACAATATACTGTGTATCAGATGGTGATATATCAGATGGTGACAAACGTTACAGAGAAAAGATCATCAGATGAAGTGATGAGCGGGGAGCAGTTTGAGGAAGGGGCAGGGAATTGCTATTTTGAATAGTGTGGTCAGCAGAGGCCTCACTGAGAAGGTGACATTCGAGCAAAGACCTGGAGGGGGCAGGAGAGCGAGTGCTCTGCTATCTGGGAGGACAGCATTCCAGGCACAGAGAACAGCAAGCACGAAGTGTGCCCAGCATGTTGGAGGAAAGCTGTCGGGGCAGCTAGAGCAAAGTGAGCAAGGGGGGAGCAGTGAGAGATGAAGTCAGTGAGGTAACGGAGCAGGGGGTGCTGGGATGCAGAGCAGATCATGAAGGGCCGTGGGGGCCACGGCAAGGTCCCCATTTGCTGTGCAATGTGAAGCCACTATAGGATTTTGACCAGAGGAATGGCCTGATATGACTGTTGGGTGACGAGCTGGAAGGAGGGCGAGGGAAGAGGTGAGGGGTCACCCAGGAAGCAACTGCAATAATCTAGGCGAATGATGATAGTGGCTTGGGCCAAGGTGGTGGCAGGGCAGGTGACAGACTGTGGTTGGCTCATAAATACGTTTTAAAGTGGAGCTGACAGATGTGTAGAAGGATCCGACGGGGAGGGTGAGAGAAAGACGCATCAAGGAGGAGAAACCAGAAGGACGGCAATGCCATTAATGGAATGGGAAGAATGAGAGAGGCCAGGTTTGGGGAGGGAAGATCCCTGGGGAGCTTGGTTCTGGACACAGTGAGTTTGAGACACCAATTCCACATCCAGGTGACAGCATCACACAGTCGATAGACAAGCTGGAGTTGCGAGGCGAGGCTGAGGTGAAGGTGAAAATGCAGGAGTCATCAGTGTGCACACAGCTGGTATTTTAAGGCAGGGGACCAGGGGAAACGGCCAAGCAGGTGGAGAGAAAAGAGCCCAGAGGGCTGGGGTCCTGGACCACTTCATGTGTTTAGAGGAAGATGAGGAGGGGTCAGTGAGGGAGACTGAGGATGGAAGAGGTGAGAAGAAAATGAAGAGGCAGCAAGTGCCAGAGGCAGGTGGAAAGGGTTTCAAGGCAGAGGGAGCCACCAGCTGCGTCAAATGGTCACAGAAGCTCCAAGCTGGGCACTGGCCATTGGCTGCAGAGAGAGGTGAGTCTCAGTTACTTCATCTGAAAAAGGGGGACCATCGGCCTGCCCACCTCAGGGGGCTACTTGCAGCCCACGTGAGACCACGGGCAAACTGTAGAGCGCCGCCGAATATGAGCTGTCTGTTTTTATATATGACCCGAGAAACCCAGACCCTGTTGAAATGATAGGAGGCGATGCTGGGCACAATTGATTTTAAAGATGCTTATAGCCCCATTATCGCCTCATAAAATGGCTCATTTCCTGCTGCTTATCACCAGGACACTCACCGAGGGATGAAAAAGTCCCCTTCAGAGGTGGAAGCCATCAGGTCTGATATTTTTTAATGGTTGGTAAGTGGGGATTCTGGGAAAGGGTAGAAACAAATAATGGGACCAAACACTGCTCACCTGAGTCTTTACACAAGATGCCAGGTGCTGCCCTCCCAGTGGGAATCGGGGGACCCTGTGCCTCAAAGCAAGGGCTCCTTGGAGAAAACTGTCAGCCAGGGGCAGCCATGGTCTTGCTGAAAAACAAACAAGATACAGGAGGGAACCAGAGGGAGACGGAGAGGAAGAATCATCAGGATAAGTGGAAAGAGCGTGAATTTTGGAGTCAGACACATCTACAGTGGAATCATGGTTACTGGATGGTCTTTACAAGTCACTTGACCTCTCTGACCCTCAGCTTCCTCATCTGCAAAATGAAATGGCAGCTATTCCCAAAGTTCTTCGTAAGGAACACTGACGAATGGGGAAATGCATAATCGGGTGGGGGTCTCCACGTGCACGCACGTGGATCACTGCCCGTGCATTTAGTGTCACTGACTTTCCTTCTCTTTGGTAGCAGCAGTTTCTCTCCAACTCAGGGACCCTGTGCTGCCTCCTCTTTATCAGCACCAGTTCTCAGGACAGCTTTGACATGAACATTTGTGAACACTGTTATGACCATCCCCCCAGGGTGGCTGTAATATTCAGAACTCAGGGGAGACTAGGACATGCCCTTAAGGGCAGCAGAAGCACAGACGGCGGGGAGGGGTGGGGCTTGACTTCTCTAGAAAGCCCCGCTCTCCTGCCCCACAACTAACCCTCCTAGTCCCTTCTTTTATTTTTTTTAATTTTATTTATGTTTGTTTGTTTTGTTTTGGGGGGGTAATTAGGTTTATTTATTTACTTATTTATTTTAATGGAGGTACTGGGGATTGAACCCAGGACCTCATGCATGCTAAGCACGCACTCCACCAATGAGCTATATACGCTCTCCCTCCTCTCCCAGTCCCTTCTATCTGGGTTCACAGGGTGACAAGTGTGGTCTCCGGAGTCAGACCGAGGTTTGAATTCTAGACCTGCTATTGACTAAGTATGTAATTAATTTGGCAAAAGAAATGTGTTTCCAAGGGTTAAAAACTATATAAGGATTTAATAAGATACTCTATATAAGGTAATTAATAAGGTGCCTAGCACTTAAAAACAACAGATTACGGTTGATATTATTATTGTTTCTACTTGCTTTGATTCCTTTCCTTCTGTGATCGTACATGGCATCCCATTTCTGTACTTGCTGGGAGGCGGCAGGCTGGCTGGGCCAGCTCCCAAACTGCCGGTCTGGGGCAGGACATGCTACGGGCAGGAAGGAGCTTAGCCTCAGTGCCGCCCGGAGCAAAGAGGGCCTTAGGAAGCAGGCTGTGGTTCAGGCCTGGGAGACAAAGGCAGACGATCAGGAGCCAGCAAGGTACAGGAACAGAGAGGAGGGGAGAAGCGAGGACCTGGGGAGGTGACAGACTCGCTGCTGCTGTGGGTCCTCCCTCCCGCCTCCGCTGCGGGCCCCAGTGGGCTTGGGAGGGTCAGTGTGGGGTAAGGTTTGTTCAGACACCAGCCCCCGCCCGACCCCCCAGACTCACATTCTCCCTTTCTGCTCTGCTCAGACTTGACATCTCCTGATATCCACGTGGTTTCTGCCTCTGACCTGTCCCAGGCCTGTTTCCTCTCCACACAAACCCTCCTTTTTCCGGATCTGACCTCAGCCCATGCCCTCTTTCAGGAATCGTCCCATTTGGTACCTGTAGCTGGGAAGTCTGAGTACAGCTATAACATCTTCACAATATGTTGACCAGAAGCAAAATGAAACAACTTGTTCCCGTGTAGGTGGACACACGTGACCTGTAGTTTCCTGGAGGTTTTTTATTTTAGTTGGCATATTTCTGGGCAAGTGCTAGCGTCATCCAAACAAGCCATGAAGTGTGAGTGCCCTGAAATACTCTGACAACGGTCCTAGGGGAGATGTGTGAGGGCTCGAAGGATTCTTGAAAGATCCTTTCTGGGTCTGAGAAACTTATTAAAACAGCTTTTCATTTAAATCTGAATTTTAGGTTGCTTACTCTGAATTTGGGTCCTTCAATCTTCAGAATGTAAACTACCTGGCACCTCAGTGCCCCCATCCAAGGCTCACCCAGCTACGTAAGCCTTTAAATAAGGAGAGAACATTCATGCTATGGAATTCTACACATACATCCAACAACAACAACAAAAAAAAGGTGTGGCTTTGCATTTTCACCAATTTACTGAGCATCCACTGCACTTGGATATGGCCATGGACAAGCCAGACACTCCTCAATCCTGTAGAGCTTTGGTTCTACTAGAGAATCTTGATGCCTCAAGAAAAATATTTTAAGGGGGGAGGGTATAGCTCAGTGGTAGAGTGTGTGCCTGGCATGCATGAGGTCCTGGGTTCAATCCCCAGTACCTCCATTAAATTAAGTAAGTAAGTAAACCTAATGCCCTCCCCCAAAGAAAGATAGTTCATTTCTTAAATACATTTTCCAGAACGTTCCTGCGTTATTTCATTAAATGTACACAAGGAACAATAAGCTGTTGATCATGTAGATGGTGTATAACTATGAGATGAAAGCTCTGTAATTTACAGGAAGAAGCTGTTCTAATGCCCGTACATGTGGACCCCACCATCCTTGGAGCCTCCATGGCTCAAAAAAAATACAGATGGAATTTCAGCCCCATAAATAAACATTAACGGAAGGCCTCAGCAATTTTTGTTGAGTTATGTGTTGCAAAAGCAAAATCAGTATGTCATTATTTGGGACTTGAAAGCCAAGATTTAATCGTCATACAAGGTGAACCCGCAGGGCCAGCTAACCGGGTGGCCCCCTGAACTCCATCCACATGGATTTTATTTTTTAGTAAAGTATTTCTTCAAAGGCAAAAGGATTGTCATCAGACAGTATCTCATTACTTGGATCTCACGCTTGGATTTCTTTTTAGTCTTGCCCTGGCTTACCCTAATTTGAAGACCTACAACACTTTAAAAATCAACAGAAAGACAGCTATGATACCGTAGGTACTTAACGTGGAAACTTTCCTATGATATGACAGTAAGGGAAAAATGTAAAAATAATGGTGCAGAATAAGATATTGAGCATGATGCAGATTTTTGTGGGAAAAGCTGTATCTAACGTACATGCACGCACACGTGTGTATACATATAGTAAAAGGTCTGGAATGATCCGCACCAAACTAACATTCTGGAGAAAGAGGTGGCAGAAGGCAGGTAGATGCTAAACACTGAGTGGAATGCTCAACATTTACATTGTGTGCTTCTGTGATGCTAAATTTTTCCACAAAAAGCATGTAATATTCTGAAATTAAAAATCAAAGAAAAAAAGCTAGATGATGTGGTCCATGTAGACAAACTTCAGGAATTAAGAAATTACCATGGACATTGTGAGGAGCCATTGCAGGGTTTAGGCAGGGAAAATAGATATGGTCAGATCTGCAGCGATGTGGAGGGTGGACGGGGAAAAAGCAAGAACATACTGGAGACGGGGCAACCAGTGAGGAGACCGTGGAAGGACTCGAGATGTGTGAAGGCTATGAACGCAGTGGATCTTGGGGCCTGTGAGCCAGGGGGAGATGGAGGAATGCAGGCAGCTGGTGGCCGTGCCTGATGGGGCCGGCTGGAGGAAGAGCAGTGTGCTGAGGTCAGGAAACCCAGGTCATGGGAGAAACGGCGCTGGCCTTTGGGAGATAGATAGGTTGTGTCTCATACGTGACTTTGTGCCAGGCATATTCTCTTGGTCACTCAGCAGATGTAATTAGGAGTGCGTGAGGGATACGTTCTCAACAAATGGAAAAAAATCTCCAATAAGACATGTAAAACACTCAGTCGGGACTTGAAAATGCTCTCCTTGCAGACCTGTGAGCGTGGGGGGGTGTCCATGCATCCACAGATTCTTTCCTCTGACCAAAAGGGGGACCCCCAGGGAAGCTGGAGCTCAGAATAGGCTGTGATCCTCTTGGGGGGGTGCCCTGTGGGCCTCACTCCCGTCCCCCCCAGTAGGTGCCCAAGCCAAGCTGATGACTGGCTAAGCTCCTGTCCTCTCTAAGGCCCCCCACCCCGCCACCCTTCCCTGGCTGCAGGAGAGGTGCTCCAGACCAGACACTTTGGATAATCTTTGCCTGGAGGCACCTCTGTCCCCCTCCCTGCAGTTCCTTCAGAGCTGTGGGGTTTTCTGGGCAAGGTACCCACCAACTAGGGAGAAGTTCACTGGTTCATCCCAAACACATGCTAGCTACTGCCAGAACAACGCTAAGGGCTGGGGCAGAGCTGTGGGCCAGCCAAGCTGGGCTCTGTCCATCTGGAACTCAGAGACCTGTTCAGTCAGCACCAGAGCTCTTCCTGCCCCTGCTGGTGACATTATGGGCTTTTCTGTGCAGAGTGGTTGGTGGTGTCTGAGCACTGCTGGGCCCAGGCCAGGGGAAGGGGAGCTTCAGCTGCATCCATTCTAGGGGAGCCCCAGCCAAAGCTGAATTTGGACCTGTGAAAGCTTCTGCCTTGAAAAGAAAATGGTACCCCTCAGCCCTAGTGTGTACTTGAAAATAAAAACCCAAACAAACCTCGAAGTAAAGTAAGATTAACAAAATTCTGATTTTTCCCCACAATGATGACTTAATGACTTCTTTCCAAATGTTAATTTTTTGAGGAAGAATTTGATAATTATTTTGGGTCCCCAGGCTTGAAGGGCACCCTTAGTATTGTCCAAAGTGCCTAGATTACCACGAGTGGTCCAGGGGTGTGGCCCAGGCTTCCTCTCGCCCTCCTTGTCCAAGGGGCTCTGAGCCAGGGTACAAGTCTCCACAGCAGGAGAGGCCTCGAGGGTGACAATCCTTGGGGTCAGGGGGTGGCTGCCGTTGGCGCCTGGACATCGAGAGCACGATGCACCCTCCAGGCTGGACACAAGATGGAGGTCTGGCCATCCCAGGAGAGTGCAGGTCAGAGCCTGGCTCCCGTGCAGAAGGAGTGGGCTGAGCTGGAAACCTTAGGGGTATGTGGCTCAGTGGGTCAGCCTGCACACAGCCCTACCTCCTGGGGTTGCCAGGACTCCAGGGATCCCCACCCTGGGGCCCAATGGCTCCACACCGGGCAGGTAGAGCCTCAGCAGCAGGTAAGGGTGTGGGGGTGGATAGTGTCACCGTGTCAGAGCCCTCTGTTCCCTGAGCCCAGCTCTCCTCATTCAATACCTGTGGTCTTTGTTTTACAGAGTGATGAGGTCCTCACCGTCATCAAAGCCAAAGCTCAGTGGCCAGCCTGGCAGCCTCTCAACGTGTAAGTAGCAAACAGGGCTCTGCCCATCCCCTGTCCTAGCCTGGCACTTGGGGCCACTCACCCACTGGCCGCCACCACATGCCAGTTATGTTCTGAAAGTCAGCAACACCTCCCAGGTGGATGAGCAGGTGAGGTGCACTGCCCGTGCGTGGCATATCACACGTGCCCCTACCTTCTCAGGAAATGCAGGCTTGATCTCTGTGTCCTGCATGGTTTTAACACCGCAGCTGACCCAGCTCAGACATTGGAGGTGTTAAGAACACACTTAACTATAAAGCTCTGAAAACCAGGGAAAGAATTCTCCACTGAGATATAAAATTGAGAGTCACCAAGGAATGGCAGACAGTCAACACCAAGGTCATGGATGAGAGAGAGCATGAGAATGAGAGTCAAGGGCTTGGGACTGAGTCTCAAGGAGCTCCAGCATTTACAGCTGAGGAGGACCTGCCTGCAAGGAGGCAACAAAGGAGCAGCAGGGAGATTGGGAAGGAAGCTTGGCATCCGGGAAGCCCAGGAAAGAAAGTTCAAGAACAAGAGAGTGGTTAGCTGTTAGCTGTGCCCAGTGCAGCTGAGAGGTTGAGGAATATCAGAGCTGCAAAAGGTCCCTTGGATTTATCAACATGAAGATTCATCAGTGACGTTACTGGGACTCCTTTCTGCTGAGTCATGGGGGGAGGGGTAAAAGCCTGGAGCAGGGTGAAATCTGAACAGAGAGTGTGGTTATGGAGTTGGTGAGTGAAGTGAACTCTTCTGTGAAGTCTGCTGTGAAAGAAGAGAGACTGGGCAGTAGCTCCAAGGAGGTGAAAGAACGAATGGAGCTTTTTTTCTTCCAAGATGAGACTTTCTGAAAACTTGAAAAAAATACTTAAGGACACCGTCCCACCCTTCAGCCATCCCTTAGACTTCCTGAGACCCCAGTGGAACAGAATGAATCGACGGAAAACACTCATATCTCCCAAACACCCAAACCCTCTCCACTCAGTGCTACCAGCTCATTAAAGTAAAGGAATTTTCCTTTGGTTTTCCCATACCCTAGTCAACCCTTTCCTCTTCCAAATCTCATTAGGAAGTCAAATTAGGAAGCCTACTGGCAGCCAAGTTTTGTTTTGCAGAATCAGCCCCACCCCTCGAGCCGGAGCCTGCTCGATTGAGGTTAATGGGATTCCAGCCTCCCTCAGGCCAGTAGAAAGCCAGGGTGACCTACTTTGTGAAGTCCTGCCCAGAGAAACTGACTTGTTTTTCAATGATCTTCATCTTTATCCCAGAACCACTTCTCAAAGGACAGCCATAAATGAACAAATTAGCTGCTGACTTGTTTAGCTCAATAAATCAAGCTGCGGCTCCGACAGCCCAGAGCACAGGTAGAGACAGGAAAAGACAGATTCTGAACGAAACCCACATCCTTCTTGAGTTCCTGAGTAGAGAATGTCCAGGTTTCCTGCAAATCAATGCTGAATTTCCACCACCCAGTTCCTCCAGTTTAGTCTGAATGTTAGGAATTACTGGAACTTTAAAAAAATCATTTTTATTCCCTTTCTTATAATGAATCCTCTAAAAGACTGTACTCCCCTTAATTAGTCCCAGCCATTCTGTTTAATTAACATTTGATTAGACAATGGCCCCTGTTTTCAAGACAAATGAGGAGCAGGTAAAATAGAGACATGGTCACCCTTACCAGAAATCCTGCCTCTGGAGGATCTATGCCCCTGTAATCAGCCCAGCTGCAGGGGGCTGAGGGTCGGGGCAGAGGCGTCTTTCAAATCAGGGCTGGAAGTTTCAGGGCCCTCCCCGCCTCCAGTAGCACCTGCCCAGGTCTGTCAATGTCCTCAAGGTTGTAAAGGAAGACTGACCTTGGACTAGAGGAGCAGGCAGTGGATCTCATCGGCCAGGTGGACTGGAAGCCCTAGATGCCTCCAGGTTATAAACAGTTTTCCTAGGCAGGAAACCTTACTGAAACCTTCCTCTTCCTGCACAGAACTTCAGCGTAGGGAATGGCTCCAGCGCCCCCTAGTGTCCACATCGAGTTTCTGCAACTTTGAATGCTCTAGTGGGGATTTCTGCAAACAGGTACATGGTGAGGGACCCAACTCAGCCTAAGAATGACCTGAGTCACCAGTGACCCGAGTCTCACTGATGTGGAGCTGTCATTTAGGATGGGATAGCGAGTCTCCAGAAGGACCATGGAAATCCTTTATTGCTTGTTTTCTTTCGCGGTGTTTATGGAAGTTTCGTTTAGAAAAGCTGAATGAGAAGGAAATCAACATTCGCCTTCCTATCACGTGCCAGTCACAGTGATAAGCAGTTTCCCCACAGAAAGCCCTGAGGTGGATCTGAGGATGCTCTCATTTGCAGATTAGTAACTACAAAGGGAGGTGAGGTGGAGGGTTCCTCCAAGGCACTGCTGAACTCCCGAAGGGCCAAGAGCCAAGGGCTGGGGCATAAAGCAGCCCCGCGCATGCTGCCCACATGCCAGTGCTCCCTGCTGGGCAGTCACTGGAAGGCGGGCACCAGACCATGTCCTGTTAGTCCCATGGTGAGCAGTGCCGCAACTCCCCAGACTGCAGTTCTTGTAGAAGCCAGGTGTTTAAAGACCCTGCTAAAAGCAATGTCTACATGCCAGAAAACGCACACATGAGAAAAGGAAGTGAAATCCCCCAATTTGTGCCTCACTAATTAGCAGAGTATGTAAGTGGGACATTAGTGGTCTATAAAGGCTTCCTAATAAATTATCTTATTTGAGCCTCACAGCAAACGGCAGGTGGGAAGGGTCAGATGAAGAAATCTAGACTAGAAGAGGGTGAGTGAGTTACCCAAGAGCACATAAGTAGTGACGCGCGAGTCGTCATATATCCACTTGTTCGGTTGGCCCACTGGACACCTGGGGTGTGGCTGTGAAATTTGGGTTCCTGCCCTCAAGGAGCTCCTAGTCTAGTGGGGGAGACCCAACAGTGAGGAAGAGATTCCAAAGGGCAGAGCTCAGAGACCTACTCAGTGTGTGGAAATACACACCAAGGGCACTGGCCTGTGTGGGGGCTCAGAAAGGCTCCAGAATGAGGTGGCCCATAATCTGAGGCTTGGAAGATGAGGAGTCCAATGATTCTCAAGCTTGAGGTGCATTATAATCACCTGGAGGGATTATTAAAACAAAATACTGGATTCTACCCCCAGAGTTGCTAATTAAGGAAGTCTAGGGTAAGGCCCAATAACTTGAATTTCCAACAAGTTCCCAGGGGAGGCCAATACTGTTGGTGTGAGGACCACAGACCACTGACAAAGAGCTTTCTCAGCAGATGCAAGTGCACATGGGACCTGAAACCAGGCCAGCCTGGCTGGATACAGGGAGCCTCTGGGGCAGCAGGCAGGGTCGGACAGGGAGGCTGGAGAAGGAGCAACACTAGACCTTGCTGATCAGCTGATGCCAAAGCCAGGGCACAGGCCAGGCTCTTCCTCCCCTCAGATGCCAGAACCTAGACTGACATCAGGCTGAAATGTGAGGTGCACTCAGGAAGGCCTCCCTCACCTCCTCTCCCCTTTTTTCTGATCTCTGTATGAGCCTACGGTGCTGCTTCTCTCAGGAGCAGTAATAGTAATACCTGGTCAGGGGCCAGGCACTGGGCTAAGTACTGGATGTGAGCTCTCTCCTTAAACACAATAACCTTTTGGAGTAGACATGGGGATCCCCATTTTATAGATTTGGACACTGAGGCACAGAAGGATTTGGTCATTTGTCCAAGGATATGCAGCTCTAAGAGGCAGTGCAGGTTGCACACCCAGGCTCTCCCCTCCGTTCCCCGTCTCTGCTCATTGTTTGAGCCCATCTGACCTGCACAGCCCAAGGGGCCCAGGCCCACAGGGCCCAGCTAGGCCCGGAGTCATCACTTTCTGGGACAGGTGAGGGCAGCCTGGAGCAGCTGGTCCCAACAGAGGAGCACAGGGACTCCCCAACAGCTGTCAGCTGGGCTGAACAGTCGAGTTGGTTCCCAGCAAAGGATCCCCCACGATCAGCAGCCTGAGCAGGTAGAGTCAGACAGAGCCACCTTCACACATCAGCCTCTACCAGCTGTGCCTCGAAGTTCATCAACCTCTAGATGCTCTCCTTTGTCCTCTGCAAGACTAATAATTCTCACCCCACAGCAGTGTCATGGGGGAAAAATAACATAATGCAGGTGTGCCACCAAGTGTGTGCTGAGTGACTGTAATTCCCACTACGCCTCTGGGTGGGATCTCACACAGCCCTGGCCATGCCTAGGACCTCTTAGCCATACGAGGAGCTCAGGGTTGAAGAACTGCCTCATAGCTTGGAGGTAGTCAGCCAGAGGTCGCTGGCCATAGCTGGGTCCCTGCTTGCCTGCTGGAGGAAATGACAGGGGAGCCAGCTAAGAGGCTGTGAGCTCTGTGCCCTGGCATTACCTTGCGCTGAGCAGCCTGTAGAGGGCAGTGGAGGCAGCAGGCAGGGGAGAGGCCCCCTTCAGCGACGGTGCAGTGGACCAATCAGAGCAAGAAAGGGGGTCGGGGGGTGGTACTTAGAAACTGATCGTGAAAACCCTGACCCCAAACTAAGACTGACTGGGGTTGTGGTATCTGTTCTGCCACTTCACTTTGTGACTTTGAACACGTGACATGACAACCCTTCGGAGCCTCAGTTTCCTCATCCATAAATCAGACTAAGTAATCTTCACCCCAGGTCTGTCCTGAGGCGTCTGTGAGAACATAAAAGGCTTGGGCATTGTTGCACAGCTTTTATTTGTTGAGTTCATCTCACAACCAACACAGCTGGGTGCACACGTAGCCCAGTGTTGGTTCATTCATTTATTCGGAAACATTAGCTGAGCATCTCCGCTGTGCCAGACCCTGTTGTGGGCACTGGAAATAGAGCCATGAAAGAGGCAGACAGAAACTCTGCTTCCCCAGAGCTTACACACTCCAGGGAGAGATGACAGTCAATAAACAGCTAAACAAATAAAGAAGAAAATACAAAATAACGCAGACACATTAAACCTGCTAGGGTGGTGGCATATGGTTCTCTCTGCGTGTAGCCAGAGGATGGGCTCGGAGAGAGAAACCAGTAGCAGCCAAAGGCAGAGATCGATGGGAGTCCAAGAATCCCCCTTCTTTCTTTCCCTCTCATCCTTTACCCATTGTCTGCCAGAGTGTGCACCCTCAGGGCTGACGGTAATGGTCTCTGTCTTCGGGTTCCAGAAGAGCAGCACCCTCGGCTGAGTTTTCAGTGGACAGGACACGCCACTTAATGTCCTTCCTGACCATGATGGGCCCCAGCCCCGACTGGAACGTGGGCCTATCTGCAGAAGATCTGTGCACCAAAGAGTGCGGCTGGGTCCAGAAGGTGGTGCAGGACCTGATTCCCTGGGATGCCGGCACCGACAGCGGGGTGACCTATGAGGTGCGTGTGCGCCTGGAGTGGTGAGTGACCAACCTCCCAAGCGCCTGCTCTTTGCCTGCCTCTGTTCTGGGTGCCCTGGACACAGAGGAGAGTGTGGCCCAGGCTCTGCTGGACAAACTCAGTCTGGTAGGGGAGCCCAGCATGGTTCCAACACCACATCCTCACCTGCTGTGTGACTTGGGCTCCAGGAAGTGTCATGCAGCTGGTCAGGAGAGCCTGGGGAGGGAATCTGCAGATGAGCTGTTGGAGGTAAGCAAAGGAACAGGGGGCCAAAGTCATGGAGGCAAAAAGAGAGGGGGAGAGAGCGAAGGGGGAACAGCAGGAAATGGATGATCGTTAAGCTGAGTCAGATTCTCAAAGTTTCAGAACAGCCACGTCAAGGAGTTTGGATTCTCCTGTGAATGTCAATATTTTTAGAGATGGTCAGCATGCCAACTGCATTGAAATCTGGAGCCATCAGAAAACCAGTGGTAGAACAGCCTAGAACAGACGTTGGTAAACTAAGCTCTGGACCCCACCCCCCACCCCCAACTGTAGTTTTTGAGCCCAGCCTCACGCATTCAGTGACAAGTCTGGGGCTGCTTTCTCACTACAACAGCTGAGTTGAGTCGTTGTGACAGACACAGTATGGCCTAAAATATTTACCAGCTGACCCTCTGCAGACAAAAGTTTGCCAACTCCTGGTCTAGTATGAAGAACTCTGAATTCAGGCCAACCTGGTTCAGCTATTCCCTAGCTGGAAATGGCTCTCTGAAACTCGGCATCTTCATCTGGGCATAATCCTACTGTGTACATGGGAAATTGTGGAAGTATAGATCTACAAATTTCTATGCACAATGCATGGCATGAATTGAATTCTATAAACATAACTAGTAGTTATACTTGTTAAATTCCTATCCACATTTTTGTTCTGATCGTGTATCAAATTGCTTTTGTAGTTTTTAACCAGTTTTATTTCCCACTTTCTGTATCTGTGTTTTCTTCACTGCAGTCACCCAACAAGCCCACAATTCCCCAGGAGAAAATCCGGCCCCTGACTAGTCTAGACCATCCTCAGAGTCCTTTTTATGATCCAGAGGGCGGGTCCATCACTCAAGTAGCCAGAGTTGTCATCGAGAGAATCGCCCGGAAGGTACTGGGTTAGGGCTCACCCTGGCACAGACCCTTCCCACCAGGCGTGCGAAAAAGACTGGACCCTTTTCTGTGCTAAAATCATGGGGTCCCTGGCATATTCTAGCATGTGGAATTCCTGGGCCTCTCAGAGTTTCTAGAATGCAAATTATTCATAAGCTATAAATGAGAAAAGTGAACATAGTGGTGCAGTTTGACACTCAATGGAATGACTGGATCCAGGTACCCAGGCTTCATCATGAATTCCATAATCAATTGTTAATGTCTGCCACGAGTCAGGAACTGGGCAGCTGTGCCTTTCTTGCCATTTCTGGTTCAGTCAGGTTCTAAGAGTTGGCACAGGATTTGTATACAGGGTGGCATTCTATTTTATATCCTTCCTCATCTTTCCCCTACACATTCCATTCTTTAATATGAGCCCTCCAAGTAAAATTCCTTTTGCAGGGCGAGCAGTGCAATATTGTCCCTGACAACGTTGATGATATTGTTGCAGACCTGGCTCCAGAAGAGAAAGATGAAGGTAAGTTGTTTCCCTGTGGGGCAGGTGGCAACATAAATTGGAAACTAAACTTAAACCATCTTCTGGGAAGGCAATTTGCTAACATGTTTTAAAAGCTACAAATATACTATGTCCTTAGACTTGGTAACCCCATCATTGTGGATTGCTGCTTGAGAAATAATCCAAAACAACGCCAAGGCTAAGCACAAAATGTAAGGGAACTGGTGAAGGCAGGACACCTCAGCAGTATCAGGCCTTTCACATACCATGTAAAAGGCACCTGCATGGGCTTCACAGCGCTCAGGTCCCTCTGTGTTGATCTCACGCTAGCCTGTGAGGCCAGCTGTGGGTCAGTCCACCTCCCTAGCAAAGAAAGTGAGCCCAGACCCTAGAGTCAGGGAAGCAATGGCAGAGCCGTGGCTTCAGCTCACATCTTCTCACAGACCCAGAGCTAGACAAGCTGGGCTCTCCTGCTATGGCCGTGGGCAGGAACCCCAGCTTTCTGCCACCACTTTGACTATAAAATGGGGATAAAAACAAGACCCTGCCTTGTAGAGAGTTGTCGGAGGATCAAATAGGATAAAACACATTAGGTTCTTAGGATGATGCTCACACCTAGTAAGTGCTCAGTGAACACTGGTCACCCTTATTCTTATCATGACCCTGTGGAGGGGCTCACTGGGAAGATAAGCAACAACACACCAAAAAAGCCTGTGCTTCCCCAGATTGCCTAGGATGGCCTGCACCTGTGTGCAAACAGTGTCTGCCAAGGTGAGGAGCTGGGAATGAAAAGATGTCCATGTGCTGAGGGGATGGGATCGTAAGAGAATTTTGCCTTATTATGTGATTGAGATTCGTATTAGTTGAATGCTAAAATAGAACTTTTAAAGGGCAGTGAATGGCTGCTTCCATCCTAGGAGGAGCCAGGCTCGCTGAGGCTGGTTGGACAGCAGGGATTTTCTTGTCCCCACATGAGCTTGTCTGGGGAGGCCAGTCACAGCTTCCACAGGCTCCCAGGGAAAACATGTCCCCTCCTCTCCCCAGATGACACCCCTGAAACCTGCATCTACTCCAACTGGTCCCCGTGGTCCGCCTGCAGCTCGTCCACCTGCGACAAAGGCAAGAGGATGCGGCAGCGCATGCTGAAAGCACAGCTGGACCTCAGCGTCCCCTGCCCCGACACCCAGGACTTCCAGCCCTGCATGGGCCCAGGCTGCAGTGATGAAGGTGAGGAGACACCCAGGCCTCCCTCAGGGAGGGAGGGTTCTGCCTGGCTCTGCAGGCAGTGTCCCTGGTAAGGCACTAGGACCCTGATGCGTTGTCAGGGTACCATCTTGGGCAGACCCCCATCTCCAACAGTGTCCTGAGGGCTGTGAACAGACGTGTCTCATGACATCAGAATTCTTGAGCTTGACCACCTCCCAACCCCCAGCCATGGAAGAAAATACACACAAGTTGTTGAAAAGCTAGCAAAAGTGACAAATTACAGATAAGCTGCCTGCTTCTGGGCCTTAACTTCAATCTCAAGAAGCAGGGAACAGGTTGGCCAAGATTGAATCTAGATCACTGCTCTAATTCTCTGTCATTCATGGGCCCCTGTGTATGTCCTGCCTCAGCCTGAGTCCGAGCCCTCACTTCCTAGCGTCAGCACCTTTGGACTGACTGCAGCAATTCTGCCTTTGTCTCTGTAACTGGTCAAAGGTCAGGCTTGAACTCGGAGCTTGTGCCGCCCATGGCATGAAGGCTCAAGCCACAGGATGGCGCTACACTGACTGCTAAGGCCAGCTGCCTACTTTCCAGGGTACAACTCCTCTCTCTGCCTGGTCAGATCCATACTCTGTGCTCTCATCTTAAGTGTCTCAGAGGTGCAACGAGGCAATAGGAAGGGATGTATAGGATGGGCTGGTTTATGGCATGAAGAAAAACCACTTCAAAGCTGAGGATAGCTTTAGAAAGCTTACCCCGCTGCAGGTCATTCACTCTCTGGCTCTCCCTCAGGACAGCCTTAAAATCCCTCTCCTGGCTGCACTGCATTGTGGGTGACGGGAGGAGTGAACCTTGCATGGATAGGCCATTCCTACAAACAGGCAGCAATGCTGGAGGCTTTCTCTTTCTCAGGGATGAGGATGGGGAGGGGTGGGCTGTCTGACTGAGGCCTGCAGTGGATTTGAGGTCTTTAACCAGCCCCTCCACAAGGGCACTATAGTTCAGCTGGCTCCCAGGTGGTAAAGACAGTTCTGAAACATGTTGCACTATACCTGCTGTGTGTGTGTGTGGGGGGGGGTATATAGTATTGAATTTACCATCTTAACTATTTAATTATACAGTTCAGTATTAAGAGTACCCCTACAGTGTTGTGTAACCATCACCACCATCCATCTCCAGAATTCTTTTCACCTCGCAAAACTGAAACCGTAGACCTATTAAGCACTAACTCTCCACTCCCTCGCACCCCCAGTCCCTGGCAACCAACATTCTACTTTGACTCTTCTAGGTATTGACTCTTCTAGGTGTCTTAGTAAGCAGGATCATATACAGTGCTTGTCTTTTTGTGAGTGGCTTATTTCACTCAGCATAATGTCCTCAAGGTTCATCCGTGTTGTTAAGGGGTCATAATTTCCCTGGGTCTAACATGTGGGTTCCCGCTGTCTTTCTTACTGTATCACCAGCTATTCTGTCTATAGGTTAAATAACCCTGTGTGGGCATCACACATGTGCACATGATAGCCTGTGGACGTGTGCATGCTGGTCTCAAGCTCTGACTTCAATCCTCCTTTCACATCATCTCCCAGAGCCACACACAGTACGCTCTGTACAGGTCGTCCGCGTGAGCTACTGTCCCTTCACCTTAAATGCAGCTATTCTCTACCCAACAGAAGTGCGCTCAGCTGTGCCCTCTTGTGGGCAATCTTCCCCAGAACTCCAAGGAACAAGTTTTCCCCCTTCAATTCCCTGGGCTTAACTTCTGTTGTATTTTCAATATCTAGAGATACTGCCAGTTTGTGTGCCCATCTTTCTTGCCCTTTTTTTTTAACCTCAGAACATACCACTAAGCAGTCAGTAAATCTTTATTGACATGAGTAAATGGATGGATGGATGACTTTTTTTTTAAAGGAACTAAACGGGTGTGTGCGCACGTATACACACACACACACACACAAAATCCATTCATGCACCTTTCAAATGTATTGTCACAAGATAGGGAGTAACCCCGAGTACTCTGTGCACGTGGAAAAAGGCATTTCCTTAAGAGAACAATTCCCAGTCTAAAGACGTATGCCTTTTCCATTGACTCCATCCTCAACTGGAAACTCCCCCTGAATGCCAGCTGGCATTCCCGACTCCTGCCCTTGGGGAGTTGGGTCCATCGGATCCAACGGGCTGCAGCGTCTGCTGATGTGTTGCAGACGGCTCCACCTGCACCATGTCCGAGTGGATCACCTGGTCACCCTGTAGCATCTCCTGCGGCACCGGCATGCGGTCCCGCGAGAGGTATGTGAAGCAGTTCCCGGAGGACGGCTCTGTGTGCACGCTGCCCACCGAGGAGACGGAGAAGTGCACGGTCAACGAAGAGTGCTGTGAGTGGGGCACGGGGCGGGTGGAGGCCGGGGTCTCGAGACTGCCAACGCGACACCAACGGCACAGGAATCCCCAGCTCCCAGCAGCTGCCTGATGACCGAGTGGGGCGAGTGGGACGAGTGCAGCGCCACCTGCGGGATGGGCATGAAGAAGCGGCACCGCATGGTGAAGATGAGCCCCGCGGATGGTTCCATGTGCAAGGCCGAGACGTCTCAGGCAGAGAAGTGCATGATGCCCGAGTGCCGTGAGTGGGCGTGAGGTGGGCGTGGGGGAGAGGACCGAGGACTACAGCAGCCCCTACTATTACCACCACCAAGGCTGGGCAGATGCAGGGGGAAAATATAGACCCTGTCCTTACAGGGTACTGCTAGGAGCAAGATGAGGGCTATAGGTATGCCGGCATCAACCAGATTGAGAGAGAGCAGCCGCCTTTAAGGGCCATTCTGAGTAATGCTAGGGTGGCAAACTGGTGGCCTCTGGACAGAATTCACTTGTGGCTGTTTTATACGACCCCAGAGTATCTTGGGGGTGGGGGTGATACATGTAGACAAGATGTGCATTCTCCAGGTCATCACAGACCTCTCATTCTTACTCTCCTTGGAGTTGCCTGTGGTCCCATGTACTGCATTAGAATTCCTGCTCTATACACAAATGCATATAGGCCCATCCATACATCACTACACAGATGTACACATGCACCCAGGTACACACACATTCTAGAGACTTCAGCACCAAAGTGTCCGAAAACACATCCTTGAGCCTGTCTTTTAGTGCATGGTTCTTGGGGCATGGGGGATGTTTGTCTCTAGGAAGACCCCATTCAGACTCTCGGGTGTTTCAAGTGGGGACATGTGCATTCATATTACTGAGCCACATCTGCTGTCACATCATGACCACCAGCTGAGCCAGGGGAAATGCAGGAGTGACAAGAGCAGTCAGTAGTCTGCTGAGCCACTCCTTGCTCCATGGGGGTCACTTGGATTATCTGAACCCATTGGTCAATTTCACATAAGGGGCCCTGCACGTGGGACAGTGGAGAGTTTGGAATCATCTACCTCTCTAGGGCAGGGGGCCTGATCTCAGTAGCAAACCTGGTTCTTGACCTAGACACCATTCCATGCTTGCTGTCCCCATGGTCTGAGTGGAGCGACTGCAGCGTGACCTGTGGGAAGGGCATGAGGACCCGCCAGCGGATGCTCAAGTCTCTGGCCGAACTCGGGGACTGTAACGAGGAGCTGGAGCAGGTGGAAAAGTGCATGCTGCCTGAATGCCGTAAGTCCTGGAGCTCCTGGGAGCCACCTCTTCTCTCCTCCTGTTAACCAGCCCTGTGCGAGATCGTTTGCTGGGGAGAAAGAGCATGGGCCTAGGATCTCTGTAGCAGTAAAGTAAGCTCTCCATCATCTCAGGAGTAAAAGGGGATCCCACTACTGTCTCCTTAATACCCAAACTGCATGATGCCGTGAAGTCTAAACAGGAGACTTGGATGAAAAACAGCACATGATCAGTAAAACTTATTTCATAGTTTTCCACCCCTCCCCAGATTAGAGGCTTGTCTGACCCCTGGGTTTTCCAAGGTTTTTAATCCTTTCTCTTCCCTGTGACCATCTTACGTGACCATGACCAGAAGGTGGACATCAAACCAGTGACTCCTGTATCTTTGCAGCCTTGACAGTAGACAGGCCAGCAAACCAATAAGCTGAGCTTTCAGAAGTCCAAGGCCCACTCCCATCTCCTCCGAGATCTTTGTGATCAGCTGTGTTTATTACCTGGGGACTGATTTGCAAGGAGAGCCCATCTTTCTGGCTAGTCTGTCGTGACAGCTTCCCTTTCAGGTGGTGGAAAGCCAGCCATGCTTGCTGAGATCTGTTTTCTGGCTTCCTCTGAAATGCGCTTGCAGTCTTCTGTGGTTCCTCTATCTTGTATTACTCAGGCTGCCTGCCCGAGTGCAGATCCCAGCTCTGTCCCTTACTGGCTGCATAAACTTCAGCAGATTACTTAGCACCCCTGTCACCCGTAAAATAGCAAGAAAGACATCTTAGCTTGCTCTGCGAATTAAACCACAGAACTGGTACGAAGTGCTGAGCACTGGACCTGGAGAGTGCAGCCTCCGTCAGTGTTATGTAGACCAGTTCTTGAGCTTTTTTAAACCAGACGCAGCCATATGTGGAGGTGACTCAGGCCATCAAATTAAATAAAGCCTGCGCTTTTTAATAATTAAGATTGACCCCGAGTTCAGCCCAGCTTACCAGCCCAGCTGGGGTTCCAGAACCTTCTGAGACACTGTAACCAACTTAAACAAAACTGTATAGCTACAAGGTCCACTGAATGAAGGGAGAAAAGAAAGAATATTTAAAGAATACTTACTGTGGGCCAAGAATTGGGCTGGGAGCATTATTTCCCTCAATCCTCACAACCTGATGAGAAAATTACCATCATACCCATGATGCATACAGGAAAGCTGCCGGAGCTCCCACAGGGAGAAAAGGCCTGAGACTGTGAACAAAATGAGTTCTTGCTACGTCTCTCCAGTCTGGTCCTCACTTTGCAAAGGCAGTGGAGAGTTTGGAATCATCTACCTCTCTAGGAGACATCCTGAGAGTCACTCTGTTAAGTTGTTCTCCCTCCACATTTGTGAGATGCTGGCTTAATGAGAACTTGCTGGATCTCTTACTGTGATAAGCCAGGACACCACTTGCTCCTGTCCCTCTTCTCTACTGTATTTCCCACTTCCGACTCCTGTGTTTTTTGCAGACTGCCACACAGAAGACCCAGGATGATGTCGAGAACAAGAGACACTGCCTGGGTCTTACTGCAAGTCAGTGTCATCAGTACTGTCCACAGGGTTCAGCTCTGAAAAATGGCACCAGTGAGCTGACTTCCCTGAGAAAATCAGGGTCCTCTGCTGTGGGAAGCTGGTCTGTGCCACTTGAGGCTAACCTGATACTCTTCTAGAAGCTTGCAGGGCAAGAGGCTTTGAACTGATCTTCAAAGTCCCCCCAAAGCCATCTCAAATCATAAAGAGGGCAAAGAAGGTTGGCTATGATTTGGGCACTAATCTTGCATATACCGCTTACCAACCATATGGGCTAGATAATCTGTCTCTTGGAGCCTCAGTTTCTACTTTCATAAAAACAGTTTCTACTTCCATAAAAACACTACCTGTTTGGCATTTCTCATAGGCTTGTGTTAAAATGTTCAAAAGAGTATAAGTGACAGTATCTTGTTACAGACATGAGATGCACTCATGCCCATCTCTCTCTTGCCAGCCATTGACTGTGAGCTCACCGAGTGGTCCCAGTGGTCAGAATGTAACAAGTCATGTGGGAAAGGCCACATGATCCGAACCCGCATGATCCAAATGGAGCCTCAGTTTGGAGGTGCACCCTGCCCGGAGACTGTGCAGCGGAAAAGGTGCCGTGTCCGGAAATGCCTCCGCAATCCATCCATTCAGAAGCTGCGCTGGAGGGAGGCCCGAGAGAGCCGGAGGAGTGAGCAGCTGAGGGAAGAGTCCGATGGGGAGCAGTTTCCAGGTACTGTCTCAAGTGCAAGGCTGGCCTTCCAGATGTCAAAGCAGGGAAAACCAGAGCAGATTTTAAAGAACTTGGAGGAGTTTGCCAGTTAAAGAAGGGCATCCCAGGCGGCAGGAGTAGTAACTGCAAAGACAGGGAGACACTAAAGAGCAAGAGATGTTGAAGTAGAAAGTGGGATGCAGGAGGAACACACTACAGGGGGAGGCAGGAAACCCAGCTGGGGAGGTAGGGACTTCACTCTGTAGGTGAAGGTTTTAAGAACAGTGACTTTAACTGACCTGTGTTGAGTGGTTTGGAGGTGGCAAAAACAGGCAGAGAGGCCAGTTAAATTTTCTGTATAGCCCAGAAGAGAGATTATGTGTCCCCCTTCCTCCAGCATAACTTGAGGGAATTCCAGGACTTAAACAATCCTGCATAGAGCCTCACTGCTGAATAAGCTGGTCCAAGCCAAGAGTGCAATATCGTCAGCAAAACGATGAAACAATAGTTGGGAAGATCCACGGTCAGTCTCGGGTCCAGGCCAATTGATGGTCTTTGGATTCCCTGGAGTGGGTGACGAAGGTGCTGTGTGTAAGTGAAGGTTAATGGGTTTCTACTTTTAAAAGTACAGCTCAAATTACCCCTTTTTCTTTTCTCTTCCTTAAAACATTACACCTCCACCTAGGACAATGAGAGAAGTGCAGTTACAAGGAGCTACCTGAAGCTCACAATCTTTCCACTAGGGAGACACTCCCATACCAAAATGCTGTCTGTTGCACATGGTGGTCAGAGGCCAGTCAACATTCATTATGCCCAACTATGTGCCAGGCAAGCACTATGCTGTGAAACTTAGCTTAGTATTGACTGGATAATCATAACTGTGATTGGTTTTACAAAGGAGTAGCATACAAAGCACTACAGAAGCTTTTTTGTTTTTACCCAAAGATGTAACCTAATCTAGGGGTCAGCAAAGTCTTAAGAAAGGCAAACCTATCTATAGAGGAAAAACAAATTATATTTGAGTTTACTTAGCATAGGGGGGAAGCTAAGTCCTTGGGGGAGCAATGCATAAGAGAAAGTGATTAACTGCTCGTTGAGTGGTTGCTGCATTAAGAAGCCACCCCAAAACAAATGAAATTAACACGATTCTATAGGGCAGGGACTTTGGCTGAGTAAGCTGGATGATTCTTCTGGGGTCTAGCTTAGGCTCATCCAAGTGGGTGCTGTCAGCTGATGGCTCACCTGGGGCTGAAGGTCTCGACTGGCCTCACCTGTGCTCCTGGGGCCTCTCTCCACGTGTTCTCTCCAGCAGATAGCCAGGCTTGCTTACACAGTGGTGGAAAAGTTCCTGACAGCTGTTTCCAAGCCATGTTTGCTCAGGTCCCACTGACCAAAAGCAAGTCATATAGCCAAGCCCAGATTCAAGAGGTGCAGAAGCAGACTCCACCCCTTGATGGGAAAAAACTGCAAAGTATTTATGGCTTTTTTTTTTTTTTTTTTTTTGCAGTCTATCACATATGAGCTCACAGTCCCTAATAAGGACTCAAGCCATTATTTAAATAAACAAGAGCAGACAAGAAGCCCAGACAACTAAGTTGACAGTTGTTTACAGAAGTTCAGCATCCTTGTTCTTCCCGCAATGTCTGCTGGCCTAACCAGGTCTTCTCATGCTTTCAGGCTGCAGGATGCGCCCCTGGACGGCCTGGTCAGAATGCACCAAACTATGTGGAGGCGGAATTCAGGAACGCTACATGACTGTAAAGAAGAGGTTCAAAAGCTCCCAGTTTACCAGCTGTAAAGACAAGAAGGAGATCAGAGCATGCAATGTCCACCCATGTTAGCAAGGGTACACGTTTCCCAGGGCTGCACTCTAGATCCCACAGTCACCAATGGCTGGATTGTTTGCTTGTTTGTTTAAGGCAATTTAAATCGTGTATACTAGTTTTCTTTTCTGCAGTGTGGTCTGCCCAGTAGTCTTGTGGATGCCAGGGACATCCTTCTGTACACTTCTTGGTGGGCAAAATCTGAGAGGGGCTCCGTCAGCCTCAGCTGGCCCTCCTGCAGCACAAGTTAGTTAGTGTCCGCTACCCGGTACTGAACAGAACTGTGTCCCTCTGCAGCATCCACTTGGGCAGCAGGACAGAGACCCCGGCCTCCTTCACAGGGAGAGGCCACTGTGTCTGCAAATGACTGTGCTTCGGTTCCAGGGTGTGGCAGGGAGGAAACATTCCTGATCAGGTGGAGAGCAGATTCCCCTCGTTCTCGTCTGTGGCCTTCTTGCTCTTGCAGGAAACTATTGTTTGCCCATCTCTTCTTGTTTAGTGGAACTTAGGGTCCCTTGTTGAGTCTCCTCAGTCATCAGTAGCTCTTGGGGAAAACAGCTGGCAGACGTGATGCTGGGTGGCTTTTCTTCTTTCATTGAGAAGTTGTGAATACATGTATCTCACCCCCTAATATTGGTCCTGATACCACAAAGGAAAAAAGTGATGGCTGCTTCATTTGAATGTAAGGCAACCAGTTCTTACACCCGAAGGAAAAGGTACCAAGTCTAGAAATTGTTTTTCCCTTGTTTTGCAGGGTTTGGGGGACACAATTCTCTTAGGAAGCCAGCTTTACAAAACTTCTGATACTAGATCCTTACTAGAACCAAGGCCAAGGCAGCAAAACTGGCCTCTGTAGAAGTCCCAAACCTGAGTTTTTAAAATCTTCTGACACGCAGCGAGGTTTTTAAGTTTTCAAACCAGTTTCTAACAAGAAAACATTGTTTTCTTTATGTAAACATTTTGCTAAGTTGGTCCACAGCCTAGCATGCCATTCCTTCAACAAAAATACTCTCTCTCTCTGTAATTGAAAAGTTTTGGGATTTTTTTTTTTTTTAAAGACAAATCTAGGGGAAAAGGAATGGTACAGAATCAAGCTTGGCAGAGAAGTCTGGTGGGAAGTCAAACCTGTGTCAGCTCTCCACACCAGGGGTCTGGTACTCCAACACAACCACAGGGAAGGTCATGGTTTCCCATCCCCTCCTGAGCACTCATAAGCACACCAAATTCAGGGATACCGACTGCCAAGGATTAGTGTAAAAGGACATTTTACTGAGAAGAGTCTATCAGCAGGTTTTACTCATTCATTTGTTGTTGAAATTATTGTTTCGTTTGTTTCAGGCCTTCGTTATCATGCTTAATCCAAATACGTACCATGGATGAGATGCATACAATGCTTTGAATACACTAAAGATAGTTCCAGACACAATATATATATATATATATATATGCTATAGCCTTGATCTGTACTATTTTCTTTATAACACAAGAGAGACTGTTCAATAAACTCATTGGGTCTATCTTTTGTGTTTTAGTTTTAAACGAATTCAGTGTTCAGAAAGTTGGGCCTTTTTTACAACTGTTATCCATTTCAATCACATTTAGCAAAAGATATGCCTTTTGCTCCCTCATTCTTACCATTATTACCACATCCCTGAGCTTTCTGGAGGTTTGAGTTGTTTCCAAAATTATTATTTTTTTCATCCTTAAATGAACTGCTTTCTCCCTGAACAAAGCAGCATAATATAAAGAAATAAGAGGTTTAATTTTCTACTTGGAAAAAAATAAGTCCTGATACAGAATCTGCCCGCTTTTGCAACATTTACTGTTAGCTGTCTGGAGGCACCTTTCCTCTCACCTATGAAAATCAAAGTTCCATATAACAGCAATTCCTAAGCAACTAAGGACAAGCCACCCTAGTTTCTCAAGTTTTTATCTGGTGTCTACTGGGTACATTTTAATCCTCATTTTGGAGACTTAAAACCAGGCAACTGGTTAATGGCTGAGAATGGGTAACATGTTTCTTGTTACATAAGTTGTTATTCTTTTGTTTGTTTCCAAGGGGGAATTTATAAGCGTCAGATCTCTTTCTTACCAAAGTCTTGTGTTAGGTGGTTTATAGTTTTTCTGGCTAACTAATCATTTTGGAAATAAAGACTTTTTAATACAAAAATGAAATCTGCTTGGACTTCCACTTGAGAAAGTAAACAGATTATCAGACACCCAGTAAAAATTGCCATATAAAGAACAACTATACTTGTGTATATTTTTATCAATGCCAAACCACTTGGACTTCAGTTTACATTCACACTGTAAGATGACAATAAGTTCAGAGATATATTCCCCAGCCAGACATGGGGTCACTCACCTGTCAACTTGCCAGTGCATTATTTGAAGGAACTCTGTTGTAGCAAATGAAAATAAAAGTCTGGGCTTCTTCAGACCCAGAATTGAAAAAATTTTAAGATTCTGTGCTGTTTTTAATTTGACCTCTGTGTATTAAACATGTTTTAGGCACAGTCAAGGTCTGTATACTTCTTCCAGGAAGTTAGGGATACATTATACATTCTCACATGACTACAATTCTCCAGAAATTTAATCCAGGTTAAGTCTGCCGCTAAAATGTCAAGACATAAAAATTCTCATGTCAAATTATTTCTGTGACCTAACAACAGTCCACATGTTTCAGACAATAGTTTAAAGGAGTTAAATATCAAATTGTATCAGGACTGTACGGTCTGTTCCTTTCCCCCAAGAGTTAAATATTCATATCCTAAGAAATAGACAGCACTGTCCAAATAAGACTAAACAAAAATGTATAACCTCTAATTATAACACAGAATCAAGGAAGACCTAGAGATTCCACTGTTTGGTACTATTAATTTTCATAATAGAATGAATTCATTTTGTTTTTCATATTGCCACAAGTAGGGAGAATGAATGAAAATAAAATAGTCCCTTTTGAAAATGAGATGCTGTAACCAACTATAAATAGCAGCTGAATGCTAATGAGCACAAAGATAATTTTTCAATTTAAATCCTTTGAAATCTGTGAGCAAAAGATCTATACTAAAATGTCAAATTTAAATAACAGCATACCTGCTTCAGAAACACTGTCGGTTTTGAAGGTCTTACACGCTCTGTCGGGCAGAGGCAGAAGCTGTAATGGTTAAGCACGGGGAACCTGAGTTCAAACCACTGCTGTGCCCATAAATAGCTGTGAGAGTGGGCCAGTCTTTTCACGCTTTCTGGCCTCAGGCTTTGTCACAAGCGTTCTTACACTAGAGGATTTCCCTACCCCAAAGTTCTCACCTTGAGAGTGGATCCTGACGATACCCTGGCAATGGGGGTCACTGAATGCCAGTTTTACCCTACCAGTCCCTCGCTTCCTCATCAACCAGTAAGTGCCCAGTTAAAGCTGGCTTGAGTTGCATTTCTGTCACTTATGACTCAAAATGCTCTGACAAATAAAATAAACATGCAGTACTTTTACCCAGGTATCATCAGAGCAAAATGCAATTACAGACTTTTCACTCAACATTCATGTTGTAACATGAGACAGCATTCCTCATCTATCAGTATCATTTTCTCATACTATAAATTCTCCAGAAAACTCAGAATACATTCTTAATTATTCTTAAATATTCTCATATTTTAATAGTACTAACATTTAAGGTAATAATTCTCATGTTTTAACTGTTATATACTTAAAGTCTTCCTTTACTTCAAATAATTTTTAGTATTAGCAGAAGGGAAAGGGGCCAACATCTTATTCAACATTATCGAGTTCTTTACAACACGGAGTTCATAAAAGTAGAGTATTTTTTTCTCGTGTTAGCATGTGACTTCTACTGGGTGATCTTCACCTGGAAGTTACTAGACTCTTTAGAAGTCAAAGGGCCACTTACGGAAAGTTCCTGGATCTCCTGCTCCCTCACCCACTATGTTAGGGCTACTCAGAAAGAGATCTGCAGACAGAGAACTTCTACAAACTTATTTCATTACCATCCTACAATGAGGCGGAAATCAAAAGCATTTAGAAACTTTTATAGTAATTTGACATTGTCACAATATCCAAGAGTATGATTACTTTTCTAACAGTTCGTCTTTACTATTACATTTAACAAAATGTATCATTCCGTAACAGTGAAAGTTAAACAAAAAATTCTTAAACTGGCCCTTCACCTCTGTCTGAGAAGCACTGCACTAAGCCACTGTCACTCACTAGTCAGAAAGGGATGTTACCTACGAACCACAGGCTTTTGAATCTCAAATGCTTCAGTACCTACACAATAATATCTACTTCCAGACTTCTATACCTACATATCTATGACTGAGTGCCCTGCACTGTCTTCTTCTTATTCCTCTAACATCCTACCCTACACCAAGCAAGATAACTGCATCACCCTCTGATTTTGCCAGAGAATTTCTCCATATAGCAGCCCATACGTAATTCCTCCACTCCCTTGCTCTCCAATCATACCACAACCCGCTATAATCTGGTTCCCACAACCACACGACTGAAACAAATCTCTCAAAGTCCTCAGCAATCTCTACACAGGCACTGCTGCCCGTCTCCCCAGTCCTCCTTGCACAGCACTCAAGGCTCTCTACCACCCTTCGGCTTCCTTGAAAATACTCTCCTGCGTCTTTCCAATTAAGGGCTGCTTCTCTTCGCTTTTTCCTGCCATTTAATCTTTTAATTTGGGCCTTTCGATACCCTAAATGTTCATCTTCCACAAAAGTTTTACCTTCTCTCAAACACACACTTTCTACTTCAATCCACTGCCTCCGCTTCAATTATTAGCTCAAAACAGACCAATTCCAAATCTGCACTTAAAATTCAGTCTTACCCTCTTCTTTCAAGCTCCAGTCCCCATTCCCCAACACCTCCTGGACTAACCCTGTATGTAACTGCCATACTCACCATTATTTCTATCACTGGAAGGTTGGTGTGCTCCTTATTCATTTATCAAATGGTGGTTTTCTGCACATGCCAGGCAATATGGGTAAAGCAAAAACCCAAGAGACATGGTTCTGCCCTCACAGAGCTTATGATGTTAAGGTACAGGTTAGACAAGACAGACAAAATAAACGCAGATGGGTAAGTGTCATGAAGTAAATACAGGGCAGTGTGGTATTAGAATGGGTAGTAAAAGAAGGCTGAGGAGGTGGTATCTAATCCCAGAGTAAAAGGATAATTGGAACAGTTGAATGAAGCAAGTCATTTGGAACATATTCAGCATGTTCTAGGGTGTGAGAAGGCAAATCAGCCTGTATGTGAGAAAGCAAGAAGATGACAGATCCTGCAAAAAGTTTCCTTGTACACTTATGGTAAGGGATTCAGATGTTAGTCCAAGTGCATTGAGATGATGACAGATTTTAAGCAGCAGTGTAACATTTAATTTATGGTCTAAAAAAGATCCTTTTGGCTGCACTGGAAGAACAGCTTTTGGGGGGCAAAATGGAAATAAAGACTACTTCAGAGGCCACTGCAATAATATGGGTGTGACATCAGAGGGGCTTAGACAAAAGTGGCAGAACGAATGGAAAGAGAACAGACTCCATGATTCTAATAACCTCTTACCTGACCACCCTTCCTTAAATCTACATTTCTCCATCATTCATACTACGTTAGACTGGGTTCAGGCACTCCTTGTTCAGAATCCCCAGCAGTTTCCCAGTACATACAGAAGGGCCATCATTTTTAAGCCCTCCACAACCCAAGCCCAATCAATTTTATCATTTTTTTTTCTCCAATGAATTTAAAAACCTTTTAGATTAAGGTTCCAATCCCAGCAAACACCCTGCATGCTGCCAACTCTGCTTCTGCCCGAGCTTCTTCCCAGCCTTTCCACCACCTCACCCTTCCCCTTCCCTCTCTTCCCCACCTCAAAGCCTAACACAGTCCATCAAGCTCCAGTGAAAACATCACTAATTAAGCTCAGCTCCCTCAAATTCTCCAGGAGGAATATACACCATCACCTGCTGGGCCTGACAACTTTCTGCACGCTTCTTTCCCTCTGCCTTCACTCTACGGTCTCAGCATTTGTTTTTTGTCACTCTTTGTGTTCCTCCACTAGATACTGAATAATCCGTAGGAAGGGAAAGCTCCGTATCTACCCATTTCCCCGGAATAGCTAATAAAGTCTTGCACAAAGAAATCTGTTCAAATTAAAATACCTTCTTTCTAAAAATTACTTTGAAACTTTATAAGCAGTCACTGGTTAAATACCCTTAAGTGACTGAATGATACTGAAAGTAGTCACTTTACCATCATCTCCTTCTACTTACCTGCCAGGTATCTGTTCAAAGGGATCACTATACATAGGAATGCGAAAAGAAATAAGTTAAAACAAGGAATAGGCTAGACCTTAAGTATATACAACGTTGTTACACTGAATTTCAAAAATCAAAATATAAAGGGACCAATTTATGTTACAAATCACTGAAGCTTCAAACTTAGAGAATCATCAATGCACAAGGAATACCAATAGGACATAATGTCCAACTCGGAAATATTGTAAATCCTTCAACAAACAAGATAGGGAGAAAATTCCTAGAGCAAATTCATGACTATTAATTCAGGAAATCCTGTCTGAAACAACTTCCACAAACATAAGAGATTCTAAAGTTGGGAACGTAACCTCACATGCTAAAAGTGCTACAGAGCAGGACTGGCAAACCATGGCCCACAGATCATACCCAGTCTGCCATCTGTTTTTGTACAGAATGATTTTTACAATTTTAAATGAACTTCTGAAAAATTCAAAAGATAAATATTTCATGACATATGAAAATGATGTGAAATACAAATTTCAGAGTCCACAAATACGGTTTTATTGGAACATGGCCATATTCCTTCATACACAGATTGCTTATGTCTGCTTCAGTGCTACAGTGGCAGTGATGAGTGGCTGAGACAGAGACCACATGACCCACAAAGCCCAAGATGGTATTTACTAACTGGTCCTTTACAGAAAAGGTTTGTCATCTCCAGAGAAAAAAACTGGCCACACAGACAAGGGAGACAAGGACTATTCATGCCATGAGACTGGCCATTCTTTGTAAGAAAAGATTTCAAGTCACAGACTGAGGGCTACAAGATGATAGAAATCAAACGGAAGCGACTTTGGCTTCTAGTCACGGAGTAGCATGAACTGGATTTACCCTCCTACCTTAAACAGAAAACTGGAGTAAATAGGTGAAACAACTGTTTTTAAACATTATACACCAGGCAGCACAGGACTACAATCCCTGATGGAAGAGAAATAAATAAACTAAGCCTTAGGACTGCCCTGGCTTTCTGCCTAGAAGCTTATTCCAGATTGCAGAGGGGACAGTGGATTCCAAGCAGGGCACAAATGTTTCCCTGAGCAGAAAAGACCGACAATGGAGATTAGGCAGACTGAAGCAGCTGAAAGTTGCAGGACAGAGTTTTGGAAGGAAGAGAGCTACACAGAAAAAGAGCTCCAAAAATATGCAGAGGGTCAACAAGTCTTTGCTGAATATTAAGATACACATGTTAACAGGGTGAAACTCCAGGAGGCTAGGGAAAGAATGACCCAGGAGCTGTGAATAGAATGGTTCCCCAGAGCTCACATGGAACTGGGAACTGCTGAGTTCCTACAAGCCAAACTGGAGGAGAGTCCTCACTGATTATACAGGTCATTCAGTAGAGACCCCAGAAGGGCCACACCTTAGCAGTAGAGCTAAACTATCCTGGGAAAAAGCTACTTGAGACTGCATGAAGCTTAAAAATAAGTCTTGAGAGGATCAAACTGAACTACAAGTAAATTAAACGGATACCAGAACAAAGCCCAACAATCTTTACTTACATGAAAGCAACAAAATCTAGGCACCCAATGACCTAAAATACACAATGTCCAGTACCCAATAAAAACTTGGTAGACATGCAAAAAAGCAGGAGAATGAGACTCATAACTAGAGAAAAATCTGTCAAAAGAAATAGATCCAAAAATTATACAAATGAAGGAATCAAAAGACAAGGATGTAAAAACAGCTATTATAACCATGTTCAAATATTCAACAGAGCCTTTCTCAACCAGGAATTAAGCCCCACAGAAGTTATTTGAGGGATTATCTCCTCTATTCTCCCAAAGATGGTACACAGCTAGAGTCATTCTACATGCACAGAAGAGAAGTTAATCCATTATATACAACAGATAAGGCATTAGACTTACTTCTCTGGGAACTTAGTTGAGAGGTGCTGGAGAAGAGAAATACATGAATATAATGAAGAAAGAAACAGAAGATAAAAAAAAAAAAGAACCAAACAGAACTTCGACCGAAGAAGAAAAAAATAAATAAAAACACTCAAGGTCCAAAATGAAAAACTCATTGGCTGGAATTAACAGCAAATTAAACAACTGCAGAAGAAAAGGCTGGGCAACTTGAAGATGTAGCAATAAAAATTATTCAAAGTGAAGCACAGAGAGAAAAAAAAAAGATAGATTTAGATAACAAAATTTAACTTTTAGGCTGCTTTACTACAAATCACCTATTTAGAATAAAATTAAAGATTTCCCACTAAATATGAATGTTATATAAACAGTTTCTTGTTATCTGAAGTTAACCAATGATAAATAAAAAAATCTTCCCCAAATGAAAGTACTAACATGATAGTGCAAAGCATCAAAAGCCACAGGATAAATGTGGTGTCTTCCTGGGCAGTAGTTTCAATTATCACTCAAATAAATCTGTGTGCTCTGCTTCAGTTGTTTTAGGCTTCATCCTAAGAAAGAGTGTATATTTATGTGCATGTGTATGTATTCACCTCCTCTCTCCTCTACAGTGGGGGTTCTTTGTCAGGAGCACTTCATAGAAAAAGTTGAAGAAACACAGACTCAAGAAAATATTCAGGAAATCACTAAAAACACCAAGCCATTTCACTACAAGTTCACCTGCTACATAACCAATATTGATCTTTAGATTTATATCCTAAGGAAAAGGCATAGAGCTACCAAAATAAGTTTCCTCCAACAGTCCTTCCTTCAAAAAACCACCAAAATAACAAGTCATCAAGCATCATCTTGTGATAACAGATCAATTTTAATTCTAGCACCGGAAGCTATACAAGGGTAAGCCTTATAGACTTCATAGGACTGTTGTACACGTTCAGTAAAGTGACAACTGTGCAATACCACTCAGTATCTCAAAATTAGGAACATATTTTTGAATTGTTTAAACACAATCCACAGAATTAAAAACAGAAGCCATCCACAGTTATACTAATTGTCAATTAAAAGTTTTACCACTGACTACTTGATAGAACAGCCAAAATCCAGTAGGGAACATCAGAAGTGAGTTCAGTGTCATCCTGTTGTACTCTTTTGGGAAGGTTTCTTGTGTAGTTATGTGACTGGCCAAAGATGGGTACAACCAGGACCAGGACAGCAAGTAAGGTTCTACCACAGTTTCTGTAGTTTTTCACTTTGTTTTCTTTGTCAGTTAAAAGTGAACAGTGAGAATTAAATACTTATCTTTACATATACACAAGTTATGCTGTGAAAGCATATTTGCTTACAAACATATAAAAATACTTGTTAACTAGTTTGATAAGAAAATAATGTATAAAAGTATATAGCAAAAACATTAATCATCTCTGACCCTGGAAAGATCAATTCCCTATTTTATATTACAAACAAAAACAGTTTTAGTTTTTTGAATCCCTTATCCAGAAATACTTGAAAAGGAAGACAGACAGAAATTATTTATTTTCACTCTCAACATGGCTGTGAAAAGAGTTAAATTAAAAAACCAAGAACACTGAAATGCTTAAGTCCAGAATGAGTCCAAATATTTGGCCACACAGAATATTATCTTTAAGAATAGGAGTAATAGTGAAGGATTTACACACAGTTTTTAACCTATAAATACAATAGGTATTTTCTTATTTTGGCCACTGGAAATCAAAGGCTGTAGCATCAGTAAAGATCTGAGATGTCTCACTTTTATGGATTCAATTCAGTGTACTTAAGGTTAACTGAAGTTGACATCAAAATTTTTAGAGACAGGCAAAAATTCACATTTAAAAAAAACTCCCTATGTTTCTATATAGAGTAACAGTAGGCAATATGATTCCAGAAGTTAAAAGTAATTTTACAACCTCTGACTCCAACTTGGCAAACAGCTTAGGTTCCAAAACTGATTCATCCCTAATAAAAGCCCTTAAAAAAGAATGTGTCTGTGTATATAGATATATTTTTTAAAGGAATCAGGTATCTTTGAAGCAGCCTTAGTGTTTCCTTTAAATCTGTCTTGAAATGACCATAGGATGAGCTTCACGGAAAGGATTAGCCAGCTTCTTGGTCTAAGGCTACCATGGTGATCATTTGTCTAAGGCTAGAAAGGTACCAACGTGACATAAACCGTTAAGAAGAGAAGACGAGGGCTTTTCCTGGCAGTTGGTAGCTAAAATTCAAGGGATTCTTAGAAAATGACACAATGGCAGCCTTTCTTGTCTTTTTCTTTCCGTGTTGGTTCTGGTGAAGGAGGACATTCCTGCTCTTGAAATTTCCTGTAAGATAGAAAAATCTACAGATAATTGCCTTTTTGATAATATATCACTGAAAATGTAGATTATTGTTGGCCAAGTCTAGTTTACATGCATATGCTTTCAATGAATCCAAGCAAATCTTCGGGATAGGGGTGGGAGGAAATAAATGCTTCAACACCAGCATAAGCAAAGCCGCCTGAGTTTCACTGATGGACAAGTCTTCAATTAGATGAGATGCCGAACTCAATAAAGTCTAGGTTCCATTCCCAGTTTGAAATTTCATGACTCTAAGGTATCCTTAAGAATGAACATCTATCACCAGAGTATGACACAGAGTACCTACCCTTATGAGGTATGCTGTTTTGCCACTTCTGAGCTGCAAGTCAGTGTTCGACAAGTTAGTTGACCTCTCTGAGCCTCAGTTTTTTAGAAGGGACAATAAAACCCTACCTTTCACAGTTGCTATGAGGATTAAGGAAGATCTCGTTATGTTCAAATGCCTAACAGTGTCAGGCATAAAAAAGTCTCCTTTACCCCCTCCTCACTCCTGACTGATCAATGGATATGGATAGATTCTGAGGATCAAAACCAAGGAGGAAATATCTCAAAAAAGCAATAAAAATTATTTTAAGACTGCACTGGTTCATGGGGAGGAGGGGTAAAATACACATAACAAAATTTACCATCTTAATCATTTTTAAATGTATAGTTCAGTGGCTTAAGTATATTCACAGTGTTGTGTACCACCAATCACATCCCAAATCTTTTTATCTTGCAAAACTGAAACTCTGTTTTCATGTAAAAAAATAACAGAACTTAGACTTTTAACAAACTACTAAAAAACGAAAATGTAATCTTCACTCCCCACACCCCTACAGGAGAATGCCCTGGCAAGGGGCAAAAAAAGTAGAAGAATCTCAGATGTCAGTTCACCTTAGATATACAACTAACAAGAACTCCATATATCCGTCAAACTATCCAACAAGTGGAGAAACCAGCAGATCTAGAGAACAAAGAGTGATGTAGCGGCCAAGCCACCAAGATCCAAAATAATCTAACCAAACCCCATCCACTAAAGCAACTCACTCTTTCTCACATACACTCTCCAGCCAACCTCATTTATCACCTCCAGCTTCCTAGAATCCATGAACACTTTCCAAACCACGGGGGCCTCCTAGGCTGGCTAACAGAAAACCTCTATGTGGTCTGGATATCACGCTAAATTCATGCCCTGGGGGACTGCTGAACCTCTACTGCCTGGCCTCCTCACAGCCGAGGAGGAGTTGGGTAAGAAGCAAAGTGAAGAGCACAGGTTCTGGAGTCAGAGACAAGGACTGAAGTCCTAGCTCTGCCATTTAATGTGTTCAAATTATTTAACCTCTCTGTACCTGTTTTCTCATCTGAAAGGGGGGACATTATTGGGTTGTGATGAGGATCAAATGTAGTAATACAGTGAAGCACTCAGCCCAGCATCTGGCAGAGATTTCCACTCCAAGGTTAGCTGCTGTCATCAGTACCCTCATACCATCGTCACCTTCTGAAGTTGCAGATTCTTTTCAAAATCCCTATGTATACTCTATTTCCATATAATAAAATTAGGCTTTTAATGTAGGAAGTAACTAGAAAAATCATTAAAAATTTTAACATACCTGTTAAAATGCATTAATTTCCAGACAAGAATCACTCCTGCATACAATTTTCTTTCTTACTTAAAACATTTAATTGTAATTTTCTTCCCAGTTGTTTTAAAAAGCATAGTGTGACTACCCATCAAATTCAGTAAATTAAAAGAAACTTCTAGGATGTGTTTTGCTTACCTTATAACCCGGACAAGTTCATGGAAAGCTTGATCTACATTCATCCTAATCTTTGCTGACGCCTCCATGTATGTTACCTTAAGCTGTCGTGCTAACTGCTGTCCTTCTTCCTGTGTTACCTGAAATTCCAAGAGTTGTGTTTGAGCTACAGCATTAACAATTAGATTTGCTCCATCTAATTCTCAGCCACAGAATGCACTGTTAATACAGCCAGAGGCCAAGCTGGTTTGTCATAAGATGAACCAAGAGACTTAATAGCTCAACACACAGTGCTGAAGCCTAGCTCTACAGAACAAGTCTGAAAAATATGACCAAAGATTTCAGTCTAGTGATTACTCAAAAAGTATTAAACATAGCAGTGATAAGTTCTGGGAAGGAAAAGTACAAGGTGCTACGAGAGTCTATAACCCTGTGGGGCGGATCAGAAAAAGGCTCCCTGAGGAAGTGATACTTGGGCTAAGGACTAAATAAAAGAGTACGGAGCTGGGTAGGGGTGGGGCAAGGAAGTATCCCTAACAAAAGAAATAACATGTATGAGGGTGCTCCAAGTTGCAGGAACTGAAGGAAGCCTAGAATGGCTGAAATACAACAAGCCAAGAGAAACTGGCAAGAGGTGAGGCTGGAGAGCAGGGCAAGCCTTGAGAGGCCGTGGGGTCATTGTCTTCTCTCCATTCCCCAGTGCCTGGTACATGGGAAACGCTCAATAAATATGTGAGGGAAAATGAATAATGAATAGGACCACAGCCTCACAATGCCTTCCTTACCTTAGGAGATGAAGGAAAGTAGGCAGGGAAGGGTGGCATCACTGATGACATACAAAATGGTAGGCCAGAGTAAGAAAACACTAACTGAATGTAAGTAAATACCCTATAGATTTTAAATGTAGAAGTTGGACTAGTGATATTAGTCTCTATTCCATTTATATTTACACAGTAGGGCAAAAAATAATTTCTGAAAAAATTACTTTCATTGCTGTCATTAGCACAAAAATAAACACTTACAAAAGGTTAGAAAATTATAGATGGACAGAAAGAAAAAGAAAATTAAGGAACCTATCACCTATACAGAACCACATTCCTCTGGTCTTTTTTCAATGATGTACATTTTTCTCTGCAAAAACAGAATCATAATTTTTGCATCTTTATCTTAGACCCTAGAAATATGCTAAGCTTATCTAGGGTTTTTTGTTTGTTTTTTGGTAAATGCAACATAAACATAAACAATCATGTCATTTGCTAGTAAAGACAGTTTTGTTGCTTCCTTTCCAATGTGAATGTCTTTATTTTCTGGCTCTACCTCACTGCCTACAACCTCCTGTGCAAGACAGCAGTGGTGAGGCGGTACTTTTGAGTAGTTTCTGATCTTAGGGACAAAGTTTTTGGTCTTTCACCATCAAGTAAGCTGTTAGTTGTGGTATCAGGTTAACAAATTTCCTCACTATTCCATTTGTAAAGAGTTTTTATCAAGAATGGATGCTGGATCTTGTCCAATGCTTTTTTTTCCCTCTTGCATCTATTGAGATCATATGATTTTTCCTTTTCAGTTTGCTAATATGATGAATTATACTGATTCACTTTTGCCTGTTAAATCAACATTGCAATCCTGTAATAAAATCCACTTGAGTGATAATGCATTGTTTTTTCATGTATTGAACTCTATTTAATAAAATTTTATTAAGAATTTTTATATTTATGTTTACAAGAGAAAATGAACTTTAGTTTCCTTGTCTTTGTATGTTTTGGTATTGGAGTAATATTGGCTTCATATGATGCCAGTTTGGGGATTTATTTACTTTTTCTATGGTTTTTCTATTTTCAATTTCATTGGTTTCCATTCTTATCTTTATTATTTTCCTTCTTCCAACAACTATCATTTTAATTTGTCCTTTCTTTTTCTTACAGTTTCTTAAGGTAGAAGCTAGTCATTGAATTGCAATTTTTTCTTTTCTAATACAAATATTAAACACTATAAACTTCTTTATATGTATATACTTTAGTAGCATCCCACAAATTCTGATATGCTGTTTTATAGTTATCATTCAGTTCATAATACTTTGTAATTTCCCATTTTTTCTTTGTACCAATGGTTAATTAGAAGTATCTTAGTTTCCGTGTATTTAGAGACTTCCTAGATATCTTTCTAGGATATTGATTTCCAATTTAATTCCACTGTGGTCAAAGAACATATACCATCTAACTAAATCCCTTTAATTGTATTGAGACTTGTTCTATGATCCATTCTCATTTTATACGATGTGTATTCCGCTGTTGTTGAGTGTTCACTAAATGTCACAGTAAGTTGCTCAATAATGCTGTTCAAATCAGCTATGTCCTTACTGATTTTCTCTCTACTTGCTCAATGATTAAGAGAGACGCTGAAACTTCTGACTGTAAGTGAATGTGTCTATTTCTCTTTGCAGTTCTTTCAATTTTTGCTTTAAGAAACTTAAAGCTGTTACTTGGTACATGAATGTTTAGGATTGTTATGTTCTCTTTATGAATTTCTCTCTATCATTATGAAACAATCCTCTTTATTCCTGGTAATATTCTTTGCCCTGAAATCTACTTGGTCTGATATTTCTATTGCCACTTCAACTTTCATTAGTATTAGCATGGTATATCTTACCCGGCCCTTTATACTTTTAACTTATTTGTGTCTTTACATTGAAAGATTTCTTACAGGGTCTTGCTTTTTATCCAATGTCTGCCTTTTAACTGAGGTGTCCACAGTATTTATATGTAATGTGCTTATTGATATAGTTGAGTCATCTTGAAATTTATTTCCTATCCGTCCCATTTGTTCTTTGTTCTATTTATCCTTTTTCTGCCTTCTTTTGAGTTTACTGTATTGTTTTTATGATTCTATTTTATCTTCTTTGTTGGCTAATAAACTATTTATCTATTATGTTATTGTTACGATTGCTTAAGAGTTTACCATATACATTTTTCACTCATCACCGTCTAATTCAAATGGTAGTATGCCAATTCATGTATGGTTTAAGAACTTACAACAATAGTATGCTTCTCCCTCTTGCTTATTGTTATTACCTATTACCTCACAATACATTGTTATTAGTTTACTTTAAACATCCCATTATGTTTTAAGGAGACTGAAATAATAAAAGCAGTTTACATTTACCCACATAGCAGGTAAAGGTGTTCTTCATTTCTTTGTATAGGTCCAAATTTCCGTCTGGTACGGTTTTCTTCCTTTTTGCATTTCTTATAATGTAGGTCTGCTGGTAATGAATTCTTTCACTTTTTGTATATCTGGGAGAAGTCTTTATTTCACCTTTGTTTTTGAAGTAAAGTTTTAGTAGCTATTGAACTCTAGGAGACAGTTTTCTCTTCGTACTTGAAAGATGTTGTGCCACTATCTCCCTTACATCGTCTCCTATGGGAAACAACGTGACTACTGTCATCCTTATCTTTGTTGCTCTGTATGCAGTTGTTTTTTCCTCTGGTTATTTTTCAGATTTTCTATCACTGCTTTTAAGCAATTTCATTACAATGTGCCTTGTAATTTTCTTCATATTTCTTGTACTCAGGGTTTGTTGAGCTTTAGAGTTCATCAAACTTAGAAATTTTTCAGCCATTACTTCTGCTGTTACTTCCATCCAGTGTATTTTTCAACTCAGACATTGTAGTTTTAATTTCTGGAGGTTTGATTTTGAACTTTTTACATCGTCTATGCCTCTACTTATTATATTCAATCATTTCTCTAGCTTCTTGACCATATGGAATATGACTATAATAACTTTTAATTTCTCTGTTCACCAACTCATCTGTGTAGTTTCTGGGTCTGTTTCTACTTATTGTTTTTTCTGCTTATTATGGGTCACATTTTTCTGCTTCTTTATATTCTTGGTAATTTTTGAGTGGATGTGAAGGTACTGAATTTTTAGCTGTTGGTTTCTGGAAAACTGGTATTCATATATTCTTGAGCTTTCTTATGGTATGCAATTATTTGTAAAGTTTGATGCTTTCTGTCACACAGTACCAAAACAATAGCTAGTCTAGGGCTAACAATTTTGCTCCACTACTAGAACTAAATCCTTCTCAGTGCACTACTCAATACCTCAAGAACTAGAGGATTTTCCACCCTGGCTGATTCGAATATGAATTATTTCTAGCCCTATTTTAGCTCAAGGTACTGTTCCCTCTAATTCTTTCAGGTAGTTTGTTCTAATTTAAAATCATATGCTCAAAATTCAGCAGCCTCAATGAAATATCATGAGGCCATTACATTAATGCATATACATCTAACAATTATTTCATAACAGTTTATACCCTGCTGTGTTCCAAAAGTGTGGCAGCAGGTTATACATAGCTTTGGTATATCCAAGTTTACGTAATTTTTAAATTTACCCTGCCTCTCTTCAAAACAGCGTATGTAACATAAGGCCTATGGTTTGAAATATAAATCAATCAAATCAAGCAAGAAATTAACAATAAGTAAGGAAGCCAAGTAAGAAAATAAAGCTTTTACAGAGCCACCAATTCAGAAAGGAAAATTCCTATTTTAAGAAAATTTGACATCAAATTCCATCCTACAAAAATACCATTTTGTCAAAAATTCTATGCTTTCTTCCTGGGATATCATCCCTTCTCTCCCAACTCTGTATTCTTAATTTGTTTCTTACTAATACTTCAAGACTCAAGCAATCAAACTTCCCCTTAATGTTGTTTTTACAACAGCATCCCAGAGTGCCCATCACACCCTATAATGAGCAGCAAAAAAACCCCAACACATTACATTTCTTCATTTTCCTGCTTTCACACCATTATGTCCTTTGCAGCTAGGTTGTAAGGTGTATTTGTCTATGTATACCCGCAGCCTATAAGAATGCTTAGTAGTTACTTAACAAACGTATGTTAAGTAAATAGAATATGACCAAATAAGTACATTTGGAAGTAAAAGAAATGATATAGGAAGAAAAGTAAAAAGAAATATCTGAGACATATCAGTGTCAATAAATTACTTTATTAACATAAAGTAATTTGACTGGGAAAGGGAAATATATGTCCTTAAGAATTCTGCCTTTTATCTTTTTGCTCAATTATTCTTCAGAAAGGTACTTTATCCTATCCCCTCTAAACAGTGTAATTCAGCTAGAGGGAAATAGCAAATGACCTATCTTTATACAATGAAGAAAAATTAATAAATCAATGGTCTAGATGATAAAACAATCCCACTGCTAAGACTGTTTATGTGCTTCATTTATTCATTTTTAAACCATGATCTCACACCACTGTCTTCCAGGAATCCAGGTTAGCAAAGTTTGTACACACATTTCTGGTCAAGAAATCTCTAACCACATATAAAGCTGTTTTCAAGCTCATTGGTGTAGTATACTTTTAACTAAGAAGTAGAAACAGCATTGCTATCACCAAAGAAAAAAAAAATGACAAAAAGAACACCATGTGGAACAAAGCCAAAACATTGTGAAACCAGAAATCAACAGAAGACTGAAAGCTACACAAACAAGGATTTCCTAGAGGTTTTCCAAGCCAGAGAAGTATACAAAGATACCAAATGCTAAGCCTGGATATTCTGGTTTGGTAGGTCTGAGTGTTACCCAGCAAACGTTTGGTTTTAAACAACTAAGGAGAACCTGATGCAAGAAACTCAGATTCACATTTGGGAGCCTCCAGTGAGACCCAGTTTCAAAGGCACAAATGAATATTAGCAGAAATCCATGCTAATATGAATTTAACTGTTACTATGTATTTCCAAATAAAGAGCAAAATGGGAATGATGAGAGTAATTTTATTAAACAAACTGGGTTTAACAGGAGTAGACTACAATATTTACAATACTCACTTAGGTTATTCATTAACTCAACATATCCCTAAGTTTACAGAAGCAAAACCAGTTTTATTTTTCAAAAATATCTACTATATAGAAAAAAATCATATTAATACTACATCTTGATTCATTCATTCAGTAACTATATACTGAGTGCACATCTTTGTTCTATGTGCTATGGACAAAACACAAACTAAGTGGTCAAAACTGAGAAGCCCTTGCAGTGGTTTACAAAACCTTCTAGATGCAGACAAGGCCCAAGCAGGTAAGGCCAGAGAAGACGCTAACTCTATTGTTGGGGGGAGGGGTTTCTTTTTCCTGGGAGGCTACAGGGGCACACTGTGGTCAAAGTACTGACAGACAGGAGGAGTAGGGGTTAGTACACTTAGATATCCACTATTATAAGTATAATGGGCTCCTTTCTCTAATAAATGGTGGTCAGTAGCAATTAAATACCTAACAAGTAGGAGAGGAAAGGGAGAAACTAAGGTAAGCCAGGAGAGGTAAAAAGGTAGAAAATAAAAAAGCAAAAATAGCCAATTTGTAAACGGGGCTGAGTCAAGGACAAGGAACTTGAAATCAGAGCTATTACGAAGTCCACAGTCCAAGCCCACACAACTGCTATATTAAATTTCAAAATCAATGTGTTGTCATATTTACCTATGTTTACATTTAGCAAGAGCAAGCAAGCAAATCATTTACCTATATTCCTCCATCTTTGATAGGATAAACAAAATGATCTACGTATCTCTAAGGGCCGAGGTATGTGGTAGCACTGCCAGTCAAATTCTACAGATCTCCTTTTATTTCAGTGACTTTTTCCTACTGCCCTGTCATCAGTGCCTAGGAAGTGTTCTATAAATACTGGATGGATAGGTGGGTGGATGAAGCAAGTCCACAGAGATACAGAAGCCAAAAGGAAGCAAGCAAAGCCTCTTCTGGCTGATCTCTCCTCCCCAGTAGGCTCCCCAGGACCCAGTATTAGGAACACCAAGGGCGGTGTTCAGCCCCAAATTCAAAGAACATGGGGGAACTGGCATTTGCTATGCAAGAGAAAACAGGCTAGAAAAGTAGAGAAAGTCCCAAGTACTGTGTCTAAGAAAAAGGCAGAAAAGAACAAGCCAGTCAGCAACTAAGAGCAAGCCAGACTGGTCACTACGAACCTGAAGAAATGACCAAAATGTCAGCATTTCTAAAGAAGGGGAAGAAGTTTTCATCAGGTGCCCGGGGCTTGTCCAGGTTCAGTTGGAAGAGCAAGTAAGGGTGCCAAGACATTATAGAACATCATCTTTGATTCTGAAGAGACTTTTAAAAGGTGAAACCCTTTAGTATAGCACCTCCACTTCAACTGGACCAAGTACGGCCCTCAAGACTAGGCATGTTTGTCTTTGTACATCCGGGGCCTAGATGAGTGTGCCTGAGCCCTAAGACAACCGAGAGAGACAAGGAAGTACCAATAAAAAGAGGAGGGAGGAGGGAGGAGGCTAGGAATGGTGAGCTAAGTAAATAAGAGCTAAGTAAACAAAGCCTTTCAAAAAGTAGAGTGTGAGCAACTGTGTCAACTGTTACTGACATCTGTGCAAGTGGTGACCTTGACCTGACACTGCATGCCCCAAGTCAGTGCAAGCAAGAAAAAGAAAGTAGAGAGCAAGTATAGATAACACTTCTAAGGAGTTTTGCTTGCTGGAGGAGCAGCAAAAAGGTCCTCAGAGAGGAATGTGAGATCAAGAACTAGCTTTTGCTGTGGTTACTTTTTGTTTTAAAGATGAGAGGATACAGCATGTCCCATGCTGACAGAAATGCAGAAGAGAAATGGGACACCTGGATGGAAAAATTGCTAGGGTAATATGGATGCTGGTGAGCCAACGACAAGGAGCAGACAGGCTCCAGTGCCTATGGGAGAGGCTGATCAGAGAGGTGAAGTTTATCCATGAAAGTGGAGGAGGCAGAATTGATGGGGTACACAAGCACTTAAGGTTAGTACATGTGGAGGTGGGAACGTGTAGAAATTTCTCAGTGAAATAGTGAAATACCACTCATCATCATCAGCTGAGAGTGAGGAAGGGGAAGAAAGTGTAAGCTTAAGAATGAGAAAGTAAGTAATAATCATCCCAACAAGTGGGAAATGAATGGACTAGGGAAGCATAGTAGGATTTCCAGTCAGCACTAAAGGCTCACATAAGAGTGGTGATCATGTCTTCTAAGGAGAGCAGCTAACATGCCTGAGTGCATGTGTGTAAGGAAACTAGAAAAGAGAAGAGGAAGCATGGGAGGAACACAATGTTTCTTTGCACCTATCCTTCAGAGAGGAGAGTCTCCAGGAACGAGCAGAAAACTATGCCGTTTTCAGCCACTTGTTTTTCTCCCTTGGATGTGTCTTAAAGCTGATAAATATAGAAGGATTTTCTCTAAGCTAAGTGCATATCTTTAAGATGATGGAAATATGAGACGTATCATTCCCTATATTATTCTTTCACCACCTTGTTTTTATTTTACTCTGAGAATCTATTACTTTTATTAAAAAAAAAAAACTTAGCTGAAAAGTTTATAGGCCTATGGTATAAAACAAAGCCTAAGTACCACAATATGTTAATATCTGCAGACAGATGGAAACCACACTCCAAATACTGGCAATCGTCAGTATACAGATAACTTAAAAATAACTCATAAAGACCCCCTGCCCCAAGCTAATCACAGCAAGACCTGCTTAGTTCTGGTGGGGATACTCCCCTGTTCTCCCTAATCTGCTACCACCTACCTTTTAAGAAGACTCCCACCTCACCCCAGGCCTGCCACCTGTTCCTTTACTGGAACTACCACCATGAAAACGTGTGAGAAAAATCAGGGCGGGAAGTATTTGAGGGTGGAGTGGAGGTTAGTGTTAGATAGGGCAAGAACCCCTTGTTCATTGCAGAGCTACTCTGGCGTTATTTTCCAGATCCAATGACATTCAAGTATTTCTGGTTCTACAAAGAACTAGAAGAGTAGTAGACAGGTTCTACTGGGCAATATCTAATAAATAAAATTAGATTCAGAAACCCTGAAGGAAATGCACCCCCCCCAAATAAAATATCAATTAAAAAAAAAGATGGATTGTCTACAGGTTTTAAAATGTGAGCAGTGTCATATTCTAAATTATCTCCAACAGCTTATACTGGTTTGCAATGAAGATCAAATGTTTTCACCTTAACTTTATAATAAATCAAATTTGAAAGAGACCTGGCAGTAAAATTTATTCTACATCAAGTATTATCAGTAAACATTTCTAAATCTTAGCATTAGAACAACAGTATCATTGTCTCAAGTCCACGTGTTAAACCTGGTATACCTTCAACAAAATTTTACAAACAGAGCTCACAAATTTAGGATTATATATTAAATAATAGTTAACACAAAATAGAAGGCTGCTCTCAATGCCATTTATCAACCAATATTTCCTGATGTTTGCACTTTTCAAAGAAAATCTTAAGAATCTGTTAACACGAGAGGTATAAAAATGAAAGAGAACTTAAATACCAGCAAAAGTTAAGAATTTAAACAATTATACTCCAGATATGGGATACACGCTAAAGGCCTAAAAGAAATGAAGACACAAAAAGAACCCCCAAATAATGAGTTAATTTACATCTGACCTTGTTCCCCTTCCCTACAAAAAGATGAGTGGACAATATATACCAAAAAATTTAAAAATCAAATGTGAAATAAATAGGTACAGATCAAGTAAGAATAAACTAGCCTGCAACTCAATACTGAAAACATTCTTTTCCTGCAGGTTACTGGTGTTAGAGTTACCAATGTGATGAATTAAGAGGAAATTCAATCATTAATGAGACTTAGGAAAAATCCAAATACTTTAATTTAAAACAAAGTCTTTCTCTATAAAAGAGGTAATTTAGCATTAGCATTGAATTAGGGGTATCTTTTAAGATTATCTAACTAGAGTTGTGAGTGTTACCCAAGAAATTTTAACATGTGAATGGAGCTGGTATAAATACTTGCAGGCTTAGAGAGTCCACTGAAGTCCTGTGTAATATGTAAAAATTTAATTTCCCCAAGCCTACTTCCTTCTTTATTTCTCACCTATTACAGGACTTCTGTAAAATCCAATGTGCCACTCTCAGCACAGTGGTTTTGATCATGGCACTTTCTCATTAAATATACCTATTCACTTGCATGATTATAAATAATTGGTTTCCCAGCAGCAAAGTCCCTCTCACCTGTCTTTGATGATCCAGATCTGCTTTATTACCAATTAAAATCATTGGAAACTCATCACGATCCTTTACTCTGAGAATCTGTCTTTGAAACTTATAGATTTCTTCAAAACTAAAAACACAAAAACAAATTAATCAATTTGGTTAAGTATCAGAATTCAGCAAGCCCCATGCCCCCTTTAGTACTTTATTACTTTTCCTTTTTCTATAAAAACAAGAAAATCCAAATTCAATAAAACAGTGATCTAGACATGAACAGGAGATCTACAACTGAATATTGGTACAAACCTGCCTCTATCTGTGACTGAAAAGACCAACAGGAAACCTTCTCCAGTTCTCATATACTGTTCTCTCATAGCTCCAAACTCTTCTTGTCCTGCTGTATCCAGAACTAAAGAAAAAACAAGAAATGTAACTGTGTTCATGCTTTCATTTTATAAAACTGCTTCCTCACAAAGATAGGCCTAGTTAATGAGGGTCCTCTGGAGAACATCATACTTAGTGTAATATTTTAAAAGGCATTCTCCTCTTATACTTCATTCCCAATGCTAAAGACAAATATATTCTAATAGCAGACAGTTTCAGAGTTATCTTCATCAGTGCAGATTGATTTTGTAGTTAGAATATATTAGCATGCCAATTACAAGGTTAAAAATATCAAATACATCTAGGCAGACAGAGTCAGGTAACTTCTGAAGTCACCTGAAGTTTACCTCCTCCACTGAAAGAATGGAAAAAGATATCTGCAAATTCAAGAAAGAAACTTTGGTCCACCCAACCCCCAAATACCATATTGAATGTGCAGGTGCTAATGTATTTCTTAATCTCTGTGAATGAAAGAATCACACAAGTTAAAAGAACAGGGCTTTCTTTTGTGGAGAGGTGGAATGCTTAGCTAAGCACAAAACACTATTTGCTAAGGCCTCTGTGCTATAAATTCTAAGCAAGTTAGCAAATATTGAAGTTTTTCTATATTTACTTCACCCATTTTAACCTTCATCAAAAGGTAGGAAAAGCTAAAACCTCATGTTTTTCCAAATGACCCAACAAACACAACTTCAGCAAGTTTAGTGACATGATTAGTTTCACCAGAACAAGATCAATCCAATTACTGTCTTACGTTCAGTGAGGAATATGTAAGTTGCCTGATATGTAGATTCATCAATCAAAACTAAAAAAATCAACTAACATTTCAATTGTAGTATTTAACCAAGCAAAACATCAAAGCTTATTTTTAAAAATATGATATGTGAACTATCAAGAAAGGGAGATTACTTACTATCTAGCCGGGCTGCCCGGTCATCAATCACGCACTGCTTTGTGTAGGAGTCCTCAATGGTTGGATCATAATCCGTTACAAAATAGGACTGTAAGAACAATAACCTTATTTTAAAATTTATGTTTTCTCGTCCAAGTACCACTGTAATTTTATCAAATCTCACTTATCCAGAATTAATCAAAATATTTTCATTGTACTAAGGTTTATCCTACTATGTCAATTCCTTATGAAATGAAGTCTATTCAGAGCAGCTTCCAAGCGGAGAAAGGGTATTAAATATCTTTGAATTTTCGTATCTGAAATATGCAAGAAGACTGCAAAAGATCTACTGTAGTTTTTCTTTTTTTTCATAATTAACTTAAATACACCTAAGACTCTAGACCTCAAGTTCTAGAAAAACCAAGAAAACAGAGTAAGCTGTAATTCAGGTCTATTTGCAACCTGAGGGCAAACAAACATCAGTCCTTAGAACCAAGCAGTTTGAAACAAATGAGAAAAGAGTAAGTCTGGACAACTCGAAGCTCCACCCTCTTTTCTCCCCTTCTCTCATATCTTGTCTTATTCCCTTTCAGCTGCCTTGCGTATTATCCTTAAGGAAATACGATTTCAGGATTTTTTCCATCTGCATGGATCTCAAACTTTCTTTCATTGATAATTTTGTTGTTTTTTTTTTATCTTAACTTCTACTTCTTCTGTTAGCAAAATCTTCCAACTAATATCTTATAAAATCATCACCAGAAGAACAGCTAAGGAAACGGTAAGAAGGGAAGAGTCTTAGCAAACCACTTCTGTGTTTGTATATTACATTTCACAATCTTTTAAAAACGTTTTAAAAAGAAAACAGAAACAACAAGAATCTGAAAGAGAATTTAGTGCCCCCTTACAGAATGGCACTAACCAGGACGCTGACATCCTTCTTTTGTTCTGAATATCTCCTTCACTCTCCCTCTTGACCAACTCCCTCAAAGCCTGCTTTGCCACTAGCTCATTACAAAATCTGAGGGATGACTTGGAGGAAGGCAGCTGGACTTGCTGGCTCCAGGGACACATTCTTAAGTGACAAAGCCTGCATGGTGGCCTATGCAAACACCAGAAAGCTACTCAAAAGGTAGGCACTCTGAACAAGGCAGTAAAGAAACCTCTGGTAAGGAGCAGGGGAGACACTGATCTGCCTGCTATCTTGAACTTACATATTTATTTTTGAAAGACATTTTCTACTTTATAAAATGTGATATAAAAGGCTTTACTGTAACAGAATTCAGTATCCATAATCCTATTTCCTTTCTGATGATTTCTTATAAATGCATGATTTATTAAACAAAGTCTGTAAAAGAAACATTTACCAACAGGGGCAGCTTTGAGTAGAAAGCCATCTCTGTCACCACCCCACCCTATTTAAAAATAAACATATCAAAACAATCCTGAACTGACTTTCTGGCACTCACACCTCTTCAAAAAGTAAATACAACTGGCAACAATATTCTTTGTATCCTCTAAACATAAAACTGTAGTCTTTCACCAAGCAAGCTGGATAAGGCATGCGTTTATATCTTAAGATTAGTTTCCTGTTACATGTTTCTCCACAGCAATCTGATACTTTTTGCCATGCTTTCATCTTGTAAAATCTAAATTTCATTGGCTGCTCCCAGTTTATGCCTAAATGTGTTAAAATGTGCAGCACTGTCCTATTTTGTCTGAAAACACAATGGACAAATATTAAATATATTTTTTCAAATGTCTAAGTCATGCACAATAGCTCATATTCTTTCAATGCAATGTTTTTTTTTTTTTTGCATAGTGATACCAAAGTAAGAAAATAACACGTATAGAAGACTGTTGGTTTAAGCAACTTTGAGGGCTATTAAAATAAACTTTTTTGTGACTGTGGAAGTTTCATATTTTCTTTGGATGTCTTAGCTCTTGAAACACACTCTTAATGTTACAAGAATTTTGCCACTTTGCTAACTAACGCTGACATGCATTTATCCCACTCATTAATTTTTAAGACAAATTGTTGGAATTTCTGGATATGTAGGTTCATGTTTCATCTTTCTGAGTCCTGATTTCAAAATTTGTAGAGACCTTGCTACATGCACATTTTACGGAGCTATCTTCACTGAAAGCATCATCCTCCCTCATAAAGATCCTCCTTAAGGAACATCATCGGGCCTGACTCACAGAATCAAAGATCCCTTTCCCTCTCATAATTCTAGTAAGCCACAGGTTGCAACACACTTAAAAAGAGCATTCAAACAAACAAAAGAGCATTCATTGTGTACAGGTAATGCAGATAATCATCACCTCCCACCACAAAGACATAAGATTGCTGTTACTTAAAGTTGGGTCCCAGATATTTGAGGCAGCAGGTCAACAACAAGAAATCAGTCTCTGGTGATGGACAGCCCTGGATTTAATTCTAACTCTGCTATTTTCTAGTTGTGGAACCTGAGGCAAAATACTTTAACTAAACTTTAGCATCTGTAAAATAAAGACAGTAACAAAACCTTGCAGAACAGATAAAATGAAGTAATGTATATAAAGTGCCAAGACATGTTCATGGGTAATAAATGCTAGCCATCAGAGTCAGTGTATCATTTTTGTCACCCAGTTAGATGATATGAAATAGCATTTTTATTTGGGTAAAAAGACTTGCTAAAACCAGGAACAAGTGTTGTAATTCCAGTCCTAATTAAACCACAGACCAACCATGGGACTTGGTATCCAAAGTGTTGTAAATCAAGATAAAAGCTCCCCATCTGAGGTTCTGAAAGTATTTTCTGGGTCTAAGCAGTAATTACACAAGGACATACACATGTAAAAACTCAAGCTGTACATTTAAGATGTGTGCATTTTTCATACATGTACAAATTATACCTCTATAAAATACATAAACAGTTCCCTGCTGCTTATAGGATTCAGCACTTTCTTTACACCGTACGCAAAATATAGGATTCAGCAATTTCTTTACACTGTACGCAAAATCCTCCAGTTTGATGTGTGCTGTTTGCCATTCAAAGTCTTACTTTTCACTACTTGAAACCCTTCAGCCAATTGCTCTTGCTCTTTAGGTTTCATTCATCTGTCCGATAATTATTTATGGAGCATCAGAGGGACGAGGTCCCTACTTTCACAGAACTCATTGCTTTTTACACAATATCCAGTAATTGTTCTGTGATTGAGAGCAAAGGGGATGAGGAGTGTTAACCATATTGACCAAAGAACAGAAATGGTAGAGAAATGCCAATACTCTGCTTGTTCAGAAGGCAACAAAATTTAAGCAGTTAACGTTGCAGTCATACATAGGAACTATATGTACATTCACTTATAAACATAGAGCCCCAGTAATTTGCCTGAAGAGAAAACAGTCTCCTGAAGTTGAAAAAAGTTACCAACCATAGACCAGAAAGGATATTATGTAGCAGAAATTAAGGGAAAAGAAGGCGAGAGGAGTGGAAACAAGCACAGTATTGCACTGTGGAAGACAGTAGAGGCTCTCACAAGAGCAGGAAAGGAGAGTGCCCTTGCCCAGAGTTCAGTCCATTGAAAGGGGAAGTGGGGACTGGGAGTGGAGAAAGCAATGTGCTTTCTGGAAATCATAGGAAAGGATGCATAGAGAAGGATCCTAACCAAAAGAAAGGGAATGTCTCCTTTCAAAGGGCAGGTAGTAAGAACGACAAGTAGACCTTAGTCTCTTTAAGGTTGTCAGGCGTTACCTAGAAAAGTTTAAGATTAGGGAAGCTAACCCATTTAGACAGGGACATCCCCCTGACAAAATCTGGTCTGAGTAAGGCTGTCTAAAACCCTTAATAACACAATAGTGATAGCTGGGAATGTTATTGCTGTGTCAATGCCACTAGGTTGCACAATAGGAGCTCTGCTTGGCTTCAGAGAATTGCTACTTCACTCCCTCCCATTCAAAGAATCTGCCTTAGAGAAGATAAGGAGGGGCCGGGGAGGAAAGAGAATGAGCTGATGCAATTTCTGCATTCAGTGGGCAGAAGTGACAACCCACTCTCTCTGGACACCAAGCTGCTGGTGAAAGTGTAGTTCCCAAGCTCTGCCACAGAGCGGTGCCTGGTCTATACACTGGGATGGGTAATTTATTGGAGATTCTGGGGAACTCAGTAAATTCAGCAAACTGGTTAAAGTCCACTACCCTTGCATATAAAAAGGACAGGAGGCTAGACCTAAGGTGCCCCTGGGGAGTTGTAAACAAATGATGGGGCATTTCTGAGCACAGCACATTCTCAGGAATCCTCTAAAAACAAAAGGTGCAGAAAGAGGAGGGGAAAGGGAGCAAGGAGGGGAAGGAAATAGACAATGTGGGAAGACCTTGACAACCACTGAATCTAGGTAATGTGTAATGAGTGTATGTTACACTAGTCTCTCTACTTTTGCATGAGGTAGCACGTTTAAGTACTACAGGAAGGATCAAACCAAGGGAAGATTTAACCTTGAGCTTTCACCTCACTCTACTCAAAACCAACTCACCTAGAAACTGAAGTTTTTTCTTGGTCAGAATATCTTGCAGTTTTCTTTATATTTTACTTTACTTTTATTGTCCATCCTTCCCCCCTCCCCAACCCCCACTGGAATAAGAGCTCCATGAGGACAAAGATTTTTGTCAGAGGTAGAGTGACTTTTCTTATGCTTAAACAGCAAATCACTGGCATATCCAGCACTGAAATCAGTTTCCGGGCTCTGCTTTGCTCACTCTAACTCTCTGGAAGTAAAGCACACTCATACTCATCCTCCATTTCTGCTTCCATTGCTTCCATTTTTTAAAAAGTGAAATATCCTCAATCATAGTAACAGCAGTCATCATTTACTGAGCACTTACTGTGTGACATGCAGATTACTGACACACATAAAATTTTCCCAATTAATTTTCACAATGATCCTTTAGATACCTATCTCCCTCTTACAGATTTTTTTTTAAGTGAGGCACAGAATTATGTTACTCTTCTAGGTCACCTAGCTAATAAAGTAGGATAACTACAATTTAAATTCAGGTCTTATCCTAATGAATGTTCTAGAATTCTTGCTATTAAAATACAATTCATAAAAAATTTCAAATCTTTCATTCCTTTACTGGTCTACAAAATGAGGAGTAAAAGTACCAGGAAAAAGAAAAAGCAAGGAAACCCAAGACTAACAACCTCACTTTCCTTTCCTTCTTGATACCCTGCTCACCTCTCCCCTTTCCCTCAAGCTCCACAGAACCCAGGTCATGAAACATTCTAGACACAAAATTCTGTGGTTCTCTGCTCCCCTCCACTTGAAATCAGTATTTTTCTATTAGTTCTTCCATCCACAAAACCTGTATTACATTTCTAAAATTATGACAAAATAAACCAAAACATGAGGCTTTACGAGGCCTTGCTTTCTATTAATACATGCATTTATAAAGTCCTTACTGGAGGCAGCATGATGGGAAGAAAATGTATGGGCTAAGGAGTCTGAGAGATCTGAAATTCAAACCCAGAGGCCATCCTACTTCCTAGCTGTTTAACATCTCTAAAGCCCATTTTCTCAACAGAAAAGAGTGAGAACTGGGCTAGTGTAAGGAGAGCTTATTCCAGTGCCCACTTCAGATGTGGCACCAAAGGATAATGGAAAAGGGAAAACAAAGGAGACAGAAGGAACAGGGAGAGGGCTGGGGCCTCCGGGGCTGCTCACAGAGCTGCCCTGAGGGATTTAAGAACTGTGATCACTAGTGAGTGTGGTGTGTGCCCATTCTCTTCCTAGTTAGCCCGCCCCATTCCACCTCTGGACCTTGCAGTGCTGCCACCAGGGAGGCAGCAGGGTGGCAGCAGGGCGGAGTGGGAAGAGCCTGAGGTGTGAGTCAGATCAGGATACAGCTCTACCACCCTTACTAGCTGTGAGGAACTGGAGTACCTCATTTAACCTATCTGAACCTTAGTTTCCTTGTCTAAAAGATGGAAATAATACTAACCTTGCAGCATTGTTGTGAAAAGTAAAAATAATGTATGTGGAGTATTTTTACAACACAGTCTACGATACACAGTAGGCCCTTAATAAATTATAGCTAATGAAGTCCAAAGCACAGCTTACTTTCTTTACAAAGCCTTCAACACTCCAACCAGAAAATGATTTCAGTGTGCTCTGAATTCCTCCTACCCTTAAGGTGACGACTACTCTGGATTGTCTCAACTTCAAATATTTTATCTTATTGTTAAAAAAAAGTTGTGACTTGGAAAATACATGTATCAAGCTTTATGTATATCATGTAATTGGTACTTATAATTTCCTTTTATAATTGCTCACCTTTTCATGTATGTGCATATATGAACATATAAGTGACACAATGAGCTAATAAAATCAACAGACCCTAAGCATACAACTTTCCTTTTCAAAGCCCTTCTGTGGCAAGTTTTTCCTTGCACCTGAATGAAATCTAAGGCAAGTCTCCTAATTTTTTCCAATCATTTTTCAATAATAAATAGTTATTCAATCACCTTCAGCCCCAATAACACTGTGACTTCAATAATTAAGATATCTAGTACAGTGCTTTAACTGCATTAGTCAATACTTATCTAAATTAAAGTTTCTTTCCCCCCCTCCTACATAGAGCTGTGAGGGCTGCATTTGGACTGGGGTGAATGGATAGTTAAGACCAGTTATCTTCTCTCTTTCCCTATCTAACATTCTGCATCTTTTCTACCCTCAACAAGGCTGCCTCTGCTCTGGCTTCTTAAGGACTACAGATGAAGGAGTGGGGACAGGTCAGGGGGGTTGAAAAGGCCACAGCAATGAAATCTGATGTCCATGCTAACTTTCTCATGAGAGCCTGTGGGTTTCCTGGAAAAGTACACAAGTAGGACCCTCCACGTGCAATTCCTAGGATATGATTAAGTCCTGGCCATTTACACCTCCAACTCTCAATCTTTGGGGTTTCCCTGGGTACCTCCTCCTGATTCACATCACCTTCTAAGTGGCCATGCACCACATCCCATTTTAGAAAACTTTAAGTGGGTTCCATTCAGAAACTCAGGGAAACACTACTGTCTTTTGAAGTGCATACTGCTAACTACACAGCCCTCTTTCTTTCTGCTATGAATCCACAGATTCACATACTATCCTTATGCTCCCCAAACACCAGGGTATTCATGTCAAGTTCGCAGAACGATTCTATTAAGAGCATCCCCCCATCCTTTGGCTTCAAAGAAGGAGGCTTAAGAGAGGCGTCTTCTCCTCTCTGCTGTGTGTAGAAGAAGGAAAGGACACAGAACACACCACATACTTAACTGCTCTCTCCAAAATCATCCTTGTCTCAGAACGCTTAGCTCTCCACACTTGTATTTCCTGTAGATAAAGTATGGGCTAAATGCGCAAAAACAGTTTAAGGCCACCTTCTATGCAAGTCCTTGGAATATGAGAGTCACTTGGAAACTACTGCTGTATTCTCAGCCTTTGGGCCTTCGAGAGAAACTGAAATAAGTTGGAGCTCCATTTAAAATCCTGTTGCATATGTACAACTAGATTTGATGTATCCAAGGCTTATCTCATGCCTTTCACAACTTCTTTGGAGTTAAGCAAGGTACTCTGCACATATACTGTTAGAGCACGAAAATACTGGCTGTTGGAAAACCCAGTAGTTATGAAGATCATAATGGGAAGTTAGGAATTAATTTCCCAGAGCACAGTAAGGACCTGGTTGGTTATCAGTAGCCTCTATTTGCTAAAACAAGAGTGGTGCAAATTCCTCTGGTAACACTAGAGCAGACTACAGCAACTACAGGCAGCTGTGAGCCAAAGCCGGGCTCTTCCTGGTGTCACTTTTTAACAGCAGCTGTCAAGTCACAGAGAACCTTTGTTCCCTGCAGCGTCCTCCCTTATTTTTATGTCAAATGTTTCCAATATGCTTGATATTCCTTCACTCAAGTACATAATTTTTCCTGACTGAAATTAGTATTTCATTTAATCTGACACGTATAATTACAGAGATCTCCATAATTTATACTTCAGAACTCTAATGCAGAATAATAAAGCTACCCTAAATCCAGTAATCCTTTCAGTTTCTTTTTAACAAAACTTAGGCTTTCAGTCAACATTGCTAACTGTCTCAGACTGTATAAAGCCACGCTGTGCCTTTCAAGGGACTTTTTGGTAACCTCAGCAATATATATACATCTCAAGCAAAGTGTTGTTGCAAATCAACGAGCCTGGTCGGCAACAAGAAAAATTACGGTACAAAGTCAACTTACAAACTGGTCCTATTACAAAAATGTGTTTCTAAGTCAGTTATTTGGTGCTCATTTCCCCAGAGAAAAATTGTTCTAACCTGTCTTTAGGTCCATAGGCCAGACCACAAAAACTACCATTAATACATGGTTCTAAGCCAGCATTAACCCTGAGTTCTAACTTCTGAAGCACAGTCATCTGGCCCAACAAGAAATGGGAAGATAATTTTGTTTCCTTTCGCAGAGTACAGAGCCAGCCCAAAGCTACACTTACAGGGAGGAAAAGCTTTTCTTAGGGGCACCCTACGGACATCCAGCCTCCTCATCCTGCCCCAACTCCCCACCAGTACTCTCTTACCTTAGCATTGGCCTCCTTCTGAAAACATCCTAGGTACAAAACCACTTCCCTCTCTCCCCACTACTCCTTCTACTCTCAAATTAAAACTAGCAATTCCCTGAGGAAAGCTAGCTCTCACCCAGAGGCACTAGGTGGAAAAGTATCAGTTCAAACTAGAGCACCCTGCAGTGTGAGACAGCTCACTCCATCCCTGCAAGCAATGCTTGCTCTTTTAACAAGCAAAATTCTAAACCAAAATGAATCTTTAGTAACATTTGCACCATAGGTCAAAAAGAAAAAGTTTCCGACTCTGCCAAAAGAATCTATCAAGGGGGGTAAATTACCAATTCATGATGCCAGCTCCCTGAATTCTCCACAGCCTTAATCCTTCCAAAGGCTTTAAAAGGAGAGAAGAAAAGAGAAAGGTTTTCTTCTTTCCTCTTTCCCCTCCCTCTATAACCCTACAACTCGTAAGGCTAACCTACTGGGTAGACAAGATCACCCAAAATTTTTAGTTCACAATACCAGTGAGTGATTTTTGAAAACTGTCAACAAAAGGAAAGGGGCTCTGCCATGGCTTCAGCCACTCTATACATATACAAACCATTTGCAAGTAAGTCAAGCCTGACTCAGGGACTGCCTACATAACAGGAAAATCATCCTCTAACATCGGCACAATATTTACAAACCACTGAGCAACAATATGCCAGTGGCTTCTATTGTTAGCATAATAAAGTTTATTTCCCTTGCTTGAACTTAATAGTTATTTGTTTTCCAATTACTGTAGTTTTATTTTAACAGGTAACATATAAAGCCTAAATGAAGTTTTAAGGATAAGAATTTACAATTTTTTAAAACCACAATAACTGGCACAGTCAGAAGTAACAGATAAACAGAGAGGGCCATATAAGCCCACTGTGCATCATATGTATTTCACACAATCACCATGGTAAATCCCAGACATTCCCTTTTTCACACTAAAGCACAAGTCTTTGTGTCTTTTGGTTCTTGCCTTGACTGAACCTTGCTCTGCTAGGGAGGATCTATACCCACCCCATTCTTTCCATCCCCATTGCTATTACCTTAGTTAAGTTCGCCTTCCTTGACTCCACCTCATGTGGACCACAGCTGCCTCATCAACATAATGCTGACCTCTGTGGGACGCTCTAGGTGTACAAGACAGCCTCTAACCTCTAACCATTTATACTATTCAACAGTTTTTAGTAATTCACAATGTTATGCAACCATCATCAGTATCTAATTCCAGAACATTTTCACCACCCCAAAAAGGAATCCCATACCCATTAGCACACCCTCCTATCCCTAGGACCACTAAACCACTAATCTATTTTCTCATTTTGCCTGTCTGGGACATTTCCTATAAATGGAATCATACAATACGTAGTCTTTTGTGTCTAGTTTCTTCCACTTAGCATGTTTCCAATGTCCACCCATGCGATAGCATGTATCAGCACCTCATTTCTCATTCCTTTATGATACGCCATTGTACGGATATACCGTTATTTATTCATTCATTAGGTGATGGCCTTTGGGTTGTAGTCACATTTTGTCTATTACAAATAATGCTGCCGTGACCACTCACATACAATCTTTTGTGTGAACATATGTTTTTCTTGGGCATATAACTAGTAGTGGAATGGTAGGATCATATGGTAATTCCATTTTTAACTTTCTGAGGAACTGCCAAGCTCTTTTCAAAAGTAGCTGTTCCATTTTACATTCCCATCAGCAGTGCTCGAGGGCTCTCACTTCTCAAAATACTCACCAACATTTGTTACTGAACATCTATCTTTTTGATTCTAGCCATCCTAGTCAGTGTAGTGATCTCTTCCCACTTTTGACTGTCATTTCCCTAATGGGATGTTGAACATCTATTTACATGCTTATTGGCCATTTGTATGTCTTCTTTGGAGAAATGTAGATTGAAATCTTTGCCCACTTTTTTATACTGAATTATCTTCTTATTATCGAGTGTAAGAGTTCTTTATGTATTCTGAATATAAATCTCTTGTCAGATATACAATTGGCAAATATTTTCTCCAGTGGTCTTATTATTTTATAAAGTCTTCCTGTCAAGTATTAATACACAGTTCCTAAACCTCCAAAGTCCTGTTACTCATCAACAATTTGCCATAATTCCAACTTCCATATACCCACATTTGTGGGTAACATGAGCCCACAGAATTTCCATTGCTATATCCACTCCCCTAATACTCATCGACACCCACCTCAACCCTGAACTTTCCCCATCATACTGAAATTCCACTGCCTACACCATGCTCTAGCACATGTGCCAGTATCTGGAATCACCTTATTTCATCAAATCTAAGATGCCATCAGTTCTAAGATCATCATTATTTTATATGACAAGGATGAAAAAAAATGCCAAAACAACTATGGCATGTCTCTGATTATAAGGCACCTCAATGTCAGATACTAAAATGTACAGGGTAAAAAATGTATGAGTTAGAATCAATGAAATACAGCAGTTCTAAACAACAACTCTGTAAGGCTGGTGTTATTTATTCCCATTTTACAGATGAGATCATTGAGGCTCAGTGGTTAAGTGATTTGCCAAAGGTCACAAAGTTAGTAGGCTGGTGGAACTGAGATTCAAATCCAGGTCTCATTCCAAAGCAATACTACTTCCATTACACTTTCTTTAACCTTCCATATTAACATCAACACATACAGCATGCACCAGTTTAAAAAAGGAATCCTGTTACTCAAGTTATTTTTTAAATTATAAAGTGCCAAAAAGAAGACAGTTAAAAGCAGTTTTATTCAAAACACTCCATTTCTACATTAAGAATAAGGATCTAAACACAGCAATATAGAAAAAAAAATACAAAAACATTCTTTGGTCTAGCAATTTTACTTCTGCAAATTTATCCTACCAATACCTCTGTGCATAAAAGAATGACATGCTATTCATTACTGAATTGTTTTTAATTTAAAAAACTGGGAAGAACTTAAAAAGTCCTTCAGTAAATGACTGGTTAAATTATGGAACATTCATTCAAAATGAATGCAGCCATTAAAAAAAAAGAATGACTTCACATACTAATATGGAGTGATCTACACGATACATCATTAAATAAATACACAGAGTTTATGTATTTGCTTTATGTCCATAAAACATTTCTGGAAAGATACACATGAAACTGATTAACTTCAATTACCTGTGGGAAGATCTAGGTTGCTGGGAGATATGAGTGGGAGTGAAAAATTTTTTGCAGGTTTTGAAATCTGAAACATGTGAATATAAGAGGGAACCAAGGGGGAAGACCTAGACAGATTAAATATAAACTCTTTATTAATAAAAGCAGAGCATAGAAGTATGAGAAAACCTAGATTCTAGTCCCAGCTCAACAACTAGATGAGTGTTCCTGGATGAGTCAACCTCTTTCTTGGCTTTTAGTTGTTCAGGAATTTCCTCTTCATGATCTCTTAAGACTCTTTCCAGCTCTCTAATTTTATTATGACATATTTAGCTACTACAGAGTGTCAAACCTAATTTGTAGGTGCTATTGAGAATGTCTTTGTTTTAAGTTTGAGGCGTAATAAAAGAATATCAGATCTTAAGTCAGAATGGCTTGCTTAACGCCCTAGCTCCTGGTACTTTCTGGCTGTAGGATTTGTAGGAAATCACATCACTGACACCAAGTTCTATTACCTATAAAACAGGTGATAGCAACTTTCACAAGTTTGTTATAAGGAGTCAAATAAGATGTAAAAATCTTCTGAAATTTTTACACCACCGTGTAAAATGTAAATTATTATTACACAAAGACTTCTCCTTCAGGTAGAGAAACAGTATGTATTTTGGAGTCAGTCAGATCTGGATATCCCACTTAACCGCTGTGTGATCTGAAGGTTATTTAATCTCTTAAATCTCAATGTCCTGACCGGTAAGATGGCCATAATGATTCTTACTTGAAAGGGCTATTGTGAAGGGTAAATGACATGGTAAAGTACCCAGCACACTGCTTAGCTCAAAATGGGCATTCGAAAATTGGTTCTCTTCCTCTCCAAACTTAGAAATGAATCAAAAGGCTGCCCCTTAAACAGGGAGTTGACCAACTCACTACTGGCTGTAATTTTTGCTCCAGAGCCTAGGTTGTTACTTCTTTTTTCATTTCCTTTCCCCTCTATCTCCTGCTACCTATGAATATCCTAAACCCCATTTTCATTTCTCATCTCTTCAAGAGCAGAGAAGGGGCCTATAGAAGCAAAACCAGAGGTAAAGTGGGGTGGTGACTTTCCCAGCCCACTCAACTTTTAAAACTTCCATGTCAGTCTCCCTTAGGTTCACTCACTAACCTAACTCAATCTACAGATGCTAATGGAATACCAACGATGTGTCAGAAGCTGAATGAAGACGGAATCCCAGCTTTCATGGGGCTGCAGTTTTTGGTGGTTGAACATCAACAAGAAAACAATATTATACATCAGAGGTGATTAGAATTCTGAAGAAAAATGGGGAAGGGAGGTCTGAAAGTAGCAGGAGCTAGAAGGGAGGATGTGATATTACAAAAGGTGGCCAGAGAAGGCATCACTGACAATGTGACATGTGAGGAAAGAATCCTAGATCAACTCAGGGAGTGAGTCATGCTGCTAGCCAAGGGCAGATCATTCCAGGCAGAGAGAACATGAAGTGAAAGGCAGTGAGGTGAGAGTATGCACAGCATACTGGAGGAACAGCAAGCAGGACAGCATGGCTACAACAAACAAAACCAGTTCAGAAAGTTCACACGAGGTAAGCAGAGCCTTGCAAGCCTTGGCATTCTAAATGAAATGAAACCACTGGAGAGTTTGAAGCTCTAATCTTATCCTGTATTGGCTGTTGCTTTCCTTCCCCAGCTACAGCACTATGTAGTGGACAGAAGGGTTTTGATAGTTCCTTTCAAGGGGATTTAGCCAAGGTCTGTCCCTCAGAGAGTCAATTACACTGAAAATTACTTCAGTAATACATTTTAAAATGTGCTTAATTGTTTTATAGGAACATAGCTATAAATGAAGGCTCTCTCAGCATTGTAAGCTACCAATACATACACACATAAGCATACACACAAACAAGATGTTTGGGCAGCTATGTCTGTTACTGAGAAAAACTGTTAATAACCTAAATGTCTTTAACAGGAAATTGTTAAATGAATTACGGTATATACATTACAGAATAGTAAAGGCCATTAAAAGGAATGAGATAAGTCTCTATGTATGGATTTCAAGAGTGTCCGTGAAACATCCAATTCATTTATTCAACAAATACTTTACCACTTAGGAGCTGGGACACAGTCCTGAATGAGAATAAAGCTGACATGGTTCGGGCACTTGTGGAACTTACAGTTTAGTGGAGGAGACAATATATAAGCAAGCAGATCGAATGTAACAATATTTGAAATAATTTACACACACACACACACAAACACACACACACACACACACAAAAACAACAACAAAAACATAAACAGACTCTTCTGGATAGAGAAGATTGGAGGGGTACTTTTTAAAGACATTATACTGTCAAATATTATAGCTGTGGGTCTACAGCCCAAATAAACTTTAAAGAATTACTTTAATGAGCCTGTATTACTGTTGTTTTATCTCAATAATTAAGTTCTAAATTCTTCACGACCTTCATCTCAAAACAGGAGAGAAGCAGAGAATGCTCTCACCAGAGTGTCTCTCCAAACCACAGGCCAGAAGGCTGGGCCAGCACTTCTCAGAAAGTGGCCCTATCTATTCATTCACACCAAGGACCACCCTGCTTATTTCTGACTATCTAACCTCATGTAAACACCCAGCATTTCTCGGTAGTTGCTGTAAAGTCCCTCCTTGTGGCATACAAATTTAAATAAGACTAGATCACTAGATAAATTTAAACTCTTTTGAGGGGAGCCAGATATGATTCATATCAAGAAGAACCATATAAACATTCATCTTACAAAATACCCAACCACGTAGGTTTAAAAAGTCAAGAGCTAAATGGCCTATGTTCACAGAATTTAAGACTTTGCTCACACCATTTAAAGAAACAAATTATAACGTGTCTGAATGTGTACAGCCTAATTTCACAGTAAAAGAATGCCACATCAATTGCAAACCACATGAAGAGAAAGTAAACATGCAACTAAATTCTGAATCACATTTATATAACTCAGATTCTGTAACTATTACTCCATTTAGTAAAAGAACAGTGCTTATTAGCAAATTTACAGTGCCTTACATTGCTTATTAGCAAATTCAGGGAGGGGTTTACTCTCTGTAGCGGCCTGAACTGTGGTCTCTGTAGCAGGCTGAACTGAGGCATCCAAACAGGTATGTTTAACTTTTAACCCATTACCTGTGACTGTGACCTTATATGGAAACAGAGTCTCTGCAGATGCAATTAAATTAAGGATCTCCAGATGAGATGATCCCAGACTTAAATCCAGTGACAGTCTTTGTAAGAGAAAAGAGTGGAAGATTTGAGACAAACACAGAGAATATCCAGAGGGGAAGACCCCTTGAAGGCAGAGACAGAGACTGGAGATGCATCTACAAGCCAAGGGCTGCCATCAATCACCGGAAGCTGGGAGAAAGACATGGGACAGACTCTTCTTCAGAGCCTCCAGAGGGAACCAACCCTGCTGGACAATCTGATTTGGGGATTTTGTCCTCAAGAACCATGAGAGAATAAATTTGTTGTTTAAAATTACCAAATTTGTGGTAATTTGCTATAGAAGACCCAGGAAAGGAATATACTCACCTACAAAATCTGACCTCCACATTCTTCCTAATTATTTCCTGTACGTAGCTTATAAGCCCAAGAGGAGTGAATGACAAAACAGAATTTTTTACTACTGACAAGCTATTGGAACTCAAATACTGAGCTGTCTTCACAGTAATGGCACTACAATTTATTGCAAAGATATACACATAGACACATGAAATAGCTATTTTCATTCTCTAGAGAGATTCAGTTAGTCAACAAAACCACAAAAAGCAAGAAGGTAAACTGAGATAAATGGTTCCAAGTTTCCAGTAGTTTGAGGAAGGTACTCAAAATAATACTTTCTTTTAAAATATAATAAGTCTCAAGATTTTAACAAGTTAATTTTATCATTTTCAATTTAGTTTTCTTCCTTACTATAATACATCCTCATTGTAGAAAATCTGGAAAAAAAATCATGCAAAAAATTTAAGCTCACGTTTAGAATCAAAGCCCTCTTCACAATTTCTCAACTTGAAGTGTAAAACCAGACATATGTAGTCTACCCTCCAGACTGAGTAACTCTTTCTTAAATTGCTCCAGTAAGCCCATCATTAAAGGCCTTTGTTTACAACCAAGTTTGTATGGCAGTTACACAACTATGAAATTGAGAGTCTATAATGGAAATTCTGATCTAATTTTAACATAAGCCTTATAATTGAAACACACAAATGGGAACTACAAGGAGAGCTTTATTGTCATGGGGGTTTCCGACAAGGTGCTTTCCCTTGATCATTTTGGGTCCTGAACTGTTCTGGTCTCTAATCATAATTTACATGTCAACTAAGCCCTCAATTTTAGAAATAATATTTTTATGTACAGAAAAGCAACAGATGAAGATGAAATATTAACAAATTTTATTCAAGAGTTTTTGACTAATGATCTCCCATTTCCCTTACATTTTGTTTTCTCAAAAATAAGCATCAAACGGCGCAAAAAGCAGGTAAAGAGGAACATCTAACAGCTGCCATGCATTAGCAAAGGCTGAAACACTGAGAATGAAAAAAAGTTTAGCTTTTGCCAAACCAAACCTGCGAATGCAGGCACATTCCTTAATGTTTCATTTAAACAGTGATGTTTTTGTTAAAAAACAAAAATTTCACTAACCCCAGGTACATTTTTAAACTGTTCTGCCATTTAAATATGTTTATTCAAAATTACACAGCATCCCCACACCCTAAGTATGGGTTGCATATAATGACTTCCTTCCAAAGAATATGGAGAAAAAAGTGAGAGAGGAGTAACTTTACAGTAGAGAAACCAAACAAACACTACCTTAGCCAGATGGTCAGCAGTAACAGTCATAAATCGTGCTAATAGTATGTAGCCTTGCTATGATGTGATGAAAATGGTACTTTACCTCTGTAGTCTTCCTCCCAAAACCCCATAACCCCACTCTAGTTATGAGGAAAACATCAAATTCCAACAGAGGGGCATTCAACAAAATACCTGACAAGTATTCCTCAAAGTGGTCAGGGTCACTAAAAATAAGTCAGCTAAGAGGAGCTTAAGGAGACATGACAACCAAATGCAATGCGGTGCCCTAGTGGGATCCCAGAAGAGAAAATGGATATTAGGTAAAAACTATGAAAACCTGGATGAAGTATGGACTTTAGTTAATAATGTATCAATATTAGTTCAATAACTACAACAAATGTACCATACAATATAAGATGTTAAAAACTGGGGAACTGGGTGCTGCCAGTATTGAAAACTTTGTTTTATCTTTTCAATTTTCCTGTAAATCTGAAACTCTTCTGAAAAAAAAAAACTAAAGCCTACTTTAAAAATTTGCATGGCAAGTCACTTTCAGAAAAATACTAATTAAGGTCCGAAATCATAGTTTTCTAATCACCTACATGGAAAAGCTTCACTTAAGGAGAACAACTAGATCCACTAAACAGTTTCTTCTAGCATCAAAATTACATCTAGATTTTACAAGACTAATAATTAAGATAACTGGGGCAATATAAAGGGAGACTAGACCTACCCCACCTTCTTAAGCAAATGTTTGGTTTATTATGATAAGGGTATGAAAACCCAAAGTCTCATAATCACAGAACTACTTATAAATCAGATAATTTTAAACTAATAAAAATAACAAAAGGAAAGTAATTCAGAAGAGGATTCTTCTAAAGCAGGTCCTGAGCAAGAAGTCTGGCCCTTTCTTCCATTACCAGAGACTAAACACTATGTCCCTAAACACATTTACTTTCCATTTCTTCATTTACATAATGGAAAGTAAGTATGGCACTGTGCAATATCCAAAGGATGCTCAAAAAATAACAGCATATCATAAATAAGAATGTTAACATTCTTACTCTTGCACTTCACTAGCATCTGCTAAAAGCAACCGATTCAGCTAAAATGTATGTAATGCTTTGTGAGGTATGCACCAGTAGCAAGCAAGAAAATCAACCAAGGAAGAAAAGAGGGTACAAAGCAGGGGAAGTAGAAGTAGCATTTAACTACTTAGCAGTTACCAGGACCCCCTTTTATATGCCTCTCCCTGCAAAAAAATGTCTTGATGAAACTCTCATTTTAACTAACTAAGATGATCTTAAAAATTACTACATTGTTCTTCAGCAAAAGGGGGGAAGTGCTAAATGCAAATCAGACATTGAAGATAAAAATAAATGAGTATCAGTTCTTGCCCTCAAGGAGTCTACTCACTTTCAAGCAGGAGGGAAGACAAGAAAACAAATACCATCTTTTATTGACTCTAGGAAGCCGTCATTTGGAAGATGCATCCTGATTATAAGGATTTTGAAAGAATTTTTTTTTTAATGTGTCTTAGCACTCAAACTATGGTTATCCATTCAAAGTCCTAGAGTAGGTTTAGCATAAGGTACTACATGGGAACACAGATGTGAATGTTCTACCATTTGACATTGCTATCTTTGGAGGTGGGGAGGGGAATGTAAGAGCAGTTCCACAGATTCTTAATCCTTTAAATCAATGGGAAAAACAGATTCAAAATTTATCCATCTTGCCAGGAACTGATTTATTTACAAAAGTCAAGATATACCTGTAAAGATGAAAAGTATCTTTATTAATAAAATTATTGAAGCCAATTATGAATAAATTCATATTGATATTTCACTAAATTATATGGGAAACAAAATTCATAGGTAATTTCTTTATGTAAGAAGCGAAGCTTTTTTATCAACAAGAAACTTAGAAAATGAGAGAACTTACAGTTTTTCCTCATGATATTCCTCTAACAAAACAAATCATAGCAAAACATTTAAGTGTACAAAGGGGACAATAGTAAAACTACATTGCTAAAAGAGAATTGGGTTACTTTTATAGATAGCAGGAAGAATAAAACATTTTCATGATGTTTTTCCCTTCAGCTAAGACTAAAGCTCTACTCTAGAATAGGAAAACCCTGTTTTTGCAAACTCTTTTAAGGTCATGCACATAAACCCTAAAAAAATTATTTGCTGAATGAATGAAATCACCAGCATAATAAAAAATCTACTTGGATGTTTACTTCTTTTAACACTAGAGTGCCCAGGAATGAGATGGCACCTGTTTAATTAGGTGCCCTAATGAGAGAAGCAAAACCCTTCTTTTACAGCAAGACTCCTATACCCAGCTGGGGGTGGGGCTGGGGAGGGGCTTCACCCAGTCTCCCAGGACAAGCTTCCCTGCTGTGGCTACCCCAGCAGAGAACCCAGCTCAGTCCTGATGTGGAGCAGCTCAGACAAAAGAAATGTTCCCAGTGGAAGACAGACCTGTACAGTAGAGATGACCCAAACAGACATTTTATTGATTCTTTCAGTCCCCACTTTTGAAGCTATTCAAAAGTAACTATAATCAGACTTAGAAAAATTAAGTTTCACACTTCTCCTTCAGAGAAGCAGATCTATTCACCTTAAGTCACACATATTGACTTGTTAGCAATACCTCTATAGAGTTAATTATGTGCCAGTCATTAAGTGCCTTACATATATTAATTGAAACCTCACAAGAAGTCCATGAAGTAGGCAGGTGCTTTTATTACTGTCTCCATCTTACAAATGAGAAAAGGGAGACACAAGAGGTTAAGTAACTTGCTCAAAGCCACAAGACAGTAAGTGGTAGAGTGGAGATTGATTCCAAGCAGTCTGGCTCGATTTTGTGCCCCAAACCACTACATTACACTGAGAACTACCTTCAGAAAACAAAATAAACGTATTGCCACTGTTTTCTCTACATTAATGGAGTAAAATGCCCAGATCTCCTTCCTTCTCCCCACAGACCTCAGTCAATCCTAACACTGGCAATAAGCTGGCAAAGAGGCAAAGTTTTTCCCAGGTATGTATGACTTGCATTGCAATAAACATAAACTATCCAGATTCCCTTCTGCCTTCTAAGAGTACAGACAACTGCAAGCTTACTATACATAAAGAATTTCTCTTTCCCGTTTAAAGTATTATCAAGATATCTCATACCCAACACTTAACACATAAAAGGCCACGATCCTAAAAGTCTTAAGGTAGAGAGATGCAAGCATCAGTTTTCTTTTTCCAAGTGCAAAATAATTGCGTGACTAAAACAGAAACTTGCAGGATAAACTAGCAAAAACAGATGTAAAAGAATCTAATGTGACAAGATATAGGGGGTTAGTTCCATTCAACCCACATTGTGAGACTGTGATCTCTTTTTACCTTAAGGCACTCAATATATGTCAGCTATCAACCCAAAAGAGAAAAAGAGCTCACTAGAGAAATGATAACAAAATAAGACTACAAAAATACTAAATAACTTAATAATTGTTACATATTTACAATGAACTAATCATTGCAAAAATATTTAAAAACCAAGGAATGATATCCCCAAAGAAGTCACAATATGAGAAAAATATAAAGATGAGTTAAATAAAGGTCCTCCTGCATAATTCAATTTGTTTATTTAGTTGTAGCATTGCCCACCCACCCCATCCCACAAAAAAACCACATTCATTTGAGGTTATTTTACCTCTTGCTATTTCCTTTGCAGTGAGTCTGCAAAATTGTGATGCATGGTAGTGATCCTATTCATTGAACAGAAAGCAACTGAGTGAAACATACAAGCAACTAAACCTCTGGCACGCTGTAAAACCACGAGAGAGCAAGACCTTTTTTTCCCCATGTTCTAACAGATTTTTAAAGCCATTTTCTAAACCTGCAATATACCTAGAATGACTGCATGCTTGTCTAGAGTCACATGCTCTCTACCAAAAATCAGAGGCCAATTTCCACAAACTGGAAATAAATCCAGTCAAAATTTTAAATGGACTTTTAAGCAATGACTTGCTTACTTGCTCATTTAGCTAATTTCAATCTGTCAATAAAATAAAAGTAGCAGAAAGCTTTTCCTGTAAAATTTAGCCTTCAAAGTTAAAACTTCAAGTTGGCCCAAAGATTCCCCTTAATCAAATTTTTATTTTCAGAATAAAATTACTCAAAAACATTAGCTAAGAATGGCTTAAGATAAAAGCACAGGGAAGGAACTTTTCTAAAAGGCACTAAATATACTGTCAGTTTATATAAAATGGCATGGATTGGCAAAAATAAAAATAGTAAATAGTTTAGATTTTTTTTCAGAATTCATTTCTCATGATCCCAATGATATAAAATAGGAAAAAAGGAAAATATGAGTTAATCTCCATAGTAACTTAAGCAACTTAGTGATAAAAGATAAACTGACTGTAAACAAGTAAATGCATGTAGATACTTTAAAACCCTTAGGAAATGTTCACATCATTTCTTCTTCTACTAGCATGACTAAATTGGGAGCAAATTTTAGGTTTTCCCACTAATTTCCCTTCATGAAAGAATGGTCGGATGGGGCCAGGAATTCTATAAGGATGGCACTGGAAGTCCCTCATTCTTTATGCTGACACTCTGAAAATGATCAAAAACTCTCAAAATATCTGACTCCATTCTTTCTGCTGACACTCTGAAAATGATCAAAAACTATCAAAATATCTGAAGTCCCTTGCACAGAGTATGAGTGGAGCCTAAATCTGTTATTTTTATTTTCTGCCCTGTCTTGTATTCTGTTAGTGCCCATTGGTTTCATCATTCAGAAGTGAGTGAGAGTAGGGAGAGCAGGGGGCTGTCTACTAAGACCATTTTAGCCTACCTATGACCACTTCAGCCTGGTTGGAGGAATCCCTCTTAATGAGAGAAATCTCAGATTTAGCTCCCTCTCCATTCCCCAACTTGCTGCTGGCCCAAAGTTTAGTGTCTAACTGAAATCTAACTCATTCCTGAAATACTGCATTTTCTATGTTTTCTTATCAATAAATGCTCCCTTCTCTCACTTGAGCTCACCCTTATTTGGGGATAGAATTATCAGAAAAAAGCTTGAACAGTTCTAGGACCAATAAAAGAGGAAAAACTAAGAAACAAAAGAACCTTGTCACACATACCCAAAAAAGACAGGCCTAAAAGTTGTAAAAGCCAGTTCTTCCAAACTTTCAAGGAGCAGGTTAATTCCAATATTACACAATTCTTCCACAGAACAGAAAAGGAGGAAATACTCCCCAACTCACGAGGCCTGTATAACCAAGATACCAAAACCAGACAAGGACATTATGAAAAATAAAAACTATAGTCTAACTTCACTAAAAACCATAGATGGGGAAAAAAAAAGCCCACAAACAGAATATTAGCAAACAGAATGCAACAATACACAAACAAGAATATACATTATGACTGATGTATCCCCAGGGATCTAGGAATACAGTGATACATAGACTTTTTGAAAAAAAATTACAAATATAATTCATCATATGAATAGATTAAAGGAAATTTATCCTCAAAGTCCACAGTAAGGAGACCACAATTATAGCAGACAACATTTTTTTAAACAGTGGAACTCTTTAAAGTCAAGAATAAGTCTTTCCACTATTATGGAGGTTTCTCAAAAAACTAAAACTAGAACTACCATATGACCCAGCTACTCCACTCCTGGGTATATATCCACAAAAATCAAAAACATTAATTTGCAAAGATACATGCACCCCAATATTCATAGCAGCATTATTTACAATTGCCAAGATAATGGAAGCAACCTAAGTGTCCATCAACAGATGAAGGGATAAAAAAGATAAAGTGTGTATACACACACACACACACACACAATGGATTACTACTCGGCTATAAAGAATGAAATTTTGCCATTTGCAAAAACATGGATGACTTGGAGGGTATTATGCTAAGTGAAGTAAGTCAGGCAAGGAAAGACAAATACTATGTATCATTTATACATGGAATCTAAAAAATACAACAAACTAGTAAATATAACAACAACAACAAACAAAAAAAAAAGCAGACTCACAGAACAAACTAGTGGTTACCAGCGAGGAGAAGGAAGGAGAAAGGGGCAATATATGGGTGAGGATTAAGAGGTACATATTATTATGTATAAAATAAGCTACAAGGATGTACTGGACAATACAGAGAATACAGCCAATATTTTAGATTATAAATGGAGTATAACCTTTAGAGATTGTGAATTACTATGTTGTACACCTGTGACATACAATGTTGTACATCAACTACACTTCAGTTTTTAAAAAGTCCACAACTATTACTGCATTAGTTAGGATCGCCAATATAATGTAAGATAAGAAAACAAAATGGTATAAGAATTAAAAACAAATTACATTTGGAACAGTCCTGAGTTTCTGAAAGACTGACTACCAGGTTGGCACAAATAAAATTTTCCATTTCTTTCACACACACTTATAAACACACACAAATTACAGTTGACCCTTCAACAACACAGGTTTGAATGTATGGGTCTACTTACATGTGGATTTTTTTTCAATAGTAAATACTACAATACTACATGATCCACAGTTAGTTGACAGAGGAACCACCTTTACAGAAGGCCAACTATAACCTATATGCATATTTTCGATTACAAGGAGGTTCAGGTATCTCTAGCCCCTGTGTTGTTCAAAGGTCAACTGTATTTGATAATAACAGTCATCTACAGAGAACACCCTACAGAATATACAAAATAATTATGGGGATTAGAGCTCTGCAAGGTATTTGGATACAAAAATAAATCTACATAGCCCCCAGCCACCACCCTCCCCCACCCCGCAAAAAAAAGCCACTTCTGTATACAATCCCTTAGAAAACTTAAGTCAAATAGAAGATAACTGGGAATAAATCAAATAAAATATATTCTAGACCTTTATGGAAAGAAACTATAAAGCTTTAAACTAGAGGCCAAAAAAGGGGAGGGGAGGAGATACATATAACTGGAAAAGCATTCTATTTTCACGGACAGAATTGTCAAAACATCAGTTTTCCCTTATCTGATATAATTTAAAATGTAAAAAGCTACATCAGGTTTTTCATGGAACTTGCAAGCTGATTCTAAAATTTATAAACAAGACAAATACCTAAAAAATTCTTTACAAGAGTAATCTCCATGAGACTTTTTTGTTTTGTTCAGTGTTATTTTCCCAACACCTACACAGTTCCTGGCACATAGTAGTTAACCAATAGATATTTGTTCAGTGAAACTTTTATTGACTGAGCAGAGTACTGAAGCTTATCCTAACCATTTATAAAATTAAGATAGAGTAGAACTGACACAGGAACAAGCAAAAAGACTAATAAAACAGGCCAAAACAAAATTTCACACATCTAATTTGATATATAAAAATGTAGAATAGTGGATCATAGGGGAAGAACAGATTAGTCAATAAGTGATGCTGGAACAACTGCTTATGCATGTAGGAGGAAGTGAAATTGGCAGGAGGGAATTATGAAGGATCTATGAATATATAAATACAGCATGCATTAGCTCTAGAACCACCCTACAAAAGTCTCGCAAATTTTGACTTTCTAAGTATGTTTAGTTGCTCTTCTAGTTGAGAAAATAAACAGTACTTTGCCTACGGTAATGTTTAGTAATGTACATGCTTCTTTACTAAATATTAGCTATCATATCTGAGCCCTCAAACTCATCTTCTTGTGATGTCTTGCTTCAATAACTTCCTGGCTTTGTGATCTTGGAGAGGTTACTTGATTTCTGAACTTCATTTTACTGATCTATAAAGTGAGCCTATACTAATACCTCAACAGAGCATCTGGTGGAGGTTTTTTCTAGTCTTTTTTAGTTTCTTTTTTTTTTTATAGAATGCCATTAAATTTGTAGAATAAGTTCTAGAATTGATAGCTAAGAACCTGAAACTTCAAATCCAAGAATATAGTGTGCTTTTCTATTTACTTAAATCTTCTACGTGAACTGTGGTGGCATTTTTACGTATCCTGATATGGATATTACACATTGTTTAAGTGTGTGGAAGAACTGTGTTTTTTGCTTGCTATTGTACAACAGATTTCTTCTAGTATATCTACTTGGTTTATAAAATGGTAATTTTGGCATAAAATCCACTGACCAATTATGAATTGGAGTAGGAGTTGGGGAAGAAGCAGTAACTGATCCCATTTTGAGGGAGGATGGAATTTAGAATCTCACTAGGCATCTCTCATCTACTTCAAATTTAAGACCTTCTGCCTGGGAATAGTACAGGAAAGCATTAAGCAAAACAGAGATGTATTAGAATCTCTTCAAAGAATCTAGTTTTCTTGCCTTGAATAGCACAAAAATGACTTTATTATCCCATTAAATGGAACACAAAAACAGCAGTAAAGGCTTCAACAGAAAATACACAAATCTGAAAATCTCAGGGCATAAACCTAATGATTTACTTACTTTTTCATAAAACCAGAAATAGTAACAACTTAAAACTAGATTATATAGCTTCCAAAATGTTACTATATAATTTTTAGTATTTTGTACACTGAGTTTCTGTGCCAAGAAGTATGCAATTGTTAACTATTTTACACATTTTAATTTTAAATAAAAGGTTATGGCACATACTAGATTAAACTCAACTACACCAATTGTTGTGAGAATAAAACTTATTTCAAGGAATATATGCTTTCCAATGCTAATGAAGTTTTAGAAAAGACTATAAATATTCAACCTAAAATAATATATTAAGTTTCACTGATTCTAAAATTTGTTTAGTAAGCCCTTTGAAAGCTAAACAGTGATGAGAAAAATAATTTTAAGGGGTAAAAGTTCTCCTATACGTTTATTCCAAATGACATAACAAAACCAGGAGTTTCAATTCAATTTAGGACATAGTTTTCAGCAAGAGTAAAATGTCTGTCCTCTACTGAGGTGCTGTGGGTAGGAAGGTGGGGACACTTAGCAAACCAAGCAGTTGAAACTCACGTCATGTCTTAAATCATTTACATGTTAAACAGAGAAAACAAACACTGCAAATCTATCAATCTATGATTCTGCTATTCAGTTTACCTGTGGAAAATTGGCATTGACTTGTTAAAAAAAAATTTCAGATGAAGCAGAAATAGCATTAACCAATTAAACCAAATTAAGGCAAAACAACAGTGGTGTCTTAAGACATAATGTGCATGCATGAATTTCATTACAGAAGATACTATAGTTAAAACAGCACTCAGTATACTCAAAGTGACATGTAAAAATAAAAATAGCTGAACAGAGGGTGGTCAAACCTCAAAACAAGTGCTATAACCATCACCCAAAAATGCAAAATAAAGGAAGCTGTCTTCTTCAGAGTTAAGAGGGGCAGGAGGAAAGTCTCATTCTATCTACTTACTAACTTTATTCCACCTGGGGTGAGGCGCCAAATCAGTTTCAGGGCCTTCCTAAATATTTAAAGAATAAATACAGATTACTCACACTAGGAAAGATAAGTAGTGTTGTGTTAGGTTCAGAAGCATTTTTATTGTACTAACAAAACTGCCTTTTAATTTGCACCAATAAACTAAGCAAACTAAGCCTGTAGACAGATAGACACAGACAGACTGACTCTCTCTCTCTCTTCTCTTTCTCTCATCTAAAAGGACCCCAGAAGAATGCAGGGACTAAAATTTTACTCCAGGAAAATAACTGGTTGTAAGTCTCAATTGATTTTATCCGAAGTCAAGTTATGAAACTGCAACCAGAACTGTGACAATATAAATTCATGCAACATAATTCAAACAACATAAATTCTCCCCTACTTAATGAATCTCTAAATGCTTTAGGGGAAAAGAAAATGTACAGTACCTAATTTTCCTCTCTTCCAACCAACCCTACACAGATTCATATATACTCATAGATTTATACTCACAACCACAACTCATTAGAGAAAAACATTTCATGAATGAAAACTTTATCTCCCTGTCCATCCCCTACCCCCCCCCCCAACACACACACACATGCAGGGAATAAAAATAGATTTTACTCCTTAAAAGTCGCTGGAAAATAAAGGCAAGTCAAACATAGAAGTACGGAGGGAAAAATACGAAGAGGCCAAACTGAGACCAAAATAATCATAATAAAAATAAAAGGCTTCCTTAGAAACAAAGAGGCTCAATAGAATTTCTTTTCAAATAAAACTGAATAATGGGGAGGGTATATAGCTCAGTGGTAGAGTGTTGAGCACTCTACTGGGTTCAATCCCCAGTACCTCCCTTAAATAAATAAATAACCTAATTATTCCCCCCCAAATTTAATTAATTAAAAATTGAACAATGCGGTGCTTAAAAAACACAAGGCTAGCAGTAAAAGGGTGAGCAAAAATATGCATCAAGTTTAGTCAACAGAGGAAACTAAGGATGAAAACATCAATATCAAGGAGGTAAAATGTATTTGGCAAGAGCCATCGTGAGATTTTATAATGCCATTTTGCAATAATGGAAACAAAATTATTTATGCAACAAGAAGTATAAATCAATGCAAAACTATTTGATACACTGGAAGTTAAGAAAAACATTGCAGCACGAAATCAAAAATACAGGACACAAGATGGAAAATAAGGTCCTACTGTATAGCAAAGGGAACTGTGTTCAGTATCTTGCAATAAACTATAATGAAAAATAATATGAAAGAAATATGTGTATGTTGTGTATATATACACATATACACTGAATCACTGCTATGTACCAGAAACTAACACATTATGAATCGACTATACTTCAATAAAAATAAGAAAAAGAAAAAAATACAGCACACAAAAGATATAAATAAAATTAATGAAGAGTCAGATACATAAACCAAATTTTATACTTTAAAGCAGAGGCAGATGCACCATAAAATGAATGAAGACTGGGGCTTTAAGGGCCTTCATTTACACAGTTGTCTCTTTCCTCATTTTAAACAAATATTCACCTATGTACATAATTCTGTAGTCTTTCTTAAAGAGGATCCCCAAAACCACATAAGCTTCAGGCCCCTCAACCTTTAGAGCTATTCAAGCACTACAGACAAGAAAAATATCTTTCCTAATGTCTAAAAATTCCAAGTCCCTGGCCACACTGCCAAAAATAAAAACAAAAACGCAGAGATCAACAGACTTAAATTTCAAGTATTTATTATAATACAATAAAAATTTAAATGAGGAAAGTTTTAATTTAGGAAATAAAGGCACAAGAGTTCAACAAATACCAACATGACTAATGCAGTATTCACAGGTGAAATCATAATTTTGAATGTGTTCATCAAAATACAAAACAAAGCAATAAATTAAAAGATTTCAGAAAACTACTAAACACAAAGGAAAACAGAACAGAATAACTGAAAGCACTGACAACTTAAGAACTGGTACTGAGGAGTTGGGGGGGGGAAGAGATACTCATTCTAGAAAATCTAAATGTGTATCACTGGGCAGGGATGTCTTAATCATCTTAGATTCCCTGAAAAAGTACAGGCAGTATGTTGACACGTAGTAATACTCCAAAAAAAAAAAAAAGTTTAGATAATAAACATATTTAAGGGAAAGAGGCTATAACAAGATAGTCTTACACAGCCATATGATAAAATTGAGAAGCTTAATTAAGGTAATGTTTTTCACATCAAAATTTAAAATGAAAAAAACATAATTACACACAAAGCTAGTGTGTCTCAAGAGATAGAAAACCAATCAGTAAAAGATAAAAATGGACAAAATTGCCTAAGAACTATCAACAAAAATGAGTATCTAGATTCATGGCAACAGCAGTAAACTGATTTTTAAAGAACATAAAATTTAAAACTCTTGAAGAATGTGAAGATAAACATCCTATCCAATTCATCCTAAAGACAAATACCATATTTGTCTTGATCACAGGTTTTGTGTACCCAGAAAATGGAAACAAGAGACACAAACCCATATAACACAACTTAATGAAATAAACAAGAAACTTATCAGGTAAAATGATAGTACATAAATTCCTCAGTGTGCTAAATAAATATACTCTAATGAAGTGGTACATGTCCTGGTATGTAAGAACAATTCAACACTAGAGATACTACAATAATGGGTTAATAAAAACAAACAGGATCCTTTTTTACAGATGCCAAATGAGCATCTGATAAAATTACATTGTTAACAATAACATTAAACAAAAGGACTATGTCATTTAACATAAGCAAAAAATGTTTAAGTATTCTACATGATGAAGAAATAAAAAACAGTAGCAAAACAAAAACACCACCTGTGTTCACACTATTTTGTTATTTTAAAACTTTTAAACTTCTGGCCAAAGCAATATAACTATAAAAAAAATGGGATATAAATATTAAAAAGGAAGAAACAAAGGGGCAAGGTGAAAATATTTGTAATACACAGCTGACAAAGGATTCGTGTTCCAAATGTAAGAACTCTTACAACTCAGTGACAAGCAACAAATTTTCAAGACAAAAGATTTGAACTAATACAAAAGAAGCTATACAAATGGCCAATATATGCACAAAATCAGTTAAAGAAAAGCAAATTAAAACCACAATAATGTGGAAAATTCCCTCCAACACTGCTGGTGGGAATGTAATTTGGTGCATCCATTATGGAAAACAGTATGGAGACTTCTCAACTCAAAACAGACTTACCCTATGATCTAGCAATCCCACTTCTGGGCATATACCCAGAGTGAAGTCTAATTCAAAAACATACATATACCCCAGTGTTTATAGCAGCACTATATACAATAGCCAAGACATGGAAGCAACCTAAATGTCCAGTGACAGATGACTGGATAAAGAAGTTGTGGTATATTTATACAATGGAATACTACTCAACCATAAAAAGATGTCATTTACAGCAACATGGATGGACTTGGAGATCATCATAAGTGAAGTAAGCCAGAAAGAGAAAAAAAAATACCATATGATATCACTCATATGTGGAATCTAAAAAAAAAGAAAAAAGGACACTATGAAGTCATCCACAAAACAGAAACAGACTTGCAGACATAGTAAATAATCTTATGGTTACTGGGGAAAGGGGGTGGAAAGGGATAAATTTGGGAGTTTAGGATTTGCAAATGTTAGCCACTATATATAAAAATAGATTTTAAAAAGTTTCTTCCATATAGTACAGGGAACTATATTCAATATCTTGTAATAACTTTTAATGAAAATGAATATATGTATGTATATGCATGACTGGGACATGTGCTGTACACCAGAAACTGACACATTGTAACTGACTGTACTTCATTAAAAAAAAAAAAAAGCACAATGAGATACCATTACACACCGATTAGACTGGCTAAAACACCAAGTGTCAGTAAGGATCCGTGGAATGTCTGCATCTTTGGTGGCAATATAAAATAGTATGAGTCTTCATAAGAAACTGCAAAACTGTTTTCCCAAGTTAAACACTTACCATATAACCTAATAATTCACAATTTGGTTTTAATCCAAGAGAAATGAAAATACCAATCAATATAACAACTTGCACATGAATGTTCAGAGCATCTTTAGCCACAGTTCCTAAAAACTGGAAACAACCCAAATATTCCACCAAAAGGTAAGTGACAAAATGTGGTATATACAAACCATGGAACACTACCAAGTAACAAGTAGGAACAAACTACCCAAACAAGCAATGAATCCTGAAAACATTATGCCAAGAACATACATCACAGACACTCAAGAGTACATACTGTATAATTCCATGATGTAAAGTCCAAACTAGGCAAAACTCAATTATGGTAATCAGAATCAACATAGTCATTATCTCTGGAGGTTACTGAGCAGGAAGGGACACAAGGAACTTTCTCGGGGTGATGGAAATGTTCTATATCTTGCTTGTGGCAATGGTTACATAGTTCTGATACACACATTTGTCAAAATTCATAATTCATCTAACAATATGCATTTTATTGTATGTGGTTACTACTACTGAACGAAAATGTCAACAGGAATAGAATAGAGAGGTGGAGTAGAAAGCTTTTACTTCTTATTTTACATATCTTTGTATTGCTTATATCTTTGCATTGATAGAGTAAAATTTTTATATTTTTAATGAAATTTTCACAAATATTTCACTCCAGTTTTTCAATGGATTAAAAAAAATCACACATATCACTGGAACAAAATAAAAAGCCACAAAATAAGATTCCTTATAAAATATACAATATAAGAAAATCTGATGGTAAGAATAAAAAAAGGTGTATCAGATCTTAAAGGAAATGATCTTTTTCTAAGCTGTGAGTGACAGAAGAAATTCTGATTTGTAGTCTATTATGTGTTTTACCACACAATAGCGAAACTAAGTGAAGTAAACATAAAAGACATATAACAGCTTTTTCATTTAAAAGGCTAATAGATAAATAAAGACACTAACAAATCATACCCCCAAAAAGAAGAAAAAAAACCAAGAGCTCTTAAAAATAAGAGCTCAAATATCCCTGGAAATCATAACCAAAGAGCTTTATGTATCATTTTATGTCAATTAGCAAATTTTTTACAGCTTTCTTCCCTAAGTCTAAAATAGTGGCCACTGAAGAAATTTTATAAAAATATAAAGAAAAAAACAACTCAATATTTGGGTCTCTCTCTTCCCACTGGTTTTTCTATTATTTTAAGGATGAAAATCAAGACAATACTATACAAAGTTTTATACTATCTCCTCAGGTAAATTATAGTATAAATACTTCCTGTACCATAATATATTTCTAAATCATGTTATATGGGCTGCATTGATCTGTTTGAAGCACACTACAGTAATGAACTATATTTTAAGCACTGGCCTATTTAGGACAATTACAGCATGCCACTATTATAAATCATGTAATGATAAGTATCTTTGTATAGAGATCTTTACGGTTCTTACTCATTTCCTTGGTGGAAATTCCTGGAGGTATACTTAGCAAGTCAAAGGATAAGGCTAGGCTGTTGATAAACAATACCAAACTGTACTCCAGAAAGTTATACCAATTGTATTCCCTTAAGAGTGCTCTCAACAGCACTGGATTTTTAAAATTCCTTTTCCCTATTACTGTATATACTGCATGTTCAGTGAAGAAAATTCAGACACAGAAAAGAAAAAAAACAAAAATAATTAAAATCACTCACAGATGTTTACTCGAGTCCTTTTTCCCCTATGCACATTTAATTAAATCTGTTGTATTGTATATTCCATTTTATAATATGCTTTTCCCTCCTAACTTAATGAGTATTTCCTTCTTGCCAAAGAGTCTCTTAAAAATTAATTTTAATGACATGGACCATTATTTAATCCATCTTTATTACTGATCATACAGATTATTTACAAAATTTTATTATAAGTAACACTGCCATAAAAATGTGTATATGAATCTTTGCACCTATAGCAAATTACTCCATCAGGAAAAATTTCTTGAAAAGTAACTACTGGGTCAAAATTTATGACACTTATGACTAAATCAGCTTGTGGATTTACAATTTCAGTAGTAGTGTGAGAGTCCCCACAACTCTAAATCCTTAATCTACAACAGGTAACCTTTTATTGATCTTTGTCAATTGATAATTTTAATTTTTTTTTTTTGCTACTCAGGAATGACAATTCAAAACATTCTGTTTTTTAAATTATAGTCAGTTACAGTGTGTCAATTTCTGGTATACAGTGTGATGTTTCAGTCATTCATATACATACCTATTATCACTTTCACATTCTTTTTCATTATAGGTTAGTATTTTGTTTAATTGTCTGCTGCTCACCTATTGTCATTTTTCTTTTAAGACATAAGAATTATTTGTACCATCAGTAAATTTTTAAAAAATATTCAATTGTGAGATGTCTATAATGTAACCTCTGAAATTCCTGATCTGGGTAAAGCTTTTCTGAAAAGTTTCAATGTACACATAGATTATTTTGCTTGATATTTCTACCTGAGACACTATCAAGTTCTCCCTTGTTTCGGAAATCTTTCCTGCATCCATAATCATACCCATATAAATATCCTTTCCACCCTTCCTTGAGAGAAAAAAGGATCATTATTCCTGTCCAGTTTTTCATTTTGTGCTCTAGATTCCTTCTCCCTCCCACCTCAAAGGTCCTTGCCATTAACGGCCCCGCTTCTGTAGTTCTTTCCTATCGTACTAGCTTTCTCCTCAGCATATAAACAAGAAACTTTCTCTTTTTTTAAATTTAAAAACACTCACATGCACCCCCCAGCTTTTACCTTGCTTCTCTCTCCTCCACTGATATTTTTCTTGACTTCCCATTCAGTAGAGTCTGGTTTCTATTCCCATTATTCCACTCACATTGTTCGCAGTAACCTATTCACTGTGGAATCCAATCATACAATGTTCACCACTGGACTAACATAATCTAAGACATGTGACCCTGCTGAACACTCACAACCTTCTCAAAGCTCTCTTCTCTTGGTCTCTGCAAAGCACAATTTTTGTCTCTAGTTCTCCAGTGGGTTCAGTTAACTTGTTCCTTTTCTTCTTCCTCTTTTCATTGGCAGCCAGCCTTCCAGGGTACTATCATGAGACATGTTTACCTCCTCCACATGGGTAGGCCTCATCTATACAAACTATTTTCAAGAATCATCTATTACTTTAGATTCCCAAAGCTATCTCTCCATCCAGATTTCTCTCCTATACCACTCTTCTGATTATAAATAGGGATAACATATACCTTCACACAACTGCGCCTGAATCATCTCAACCTCAATAGATACAGCACTGAGCTCATTACAAAATTAAGTTGAATGACCAATGGCTTGCAATATGAAACAAGTGGCATAAAAATATTTTTTCAGCTAATAATGTAAAGTCACGAGAAATAAAGCAAAATTAAAACTTTGGAGGAAAATATTAATTTCAGCATTATTTAATATAGCCAAAAAAAATCCTTAAAAGGACTTTTCCTTCTGGGAGGACAAAGTAGACATACTCTCCCCGTTCCTCCTGCTAAGTAAATGTAAAATTCATTGACATTATATATAAAACAAACACAAGAAGACTCTAAGTTGGAGAGAAGGCAGACAGGCTAATGAACTGGAATCCAAGGAACTACACCATGGTAAGTTTCCTGGGTTTCCTTTTTACCTTGAAAAATCCCAGAATTGTAGATGAAAAAGCCTGCAACCCAGAAATGCCAACAGGCACAAACAAAAAGAATCCCTACAAAAGTATGCTGTCTCTAGCCAAAGGACAAGGAAAAGGGCAGCCCAGAAATCTGGAAAACTTTTAGACAATCACTGCTCTACTCCAAGCACCACAGGAAAACAAACAAAAAAACTGTGGCCTTATCCACACCCCTACCAGCAAAGACCCAGTGGGGAGCCTAGAATTCCAAACTCTCAAAGCCGTAAAGAGGCACCCGAAGACCCCACTGGACAGTGTCAGAGAAGGCCAAGTAGGAAGCCAGGACTTTCATCCCCACTGACCATTAATGACCCTCTCTTCCCCAACAACATTAATGGAGATCATAGAGAGGAGCTTGGACTTTCACTCCACTCATCAATAATAATGAGTGTCCCCCCTCACCTCAGGTTTCAATAGAACATGGGTGGGTAATCTGGATGTCTCCATCCACCTGGCAGTAATAAGCAAGCACCTCCACTTCCCATCTCCTGCCAGAGACGTATCAAAAAGAGTCAGCTGAAACAGATGGTTTGAGTAAGATCCAGAGCCTCAGAACAAAATATGTGCTGGTTTCAACAGAAAATCTAAGAACCAGGAAGATCTCAAACTGAATGACAAAAATGCAATCAACAGACACACACACTGAAATGACGGAGGATGTTAGAATCATCTGACAGAGACACTAAAGCAATTTTGACAAAAATGTTTCAACAATCACAAGCATACTTGAAATAAATGAAAAAGAAAAGAAAAGAAAGCCTCAACAAAAATCAAAGTGTGGGCAAATATGTTATAAAGAACCAAATGGGAACTTAAAATTAAAAAACAAAATAACCAAAATAAAAAGCTCAGAGGATGGTCTCAACAGCAGAACGGAAGGCCAGAAATAATCAATGCACTGGAAGATAGAAAATAGAAACTACCCAATCTGAAAAAGAGAGAAAAAGACTGGGGGAAAAAAAGAAAAAGAATGAAGCCTCAAGGTCCTGTGAAACCATAACAAAAGATCTACCATTCATGTTATCAGAATACCGGAAGGAGAGGACAAAAAGAATGGGACTGCAAAAGTACTGGAAGAAATCATAGCTAAAAACTTCTCAAATTTGGCAAGACATAAACCTACACGTTCAGGAAGCCGAACAAACCCTAAAAAGGAAAAAACCCGAAGAAATCCACACTAAGACACATCATAATTAAACTTCTAAAAACAAAGAAAAAATCTTGAAGGCAGTCAGGGAAAAACACCTTATCTACATGGGAAAGACAGTTAGAATGGTAGCAGATATCGCATCAGAAAAGGAAGACCAGAAGAGGCACAATTTTTCAGGTGAATGAAAAGAAATATCAACCTAGAATCCTATACCTAGAAAAAATGTAGCCTTTAGGAAAAGATAAAGTAAATAAAAAAGAATTTGTCACAAGCAGACTTATTCCTAAAGAATGACTAAAGAAGTTCTCTGGACAGAAAAGAAACAATAAAAGGAACATCAGGAAAGAAGAACAGTCAGCAAAAATATAGATAAATACAAGTTTTCCTTCTCGAGTTTTCTAAAGTATGCCTGAAAGTTGAAGCAAAAATTATACTACTATCTGATATGGTTCGATATGTATGTAAAGGAAATTTTTTAATAACTATATTATAAACATAGGAGGGTAAAGGGACATAAAGGAAAGGTTTTTAAAATACTTCAAACTGGTAAACTGACAATACGAGTTGATTATGATAGTAGATGGAGATGGTAACAGTACTCACGGGATTTCAGTTTTGTGAGTTTTCTAAACTCCCACAAGTGCTATTACCATCTCCATTATACTGATGAGGAAATTAAGGCTCAGAGTTGCAAGTGTACACAGATACCAATATACAGTGAATATGAGACTCAATTACATAGTCACCTTGTTCCAAATCCTGACTTTTTTTTAAACTGTATTAAGAAGAAGTTCTTGGGATTAAAACTTCAAAAATGTGGATTGGGAAATTTTTTTTTTTCACTAACCTCTAACAGAAATTTAGCATTTCCTTCAATAAACCATTGTGGTAGTACTTGTGACTGTCACCAATAGAAATCACAGATGTTTCATGTCACAACTGTTGAAAATAAGTCACAACAGAATTTACTCTCAACATGCATTAAAGACAGACTTCTGTTTTTAGTATTTTTATAACTGTATCTAAATGTAATTGGTTTCCTTTATAAACCTATGCATTATACATTTAAAAAACAATATTCTGAGGCGGCCCAGAGGCTTCACCAGAATGCCAAGAGTCCTTTGTACCAAAAAAAAAAAAAAAAAAAAAAAAAAAGGTCAAAAAACCCCTACATGTAGAACATTTTCCAAATTCTACTACAAAAGTCTTACTGGACCACAGCTTCCACTTGCCACTGGAATGGGAAGAATGGCTCTCCTTGTGGGAAGACACCAGAAAAATAAAACCTATAATATTAAACCACGCTGGAAGCAAAACCCTTTCTCAGGTTCCCAAAAGTCAATACCACAAGAATTCAGTCCTTGTATGACATTCAAAATCCATCCAGAATCACCAAGGGATCCCCTGCCAACTTACACCGTGAGTTAATTTGCAGGTAATCCCGGAAAAAGACAGTTCAAACCTCTAAACTCAAGAACAAGAGTATTTACTCTACCCTCCACCTCTTACCCACTCTACCCCACCCACTTCCTCTTAAGCAAACATTATAATCTATAAACCTAAAGATGCCCTTAAATCACATTTTCAATCACTTTCTTTATTGAGGGAATTAGCAACATCTAAGCATACATACTTTCACACTGAAGAACACAGAATTCCTTTTCTCTCTCCCATTGTACCTCTCCAAAAAGCAGAAGTACCCAAATAAAGGCAAAGCTTTCAGATGAACAACCACCAACAGCATTTTTTCTAATCCTATGATCATCCAAACTTGGAAATATGATTTCTTTCATTCACAAGGCCATCAAATGGGCAGCTCATTTTTTAAATAATTCTACCCTTCATTTATCAACTTTTGATGAAAACAGTCCAAAAATTGCCATTTTATAAATGAGTGAATTTCATGAACAAAAATGTTAACAGTATAGCATACAGCACAGTCCTAGTAAGTATGTAATACTCTACATTGTCTTAATTCTTACTCATACCTACCTAAAACCACATTATATGAGCATTCATTTTGTATACCTACTAATAGTTTAAGAATTTTGTGCTGGGAAAAGTTAAAGGTATCAGTTCTTCATACAGGAAATTTAAGGCAAAATGAATCATCAGTTCCTGTAATTACCAAGATGAAATCAGATACTGCGCTTTGGAGAAATCTTCAGAAAACTAGGTATAGTAATTTTAAAAGCAAATCACAACACATACACTTATACACACACAAAATCGTTTTGCTCACAAACTCAATTATTAACTTTCTGCTGTAATAAGAATTGTACTCAGTTTTACTTGTTGCTTGAACAGAGGGAAGAAAATTGTTTCCCACTTTGAAGGAAAACCCCTAAAGAACACACTTGTGTCTTGTCAACCAAGTCATGATACCTTGAATACCAAATGAAAGGCTCAAAGTTTCCATTTGACTACATATTTAAGTCAATTTAGAATACATTCTTGTTCTTAATTAACTATAAAATATCTTAGAAAATGTTATAAAGAAAAAATATTAAGAATATGCATACCTACCTCCCACCTTAGAAAATAAAACATTAATATAATTACAGAGCCTTATATGTCCCTTGACAATCATATTCACCCCTCCTCGCCCTCCCCACCCCAAGAGGTAATCGATACCTAAAGTTGGTGTTTGTGTTCTCATGCACTTATACAATAGTGATACTTGTAAAATGGATACCTTGGTCTTCTGAAGCTATGTGTGAGAGAGAGGATGCCATTACAAATCTTGGGCCCCACACTAGCTTTCATCGGTGCCATCACAAGCAGTTTTAATAGAAATATATCAAGTCTCTTCTCTCTCTTGACCCCTCCCCTAATCAATGCTCCTCCCAGATTCAAACTGATAAACAGTCACAATTTCACTCATTAAATGAGTATGTGTCACTCTTTTCAGTTCTCTTCTAGTAAGCGTTAGCATTTTTGTTTCAATTTAACATTCCCAGTTCTGCAGAAAGAAGACTACTTTATTTTAGGAGTGAGGAAAACCAACTTAAATCCCAGCTTCACTGTCTACTTGTTATAGGACCTTGAGCAAATCACTTCATCTCATGCCTCCATTTCCTCATCTATAGATTGGAAATGATGACCATGACCATGCCATGCCACTTTCCAATCATAAAGGGTTGATGCTGGTATAAAAAGAAATCACGTATGTAAAAGTTCTTTCAAAACTAAAATATTACACAAATGTGAAACATTACAAAAAGTAAATGCTAGTTATAAAAGTTCTTGAGGAAGAATTATTTTTAAGAGTTAAAATGTGGCTAATTAATTTTTAATAATTCAGTATATAATCTAATACTTTTACTACAGAACTTAAAAATATTAACAATGTTGAAATACTTGATTCAGTGTTTATAGTGAAATAACTTCTAAAACTAAATAATCTGTTCTAAATTCCACAATGAATCAAAATTCTCACTTTAGAAATGATAGAATGATTCGTAACTCTGTAAAACTCTCCAAAAGAAATTATATGTAAATTATGTCTTTAAAGGTGATAAACACTATCGTACTGAATTGTTTTTTCCTTCTCTTCTTTTTTTAAGTGATTTAGAAAACTCCAAGGAATGACAGATTTATTCACTGACTGTGGGAACGAGTGCCCTGCCCCTATCCGCATCCCACCAAAAAAGAATACCACTTTGTCTTCCAGGTTGGAAGAAACATTATCCAGGTGTGAAGAATACCATGGCCTCAGTTAAAGTAAGAGTAAGGACAGTTGTATCACAATCCAAAGCAATGAGACATTTATATAGTGTACAGAGAGAAGTGGGAAACAATTTTTTAGAAACCTAAAGTGCAAAAAGGTCAAACAGGATCTAATAATCTAATTTTTTAAAACTCAAACACGTGTGCCACAGGACTTTAGAATCTCAAAGGACCTTAATTAGATAGAATCTGTTTCACCCCCTTCATTTTATAGATTAAAAAAAAAAGGCCAAGAAAGTGTAGATTCTTCTACTGAATAAAGAAAATATAGTAACTGAGGGCTTTTGTCTCTAAAGAAAATACAAGTATGATGCAAGTGTTCTTTGAGGACATTAAAAAAATTCTTGTCACTAAATGCAAATTAGAGGCAGCAAGTTAAAGAAAGGGGGAGGGAGAAAGGAGAGGCACTAAAGAAAGGAAGACATAACCCAAAGGCTCAAAAATAACTAGCTTTTAACCTGGTCCCAGTATCTCTACCCACAAGATATTAATTACAAAGGGAACAGTAGTAATTTTTCAGTGGTTAACTAAGGGATCAGATTTCACATCAACTCTAATGAGGAACCAGACATCACATGCCTCCTTAATATGATGTACTGGAGAAAGATTTTTCTTCTGTGATATTTCTGCCAAAATATACAATTTGATTCTAATGATAAGAAAACATCAGAAAACCCAAATTGTGGGATGTTTTACAAATAGCTTTTAAGACTAAAAGACACAAAGAATAAGTGCAACAGGCAATCCTGGATTGGATCCTGAACCAAAAAAAAAAACAGGAAAAAAAAAGTTTTTTCTTTTGTTATAAAGGACATTACTGGAACAACTGGTGAAGTCTGATTAATGTTAGATAATAGTAATATAACATCCTGATTTTGGTAACTGTACTAAGGTTGTATAAAAGACTCCCTTGTTTTTGTTCTTCAAGAAACAAATACTAACAGGGAATCACTTCCACAACTTACTCTCAAAAGGTTCAGGAAGAAATGCACAGGATATTACTGAAGCACATGGGAAGGGCACCTTATCCAATCTGGATATTCCCCCAGGAAAGGCTCAGATGAACCCTGAGCCACATCTGTCAAGATGACTAAGAATTAGTCAGATAAAAAGGCATATTTGGTAAAGGATACAGCTTCAGGAGAGTCATGGATATATACTTCACACAGAGTGTGACTAAGTGTGATCAGACTGTTTCTCTAATCATAATGCACTGTGTGAGAGCAGGAATTTCAAATAGGTGTGGGGCAGGTGTCTGGGTGTTGCCAGGTCTGGGGAAAGCAGTAGCCAGAACAGCATGTGTAGGAGTAATGGGAAACTGATCACAGACAGGCAGGAGGGAGCAGAAAGAGAGGTAAGGGATGCTTTAAGCAAAACTTCACTCCCTATTCAATCTCAGCTCTCCCAACTTCAACTAAATGGAAAATGCTTCATGAACCTAATCAAAGAAAAACTTAGGCAAAGACTTCATTATTAAGGTAACTCATAAAATGTGTTTTTTTTTTTGAGCAAGGTAATAGAGTATAGTCCTCTTAGGTGCTTTGTAATCAAGAAAATATGGCTTCAAGTCCCATCAGCCATTATTGCGGGATCTTGAGCAATTTATTTAATTTCTGAGCCTCAGTTTCCATATCTGCAAAAAAGAAATAATAAATTGTAAAGATTAAATAAGGCAATGCTTATAAAGCTTTTAAGCATGGTGTCTAACAAGAAAATGTTCAATATATATTAGTCATTACTGACTCAAAATATTTTTCATAGATCTTTGTTCCTTATTAAAAAACAAAACAAAACCTGAAACCTTTAGTATTGTAATTCAGTTACTGTGCAAGATAGGAAAATGAATTGAAGTGTAACCACCTGATCAAAAAAACACAAACTAAAGTCTATCTATACAGGTTCTATATAAGCTTTATAAACACAAAATCACAGCTTTTCATCTTACAATTCTATTGAAGCTTATTAATACAAACACAAGGTTAAAATAAGAAACTAGAAGATGCCAGTTTCATTATCCACATACAACTACTTACTTGGGGAACATTCTTTAAGTTTGGTGCCTTTTTCAATGTTTAACACAATCTGTATTAGTATTTTACAACTCCAACTTTAATTCACAAAAATAATTACAAATATGACAAGGTTTAAATCTATTACTCATAATCCATTTTAACATCATTCTAAATAAATAGCTATTGATAGGCCTAAAAGTAAAGTCATTAAAGTAATTAGCAGGATTCATTTAAGTAATAAAATATAGAATATTACAAGGGGGTTCATTAAAAAAAAAAAAGGAATGTGGGGTATTTTGTGACAGGCCAGTAAGACAGCTGGAACAAAGCTGTTGGAACAACAGCTGTGCACCATGTACTGTTCATTTAAAACCACAAACTAAAGTAACCCATGTCAGACAACTTCATTTGACTAATCAGCTCAGCGAATGGCTCCTTCCTGAAATGATCTGCTATAAAGAAATCTAACTAAATACATAATTTGCAATTTGAAGGAGAAAAAAAAAAACCATCAGTTTGTTTTTAAATGTAAACCTAAAAACTGAGAATCACATACTTTCATTATAACAGAAGACAAAGTTTTTGATACTATTTTAACACCTGCTATAATGACGATCATAGAACCTATCAGACTTCATAGGAAATAATTCCAAGACTGCGAAGCACATATCATGTAACATAACATTTTAAATACAAAGCTTTAATAGGAATAGGAAAGCCGCTTAAAACATTGTATAGTTGCATACCAATTATTCTCCTGGACTTCTTTCATTTTCAATAAAAATTAAAAGTTTAAAAAAAAAAGAAATAATCCCAACATCCAACATTTGATGGCATCTGAATTCTACTATAATGTGCAAGCTCACTAATTTCTACTCCATTCTTAACTTTCAACTGAATGAAAAGTGCCTTTACCATAAAACACTGCAATGGTTATAAGAAATTTTTAACATTAAGTAATTTGGCAATTAAAAATAAGCTAATTCAAACCAAGTTGGCATGGACCATGGCAATATCTGAAAATAATAAACTCATGTAGTATTCAAACTACTATTATTATTCATTTAAATGTCTGCAATTCATTAAATTATCACAGACGTACCTTTGTTTTATATTTAACTCCATTTTTGATTCCACAAGGCAACAAACTCTTCTCTAACCTTAAATTCACTCCTTTCTCAGTTAAAATAAGATACATCCCCATGTTTGCTTGTGCACATGCATATACACACGTACGGCAAACTGTCCTAGCTTATTTAACTGACAATCTTAATTTCAGAGGCAAAGGGGATAAAATTACAAATAGTCACATATCTTTTCCACAAGATTTGTGAAACTTAAATGTTATATCACAAATCTTCCTTTGCAGTTTGACTCAACTACTTGCTTACTGTTCTTTTCCTTTCAACTAACAAATTGCTGACTGTTGTTATCTCAACCACATGTCATCATTTAACCAAGGCACTGAGAGAAAACCCACCAGGAAACAAAATGAAAGTAATAAATCTTTAAGACTTTACTCAGGCTGTTTTACATTTCCTGAGTCAGAATTTCCAGAGAGAAATTAAAATAGGACTATCTTCTCCAAAGATTATTTTGAATGAAACTGAATCCTATGGATCAACTGCTAAAACTTCTAAAACTCAAGAATCAAATGTTCATATGCCACATATGGACAATCTCTTAATTACAAAGAAACTCAAACCCAAAATCAAGAACAGTTTAGTTCTTTATCCTCTTCAGTGACTAGCGGCTATGGAACCATAATAGATACAACTCATCTTTCCAAAGACTTCTTTTTTCAACTATTTATTATGTCCTGTTCAAGACTTAATACAAGCAATTAATAAACATTCACAAACACTTTGCCATATGCTTTCTTCTTTGTAACAAAAGTACTTCTGGTCTATGATGCTCAAAATCTAAATATGAAGAATAAAATATATAAACAAATACAACCAAGAGGTAGACATTCAGGCAAAAATTCCAAATTTGTAAAATTCTCTACTAAAATATTTGTTTTACTTGTAAACATTCTAGTGTTAATAGAGTTTAAAAGAAAAATGCCAAAGTGAATCAGACATAGAATAGTTATCTTGTCCAAAGCCAGTCACATACGGGCTAAACCAAGATCTAGGTAAATATCTTGACTCACAAGGATTCTTTACACTACGTCAAGCTGCATGTTCTCAGATAAGCAGTATAAACTTTCCCAGGTCTAAGGTATCTGTTTAAAAAACAAAAATATGGCAGTTGTGTTTAATTTCATAGACTACTTATAAATATGACAAAGGCAAGCACAAGGAGTTAAGTCAGAAACAATCTCTACTTTTAAAATGATCTCCACTTTTATACTCTCAATGCAGGGGAAATAAAGCAACAAAAACAAACTTAATTAAGCCTGTGTGGATAAAGATTAAAAATAAAGAATATAAAATATAAAAAGAATAAAAAGGATCAAAACAAATTTATCTAGATTATTTCACAAATATATAATTATATTATACAATAAATGTGAATGGGCTGAATTCCCCTACCAAAAGACAGAGACTCTCAGGTTTGATTTTTTAAAGATCACATTACGTATTATTTACAAAAGCTTACCATAAAATGCCCCCCCAAAAGTAAAATACAAATGAAATAAATGCATACAAACAAAAAACAGGAATGGTAACAATAATATCACAGGTTGAAATTCAAAGTAAAACGCTGCAAAAGATTGGTTCTATTTAATTATAAGAAAGATGTAATCATCGCAACATTTTATATACCAAATAATATAACATCAAAATAAAGAAAAAGTAGAAATGCAAGGAAACAATTAAAACAGTCTTCATGGGAAATTTAATAAATGTATTTCAGAGTTTCAGATTAAATAGGCAAGAAAAAAGGATATAGAAGATTTGAATAATACAACCAACAATTTCCATTTTAATAGATTTATGTAAAACTTTGTACCTTATAAGCTACAAATACTCATTCTTCTCTCATGTTCTTGGAATATTTACAAAAATCAAGGGTATGTTTTGGCCATTAATAATTCTTAATGTTCCAAAACAGGGAATTTACAGGTCATACTCTTTGACCACATCCCAACAAAGCTAGAAATCTACAAAGGGATCCACTCAATCCTTCCTCAAAATTAAATCACTTAAAAATTAAGGAGATACCCAAACTGAAATTAAAGTTACCTAAGAATTAATAAAAAGTACAAGATTTCATATCAAAAGAATGCAAAATCAGTCTTACAATGCCTTTCCAAAAGTCATTAAGGATACTACAGACTGTGGTAGGGGTAATATAAGAAACATTCTGGAATACCTCTTAATAGAAATCCTTTAAAATACCTTTAAAAATATTAATTATAGCATATAAGTTACCTAAAGCACTACTGTGAGAAACAAATGGCAATCAATCTCATTTTTTAAAAAAGGAAACAGCACAACAAAATTTATTTATGAAATCATGAAAAAGACATCTATACAAAATACAGTATAAAACAATCATACAGATTACACACACACGCTAAAGGACTTGAACTTTTGATTCTAGGCCATTGTAATTCCTGTGCCAACAAGAAAAATCTTTGCCTTGATCTGCATTTTACTGTCTCACACAAACCCAAAACATACACACACTCTCCCACCAACCTGCTATCTTCCCAAGCTTCTTCCACTTCCCTCAATGTAGAAAGTTTAGACTTGAAGGAATAATAAACTTGAAAACTATCCCTTTTAACCATCTCTAATTCTCCAAAATTATACTTCTTAGCCAAAAAAAAAAACCCCCGAATTTGGCTGGATGTCTTAGCAGATTTCACAGAATTTTACATTTGTTGAAATCCTGCTACTGATACTCCAAAAACTGAAGCATCCTAGTAATTGCCCTTCAGCATCAAAAAAGAATGGGAATCTCAGTGCCCTGCAGTAATTCTGAGAGACGGACCGTTCTTTATTTCCAACACCAAGAGCAGCTAAGATCAACTCTTCATGAGAGGATAAATTTTTAAAATATATTCTGCCATACAAGAAAAAACTCTTCCCTAGAAAGTGTTATTTCCTTAAACAGTACCAAGCTTTAGAAAATAACAGCTTTATGGCCTTAAGACAAGAGAACAGTACCACTATTAATATTAGACTGAGATTTCAAGGGCATTAAGTCTAAGACTGTAATTAGATTTGACATACAGAATTTCATCGTGATACAGAAGGCAAATTTGACAAATTCTCTTAGAATGGAGACTATCTTAGCCTTTTCGCTGGTTAACTTAAGACAATATAGATAAAGATTTCAAAGAATCAATGCATAAATAGGTATTTCAGAAGATAATTGAGAAAATGACTTGAAACATGAAGAAAACCTTCCCAGACCTGAGAGTGTTTCCTCATTTCCCATGGAAAACCAATGAACAGAGAAAAGCTTCTAGTCATATCCTGATAAAATTTTCCATTTCCAGTGATAAGAGAAGGCTACAAGCATACAAACAGAAAACAAGTTACTCCCGCAGAACAGAAATGTGAGGCCAGTTAAATAAAGGTAAAGACACAAAAGATAAATAAAGCAGTTTTAATACAAAAATCTTGGGAACCAATAATTTATACTCAGCCAAATCATCATTTATCATGCAAAAGTAAAAATAATCTTAATTGAAAGTACATGAAAGTGTTCTCTAAATCACAACTCAAAATAAAAAGTAGCTGTTAATGAGGATTGCTTGTAAGGACTGAAACCAGTTAGAATGATAGAAATGGCAAATGAAAGCAATAACTCCTAACGAGAAAGGGGTTAATACCACTGAATATTACTTACTATTAAATTATAACAAAATCAAATGCAAAGACAAAAAACAACCTCTTAAAAACACTGCAATCACACACTTTTAATGCTTTAAGGACACTAAATTTATGAAAGGGGTGGGTGAAAACAGCAAACAAAACTGCTGAATTCCTCATTTTCCACAACTGGGAATAAAACAATTATTCTGATTTTCTAAGTAAATATGTTTAAGAGTATGAATAATTTTAAGGTAAATCTGAGTAGTTAAAAAAACTTTCTTTTCAAGTCCACCAAAGAACACGGGGAAAAAAACACATCTACATAGCAAAAAATAAGGTTAGTCCAAAGGGAGGTCATTATGCTTAAGATCATGGCCAAATTCCATATTAGCCTAACATAAGTTTAATCAAATCAACCTTTCCCTCAAAAGGCATCTGCCCACAAAATTAAGCAAAAATGTTCTCCTTTGCTTCAACTTGGTTCCTTCAGGCTTAAATTCAATCAGCGCCTAGCTTGGGTGACTATGAAGACCAGAGCTCATTAGCACAATTGAGTTAAAACAAACTCTGCTTATTATCTTTACCTAAAGCAATACCAGCGGGGTTAACTTTGACCGGTTGGTCAAGGTGATGTCAGCCAGGTTTCTCCCCTGAGGTTATTATCTTCCCCTTGATAATTACCAATATCTTATGGGCAGATTCTTTGAGACTGTTTATACCCAGCCGCTCTTAAAACTTCTACCGACTAGTTTTAACACCCATATTCTTACTTGAACCAGCTGTTGACTGCCAAATGCTGATTTCCTAATTTCACTATGTCCTCTCTGTATATTAGTTAGGATTCTACCTTAAAGGAAGAACCTCCTTTCATCCTTCATTGTTTATAATCCCAAAGGATTCACAGATTCTTATTTTATAGGCAATTATCAATTACTACCATTCTTTATTCTGACCATGATATTGCCCCAGTTAACCAGTGGGATTTCTTCCAGGCTGGCTGTGCCTCTTTCACATGCCACCAGCATTTTGTTTTCTGAGCACTTCTTTACTTTCTGGCATTACAAGATGCTCCAAGTCATCTTCTATTTTCCCCTGCCAAACCAAGGGATCAGTCATTTCTCCAAGGCTCCTTTTAGTAAAAAACTGGTATTCAGAAATCAAGATCTGGCACTAGGCGTTCTCATTGCTAAAAGAGTGTCACTGTTTCTATGGACTCTCAGTAGGGAGAGCTGGGGAAAAAATGCATAGATGTATGTATGTGTGGCCACATGCATCTACTTCTATATCTATATACTTTTTAAACCTTGAGTTCATGCCAGTATCCTCAATCCCAATCACGCATCAAGAGTTCTTCCTAGCCTTCCCCTTTTCATACTTAAAACTCCCTTCTCCAACAGTGAGGAACTTAGGTCCCATTTTCCACAGTACATTTACTTATTTACTTAATTCTAGTACAGAAAACGGTTTCAGAATTGCAAACCCATGGTTCAGGGAGTAGGGGGGAGCCTATTAACTAGAGTTTGGTGTTTGTTTCTAGTTCTTTTTGTCTTTATCCTGAGGACATAGTCCAAACACCTGTTCAAAGGTTACTTTATTACTTTTTTTTTTCTTTCCCTCCTTCAGTGTGGTTGTTAGTCATCTGAAAAAATATTCAGTTCATTTGTTTCTCTTTATATACCACTATGGGGTGATTTTTTTTCTTCCTTAATTGATTTTATTGATGTTTGCTATTTATATACTGAATATGTGAAACATTAAACATGGTCCCACAAAAATTAGAAAAGTTTCCTCTGAAGAGTCACCATCACCATTCCCTCTACCTCTTTCTCCCTCATCCCTACCCACCTCGATAGCTAATCAATAATCTCTTTAATCTCTGATTTATCCATTCTGTGCTGGTTTTGCCCTAATGAGTAAATACATACATATTTTCTTATTCCCCCTCTTCTTTCTTACACTAAAGATAGCATATTACAAATAGAGTATTAACTTTTGCACTTTGTATTTTTCACTGAACAAGTTATCCTGGAATGCATTTCAAATTAATTCAGAGATCTTTCTTATTCCTTTTACAGCTACAAAATGCTCCACTGGGTGAATGTACATATTCTATTTAACCCCACTCCTATCCTGTAGGTATCTAATTTTTTTTTTTTTATTGTAAACATTGCTGTAACTTCGTGCACCATGTATTTTCATACTTCTGGAAGTACACTTTCAGGGTAAATTCCTAGGTTTGGGATTATTGAGTCAAAAGATAAATACATATATAGTCAAATCAACATCCACTTTATGTCTCCTGATATAATGCACTGAGAAGAAAACATCATTTCCACACTCTTTCTGTCCCAAAAATGACTCTAACTATGAAGAAACAAATTCAAATTTAGGGAACTCTACAAATAACTAACTTGTACTCAAAAATGTCAATGTCATAAAACACAAAGACAAAGAACTGGTCCAAATTAAAGGAGACATGGAAACAGAGTGCACTGCATAATCTCCAATTTTCTTTTGCTATAAAACGCATTAGGACAATTGACAAAATCTGAAAAAGTTCATATTAGATTAGTAATATGTCAGTGTTAATTTCTGATTCTGGTTATACACTATGTTTATATAAGCAAACACCCTTCCTTTTAGGCAATACACATGGAGGTATTTAAAAATAAGGGGGCACTGTCTTCAACCTACACTCAGATAATTCAGAAAAAATAGTGTGTACGTGTGGCCGGGGGAGATAAAAAAAAATACAGTAAAAATGGTAGCACTTGAAAAATCTGGGTAAAGTTTTTTTTTTTTTAAAAGCACATCAGGTATCATTTTGGCACATATATCTGTATTTCAAGTAATGAACTTTTACTTTACTTGTATACAAAGTTCTTTCTCCAAGGAAAAAAAAAATCACCATATGAGGTGACAAGATAAATTGGCTGGCATATTAAACCACTAATGTATATAAACAACAAGTTCTGTAACTGTAATATTTTAAATTAAACTATGATTTAATATTATTTAATGCTATGTAACCAATAAACAATCACATTGCTTTTATAAAACACTAAGACTAAAATATAATTTACAAGGCAACAAGAAACTCAATTTTAGACAACTTATATTTCTTTCCTTCTTTCAGAACCACACAGAAAATATGTGAATAAACATATCTATCTTAGCTTTTTTATAAAAGCTTGAGAGACATTTTTCTTTGCAAAATAGAAAAAAATCAAAGGCCTATCAAGGACATTACTTTAAACTAAGTTTCAATCCCAAACACTCAGTGGCTCTACCCAAATTCAAGATCAAGGCCTTACAAGAAGATTCAATGACATTAACTCCACACTGTTTACAGGCAGTCAGTCTTAGTCATTATCACTTCACAACAAGAAACTAATACCCTAAAAATACCCTATTTTTCTCAGCAAAAGGAGAAAAAAAAAGGAATAAATGTTTACGCAGCATCACAAAATCTGTTTCAATTTTATGAGATCAATTTTAATTTGAAAAAGGAGACTTTAAAAACTTTAAAAATAATACTGTTTTAAGAAAGTCTCTTTCCGCACTCCTTCCCCACTTTAAAGTTACCAATTTATTTTTCTAACTGAATTAAACAGACTACCTTCATTTCAAAGCTTAGGAAAGAACCTTGACATTTCAGCAATACAAATGAATTAAAAATCCCATCCCAGCAGGTAGCTGACTGTCATTACTTTGTCTTCTAACGGTATTATAACAAGGGAAAGCAGGATTCTTAACCTACTCAACAGAAGTATCCCCACTAAACTCATGCAGCTTCCCCATCCCAAGACAGACACACAAACAAAGGTTAGACACAAACAAAAAGAATGAGTTTTAAGAAGCCCTAGGTTAGAACTTCTCCTGACAAAAGCAGTCACTCTGTAAAAGAAAGTGTCCTTCCTTGAGTGCCTAGCACTTATATGTATGAATTATCATCAGAACCATTTCAATGGCTACCAAGATGAAGAAATCTCTAGTATGTACTACCACTAGGAGGGGTGCTTTATTTTTTAATGCCAAAGAATTCACTTGTAAGTTACTTTGAAAATGTAAAACAATAATTTGCACACTAAAAATAAGTCTACAGTGTAATTTCAAATTCACAGATAAAAGCTATTTTAAGTGATTTCTAACTGCAGGGCACGTGTTCAAGATGCAACAATAGAACAGCAATTCAGGAATCTAAACTCACAAACTTCACGCAAGGATCAACTAACTTAACACAAATGCTTATGTCCTGAAATCTTTTCTCAGATGTGATTCAGGAAAAGGCAATGGAAGAGCATTCAGCAAAAGGCAAACTAGGTAAAAAGTAATGACCGAGTCAGGTCCAGGCTAAGAAATTGTAAGACTGACTAAAATTCAATACTCAAGAAATCAGCTACCCCTTACAGCTCAAAATCTGACAAACTTCTGAATAAAAAGTCAGGACACTAAACGAAGAACAGAGGCTGGGAAATTCCTCTTTAATTCTGTAAATCACGTATGGTCTTTCTTCAGAGTTGCCAGATAAGGTATCAACCTAAAACCCCAACGGTTACTCCATTATTTCTGGAAATCAACCCCAAACTGATAAAAAGTTTCCCCAACTCAACATTCATCACCTAAACACTACACAGAAGTGAGGAGGGGAGTAGGAGGTTGGGGTGAGAAGTGGGGAAGGGATTCAAAGACTTAAAATATTCCAAATTATGTATCCAGGAAAAATGAATAAATTAAAAATTTAGTTTTGGAGGAACAAGATACAGAAGTAACAGCAGCAAATTTATTATTTTATTTACTCTTAGATGGCACTGTGCTGAACGATTTGGATGTATTATTTTACTTACTCTAAAAACTCTAAAAGTACTAATATTAATCTCCCTTTTCATGCGGGAAACTAGAGCTTGGAGAAGCTAAGAAACTTGACCTAAGACACACAGCAAGTTAGTTAACTAAGTAAGAATGAACCTAGAATTTCAACGATGCAGAGACTTGTTCACCCAAACTCAACATTTTCTGGAGAAGAAATTAAAGCCCTGAAGAGACTACATAAGATTAAGAGATTCCTCAGTGTCACCAGAGTAGGGAGACCTAGAACCCAGATAGCCAAGGCTCTCTCCATTTCACTTTGTACAATTTTAAGCTCTAACTACAGAGTCTACTCATCATTTAGGGGTTCTACTTACAACAGAACTTAAGATGTCTTTCAAAAAACTAGTAACAGAAGCAAGGAGGTCATGTACACACATATACTCTTAATGATACTTTACATTTTATATCACAGATGTTTTATGATGTCTTATATTCACTTTTAAAGAGGAAAAGCCATCTCAAGTAATTATTGCCTTAATGTCCTAATTTTGTAGTTCTTCACATGCATAAAAGGCAACAAGTAAATTTAAGGTTAAAGAAAGTCAGGGCTAAAGGCAAAGTTGTTTTTAAGTTCTCCACTCCCAAATAGGTTTATCACATTTTTTCTGCTCAAGATCACGTAATAGAAAAATACACTGAACACTGTCAAAAAGTGTCCTATCTCAGGAGTCTTACGAAATAAATAAAACTGAGTTGTGCCATCCTGATCTCCTACAAAGAGAAGTGACTTCCCCTTGTTAAGATTATTATCCTTCTACTATCTCCTCCCCTCCAGTTACTAATGCTAAACAATTATAACAGAATGAATTTTAATTTCCAAAGAGTCAGACAATAAATAGCAGCTCTATTAAGTATAGATGATGGTCACGTTAGCTCCATAAGCTAAGATCAATATAGTAACAACAACAATAATAATGTTTGTAGCCTTACTATGTACTAGACACCATTTTAGATCCTGGACATATGTTAACTCAATTAATTTCCACAACTGTATCCGGTACTTTGTATTTCCCCAGTTCACAGATGGGAAAAACCAAGGTATCAAGAGGTTAAGTAATTTGCCTAAGATTACACATGCAGTAAGTGGAAGAGCTGAGACTGGATCCAGGGGTCTGGCTCCTGCCTCTCCAGAAAGTCTCCACAAAGTCACAGCCTATGTTCCTCCCTTTCACTGGCCCCAAGTCACTGGTCTATCCCACTCCCCTCCTTGCCCACTTCCTCTCTCCAAGCTAGCATGTGACTCCCCCACTCCCTGATACTCACGTAAGGCAGGTCCTCTCTTCCCACCACCAAGCCTACAAAGGACTTCTATCAAGCCTTTGCAAACTGACTTTTTCCCTGATTCTGAATTTCCTTTGCATTTAAATGTGTTACAGAAGTGTACACATACACTTATAATAGCCATCATTAACTGAGTACATACTTCATGCTAGATACAATGCTAACGTCACTCCCATAATTTAAAGGATTATTAAATGATCAGATCCATTTTACTGAAAAGAAAATTGCAGTTCAGAGAAGCTAAATATTTTGGCAATGTTCTCGCAGTGAATAAATGACATAGCAAGACCTAGCATTCAACTCTGCATGACTCAAAGCTCAGTTTTTCTCTTTGCATAAATATGTACCTTTGTCAAGCATATACATGCCTCCTTTACTTCTTTTAGATCATTGAGAGCACCTGGGTTACATTACTACTCACAAAGGAGATGTTTCTTTAACAAATGAATTCTGGAAAAAACATTAGGCAGACTGCAATTAGTTATTTTAATGGTTTCTGACACTATTTCCCAAAACAAAGGGTTCCAATACTTTAAATAATTAACTTAACGGATTCAAATACATTCAGATGGTCCCTCCTCCTAAAAAACTAAAGAATATTTGTGGTTTAAGTCTTTTAGGTAATGCTGTTTGTTAATACTGTAACCCAAGATTATTCTCTCACTCCTCACCAACTACCCCCCACCCACCCTCAACTACAGTCCCCAAAGAGTTTGCTATAAATTGTTTTGCTTTGCCATCAGTTATTTAGAGTCTCTCTTGGCCCTAGGGGAAATAGCAACAAAAAAGCATCCCTGCTTCCGCAGCCTGCTAAACTAAAACCAATCTCACCTCTTACTCAGTGTGATTTTTTTTAACCCACTAATGAGCATGCTGTAAATGCTCATTATATAAACCTCCTCTCCTCCCGGATACGAAGATTTTTAGCAGCAGTTTTTAATATTTTGAAATAGTATAACAACAATTATTATTCATTTAGTCAATGTGAAAGATAACATTTTCATTTATGTTACAGTACTCTATTTTAACGTCACTATAAACTTTACGTGAAACGAAATTTAAGTATCCCAATTGATAACAAATGGATGAAACAGAACCCAGAAATAAATATCTCACCAAAGCATCTCAATAATAATCCTTACATACTGAGAATATCTTTGGTACCTGTTACAACGTAGTACCTTCATTCTCTCCCAGCATATGCCACACCTTTTAGGTTGACAAAAGGAGAGAGATACCAGGGTTTCTCTCTTTAATAATCCCACAAAAAGATCACTAAAACCTCCTAACAAGAGCAAATCCTACGAATCAAGAATTCCACCTCCCTTTTCTTTACAATTCCTGACTTTATGCCTCAAGCTACCAGAGAGGGGTGGGGGTGGGGGAGAGGGTGGTTGAAACGGAGAACGCAGGACTCGGTCGGTCATCTCCTAGCCTGGCCCGCCCCAAACTTCACCTTGGCACGGCGAGAAGCAGGAAGGCACCAGGAATTCCTAGGAAACTGTCTCACCCCTATCGGAGAACATTAACTTCCTCGCGGCCACCATTTCCCTGGGGCATTAACAAACATTCCCACCCGGACAATTACCTAAGAGAATACTTAAAAGAAAAGCACAACACACACACAAAGAGAAAACACACTGCTTAAAGCGGGCAGCTCCGGCTCGTGCGCGGAGAAGCCCGGAGACCACGCGGAGCCGCCGCCAAGTTGCCACCGCAATCGCACCCAAGGTGCAGGAGGCGCCCAGGGCGTCTAGAAACCAAGCGCATGAGGCTCCAGCCCCACGCCCTGCGCCCCGGCCTCGGGTCAGGAAGCTCGGCGCGGCGGCGCTGCCTCTCCCAAAGGGATAGGGCCGCGGTCGGAGCGATAAGGTGGATCTGCGCTTCCCACCCTGCCAGCTCCGCCCTCCTGGACACATTCCTGAGAAGCCCGACTCCCGGGACGCGGAGCAGGGCGCCCAGCAGGCAGGAACTGGGCGTCCCGACCACAGGTCAGGACGGCAGAGCCGGCCCCGCGCCCCTCGCGCGCCGCCCGCCCGCCCCCAGCCCGCGCGGCGCCTCTGGGGCGGGGTTGCAGCTGCGGCCCCGCCACAGGTAGCGCAAGCCCCCGCCCGCCGCCGCTGCCACCCCAGCGCCCCTGGCCAGGCCCGCTCCAGGCACCTGGATGAACTGGATGGTGAGCGCCGACTTGCCCACGCCGCCCCCGCCGACCACCACGAGCCGGTACTTCTCTTGGCCGGAGCCGTCCCGCCAGCCGGCCGCGGCCATGGGGACGCCGCCGAGCCCAGCCCGGCCACGCCGAGCCGCCGCCCGCCCTAGGCCCGGCTCCGGGGACTTGTGCGGACGGCGGGCTGCGGGTGAGCGGCCGGGGAGGGTCCCGGGCGCCAGGAGCTGCCGAAAGAACCGGTCCAGGCAGCAGCGCGGCGCCCCGGCTGGCCGGGTCCCGCCCGAGGCTCGGAGAACCTGGGTGACCGCAGAGACCAGGGACGGCCGCGGCCGGGGGTCGCGCTCCTCCTCACGTCTCCTCAGCGCCTGCGAAACGCAGCCTCCAGCGCCGCTACAAATGGCCGTCTGGGGGCCGGGCCGCTGGGCTGAGGTGCTGCATATGCATGAGGGGGCGGGGCGGGGCGGGGCCGCGCTGGACTGAGCTGATTTTCGAGCAGACCCAAAAGGGCTCAGACCCCAGCCACGTGCCCCTCCAATCCCTTAACTGGCAGCAGCTGTGTGTGCGCGTGTGCTAGTGAGTGTGTGTATGTGAGAAAGAGCACGGGAGTGGGTGTCAAGTGGGAGTGGAAGAAGACAGTAGACAGTGTGTGACCATAATTGTATGTCAGGGGTTGTCAGGGATTGTACGGATGAAAAAATACAGTATGTAAAAGCATGTGTGAAAAATAGCGCTGTTGTTATCTTAACTCAGTTTGTAGAAGGGTAAATATCCAGTTTTGAGTACAGATGGTGACCATCACTATATGAAAAACAATGTACGACTGATAGAAGATTCGAGCTGTCACAATAATTGTGTGTGTGATAGGCTTGCAGTGGTGTCGGTGTGTGAGGAATGGCACAGACTGAGTCAGTGATGGAGGTCACATGGACAAGAGTAAACGGAGCACATTTTGTGTCAGGAGAGGTTTTTTTTTGTGTGTTTCTGTGTGAGAAAAATATAATTGTATTCTAAGGGTGTGAGTGTGAGAGATTAGTTTGTACTCATTTACACACTACAGGCACTGTGCTCAGTAGTAGAGATCCTTTTGTAAACAAAATAATGTCCCTGCTCTCAGGGAACTTAGAGTCCAATGGAGGAAACAGCCAGGACAACAGGCAAATTATAAGGCATAATGATAAGAACTGTAACTAAAAGCACATGTGGCCTGTGTGCTCATAGGAGAAGCACTCATTCCAAAGTTGAGTGGTCAGGGAAGACGTCCTAAAAGACCTTAAGGATAAATAATTTAGACAGATGAATAACTGGAAGGAAAGGATCCCAGGGAAAGCAACCTGCATATGCAAAATCAGAGAGCTGAGAAGGCAAGATTTGTGTCAGGTGATTTTGATCGTGTTGGGGGAGCGTGCACACCAGTGACTGGGAATGAAAAGTGATTATCTATGTGTATGGTAGTTTAACCAAATATAGCAGGAATAGCAGCTGAATGTAGAGACTTGTGGGGTAGTAGATAAGACCATGGGTTCTGGGGCCAGACTGTCTGGATTCAAATCCTAGATCTTTCGCTAATGGTGTGATGTTGGGAACTTACTGAAACTCTAAGCCTCCATCTTCTCTGCTCTAAAACAAAGACAGTAAGACTACATACCTTAAGGGGGATTTTAGAAAGAATCAAATGAATTAATACATATAAAGCACATGAAACAGTACCTGGCGTGTAGTAAGCATTTATGGCAGTTTTGGAACATGACCGCAAGTTCTTGGAAACAGCTTAGTGACTCTCTTGGAACCAGGAGAATGCAGCAGAAGAGATGCTGTATAACTTCCAAGGCTAGGTCAGAAGAGGCCACGCAGCTTCCACCTGTTCTCTTGGGATTCTCACTCTGGGAGAAACAACCTAAGAAGTTTGGCTCCCCTGAGGCTGCCATGCTAGAGAGGCCACATGTAAGCATGCCAGTCAAAAGCTGAGCTCCTAGCTAACCGCCAGTATCAACTGCCAGCCATGTGAGACCTCTTGGACACCCAGCTCTGTCCAGCCTTCTGATGAATGCAGCCCCTGCTGGCATCTGACTGCAACTGCATGAAAGACCCCTAAGCCAATAGCTGCCTGGGCCAGCCCTTCCTGACCTACAGAATCATGAGCAAAATAAAACAGTAAACTGGTTGTGCTTTTTAAAACTTTTTATTCAGTAATAATTTCAGTGTATAAGATATAAAGAACACCCATACACCCTTTACCCAAACTCAACTATTGGGAGCATTTCCCCCCACTTCCTTTATCATTCTCCCCTCTCTAATCTCTTTCATACACATGATATATAGCCATTTATATAAATTTATGATAAATTAATGTGTGTATACATATATATAATTTATATATAAATGAATTTTTCAACCATTTAAGAGTAAGTTACAAACATTATGGCTCCTTACCCCTAAATGCTTCAGTGTATATTTCCAAAGAATAGGGATATTATCTTATGTAACCACAGTATAGTTATCAACTTTAGTAAATTTAACATTGATATGAACACTTTCGTCTAACCTACCATTCATATTCCAATTTTGTTGGCTGACTCAATCATGTGCTCTGGAGCATTTTCCCCCTGTAATACAGAATCCTGTCTAGGGCCAGGCATTGCATTTAGTTGTCAAATCTCTTTTATCTTTTTTAGTGTGATACAAAATGGCTGTATGAAGAACCTATTTTTTTGAGGGGAGAGGGACATTTTTTACACAGCAGCAGTAGCCAAAAAAGCCTTAATGCAGATAGTTATCAATGTGAAAAGAAAGAGAAAAAGGAAAAAGAAAAGAAAGAGAACCCATATCAAGGAAATGCTGAGAAAGGACCAGTTATGCGTCCCTCAGTGTCTGTCTAGCTCTAAAATTTCCCATAATCCTTCAGGACCAAAAAGATAACTAAAGAGTCCTCCTTACACAGGTTCCCTTCTAAAGTACTAGGCAAAATCTCTCTCTGCTTTCAAGAAGATAATGATAATCAGAAAATATCCAAAAGAAAGAAAGTTATTCCCTGACCAAAAACCATAGCTATACCAGTCATAACTATTTAGACTGGGGGAATCAGGTATTAGTCCTAAAGTGATTGTAATGAATTCCTTACTATTCTGTGACTCTGCATCTGTCACAGGGGCACTTAGGGGACTCTGAACCTGATGATAGTTTGAACAGTAAATGAAAAAGAGGATAAGGCAGTAATAAATACCAGCTAGTGTGCACATATTTGTCGAGTAACTATAGTTTTCAGGGAGAAACTTACCTTCAGTAGAACCTATTTCAATATTTATTTGCTGAGCTTCTTCTTTCCTGAATTCTAACCAAGATTTCCTTTCCTTCCTACTCTGCACCACTACAATCCCTGTGTACAGGGCAATTTCAACACTAAAACCAAGCAAGCAAACCCATCCTGTAGAAACCATGTATTGGTTGCCTCCCAGGCATCCATCTCTCCTTCCTTTGAAATAGTATCTCCAAATTTCTGTAGTTCTGGAATGACTGATATCCACTCCCCAGCTCTAGGGGTTCACCCTAATTCACTTAAGATTATCAACTTCCACTGGTCACAGTAATTAGCTGATGGATGGGCATATGACCTAGGTCAGGCCAATCATGAACAGATTCAACTGCAGAATCAAAACTACAGTGAGAAACCACCACACATCCACTAGGATAACTATAATCAAAAAGACAGATAATAACAAATGTTGACAAGAATGTGGAGAAACTGAAACCCTCATATACTGCTGGTAGGAGTGTAAAATGGTGCTGCTACTTTATAAAACAGTATGGCATTTCCTCAAAGGGTTAAACAGACTTACCATACAACCTAGAAATTCTACCCCTAAGTAGATACCCAAGATCAATTAAAACATGTGTCCATATAAATGCTTGTATGTACAAGTTTATAGCAGCATTATATGTAATAGCCAAAAAGTGGAAACAACCTAACTGTCCATCAACTGATGAATGGATAAATAAAATGTAGTATATTCATACAATGGACTATTATTTGGTAATAAAAAGGGATAAAGTACAGATATATGCTACAACATAGATGAATCTTGAAACTATTATGCTAAGTGAAAGAAGACAGTCACAAAAGACCACATATTATATGATTCCATTTATATAAAGTTCCAGGATAGGAAAAACCTGCAGAGACAGAAAGTAGATTCATGGTTACCAGGACTGAGGAGGGAAATGCTCTGTGACTGGTAATGGGTATGGAGTTTCTTTGAGATACGAAAATGTTCTGAAATTAGAACTCTGCAAATATACTAAAAACCATTGAATTGTATTCTTCTTAAAGTGAATTTTATCGTATCTTAGTTAAATCTCAAAGCTATGAGGAGAAAAGATTCAATTGCAGGGGTTTTTTTTAAGCTAGTAAGGAAATGTCTTTTTACTTCAAGATATTCCTCCTATAAACTCTATTCCTTTATTTTTTTTAAATTCAACTCCAAGTTGAGTGCTCATCAAGCAAGAAGCCCATATGTTCAACTCCACCTACATATTCTAGTCCAAAATGATTTCTTGCCCTTAGGAAATAACCCAGAAGTTCACAGCAAGAAGAAACTCCCCTGAAAAAACAAATCGCTAAACACATAGGAGAATATGGAAGGAGGAACTAGTTGTCATTCAAGCCAATTAAAGATGAATTTTCATCTTAATCTATAAAAGCTTCCTTCTTAAGTACCTAGGAGATAATAGGTAAGTACATAAATCTTCATCAGAAGAATGACCCAGAACCTTGAGAAGGACCATAAAGATTATCACCCTTACCTTACTGAAAGAAATCCTGTGACTAGGGAAGTAATTGCTTTCCCAATGTCACCTAGCAAGTTGTTAGCAGGATACAAGTCCCCTGACTCCTATGCCCAGAGCTCTTTGCCCCGTGCCAAGCTGGGTGTTATCCAGGATCCCGCAGAGCATCACAGCAGAGACAGTGTGATGCTACCAATCAAGAGAGCTGTTGAATGCACCATTTTAACTTAAGTTGAGCAATGATCTGGCTAAAGGACTGTCAAGAGACTTTAATGGGCAGAGGCAGGGTCAGATTTGGCCAACAGGTATGTTTTGGCCCACAATTTAATTTTTAAAAAATTTTCAATTTGTTGCCAATATTTGAGTTTAGACTACTTCACAAACAAATTCAGATTTCTAACTCTTCCTGAAAAAACTAAATGGGATGCCTAGCAACACTGGGTCAGCCTTATCACAGGACAAATGGCAAAAGGTAAATACAGACTGCCCTTGAGACAAGGTATCGGTGTTCCTGTTCTTCAGAGTGACCAGCTCTCTTGTATCACCCTCCACCCATTTGATGTTACCTGCCTGGCCTTTGTGGGCTTTAAAAGTTCGCAAATCCTACTACTAAATGTCAGTGTTCCCCACCTAGGTTGCAATCTGAATTCCCTTGCTACAATGAAGAACCTGGGCTCTACCCCAGACCTGATAAATAGGAATCTCTGAGGTTGCAGACCAAGAATGTGAATTTGTATATTTAAATACCCAAAGTGTCTCTGAGACACCGCCACAACTGGGAACTCTTGGAGGAGAAAAGACTCATCCCTACCCACTCTTTTTTTCAGAACAAATGATGACCCTCTCATCTGGAATGTTGGTTACTCACCATCTCTAAAAACCACCATTGCCCAAATACCATCCCTGGCCCATCCCAGAGAAAGGATCTGGGGGTGGAGTGCGGAGGGAGGTGCTGAAACTAAGATTCCCCTGATCTCATCTACAGCTGAGTCAGATAGAGCCCAGGCCTGGTGAGCCAAGAGGGTCAATCCCCCACATTACAGAGTATTCGATCCTTATCATGGTTGATGGAAGAGCACCATCTACTTGTTTCCTTAATGGGCCACTGCTTCTAATGTCAATGAATGGCTGGTGGAGAATGAAACAACCCAGCCGGAGCTGCATGCATCTGAGATGAGACAGACACACAAATCTATTCCTTGTATAAAGATCATGCTGCTAAGAATAGAAACTGAAACACAGGCTGGAGCGTGCGCACACACAGCCGTAAGAAAGGCCACAACAGAGCTGGAGGAATCCACAGCTTAGTGGAGGATCATCTGAGAATCACAGAGCCTTAGAGCAGAAGAAGCATCTGAGTTCAATCCCTCTAAGGCTCTCATTTTAAAGATGGGGAAGCAAAGGCCCAGATAGAAAAGAGCAGTCCTCAACATTGCCTATAGATAGAGCAGAAGCACAACTGGAACTCAGATTCTGTCCCCTAGGCTGAGGACTGACTTAATGGAGTGCACTGCCTTGGGAGTCCAAGATAAGGCTAAGCACGGCCAAAGTCACACCACCCTTCTCAGGCGTGGCTGCCAGAAGGAAATAAGCAAGGGTGTCCAGTAATGCAATTTTTTTTTTAAATAATAAAAAGTGAAAAACTACCTAAATATTCAACAATGGAGACTTGACTAAATAAATAATGCTATAGCTATAGTATGGAATACTATGTGGCCATTAAAAATAATGTTTATTTATATAGGAAAATAAAAAGAGTAGGATACAAATCAGTGTATACAGTATGATTCCAGTATTATAATATATAATAATGTATATATAATGTTTATATAATGCATTTTGCATACACACACACACACAATAGCTACCATTTACTGAGCACTTAAGATGAGCATGGCACTGTGCTAATCATAATAAACATATTACTCAATTTAATCCACAAATCAACCATATGAAGTGGGTTCTATTACTGTTTCTATTTTACCAAAAAAAGCTTCAGCACAGAGATATCACACAGCTAATAAATGGCAGAGTGCATATTTGAACCCATGAGGTCTGGGCAGCAAAGCTTTGGACTTAATCATTATGAACAGATTTTTTAAAAAAGAAAGATTGTCAGGATATTGTTACCCTAGGTAGTGAGATCACAGGTGAGTTTTATTTTCTACATTTCATTTTACTGTATTTATCTTTTTTTTTTTTTTTTTGCAATTCCCCATACTCTCCTACTCCCAGCCCCTGATAACCGCTAATCTACTTTCTGTCCTTACATCTACTTTCTTCCTAGTTTAGACATTTCATATGAGTTTAATCATACAACATTTGTCCTTTGGTGTCCAGTTTATTTCACTTAGCATAATGTTTCGAGATTCCTCCACATATTCATGCTTCATTCCTCTTTATAGCTGAATAATATCCATTGTATGGATATACCACAATTTGTTTATTCATTCATCTGCTAATGAACATTTGGGTTGTTTCCACCTTTTGACTATTGTGAATAGTCCTGCTACAAACATTTGTGGACAAATACCTGAGTTCCTGTTTTCAAATCTTTTGGGTATTTGCCTAGGAATGGAATTGATGAATCAAATGGTAATTTTATGTTTAACTTTTTGAGGAACTGCCAAACTGTTTTCCATAGCAGCTACAACTTTTTACATTTCTACCAGCAATGTGAGAAGGTTCCAGTTTCTCCACATCTGCATCAATATTTGTCATTTTCCATTTTTTATTACAGCCATAGTTATCATTTTGATTTGCATTTCCCTAATGACTAATGATGTTGAGCATATTTTCATATGCTTATTTGCCATTTTTATATCTTCACTTTGGAGAAATGTCTATTAAAGTCCTTTACCTATTTGTTCAAGTAGGTTGTTCGCATTTTTGTTGTTGAGTTCTAGGAGTCCTTTATATATTCTGGATATTAAACTTTTATCATATGTTATTTGCAAAGGTATTCTCTATGGCTTTTCACTCTCTCAGTAGCATTCTTGGATGCACAAGTTTTTCATTTTAATGAAGTCCAATCTCTATTTCTTTTTAATCAATAAAAATATAAAATTATGTTTATAAACAATTTTTAATGAGATAGGTAAAGCAGAAGCCAGAGTTGTACATGTATGATTTAACTACATAAAACAGTTGTACACACATGACCTAACTATATAAAAATAAATGGTAGTTAGATAGTCTAGGAGAACCAGCTATTCCAGAGAGACTGCAAATCAAGGTCAATATACAGAAAATACTTACGTTGTCCTCCATCCCTCAGGTTGAACTGTAATGGCTGCTTTATCTCTTTCTTTGCTGCAGCAGCCTTCCAAAGAGAGGCATGCTGCTGCTCTGTGGGAACTAAGCCCTGAAAACTGACCTCCCTGTAGCACCCAGGCCTGGTTTATAGCAGCTCTCTCTTTCATCCACACCTCTTAGCAGGACTGTGACTATGGCTATTTTAAAGATTTGTGAAAAACTCAGAAAAGACCAAAAGAATGGGAGAGAGAAGGGGGAATCCTTTCTTCTTTCAAATGATAAGCTAAGAGATCTCTAGTCTCCAGAACCAAAGGGCAGACACCACTTCAATTGCAGCTATATGACCTAGGTTAGACAGATGGTAGAACCTGATAATAAGGCAGAGCAGACAGCTCCTAGCAAGCTTTTTTAAAATACAGTGGTTTCTAGACCCTGTTCCTGCCCTCACAGAATTACACAGTTTCAGGAGAGAACTGAAAGGAAACGCTTTGTGATTGCAATCTTTCCTCCTGTGCCCCATGGGACATGGGCTACCTCTGTCTCTCACAGGTACAGCACCAGTGGTCTGGTCAGAACAAACAAGGGTTTCTTCATGGAGCCCTCAGGAGCCCTGGAGTGAGAGTGTGAGACATGGCGTCCTTAATGTTAGAAAGGGAAGGGGCTTGACAGATACGCTCCACCCACTATGTCAGTCAGTATTAGAACACTAAGGGACCCCATCAGTAACAGCCCTCTTACCTACCCAAGTTTTGAACCAATTGCGAAAGAAGAGACAGAAAACCAATAGATGGAGATCCAAATTTCAGCTTTATTACTAATAAGAAATAGACTGGAGGCCAATTGTGCTTGCTTACATTGTTCCCAGAATAAATTTACCACTGAGTTACAGGCAGGGCTGGAAAAACTGCAAATCTCATCTTATGGGGATAACATCTGCCTCTGTAAAGCTTGTAACACATGGAGGAACACAGAAAAACTGCCCCCCTTCATCGGGCTGGCTCCTGAAGAAAACAAGGGAGGAGTTAAATTGAGCATGCCCAGATCATTGTTCCAAACTCAATTAGATACATCACACCTCTTCATGGAGAAGGAATGCGGAGATAATAAGGGATGGGGAGAGAGGTTAGGAGCATTACTCTGCTGATTTTAGTGTGCATCAGAATCACCTGCAGGGTTTATTGCCACACAGATACTGGACTCCACCCCTAGAACCCTGATTCAGTAGGTCTCAAATAGGGTCTGATAAATCTTGTTTTTTAACAAGTTCCCTAGTGACGCTGATGCTGCTTATCTTAGGACCATATTTTGAGAACCAATACTCAAAGAGAATCTCTCTGCTTAGAAATATAAAGAGGAATAAATGATTCTCTTGACAGTCAGGACTTGTCTGTACTGAAATAAAAAGAATTTATTAGTTCATGTAACTAAATGATACAGCTGTTGATCCAACTTCAAGGACGACTACACTCAGAGACTCAAATGGTATCTTCAGGACTCTTTCACTCTCTGTATCTCTCAGCTGTTTTTGTTCTAGATGACGCAAGTCTTAATCAGGGTTTCCCCTGGTGTTGGCAATATGGCCCACTTATTTCTCTTCTCCTGAGCCAGTGTTTCTCAAACTTCAGCATTAATCAAAATCACCTGGAGGGCTTGTTAAAACACAGATTGCTGGGCTCCAACCCAGGAGTCTCTGATTCAGTAGGTCTGGGGTAAATCCCAAGAATTGGCAATTCTAACAAATTCCCAGGTGATAATATTGATGCAATCAGAAAAATGGTGAACGGATGCTGGAAAGACTCAAACAATAAACGTTTACTACTCTATGTTTTATAGACCATGAAACTGATAGGTTAAATGGCTGGTCTGTTTTATCCCATTTAGGAGAGAAAAGTTTTTCCAAGGGCACCTTGGTTTTGAAGCAAGAAAATCTGATGTCAGATCCCATCCCCACGGCTGACAAACTGATTAGTTTCAGGCAGGTCATTAAACCTCTTTACTCCTTTCTTTACTGTTTTAAAATGGGAATAACTGTAACACCTATTCATAAGGGGTGTGATGATTTCCTGAAACATGTAAGAGTCCTTCATAGTTATGGAAGTATTAGACAGATGGTGAGTTTTAAACTGGTTTATTTTAAAAGCCAATGTGATGAAAACAAATGTATGTATGTATATGTGTGACTGAAACATTATGCTGTACACCAGAAATTGACACAACATTGTAAACTGACTACACTTCAATTAAAAAAATATACATACAACAACAACAACAAAAACTATACAGAGTCACTTTTTTTGTTCTATTAGTACTATGTTCACCTATACAGTTGGCAAGATCAAATATTTGCTAACACTATGGAGCAAAAGTCAAGGGAAACAGTAACTGTCATTCATTGCTAGAGTCTAGCCTACATCCTATACTTTCAACATACACAGGGACCCAGTGTCCCAAGAATTTTATCTCTTTGCCCGAGGGATTTTTCTGAACTGTGAAAGTCCATTCTGGCACTAGCAGGCCAGGCCAGGCCAGGGAACTAACACCTCCCTCCTGCTTCCCTATCCTCCTGGAGTAGCCTTCAGCCAATGATTCTTGGGAGAGGCAGCTTCCTCACCTTTGTTTAGGAAAAATCCAGAAGCAAGTATTCTCCACCATTTCTCATAATTTCCCAGTGGGATTAAGGTCCAGTTACCCACGGTAGTAGCTGGCTTTATAACACATCCCTTTAATGGCTGCTTTCTTTTCCCTGTATCATCCCCCTTCCCTTCAACTTTCTGGTGTTTCCTGCATCCTCCAAATACACTACTTGCACTAGGATCATTGTCGCAGAGATATGCTTTCTTGTGTTGAACCCCAACCAAGATATAAATATTCTTTGGGGGTGGGCAATATCTAGCAAAATTACAAATTTACATGCCCTTTGACTTAGCAAATCTGATTCTAATAACTTATTTAATAGATATATTCATGTACAAAATAACATAGATGAGGCTATTTACTGAAGCACTATTTGCAATAGCAGATACCAAGAGACTGACACAATTTAAATGTCCATTAATTCAAGACTGGTCAAATAAATCAAGGTACAGTCACACAAGGAAATACTATGCAGGGGAAAAAAGAGGAATTCATACTTCAAGACGCATTTAAATGAAGTACCAAAGAGTATGTATGTATACTACCATTTGTGTAAAAGGGGAAGCATATATAAATGTGTAATTGGTAGTAATCATTGATTATTTATAGAAGGATAAACAAACTGGGAGATTATTCTTGTATATACTCTTTGGCACTTTTTGAGTTTTGTACCACATGAAAGCATTACCTATTCTGAAAAAGAAATTAACTAATTAAAAACTTCTTTAAAATGAGTGTGGAAAAAGAATTTTATATTAGGAAAATTATTTAAGAATTAGTCATTTTAGAAACTTGTTTATTTTTATAGAGTTAGATACCACTGTGATATCTATAACAGTACAAACTATAAAACTACAAATTGCAACATGTCCAAAAAATGTATATCAACAGCCATCCAGAGTTTTAGAAGGTATAGACAATGTGTAAACTAACCAGGGAGACAGGAAAAAAATGACAGGGAAGGTTGTTGAAAAGCCCAAAGTCACACTTGGGGATTTTGAAGCAATCATTATAAATAACATTTCCCCTGTCCTTGAAACCTGCTGTGAGTTGGAACCTTTACGTGCATATTCTCTTATGTTCACTGCAGCTACTATCATCACAATTTTACAGGTGAGCAGACTAAGGCTTGGGGAACTGAAGGGACTGGCTAAAGGTCATGTAAGCAGCACCTGAATTTGATTCCGGGTCTCTCTGACCCCAAGGCAAGACATATACAAATGTCCCCTCAGAGCTACCTATTAAAGATGCAGACTTTGATAAAAGCCTTGAAAAAAGGGATCATATTTTAGAGTCACAATACCCCAAGGTCCAGGACAAAAAGTACCCTAAGTACCCTAGTGAGCCGGAGGGAAAGCCCTTTCCTCTCGCCCCTCTGCTCAGATCTTCATGCCAGAGAAGGAGCTTACAGCCCAGCATGGGGGTTCTTGGTTCATATCTTTCTGTGTCTGGAGCATGCCAGCACCTGGGACCATACTACAGGGCAGGAATCTATTAAAAATGATTTGGAAAACATTTTTTGACAAACATTTAGTTTTGCTTCTGCAGTTCCTCACTCAGCACCTGGCACACAGAAGTTTCTCAGAAAATATTTGTTGAGTGAAGGAATGAACCAATAATTGGGCAACATACTGTAAAGTAATGCAAGAAATCCAGAGGGGCAAAATACATAGTCCCAGGTCATAACTCAGTTGAGGAGACAAGACAAAAGTACCACCATATTTAGGTAAGAGTAGAAGACTGGACAACAAGTAAGGCCTCAGCTGAAGCCTAAGCCATAGGCAATGAGAGATGCAATCTCGCCCTGTAGGCAGGCATGATGGGAAGATGACATACAGATAAGCAGAGATAAAGGGCATTCTGGGGAAGACAATTTTTAGTGGAGATATGCAATAAGCCCAATATCTTGATGCACTGGAAAGAAGCACAAGGTTTGGAATTAGATAGGACCAGGGTTTGAATCCCATATCTACCCATTATCGATGGGCACAGTTACTCAACCCCTCTGATAAGGATAATTAATAATGGGGCTTCAGAACCAGGCAGAGATATTCAGACAATACAGCCCCCACTGGTGGCCATTTTAGATGTTGGTCTTCAGGGTTTTGTCCTTCCTTGAATGCTTGCCTGAAGTCAGACCAGAGAGAAGGAAGACTATGAATAGGAGAAAGGAAAGATATTTCCCTCTGGGCCCTTGAGATTCCCCAGATCTGGAGCTAACTGGAGAATAATGGGGAAACTGAGGTCCACAGTGGATGGGTTAAAGCTGGATGGGGCAGCTGTACAGAAGGAGATCCCCCATTGCTGGCCTGATACCATCTGAGCCTCTGCCACGCAGTCCCCCAGCCTCAGTGGTCACCAAGCCAAGCTCTAGGCCTGAGTCATCCAAACCTTCTCCTACAATGGACCTCACTTTCCTTTCCTTGGCTTCTTGCCCTTTGAGTCTTCACTCCTCTTTGTTTCTATTTCAGTCTCCATTTCAGCTTTTCTGTCTCTGTTTCAGTTGTTCCCTCTCTCTCTTTCTACCTCAGTTGTCTAAAGTTCTTTTTCCATTTTACTCACATTTCTCTCAATAACAAGCCCCATCCCCCTGGACAATATTCCCCAAACAAAGCAAAATAAAAACCCAGAGGCTTGGCTTACTCACAAAAGCATATCAATCAAAAACCCAGTGTGATCGTTTAGATTCATGCCTTTATACAATACTCAAAAATATATCTCAGACAGATAAAAGAGTTAAATATTTAAAAGCCAAATCACAGAAAAACTGGCAGGAAATTGAATTCTTTCTTTATCAGATCTTTGAAGGAATAGTAACTTTTCAAGCATTGAAGCCAAAAAAGAAATCACAAAGGAAAAGATGAGCAGATTTTACTACATAAAAATGTGGAACTTCTGTACAAAGGGAAGTTAACAAGAGGTAGATAAAAAGAAAAATAGAAAAGTGTTTGCAGTAAGTATTCAAAGAATTAATGTCTAAATTATATGATGTTGGTGTCATAAAAAGAAAAATTGAAGCTTGAATAAACAGACCTCTTCCATAAACAGAAATATAACCACAAGTCAACATAAGGAAATGTGTTTAGCTTCATATTTTCAAGTATGTGCAAATTAAAACATTAATAGAAACCATTTCCCTGTTATTATATTAGAAAAAATTGTAACAGTGAGAATACCCAGTGCTTGTGGTTAAGTAAATTTACATAATTCTTTTGGATCCCTCTTTGGCAATCATTATCAAGAAACTTTAAACGGTTTGTACCTTTGTACCTTAATTGCAGTCCAAAGGATTAGTTCTAAGGCAGCAGATTTTAAGCTATGCTTGCAACACTGGAAGTTCCACAGAATTGTCTATGGAACGGCTAGGAAGGGTATGTGTTATGCAGGGTTTGGAACTATAAAGAGAAATTAACCCTGGCTATCTTAAGCCAGAAGTCAATGCACTGAAAAAAACCTCAGAGGTTCACAGAATCAATGGGAAGCTACACAACCAGGTAATGAAAACAGGCACGAAACAAGAGAATTCCAGAGGGCTAGGCAGCTGGAACCACACCACAGGTCACAGAGCAAGAAGAGTCTGGTGCATGCGGCACTGCTGCTGAGAGAAAAGTGACCTTGATCACCCCCATACTGTCACATGCTCGTGATTCAAAGACATAGGAAATAATGCCTGATTAACTGAACCTAAATCACATGACTTGGGTTTTGCAAGAAAGCAGGAGGTTGGGGTAAAGAATCTGGGTCTTTGGCTACCCAGTGGAAGATGGGAACTCTCTCCCAAGTCTCCACATATATGAGGAGTCCCCAGACAGAAGACCTGGGTACAAACTGCAAGATGATATAGGTGCTAGACAGCTGGAAAGCAGGAAATACCTTCTACTGGGTGATGGGGTGCTGACCACATAAAGCTCTAGGCCCCCATCCTCACTTCAACTAAAGCAACTCCACTTTGCATTTCCAAATAGGTTTCCAGGCAAGATTTATTATTTGCAGGAAGGTTTCTGAAGCTTCAGCACATTTGAGAAGCCCTCTGACAGCATCAGGAAGGCTGGTTTAATGCACACTACCTGTCTCTTTTCTTCTTTGTTGCCTTCAAATAAAGAGGTTGGGAAGATGTTTTTGTAGCCTCCCTTGCAGGTAGGGGTGTTATAACACAATTCTACCCAGACAGACATAAAATCTATGGCTACTGGGGGTGATCCTGGGATGACAAAAAACAAAATGCAGATCTAACCCATATTATCTCTTCCTCTTTTCTTCCTTGAATGATGTCAGCAGCCATTTTGAGAACATGAACATGAGAAAAGGGCCAAGGGAACCAAAACTAGTTATCATTCACCTCTGAATGATTTGTTATATGAGAGAGATAACCCCTTATTTTAAAGGCCACTTAAAGAACCCTTCTCTTCCTTGCTGCTAAAAACATTATTGATATACCCAAGAGAAAAATTTTTTTAAAAAAGTAAAAATACATTCTAAGTTGTTCACTACAGAATTTTCCAAATTGCTTTAAAAAAAAAACATTAAATTTAAATGTCTAACTATAGGAGATTGCTTAAATAAATTGCACCAATATTAAGCTGGATAAGTATGAAGTCTTTATATGCTTATGACATAATAATTCAAACACTGTAATACATAACTTTATCTATGTTATTGTAATATACATAAAAACCCAGCTACCTACTATAGCCACAATCACTTTTTAAGGAACCGAATCACCCACAGCACCTGCTGAGCAAAGTAGCCCAAACAGCCATGTTCTGTGCCATGTGGCTCTATGATCCCTGCTCTCCACACAGCCCATTGCTGGAGGAGGGGAAGAGGCCAACATCCTCTGAGATGCTTTGCTGTAGAACTCTGCTCCACCAGGAGTGACCTGAACCAATGTGTTTCTCATCCTTTGGAACTGGAATTGGGGAATACCAAGAGAATCAGGCAAACCTCATCAGGGGCTGAAGCTTAAAGGATACACAGATCATGAGGTCAAGTATGAGAATGAGAGCCTGTGAATATGTGTGTTATTAGGAACCGAGAAATATTAGGCTGAGAAGAGATACAGGGTAGAGTGTGAGGAAGTCAGCCAGGGGGATGGAGAAAAAGAGATAAACACAGAGAGAAGCAAAAGCACAAGAAGTAGCTAACTGAGGTAAATGACCAAGTGTTCGTGTGAGATCAGAGGGCCCTGCTGAGTTCCGGAAAGCCGCCTTAGATCTGGAACAGCTTTTCCAGCTTCAGTCCAACAGGCCTCACTGGACTCCAACCCCTTTTGCTGAATTTTGATGGGACTCTTCCCTTCTAGCTAAGTGGTTTCAAATTGACCCTGTAGCTTGTGTGAGCATGCATTCCTGGGAATCATAATAGCCTAACATATGTATAAATGCAATCACCTTAAAGTTCTCTTTGCATATGGAGAGGAACATGAGCAAAAAAACAAAAAACAAAACAAAAAAAACCAATTGATTTGTCAGAGAAGGGGTTTGTGGATGATATTTCTTTTGAAGAATTCATTATTGTTATTCATCGTTGTTTTTTGCAGTAAATAAAATTATGTTGTAAAGCCACTGTGGAACTCCTGGAGCGAAGCTTTAAATGTGTGCATGCTGTTTGACCCTACAATACTACTTCCAAGAATATAACCAGAGGTAATGCATCAAAATGTAAGTTCTTGAATACTTATCACAGCATTATAGGGAGAAAAAAAAAAGGAAATAAAAAAAAAAGGCCAAACAAGAATATCAGTTAAATAAATTATGATATACCCATGGTGGGATGCTGTACAACCATAAACGATCATACTGTAGACAACTATTGGATGGCACAGAAAATATTCACAATTTACTGCTAAGAAGAAGAAGAAGAAACCAAACAAACAAAAACAAAACCCAAAGCCCCCTACAAAATAGTAACTATTTTAGTGTTTTTCTTTTCCTATAGAGAAAAAAATGTGTACTACTACATAAAAAATATTAACATGGAAGGACAGATGCTAGCATGTTAACAGTGGTTGTCCCTAAAGCTGGGAGGCAGGGATGATTAGAAAAAATTTCTGTGTGTTCCCTTTTTGCTGTTTTTGTATTTTCCTCCCTTGACTATTACAGAGGGAACTAACCAAATCAAAGCCTTTGCTCTCAGAGCAAAGTGCGTAGATGAGAAGAAAGGACAAGAGGACAGAGACAGGGGTTGAGCAGGTTGGAAGAAGCTTGAGGTGGGGGTGGCCTCGGGTGCAGAGCTGTGGCCCCCACCCCTACCCAGGCCGGTGGGGACATGCTTGGATGCAGAGCTCCGGAAGGGCCTGGGCTGTTGACCCCAGCTGCTAACAGGCTGTGGTCACAGAGTCTGAAGCTTTAAGCCTGTGAAAAGTCCAGTCCACTAGGCAGAAGTGGTTCTGCAAGCATCCCAACATGCTGAAGGTGGCCTTGAGCACTCAGAGCCTGCAGAGGAGCCATGAACCCAGTAGAGGGGCAGCCAGGCCCCCTGGGCAGCCAGGGTGATGGGGTCTGGAGAGGACCACGTGCTGTGAGCTCAGAGCCCCTGGCAGGCCTCACCTGCTTCAGTTCTCTTTTCATTTCCACCCAGAGGGCTGTCTACCTTGTTTTAAACACACACGAATAAAGCAATTAGGGAGACATTTGTCAATAGGGAAAAAAAAAAAAGCACAATGTGAGAGTCGTGAGTTAAGTTTTGTTTGGGGCAAAATGAGGAGTATAGCCTGGGAGACAGGACAGCCTCTCAGATAGCTCTGAGGAACTGCTCCGAAGGGGTAAGAGGGGAGGTTAGTTTATTTGTGATTTTAGTGAAGGGGGTACATGCAGTCAAGCACACGTTTTGGCAGAAGGTTGCTGCTAGTCACGAGGAGCAGGTGTCTCTGTTAATGATTTTAGTACTTTCCTTGATACAAGAAGCTGCAAGAAATTGAGCTCATAAAATCATCTCCTGAAAATATCTATCTGAAGGCCTATTCAGCCAGTTTTCTCAGAGCACAGAATGCCTCATTCCTGTCTTGGCCCTGAACACCTTTCAGGTTGTGCTGACAGTCCAAGACTGCACTAGCTAGTGACCTAATCCTTGTAAAGGCAGATGGTAAGCTACAAGTTCCACCCACACATTGAAGAAATACGGAAATGGGAGTCAGATTTAGATCTGACTCTCAACTCATGTGACCATGAGCAGGTCCTCTTCCTGCTTCATGCCTCAGTTTCCCACCAGTGACATGAGGTTAATGACAATATTTACCCCAACAGGTAACTCTGCATCTTCTTAATGGAGACAAAAAAGGATGTAAGAAAGGATATGTGAAAACTGCTTTGTAAATTATGAAGCACTGAGCTAATGTTAGTCCCTGTTCATCAGATGTATGCTTTTTAGTTCTCTGATTTTGAATGTTATTTGTATATCATGATATCTCACTGCCTTCTGCTTTCCACGGCTTGCAATGGAAGTTTCCACAGAGAAATGATCATTTAGGTGGAACCTCCTAATATAAAGATCACTACAATTTCTGAGATGGAGTTTTGAGTTTAGCTCTGAGTCTCACAACAGAGAAAGTGTAAAAGGAACTGTTTAGGGAAAATGGAATATTCTTTAAACCCACATTGCTCAAGTAACAGTCGCTGATGCCCCACCCTCACGTGTTTTCCTGTATCTGTATGCCACCTCTGCTTTTAGTTGATGAATACTTTAAACAAGTCTAGCAAAAATTAATTCCTAAGAAAAAATATAGCACTCCTTTAAGTGCTTGCTGTATACTTTCCCTAATATACTGTACTTTATTAAGAAATGCATAACCATTAAAACAGGAAATGTTCATTCCCTAACCATCTAAGACCCTCTAACATGACACGTGTGCATGCACATTATGTGTTGGCTACACATATAATCCTTTGGGAAACTCTGCTCTGGTTGTTTGATGAGCCCCTTCCAGAGCCTATCATGGCATGTCCACAATGACCCAGATCCTAGTTATCACCATGGACAACTCCCTGGACTATGCTGAGGAGAGTGAGACCCCTACAAAGGGACCAGACTTTCACATCAGGGGAGGGACAGGCTGAGGCTACCTGATCTCAAGTCCAATGCCCTTGGCTTCCCTTTACCAACTTCCTCACCTGGGTCCCTTCCCCCTACATCCTAGATGACCCCTCAGTCAGGGTCTGTGCCCATGAGGTCTCATTAATGAACCTGTGTCTGAACCTGAGAGGAGGTGAGTTGATGCAACTTGGGTGACTCCCCAAAACCATCTGGGATTCTCTCCTGGTCTCTTTCCCTAGACTGTGATTTAAGGGGCTGATGCAATAGGTATGGAGGCGGAGTTCTCTAGACCTCTAAGAGGCAAATGAGATTTGGACATATTGTACAGGATAAAGAGAAATGGCCAGAGGAGGGGAAGGATTTCCAGGGCTCAGAAGTTTGTGTCCTGAAGGAACACACCCAGCAGAGGAGGCAGTTCAGGGCCCCAGCTGAGACTAAGGAAGGGAGGCTGTTTAATGTGGGCTCCCAGAGAGGCTCCTTTTCCCCATTTGTCACCAGAGAGGATGCCTGCTTGTAATATACCCTAAGGTGCTATGTGAGCCAGCAGAGCCCCAACTGGGTCCAAGGAAAATTTTTACCAAGGACTGCAAGGTGATACGAAACCCAGGCAGGTCCCCTGGGGCCAGGCAGGAGTATGTCCACCTCACACAGGAGCCCTCCCAGGACCCCTGCAGAGCTGATGAGCAGCACTGCCGTGGACTAGTGTGGACAACCTGCAGAGCTCACCTGGAGATAAGCTCTAATACAGACTGTGGCTAGGAAGAGGAGTGGAGAGACCCCACAAAGTCTCATAGTTATGCTGCCAACACTCAAGACATGGACATGGGAATGCCTCTCCATTTCCCCTCAGCCTCTGTCAGGTGTTGCTGCTTGGGAGACACTGGGCTGGAGGAACCAGCCCTGGATTAGGAGCCAGGAGGCTAGAGTTCTTGCTCTGGCTCTGGGTGATGTTGAGCAAATCACTTTGCCACTCTGGGTGTCAGTTTCCTCATCCACATAACTATCTTCTTAATTCTTGCCCTGCTGCAATGACTAGGAAATTTAGGCTCTGAGGTCAGACAAACTTGGTTTCTAGTCAAATTCTTCCCAAAGGAACTCAATTCAGCAGAGGACACAGCCACACAAAGACAGACAATAGAGATTGGCACAAAAGCAATAATCTGGCTTCTTGCTCAATCCCGCACAGACAGTGAGTGGCAGAATGAGGACTGGAAGACAGGGTCTGGACTCTAATGTAAAGACACATCAAACAGATAGTCATACAAATAATTAATGGAATGATAAATGTGATAGGTGCTGTGAAGGAAAAATAGAGGATGTGATGAAAGCACAAAACAGATTATAACATGACAGATAAACCATGTTAAAGGTTTTGGACATTTTCCAAAGTCATAGGAAATCATTTAAGCAAGGAGTGATGGTAAGAGTCTGTTGCAATGAAGACTGGATTGGACGGACACAAGAGTAGAGACATGGAGGCCTGTTAAGAGGCTCTTGCAGTAAACCAGACAAGAGATGGTAATGGTCTGGGTTAGGTTACAGGGACGTTAGATATACAAAAGGGAAGGGAGAGGCAATGTTAAAGATGTGCCTCGAGTTACTGGAGTGAGCAATAGAGTAAATGATGGTGCCACCTACTGAAACTGGGATATGAGAGGAGGGGCAGCTATTGGGGGAGAAGACCTTTAGTTCAACTTTGGCCGTGTTGGGTTTTCTAGTTGTGATGGTAGTTATTTTGGTTGTTTTTATCTGGGCAGAATAAGCTTGCCTGTGAAATTGAGAAAGTAGTTGGATTTGTGAGTCTCTCAGTCAGAGAGGAGTGGGCTTTGGAGTCAACCCCACATAGCAACAGAAGCCACAGTGAGAGAGGCAGCCTGCCTGGCCCTAACGCAGAGCAGGGAGTAGATAGAGCACAGACTTTGAATGACATCCAATGATTTCCATTCCTTCTTTACCACTGGCCATATGACCTTGGGCAAATTGCTTCATCTCTCTGAACATAAGACTCTTCATTTGTAAAATGGAAATGATTTTAGCAACCTCACCAAATTATCATGAGAATTATACTATAATACAATTAACAACTGAAAAGACCTCATCTGCTAGATGTGATGACATTTCAGACAAACACCCTTGTAGTGTATCTTATAAGCTTGGTGTGAAGTCTAATACCAAGGCTATGTTTTTGCTTGTATTGTTTGTTTTCTGAGGGGGAGGTAATTAGGTTTCTTCACTGATTTCCGCTGGGAGGAGGTACCAGGGATTGAATCCAGGACCTCCTGGGTGCTGAGCATGCATTCTACCACTTGAGCTAGACCCTTCCCAACACCAAGACAATGTTTTTGAACAGAGTAAGATATCCAAAGCACTCATCACAGTAGAGAGACAGTATAGCTTCAGTTTCCACAGCTATTTTAGAGACAGACAATCCTGAGTTCCAGCCTGGGTTTACCACTTCCGAGTTGCATGACTTTGGGCAATTATTTCCTGAATTTCCCTTTCTGAAAAATTGGATGAATAATGAAATCAGCTTCATGAGATTGTTGCACGGATTAAATGAAATAATGATGTAAAGTACCTTGTACTTACTATGCACTCAAAATATGCCAATTATTATCTGTAATAGGGCGTCTGGCACACAGTGAGTGTTCATTACGTTTGTTCCCCTGCGTCCTCCTGGCCATTCCTCAACCCTCCACATGTCCATCTGTGTGAATTTTAGGTGCACAGGGCTCACTTGGTGTCTGTTCACAAAGGAACCAGAGCTCTCTAAGTCCTTATTCCTCACAGCACCCACAATTCAGCTCACTCCACAGCAATCTATTCTCCCTGCTTCATCCAACAAAAACAACAGATAATATAGGACATTGTCATGTTGTTCTCAAGTACCAGCTCCCCTCCCTCACTGGGAATGTAAGAGACAGAGGCTCTGGACCATATGCTCTCATCATCAGCTGTGTTTCCATGACGACCAACCCAGCATAACTAGATGTTTCGGCAGAGATGAGCTGTGACACCCAGCTCCCCACAGAATGTAGCTGACTAGCTATTATTATATTCCTTGCACTGATCTAAGGGCTAAAGCAAGCTAGATATGGCTCTGAGGGGCGAGGAAATTTGTGTTTGCATAAGTAAGAGTCTGAATTTGGGAATGCATTTGGCTATCATTGCAGCAGTAACTGCTTTGGCTGTAATAAGTTAAAAGAAATCTGAAACAAAAATTGGGTTCTAAATGCCACAACAGAGGAAGATACCTATTGCTGTATGAACAAAACAAAGATACAGACCTAATTCTTCCTAAGAGAGTCAGAGCAGATTTCATTTTAACAAAAACTTTGGCATTTGCTCTAATAAATAAAAGGGATACTATAATACTATAAATGTATTAGTTAGGATGCTTTCAACTGCAAATAGCAGGAAACCTAAAGTAGTTTAAATAATTAGGATATTTGTTATCTTCATGCTCCAGAGAACCACTTTTCCAGGGTGGGTTAATTCAGTAGCTCAGGAATATCAATAGGACCCAAGTGCTTTCTGTCTTTCCACTCTTCCTTCCTTAGTATGTCTGCAATACCTCCTCTCATGGGTAAGAGATGACCAAAAACATTTTAGGTGTCAAAAGCTGACATTTCATCTCGAAAGAAGAAGAACATTTGCTCTTGTACACCCCTTTTTCACAGTGAGGAAAATCTTTCACAACACTCCCCTTGTTTCCTCTCAGGTCCCATCGGCATGCCTTCATCATGGATTCAAAGTCAAGGGTTTGCATTTTATCCTGCAGAAAATGGAAAACTATTAAAGAATTTTCAGGAGTCACAGACTTCTGTTTTCCATAGATCGCTTAGAGAGTAATATGGAGGATGGAATAGAGGCAGGGAAGGATGAGAAGCAAAGAGGCCCGTTAGCAAACTGTTGCAAGGTCCATAGAGGAGATGACGAGGTCTGAACTAAGTTTGTGATGATAGGAATTGGAGAGGGAGATAGGAAGTCTGATGGAGGAAACCGGAGATGTTAAATTGTCATGACATTAGACACATTGATTGGCTAGAATTCTACATTGATTTCTCATTTCTGTACCTGACTAAAAGAGTTTTACCATCAAATGAGCTGAAGAACATCACAGGTGCAAATTTGAGGAAACTGATGATTAGCTCAGTTGTGTAAATACGGAGTTGGGGGGACCATGGTCTACCCAGACAGCAGGACAATATAGAGGCTGGAAGCTCAGAAAAGAGATAGGGAGCTAGGGTCATTAGTATGTGAGGGATTGGTGAAAACCAAAGGAATGGATGAGGTCACCCAGAGCAAGAAGGGAAGGGTGCCAAGGACACACCCTGGGTGAGCAGCGTTTAAGGAATGGGCCATGGGCAGGAATTCAGTGAAAAAGATGGTTTCAGAGAAATCAGAGAGGTAGAAAGAGAACCAGGCTGAATGGTGTCTAGAAAGCTAAAGGAAGAGGACTTCAAAAGAGTGTTAATCCTACAGAGGAGCTAGGAAGACAAGGGACTGGTTTCAGCTGTAATGATTTTAATGAGGACTATTGAGGTGAGACGGTGAGCAATGCAAACTCTTTCTAGAAGTCTGACTGTGAAGGGGAATAGAGAAATAATGTGATGACTGAGGCAGTTAAGGGAGGATTGTATAAATGTGGAATGAGGCTTGAGCATGTTTATAGGCTGAGCAAAGGAGCCTAGAGCCAGGGAAATGCTATACATACCCTGCCTGGCCCAGATATAGGGCAATTTTGGAACAGAACTCTAGGAAAAGTTAGAGTTCTCTCCCCAACCAGGGCTGTTCCAGGGCTCCCTAGGCTCCTCAACCAGGAGGTTGCCAGGTGTCCCTTAGCCTCTCTCTGCTCCTTCAATGACATTTATTGTTCTTAGAAGATACAGGGAATCAATCATGATCTCCACTTAATACTGGACTACTGGGAATTATGCAAAATGCCGGCTGTCTCCCAGATCACCTTATTAGTGCCTTGGGGTGGTAATTTCATGGAAATGCCTCGGAGGCAGGAATGAGCTGCCCAGCAGGGATCCTTTTACACTAGGCATCTGTCTTCTGATTTCTCAGCCTTCTTTGGGCCCAACCCAGTTGTCCCCAGGCCAGATGCTCAGGGAGCTGCACTCTCAGCCTTCCTGCTTCCTTCAGACTCACAGTGCCCTTTGCCCTGGCCAGTCACTCACTGTCCATTTTCTGGTGGCACAACTCGGACTAGGAGCAAAGAGTAGGGGGCATACCTTGGGAGGGTCAGGAGTATGTAACCTGGAGGAGACACAAGAAAAGCTTTCAACACTGAACAGATTCCTTCAGAGCCTGGAACACCCAACCCTTACCTTCACAGCCCCCCTGAAGTATTGGTGTCTCTATAGAAACTGTCTGCTTCACCACAGGTGTTGACTCCCAGGAGCCAGGTTACTGCGTCATCTCCATCACTGAGTAATTAGTCCAGGGTGGACATTGGGCCCAAGAGCTTCTTCCATAATCTTTTTCACTGCAGAACCCCAGCATCCACCACTGTACCTAGCACATGGTAGGCACTTGATAAATAGTTCTTGAATTCATTTTTTTAAATTGAGGTATGGTCAGTTACAATGTGTCAATTTCTGGTGTACAGCATAACGTCCCAGTCATGTATATATATATATATTATATTCATTTTCACATTCTTTTTCATTAAAGGTTATAAGATATTGAATATAGTTCCCTGTGCTATACAGAAGAATTTTTTTAAGTCTATTTTTATATATAGTGATTAACATTTGCATATCTCAGACTCCCAAATTTATCCCTTCCCACCCCCTTTCCCCTGGTAACCATAAGATTGTTTACTATGTCTGCAAGTCTGTTTCTGTTTTGTGGATGACTTCATAGTGTCCTTTTTTATTTTTTTTTAGATTCCACATATGAGTGGTATCATATTGTATTTTCCTGGCTTACTTCACTTAGAATGATGATCTCCAGGTCCCTCCATGTTTAGAATCCAGGCAGTGAGAGGGGCACGCTGATTGGGCCACATCAGAGACTCTAATAACCCCTTTCTCTCTTTAAGCCTCTAGTATTTGGAGATGGGCAAGAAAGAAGTGGATGGTTGTCCTAATTTGAAGGCCCTGGCTATGGTCCTCCCTCTATTGGTTATTGTTGCTTCTCTGGCTGACGGTGATTAACCATTGATGACCTCTGTGAGGCAGATTTCCAAAAGTAGGCTTTGTCATGGAGAACCTGTGGGAGTTCTTTGGGAGGGAACTGCAGGAACCTCCCCACTGCAGACAGAGTTGTCTGACACATCAGTCAAGAGTCCAGTCAGGAAGCAGACACCACATTCAAAAGAGTAACCAAAGAGACTGTAATGAATGGACTGGTGGCAGAGGAGTGGACAAGGTTAAAGGAGCCACCCAGGACTACTGAAGCACCCAGGGGGAGTCGGGGGGAAGCCTTTACCACTACTAAGCTGGAAGAGATATAGGGAAGGAATGGTTAACCACAGGAGAGGGCTGTATCCATAGGAAGATGAGTGAAGCTACTGTAAACTTGTGGCCCGGCATGGAGGGAATTGGGGCTAGGGATAAATATCTTTCCTCCTATCCTCTCATCTCTTACTGATGTTTCCTATTGCCTAGATCCAACTGGAAGCCAGATGGCAAGGGAGCCTAGCGATAAGGTCCGTAGAAGTAAACCTCCCATGCCACGGAGAAGGGCAGGGCAGGGAAGGGTGGAGAATGGAGCTGGAGGGGCAAGTGGATGAAACCCGGCACATGTGACATGGAAGATGGGGCTCTGCTCTTCCACGCTCCCTAGGCCATGGCTTCAGGGTGATCGCAGCAACTCTGCTGTCCAAGTTGTTTACGTCTAGTGTACGTTCTGATTAAGCAGCAGCTGTGCCACCTAGCTGTTAAATATTTACTTTGAATATCAACCCTGGGTACACTTTACATCTTTTTAATGTTGGAGTCTCCTGTCTGGCAGGCGGCCCTATTGGACAAAACAGCAATAAGAGGACCCAAGTGTCCAAATTGTCTGTGACATTCACTTCACCTTCAGGGAATACACAGAAACTTTCAGCTCTGAGCACTGGGTGTGCAGACTATTCCACTGCACCTCTTCTTCTATCTGGCCTGCCATCTCCCTCCAATAGTCTTCTCTTCTGCTCAGTTAAACACTGAAGTTATTTCAGTAATTTACTGCCTAAGCAGACATCCAACTGTAGAATAGAATTCTGGTCTCTTCTTGTAGGCAACTCTAATGTCTACAAAGGGGTCTTTCAGAGCTCCTCCTCCATGCCCCAGCACTTGGCTTCAGGCAGAGAAGAAAGAGCTCGCTCACCATGGAGAAATGCTGCAATCTCCACAGGTCAGCTACCCTCAAGAAATCTCTGTTGTTTCCCCTATTCTGTATGTTAATAAATTTTGGAAAGGAGGTTATTGTGGTGGAGAGGTGGTAGATGGTGGCAGCTGGACAAATTCTGTACCCTCTTTGCAAGCCCAGGAGAAGAGTGATGGGTATGCTGTTAAACCTCCAAATGTAGGCTGCTCTCTTTAGAAGGTTAGGTGTTTAATTTTTTTTTCCTTTTGCCAGCTATCAGCTTTAGTGTGACTGTAGGGAAGTAGGAAAAGAGTCACCAACATCTTATTAAAAAAATAATTCCTGCTCTTGCAAAAAAATTTATTATTATTATTTTGTATTAAAGTCTAGTTGATTCACAATGTTGCATTACAAAAATTTTTAAATACTATAAATATGGATGTAATATAGAAAGTACAAAGCTCCCATAATCCCAGTTCTCTGAACAAACACCAGTGCTAGCAGTTTGATGTATATTCTTCTAGGCCCTTTTTTGCAATGCATACACATTTTATTAACTTTAAAAAACAGGATCTTAGAGTGTATATACCATTTTGTAACTTCCTTTTTTCACTCAATAGAATCTCTGACACATTCATAAAGATTCTCACTGTCAAAGTCTGGAGTTAAAAATACTGAAAGGGAGAAAGCCAGAATGTAGTGTTGAATTAGAAATTGATGGAAATCAATGAATTTCAATATATGTGGATAGATGTAGAAATATACATATAAGTGTCTATATGTGAGCGTGCACACACACATGCACACACACACAGATATACATTTATATATATACCCTAGCTGCCTAGTCTTAGGGTCTGGAAGCAGTGATATCCAAAACACAATGAGCATACCTAGCACTCAGTTTTTGGTTTCTAAAAAAACATTCTCCAATAAAGGAACTAGGGCTCCTTAGAGAAATGGTTGATTTCGGGGCTCAGTGAGGGAAAGCACAAGATGAACCCAGAACCTCTTTTTGTACCAGAAAGTAAGGAAATGCTCAAAAACCAACAGGGACAATTCAAAAGCACAAAGAAGCAAGCTTGTGGGGAACCCCAGCAGCCAAATCTAGAACAATTTGCACATTAAAATAAATAATGATAATAAAAGAGTATAATCCACTACATAAAGCAGGAAACAATGAGTGCATATATAAATAAGTGAGTAAATTGAAAGCTTGAAGAAGAACAGTATATTTGCATAATTTCAGAACACATCCCCACAAAATACTTACTAGTTTAAAAAGGGGAGTTGTTGCTCACTGGATAGAGTTTCAGTTTTGCAAGATTAGAAAGTTCTAGAGAGCTGCTGCACAACAATGTGCATATAGTTAATGCTACTGTGCTGTACACTTAAAAATGGTTAACATCGTAAATTTTATGTTTTTAACCACAGTAAAAATACTTATTAATTACAAAAGGAAAGTAATTTTTCAGTGGAGAATTCTGCAAGACACCACCTTAACCAAGTGATCAAAGTGAAACCCTGTACCACCTGATAGGATGCAATGAGAACACAGCATCATTCCTGTGATATATCTGCCAAAGATGCAGAACCTAAATCTCAGGCAAATCTAAATTGAGGGACATTTTACAAAATAACTGAACTGTAATCTTCAAAAGTGTCAAGGTCGGGAATGTCAAGGAAAGACAGAACTATGTCAGATTAAAAGAGATTAAAGGGGTATGACAAATAAATGCACCATGTGATTCTCAACTGGCATGCTTTTCTGTAAATGATCTCATTGGAATAATTGGTAAAACTTGCATGCGGCCTGAAGAAACTCACATAGGTGTAATGTGTCAATACTAAGTTCTTGATTTTTTTGATGTACTGTGGTTAAGTAGGAGACTGTTCTTGTTTTTAGAAAATACGAAGTACTCAGTGGTACTGGATCAAGTCATTGTGTTCTTCCCAAATAGTTCAAGAGGATAAAAGTTATTTTGTGTATGTTGAAATTCATCTGGTTCCACCAATACTTCTGTAGGTATTATTCTTGCAAACTTTCTGTAGGTTTGAGGTTTAAGAAAAAAAATTAGTACTCTTCTGAAGAGTGTGGCACTAAAATGCTGATTAGAATCCATCTACCGGCAAGATTGCTGGTAGAGGCTTCCCTGTAGCTTCGCCATAGGCAGAGAGCTGGCTTGTTCATTGGAGAATCTCATTCCTGACTTCCAGAGCATCTGGTTTCCCTTCAATTCCCGAGAGTACTTTCCAAGGTACTGCAGGGAAATCAACTTGCTTCTTGTTGGTGTCCCCTCTATAACTACCTTTGTTTGATTTCTCCCACAAGCAGAGCCTGAGACAAGCACTTGGGTGCAGTGGTGTATCTAGGAGATGATTCCAGGAAGTAGGAGTAAAGAAGCAGAGAGAAATAAGTCAAGGGAAGAAGGAAAGGTCACTATAAGGGTAAGTTATTGAGGTTATTGCCTCAATTATTGCCAGGGGCTGGAGAAATGTCGAACAAACCTCCCATAACTGTCTGCCTGGAGTGCTGGATGCTGGAGAACTTACACACTCTTTAATTCTCCTTTGGTTGAGGACTGCCTCTCAGTAGCATACATTCAGTCTCCCACAAAACACACTTTCACTTCCACATGAGCCAAGCAGCTCTTGCAGCATCAGAGAAGCCCCAGGGCAAGAAGAGAAGAGATGCAAGTCACATGCTGTCAGGGCAGGCAAGGTTGAGCTGTGGCTGGAATCAGGTGGGCTGAGGAGATGTGAGTGAGGCATCCCAGGCACCTGCTGGAACAGCTTTACCTTCCTCCACTTTCTGAAGGCAGTCTCCTCACCTGCTTTTTCAAGTTCAGACTGTCATCAAAGATGGAGTTTCTAGGGTTTTTTGGGTTTTGTTTTTATTTTTTAATTGAAGTATAGTTCATTTACCATGTTGTGTTAGTTTCTGGTGTACAACATAATGATTCAGTTATACATATATATATTCCTTTTCATATTCTTCTTCAATATAGATTATTACAAGATATTGAATATGGAGTTTTTGTTTTTATTGATATTATCTTTTATGTGGGCTAATTTCTGAGTAAAGGAGAGGAAAAAGAACTTGATTTTGCTATCTTGTAATCAGAAGTTGGCTAATTGATACTTGTAATTTATTCAATACTTGCTCTGCTGGGAGAGATCCCCAAGCACTGTACCCAGCCTTCCTAATTATCTTATTTCCCAGGATTTCTCTGGCATTGCTGGGTTATGAAATGGGATTTGCTCATCCTAGGCAAACCACAGGTTTGTCTCCTTCCATCCAAGAAGGAACGCAATACAGGCTCTACAATTTTCACAGAAACCTGTCATCTCTGGTCCTGTCGATCTTATATTTTAAGTCTATAGATATTCCTGTAGTCATCAGATGGATAGTACAAGCCCTTACCAAGAAGCAAAACTTAGAACTGAGTGCAAACTACCTTTTTATAAGAAGCACAGTTGACATAGAAAAGACCAAGTAAGAGAGAGACTGAGAAACAAAGGTGCCACTCTCAGATAAGATCGGATCCTCTCTTACACACGTTCTCTTTTGTAGCATTTTATACTATTAGGATTAAATAATTGACTGTGAAATCAGTTGTCTGATGTCTAGCCTTCCCCCATTATAAGATAAGCTCTATGGAAGTAGAGATGTGTTATCATCTAAAAACTGTTTCTCAGCACATAATAAATAGTTGGATTTCAATAAATATTTGTTGGGTATATGCTTTCAGTTGCAAGTGACTGAAGCCCCAACTGAAGTTTGCTTTAAAATACATTTAGAGATAGGATAGGTTCCCAGCTTGGTTGATTCGGCAGCTCAACAATATCATAAGAATCCTGGTTCTTTACAGCTGTCTGCATGGCATCTTTGACATTGACTTCATCCATCAAGCTGCAAGATGACTGTACAAGTTCCAGGCATTACACAAAATGCAGAGGAAGAAGAGAGAACATCTCTCTATGGCTCTTTCTTTGAAACAAAGAATCTTTTCCCAGAATCCTCCAGTGTTCTTCTCAGCTCTCATTGGCTGGAATTGGGTCATATGCATATTCCTGGGCTAATTGTGGCCAAGGGGTAAGACTACCATTAGACAATCTTAGTCAGCCAGGCCTCTCCCTTGGAGCTAGGAGCAACATTAGCTTCCCCTGATGCACACAGATGCATGAAGAAGTGGGTAGCAAAACAAAATCATAATTTTGTTAAAATGGAAACTGTAGGCAACAGAGAGTGTCCACTATGGGTTCACACACCATAGAACTGTCCACTTAGCACACTGCAATTCAAATCTGCTAGCCTGGGCCAGACAACAGTCTCTGTAAGAGACATGGGCTGCCCTCCCTACCCCCCCCCCCGAGGTAGACTGCTCCCCAAAAACATTTCTCCTCCCTCTTTCTTATTACCCACCTCTCCACTGAGTTCTGGAATCAGCCCTGTGGGCACAGCCTGAGTGTCCCTTGAGGTTTTTGCCACACTTCCATGGAAAACACAGTGTCTGCTCTTGCTCATTATCCTTATATAAGAATTTGTGATGAATTTCTCCTTGAATTATAGGTTTGTATCTATGGACAAACATCCTCTCACCACACAAGGACAATTACACAATCCATTATCATTCTTTCTTACAGCAATGAAACTTAAGAGCTATGTGTAGTGCTCAACAGTCATGATGATCTCATCCCAGGCTCTTGGTACCATTATGTCTCTCCTCTCTTATACTGTGTCTAAGATCTGGCTGTTTTCTTATGTAATAAGTTGATTCTGGGAAAGACTGGACCCCAAGATTTTTGAGCCCTCCAGGAGAGACCAGTTTCCCCTTGAGTCAGCAATTGCTATCCCAGATTACACATCTTAATTTGATTTGAATTTGATTTCTAAAGCTTAGTGACAAGACATTGGACATATACTCAAGTCAGATGCTTGTGATTGTCTTTGGGGGACCATAAGGCCAAAAGACACCCTTGTGGGCATGCAGGAGATAGTCCCTGAAGGGAATGGATAAATTGATACTGCCATTGTTAATCCTCATGGCAAGAGTTCAATTCTTTGGTTGGAAGTAAGTTCTGGTGAGTCACTTCCATAGACTGGGGTAAGGGAGAAAATTCCTTCTCTCTCTGGAGCCTAGGGCGAGCTTGGCTTCTTCTCTGAAGTGGGGACATTCCGGGAGGGTTCCTGATGATGATCAACTCCAACTCCTGCACAGTGAGACCAGGACTGGAACACAGCAGGGAGATGGACCAGTAGGGGATCCTGAGGAAGAATCGGAGTTTGCGCAGTCATAGGAAGAGATGGCCCTGTGTTACTCTTCTCTTTCTTTATTCTGGAGTCATCATTCCTCTCTCTGTAAATATTATGGGCTGGTCTCTGCTGGGATATGGGACACTGAAGAGAAGATCTTGTCTCAGATTTGGGCCAGAGAAGCCAAAAGGAGAGTCGTTCCCTTCATGAAACTCAAACACTGTTGGTAGTAGTTGCCAGCAAAGGACTGCTGCGCCTGTGGAGCAGCAACCTCGCCTGTCATTATAACAGAGGCAGCAGTTTGGCTGCATGGAGAGAAGGCCAGAGTGAAGAAATAGGAATAATTCTCCCTCTTGTCTTCCTTCCCTCTCTTTTCTTCCTTATTCCCCTTCTTCCTGCCTTTTCCCCTCCCTGTCCTCTACTTTCTTCTTTTCTCCTGGCTCTCCTCTCACCTCTTCCATCTTTCCCCCATTCCTTTTTTTTAAATAGGCAATGTATTCACATGGTCTTAATGAAAAAGTATAAAAAGTATGTACCCCAGACATCTAGGCAACCAATCCCCTCCCCACCCTCATTACTAGTTTCTTTTGAACTCTTTCAGGATTATCCTATGGATATGACAGCAAGGATAAATATAGAAATAGTTTACTCTTGCACAATGCAGGGGTTAATCCGCACATGTTTTCTAGGTGGCCCTCCACACCCACGGTTCCTCCACATCTGTGGATTCAAACAACCATGGACCTCATAGCACTGGAGTCTACAGTATTACAAAACACCCCAGTATAAGTGGACCTGTGCAGTTCCAACGCGTGTTGTTCAAGGGTCATCTGTAATACATATACAGTTTTTTACTCTATTCTATAAAAATGGTAACATACTCTACTTACTGTCCTGCATTTTAAAAATTCATTTAACAATATACCTTAGAGATTCTTGCATAGCAGTACATAAAAAGCTTCCTCATTAAAAAAAAATAGCTAGATGGTATTTCATTGCATAGGGACATCATATTTTATTTAATCTTTTCCTTTCACCAACAGTGCATATTTCATTTCCCATGTGGGTAAATATATCTATTGGAGAAATTCCTAGGTGGACTTGCTGAGTGAAATGGTATGAATATTTGTAATTTTGATGTATGGTGCCAAATTGAGGAGGGACCTATTCTTGAACACATATGGACTAGCACCCTGAAACATTCTCAGGAATAACTAGAAGAGCCCATAAAGAAATTTTTTTTCCAGCAATTAATTTATGGGACTCAGTGGCTTGGGCCTAACAATTTGGGTTAGGATTTTATCTCCTGAATAGTGGTTATTTATTATTATAAGTCCCCTAGTGACAGAATGCCAGGTAGCCTCCCAAATCCATTCTCCTCATCTTTCATAGCAAAAGAGGGTAAGCGAGGCAAATGGCCATCCATTTCCAGGCTAATTCGCAGCTGGATGTGGCCTTGTGACTAAGTCATCACCAACACACTATGAGTGGAAGTGAAGGATGCCACTTTGCCTCACTTGTTTAAAAATAATCACTTGCTCTGGACTTCTCTATCCTCTTCTCACGAACTGAAACATGTATGGGTCACACATGGCCCTTCTTTGACCATGCAGAGGAAGACAATGGCACTGAGAATGGCAGAACAATAAGGAAGAAACTTGGGACCCTTAATGACTAAATGGATCAGAAGGGCTCAGCCACTCTGGCTTGCTTACCTTGGGTTCTTTTGTAAGAGAGAAATGAACTTCTATTTTATCTAAGTCATTATATTTTGGGCCCCTTTGTTATAGCAACCTAGCCTTTACTCTAACATCTATCCAATTATTATCATTATTATTATCTGGAAATAGGCTCTCTCTTGGAGTGTTACCCTCAATGTCTAAGCCAAATTATTTACTTATATATAGTCTGCCTATCCAAAAGGACAGATAAGAGATAAGCAAGGGCCTTCCACCGAGTAGGCAATCCCTTTCTTCCTTCCTTTCACAATATTTATTGAGTATATACTATGTGATAGGCATATTGCTAAGTGCTGGGGATATATTGGTGGACAAAACACACACTGTCCCTGCCTTTCCAGTCTGGTAGCAGAGACAGACATTATTTAAACAGTCACACAAATAAATATAAAGTTACAGAAGTAATGAGTATAAGGGAAAGCAATGTTAGAGGAGATTGGAGAGGTAGGCAGTGGCTAGATCAAGCAAGATGGTAAGTCTGAGTGGTCTGCACCAAAAGTAGCTGCTGAAAAAGCTGGTCTCCTAGTCAGATTGACTGCCCGCCCATGCTGATCCCATTTCATTCACTTAACAAATATTTATTAATCAACTAAGTAGCTGATAGACATGAGGGAGCCCTTCTGGTCTTGGCAAGACATAGTGATTGGATCTTAGGAAAACCTTAGGCATTAGTGCACATATTCCTTGGAAAAGAGAAATTCTCCAGTTAAGGTTGGGAACTTTTCTGGGAAGGCATGAGTTTCTACTCAATGAAGGTGTTCAAGCAGAAGCAGGATTAGTGCCTCATAGAGAAACAAAATTTGGAATTTAGAGACAGAACATAAGGTTTGGAACCCTGATGTTAAACAATTCTCACAAAGTCAGCAAGGAGTAGCAGAGCTGGAGCAGGAAGCCACAGCTTCACACAATTTTAAACTGACTGTCCTTGCTAAGGCCTTCCCCTCTCTGTGGCTAGGAGGGAGCTGCTGCCACGTGCCCCACCAGGGTCCCTTAACGGGTCCAGGCTTCACCTCTGCTGGTGCAGCCTGAGTTTGAGAAAGAATTTCCCAGGGTCTGGCAGAGGCCTGTAGGTATTTTCCCCTGCCTCCAGGAAGCCCCAGCTCAACCTCACCATTCCTCAAATATCTCCAGGGAAGCTGAGGAGGATTGTGGGTTTTCCATCAATATCACTGTCCAGGGAACAGCGAGATAATGGAATGGAAAGAGGACTGGATGAGAAATCTGGTTACAGATCCCTCATGTTGACAACTCACTTTCCCTCAGTTTTCTAGGCTGTAAGACAGGATATAGAAGGGGAGGGGAGCTTTCCCTCCAAGACCCCTTTCTGCTCTAACACTTGATAGTGGGAGTTCTCAATGTGTATTCCCCAGTCAAACAGCATCAACAACAGTGGGGTCCCTCAGTTTGTGAACCACTGTTTTACAGTATGGTCTATGGTACCTAGTGCCTCTCGAGCCTGTATCCTTTCCCCTGGCAGAACGTGTGATGGTGTGGGAGGCTGCTGCTTGAGACTGTGCAGAATATGCTTTGCACAACTCCAGGGAGTAGCCTTCACATTGCAGACGTTCTAGATTTGTAGAGCTGTTAAGACAATTTTCTGGAAGACAGCAGTAAAGTGCCTTGAAGAAGGGACATATTTTTTCAATTAGATTGGAGGTGAAACTGGCAGGTGCTGGAATTTGGGGTTAGAAGCTGGAGCAGTCTGAGCTTGCCCATAAGACTATCCTCATTCTCCAGCTTTCTGGGTGTGAGCCTCTGCTGCTGCCCTTGTATTTTCAAAGCCTAAAAGGAGAGATTGAGGGAAAAAAAGAGTCGGGGAGGGTATAGCTCAATGGTAGAATGCATGCTTAGCATGCACAAGGTCCTGGATTCAATCCCCAGTACTTCCACTAAGAACACAAATAAATAAACCTAATACCTCCCCCACTAATAATAATAATAATAATAATAATAATAATAATAATAATAATAATAATAATAATAATAATAAAAGAGATTCCAGTGGAAACTTCCTTCTGTCACTGGCTCTCCTCCAGAAGGCATTTGTTTCAGGTCCAGCGATTCAGAAATGGAAAGACCCTTAGAGACTTCCTCACTCAAAGTTTTCCTTTTCCAGATGAGGAAACTGGGGCCCAAAGAGATTAAGCAATTTGCTGAAGGACACAGAGAGTTAGTGGCAAAGCCAGGATTAGACCCAGGTCTTTATTAGAGATACAGCTCTGTTATAATCTGCATTCAATATGGCTCCAGCCCAAATTCTGAGCATGTTTCTTCTGTCAATTCCACCTTTCATATCTACCTCCAACACACACACACACACACACACACACCCTCAGGCTCCTACTGTTCCTGCTATCTTCCTCTGCAAACCAGATAAGACGAAAGGATGTGAAATGCAGTCTTCCATAAAACCCATGGGACTGAGATCAGCTTTGAGGACAGTCTTGGGCAGTACAGGGAGTTGCATTTTAACTGGGAGCAAAGCCTCCATAGGTAAAGGGAAGGTCCACTGGCTTATTTTAGGCATTCAGAGCAGCTAGGGAAGGCGTGCAGGGAATGGAAAGTTTCCAGGCCTCTCAACCTTCCACCCGTATATGGTCAAGTGAAGCCCACCCTGCCAGCCTAGAAGAGTCTCAGGGCCTTTGCAGCGACCGCCCATTGCCGTCCATGCCAAATTTGGGAGGCAGCAGATTTAATTCCTTAACTCAGCTCTGAGTCAGAGGTGGCCCAAGCTTCAGAGCCCAAGCCAGTGCTGTTAGGGATAAAACTGCAAACTTCTCCCCCCAGGCTCCAACCACATCATCCTTGAATTACTAAGGGCCATAGCGGAAAATCAGAAATTCTCCAGCAGCCTCTGCAGCAGGCTTCCTCCCCAGGGACAGTGGTGTTTCTCTGTGGCTCTGAGCCCCACACGTGGGAAGCATTGTCCTTCTCTCCCTTGCTGAAGTATTTCTAAATTGGGGAACAGAGAGGGTAAGTCTGAGTTGGGGGTACAGAAGGAGAGAGAGAAATGGGTTTGCCCCAACCAAGCAACCATCTGGGAACTTCTGGCTGTAAACATAGTCAATTCAGGTCACAGAACCAGCTCCCCAGGGCCCAAAGCCTCATGGGAGAATCACAGCATCACAGATTCAGCACCTGGAGATGGTCCCAGCTACTGCAAGCTTTAGAGGATGATATTCAACATGTCAATGAACTCAACTGTCATATCCACAGACTCCGCTCATTGTCTTTGCAGCCAAGGGTGGCCCTGCTTTTACCATGTGACCCTACCTTCCTTTGGCTACAACTGACTGGGAAGTGGAAAGCTGACCTCAAGTGTAACAAATCCACAGGCTGGCCAATGACCTACAGTATGAGATGGCACAAAAAGAGGGGGTGGGATAACTGTATTTCCTCCTTTAGAGATTTAAACAGAAACACTGAGAGAATGAGATATTTAGCTAGCAGGAGCAGACATTCAGGGATTATGATTTTGAGACAGCCAGGGCAACTATGATGAACAGGAAAGAGTTTTAAGGAAACAGAAGTTACAAAGAATCAGAAGCTATGAGTAGAGGCAGTGGTGAGAAAATGGAGCTGACATGTAGATATGCAGATCCTCGAGTCACATTCACAGACCAGTGCCATGAAGGTTCATGGAAACCCTGTTGTTAAGGGCCCGTTGAGCCTCTTTAGATCCAGAGCAACCTTCTAGGCCTCATGGCCCAGCCACACGACAATACGGGTCCTCTCCTTAGATTGGATAAGTTTGTCTCCCTTCTCATCTCTCTCTCTCACTCATAACAGACACATTACTTTAGATAAATTGAATGTTTCTTCGTTCCCAACAACTGAAAGAACGAAGCATAGCCTGAGCTCAGATTTTTAATAAACGTAATGATTTAAATAGAAGGCAGGACAATGTTGAAAGAGCAAAATAAGATCACCTACCATGCTTCCCTATTTAATAAATAACTAATAATGGTAGTAGCTTTCGTGTATTAGATATATACTTCGATGTATCCTTGTACACATTTGTACACAACTGCGATTATGGTGAACATATGTTTTGCTTTTGACTTTCACTGGCTTTTTGGGACTTCAGGAGATATTTAGAAGAAACATGTGGAAGAAATGAGGATTCAGGGAAGACCTCTACCTTTCTGACCTGTGTCATTTTATACACACACACACACACATACATATACATACATACACACAGATACATACTTTATATATATATATATATCTGTCCAACACTGTAGCCACTAGCCACAGACTATTTAAATTTAAATTTAAAATTATTAAATGAGGTAAAATTTAAGTTTCTCAGTTACTAGCCACATTTCAAGTGCTCAACAGCCACACGCAGTTAGTGACTACCATATTAGCACAGATATAGAACATTTCCATTATTGCAGAGAGTTCCACTGGACATTGGTAGGAGAGACTCTTCCACTATGCTCTATCCTACAGGGGTAGGAAAACTTTTTCTGTAAAGGGACAGATAGTTAATATTTTAGGCTTTGAAAGCCCTGTGGTCTCTGTTGCAGCTCTTCAACTCTGCCAATGTAGTGTGAAAGCAGCCCTAGATAAAATGTAAGCAAATGCCCATGGCTGTGTTCCAATAAAACTTTATTTACAAAGGAAAGGCAGTGAGCCACATTTGGCCCACCTACCATTTGGAGTATCCTTGCTTGACCACATCACCCTATTTGTTTGCTTCACAGCACTAAGCATTTTGTAAGAATTACATCTTCATTTTTGAATTGTCTTCCTCCCCACATTAGACTGTAAGCTCCATGAGGACAGAGACTGTGTCTGTTCTGCTCATCACAGCAAATTCAATACTGACAGCACGTACTTAATTGATATTTGTGGACTGAATGAGTGAATAACGATGTTGCCCTTTACTGGACTAGGGAATGCCTGAGAAGGCACAGTTCTTTAGAGAAGATAATGCGCTCCCTTAGGGACATGCTAGTTGTATTATAATTGAGTTCCCTTAGGGACACGCTAGTTGTATTATAATTGAGTTCCCTTAGGGACATGCTAGTTGTATTCTCTCTGGGGTACTTTTCACCTTCAAACTTCTTTAAGCCTCATTAGTGTGGAAGCCAGTGATATTTTTCAGGAGCAGGACAGAGTTACTGCTTTTTGGACCCCCTCCCTGGGAGGCTGTAATTGGAGGCCCAGCCATGGGGAAGATTCCCTGGGGCGTGAGCCATGAGCCAAAGGAGCGGGACTTGAGCCTGGCCTGGCCCTCTGCACATTTGTCAGTGTTGGCTCCAAGAACTTAGATTCTTTTCCCTTTTGGTTTGCACTGAACGAATTAGAAAGACCAAGTCTGTGACCCAAGGAATTACTCAAGGTAGAATTTTCCAAAATTTCATTCATTCATGTGCCCCTGCACAGTTTTTATTGCATTTCCATACCACCCCAAAACAGGTTTACTGAATATTTCCAACCCTTTCAAAATCTTTAAAATGTTTAGATCAGATGGGGTCACTCCTTGCTCAAAAATCGCCAGGGACTTCCCATCTCAGAGTTAATTTTAAGAGTTCTCAGCACAAGCCTACAAGGACCATACACTTTAGCCCTTGAAACTTCTCTGACCTCATTTCTGCCACTCATTCAGTCCACTCACCCACACTGACCACTGCGTATTCCTAGAACATTCCAACGCAGCTGCTGCTTCAGAGTCTTGGTTCAACCTGCCCAGAATGCTTCACTCCTCACAATCATCTCTCAAGCCTTTTCTGACCACCTGGTACAAAACTGCTCTTTCAAATACATTTAAGAATCAGCTAGAAAAATTTGACACACATACACAAACAAAACAAAAACCTTGTCTATGTATTGTTTGGGATTGCATATATTTCTAGAATAATTTAGGAGAACTGACACCTTTATAATATTGAGTCTTCTTCCTATCCATGCTACATCTCATTGTTACTATTTTATTTTATTTTTTCATTAAAGCTTTACAATTTTCTTGATAAAGACCAGGAACATAGCTTTTGTTAGTTTGTTTCTAGATGCATAAAATTATGTTGCTTTTGAAAAGAGGATCTTTTTCTAAAAATTGTATTACATTAGATAATGTTTTTGCTGTTATATCATTTTAATATCTTGTTATGTCAAGTGCTATGACCCTATTTTGAATATTTTTTATTTGTGCCTTTCTCTCTCTCTTTTTTTTTTCCAGATGACTCTTACTGGTATTAGAGAGGTGTCAAAGACCTACTAGCACCCAGCAGATATTCTTTCTGATGTAATCAAAAGTGTTGAAAAAGGAAGTAATTAAATATTATTTAATTATGGTGTTTATATGAAATCTTTAAGTCATTTTACATTCCAACAAGGCCATACTGGGAAACATTGATTTGTTAAATGTCACAACCAGAATGAAGTACCTTTTGAGTTATCAGTTGCTTTGGCTCACCTCTGGGCCTGTCTTTAGCTCAGGAGGTGTTAAATGGATGCTGAGCTAAGAGAAATGGGTGTGGAGGGTGCCTAGGGGAAGTGGGGGATCCCAGAGTCTGGATAAACGGAGGGGCCTCCCTCCCCTCTGCGTCCTGCTGCCCATACCGCTTCTCTGAGCAGCTGTGCCCACGGAGGTATTCCCCAGGGTATGTTTCGAGGGTGGAGGGAGCAGCCAGTGAGGGCCTCCCCAACTTCCCCACCCAGGCTCTGGATGGGAGGCAAGAAACGGGGGCTTCTTAGAACTGTCAGAATTTCCTGGAAGCCGATGAGAGCTGGGGCCATCTGGCTTTCTACAGCTGGCTTTCTGGTGGTGTTTGGGACCTGGAGGAGGGAGGCCCCTCTGGGGACATAAGCCCACTAGCTATAAACGCTGAGGCCCTGTGGGTGTTCGTGTTGGACTGAGAAGGAGACTTTCAGCCCTGGCTTTTCCACTCTCACTGCTGGTCATCACAGCCCCACACCCCCATCCCCTGGGCAGTCTTTGTTGCCCATACTTGTCAACTCAAACTACAACTTCTGAGAAATATGATCAATTTAAAGCCTCCATCTCTGAGAAACCCTTGAACTGAGGAAGGCAGGAAGCCACAAGCTTCTGGGTGGGCAGAGCCTACCTGGCTCCCCCACCCACCCCCAGAGGGGAACGCAGCTGTTCTGAGTCATCAAAGAAGCCTAACAAATAACACCTTCTTGCAGGCTAACACCCTCAAAAAGGCAGGTGCAGGTCAGTTGACAGCTGGCCTGAGGGCGCTGAGAAGAATGCAGACTTTGGGGCTATAAGGCCCAGGTTCCAGCTCTCCCACCTCCTGGCCGTATCTCTCTGATGACCTCTCTCAGTTGTGAAAGCCAAGTGACATTATGGTCGAATGTGTGATCATACTTTTTAAAAATATGTGTAAGTGAATACACAGTAACGTAAAAGAGCTTGTGTTTGTATATGCTGTGTTAATTATGGTACTGCTAGCTGCTGCAATGAACAAACCTCCAGATGTATAAAGACTCAAATGTAAAAGAAGTTCATTTCTCCCTCGAGTAAGTTCAAGGTGGTTTGGCAGGTAGCCCTTTTCCCCTTAGTGATTCAAAGACCCACAGTCCTTTTATCTAGTGGTTCTGCCATCCCCTGGGGCTTCAGAAGACAGAAGGAGAACTGGATGTGGAAGAGTCAGGCTCAATTCCTGAAAGTTTGGCCCTGAAATGATATATGTCCTTTCTGCTCACATTCCACTGCCAAAAACTATATGCATGGCCACACCTGGGTGCAAGGATGGCTAAAATATGCAATTCCTGCCCAGGTAGCTGCTTCCTGGCACCCATTTGTATCGTGGAGAAGGAACTGAAATTCTGGAGGACATGCCAAATGTGCCAAAAAAAAAAAAGTCTGGAGAATATACACTAATCTATTAACCGGGGTTACCTATGGGGAGTGAGGTTAGAGAAGATGGAGAGACTTTCACTTTTTAAACAAGTAATATTTTATAAGCACATGTCAACTGTATAATTAAGAAAAGAACAAGAATGATGAGCAGCTTCCTCATAAATTTCTGAGCAAATACATGTTATGTGTTGTTACTTTTATCACTGTTCTTTTGTCCAGTCCTAGAGTCAGAAATACACCCAAGAAAAGAAGGCTCCTATTACCTGTCCCTTATTAGAGGCAGACAGGTTTTAGGGTGGGAGTTTTATGGGGGAAAGCAGAGATTTTTTTCCCCTTAATTTTTTTTCATATTCATACCAAAGAAGACTTCAGAGAGGATACAAATTTAGGAAGACGTGGAATGGTAGACTCTGAAGGACATAGAGGGAAACACTTCATACACATTTCTGTAAATACATAATGTATTTACAACACATGTGAAAACATAAACGTAGTTCTCAAAAAAAAAAAAAAAAAGAGATGCCAAGTCTTAAATCTTTGCCAGATGAAAAGGCAACTCAAGTTTTCTAACTTTATTTGAACACAAATTATTTAATATTTTGCATGTAGAGAATAAGAGGTAATCATTAGCATGAAAAAGGAGAAGAAAAAGATTTACAATCAATACTGTAGAGAAAGAAAGCAAAATTACAAATGGCAGCCCACTCTTTAGATGTGTATTAGAGGGACAGGGAGACAGATGAGGAGAGAATCAATGGAGAGAGATAACAGGGAGGGTAAAAAGGAGGATCTGTGAAGGCTGCAACTATTCCTAGGGCCTGCAGCAGGTGACAGCCTCCAAGGAAGAGTAGAGGAGTCTGGGTCTGGTCAGAATCATTAATTCATTAAAAAAAATTGTTATTGTGTGCCTATATGGGCCAGGACTCTTCCAGGTACTAGAAATGCAGCATTGAACAAACCAAAATCTCTACCCTCATGGAGTTTGTTTTCTAGAAGAAGGCACAATAAACAAGTGAAGCCAAAAGTACATGAGGTATCAGGTAGAGAGAAGTGCTTTAGATAAAATTAATGCAGGCAAGGGAGATAGGAATTGCAGAGAAGAGGTGTGGAAGGGAAAGATAGATGTGTCCGTGTTATTTTATGTAACTGGTCTCATGGTCAACAAAGACCTCACTGGTAAGGAGCCTTTTGAGCAAAGGCCTGGAGAGACCCATGTGACCTAGCTTGCAAAAAATGAATGTAGAGGATGCTGCTGGTTGTCCAGCCAACATCCAGATATTCCTCCCTTCTCTCTAACAGAACCCCTCCCCACTTGCCACGATGTGTCTGGGTGACCAGGAGAAAGTTGGACTCCATTTCTGACTCCAGAGGTGGATCCCAGTTAGTCTAAGCCAATCCTGGCAATTCAACCTCACTTAGCAGTAACCAGTTCAGGAAGCCAGGCTTAAGCCAATTAACACAGGGAGAATCCCCCTGGTCACTATCATTGGTTCAAGGGTAGGTATAACCTAAGATGGCCTAAACAGATTGAAAGAAGGGATTTATATTTCTATTTGGGGGAGGAGGTTTTTTTTCTCTGCTGTGATAGATGTGAACAAGGAAGTATTTTGTCACAGTTGCTCAGGACATGGTGACACAGCCATCTCTAGACAATGAAGGAAGCCAGCCTGCAGACGAAGCCAATACAAAGGAGAGGGCAGAGCTCAGAGAACTGCAGAGAAATGGAGTCAGAGCCCTGATTATTCCATGTGTGGAGCCTGTACTCCTTCAAGCCTCCCTATTATAGAAGATGAAGAATCTCCTTACTGTTCACACCAGTTTGAGTTAGATTTTCTGTTCCTTGGTGTTTAAAGATCCTTAACTATGACAATAAAAATAATAGCAGTAATATTTCTTGAGCATTACCTTGTGCCAGGCCCACTCCTTCAATCTGTAATTTCATTCAATATTCTCAACAATCTTACGAAGCAAATAAACTATGTACTTACTTGTAGGATGTAAGTGACTTTGCCCAAGATCATATGGGTAGTAAGTGGCAGAACCAAAATCTTTCACAGTTCAGAACCTGCACTTGTAATCACTTTGATGGTTTGATCAGTATGTGAGGCAGAGAGACAGAAAGAAGGAAGAGTATGTGAAGAAGCTGGAGGAAGAGGCAGAGGAAAACCAGGTTGCTGTTATTAAAATGGGGAGAGGATGTCAGGGTGGGCAAAAACCAACACAAGCCCTCCATAGAGGAAACGTATGATACATGAGCCATTATGTGACAAGGCTGTGAGTGATACATGTCTTAAAAGCTTACAGTCAAAGAGTAAGTAGGAGAAATGAGTCACTTCAAGTACAGCTGTCCAAGAGCATCTTCTGGGAGCACGCCTATGAACTAGACCTTGATGGATGAGTGTGACGATAGGTAAAGATACATGGAACAGTGTGAACAAAGGCAGGGAGGTAAGGATCCTTTGGAGATTTTTCTCATTTGGTGGGAACTTCGGAAAACTAAGGCTGGAATTTAGTTGTGGACTAGATCTGTAGATGACAGCATGCTGAAGCACTAATCCCTTTTGCAGATGTCTTCCATTTTTTAATCTCAAAGAAGAGAATAATAATTTTGATATGTTGAGGAATAGAATTATTCTCCTCATGTTACCAGTAGGATGATGGAGGCCCAGTGCTAGAAGGCCCTGCTGAGAAGTCATCCCGCCCAGAGACAGAACAGCACAAGACACACAGTGTTCTGCCCTCCAACCCAGGACAATTCGCCCCACCCACTTACCACTCACAGCAAAACCGAGTAAGGTTGGAAATCACCAGGACAACAGCTGTGCCTCAGTCCCAGAGCCAGCCTGAGGAGACCTTTGGAGGAAACTTCGGGAACAACCAACCAGGCTGAAAGAAGGTATCTGACTTGCACGGCGCTTAACTGCAAAGACTCTAGTCAGACAGGACTGGTTTCATTACTTGTGATGATACCTTGGACCAATTATGTAACTTCTCAGATCTTTAGTTTCCTCATTTGTAAAATGAAAGTGAAGAACAGTACCAACCTCATAGAATGGTTAGTGGGGTCCGAATGAGGTCATGTAATGCACATGAAGAATTTAGCACAATGTCTGTTCTATAAAGGGCCCAATAAACGTGAATTTGAGGGCAGTGCAGTGTGGTGCAGGCCCCAGAGTCAGACAGACTTCCAGAGGTCAACTCCAGTACAACTACTGTACAACTACTGTATTTCATTGATTCTGTAATGTATGTTCCCTACCCCTCACCCCTTGATTTAAAATATCTCTACATCAAAGCATCTTAGAGCTGTAACATGGTTTAATTGCCAGTGTCTCTCAGCAGTACAAGAGACAAAAGTGTGACTTAAAATCGACGTCTTACATTGGGAAAATCTTAATCTTTTGGTACCTCAGTTTCTTCAGTTGTAAAATTGAGATAATAATAGTATTTGCTTTATAAGGTTGTCGTGAGGGTTAAATTAGATTTACCTTGCAAATTTCTGGCACATAGTGAAGGCCTAATACATGCCACGTATTGCTATTATCTTTATTACTATTACCCAAATCAGATAATGTGGTGGTGGGAGCTGCGTGGGGTGAGGTGCTGGAGGCAGAAGCAGCCCAGGGTTAGGTAAAGGTTAGTATCAGAGGGGCAGTGCTCATTCTCAGATTCAGGAGGGGAATGTGAGGAACAGTAGGAAGCCACCCAAGAGGCCAGTGGGGTGTGAGGTGGATCAGGGAGTTTGGTTTTCAGGTGAAGACTGGAAAGCATGCAGGGATACCCAGGCCAGGTGGAGACGGGATGGTGAGTCGAAAGGGCTGGTCAGGCTGGGCTGCGGATCTACATGATCGCTTTGAACTCTCAAGTTCTGTGACTATAAAAGCCACTGTTTATTTAGTGCTGCCATATGTCAGGCACTGTGCTAATTGGTAAGTCCTATCTCATAAAATTCTGTTGTCAACTCTATGAGTGAGATCATTTTATTAGGTCAATTTTATAGAAGAAACCAAGGCTCAAAGAGGTAATTTCACACGTTCAAAGTCACGTGGCTGTTACAAGCCAGAGCTGGAATGTGAATCAGGTTTTTTGGATTTTACGTGCAGTACCGAAGTCCTCCTGCCATATTGCTCTTGAATTACATTTGCCACTGTCTCTCTGTACGTTGACAAGTAATTTTCCTCTCTCCTCACCTCCACTCTTTCTTCCTCCCTCTGCAGGTCTCCACCTCCCAGGCCCACAAATGCCAAGCTCACAAGTCATCTGTTTGCCAAAATTCTGTTCTGACTTGATAAACTCTGGCCAGGCCAGCTCACTCAGCATGATTCAGCCAGAGAGAATAGCAAGACTGCATGCTCTGCATGCCGACCGGCTGAGCTCAGGCAGGATGGGCGGCGCAGGAACCTCAGCCTGACAGATGGCTCCACTCGGCTGTCTCCCTGGGCCTGATGCCAGGGGCAGCACTCGCTCTCTGCAGGAGGGAGGGTGGGAGCCAGGTTGTGTGAATCTCACATGCATGGCTGTGTGCATGTGCATGTGGTTACATATGGAGTGTGCACGGGAGAGGCTGTGTGTGACGCAGACCATCTATCTATTTGTATGTGGCTGGTTTGTGTGTACATGTGTATCTGTGTGCGTGAAGATGAATGTGTATGCGTACGCCTGATTGTGTGATTGTGGGTGTGTATATTGTGTGAATGCAGCGGTGTGTATTTGAATTCTGAGTTTGCATTCATCCTGGTATGTGTGTTTATGAGTGTGAAATGTTGAGACAGAGGGAAAGGGAAGGAGGAAGAGAGAGAGAGAGAGAGAGGAGTGTCCTGTGCTTTGAGAAGTCAGCCTTTTGACTGTCCCCTCCTGTGGTAGAGAGCTACTGCACACCTCACCCTCCAGTTCTCTCCTGATCCCAGGACTGAGTGACAAGAGACGCAGCAGAAAGTCATCCCATTCCCAAGGTGAAGTTTAAGCCTCAAGTTTCTGAAAACAACTTCCTGGCTATAGTTTCTCTCTAAGGTAGAGGTACTTGAATTCTTGTGAATCCAGGACCCTGTGAAAATCTGTTGACTAGAACGGATCTTCTTTTTAGGAAAATACCTTCAAAATATACAATTTCACATACAATACAGAGCACTCAAGGGGCCCTCCAAAGCCTACTGTAGATCCCAGTTAGGAAACCAAGTATGATACAAACACTGAGCACTATTGCGTGTTCAAGGTGTGGACTTACTGAATACTTGCTGAGTACTGTTATACTTAGCTCTTGTTAGAGAGATAAGAACATAATAAGGAAGAAGATGGCCACTGTTTGGGGAGAGAGTACAGTCTAGTAGGGGAAATCGATGTACATGTATAACTAGAGGCCACTGTGACAAGTGCAGTGGTAGCTGAGTGAAGGAACTGCTGGGGCAGGAAAGGAATGAGAGGATGTGCTTCTTCGGTTTTAGGGATAGATTCACTGAAGAGGTGGACATTTATCTTGAAATACGAGAGAAGATGAAGAAGCACTTTCCAGGTAGAAAGAAGAGCATGTGAAAAAGTAGAGGGGATGCTACATTTGGGGATAATACATCTGCGAGGAGCAGGAGGCTGAAAGGGAGTCTGGAGGCTGACTGTGAAGAGCCTTGTACATACTAAGGTAAAGGTTTTAGGTTTTAATCTGTAAGTGATGGGGAAACCTTTGGATGGGAACCATTTAAACAAGAGAGTGACATGACCTAATTGGTGTTTTGTAAAACCATAATGCACCCAGCACTTATCCAGAGACCAGATAAGAAGCTATTGCAAATAGTTCAGGTGAGAGATAAAGGTGTGAACAACAGGAATATGAGAAAACCAGGGCACAGGTTTGAAGAAAGGAGATATTTAGGAGACAAGCTAGTCAAGAATTAGGTGCCTCCATTCAATGTATGGGGGTTAAGAAGAAGCAAGAAGGACCAGTTGAGCGTGGCTTCCCTGTTTTTAACTTGGGGAGAAAGGTGGACATTAGTGTATTCACTGGGATGGAACCAAGATGCAGATTCGGTTGTTGAGGAAGATAATGAGTTTCATTTGGGACACACTGTGAGACATTGACTAGAAATGTACATAAAGCAGTTGGCTATACAGGGCTGCAGTTGGGGAGAGAGATTTGGAAATATAAATTTGTGAGTCATAAGCAGACAAATGATAACTGAAGTCATGGGTAATAGATGAGATCACTCAGGGAGAATGTGGATATCGAGTGAGAGGCAAGAAAGAAGTCAATATTTAAGGTACACAGAGGAATAGGAATTTGTGAAGGAGACTGTGAGGGAGAATTCTCAGGGTTTGGAAGGGTTGAAATAGAACTGAGAGAGAGGGATTTCCTGGAAGTTAAGAGTGAACAAAAGTTTTAAAGTGAGGGAGTGGTCATTAGTGTCAAGGGCTAGAAAGAAGTCAAGTGAGGGGAAAATTGATATAAAAACCATGCAGAATCAAAGACAGAAAGCAAACTGGAAGGTAATATGAAATGCACAAAACACTAACCAGAGTTATTACTGTAGGGGAACTATGGGAGTTTTTAATATTCTCTTTCACATTTGTCATCTAAATATTCCCAGACCAATCCTATTAGTGCACCAAATTTGAACAATGAGACAGAACACCTGGGAAAAATTTAGGAGGCTACTGGAATAGACGAATTCCACTTCTGGCCAAGATGGAGTAACAGGCATTAGATATAACCCCTTGTGAAAACAATTATAAAACAAGACAAAAGTATACAAAATGACTGTTTTCAGACACTAGGCAACAAGCAGTGAATGATACTGATCCCTGAAAATAGGAGGAAAAATAAGATGAGCCCTAATACTAGAACTATATACTAGATGAGACCAACAGATTAGACACCGAGGAAGAAAATACAGGCATACCTTAGAGATATGGCAGGTTCAGTTCAGACCACCACAATAAAGCAAGTATCTCAAAAAACTGAGTCACGTGCATTTTTGGTTTCCCAGTACATATAAAAGTTATCTTTCTACTCTACTGCAGTCTATTAAGTGTGCAATAGCATCACGTCTAAAAAAAATGTATATACCTTAATTAAAAATTGCTTCAGTGCTAAAAAAATGCTAACCATCATCTGAGCCTTCAGTAAGTCACAGGAGTAACATCAAAGACCACTGATCACAGATCACCAGAACAAACATAATAATGGAGAAGTGTGAAACAGTGTGATAATTACCAAAATGTGACACAGAGATATGAAGTGAGCAAATGCTGCTGGAGAAATGGCATCAATAGAATTTCTTCATGAAGTGTTGCCACAAACCTTCAATTTGTAAAAAGCACATCTGTGAAGCACAATAAAATAAGGTATGACTATATTAGTGAATTTGAAAATATAATAATAGAAATTAAACACAAGAAAAACACTAAAAAGAAAGAATGGAGCATCATTGAGCAGTCAGAAAACTTCCAGGGGCCTAGTACATGTATAATTTGGAATCCTGAAAGAGGATTAGAAGGGGACAGAAGAAATATTTAAAGAATGAATGCCCCCAAATTTTCACATTTGATGAAAACTGTAAACCCACACACAGATCCAAGAAGTTTCATGGACCCCAAGCAGAAGAAACATGTAGGAAACATACTAAGGATCAGAATCTCAAAGAAATATCAGCACTGTCATGTTCATTGAAGCATTACTCACAATAGCCAAGATATGGAAACAACCAAAATGTCCACTAATAGAATATTATTCAGCCTTAGGAAAGAAAGAAATACTGCCATTTGTGACCATATGGAGGACATATTGGAGGACATTATGCTAAATAAAATAAGCCAGATACAGAAAGACAGATATCACTTATATGTGGAATCTAAAAAAAGTTGAACTCATAGAAGCAAAGAGTAGATTAGTAGTTCCCTGTGGCTGGAGAGTAGGGGAAATGGAGAGATGTTGGTCAAATGACACAAAGTTTCAGTTATACAAGATGAGAAAGTTCTGGGGATGCAATATGCAGCATGGTGATTATAGTTAACAATACTGTATTGTATGTTTGAAATTTCCTAAGAGAGTAGATCTTTAAAGTGTTCTTACCACATACACAAAAAAATATAACTATGTGAGGTGATGGGGATGTTGATTGTGGTAATCATTTCACAATATGTGCATGTCAAAGCATCACATTATATACCTTAAATATATACAATTTTCATTTGTCAATTATATCTCAATAAACCTGGAGGAAAAAGAAAGCACACTAAGGTACATCATAATACTTAAACCAATGATAAAGAAAAAAAATCTTCAAAGGGCTAGAGAAAAAAAAGATGTTGCATACAGAGGTACAAAGATAATGACAGCAGATATCTCATATGAAATTATGCAAGCCAGAGGAGAGTGGCACTGCATTTTCAACGTGCTGGGAAAAAAAGTGTCAACCTAGACTTTCGTATCTAGAAAAAATACCTTTCAAAAATACAGGAAATCAAGAAAAAAATAAAGGAAATCAAAATTTACTATGATCCAAGAGATGGTGATACTGGCACAAAGATACACATTTAGATCAATGGAACAGAAATCATATTCCAGAAATAAAACCTTACATATATGGTCGTTTTATTTCAACAAAAGAGCAACGACAATTCTGTGGGGGAAGGACAGTCTTTTAAGCAAACAGTGCTGAGACAATTGACTATCCACATACAAAATAATTAACTCAGACACTTAACTTTACACCATACATAAAATTAATTAAAATGGATTGTAGACCTAGATGTAAGAGCTAACGTTCTAAGACTTCTAAAAGAAAATGTAAGAGAAAATCTTCACAGTCTTAGATTGGGCAAAGAATCTTTAGATGTGATACTAAAAGCATGAGCCTAAAAGAAAAACTGATAAATAGGACTTCATCAAAAAAGAAAAACTTTTGTGCCTCAGAGACACCACTAAGAAAAAGAAAAGGCAGTGGGGGTGGGAATAATAGCTCAGTGGTAGAGTGTGTGCTTAGCATGCATTAGATCCTGGGTTCAATCTCCAGTACTTCCATGAGAAAAAAGAAAATGAAAAGACAAGCCATAGATTGGGATAAAATATTTGCAAATCATACACCTGATAAAGGACTTGTATCTAAAATACATTTAAAAAAAACACTTAACAACTCAATAATAAAAAGAAAAACAAACCAATTTGAAAACTGGCAAAAATTTTTAAGAGACACAAAGAAGATAAACAAATGCTGATAAGCACATGAAAAGATGCTCAATATCATTTGTCAATGGTGTTCAAATTAAAACCACAATGGGATGCCAATGAAGCACTTCCCAGAAGGGCAATAATAAAAGATATAAAGTATCAAGTGTTGGTGAAGAGGTGCATAAATTGGAACCCTTGTGCATTGCTGGTAGGAACGTAAAATGGTACAACCATTTTGGAAAACAGTTTGTCAGTTTCTTAAACTTACCATACAACATAAAAATTCCATTTCTATAAATCTACCCAAGATAAATAAAAACACACGACCACACAAAGATATGTACGCAAATTTTCATAGCAGTATTATTCATAATGCCAAAAATGGAAACAATTTAAATGTTCATCAATTGATGAATGAACAAAATGTGGCATATCTATGTAATGGAGTATTACTATTTAAAAAGGAATGAACTTCTGATACATGTTACAACACAGATGAACCTCAAAAACATGCTAAGTGAAAGAAGCCAGAAGCAAAAACTACATATATAATTCATATATATAATTTCAGGATGTTTTTCTCTTGTGTGGTCCAAACACAAACTTAAATAGTTACAATTATGACATTATACTCCAGGAAATACCTATCCTGGGAACTGGGGGTACATAAATGGAACAGGCTGTCTAGTGGGAACAAGGTAAGCACTAAAGGAGAAAACTGCAAAATAGACAAAATACACTGCACAGCAGGACATGGTCTGATAAAGGCTCTTTGGTGTACAGGACTGTGGCGAACTTAGCTGAGGGAGCCAGAGTTTCCTGCCCTTTGGAGATGGCATGAAGATAGAAGTGTTCTGAAAACTGAGATGGGCTCTTGAGTGAAGAGCGAAACCACAGTGTGGCACCCACAGAGCCACTGTCCTACTGTCATTCAAGCTTAAAGGAAACAAACCCATGAACAGGTCTTGACACTGGTGATGGTGAGAATTTCCTTGGGTGTCTCAACAGCCTGGAGATGAAATCCCCAGGAAGGCAGAAAATAGGGACAGCATGTTGGTTTTATTATTTTTTATTATAATTATAAAAGTAATGAATACTTATTATAAAATTTTGAATAGTACAGTGAATACAAAGTGGTAAATAAAACCCTTTTCCTGCCAATCCTACTCTTCTGAGACACCTAATGTAAAACAATAATCTCTTACCCCGCCTCTCCCCTCCCCATTCCCCTAAATATCCTTCCCCAGAAATAACCATTTTAGACTCAGCTGTTTCTTCTGGCATTTATAAATACCTGTTTTTCTTAAATAATATGTTCTTATTGCTACCTTCTATTGATTTTTTTTTAAACCAAGATTTAGTTCTCTTTACCTCCATTCCTTCTATTTCTTTTCTTCCATCCTCCCAATAGAATTTTATTACAATTTTTGGCTAAATTGGTATTCAGTGTTTTTATTATTATGCAATGCAAATGCTATTTACAACTGACCACTGAAGTATACCAAAATTATATACTTTTTCATACTTTTGCTTTTCCTAAAGTTAGCACAGCTTTGGTTTCTTCATGTGCTTAATTTTCTTTGTAATTATTACCTATAGCTAATTCTTCTGATAGCTTCCAATAATCCTCCACTACAGCTTTCCTCGTGGTCAATGGCATCAGGTAATCTATCAGGTCCAATTTTTCTCTTGAAGACACTCCTCCTGGAGACCTTCGTTTTCCTGTCTGAAATGTTTGCATGCTAGCTCTCCTGCTCAGCTGTCTTTCTGGGACTTTCCTGTCATCCTGGGAATTCTTCTTCTTCTTTCCTCCTTTTCCTGAGTTGGAGTTCCTGTTGCCTGGAGTTGGTATCTTCCTTTTTCTTGGGTTACGCCCTTATTTGGGAGATCACATGTACCAGTGCCTTCATCAGTTTTAGCCTGGTAATAGGCCACAACATTCCTCTTTTGAATCACCTTACTCTCATTAGGACTGGTTGCCCTCTATACCTAGTGCAAAGCTGCAATCCTAGGATTTCTCTTTATTGCCACCTTTCAGTTACTCTTCATCTTTTTCCTTGTTGGAACTTCTGTTTTCTTGGTTTAGCATTTTCTTATTTTAGGGAGAAAGGGTGCATTTCAGAGATGGCATATCTGAAAATTTCTTTGTTCTATCCTCACACTTGATTATAGTTTGGCAGGCTATAGAATTCTCAGTCAGAAACGATTTGCCTACAGAATTTTTAAGGCATGGCTCCATCATCCATTCTTGCTTCCAATGTTGCTATTAAGAATCCTAAAGTCATTCTGATTCCTGAGAGTGTATGTAACCTACTCCTTCTTCCTGAAAGCTTTTAGAATCTTCTCTTTGTGTTTGGTGTTCTAAAATTACACAATGGTGTTCTGAATTTCACCAACTGCCATATATGGATATATTTTCATTCAATGTGCCAGATACTCTGTGAATCCTTTCATTCTGGAAAACCAAGACCCGTAGTTCTGGGAAAATTTCTTGAGATATTTCTTTTATGCTTTTCTGCCCTCAGTTACTCCTGTTCTTTGAGTGCCTGTTATTTGAGTATCAGAACTGTGGACTGGTCTTTTAATTTTCTTATCTTTTCTCTCCTACCTTCCATCTCTTTGAATTCTCCCCTTAACTTTCTGGGAGATTTTCTCACTTTTAAGTTCCAGTCTTCCTATTGAATTTTTCATTTCTGCTACCATGGTTTTAATTTCCATGGGCCCTGTTTTGTTTTCTGAATATTCCTTTGTTGAAAAATAGCAAGGAAATGTTGCCTCTTATCTCTTTGAACATATTAATGATACTGATTTAGAAGTTTTCCTTTTCCTGTATTATCTTTCTCTCCCTTAACTTACTTTAATCTGCCTGTTTGTTTTGGTCTTTATATTTCCTGTTAGACGTTTTACTTAGAAGTTTGTTCATCTCTGATTGTCTGCTCTTGTTGAAGAAGGGACACAAAATAGATCTGAAGCTCTGAGCATGTGGGTAAGGCTTGTTGATTTGGAGTTTCAATGTGGGATGATCTGACTAGGCCATTTGTCAGGGAACCCCCAGTGACAGTATGCTGTATTTGTTTCCCCCTTGGCTGATCAGATTCTCCAGAAAAATGTTTTAATCATCTGTTGGGAGGGTGGATACCTGGCTGCCTACCTTCTGGGAGCCAGGAATGGAACAGGAGCTGGGAGATCTCAGCATTCAGCCTTTAGTAGACACAGATTTATTAGTCTATAATTGTGCCATGCACCCATTAATACAGGGACTCTTCTTCTTTTTAAAAAATCCTTTCTAGAGAATAATCCTTCAGTCTTCCGCTAGAGTGCAGTAAAGGTTGTCTGTCATTCAGGGGGATAAAATATGAAGTAGACTCTATGAATATGCTTCTTAGGCAGTATTCAATTTTCCTAAATTTATTTCCCACTTCCTTTGTCCTCAGTTCCTGAGCTTTTTGAAGATTCTGTAGTGTAGATCAGGTTGGTTCTCTGCTTTTCCCTCTTTATATGTAGGATTTCGTTTCTTAGCTCTGCCAAGTCAGTTTACCACTTGTCCATCTGCTTTCCAGATTCCAAATTTTTATTGCTGTTGTGTCCTCTCCTTTTCCTCCATCCTTGTGAAACTCTGTTACTCTAAATCCCTTTACTCTGGTTTTAATGGGTTTTGGGAAGAGAGCAAAATTATATGTGTGCATTCAGTCCATCATCTTTAACTGAAAGCTCTTAACACTTTTGTTAACTAATGGATGCAACCCTGAGGTTCAAATTATTGTCCTCATTTTACGTGTTAGAGAGGAAATAACTTATCCAAGATCATACAGCAGGTACAAGCTCAGGTCTGTCTCAACCACTTTCTATTTATACACAAATATATAGAACAGAAGTTGCAAACTGGAACCTGCAGACAGACACAGCTTATAGAGATTTTTGTTTAGCCCCTAGAGGGTTTTTAAATTCAGGAAGTTTCAAATAAAAATCAAGTGTTTTTGGCTTTGCTTGAAAAACCCAAAGATCTGGCAACAGCGGACTTGCATTCCAGCAGGACAAAATTGGCTGGAATGGAGTTGCATCCGCTCCCTTTAAATGTGGGACCCTCCGGCTTGCTAGTTATAGCATGTGCTACAGTCTTACACAGGTAACACTCATATATATCACTTGCCTGGGCCCTGTTTGCACATTTTATGAATTTTTAGTGAAAAATGAGTCTTACTAGACAACTTGTTCTGGACCTTGCTTTTTTGACTTACTTATAGTAAGTACTTCTTTGTGTCTGTTTATCTGCTCCATTTATAGCTGTTGTCCTTTTACTGTGAAAATGAATCAGATACACAAGCAAAGGCCTCCTGCAATCAGGTCCTTGCTATTTGATCCTGTTTCTTTTACCCAGAGTTGACTGATTCAGGGGTAGGCACCTAACCCAAGCTGAGACAATCAAATACTCTCCTTCTGGGAATCTGAAACTTGGACCATCAAAATTCCCAGAGCTGCCCTCATTCCTTCCCTGCCAAGATTTGGTTATTCAGTAATTCACTGGATTCTGTGAACTACCCCAATAGTCTTCCCATAAATTCCTCACTTTCCTTCGCTTAAGCCAGAGTTGTATATGAATTTCTTACAAACCCTTTCCCCTCTTTCCCTACTGATGCTTCTACCCCTTTCCAAGCTTTATAAGAACAATACCATTAACATCTTCAAATTAAAACATCTTTAAATTAAATTAAACTTTAAGTTAAATCTCAGTTTTAATGATATAATTCCATACAATTCCATACATACCATACGATTTATCCATGTAAAGTGTACAATTCAATGGGTTTTAGTATATTCAGAGTTGTGCAACCATCATCACAATTAATTTTAGAACATTTTCATCACCTCAAAAGAAACTCTGTACCCATTAGCAGTCACTTCTTATTTCCCCTCAATGCCCCTACCTATTCAGCCATAGGCAATCATGAATCTCCTTGCTGTTACTATAGATTTGCCTATTCCAGATCTTTCATTTAAATAGAATCATACAATACGTGGTCCTTGTGACTGGCTTCTTCCACATAGCATAATGTTTTCAAGGTTCATCCAGGCTGTACTATATATCAGGACTTCATTACTTTTTATTGTCAAATAGTATTCTATTGTATGAATATATACCATATTTATGTTGATAGATGTTTAGATTGTTTCTGCTTTTTGGCTATTATGAATAATGTTGCTGTGAACATCCATGTATAAGCTTTTGTGGGGATGCATTTTCATTTCTCTTGAATTTATACCTAGGAATGGAACCACTGGGTTGTACGGTAACGTAATTTAACTTTTTGAGGAACTCCCAGACTATTTTCCAAAGCAGCAGCACTATTTTATACTCTTAATAGCAGTGTATGAGGATGTCAGTTTCTCCAGATCCTTGTTAACACTTGTTATATCTGTCCTTTTGACTACAGTTATCCTAGTAGATATGAAGTGGTATCTCATTGTGGTTTTGTTTTGCATTTCCCTGATGTCTTATGATGTTGATTGTCTTTTCATGTGCTTATTGGCCATTTGTATACCTTTTCTAGAGAAATGTCTATTTAGATCCTTTGCCCATTTTTAAAATTGTGTTGTCTTTTCATTATTGAGTTGTAAGAATTATTAATATGTTCTGGTTACAAGTCCCTTATCAGAAGAAAAAGAAATCTAATTTATCTATTTTTTTAACTTCTGACCATTAACATTTTGATGTATACTCTTCCAAATATTTTCTGTGTATTTTAACAAATATGAGATGATGTATACTTCACTGACTTATATACTTAATAAACTGTGAACAATTTCCATGTCTGTACACTATCATTCTTGTCTTCATAGTGCACATCGCATAAATTTACCATAATCTGTTTAAGCAGTCACCTAGAGATGGACATTTAGGTCATTTCCAATATTTTGCTATTATAAGCAATCCTTGTACAAGCATCTTTGCACACATGTCTAAATTATTTGACAGGAGAAAGCAGGACAGAAGCATGTGACAGTTGCCGGAAACTGCCTGATGAAGGTCAGAGGAGGAGAGCTCATCAAGCTCGTACTGGTAAAGTGTAGGCTGAGTAAAGAAGAATATCTGAAGCTAAAGATGGAAAGATAGGTTGTGGCTAGAGGGTCTCAAATGTCAGTTTAATAAGTGTAGATTTGGAAAGTCATAGAAGTCTTCTAGTGGGGCTTTAACTTGAAAAAAGCAATTCAGTTACACTTTGACAGTGTGAGAAAAAAATTGACCTCCAAAACTGATGTTCTAGAGAAATCAGAGGAAAACCAAGAGATGCTAGCATCACAGCAGCCAGAAGAGAAGATGCTTCAAGAAGAGAGTAGCCAACTAGGTCTTATAGTACAGAGAAATGAAATTACATGATTTAACAATAAAAGAATTGTGGTGGCATTTGCCTGAGTAAAATGTCAGTGCAGAGGAGGAGTCTGAGGGCTAAAAGTATGTCAGAAATAATGAAATTCTTTATAAAACAGTGCACAGGAGGTGAGGAAGTAGAGGCAGTAAATGTATTAGTTAGGCCAGGCTATGCTGTAGTAACAAACCACCCCCAAATTACAGCGACTTACAGTGTTTCTTTCTTATACTGTACATATTGGGGGAATTGCTCTACAGAGTCACTTAATCAAAGTAATGGAGGCTCCATCATCTTGAAACTGTAACTTCTGGAAGACAGAACTCCCTCCACAATTGCCGTGGCCGCTGAGTAACTCGTTGGAGGGTCACTTGCCAGCTACTCTATGCTTCGGTACAGAATGAGATACTAGTCACGTAGGCCTGCCTAACGTTGAAAGAGCTGGGGAATGTGGGGAGTATCAGGGATACTTGGTGAGCACCACTATCCCTGACATGGGGAGTGTAGCCTATATACAATTTGTTATAAAGGGAAGGAGAGAAATAAGGCAGTTCCTAGGGTGGCAGAAAGTGAATTTTGTTTTTCTGTTTGTTTACAGGACAGGAGTGGATAAGCAATGGAGCATGGTACTGATCCTGGAGATGGTGTAAGGGGGAACGACGGGCTTCAGAAAGAAGATCTGGCCGTCTTTCTTTGAGACTGGCAGGAAGGAAGGGAAGGAAGTGCAGTTAGCTAATATGTGGGTGTACAGGCAGGAAACTGGGGAAGTTCACACCTGATATTTTTAGCTTCCTAAGAAGTAGGAAACAAATCAATTACCAAAAGTGGCACCAGTAGTGGTGGTGGTGGGAGGGATAGAAGCAGGTTATGGGCCTTTTGGAGTTTAGAGAAGGTTCTCAAATCTATCTACACTAAGTCATCAGCCCTTAAGTGGACAATTTATAATAGGTTTTTATCTGGTTTACTTACCTCCACTCAACCCTTTCAACATACTACAAAGGGGGTTGACCTTTTTCAAAAGACCAGACAAATGAGATAATCCCATCTTTTTCACGAAACCCTACATTGGTTTGAAATCCTTAAAAGGACCCTTGATGTGATTCACATTGACTTTTCCAACCTTGCCCTCAATCCCCTCCATATACTTTCACAAGGCCCCTTTCATTCACTTCTTCCTTCCTGTCTCAGGCCCTTCACAGATATCCTTCCCTCTACCTGGAAAGCCTTTCCATTCCATTTCTGTTCCTTTCACTAAGCAAATTCAAACCCTTCCTTTAGGCCTGAAATTAAATGTCACCTTCCCAGGGAGGCCCTCCTTCAGAGTAGGGTAGGTCTTCCTATTGTATGCTCTTATACCTGGAGTTTTTTCCTTTGCAGCACTCTTCACAACTGTAACTATATGTTTGTATATAGTGGACAAGGTCTCTCTTCTGTGCTAGACTACAATTTTATGAAGGTCGGCACTGTGTTGCTTTTGTCTACTGTACGTATTTAACATGTAGTGCATTGCCTGGCATTTAATAGATAAATAAATATTTGTTAAATCAGTTTTTCTGTTTTTTTCTTAATCGGTTTTGGTAATTAATTCATACCTACTGTGAAGAGATGACCAAGGTGGCAATACCTATCAGAGCCCTGCCAAGGATGAAGATCACAGAATTGCTTTAGAGCTAATCTGCATGGTTGCACTCAGCGGCCTAGGTATAGGTGGAGAAGGCAGATGGTTGGACTGATACAAAGTCTGGACTTTTCAGACAGGGTATGGCAGAAAGAGGACAATGTTGGTTTTCATGCAGCACTATAAGTTCTAGGCAGAGTAGGGAAGGAAGGGAAATACTAAGGGGAGTGGTGGACTTGGGAGAAAACAGTGAGGCCAAAAGCCTGGTGGTATCCTGGACATCAAGGAGCAGGTATGGTGGGAATAAACAAATGAGAGAGCTTGGGAACCAGGAGATGACAGTCTGAGATTTAGTATACTAGACTGTAAGATCTCTAAAGTGGAGTGGTTCCAGTTCTTGAGCAGGTCCAGGGTATAATCTTGGTTGTGAGGTGGTAGTTATTATTGCCAACATTAAGGAAAAAGAGGTTAGCATGTTAAATGGTTTCACATAGTGAAGTCTCCTGGGTGATGGCAGGACTTGAAGTGGAGAAGACTTTAGGGACTGAGGTGGTCAGAATAAAACCACTGCAGATAGCGTAGATGGCACAAGGCTCAAAGAGAAGCCCTCCCCTTGTTCCTTCCACTCTTGGATCACTCATTCAAACGTCAAGGTCCTAGGGCAGTGTCTGATGGGCTGAGCAGGACGACTTAAGCCTCAAAGGAGAAGTAAATTTTGTATGCGACAGAAGTGTGGTGGTAGATTAGTGTCAGTGGGGAATGATGGGATGGCCAGTGGAGGCCCCAGTGGAATATCTGAAAATAGGCAGCTTCTAATCAACAGACTTGAAGAAAATATAATATGGGAGGTGTGGCTTTGAGAGAGAGCCAAGTTTCCATTTAGCAGGAGATGAAGAGAGTAATAATGTGCCAGGAACGTAACAGTTTATAGGAGAGGTTTTTGCCTGTTTACTTGTTTTACAATGAATCAAGGGTTATTACAGCAGTAAAAGTAAAAGTAATAACATGTAATAGAGAGCAGGCTCTGGGTCAAAGGTCAGAGTTCCATTTCTGGCCTCATCACTTACTTGTTGAGCAACCTTAGCCAATTACTTCACTTCTCTAAGCTGTTTTCCCATGTAAAATGATAAAGTCATAACTGGTTTACTATGAGGATCGAATAAATAATGGATGCAAAACTGCACTGTAAATTGTAAAGTGTTGCCCACATGTGAGTTGTTATTATCAATTATTGCACAGTGAGTTAATGGTAGCATGTTAGCAAAAGTTCTTAATTCTTGACTCTCACTTTAGAACAGTCTGGGAGAAAGGCGGCAAATGCTATCTCCATTTTACAGGTTCATTTATTCAAGAAACCTCACTGAGTGTTAATCCTCTGTCAGTTACAAAGTTGGAAAGGGGATGGTAAGATGAATCAGACACAGTCCATAACATTGGAGTTCATAGACGAATGGAGGAGACAGACATGGTAACATGCTTAGTTGTGCTGCGTGGCACAATCATGGAACAGAGAGTGCTGTGTGTGCACAGAAGAAAAAACAATTAGGGAGAGCCTGAGAGAGTTTTATAGCAGAGGTGGCATTTGAGCTCGGCCTTGAAGATTAAGCCAGAAAAGAGGATATTCCACTCGCAGTTAGTGGTGGAAACCCAACCAGAACCCAGGGCCGCAGACAGGCAGTTACATGCTACCTCCTGAGTGCTCCTGGAAAGGGAAAGCAGATTCTTTGGTCCCACACAGGACTTATTCTCTTTGCTTTGCTAGGGGCCTGGCTGCCATGGGAAAAACACCATTTTTGCTTAGTCCCTTCGCAATTTGCCATCAACACTTTACTGTCAGGGTGCAGACATACAGTTTAGATCCCCCAGCTATGAGGCATCCTACTTGTTTCTGCCTCCTAGCCTCTTCCCAACTGTCTGATGAGGCCTATTAGTGCCCTGCCTTATGTGAGAACCAACGAGAGGCCAGTGGGTCAACCCGTGAGCAGTTCTCCCAGGAAACCAGCAGGGCTCTAAGGAATCGTGACTTGTTACACACCCCTTCTCCCTTCACTGTTTCCTTCAATAACCTTGAGGAAAAACCAGATCCTGTCTGGTTCCCTTCCTCCTAAATCCCTTAGATCCCAAACTCTGACAGTTCCTTTCTCACTTTTTCAAAGGGCATTGCTGAGGACCCACCTCATTCCTGGAAACTTGGTCACCCAGGGCTGGGCCCTATTCCTATTTAATAGCCAATAGTAATTAAAAAAAAAAAAAACATGGTATATCTATTCTATAGATGAAGAAATTGAGCCTCAGAGAAGGTAAGAGGTGAGGGGCTTAGATTGGGGGAGCCATCTCAGAGGGGCACTGGAACATGGGACTGGACTGCAGCCTAAGGCAAGAGAACAATTTTGGTGCCAAATTTTGGTGGTCCAGCATCCATCTCCTCCTTCCTAATAGCACTCTGATTTCTGTACACATTATGTGCAACCTTGGTGGGAGCAGGTATCCAGATGCCTATCTCCCACAGTAGTCGCTGAAGGGCTAGAGTTCTGACTTGTGTGGCTGAAGAGCAACAGCAGGTTATCTTCCTGCTGAGACTAGCACCAGTACATGCCAACAGTACATGCTTAGCACATGTCATTTCGGCTTCAGCACTGTCTGTTACTTATTATCTGTGTGGTGGTAGGCAAGTCACTTAACATTCTTTACCTCAGAAACAATGTGTATAAAATTACCAGCATTCCTAATATGTATTAACTACTATGACTGTCATAATTATTATTAGTTCCCAAAACAATGAATCAACTGTGGTGTATCATCAGCATGACAGAAACTATTTAAAGTAATGGAGATGCAAAAAAAAAAAATAATAAAGTAATGGAGATGCAGACACTGACTTATTGATACAGAAGTTTATATCATTTGTATAAAAAAGTCACATTATAATAATTTTTTGAATTAAAAAGTATATAAATGAATACATATCTGAAATGTTATATCCAAAAATGCTAACCAGTATTTATTTCTGGGTGGTGAGATTGTGGACAATTTTAAAAAATTTTTGCCTTTCTTCATTTTCTATCTTTGGTGAGTGGACATTATATAGCAGTAATTAATTTTTAAGTTAAAAAGAGGCCATCCAAGAACTCTGGCTTGAGTTCAGCCAGGGGAAAATTTAAGAGAGCAGGGCAAGGCAGTCAGGTTCCATGAAACAGAGATGGAGTCAGATTGGCAGTCATGGCATAGTTCTGTATGGCTCACTTCTGGTTTAAAGGAAGGTCTTGCACAGTGGCTAGATGCAGAGTCCAACCCTCCAAGGGAGCGAGGCCAGAGCTCAGAGAATAATTTTTGTCTCTCTCCTGCCTACCTCTCCTACTGCATCTTCTACCATTTTATCCCTCTGTCGCAAAAAAGAAAAAACAAAACAAAACACACCACCACCCACTCATTTCCTCAAATATGCCAAACTCACTTCCACCTCAGGGCCTTTTAACCTCTTTACTTCTCTGACAATCCTTCTAAGTTACCCTCCATCTACTAACAACTATCTATCTCATTAGCCTATTTATTTCCTTTACAGCACTCATCCACTTTGAAAACACCTTATTTGATTGTTGTCATAGAAATGTAAGCTAATGAACAGAAAGATTTTGTCTGTCTTGTTCACCATGTACAAGCTGTGACAAGAAGACACTTGCACAAAGCAGGAGCTCAATTAAAAAACCCACTGAATTAGTGCAAAAATAAAACTCCTTAACAGGGAAAAAAAATGGTAAGCAGGGAAACTGAGGCAGAAATCCATTTGTGCTACTGGGACCCAGGAATGTGGAGGGTCAGCAATTGTGAGTTCACCTTTTGGGGTTGGAATCAGAGTTAGGGATATAAGGAAATAAATACTATTTCCTTTGCAAAAAGCAGTTATCACATTAAAAGGAAAAAAAAGGTGATGACACTTCTAGGGGAATATGACACAGTCTGTATGTATGAGTTTATTGGCATTCTGGGCTAAATGAGTAACTTCCTGAACGAGGCGAAAAGTGATGAGGCTTGTGGCATTCCAGAAAAATTTGACACAAATTGTACATTAAAGCAATTCCATGAAATGATATTTGATAGTTTAAATGGTCACCTCATTTAAAAGGTTTTGGCTTGAAGTTATGAGAACTGTAAAATTTTCACACACACTGGTATATAGCTGTTAATTCAGCTTTTCTGGGACACAAGGGAGCATGTAACTAGAGTTCTAAGCCACACCCTCCGTGAACAAGTAGGACAAATGAGGAGATGGGGGTGTAGGGAACAGCTGAGACACACTTTTATTTGACACCCTTTACATGCCACACAGTAGCAAGGCATGAATTTTCTTATTTAATTAAGAAAATTAATTAAAGCAGGCATTATTTATTTCTAGATGAAACAAACTGACTTGCCCAAGATCACAGTTAATAAATTAGAGGAAAATCTGATTCCAGGTTTATTTGACTCCAAAGCCTGCATACTTTCTACCACACTTGCCTCCCTAGCATTCCTGGAAATCCCCTTGATGAAATGAATCACTCACCTTTAAAAAAAAAAAAAAAGAAAGAAAGAAAGAAAAGAAAAGCAAAGGCAACGATACAGCCTAAAGGGAGGCAGGAAATAACAGGAAAAACTACGTTAACCCTCACATTATTAGGTTGAATCACATGACTTTGCCTTTTTTTTTTTTAAAGTCCATAAAAGAGGTGATTTCACATCGTTTAGCCCCATGGTTTATGTTTTGTGGATGAAGATCACAATGAAAATACTATTAATAACTACTCCATCACCCATTTGTACATGACTTTACATATTACATTTCATTGCCATTTCAGTAACACTTTCAGATAAGAAAAGTAAGGATAATCACTCCTGTTTTCTATGAGGAAAAGCAGAATTGGTAATCCAACTTACCTTAGTGGAGCAGCACCTGCCCTTAGGGAAACCTGTTACTTTTTTTTTTTTGAAGGCTTTCACATGTCCCCACACTGTCCCATGCTCCACATCTCATCTTGTCAAAATAATTTTTGATTTTTACTCCTACGACAGGCTCCTAACTGGACTCCCATACCCACAATCCATTCTCCAAACTGTGGCCGGAGGTTTTTCCAAATGCAAATCTGATTGTTTCACTTACCTTCTTAAAATCCTTAGTAGTTCTTCATTCCCTACAAGATAAAGTTCAGATGCTTCAGCCTGTCCTTTATGATCCGAGCCTTGTCTATCATCTCTAGTCTCATCATCTGCCATTGCCCCTAACACGTCCTATGCTGAGCAGAACCCGCCTCTCTGTGCTATGCACCTCTGTGACTTATCCAAACTGTTCCTGTGGCTGAAATGGCTTTCCTGCCCCTTTTCCCCACCCCTCATCTGACAGTCAGCAAGCAAATTCATGCTTTTCAAGGCTTAGTTCAAATGTTACCTCTTTGTGAAAACTTTGACTTTCTTCTGATAGTCATCAGTTTTCTGTGCTCTCACAGCAGCTGGTATATTTTTTTGTTATAAGACTTATTAAACAGTTCTCTGATTGGGTGTTTATGTGTCCTTAAAATACTCACCAAATTGTATCTTACCTTCAGTAACTTCAGGACATCACACAGCACCAGACATACAGCTGGTATTATCAGTTGGGACCCAAGGGCCCTAGAAAGCCCCTGCCTTGTGCCTTAGGTTGGGGAATAAGGGGAAAATCTTACAGGTTGAGTACCCAAACCAGGGCACTCTCTTCCACAGCTTTTCCTGAGTTCTCTACAGTGAAGGAATAGGCCAGCAACTACCTGAACCTGGATTTATACTTCTATTACCAAGGCTTATTTTCATTAAATAGTGCCTATGAGTATACACTCTGTATGAATTACATAAGAATGTCTGGATTTTATGTTACATTTTATATAGACACCCAGGCCAGTGTTGGAGCATCTAGGAATCAAGTTATCCTCTGCTGCCACCATGATAGTGATTCATTTAATTCAATTTGATGAACAAGGAACTATTTACCAGCAGAAAATATAAAACAACCAGGATTACATATGGTCACAAACTATTAGATCAAGACCATTCGGTTAGCCAAATATTTCCATAATGCTTTTTTTTTTCATTTTTAAAATTTGGTAGCAAATATTAATGTGTTAACATTCATGGAGAAGAAACAAAATTGACAAAATTCTTTCTACCGTTTCTTTTTGATCTGGGAAAAAAAGACCACCATTATTTGAGTTTAGCTGTGGGAACACACTGGTCCAGCTTGTGGAATCCTAGTGTACCAACAGAGAAAGTTTGAAAACCATGCTTTTAATAGTCATACCTTTACTCAAAGCATGAGTAACAGTCATAGTTTTACTCAAAGCACAGGGTCATTAAAAACAGTATGACCTTAAACAACTTTATAGAAAGAGAACATTTTGATTACAACTAATTAAATTCACTTTTTTATGTTGTTGGGCTTTAAGAAACTATTTGCATAGCTTAACAGGGTTCAGAAATTTTCCTGGACAGATTCCTTGAGCCACATAGCATTTTCTGGCTGGTGAAGTCCTGTGTGGTAAGATTCAGTCCCTATACTCTTTTAGGAGAATGCAGTGCTTACTTACAAGGGGATGCCAGCTCTCAGGGTGGGCCCAAGATGTCAAGATTACGGATCTAAAAATCCCAAGAGTTGGAATCAGGGACTCCAGCTAATGAAAGAGCTAAGTCACACCCAATGACCTTAGGGGGTAAACAACATTTATTTTCAAGATGTACTACTAATCATATGACCAATGTGATATATTTTTTTTCCACTTGGAGAGATAGACAGTATATCTACTTCTGACCATTCTGACTATATGCTCATTTATAATAATGTACTTTCATTCCGCCCTACCCCATTACCATCCTTTGTGTGCTGTCCTACATTATATTTCTACATGTCATGTTATCAACCCTGTAATACATCATTATTATTTTTGCCTTAAATAGTTAATTATCTTATATATATGCACCATTTTCTCCCCTTTTCTTATTTATCTAGTGTCTGGACTCAGGGAGGGAGGGGACATACTTAGCCAGTTGTAAAAAGTTGAGAGTTGGGAACGAGGCAGTATATCTATAACATATCTTGATTCATCTTAATGTAGGAGACATTCTTATGAGTGGTGTCTTTTTTCGCACCTAACATTATTTCACACGCACATACCAGTGTGATTTAATCTACACCATGTTCTCTCTATAGCTACATGTTTCATTCATTTAGTCACTCAACAAAGATTTATTGAGCATGTTCTATCTACTGGGTACTCTGGTACACACTGTATATACTTAATACCATTTACTTCTCAACACACATTCTGGTATGGCTCAATCATTTTCAATTTTCATTATTTGTAACATTATTATTAATAATTTTTGGATTTATTTATTTTTAGTTATGTCTCTCAAAATAATATTACCAAGGAAGGGTCTGACCAAGTCAAGGAATCATATAGCTACTGTTGTATGTGGTCAAGATTAAAGTGTAGGCTTTAAATTTAGAATAATATGTAAAGTTTATGGTTAGGCTACTACAATAGACCACAATAAAGATGACAAAAGTCTAAACTACAGCGATGGCAGTAGGAGTGGGAAAAGAATTAGGAAAATACTGAGGAAGGGAGAAAATTGGGTTTGGTGTCTGAGGAGCTATAGGGGGTGAGTGTAGAGTTAAGGGTGACTATTAGGTTCTAGCATAACTAACCAGACAGGGGACATAGCAGAGGAAAAAGTCTGAGGGGTGAGGTAAGCTCCATTTCATAATGTTGATTTTGAGGTGTCTGTGGGTAGGTAATAAGCCCACAGAACATAAGCCCAACTGAGACATCTCAGTTGATTTATAAAGTTTGTTGCAGAGGTATATGTGAAAACACAAGGCTTTTTAGTATGAATTATCTGAACTAGAAACACTAGAGGTCAGTTAATTGTATTACTTCATTTCACAGATAAGGAGATAGGCCCAGACAGATAACATTTATTTTCAGAAAGCTACTCAGAGAATTGAGATTCGATTTAGGAAGAATCTCATTCAGGGCTGTTTCAGCCTACCATGCTACATTCCATTTGTGTATCTTGTTGGTTTTACAATTAATCAAAAATACACAGAGTCGTTTTCTCAGATTCCCACAATTATATACCAAACCCCAGATAAAAGGCACAAATCCTACTTGCCTTCTCTTGTCACTGCATAACTAACTTCTTAATCAAAGAGATTCTGCCATGCTAGATAGAGAAAATAAAGAGAAAGTGGTCAGATTACTAAAAGTGACTTTTGATCCAAGTGAGTAACTCTAAATATCACATTGTTACTATAACGTGGCTATATCTATTTCTGTATTCAGCTGATAAAGAATCAGTCATTTGATTGTCATTCTGAAAACCAATAAAACCAGTATGTTCATCACAGACCATCTATCACATGAGGTATATGGATTGTAACAGTTACATTTAGCTGTGATAACAATAGTTTATAAGCAACAGTGCTAAGGGCTAATTTAAAAATTGACACAATAGTGACAATGAATATATGTATGTTCATGTATAACTGAAAAATCGTGTTCTACACTGGAATTTGACACAACATTGTAAATTGACTATAACTCAACAAAAAAAGTTAAAAAAATTGACACAGTAAACACTGTTATAAAGAATTCTTGAGAAATGAAGCTTCTTTTAAGTAAGCTACAGGTGTTAAGAACAAAAACAAAGCATTCAAATAGAGTAAGTATAAAACTAAGACCTAAATTGTGGGGGAGGAATGAAGATAACCTGGGGAATAGGTTTCTGTCTTCTCTGCAGTGTAAGGAAGGTGAACAGGGGAAGAAATGGAATGAATACTTATGGATAAGCCTCTACTATGTGCCAAACATTCACAATAAATACATTGTTTCATCTCTCACATCAATTCTATGAAGTAGAGGTAAAAAGCACTTCACAAATGAGGACACTGAGGCACAAAGAATTGAGGCAGTAGTGTCAATGTATGACTAATTGCAAGGGCTTTCATGTCAGATATAAAACCCTGGCCTTATATCTGAGTTCAACTCTTAATATTAACCCGTAATTAATAAGCAACACCCTCTCTTATGACTCTCATCATTACCTGTAAATGATGGTATTAATAGTATTTGCCTGATAAGAGTTATTGGGAGGACTGTATATCCCATGGAAAAAGCACTCAGTGTTATGCTGGCACATGTAAGCACTCAGTAAATCAGCCATTTACCACTGCACACACAGCAAGTAAGTTCTGATAGGATTCCACACTTTTCTGATTCTAAACTGAGCTTTTGCCCTATATCTAGTTACTTCCTTAGGCTCCTGAGATTCCTGGGGGTGCAGAGTAGGTAGAGCTTAAGGAGGGGGACAGATAACATTGGGAGAGGGTAGTGAGGCAGGGAGCTGATATGCCTGGCTCTACTTTGAGGACAGCATTCAGAACTATTAGGACAAAAGACAAACTATAATTTTAAACCCAATCTTGATTTAGGGGAAAGGCTATAAATTCTTAGTTAAGGACATCTGCCAATGTGGAAGGAAAAGGTCACCAGTAAAACTACTTACTTTAGCCAACAGATAGCACAGATATTTCACAATCAGTATTATTTGAGTTTTTAAAAATATTTTGGTTCTCTTGCCTTTTCAGATACTCTGAAATGAATTCCTCTGTCTCCTGTATTTTTTATAAATCATGTGAAAAAGTTTCTCACAATTAGCAAAATATCACTAAAATCAATCTCCTTGCTAATAGAAAATTTATCTTGTTTTTCCTTCTTATAAATAAAACTTTAACCTCCAATTACTTCTAATCTCAAAATTAAAGTAAATGCATAAAGCTCCATCTAGTGTCAAGACAGCAAAATGTTAAGGGCCATTTAATTTTCTTAAAAGAATTACACATTAATTCATTTAATATATTAAACCTTTCCTTGGTGTCAGAGCTTGTTTATTCTCTTACTAGTAAGACATCATGGTCCTAATTATATGATATCTTATAATGTGAGCATATAAAAGGTATTTTAGATCCCAACTAAGAGAGATTTAAAAATGCAATAATGGTTTATTATGAATACAAAACCAAAATCTTTAACCTGCTAAGTCAATTTTCCTGTCCTACATATAGTGAATAGGTGTTCTATGAAAAAAGGATTCCCTGGTTAGGTAAGATTAAGATACGCTGGGTTAAACCAAACTAATCTACTCTTTACTGAAGGACCTCTCAAAAATTTTAGTATGCTGATGTGTACAGTGAATTCCCAGTACAGTAGTATAAAGCTTCTCCCAAACTTACTTGACTATGGAACATCAAGGATGCTAATGTTTAGTGGAATAAAGCTCGGGAAATGATCTAATCCAAAATTGCATCAGTTCCTCTGCTCTCATTACAAATCTCCAAGCTTTGAGTCAATGCATCAAACTAATCCCTTTCTAGTTTTCCTAGTATCTTTCCCATTTGGTAGCCATTGACTTTGTTTTGAGACCTCTGTGCTTTGGAATCTCAAATGCCCTGTAATCCTCTGGTTCTTTCTGATTAAAAAGGCAAGTGGCTTCAAAGCTTGACTCATACAAGGTATCAATCTCCTTCACACTCCAAACAAATCATTCCATTCTTACTCAAGTACTGAAACAGGAGATGCTGCTTTCACTCTTTCATGGACCTTATCTATGGACTCATCCTGAATGCAGCCTGAATCTTAGCTGGAAGACAAAGTATAACAGCTTAATGTTCAGACTTAGCTAAAAGATCAGACTACCTCAACCATCTCCAAGGAAAACAAGGGCCAAAAGAATAGCAAGCACAATCAGACTCTAAGGAACTTAGCTCAGAGAGGCATTTGGAATCACACTGGGAAGTGATGGTGCCCAGCCCTGGTGTGAAATGAGGAATAGGGGAGAGTGAGGCATGGAGGCAATATGGAAACAGGACAGATTTCTGAACCCTCTGGAGTTTAATTCTCCCAGTGAAGCTTCAGTAAGTGGCTGAAATCAATTTGATTCCTCACAAACATAAAAGAATACACAAAGGTAAATGTGAATGATCAAAAAATCTATTTTGGGTTATCTACTTTTCATTATGATTCAGGATAATTAAGAATAGTATGTTTATTTTAATCAGGATTCATAATACTTTTTTAAACTGAAGTTGAACCTGTTTTCTCAAGTTATTTGATACTTCCTTTCTGAACCTAAATTCCAGAGAAAAGCCCCTTAGAACATGATAAAGCATTTTTAGAGATACTGTTATCAGAATATTAAATTAGTTAAAATTAATCAAGTAAACCAAGGCCTGTCTCATTTCCTATCACTGTATTTGTAAATTCTCTTAATAAAGTTCATATATTCACAACTCAAATAGTAATTTAAATTTGTAATAGAAATCTGTAACTCAACTAAAAGAAATCCATTGCTACCCTAACTAAAATTATGTAATTATACATTTATTTATAAAATAACAAAAGATTTAGGAATAGATCTGTTTATTGTGCTATGAAAATGGTCTTGATACATGTGAGAAACATTATATATTTTGAGGACAGTATTCAGAACTGTTAAGACAAAAGACAAACTATAATTTTAAAATCAATCTTGATTTAAGGGAAAGGCTATAAATTATTGGCTGGAATGCATTCAGCATGTACTCAGATTCTATATAACATAAAGCATGAAAGAGTATAAAAGATGTTGGAGTTCAATAAACCCATACCTAAATTTTAACTGTAAAGCTGCAAAGACTTTTTTGTTTATTCTTATATACTAGTTTTCTTCTGAGACAAGTTGATTTTATCTCCAAGACTTAAGGCCATTCCCTGTAAGAAAGAATGAAGATGTTTACCATTATTAAAACAATGTACAATCAGTAGGCTATTCTATCTTAATCAAGCTCCATTCAATGACATCTCATCAACAATGAAACCGAAGATGAACAAAAACAGAACCACCAAAACTTAACCTGGTTAAGTACTTTTTGTGCTAGATTTACAAACAGTCACTAGATTTGTAGCTTAGATTTCAAAAAACATTGAAGAATTCATTTCACATACACTCTATGGGAATTAATCTGGTTTTAATGGTTTAATGATAGACCCCAAAGGTGGGCCATTTTAATGAAGGAAAGTTATATTTCTATTCAAGAATACTATTATTATAAATATATATATGTATCTAATGCACAAAACACTAGTATGACAGGATACTTTCTTTCTCTTTTTGTTCAGTTCAGAGACCATCTCAAAAAAAGCAACTGTTACCTGACTCTTTGCACGAATTCTTATGTGGCCAGTAACAGGAGCCTCTGGTCCCTGTTGAATCGGCTTCTCAATGCTGACATTTGCAAGTGCATCTTCTCCAAATATGGAACGGGCGTAGAGGTTGGCTGCCATAAAGCCACAGTAACCAGAAAGTGCCTGGAAGAAATTCATGATAAATTCAATACTCTACTACAGAACAACATATAAGCAACACCAGAGAGCACATGTGAATTATCACTTAACATAGGATTTTTTTTTGAGAGGGAAGTTGTTTATTTTTTAAATTGCAGTAAATAACACAGAACATAAAATTTATCATCTCAGCTATTTTCAATAGTGTTAAGTATATTCACATTGCTGTGAGATAAATCTCCAGAACCTTTTCATCTTAGAAAACTCTATTCCCATTAAACAACAACTCCCCATATTCCCTCCCTCCAGGCCCTGGTAACCAACATTCTATCTCTATGAATTTGACTACTTTAAGTACCAAGTACCTCAAATAAGGAAAATCATACAATATTTGTCTTTTTGTGACTGGTTTATTTCACTTAGCATAATGTCCTCAAGGCTCATCCATGTTGTAATACGTCAGAATTTCCTTTTTTTTTAAGGCTGAATAATACTCCATTGTGTGTATAGACTATAGTTTGTTTATCCATTCAGCATCATGGACACTTAGGTTGTTTCCACCTCCTGGCTACTGTGACTATGCTGCTGTGAACATGGGGTGCAAACAGGGAAGCTGGTTTTGAGCCCCACTTCTCAGGTGGTGCCCTGAAGTGCTCGGTCCCTAAGGCTGTGTACTGTCTCTTGCAGTACACAGAGCCTGAATGATAGGGCCCCTAGGGGGAAGGTGCCAAAAATGTGTAAATGAAGCAGACTCCAAACCACTCTTAAGGTTCAAAAATTTAAAAAATTTAAAAAAACTTCTTATGTGGTGGTAGTTACATGACTATGAATTTGTCAAAACTCATAAAACTATACAAGTAAAAAGTGTGAACTTTACTGTATCTATATTAACTCAATAAACCTGATTTTAAAGAAATCGAACTTATCTCCATCTGTACTTACACATTCTCTGTTTAGAGTTGTCTGACTACCTCCTACACCTGACCTTAAGCTCCATGAAGGAAGAAACTACTTTTATTTTGTTCATTATTGTTCATACAGCAACTCACAGGGTATTGGGCATATACTATTTGTTTGAATATTTGTTGGAATCAGTATTTGTTGAATAGACTAACATGAATTAAAACCTACTTATCTGGCAGCATTCTTTTACTGATTAAATCAATATAACATTAACAGAAATTTTATAAAGAAAAACAAATTCCTTAGAGCCTCAGCTTCATTTTTTGGTCTTTCTTTCTAGTCTTCTTTCATACATACACAAACATAGCAGAAGATCTGAGTATATTAACAACTCTGTCATGAGCAGATATATTCTGACCCATAATCAGACCCAACAGAAGAGGTCATGGACATTTCTTAACTCAGTATCAAAAAATATTTTGGAATAAGCCTTTAGCTGAAAGGGAGAAGACTAAAAAGAAAAACCAACCTGACTATTCATTTGGGTCACTACACTAGAAACAAGCAGATATTGTTTCCATTCCATAGAAAGCAGTAAGCAGGTACCTATATTCTATGGGATGACTTCTTTAGCTGGTTCAGAATGACACTGCTTTTCTCAGGCTAAATAATAATAAAATACAATAGAGGAAATACAACAAAGCTAACAATCTACCATGTTACTTTCTATCAGATTTAAGAAGTAAATCTTACCTTCTCTGGAGTGAGGCATTTCATGTTGGTGGACTTTAATATGTGCTGTAAATAGTCATTTAAGTCAATTATATTTGTGTTAACAGTCACCTGTGCAAAGGGAGAGAAAAAAGTCGAGATTATAATTCTTACAATAAGAAAGTTGTGAATTTCTTATCTTGGGGTTGAGAAAACAATCATTTGTATGTCATAATAGAACCTCCTTCCAAGAATTTAGGGGAAAAGGGTGGGCAAAAAAAGTAATGACATCTACAAGATCCAACAGCTGTAGGTTGGCATTAGAACTTTCAGATATAGATAACTTCACAGAAGATCAACCTGCTGTATATAAAATATTTCTAATAAAAATCAAGGCTCAAAGAAACAAAGTTCCCCAGCAGGCCACTAACTTTGCAAAGCTTCTTTTGGACACTGGATTCAATGGTAAGTTACTATTCATATATACAAGGATGGAATATTGTTTATATCTTGATCAGATTAGTTATAGAACTGTTACTTTCACCAATTTACAACAGTCTTACCAAACTACTTGCATGAGTTCCAGTTAAGAACAGATATTGATTTGCTTTTCACATGTGACACTTTTTAGTGGGATTTATTTTATCAGAGAATCCCTCAACACTAGCCAAAAAGAAAGATAAGGAAGTCAAACTTTCCAAGGACTAACTTTGTTTTCCCATTCAAATTCGGCCCACATCTGACGGAATTCAGCATCAGTGCAAGTTGCAGGCTGGATATAGTCCATGATGTCGATGTGAATATCACTGAGGACCACACAATTTCTGTCACTTGCTGCTCCAGAGACATCATAGACTGCAATGCATATACACAAAATGATCCCCAATCACCAAAGGCAAATTTTAACTTAAAATTCTTAATATTTCCAAATAACTATGATATTAGCAAATAGTTTTATTATATGCTGGGCTCCAATCTGAATGTTTTATAAATTATTATTTATTTAATACTCCTGTTAATCCTATGTTATAGTATTACTATTTTTCCATCTTACAAAGACACAAAAACAAAGAGAAGTCAAACAAGCTGTTCAAGATCACAGAACTGGTTAGTGGTGGAGGCCAGGATTCAAGCTCAGTGAATACTTACACAGAAGTTACAGTGTGTAAGGCACTTCAGAGGGATACACAAATAGTAGGGTTCCCATAGCAGGTGCTTAAGGATTATTTCTGAATGAATATTGCTGAGCCATAGTACTTAATGACACAAGACTGTTTGCGTCTATAACTGTTTCTTCAATGGCAGAAAGTCATAATCTGACTGGAACCTATCTTTCTTCCTTCTAGCCTCTTCTCTTGACATTCTACTACCCTATCTACTTTTAGAGAAAACTGAAGTTACCAAGAAAAAGTTCCTTTAATTTTCAGCCCCATATCTAAAAATAAACTTATCTTTCTCCGAATCAACTCTTACCTCCTTAATTTTCATATCAGAGAAATGCTGCCTCTTCTCTTCAAGGCTAACACTTGCTGCCATCTGAGATACCTGCTTTGGTTCAGGACCTCACTCCATCAATCATTACCTCTTTTACTCTTACGTCTTTACCTTCATATTCTCTACTTTCTTCCCTTATAGTTAATAAACATAGTCAAGACTCTCTTATCTTAAAAAATCTTCCCTCATCCTTGACTTCTCTTCTGGCTATTGCTCTCTCTCATTCTTATTAAAACCAAGGTCCTACACTCTGACTGGTCTATACTCATTATCTTTATTTCTCCATCTCCGATGTAGTCTTGAACCCATCACCATAGCCCAAGACATGCCACAAGAATGTTTTAATATCACTGAATACCAAATCCAAAGGACCCTTCTATTGGATCTTTGGCAGATTCAGATACTTCTTGAAGATTTTTTCATACCTCTTTGACCACATTTCCTTCATAGGCTTCTCCTTCTCTGACCATCTTTTAATACTGCGTTGAATAAAAACTCTGAACAACTTTTACTATTGCTGTTTCTTGGAATCAGTTTTCAAATCTCCCCTCTTCTCACTCTTTTTTTTTTTTTTCCTCTTCTGATTCTTTATGCCCTCTGGATGATTTCTTCCGTTTCTATGGCTTTTGAACATATATTTATCTCTACTTTAGACCTCTTGTTTAAGTTCCAGACTCATATGAAGCTACCCTTCAATATCTTAAGGCACTTTATTACTCAACCTGCTCACATTTAACTAATTATCTCTCTCAATTTGTCTTTCCTATATTCCGTTTTGGTGGTTAATATAAACACCAACCCAACATACCCAAGCATGAAATCTGAGGGTTGCCCTAGCCACTTCCTCTTCAATTAGTAAGCATGTCCTAGACATTCTATCTCCTTAATATCTATTATATTCAGCCCTTCTCTTTCACCCCAGCCACTACTGTGTTGGTTCAAACTCTCACCTGTGCTACTGCAAGTCTACTAGTTACCCTTTCTGCCTCTTACACTTACTCTTCTTTAGTGTTGTCAAAGAAATATTTAATCGTGTAACACACTAATTCCTCAATGGCTCCCCTTTACATCCAGGATAAAGTCTGAAATCCTTATTATGACAAGTATAATATAGCTGCCACTAACCTTCCTAACTTCATTCTTTTCTACCACCACCCTCTAGCCCATTCTAAACTCCAAGTATGTCAAACTACTTGCATTTGTTCCAAGTAAATCCTCTGTCTATATGGAGACCACTTACTGACCTTTCAAAACCCCACTTGAGTTTTACCTTCTCCACCAAGCCTTTCCTTACCTTTCCTCCCAACCCCCCACCACTTTGAGAGAACTGACAGAACTTCTTCATAGACTTCCACTTCACCTAGCACAGGCCTTTCATAGCACTTACCATTCATCATGTGTTGCATATATCTGTTTCACACATCTGTTTTCACTTACTTGACTATAAGCTGAGGACAGAGATCTTTTGTTCCTCATCATGGCAGCCCCATCCCAACCACAGAAATTACTCAAACAAACAAAATTTACTGAATACTACCTCTGTATAAGCTAGTCCCTAGATGGCCTGGCAACAAATGCCTATACAGAGCTTTAGACTCAGTTCAAATGTTATCCTTTGATAACATACCTTCCTTCTTTACAAAGCCTTCTATACTGTTAGCATTTTCCCTCTATGATCTCAAAACACAAAGTATACAAACTAGACCTTATCACATTGTATTGTAATGATATATTTACTTATTTTTACTTATTATGTTTCTGAGGACAGTGACTCTATCTGGTTCATTTCTGCACATCCAGCAACACTTAGCAGCATAGCTGATGCCCCATAAATCAATGAATGAATGAATGTATGAATTCAAGTCTTGCCCTCAAAAAATGTCACAAAGCTACTCATTACAGAAATTCTTTAATAAAAATATCTATAACAGCCCATGCTATAAAACAATTCCTTACCTATATTACCAAAAATTATTCCATTTTCTGTTGATGCTACTTTGACATTAGCTTTAATATTTGCAAAATCATGAGGAGCAAGAGTCAAAGGAGATGGCTTTTCCACAAGTTTCAAGTCCCCTGAAAAAAAATTTAGACATGGCTAAAAAGACGTTTATATTAACCTCTCAAATCATAAAACCTTAAAATGTATACAAGCTCAATGTTTCCAGCAAAACAAGGAACAAGAGAAGGGTTATGATTCAAATGTAAGGACAAAAATAAAGAAATCATTTAACACTATTATTCATATCAACATGCACCTTTTCTTTTAAAAGGTAATAGGCTTCTCAGAATAATTCTATATTTAATTCATGCATGTGTATGTGTATGGGCAGGGGTAATTTGGGCATACAATTTTATTCCAATGAATGCATACAAACTTCTCAGGAAACTTCAGTCTTAAAATATACACTCCATTACAAGAGAGATAAAACAACCTGAAAAAAGGATTGTAAGATATTAGAAATATAGTTCTTTATACAAGCCTCAAACTATGCTGAAGAGAACAGACAGAACTATGTTTTCCTTCAATTTCTTAAAGTCCCTTAATTCTTGCTTAAGCTATATGAAACTTCCCAGGGGCAGTGCACACTATTCCTGTATGGAATTTATGTTTTTCAGTTTCAATACTATATGTAGAAATGATTAGATAGAGTCTGATACATGTGTCTTTATTAAGATGACAAAAAAAAAATATCACATTGCTAAATGTGATAATGATACATTACTTTGGCCACACATGGTATGTATTAGTTATGGACTCAGAAAATACCTCGTTTTGTAAGGCAATTAAAAATTTAACTGAACTACTTGGTAAATCTGTAACTTAAATAGCTCTTTTTTACATCTAGAAAAACTGACATTTGTTAGACCAAGCTCACTGAATAAACCTATCTAGAAGTACCATAATATTAGTGTAAAAGTCTGTATCACAGAGGTTCAGAAAATTGGAGTTGAAGGAGACTAAATATTAAGTGTAAAACTCAGACTTCATTCAAAATGTCACAAAGGGCTCAAGAGAATTATACTAAAACTTATGTACTTCTTTTAGTAATCTGTCCTCTTTAGGACAGATTTTACTATGGACATTTTACTACATAACAGTATCTTTCCTTTATGGTAAATTTCCTCACCCAGAGTAGCTAGTTCTAATGTGCAGTTCTGCAAGGTATCACTCGTTTGGTTCACAACAAGTACATCCAGGACGATATCATACTGGTTGACATGAACATAAGCTTCCGCATATACAGGATCTGAGAAACCTGTCAACTGGGTGACCTGTCAAACAAAAAGAAAGAGATAATCAAATGACTAAAACAATTAAACCAAACATACATTAGTCAAATGACTAAGTCTGTAATTAACATGTGCTTAAATTGGACAAGTCATTTTGAAATAGGTATAATAAAATTGTTTTGTAATGCAGACACGATAATTTCTAACTGAGACGTTAGAATAACAGGTCCTACAGTTTATAGCTCAGTAGTGGAAAGATGTTAAGTATGTTTAGAAAATACATTAAAAATTATCCCAACTTAGGAATGGAACAGATTTGGATAGATTTTCAATTAAATCCCTCAGCACCTAAACTCACTAGTTGCTACAAACTCAGGAACTAAATAGATCAGCAACTAAATAATTATAAGCAAGAAATGCTTGTAATTACACAAAGATAAATTTTTAGATGTTCCCCTACCAAAAAAATTTTTTTAAAAAACCTCTGAAGTATAGCATTTAAAAAAATGTAATGCTGTCACCAAAAATACATACAACAAAATTAAAAAGTAGATAAATTGGACTATATCAAAATTATAAACTTTTGTATATCAAAGGATACTATAACATAGTGAAAAGGCAACCCACAGAATGGGAGAAAGTATCTGCAAATCATACATTTGATAAAGGACTTGTACCCAGAATATATAAAGAAATCCTACAACTCGGCACAAAGAAAACAAACCACCAGATTTAAAAAATGAGCAAAGAATAGACATTTCTCCAAAGAAAATATATAAATGGCCAACAAGCCCATAAAAAGATGCTCAACATCACTAATCATTAGGGAAATGCAAATCCAAACCACAATAAGCTATCCACTTCATACCCACTGGGATGGTTACTATTAAAAAAGAAAAAAAAAAAAAAAAAAGCGTTGGCAAGGATGTGGTGAAATCAGAACCCTTGTGCACTAAAAGCTGGAATGTAAAACAATGCAGCTGCTACGTAAAACAGTATAGTAGTTCCTCAAAAAATTACAGTAGAATCACTACTTTATCCAACAGTTCCACTTCTGGGTTTAATCCAAAAGAAATGAAAGCAGAGCCTCGAAGAGATATTTGTACATCCACATTCATAGCAGCATTATTCACAACAGCCCAAAAATGGAAGCAACCCAAGTGTCCATCAACAGATGAACGGATAAACAAAATATGGTATAAATTCACAATGGAGTATTACTCAGTCTTAAAAGGGAAGAAAATTCCGACACATGCTACAAAATAGACGAACCTTGAAGGGATTAGGCTAAGTGAACTAAAGCCAGTCACAAGAGGACAATTGCTGTGTGATTTCACTAACATAAGACACCTGGAACAGTCAAATTTATTGGGATAAAAAGTAGAATGTGGTTGCCAAGGGCTGAGGGAAGAGGGGAATGGGGAATTACTATTTAACGGGTATAGAATTTCAGCTTTGCAAGATGAAAAATGTTTAGGGGATAGATGGTGGTGATGGTTGCAAGACAATGTGAATGTAATTAATGCTACTGAACTGTACACTTAAAAAGAGTTAAGAGAGTAAATCTGATGTGTAAATTTTACCACAATTTAAAAAAATAAATTAAAAAAAATTTAACTGTAATATTGTCAATATTGATTCCCAATTTTAAGGAAGAAAAAGTGTTTTAGTAGTTCCAATTCTGCCACTAATCTCACCTTGGACAATAAAATCAATTTGAGACAGTTTACTCATCTAACACAAGAAGGATCAAACTAGATTACTGATTTGTAAATTTAATATTTGAACAGTAGAATCATCTTCCTAATAAAATCCTACACATAACTTGATAAATTAAGAATATGAAAGTGGAGCTGCCCTGGGAACAGGAGGCACTGAGGGCAGGGTATGGGGGAGGAGGCTAGTGCCCTATCCTTTAAAAGCTTTAGTTTATCTCCAAGGACCCCTCAGCTCTATGTTTTAGTCTATGTTACTTCCACACACAACTGAAACAAGTTATAAAATCATCTACTTGACTTACAGTACTATCACACAGAATAGTACTTTATCAGGTTCTGAGTTTCAAGTCATGTTTTATGAACCTTCCCCACAGTGACTTGACAAAAACTGATGCTATACAACTCGTTTTTCTTTTTTTAAAACCCACAGTAGCACCAACAACTTCCTGATTATTACTTTAAGTAGCCAATTTAAATAACTTACCAGTGTACCTGACATTTTATTACCTTGTTAAGTTTGGATGCTAGGGGGTCTGCTGCCTCTTTTCTCTGTGTGTTGCCCATTGCTGCCAGCAAACTGAGCTGAAACTGATCTTCCTTGCAGTTCATTTCATTCTTAGCAGTTAGTTGCATGAAGGAAATGGGGTCATCAGGCTGTACTGTCACATTCCTCTTTTCAGATTCCTTCTGTGTTGAGAAAACAATACATCGTCTCTCTTTAATATGGGAAAAAGATAGCTTTTGTGAATCTTCAACAGGGACAGCCCTCACACATGAGGACTGAAAAATCATCAACAACAATAAAAAACCTCACAAAGCACTTTTATGTCTTTATCATATGTATCTTACCTTTTGGGATAATTTCTCTTCTTCAAGTTTAGCAGATAACATGTGAGAAAGAGACTGTCTGCATTCCTTATTGAAAATGTCATTCATTAAAGGTGAACATTCAGATAAGACCTTGAGGCACAGGGAAATTCGATCTACATCATCATCTGTAATTGGTTTCTTAGGAAGAGAGGATTTTCCCAAATGCAGGATAGTGGCCATGAGCAACATTGCCTCAGCGACAAAAGACTAGAGAAGGAGAGAAATGGCTTATTTGTTGTCAGGCTTCTCCAACTGCAATAATGTCATTTTATTGTAACTCATAATCCAAGAAATATACCTAAATTTCACTTCACCTAAGTAAAACATTTAGATTTTAATCTCCCTATTTTTTCTGCACTCTTCTTCTTCCCTTCTATTCTGCCACCCTCTGAAAACCTTCATTAACCCTCAACTGATAAACAGCAATTGTTTTTCAACTATATTCTTAACTGTATTCTGATTCTAACCCCCTCACAAGCCAATGTCATCTTTTAAAAATTCCAACTATGGAAAAGTTAAAAGAATGATACACTTCACTAACTGTTAATATTCTGCCATAATTATTTCTTATTCTACTTATGTACGTGCACTTATTTTGTGGGGGGAGGCTTAACATATGAAAGTAAGATTCTTCATCTAATACTTTAGTATTTATCTCCTAAGAATCAGGACAGTTTCCTTTATAATCACAGTATCATTATCTCATCTAAGAAATGTAACAATTCCAAAATATATCTACTACACTCCAAATTCAACTAAATCTTCTTAATTGTCACAAAATGTTTTTATTAATTTTTTAATCCAGGATCAACTTCATGCATTTTATTTGGCTGTTATTCTCTTTAGTCCCTTTCAATCTGGACCAGCCCCCTGGTTTTATATATTGTTTCCCATCATGACTTTTTTAAAGAGCCCAGGCCAGTTGTTATTCAGAATGTCCCCTACTTTTAGTTAGAATACAGGATAGGTGATGTTTTGTATATCTTATATTACATTAGGAGGCACATAATGTCAAGTTGTTCCATTAGTGTTGATGCTAAGTGGGATCACTTGTATCTTAATCCTTATTGTGCACCAATCATTTCACTCTCTGCGCAAATACCTTCAGTAACTTCCTACAGCCTTCATGTTGAAGTCTGTATCACTTAGCCTGCTAGTCAAGGTCTTCCACCAGTGAATTCAACTTACTTTTTCAGTCTTACATAGCATTAGCTTGACACATGCTCTATGTCCTTGTCAAACTGTCTTTAGCTAAGTATTGATCAGCACACATGCATGAAAAAACTACCAGAAGCCTGAGAAAGAACCGCAGAAGAATAAATATAATAATCCTTTGAGCTGAGGTCTCCAGGAGAGGAAGGAAGAGGGGACAGAAAAAAACAGCTGAAGAAATAATGGTCAAAATTTTCCCAAATTTGATGAAAACTACAAACCCACATATCCAAGAAGCTCAATGAACCATGAGCAAAGGAAACAAAGAAAACCACACCAAAGCATATCCTAATCAAATTACTGAAACCTGACATTACAGTGTTAAAGAGGAAATCCAAAACTAGCCAAGAGAAAACAGGACACATTCCACACAGAGGGACAAGAGTTACATTTTGACAGTACTACAAGCCAGAAGATAATGAAGCAACATCCTTAGTACTAAAAGAAAAAAAAAATTGTCAACCTAAAATTCTATATTTGCAAAGATATCTTTCAAAAGCAAAGGAGAAATAAAGACTGTTTCACATAAACAAAAACCAACAGAATTAACTGCCAACAGCTCTGCACTACAAGAAAAGTTAAAGCAAATTCTTTAGGCAAAAGGTATATGATACCACAGAGAAACTAAGATCTACACAAAGAAATGAAGAGTGCTGGAAAAGGCATAAATGAAGGAGAGCCAATGTGGTGATCAACAACCAAACTTCCTTTTGCCTTGTACCAAATGTAGTAAACTTTCTGAACCAAAAACCTGGCTGTCTTAAGCAGGTATCAACAAATGCTCTCCCTACGTGTAGAACTGAGACACAAAATGTTAGGGATTTTTTAAAAGCATAATTTAAAGAACAGACAAGACCAGAATAAACAAATAATGGCCCACAGAGAGTTACGAAGTAAATTACTTTAAAATAAATCGATAAAAAAGAGACAATACACCTTGTAATTTACTTGGCCCTCTAAATCTCATTTATGGCTCTTTATATTATGGAAGTTAAAAAAAATCCTTTGAAAGTCTCAAATCTAAGATGAAAATGTCTAGTTATATGGAAGTTTGAGTAAATGAAGGAATCTAATGGACTATTATGCAGCTATTAAACACTATTATGATTAGGAAGGGTTTAGAATAACATGGGAAAATGTTATAATGTTAAGTGAAACTGCAGTACTGTAAAACACAAAATGATCACTACTAGGGAAAAAAGTGTTTCAGAAATAAAAGCCATAATAAATCCTTTCTGAGGAAGGACTTAATTAATATATCTGGTAATTTAATTCTACCTTTTGATGTTTCTACCTATTCTGTCTCCACCACAAGATTAACAAGATTTGTACTTCAGTGCTTTAACCATGAGTGATTTTTTCTCATTAATTTTTATTACATCACTCCTTATTTTAGCAATGTGAAAAACATATGAACAAAAATAAAATAAAAATATTCACAATTCTACCAGAGAGAGTTTTTTTTTTTAAATGAAAGTAAAGATTTTCCAAGGCAAATGAAAGCTGAGAGAATTCATCCTCAGCAGACCTGCATTATAAGAATGATCAAGTTCTTCAGGCAGAAAAGAAAATCAGATAGAAATCTGAATCTACACAAAGGAATGAGAAACAACATAAATGGTAAATATGTGGGTAAATATATCTGTATTTCTCATTAAAGATCTTTAAAAGAAAGTGACTATAACGGATAAACAAAAATAGAATATTATAGTTAAAAAAAAAATTCTGACAGTGCTACATAGGAATGAACCTTGAAGACATTATGCTACGTGAAATAAGCCAGTCACAAAAGGACAAATATTATAGGCTTCCACTTAGAGAAGGCATATAGAATAGGCAAATTTATAGAGGCAGAAATGAAGACTGGTGGTTTCCAGGGGCTGGGTAAGGGAGTATGGGGAGTTACTGTTTATTGGGTACAGTTTCAGTTTAGGATGATGAAGAAGTTCTGGAGATGGATAGTGGTAATGGCTGCACAACAATTTGAATGTACTTAATGACACTGAAATATACACCTAAAAAGGGTTAAAATGGTAAATTTTATGTTACACATATTTTACCACGAAGAAAAATATGAAAAAAAAAAAGGCACCCAGGAAGGTAGGAATGCACTTGAACTCTGCCTTGTTTCCAACTCAACTTTTTACAACTGGCTAAGTATGTTCCCTCCCTCCCTGAGTCCAGACACTAGATAAATAAGAAAAGGGGAGAAAATGGTGCATATATATAAGATAATTAACTATTTAAGGCAAAAATAATAATGATGTATCACAGGGTTGATAACATGACATGTAGAAATATAATGTAGGACAACATACAAAGGATGGTAATGGGGTAGGGTGGAATGAAAGTACATTATTATAAATGAGCATATAGTCAGAATGGTCAGAAGCTTTGATGAGGTATAAACTGCAGAAATGGGAATACATTTAAGAGGCATTTCTGGTATAAAACAGACAATGACTGACAGGATGAAGATGCTGGAGTGGGAGAGGCCTTTCCTTCACTGGGCCTTGACTTAACCCAGTAAACAGAAATTGCTTCATAAACTCTTGTATCTCTTCCATTGAACTAATTACAAGGTATTGTTATTGTATTACTCTGTCAATTTTACAATCATTACATTATATATACACATATATTACATTATATTGCTGTGTCCATTTCCGCCATTAAATCATATGCTTTTTCATTACAGGAACTTCAGCATTCACTTTTGAGTCCCTCGCTGCTCAACGCATATATCAGGCACTCAATATTCATTTGTTGGGTGAATGTAGAATAAATGACCTTACATTTTGCTTTTTCTTCTCCTGAACCAAAGCTACATAGCGCAAGGCAATCTTGGTCAGAGTTGTGGCAAGGGAGGCAGCAACAAAGAAATCTCCATCCAGAAGGAATCCTCTCAGGGGAGGTCTGCAAAGCCAAGGAAAATGAAAACCACCAATTTCCTAAGCAGTATGCAGCTTTTGTATAAATGATTCAAGTAAGCCTATTTAATACTCTCACTGCCACCCTTCAGCAATAAGGATCTCAAAATTAGTTCCCTCTTTAGCTTGCAGAATGAAAAAGGATTAAAAAAAATATGGCTTTAAAATCTATCTTCAAATAATACAAGAGCTAACTGAATAGAGAAAGAAAAAAATGGTTTCATATGAAAACCAATGAGCTACATTCAAATCTAGTGTTTCTATTTATTTATTCTGTCCCCTTTGGGTAAGTCGCAAACCTCTGTAAGCCTCAAATTCCTCTTCTATAAAATGGGGAAAATGGTATACTCTATCTCAACAGCATATTGTCAAAAACTATATAAGATAAACTATTTAGCACAATGCCTAGCACATAGTAACTAACCATTAAAATCTTTCATCATCTTCTCTATAAAATTGTAGAGCAAAATAAGGAAGAAAACATCAAAATTTTATTTCATCAATTAGAAGTGGAAAATCTTCAAAATATGTTTTCCAAACGCTAACAGGCAACAAAATTCAAATACCAGTTACCTTCACTTAGCATTTTCCACGTGAGTAAAGTATTTTTAGTTTAAACAGAACAGCTATTTCGATGAGAACAGTTATAAGGAGCAGAGGATTAAAACCATGCACACAATTTCTGGGAGAAAGAACTTAAACATTGTTCTCTTTTCAAGTATCTTAAATGGCAAAGATTTCCATTTTGGTCAAAAGAGCAAACGAATCAGAAATCATTTGACTGTTTTATACACAGGCGTAATAATAAAAGAAACATAGCTTGATAGGTCACAAGTGCTGCAAATTACCTTTCTTCCTCTTTCTTGGTGGGCCTAGAACTGCTAAGGGCACTCTGAGTTGCATAGGTGCCCATCTCAGTTACCAATTTCTGAACTGGCCCCACAGTTATTTCTTCTTCAGGTTTTAATTCACCAGCTTCTTTTTTAATTTCTGACTCTACAATTGGGATCTAAAAATCCATCAGAAACATCAATTTAGTAATAATATCAATAGCAAGCAAAACATATTTTAATATTCAATCATTTCTATAGAGAAGGCATTCCCCCAATGGGATTTTTGCAACTTGGGACTCTGCTTTCAATTTTCTTTCCTTTCCAGGATAATTTAGTGAGAATAACAGAGGTTTTGAAGTTGCATGCCACTTACTAGTTGTATGGTTCTGGGCAAGTTAATTTAGTTACTTTGACCCTCAGTTTCTTAATCTCCTAAACTGAAATCTTAATTCTTCCCACACAAGTTTCTTAATAGGAAAATGCTTAGGACAGTGACTAACACTAAGTAGTTATTCACTAAAGCTTATTCCTCTTCTTTGTCCCTTCCCTTGAAATACTAACTCAAAACAGCACCCATTCTTCTATAAAATGAAATAAATTTGACTTGTTTGTACCTTATAACTTCATCAACTACTCCTTTTTCACACCATATGGGTACTTTGTACTTATTCCTCAGTACCACTCTACCATCTAACTTAAGAGCTCTAAGAGTCTTCACCTATCATTACTAAGAGTCATCATCTATCAATTCCTTTATTTTATACATGAAGAACCTGATGTCCATTCAGGTTAAGGAACTTATATCCAAGATTCCAGAGTGAATTACTGGAAGAAGCAAGACTGGAACCCAGTTTTCCTAACAAACACTGTTCTTTCTATTCTAAAAAACGATCTTTTGGATGAGGAAATACTGTCAGTTTTAGTACATAAATACATATTCTAAGTTAGCCCTGTTCTTATAATATATGCATTCTTTTTTCCTAACACAAAGGATAAAGCAGAGTTTTATAAGTCTTTTTCTTTTTTATAAAACACAGAATCTTTTGTTCAAACAAAATCTTACCCAGAAAGGTAAATAATACAGAAAAAAGAACAGGTGTTATTGCTCAATGTAGGGGAGGGCAACTCCCCTAATTTTCCATTGCCCACAGGCTTAATTATCTGGGTAATTAAAATTTTTTGTGTTCTTTAGCCCAAGCACAACTAAATAAAAACACAAAAGCAAATCATCACATAAAAGTCAGATTTACTAAAGTAAAAATCACCGTATAAAATAGCATTTACTAAAGAATAACATACCTCCCCAAGGGACCTGCGAACCTCAGTCATCACACTTTGAATGTCTTCCTTGGTACTACAGTATTCTCCCAGGATCCATAACGCGCCTCGGTAAATCCTAAGGCAAGAATACAAGCTGTTTTTGTTTTTCTTTTTTTGCATTCTTTTTTATTGAGATATAGTCAGTTTTTACAATATTATGTCAGTTTCTGATGTATGGAGTCATACATATACAGTATACTTGTTTTCATATTCCTTTTCAAGAATACAAGTTCTGAAATACATTCTGCCAATAAATTTTGAGGCAGAGATCTTTCTATGTGAATTTAAGCTTATGTAAGAAAACAAGATTCTGCAGTTCTAAGGGACTATGGATGAAATACTAAGAAAGAATATAACAGAGACTAAGTTTCTTTGATTCTCTCCAGAAATCACAAGGATTTAAAGAAAAATAAGTATTCTTATCCATCAGTTTTAGGAACATTCTACAACTGGTAAACCAAGTGGTAAAAATAAAACAACAAAATGCTTCCCAGAAAGGTGTTACCTTCCATTTAGGTCAAAGTTTAAGGTAAATTTGATTTTTATCACTTACCACTATGAAAAAGGTATTATTTTACTATAAAAAGTAATTCACTGAAAAGAGGCAAGATGCTCAACAGAACAATAAACAAGGAAGGAGTGCAAAGGATCAGTAACAAAAAAACCAAAAACATAAAGCAAGCTACAATTCTCTATTTTAAAATGTTAAACTTAATAAAGTCTTCAGTGATCTTTTCTCTGATATTTTCATTAAATTTATTCAAAAAAAATTCTAGAAACTGAAGCTTTAAGAGATTACAGCTGCCAAAAGCTAAACTTTGATTTTTTTCTTCCAAAAAGGAAGCAAATCTTTCTCACTTTCATAAATATCAGTAATTTTCATGTCATAAAACCAATTTTGTAGTCCCTTCTTTTCTATATAGGCAGACATAATACAAGTCTATTATGAGTCTATCAGATGATTTAAATGAAGCAAAACTTGGATGCAACAGTCCTTTATCACTAACAAAGACTATCTGGAAGGAAACACGTAACTCAGATTTACGTTGCACTTTCAATCCTGCACCTCAGTAAATAATAAAGACATCCCAAAAGCTGTACCTTTTAAAAATATCTCCCTTATTCACTTTAGGATTCATAGTGTTTTAGAGGAAATAAGCCTAGCTAAATCACACCTACCAAAATTTTTTTTTTTTTGCCCAAGATTATGGGTTAACTGAGGGTGAGAGTGGAGGTGACATGATGTTTACCGACATGTTTCGTTTGTCTTATTTTGGCTTGACTGTCTTGAGTCATCTCTCCTTCTTTACGTTTTCTATCAACTGACCCTTAAAGACAGAAATTGGTAAAATGCTTACTTGACTTTACATTTAAACAGATTTTAAACGTACTTTACAGATTTGATAGCATGAAAGACTTCAAGCATCTTCTCAACAATAAGCATTCTCAGGTTATCAAAGCGCTGAATGGCTTCGCGAACAAACTCCAAGACATCAGCAGCTGCTGCTTCATTACTGTCACTGAGAAATTCCATTAACTAAAAGAAAAAAAGATAACAATTACATATTTTCAAAAAGGAAATTATCTAAGGTTTAATAAGTACATTAAACAAGTTTACAAAGAATGTAATCAATACTTTTCAAATATATAACAAAATGTAAGCTGAGAGACAAGTACCATTATGTAAACAAAGTCATGATGGCTTTTCAGTTTATGTGCAGTGAAGTTTATTACAAAACGCATGATAAAACAGAGGCTGGAAATCCACAATTCAAAATAAATTAACTGTATACACCTAAGTTGCAACTAAAAGTAAGATCTTTTTTGAGAACATTCAGAGCTTAAAGGTAAAATTTCAAATTACCACAACATACCTCATTTATCTAACAATGACAGAAAGCAAAATATTCTAAGTAGGTTAATTTTTTCCTATAACTAAATCCTTCAACGTTTAAGAAGTAAAACTATTTTAAAGAAATACTTATTTGCCATACTGAATGACCTATATACAGAGTAAAGGTAAAGGTAATTTTACTTTAGGTATTTGTAATAAATGTTAATTATAATAATATACAGAGGCATTTTTGCCTCTGTTTTTGTTTGTTTATTTTTTTGGTAAAGATGTAAGAGAAAGAAGTCAGAGCCCTTATCCTTCTGGGCTTAAGGACTCACTGACTCCAGACAGTTGAGATTTTTCAGAGTTTAACTGCTGAATAACCAGAATTTTGTGGGGGGTGTAAGGGTGGATTTCAGAATTAAGATCATCAAAATTACATACCACAGGAATAACATTTGCAGCCATATCTGGAAATCGAACAGAACAGGAATGCAGTGTTCGCACAAGGAGTTGTCTATATTTGTCAGTATCTTCATGCTCTGACACATTATTTGTTTTAATCACTTCCTTCTTCAGGACAATAACCAGCTATAGAACAAATTAAAAGTAAGTGAGAATTACATCATGGTTGGCTTGACAGCTTACAAATTGCTCTCAGAGTTTTGTTTTACCTCTTCAACATTCCTAGAAGAGACAAGATCCAGTGCTAACTGCAGAGTTTTCTTGCGTACTTCTAAGTCTGGTGTGCTCAATACTCTTAGGATGTCCATAACCAGATCCTGGAAAAAAGAAAAAATTACATTAGTATTTCTTGTCACAAGAAGAAAATCTTAACTGTGGAATGGACGGTTCTGTCGATCACAACCTTAATTCTTTGATCAATAATAAAATCACTATTGGTGGAAGAACCAGATAATTTGGGTCTCCTTGGTGTAATAAAATATGAAGTCTATATCACTTATGATGCATTCAAACTAAAAATGTTTACTTTGACACTATCAAGCTTTAGCTTTAAACTTATAGTTTGTAGGAAATACAAAAGTCAGAGGAACAAGCTAAATGACACCACAAAAAAGGAACCAGACACATTCAGAAGGAGATCAAATAATTGGTTTGGTCTCTTAAACAAGTCAGAGCCATGAAAAAAATACACTGCTCAAATTAAGAGGTTTAACGAACCATACATCACAATCACATACATTATAACCAGAAATGCTGTAAAGTCATGAATTGGACAAACCAAACAAAAAGGGCATTTTGGAGACATTTAGGAAAATTGGATAATAGTAAGAAATTATTAACAGACTTGTTAAGTATGATAATATTATTTTGGCTCTGCAGGAAACTAATATTTTAAAGATGCATACTTAAAGAAAATCTATGGCAAGTATTTTTAAATATGGCAAAACAAATTATTTTACTTCTTTAAGATTTTCTATTTTTTAAAGATTTCTCTGATAAAAATGTTCTAAAGATTTTAAGAATGAACTCCTGTGTAAACTTCACTTATACTCACCAGTTGTTAATATTTTACCACGTTTGCTTTATCGTACACTCTCTACTCCTAAATGTTTTAGTGTATATCTCCCAGTAATAAGAAACATTTCTTATATAACCACAGTAAAACTATCAAATTCAGAGAACTTAACACTGATAACAATACTACTAATACAGAGTCTATATTCACATTTCTCCAATTGTCCCAATAATGTCCTTTTAGCAAAATTTTTGTTGTAATTCTGATCCAGGATCAGCACTGAATTTAGCTATCATGGGGCTTTATTTACAACAATCATTATTCTCACAGATTAAATAGGTATGCTGATAATTTTCTAGAATCTAATCATCTTTTATTCTCAGTTGGTATAATTATTTTTCAAGAAATGTAAACTATATTTAAATTAAAACAAATATATCTCTATTGCTAAGAATACCAAACACAATACAAATAAAGAAGATAAAAGATAACATATTAATTCCTGTTATAAATATTTTTTATAACAAAGACAATACCTGAAAAGGCTATAGTGCTTCAAGAGTTATCCCTTAGTTGACCAAAATTTAAACTGCCCAGTCTCCCGAGCACTTACGCTAACCAAGATGATAAGGCTTTGGAATCATCTCAACTTGGAAAAGATTTTATTTAGGATTTCTTTCTTTCAGGTAACATTTACCTGTAGTACTCGCTCATGAGCAGGATGTTCCTTTAATTCTATCAATCGATCCAGAACTATGAGCTTTACATTGTTGTCACTCTCCTTAATAATTAAATCAATGTAACACTGAGCGGCAGCCTATATAACAAAAGAAATACGTTTTAAGAACACATTCACCTATCTTAAATATAGAATCTGAAAATAAGAAAAAAAAGCCCCCAAGCACCCAAAATAGACTCACTACTCCTACACTAAAAGTTTATGAATTTTTCTCAGGGCGATGTTTTTATTTCTTAAGTTCTAACAAATTACATTATTTTTTCAAGGTTACAAAAAATTTTAAGTATTACAAATTAAAAGGGTGAAAAGAGCTGTTACAGGCAGAAATACTTATTAACAGCCATAAATTAAGGGTTGAACCTAAGGAACAAGGCAGAAATAAGCAGAGAGGGAATCCCAAACAGTTACAGCTATTGAGCATCTTTTAGTTTAGGTGCAAACTGTAACACACCCACATTACAGCACAGAAAAATCAAGAATATAAAGATGACCTTGAGTCATTAAAAGCAGAGGACAAAGGAACAAACCTGAAAAGAGCTCCCAATGAACAAAGCTGAAACAATTTGATCAACAAAATGAATAAAAATATTGGATTATAACCCATAGAATAAAATATCCATACTGACATAAAGAAAGAAGGAAAGGAAGGAAAGAGGGAAAAGGAGAGATGTAGGGAGGGAAGACGGGGGGAAGAAGGGACAGCTCTTCCTTGTGGAAAAGCTCCAAATAATAAATGTAGACTGACAGAAACAGAAAATCACTGTTAGAATACCACAGTAATAACTGCTGTAGGGGAGAGCCACTGAGTGATGCTAACTCAACACTGGTGAAATCTGGCAGACACCACCTTAATCAAATGAGCAAGGTTAACATCACCAATAACAAGATATATCAACATCATGTACTCCTTGATATGATACACTTAGATGGGTGCATCACTTCTGTGGTATTTTCCCCCAAAACGCAAACCTTAATATAATTAGGAGATAACACCAGACAAATAAAAATTGGGTGGTATTTTATAAACTGACCCAGTACTCTTCAAACATGTCAATGTCATGAAAAACAAGGAAAGGCTGAGGAACTCTCACAGGCTGGAGGATACTAACATACGACAACTAAGTGTTACATGGCATCCTACGTTATATCCTGGGACAGAAAATGAGTATTGGTGGGGAAACTGGTGAAATCCAAATAAAGTCTATTCAAATAACATTGTTCCAAAGATAATTTCTTGTTTTGACAACCATACAAGTGTCATGCAAGACACGAACATTATGGGAAGCTGAGTGAAGGGTAATGGGAACTTGGTCCTATTTTTGTAATTTTTCTATAAGTCTAAAATTATTTCAAAATAAAAAGTTAAAAAATAATTTTTAAAGTATTGGTGGCTAAAGCAGTATACACTCCTATTTATACAATCTGGATTTCTAGAACAATTCATTCTCTGAATACAGGAGGGGTTCCTTACATAGTCTTGACAGAGTAAATCAAAAAAGAGAAATATTCCACTGCTGGAAATATTCATTGGAACCTTTTTAGGATCCATCATTTAGGATCTAGCATCCATTTCCCCATATCCAGTTTTTAATGTAATTAAAGTATGGGGAGAGTTCTTCAAAATACCAGTATCATTCTCCAGAAATTAAAAATATTGCTATTCTCTCTCTGTCTCTCTTACTCTCTATATATATAAGTATGAAAGTAGGAAGGAAGGCAAGAAGGAAAGTCAGACTATGTAAGGAATCAAGTAATTTTCTAAAATTTGTAGTTGTTATTTCTATACCATGTAATGCCACATAACCAACAGTAAATTGCAATGTCACTAAATCCTAAGTGATAAGACAGTATATCTATCATCTAACTGATATCAAAAGAAACAAGCAGTACCTTGATTGCAGTAGGTGCACTAGAGAGTGTCACTAGTGTTCCAGCGGCTTCATATTTTACAGCAGGGCTAGACGACTGTAGTAAATTATAGATGCAGCGGATGAAACGAGCCCTTTCCGATGGATTAGCATGACAGACCTGGGGAAGAAAACATTTAGGTTTCAACTGACTTCAGGGACATCTGCTTTTAAATAGATTTTTTAAAACAGGTGTCAGCTTATGGGATGCTAGTTTTCTTAATTTAAAAGCTAAGAATAGTCTGATAAGGACATCTGCAGATGCCGACCAACATAGAATAAGACATGACACAACACTGGTAATTTCAGAAAAAAAGAGGTTTTACTTCAGATAACTATTAGTTACTCATTCACTTATTCATTCAGTAATGACTTGTACAAAAAAATTTCAGATGGCTTATAATTAAAGATATGCATACTATACACAAGTAAAATAGAAAAAGAAAACGTACAATAACAAAAGCAAGGACAACACATTAACCAAGTATACTAACACAGATATTGTGATAGGATGTTAAATTTGGTCCTACATTTTTATTCTGGATGTCATGTCAAAAAGAGAAACATGATGGATCATACAAATCTCAATAAATGATAAAAGAAAAATACCTGTTCTCAAAGCTAGAAAGATGACCTCTTTTACAAGTACTACTATTTATTATTTGGGACCATATTCAATTTGAGAAGACAACCAAATTTTTTTATCCTGTTCTAAATGCATCTTAATACTTTTACCTATGAAGCAAACAGTCCTTATTTTTTCTCTTTTGAAGTTAGTATTTATATTACATTTTCCTAAAATATATATAGTCAAATCTCTATTACTCCAGCATAACTCAAAACCTATTCCTTCTTACTATAACTGGACCCTACCAGACAAAGAAGTCACTGGATAGCAGAGAATCTCTATTTCTGAGAATCTCAGTGGTATACCTAAACCATATATATGAATTATACTTATGTATCTTTTAGGTTCTGGTATTATCTTAAATGCCAGTTCCAAATGACTGGTACCCTGTGTTGAAAGGGCCTTTTTCCTGCAGAAGCAAAGATGGCTGTAATGAGTTAGCAGTGTCTTCTATAGGTATTCTGCCCATACCATCCTATTTAATAAAGTCATCCCTGACATATATTTTTGTTGGCCTCCAATGGTATCAACAGCAAAACTGGATGTTATTAATTACATCTTTTATTTTCCCAGAACATTAATATGCAGTCAATTCTTTCAAAAAAATATATCAAATTAAAATGTTGCCAATGAAGTACTTCATTTTAAAACCCAAATCTCTTATTCAGTTTTAGAATTCCTGTGAGTCAATGGCCTACAATGTCATATTAACATAAAGTCTTCCTATTCTCTTTTACAAGCAGGAAACAAAAAAATAAACTTAAGGCTTTTTTGGTTTGTTTCAGACTTCCAAAGCAGTCTGATACGTATTCAAGAAAAAAATCTTAGCTTTTATTCTAAAAAGTAATTCATAATCTATTCAGTGACTGAACAGTACACAATTTCTTTGCAGCTGTATTACATCAAGTTTGCATGAGTTTTTATAGAATTCTTTATGGCGTTTTAGAAAGAATAGAAGCAAGTTCTTGAAAAAATGATAAACCAAAGAAGGAGAAAAAGACTTTAATAGGCCATGCTATAAAATATACCTAGTACTAAAACATATTATCCTAGACTGTACTACAAAGCTACAGTAATCAAAACAGTACGGTCCTGGTACAAAAACAGACACAGAGATCAATGAAACAGAATAGAGAGCCCAGAATTAAGCCTACATACTTATGGTCAATTAATCTATAACAAAGGAGGCAAGAATACACAATGGAGAAAAGACAGTGCCTTCAATAAGTGGTGCTGGGAAAACTGGACAGTAGTATGTAAAAGAATGAAATTAGAACATTCTTTAACACCATATACAAAAATGAACTCAAAATGGATTAAGGACCTAAGTTTAAGACCAGTAACCCTAAAACTCCTAGAGGAAAACATACGCAAAACACTCTCTGACATAAATCACAGTAATATTTTTTTAGATCTGTCTCCTAAAACAAAGGAAACAAAAACAAAAATAAACAAATGGTACCTAATTCAATTTAAAAACTTTTGCACAGCAAAGGAAATGATCAACAAAATAAAAAGACAACCTACTTAATGGGAGAAGATATTTGCAAATGATATAACCAATAAGGGGTTAATAGCTAACACATATAAACAGCTCATACAACTCAACATCAAAAAACCAAACAATCTGATTAAAAGACAGGCAGAAGAACTGAACAGACATTTTTCCAAAGAGGAAACAAGCACATGAAAAGATGCTCAACATTGCTAATCATTAGTGAAATGGAAATCAAAACCACAATGACACCAGTCACAATGGCTATCATCAAAAAGAAAACAAGTAACAAATGTTGGGGAGGATGTGGTGAAAAGGGAACCTTTGTACACTGTTGGTGGGGATGGGTACAGTGTAGCCACTGTAGAAAACAGGTTGGAAGTTTCTCAAAAAACTAAAAATAGAACTACCATATAATCCAGCAATTCTACTCCTTGTATACATTAAAAAAAAAAAAAAACAACCAAAAACACTAATTCAAAAAGATACATGAGCGTCAATGTTCAAAGCAGCATTATTTATAACTGCCAAGATATGAAAGCAATCCAAATGTCCATCAACAGATGACTGGATAAAGAAGATGTGGTATATATACACAATGCAATACTACTCAGCTATAAAAAAGAATAACATTTTGCCATTTGCAGCAACATGGATGAACTCAGAGGGCATTATGCTAAGTGAAATAAGTCAGAAAGAGAAAGACAAATACTGTATGATATTACTTATACGTGGAATCTAAAAAATACAACAAACTAGTGAATAAAACAAAAAAGAAGCATACTCACAAATATAGAGAACAAACTAGTGGCCACCAGTGGGGAGAGGGAAGGGGAGATGGGTAATACAAGGGTAGGGACAAAGAAGGATTATTGTGGGATTATATGAAATCATGTGTATGAAATTTTTGAAAATTGTAAAGCACTATAAAATTTAAAGAATCTTTCACTGAATTAAAAAAAAGCTAAAGAAATTTTTTTAAAAAGTCAGGAAAAAAGGGAAGCATGATCACTGATCATTTAACACTGTTCCAGATGTACCAGCCATTTCAATTAGAGAAGAGAAAGAAATATGAGGAACACATACGAGAAAGGAATCAACAAGATTATTATCATTATTTGCAGATGATCAGGATGCATTCCTAGAAATCCCTAGCCTAGCAAGTGATATTGAACACTATTAGAAAAAATAAAATAAGTCAATAAAGTTACTAGTCACAATGTTAGTATATAAAAATAAATAGGTTCCTAAGATAGAACACAAACAGCCATCTTGAATATGCTCCCCATACCATATGGATGAATTACTGCCTTGTTGGGGGCAAGGAGATCTCGAATAGGGAAGGTTTGTTAATCCTGTCCTCAATTCATGGCACATTATTGCATATGATCTGTGCAAGGCCCCTTTCTTGTTTATTTAGTTATTTGTTTATTCCCTTTACCTCTGTACCCACTATAATTCCCCTAATACCCTAATAAATATTCAAATCTGCTTGATGTGTTCTTGCAAAATGCTGTGGTTACACTAATGGTTGTATGTTCTTTCCTTGACGTTCATGAATACATTTTACCTAGACACTCTCCCAGTAGACAGCAATGGATTAATTTTTTTAATTAAAAACTTATTTTAAAAAGAAAAAAACTCCATATTATCCTAGCAATTAAGCAGTATCCTAGAGACTATCTAACCTTGCCTCAAACTTTTAATTTTACCCATTGTAGATTAGTCTTACCTTATAAATTAGTTCAACAATAACCAACTGAAGAATGTCTCCAAATGTTTGAACTTGATCAATACAAGTACTTAGGTAATCCAAAGCCCGATCCTGAAAAAATAAGAATATATTTATCAAATTCTACTTCATTCAATAAAAGGACTAAATGTGACTTTAGAAAACATACACAACTAAGTATAAAACAAATGAGGAAATCAGAGCAAAGAAAAATTAATTGAAGGAAAAAAATGAAGGTTAATACATAAATGTAAGACACAAAGTCAAATATATTTTCTAGAAATGGGCCACAAATCTAAGGTCTGAATTTTTTAGCAGCTAAGCCAAGGAGAAAAACATTATGTATTACATGATTCAGGGAATCCATACAATCAAAACAAACCAACTGCTTATGACTAGTTACTATTTCTGAGACTCAGAAGAAAAATCTCATTGAATTTCATACATTGAACTCTGTGATACAGAGAACTATAGCCTCAACAACATCTCTACAGTGAAAGTGTCAACAAATTTTTTTGAACTATTTCTGATTATGTCCCTTCATGCAGGTAAAAAGCATAATACCAAAATCATAGGTCAATAAAACCAGTTCTACAAGAGGACAAAACATTGTGGCTCAGATAAGCAGCTTTCTTATAACCTTATTTACAATGATAAAATGACAGCATCTAGATTTCAGAGGAATGGATAAATTCTGTATTTTTCAGTCTTCATGTATATTATTTCCCATATTTTGATAATAAATACTGGACGGCAAAAATTTCAAGATTAGATACCACCAAGGTGTGCAAAGTCACTGCTAACCACCAGCAGATCCATAAACTTTAATCACCAGCAGGGTTGAATGTAGAGCTGGCATTAGCTTATGAAATTTGAAGAGCCTAATAAAAATGTATGTCTACATTGAAGGCCACCCTTCTTTCAAAGCCATGGCTCAGAACAGACCCTATAAAAAGCTACTATTTTTCTCTATTAAATAATTTTCTATCTATACCAAGAGAAGGAAAAATAAAGCCTCAAAGCAGAGTGCCACAGAATATGGCTGCAATCACTTCAATCTGGAAGAACTGTAAAGGGGCTGTTATGAAATGCCTCTCTGATGTTTTACTTAAAAAAAAAAAGAATATATATATATATACACATACACACACACAAGCAATATTCCACAGAAAGAATTTTTTTAAATGATATTTTTATACAAATTAAGTTCAAAAACGTAAAAAAATCAAAATATACTAATCACATGTGCTATAAACAAAATTGCTAAAAACTTGATTAGGCTTCTGTCATACTTTTAATTCTCATTTAAATACAGTCATAAAAGTATTTTTTAAAAAATACTTCACCTGATCTGCATGGATTAGCATCATAAATGCATTCCTTTTGCAACTTGCATCCTTTTCATTCACCAAAAAATCGTGTATCAGTTCAGGAGCATCAGGTATAAGATGTTCAAAATTTCTTGAAATAAAACAGGTAATATCCATATTTTAATAAAAATCGACTTTGTTGTTTTAGTAACTGTCTGGACACTACCAAAATTAGCCTTTATCAAACTTTATAACACTATCAATTAATTTGCTTTTTGAAACTTTAAATCAATTAAAAAAATTGTCAGTATGAATCAGCTTACATCTTCATCATCTATTAAGTTATCAAATTATGTTTTCTCGTTTAATATAGGAAAAGTTGATTTATTCAACATGCTATCAATGGAATAACTAACAATTCTTTCATATACTTTAGGAATATAATATTGATGCTCAAAATGACAACCTCAAGGTACTGAAAGATCCTTCATTAAGAATTATCAGGGTAAAAATAGTCCCTTGAATTTTATTGAATATACACTGTATTTATTTACTTATTTAGTAACTTATTGTGAAAATTGAAAGTATTTTTAGTATACAGAATAATGAACAGCAGATTAACAAAAACCATCACCTAGCTTTAATGATTAATTCATAGTCATTTCTGTTTCACCTATCTCTGCCCACTTACTCTCCTCCCATGTTACTTTGAAGCAAATTTCAGACCACTCATTTCTTCTGTATCAGTAGGCATCTCTAAAATTAAGACTCTTTCTTTTTTAAACTATTAGTACCACTATCATATCTTAAAATTTTTAACCATTCCTTACTATCATCAGATAAACTGTTCAAATTTCCAATTGTCTTATAAATGTCATGATTTTTGTGTGTGTACTATAGTTTAAATTCTGAAATTTATGTAATCTGTATGGTAACTTTCAAAGAACTCTACATTATTAACCAGAATACCACTTCCCCTAATAGACAACAAAAGCTAATATAACAGTAAGAGAGCTACGAAATTAACAATCAACTATTAAGAGTACAAAAATGTTCATAAAAATTACATCCTACTTCTAAATAGATTGACACCAGTGATTGTAAAAACCAAACATTCCAGCCTCATCTAATTCATCTTTTGAATTGCCTTTGAAGTCCAAAATCTTCAGCTTTCTAAGAACAGGAATCAGTTGAGAATTGCAACCCTTCCCATTAAAGTTTCCTCCTTAAGGCCTCTAAGTGTAAAAAGAGAAGACCCACATTCCACAAAAAGAGAAATCTAAAAAATGGTCAAAATCTCATAGCTACGGGTTAAGCAAGTTAATAGATTAATTAAGCGGGCTGGAGTACTACAACTGAGAATGACAGACACTGGTCTAAACTAGAACGCGTACAACCTGTTTAAAGGGGCCCCTGCCATTCACTTTCAGCAGACTGTGTCATGCAGAAAACAGGACCCAGTGTTGCCACATCTTTTGACTTTTCAATGTTAACAACTTAATGATAATAAGGAAAAAATGTTCAGGCTAAATAAAGCATATTTGCAAGCTACACATAATCTGCACTGAATCACTTCGGAATCCCTAGTCTAAAAGACTAAACAATACCCACAGGGCTAAGACAAAGAAGAACCATTATTTACCTATAGATAGTATAGATGGCCAAAACGGCATTTCTTCTAACATAGCTGTGTCGGTGCTCCAAACAAGCGCGGATAGCTGGCATTAAAGGTTCCAGCAATTCTGCCTCTTTCAATTTGCAAAGAAAACGAAGAGTAGATCCTCGAATAAATTCATTAGGATGCTGAAGATCCTGATAAAAAATTTAAATATGAAATGTTGAGCTCCAGCATTTTAAAAAATATGTAATTTTTAAATACTAAATTTTCAAATTAAAAAAAAACCAGAAAGTAGATTTGAGGAAAAAGACTTAGATTATTATACAGTTTCCATCAGATTTCTATTGATTAAAGCAATTTTTACTTATCACATCAATGTCTTATATTCTATATGTCACTGTTTTTATTAATAACACATAAAAATGCATGGAAAATATGTGAAGAGTAATGACACAATTTTTCACAACTTTAGTTCCAAATATCTACAACTAACATCTAATCCAAGATTTAGTTTAAAAAAGTTAAAACAAAGCCCATTCCATCAAGTTTACAATTATTTTAAATTAAAGCAATATTCAGAAATAGTTAGGGTTTGGTTTACCTTTCTATATGCATCACATACAAGGATCATTTCATGTAAAAGTCTCCCGTCTGGAGTTGTTTTAGGAACAATCTCCCAAAATACCAGAAGTAATTTTTTGATGGTGTGATCCTGGAGAGGTAGCACAAAGCGAATGATGGTCATCAGAAGCCCAGGAAGCTTTTCACCATTTAGAATCATAATGATTACTTTCTTCAAAGCTTCAGTCTTTGACTTCACATCTCCTTTTTCTGATTCAAAAATTCAAAAAAAAAAAAGCACAAAATTATTTAAAAAAAAACTCTTCAGAAAAATTTAAAAGCAATTAGCAAAATAAAATATTTTCTCACTTTATCAGTGGCAATGTTAATAAAGGTACTAACCCAAATGACAAGAGTTCTCCACCTGGCTCTGCCAAAAACAAGCTATATGACTTTATACAAGTCATTTACCTCTGAACCTCATGATTCTTTACACATGATGCATAGGCACTGAATAGATCTTTGGTTCCTAACCTATGGAGTTAATGCAGAGGGTATGAATCTACAGGTATACCAAAAAATGTATATCTCAAACACACATGTAACTATTTTTCAAAATTTAAGTACTTCTCAATTCACAGTAGCTTATTCAGTGTGTATTTTCTCAATTGAAGTTACAATCACTATCAAGGGATGTTGGGGTGGGTATCAGTGACATGTTTTCAACATTAGGAAGAACCCCAAATTCAAAAAGGTTGGGAATTAATAGACTAGATTAATCACAAAATCTTATCACATTTCTACAGGCTATAAAGCTTTAGAATCTTTCTTAATAAATTACCTAGGTGGGAATGTAAACTGATACAGCCACTGTAGAAAATAGGTTGGAGGTTTTTCAAAAAAACTAAAAATAGAACTACCATATGATGCAGCAATTTCACTCCTGGGTACATATCCAAAAAAATCAGAAACTCTAATTCAAAGATACATGCACTTCAATGTTCATTGCAGCATTATTTACAATTGTCAAGACATGGAAGAAACCTAAATGTCCATCAACAGATGAATGGATAAAGAAGATGCAGCATATAAATATATACCATGGAATACTACTCAGCCATAAAAAAGAATGAAAATTTTGCCATATGCAGCAACATGGATGGACTTAGAGGGTATTATGCTTAGTGAAATAAGACAAAGACGAATACTTTATGGTATCACTTACACGTGGAATTTAAAAAATACAACAAACTAGTGAATAAAACAAAAAAGAAGCAGACTCATAAATACAGAGAACAAACTAGTGGTCACCACTGGGGAGAGGAAAGGGGGAGGGGCAATACAGGGGTAGGGAAAAGAAAGGTTTATTATACGATTATTGAAATTATGTGTGAAACTTTTGAAAACTGTGATGCACTACAGAATTTAAAGAATCATTCAATAAACATAAAACAGGAAAAAAAATTACCTAAAAAAACTGGAAGAAAGTTAAAATATACTGGATTAGTGACCATTATTTAGAGTTAAAGATTACATATACATTTAAGATAAAATGCTAGTTTACTGATACTTAGCCTAAAAATATCTGCTATGTGCTATGTGAAGCAATCTATAATTTCACATCATTATCACTGCATACTTAAGAATTTATGGTAAAAATCTTTTGGATCCAAAATTCAAAGGTAGAAATATAAAGACAAGCACCCTGAATACTGATGAATTTATGGTATATATTAAATATCCTTTGGATCCAAAATTTAAGGTAGAAATACGAGACAAACACACTGCTACTACAATTGTTTAGATCATAAAAATAAACATCTAAGAGAGGGAAGGATGTAGAGGGATGACAAAAGTCTTTAATAATCAAGAGGAAAAAAACCAGAAGTAAATTTTCAACAATTTGAACATATGTGACTATTAAATAGTTCCTTGTATATATTTTGATATACCAAAGAGACACAGACTCTGAATGACTAGTTGGTGAAGTTATAGGAAGGATTTAAGCTTCAGAAGAATTTTACTAAGTAAATCAAAAGTTCTTACTATCCACCAAAGGCTATACATCTGTTACTAACTTGATATGGTATTTTTAACACGTTGCAGAATAGAGAATATCCTCAGGTATTTGGAGTGCGAACATAGTGAGGGTTATTGCCAAATTTATCCCACAAGGGAACATATTTTTGTTTAAAATGGACTAACTTCTCACATATCTCTCCACGCTTCAGATTATTATATCTTCTGCCACATATTTAAAAAAAAAAACTGTTGTGTGTCATATCAAATCAAGAAATGAACAAATGTAAAAGGATAAAGTATCAGTCTGGACAAAACTTCAGTTTTTAAGTCTGTGAGGGTGACAAAAATAAAGCATCAGGAAAGATGAAAATACTACAAAACCATGAAATAAGACAGACCAGGCAAAGTTCTAAGTGGCTAAAGTTGTACTCACTGAGCCTAAACAGGTTTTCCTCTCTTTGTCCCAAAGTTTCTTTTGTAAATTAAAAAAAAATTTTTTTTCCTTCTCATCCATTTGATCATGTAAAGGACACAAGGTCCAAAAGGCATAAAAGTTTATTACTAAAATGCTGATGGTTTCTTTTTGTTCCAGTTCTGGGCTACTAGTCACAAATTAGCAAATCCTAAAAGTTTAGCAGGATAAAAGGCCACTTATAACTAAAGGTTAAAAAGTTTCAAAAGTAAGTTTATTAGCAAACTTGTAAAATATTGACACCATTTACTTCAGGCCCCTCCACTTCAATTTCCATTTATTCTAACAATTCAAATTAAGGTGACGAATGCTTCTTTCCACATCTTAAAAATTTTCAGAACTTCAAAAATACGAAAAATTTCAAGTATCAATTCAGTTCACCAAAATATACTAAGTACTTTCTACTCCAGGGAATATATACTCATCAGGGCTCATATCCAATGATTAAAGGTAAAGAAAATTGTAGGTAAAGAGAACAAAAGTTATTTGTCATTCAAATTGGAAACTACTTCTAAACTTTTTCTAATCTCAACCCTTTTGAGATAAAGTAAAAAATACACATAAAATTCAAGACTACTTATTTATTTATTGGTAGGTGGTGGGAAGGTTAAGAAAAGGATATTTTTATAATTAAGGACAGGTTTTGTTCTTTACCTTCCCAGCAATAAACTTAAGTATTTTGGAGATTTTTAAATGAAAACTTTTTAATTATAAGAAAAAAACAGTATTGAAAGTTTATTCATTAATTTGCATTCCATTCTACTATCTTATACAACTATGAAAAAAAAAAAGCAGTACAGTACATGCAGCTTTTGTAAACTAAGGACATCAGTTTAAATGCTATTAAAAAAGTTTTCCTTTTCCTTCTCTCAAAATAAACCCCAATAGAAACCTAATATTAAGTAACCTAAAATCAGGAGGTATTCCATTACTGCTGATTGAGAGGTGGGAATATTCAAGTAAAATACTGTCTCCTTTTAAACTGCAAGCTATCTTCTAAAAGATCCTCTCAGGATCTGAAGCATAATTTTCTTCCTGCTCTGTTTTAAACAGTAATTACCAGTTTAGGTTAAATTTATTTTTAGTAGTTCCATTAAACAAGAATTATTATTTTGGAATGTGCATTACTTAAAAAATTTTTCTTGACATAATCACTCACAGAAAGGAGACACAGTATACACTTTTAAAATTCATAAATATAGTTTTTGTTTTCTTCTTTGCAAAAATGCTTTAAAAAGTTTAAATTTTTCTGGAAAATATACACGCATTCCAGTGTTGACTTCATTTGTACAACATGTGGTGAAACCAACGAACAAAGTTCTTTTGGTTGTACAGGTAATACGAAGCTAACTGCACAGAGGAACTAAAACATTTAAATACCTGTTCCTTACTTAGAATTGTCAGCTACAGTTAAACAAGCCATTACGTTATTTTGAGAAATATCTAAAAACTAAACCATTACATTTCATTAGCTCCACCCCATCATGTTATAAGCTAAACTGAGATGTTATTTTATTTCCAAAAACCAATACTACAATCTAAAGGTAATAAATTTTCGTTTTTAATAAGACAAAACTCTATTGAAGAGACTAAAGAAAAAAAAATTTAGACAAAAGTTAAGCATTTCTAATTACAAAGAAACTGGAAAAGCAAATGAGCTTTTTATTTTCATTTCATTCTCAAAATATTATCAAAGTTTACCTAGATCATTTTTTAAGCTAATTTCAGACGGTGGTTCTGAATCCATTGGCACATTAATTAACGTATAGCATACGTTCTCGGCAGCCGTCATGGTTTCCGGTTATTGCCAACCCTTGAGGCAAGACTTAAAGATAACAGATGCCAAAAAATCTAGAAAAATAAATGCAACGATATCATTACAAGTGAAAACCCAAAACCACAACCAGTAGCTATTGTGATATTTCCTGTCTAAAAATCATTCAGTTTGGCTTATGAATTTTTAAGTATTAGAAGAGGAGGGTCAATCTATATTGTGTCCCATAAAAATAGATCCTGATATAATTAAAACACAAACACACACACGCACACACTTGTCAGCCTTGGCCTAAGGTACATCACCTCCCACCCCACAACCCCGCCCAGGGTTTAGAATGCAGTACTGTAGAATTAAATACAGTGACAATATAGTGACAGTGTCACCCCATGACGTTACAAAAGTGATTTTAAACATAATATACAAAATGAACCGCTAACGTTAAGAGACCCCCGTGCACGAATACGCTGCTGAAAACCTTAAAGAGCTTTATCGAGTTCATCTGTGGGACCCGAACTTGTGAACGTGCGTCTCTCAAACGGTACTCTGTACCTCCACGCCCTTTCCCCGGCAAGCAAGCAAGCAAGCAAGCAAGCAAGCAAGCAAGCAAGCAAGCAAGCAAGCCCCGGCCCAGAATGGAGAGGCCCGGGGGCCTGGGAGTGAGAAGACCCCTGCCCAGTATGCAGGCCGGGATGGGGCGTCGGACTCAGAGCTTCCCAGCCCCGCGTTCCTCTTCGCCAGGCCCGGACGTTAGCGGCCTAGTCGCTCCCCTTCCGAATCTTCCCGCTAGAGCCAATTCCTCCGACTCAGCCCAGCCCAGCATAAGCCTCAGGGATTGGGGGCTTGTGGCCCGCTACCTGACTCCGAGGGGCTGCAGCTGGGGCAACAGCGGGCCCGTCTACTCCGGCTCCGACCCGCAGCAACAGCGGCGGCTCCGCAGAGTCCTTGGCTGACGTGGAAGGGGGTGGGGAGACGGCCGAGGCCACAGCCACCTAGCCCCTACGGCAACTCAGACAGGACATGCCTCCTCCGACCTGCGCCTGCGCGCCGCAAGTATGTTTCAACAGTTTTCTAATTAAAAAGGAGCTGAGTTTCTTCCTCTTTGGTCTGCTGCTGGTTTAGGCCGCAAAGGGGACTGGAAACATATATTTATTACTTTTTCCCTGCAAGCCTGAATTAAGCGCTGTAGTCATTTAAAAGTTAACTAGAAATTGGTTTTTTTCTTCCAGGAACTGAAACAGCCAAGGAGAGGAAGTGCTTGGAGAAGAGGGGGGGGGGGGGGGAACATTTTACAGGACTGTGTGGCCCAGTGGAAAAGAACGCTAGACTGAGACCTGGAAGCCCTTTTCTGCTCATCCACTAATAAGCTAAATGCTATTTGAGAAAGTAACTTAAGTTCTTCTGATAAGAGACACTGGATTATCTGACGATCCATTTCAGTTCTTAAGGCCATAGTCTGAATCTCTGCCTCTGTAGTTAGTGTGGAGTTGCTTGAACATCAAAGTCGCACTGGTATGACTTCTGGTCTTCAATTAGTCACGGTCCCTTTCATGATCCTTTACAAGCAGCAAGATTAAAACATTTTTATGCGTAAAGGTAGACTGACAGTCAGTTTTAAAGGATTTTACCTATCTCCAAAGCCCTGTTACTGCTACAATCCGCCACAGTAGCTGTGGTTTTGTCCACTTAAGTTACATATCCCTATCTCCCCTACCCCCCCAAAAAAGGGTTTTCTGGCCAATTATTAATAAAAATTTTATTTGAAGCCTTAAGCAAAATACCGTCAATACAAAAAGTTTGACAGAACCTGACCTTAACAGGCTCACCCCAATTAGGGAGATAGAACACAAGTAATGCCTCATCTATTTAGAATCCAGCTCTTTTAAGGTTTCTTTTTTTTGGAAACATCAAGCAAAAAACAAATTCTTTGAGAACCCAAAATAGATCTCATAGGCCACATGCTCTTCAAATCCTGTACATTCATTTTATTAAAGCTATTTGTCTTCAGATAATTATAAAGTGACATAAATACAGAGATCCTCTATATACTCTTTACCTAGTTTCTCCCAATGGTAAAATCTTGCATAATTACAGTACAATATCAAATCCAGGAAATTAACATTGATACAATTCACTGGTTCTTATTCAGATTTCAGCAGTTTTATGTGCACTGTATATTTAGTTATAGGCAATTTTACTATGTTTATTTCATGCAATCATCCTAGTCAAGATACAGAACAATTCCATTACAAAGCTCTCTCCTATCCTTTTATAGTAATGGTCACTTCCCTCCCTAACCCTTGGCAACTACTAACCTGTTCTTCATCTCCATAACTTTGTCATCTCAAGGATGTAACATAAATTATACAATGTAACCTTTTGAGATTGGCTTTTTTTCACTCAGCATAATTCCCTTGAGATCAACCCAAACTGTGTGTACAACTGTTCCATTTCTGTCTTTTTTTAAATTATACTCAGTTTACTATGTTGTATTAATTCTAGTGTACAGCATAGTGATTCACTACTATATATTCCTTTTCATATTTTTTCATTATAGGTTATTACATAATTCTCTATGCTATACAGTATGGCCTCATTGTTAATCTATTTTGTATATAATATTATCTGCAAACCCCGAAGTCCCACTTTATCCCTCCACACCCCCTTACTCCCCTGGTAACCATAAGTTCTATCTTCATTTTTTTTTCCTATCTCCATTTTTAATATGGAATTTTCACAAATGCAGTTACCTGGTTTCCAAGCCCACTTATCAAGGAGTGACAACCTATCAGCATGAAATGAGGCCCCAAAATGCATAAAAGCTAGACTTAGCAGTAAGAAAGCTCAACAGTTTGGATGTGCACTGAAATAGTCATTAGCAGTCTAAATTACTGTATATTCTTAAATACAGAACTTGTTGAACAGATTATCAGGATCTTATAGCTCAATTCTTCCTCACTTCTCATAACAGGCACTTTGTCTTGGAACTTATTTTTACTCTAGCATGTAATTATACCATTTTGAATACTTTTTAATTTATAAATTATTTGAGAACAATATACCAAGAATCAAAAATTTATATGTCTAAGAAATCAAGGCCTAGAGAAAAGGGACTTGCCCAAAAACTCAAAATGGTTAAGCACTGAAAAAACTGGGGTGAGAAACTGAATCCTGTCACCTACTTTACTGCCTCTTATTTTTAACTATACCAGTTCTTCAAAGTTGCACATATAAATTTATGCCTAATAAATTCCAAGTGAATTAATGTTATCTTTTTATCAAAGTGATAGGTTTTATGAAAGGACATTACTAGGAGTTTTATTGTTTAACACAAACAGAATGACCAAGTATAAAGCACAAGACAAAACATGAAAAGGTATCACAATGAACTCTGTACAGAGTGGAGCTGAATCTTACTGCTGTGGGGAGGATTTTAAGTTCTAAAGTCAGTGTGTAAGACTAAAATTACATATTGAAAAAATTACTAAAATTTTAATTTTTTTCTCAGCTGAGTGCCAGTCAGTAATTGGTTTATATTTAAGGAACAGGTACAGAAATTACACACACACACACACACACACACACACATATAAACAATAAAATCATTCAACAAAAACAGAGGTTCACACAGTGAAAGTCACAGGGCAAAATCTGCCTGAGGAAACAACAGATTATGAAATTTCCCACTCATGCTCCTACTGAGTCTGAAGGCAGGTGGAAGGACTCCCTCTTTCACTGATCTGTGTTTGTGAGTTACAGGTGCTGGATGCAACTCCATTGTAGGTCAAATGGTACGTATGGCCTCATCCCACACTCAAATGGCAGATTCAAGATTATTTTCAGAGTGGAGACCAACATCTCCACTTTCCTATATTTAGTCAGAGGTCTTTCTTTCAACAAGGTGGCCAGAGTTTCTCTTACCATTCTCCCTTCAAGAAGTCACAAGAGAGATTTAATCCTACTAAGTTTCACATAAGTCCTCCCCCTTAAATTTCATAATTCTCCAAAGAATTTCCTTAAAACAGGGCTAAATAACTTCCTTAAAGCCAACAGCAGCTAATAGTAGAATTAGGTCTAAAATCCAAGTTCCCTACCTATAAAGGAACTGTTCCTCTCTAGAAAGTTAGGAATCTCAGAAAGTAAAATTAACTCCTCTAGGCTTCTTAGCAGCAAAATTCTGGATTATAGGCTTTGTTTTTTAAATCAAATGTCTTCTATTGCCAGAGATTTTAACACTGCATTAACATCACTAGACAGATCTTCCAGACAGAAAATAAATCAAATGTCTTCTAATTTCATTTTGCATGACCTAAGATAAAAATTGTACTGCTGTATCTACATACACAGCTCAGAGGAATAACTGAGGCAGCCTAAAGATTATGCTGGAGTGGGGCTGGGCAGAATAAGAAGAAATGATGGTTTGGGATTAAAATTTCCCTTTTGTTATTTTTGCAAAAATTCCCTACACTGAGACCACAGATGGTACTACTGCCATCTGCTGGACGGAAAGAAAAATCACTCATAAATTAATCTTACCACTATTGTTAGAAAGTGGTGGTTTCTTAGGTTTTAATCAGAATATCCAAGGTTGAATACTGAAATTTGTATTCTGAACCAAATCACCATGGATTCTCATGCAGGCAGTCTATACATTGGGGAATTACTATAAGGTTGTTATAGATAAGAGGTATTATTTCTCCTGTCACAAAATACAAGACAATTTAATTTGGAAAACATGATGACCACACATGATGACACAGTTGGAATCTCAGACTACTATTTACAGTTGAAGTTACTTAAGAAACAAAAACCCAATACATCAGCAGGTAAAACAATTTTATTTCACAGTTGTCTTTAAAACCACAAAGACACTATGTTCTCCATATAAAAACATTAGTACAGATAGCTATACTTTCTAGAAAATGATTATATAGACCCTCTTAAAGAAAAATGCACCCCATTGTATGGTTTCAGTAAAGTTGCTTGGAAAAAACTCACTTCTGGACTGATTGCTAAAACATACCATTCCACCATTCTGCATCTTTTGGTTCAAAGTATAGATTACTGTCCTCAGTATGTATTCCTGCATTCTTACATGTTTGATAATCCATATATAGACTGATCTATCATTTAATGTTCCATTGGTTCATCAGCCTTTTCTGCAGGTTCATCAGCAGGTTGAGCAGGCTTAAGAGAGGAAGGAAAAAGAAAATGTAAAAATGAACACTTGACCAACATATACTTTTAATCACAGATATTACATTATAAAAAATGTATAAAAAAAGGAGGAGATATTTTAGATATTCAATTTTAGTTCACTGTCCTGTTAAAATTTCTGAACAAGGTTTTTAAAATATAAGATATAATTTTACAGTTCTGAAAATCTAAGCATCACTGAACAATTCAGCATTTCATTATACTTTGACTTGCTCAAGAATAAAGGCTTTCCTTTTATTATCACTACTAGCCCTAAAATACAATCGGCACATTTTAGACATTCTTTTCCTCTTTAGCACTGATAAACACAGCAAAAATATAATCAAACAAACCGGCTGTGTGGCATTCTACTACATTCTTCCCAACAGCTCTGGTTCTTAAAAATAGTAATTAAATAATGCAAATCTTGCTTCTCCAAATAATACTAACAATATCCTTTCCAAGTTGGAAAAAAATTCATGTTGTAGACTAAATTTCTGTACAGGATACTTTCTTTTCAATTACACAGCTATCATATAAGCATTTATGAAGAGCAAATTTGTATTCTAAACATCCAACAAAAAAAGACCAGTGTTTAACTTGGATTCTTTTCTCAATATTTGTGAAAAGCCAACTTGGTTTCTAAAGCTGGTCCTCAATGAATTTTCTCTCTGTCCTCACTCCTGCAGAATCTTGGCTGGCCCTATGACTTACTTTAACAGAATACGCAGAAGTAACGCTGTGCAAGTTCTAGGCCTCAGCCTTAAGAATGCCTGGCAGGTTGCACTTCTGAGCTTTTAAATGTTTGCAACCTGTGACCTGCTACCCTGCTAGAGAGATTCTGGTGAAGGAAAGGCCCTGAGACTACATGAACAGAGGCCCAGCCATCCTAACAGAGAACACCCTTCAAGCTGTCCCTCGAAGATACTTAGCTAGAGTGAGTAAAGAAGACATGTAAGTAAAGCCATCTTGGATGTTCCAGCCCCAGCTCCTCAACTGACTGCATGTTTGAGAGACCCCAAGTGAGATAAGCAAAAGAACCATCTAGCTGAGCCTGTCAACCCACAGAATTGAGAAACTACAGTAGATAACCAAATCATCCTTTCTGTGTTTCTGGAGGTCACTAACCCCTTGGTATTTTACTGTACTCAGTTCTTAGTTTTCCTACTGCCATATGAATTATAAGCCTATCTCAATAATTAAAGAGAAAAATGGAAGATTTACACAGTTGTGGTAGGAACAGCAATTTACGACAGAACTAAAGCCTCTTGGTTAAATTAGTTACATACCTGTGCCTTTCTCTGTGGTCTTTCTTCAAGACCTTCCAGGAATGGAGACACATCATCATCATCATAAATCGTAAACTCTAAGTCTTTACCAACAATTCCAATGGAAACATTCTGCAGGGGAGAAAAGATAGAAATTAAAAGTCAATAGAATTTAGGTTGGAAAAATGCTTATGATAAAATGTTGTGTGGAAAAATCAGAATAAAAATTTATATAGCACTTGATTGAGACTTAAATTTGCAACTTGGTTCATAATGGGAATGTGAAGACCAGTGTGAGGGAACAAACCACTTAGCTAGGAAGCAAGCCTAACTTCTAAGAAATACTCAAATTTGTTCCTTATGTAAATTAAGACATGATGGTTCTTAGGGAAATAAGTTTTGAGTTCTAAAGTGGTGAATTTGGTGGGAGCTTGGAACTAAGTTCTACATGGAAAAATTAAAGAGCAATTCTTAAAAATGTTCAGTGAATGCTAACCAGTGCAAAACAGTTGCTGTAAGATTAAAATTTTAGTGAAAACTTAGGACATTAAGGATACATAGGGCATTCTCTATGATTCAGTAAAAAATACGAAATCAGGAAGCCAGATACCTGAGCAAATTTTTCCAAGCTGTAAATGTTAACAGTCAGCTGTATACCCAAATTTTAAAAGATAGTCATATTGAAGTGATGGCATCATAGGTATTTTAAATAAAAACAGTTTAATCTACTTTCTTAATTTTTTGAAAGAATTATTATTTTAGTAATAGGAAAAATTGCTTAAAAAGATTATATAGGCTATAAAGTCTTCATATACATATTAAATATTAATTATCCAATCATCATAACAAAATGGATTTTATATTATGCTGACCAATACCACTTTAGTTAATGATAATTAACCTCAAGGCCTTTAGTGGTGCCTCCATTGTCCCATACGGGTCCCTAGATCATTCAGTCTCCCCCTCCTTGGACAACTCTTTCTATTCTCAACTGTCCTTGCAGCTCAAAACCTCACTCTATTTCACTGAGAAAATAGAAGCAATCAGATAAGAATATTTTCAAGCTCCCACAGTATCCACTCTTTCCTGTATCTGTCCCTAAGTTCTCTCCTTTTCTGTTACTGGGAATGAATAGTCCAATTTCCTCTCTAAGGCTTACCTTTTCAACTGTGTGCTATTTAAGGAAACTGGTCCAGCAGTTTTTCTGATTTTTAACCTATATAAGTGTTTTTCTTTATACTTCTTTATTCTTATAACCATGCAACCAACATGCTCTAATTTTTCCCATCTTAAAACAATTTAAACAAAAAATCCTTTTTTCACTAGTCTCTTCCAGCCACCACCCCATTTCTCTAGACCCACAACAGAAAATCTCCTCCAAAGAGCTGCCTCCAATTTCTCTTCTCTCATTTTCTCCTGATTCCATTCCTATCAGGCTTTTGCCCACTCATTCCATTAAGACTGTCTAGTCAAGTCCCAGAAACATGATTGCTAATCTAATGGTTAATTCTCAATCCACATCTTCCATGATCTATTGGCAATTTTTCATTCTCTTCTCTTTCAAAGACAGTTGCCCTCTCCCCCTCATCTGTGGGTTCTGCATCCTCAGATTCAACCAACCATGGAATAGAAATATTAGGTGGGGGGGGGGGACAAAAAATTCCAGAAAGCTCCAAAAAGCAGAAACTGAATTTGTTTTGCACTGGCAACTATTTACATAACATTTACATTTGCATTTACAACTATTTATATGCACTTACATTGTATCAGGTATAAAAGTAATCTAGAGATGACTTCAAGTACACAGGAGGATGTGCATAGGTTAAATGCGAACACTAAGCCATTTTATACAAGGGACTTGAGCATCCATGGATTTTGGTATCCAAGAGGGGTCCTGAAACTAATACTCCACAGATTCTGAGGAATGACTGTAGTTTGCTTTTAAGAATGCCTAATTTTCCAAGTTTTCCTCCTATCTCCCTGGTCATCTTTCTCAGTCCCTTTTGCTGACTCCTTTGCTACTTACCTCCCACTCTCTAAAGGGTAAGTGCCCCGGTCAAGTCTTCAAACTGCTTGTCTAACTATTCGATTCCTTTAGGAATCTAATCCAGGCCAATCTCTAAATGCCACTTCTACACAAAGACTCCAAAATTAGTAACTCCAGAATAGACCACTCTCCACCAAACTCTAAGGGGTGCAAATCTGATAACTGCTTACTCTGTATCACCAAATGGACAAACAAGAGGCATTTTCAATTCTGTATGTCCTAACTGCCTGATCTTCCTCCACAACCCCTATCCCAAAACCTGTTCCTCCAGCTCTCTTACCCATCTCAATAAATCATAAATCTGTCCTTCCTTTAATCAGGCCAAAAATCCTGAAGGCATTTTTTTTTTAAAGCTCACACCCCCACAACCAATTTGTTAGCAAACTTTTAAAATTCTAATTTCAAAATATACCCAAAATTAAACCACTTCTCATCATCTCCAATTCTATGACTCTGCTCTGATCCGCCACAATCTCTCACCTGACTAACTGTAATAGCTTTAAGACTATTTCTATTTACCCATGCCCCTACTACAATCTGTTCTCAAAACAGCAACCAGTGACTCTTTTAAAACCTAAATCAAGGGGGAGGGTTTATCTCAGTGGTAGAGTGCATACCTAGTATACATGAAGTCCTGGGTTCAATACCCAGTACCTCCATTAAAAAATAAATAAACCTAACTACCTCCCCCCATTAAAAAAAAAAAAAAAAACCATAAAAAACAAAAGAAAACAAAAAACACCTAAATCAAATCATTGTATTCCTCTGCTCAAACTCTTAACAGCTCACTCAGAGTAAAATCCAAAATACCCACAATGGTTTATAGGACATAAACAATTTGGTCTCTATTACCTCTCTGACTTCATTCTTTCTCTTCCTCTTGATCCCTGACTCCAACACTAGTGGCCTTTTTGCTTTGAATATGAGGAACATTCTGGACTCAGAGCTTTTGTACTTATATTCCTTGGAAAAATACTGCTTCAGACATCTGAATGGCTCATACTCACTCACTTCCTTTAGATTTTTCCCTCAAATTTCACTTTCTCAATGAGGCTATCCTTGATCACTCTATTTTAAATTATACCCACCACACCCGCTTCCTACATCCTACTAGTCATTCTTTCTCCTCTTAATTTGTTTTATTTTTTCAATAGCATTCATCACCTTCTAATATACCCTATAACTTACTTGTGGCTATATTGTCTATCTTCCCCCACTTGGATGTACGTTCCAGGAATGCAAAGATGTCTGTTATGTTTACTATACATTCTCAATGCCTAGTACCAGCATGTGGTAGGGGCTCAATTAGTATATTTGTTAACTGAATTAATAATACGAAGAGATTCCTACCTCTTGAAGAAATGAAGGACATTCTACATCAGACTTACTGGTTTTATTGCTTTATACAAAAAAGAAATGTTTAAAACTCATTTCAAAATCAGTCATTTAGTGAATAGCTTAGAGAGAAAGAACAAGCCAAGGCAACTATCTCCTAAATTAAAGAACTGTAAGTATACACACCTCTGTTACTTCATTTATGCAATAAATGATTAAACTGTAATGTCAGTATCTATAATTGGAAAACATGATATTACCTTTGTAGTTAGGTCCTGTTCTGCAGGAAGTGTCTCCCGTAAGGCACGCAGACCATGCTTAACCAGTTCATTCAAATTGCCTAAATGTAAAAAATTAACAATTCTTCCTTAGTTCCACTTTCATGCTAGGCTTCTTTTAGTTTTCAGGTCTATAATCTGAAACTATGGTTTTAGTCATATACTAAATATATCATAATAAAAAAAGTTAAAAAATTTAATATTTAGCCATAAAATCTTCTAATAGTAATCAATAACATTGCTATTATTTTATTTAATGAGAGGATACATGATTTTTGTTATTAAATTTGACTTTTTCTTCTGCTAAGCCAAATCACAATCCTGATTCACAAATGATACAGCTCAAAGTTTTGTAGAATGCATTCTGTGGAATGCTAGTCAATGTATTTGCTCTTTATAAAAGGAATCTCCAACTCCTTTTATGTGGCCAGTATTACTCTGATACCAAAACCACACAAAGACATCATAAGAAAGTAAAACTACGGATCACTACCCTTATGAATACATACACAAAAAACCCTCAACAAAATACCAACAAACAAAATACCATAAACACAGCAACATTTATGTTTACATAAACATTTTATATAATTAATTTATACTATATACAATGACCAAGAGAGATTTATCCCAGCAATGCAAGCTGGTTTAACATTCAAAAGCCAATCAATATAATACATCACAATAGAATGAAGGGGAGAAAAAAACATATGATTACCTCAACAGATGCATAAAAAGCATGTGTTAAAATCCAAGGCCCTTGCATAAGCAAAGCACTTGAAAACCTCCCCTATCACCTCATCTTTCACCTTTTACCTTTTCCCCCATAGCTACACTGATTTCTTACTTGTTTGCATTACTTAATGCAGAAGTGTCTGTGGGACTAAAAATAAGAATCACAGAAAACTAGAAGTTGTAAACAGAACTTACAACTGGTAACTAGTAAAGTGGCTCTCAATTCTGGCTGGGGCACTCTTACTTCAGACCAATTGAATAAAGAATCTCAAGGTCAGGGACACATGGTTGTGTTTTGAAAAAGTTCTACTGGTGATTGAAACTACTTTGGTAGCCAGAGAAAGTTAAAAACTAGTATATAACAGAAATAATAAACACTTCAGGGGCTTAATTTTTCAAAAAATTCTTTCTGTAAAGCTGACAGTTTTCTTCATTTAAGATACTGTGTTTATTCACTATATAAAGACTTCACTTACACTCCATAAACTCTGACATATGTCTCTCCAAGTAAGTACGAGCTGATTGAGAACGGGCTCCAATAGACATAGCTCTGCAGTCAAAATAGTTAGCAGACGGACAGGTTTGGAAAATGTGAGGGCCCATATCCTATAAACAGAAGGAAAATATAGTACATAATTCTTGACTTTGAGCTAAAAATTAGAAGATTTCTAGTCAGTTTTAAAAAATCATTAAAGTATAACAATATTCTATGAACTTACATCATAACCAGCAATAAGCAGCCCAACACCATATGGTCTCCGGCCGTATCGTTGCGTTGGTATCTGGGTTTCTTAAACTAGTTAAAGAAGCCTGTTCTAACAAGGAATAAAGTACTATCTTTATTTTCAAATTAAACATTATTAACAAAGAGTGCTGGTTTCTTAATTGCTGCACAGTCAGCCACAGGAATAAGAAAATAAAACAGAGAAATATTTCTTTGGCCTAGTATTAAAAAATGTTTGACTATCCACCAAACCCAAAAGTGAGCGCTAGCAAAATGACCTCCTCTGATGTAGAGAATCTCATTCATTTTGGATACAAGGGCAAGGATTTTTTTGGAATATCAAGAATCACCAATAAAAAACTTTAAATCTCCTCTACAAATGGTACTTAGTTCTTCTGAAATTTTGGCTATCTATATATGGAAAGTATCAATTGTTTATCTATAAGGGCTGATAAAAAAGCAACCCAATTCCTTATTTAGAACCCATTCTTCCATGGTAAAACTTCTCCCAACTCTCCTAAATTTTAAACATTCTGTTGTTGAAAAGCGACTAACTTTACAGTTTTCACCATCTTACCTATGTTATGTATTATCATATTCCTAATAAGTAACATAAGGATTAAGTATCAAAATGCTTTAAAGTCTACAGCCAAAATTGCTAAAATAAATGCATAAATAAAAAGGATACTGCTTCCAATTAGAGATACAAGACGAGACACAGGAAGAGGTCTGTCAAATACAAATCTGGAATCCAAACACTCCTGGCGCATAAAATTACTAAAAAAACAAAACAAACAAGAAAAATCAGTAATTTCAAATCAGAGTTATTCTAATCTAAATAAAGTAATTCGATTTCTTTTTGCTTTCTTCCAGACATTTACATGAATTACACCCATATAAGGGAACCATAAAGACCTGGCCACAACGATGCATTTTTATACTAACTCTCCTTCTAAATTTAAAGCATTCTGTTATTGAAAAGTGACTAACCTTAAACTTACCACACTCTTACCTATGTTTATGACTAAAATGTTCCTTAGCTCTAGATTAACCTTTGTCTTAGAGCACTTTATGGAGAAGGCTGAGCAAGAGAAAAAGAGCAGTCTCTCTTCTTTCACCCTTCCCACTGTCCACAAGACTGTCTTAATTCCATGTCTTGAACTAGCAAAAAGAATAACTACTATGCTTTTTTCTTGAAAGCTGACAAAAATTTCCCTAACAGAGCAATTACAAGAAACAGAATCCACACTAGGACATTGTTAACATGCTCCTGCCAAAGTTATGTCTATCCATAAGCAGCACTCTAGAGGAGATACTGGACACTAGACTGTTGAGTCTCACTGTTAAACCTGACAAGACTGAAGCAAGTATAACACTGGGGAAAAGAAAATTCATGCCTAACTATTAAAGCCAAGAGGATAAACAAGAAATGGATATGCACTTTTATGTTGCTTTGTATTGTTTATGTGCATGTCACATCTGATGATCAAATGTTGGCTGCAGGAACCAAGCTGCTTGTTCACTACTTTCATTTAAGTCCATTTCCCAAGGCTGTCTAAAGCTGCGTTGCCCAATATGGCAGGTACTAATCACATGTGAATAGTGAGAACTGAAAAAGTGTCTAATCTGAATTGAGATGTACCATAAGCATAAAATGCATATGAAATTTCAAAGACTTAGTAAAAAAACAATGCAAAATATCTCATTAATAAAGTTTTTATATTGATTACATATGATGTGACAATATTTTGGATAGGTCGGGTTAAATAAAATGTTTGACAACGCAACATATTTTACACTTCCAACAGCTGAAAAAAACCAATAATGCCATCATTATACTGCTGACCTAAGAGAGCAGAGAGCTCATCAGATAACTTGAAAATTTTAAACATTAATATTATTGTTTGTCGTTAGTGTTTATATTCTTTCTTTCCTAATTAAATCACAGAATTAAGAGATTTCTTCAGCTAACTACCTCCCACCTCCCAATACACACAATTCCAGGTTACCTGAAAGACACTGTATTAAATGCTATAGTTATAGACATACTACTAGATTTTAAGTTCCTAGAAGATGAGCTCTGTCTGATTCACCTCTGTATACCTTGCAGTATCCAGCATTAAGCTTTACAAAACAAAAAAAGTCAAATACTGATGTATTAAAGAAAGGAAGGGTAGTTCAGCTGATCCTTAGAAACCTAACAAAAGTGTCAAATTCTTATTAGACATAACATCAACAATATACACTGTTAACAAGTATCACATTATTCAATGACTTCTCAAAACCATCAATATTAATATGGTTAATTCTGTTAGTTACTACTACAGGGATCAAGAAATGGAATACTTAGTACCTAAGCCTAAATCCACTAAGGTATTCACAATTTTAACTAATAAACACTCTGGCAGACAACTTACTAAAATATCTGGATCTTTTTAAAAAATGCAATCAATTATGAATCAAAAGGGATCTTTCTCTTGTTTTTCATGATCATACTCACCATAAAAGTCTAGCATCAGCAGTAAGCCCCGCAATTGAGATACCAATATGGTTATCAACATGGAGAATTTTTTTCTGATGAGCTGCAAGTTCTGACTGCGCTCTCTAAATAGAGATATTTTAAAGACATAAGAACAAGTTTACAATTTTATTTTCTATAAAGTGAAACTTACATTTGATAGTTGTTTTCTAAAGGAGGAAGATATGTTTATTGCTTTACTTACCTTCAATGCAACTAACACTGCATGAGTTTTTGACTTCAGACCAACTGTGGCTGAACCTTGTTTGACAGCTTCCATTGCATATTCAATTTGGTGAATCCTGCCCTAAAAAGAAGAAAAACAACACACCTTACAGTCATCACACAAGACCCTTTTCTATACTTAAAATCAACTTAGATATCCTAAATCTCAAGTCAGCATAGTTAAATCTCAAATGCTGTTTTTTTTTAAACTAGTAAATTTACTTTAATGATAAATAATTTAGGTTTCAGGAATGTCTAAAATGATTATATTCCATTTTCTCATAGCCTACGATCCCATAAGTTTCTAAACACACTGCAGCCACCAAAAGCCACTTCATAGAAACAGTATAAAACATTTCACCTGAGGGCTCCAAACAGTAACATCATTGTCATATTGGTTGCGAAACTGAAAGTAAATGAAAAAAGATGATTAATACAAGAACATTACAAATCCCAAATCTTCACAAGCTCTATCATTAGAAAATGGTCTCTGGTCTGCTTCCATCCAACATTAATGAAAGGCTGTTATTGCAGACTCATTGGAAGATTACTACCATACTTAGTAGCAAGCCAGTTTTACATTTCCAGGGAGCTAGTAGGGCAAGGGAGAACAGATCAAGATGGACAGGGAGCTAGTGGGGCAAGGCAGAGCAGATCTAGATGGGACCTATCTTCCCAACTTCCAATTCTACCACTGTCCATAGCTCTCACTTTCCGTTCAGTCAACTGCTAAAGTTTCTATGTGTCCGTATCTTCTACCTATCTCTGCTTATGCTCTTCCCTTACACTAGGCCCTAATAAATGGTCAAAAGCATTCCTTTGCCTTAAACTAGCTCAAATGACTATCTCTTGAAGTCTTCTCCATCTTTTCTTCCAAAATCCCAACACATATTCCCAACAGTTTTTTAACAACATGTCCCTTTCTACCTTACATTATGATTAGGGACATATCTGATTTATCTTTGAACCTTCACTGCACTTAAAATAGTGCCTTTAAAATACTTACATTTAATGAATAAACACATGAATGTTCCCAGAAGTTAGAGGTAGACTCAAATAACCACAGCGACAGATCCATTACTGCTTTAAAGACGGTATTAAAACAAGTCTACCAGCACAATACTTAGAACAATCACGAGGATGAGAAGGCTGACTGCCGGAATGGCAGACATAGGACTGGAGCCCTGAACTCCGTGCTGTAACCATGATTCCATCACTTCTATCAGCCTCGATTTACTCAGTTGTAAAACTAGGTGGCTGGACAAAGTGATTGAAAAGGGCCTTTTCTGATCGAGCGCTCAAGGAGAGATATTAGACAGACCCACCAGGAAAATGAACGCGGTCCAGGAACCCAATCTCTGAGGTCAAGTCCCCACTTGGCAGTACAGGGAGATCTCGAGTCAAGTCCCTGTTTCTCCTCTTTCTTCCACACAGAGCACTAGGGGCCTCTCTGGACAGCTCGGAATCTACTCCACTGAAGGAACGTGAGGGGCGAACTCGGCCAGTAGACCAAGGAGGTACTGTTCAAGGCCGGGTGGAAAGTGAAACAAACCCCGGAGAAAGGCCGTACCGACAACCGACCTCCCCTGTCCCGGCCAGGCCGGAGATGCTGAATCACTGCCGGAACCCTCCCGTCGGCTGAGGTTCCCATGCCCCGTAGCCCCAGGCCGCTCTAAAGATGACAGGGGAGGCGGCTCGCCAAGCCCCAGCCAGCCGACCTCTGCCCAACCCAGCCTGAGCTCTGAATCCAACGCACCATGGTTCCGGCGCGAACCTGGCTGCGGCCTCCTGCGAACCGGCGGATCAAGGAGCGCTGCCGAAACTACCGCTCGGCGATCTACAAAGAAGTCTGCGGGACTTTGACGGCGGCTGCGCAGGGTAGAGCAGTCTATTCCAGAGATATCGATAGGCTTCCAGAGCTTCCCCGCCCTCAAAGCTCTCCACGGGCTCCGGAGTGGGCGGGGCCTCGGAGGATGAAGGAACTGAGATTGGCGGGAAACCTTGCGCCAGGCAAGCCTGAGGCAGCTAAGAGCTGCTGGCGGCTGCTACCAAGTCATCTTTCTTGGAACCTCAATGAAGTTACCTGTGTGTTGCAGATTCCCGCCAGTGTCTCACTTGTCCGGCCGGATGCACCTGAGACTCCCGGTGATCTAGTGTGCGCTCGGCTCAGCCCCCTCTCCTTCAGCGTCCTCAGAGATTTGGGGTGTTGTGTAGTGTGAGAAGAACGGGACAGCAAGGAAGGCCACAAATAGTGGTCCGTTTCTGTGTATCAACCATACCCTTTCTTGAGTATCTTGTTTGTGGACAAGTTTTTTTTCCCCCTTTGGAATCCTTTTCCTTTCTTGGATAACACGTCTTTCAGAGCTTCGTTGTCATTGATCACTCTTAATCATTATTGTTGGTTCCCCTCATCAGACTTTGAACTCTTGAGGGCACTAATGTCTTTCTGTGTCTCCAAAGCCAAGCACGATGCCTGAAAGATGAGACGACTAAGGTAAAAAGTGGACATATCCTTCCGAAGCACGTATTTTCTCTTTTGTGAGAATTACATGAATTACATGAATTAGTTGAGGACAGCTCTGCAAACAGCTGCTAACCAAACATTTACCGACTGCCAATGATGACATATTTTCTTTATAAAGAAGAAAGGATGAGTACCTAGACTCAGGTAAGGTAAGAGTTGAAAGAGTCCTTAAGGAGCTAAACTTTGCAGATGTAGTAAGAAACTCAGATCACTTAAATGATTTGCTCAAGTTCTGAGCAATTTAGTATCACATTCTTTTTTAAAAAGAATTTTGAACTTTTTTTCGTGTTAAATATTTTCTAGGTTAAACACGACTTCTTAGTATTATAAATAGTATTATAAATATATGATATTTTATTTACCAAATCCTTATTGTTTAATATTTAGGTTACCCCCTTCCCAAGCAACTCATTTATGCTTGACATATTTTTTGTGTGTACACCTATACTCCTCTCTTTAGAATAAATTCCTGAAAATGGAATTGTAGGGTCAAATGAAATGGATATTTCCAAAGCTTTTATAAAAAGTGCTAAATTGCTCTCCAGAAATGTTTTACCAAAATATATTCTCAGCGGTAGTGTATGAAAGTGCCCCCCTTCTTAAATTCACCAATATTGGTTGATGTCATTTTTCAAAATCACTGTTAACTTAGTGGATTAAATTAACTGGATTGTTCTCTTTAGTTTTCCCAGCACCTAACATAATGCATAGAACATATTAAGAACTTAATAGAGTTAAATGAATGAATAATGAATATTGAATGAATGATTAAATGATCATTTAAAATATTATATAGTACATAAACATTTTGACAATTCTTTTCTACATATCTGTATATTCACATGCCTCACACATATGTATTACAAATATATAACTTTTTAAACAAGTAAAGTCATATTAAACTGTTTTATACTAGACTTAAAAAGTTATAGCCATCTTTGCATGTCCATAAGTAATAATCTATATTATTTAAAATAGTTGCATAGTATTCTATTGTGTAGAAATTCAATAATTTACTTAACTATGGGTGGGCAATTAGATTATTTCCAATTTTTCTATTATAAAAATACTATAATAAATATTCTTGTACATGCACACACTTTTTTGTACTTTCCTAATTACCTCCTTATGATGAATTCATAGAAATAGAATTGCAGGTTTAAGGGAACCCACATTTTCAATTATGATAAATATGACTAAATGGCAAAAAAAAAAAAGAGAAAAGTTATTTCAATATATTTTCTAGAGTTCATGAGAGTCCACTTTCTTTATACCTTCACCAACACTGGATAGTATACATACTTTTTTCCTATGTCAAGTTGATAGGCAGAGAAAGAAAAAAAACCTCTTGCTTTAATTTTAGTTATATTTTTTGATTACTGGTAAGAAATATCTTTTCATGTATTTCTTGGCTGTTTCTGTTACGTTAGTGAATTACCACTTCATTCCCTTTCTTAATTTATTTTTGTGTTAATTATTTTCTCATTGATTTGTAGGAGCTCCCTGCCATTAGGGATGTAAACCTCTTATTACTGGATTAGTTTTACAGAAGTAGCCTGATACAAAGGAAAAAAAAAAGCCCACTGAAGCTAGCTAAAGTAAATGTTGAAGAGTGGGAGTGGGGATATTGGAAATATGTAACAGAGAATCACATAAACAACCAAGGATAGAAAATTTTGACTTTTTTATTAACTGAAGTAGTCCTACTGCCTGTCATTATAGTAGGCACTCACTAAACATTCACTGAATGAATGAATGAATGAATGATCGATCTGTCACTCTAAAACCTGTCCTTTTGATTATTATCTCTTAAGCAAATATCTGGGGCTTTGTTATATATCCCTTATTCACAATAATTGACTAGGCTCATCAGAGTGGTTCTTATCAAAGCTCCACTTGTCAACCATCACAAGGGGCATTTGGTTGGCCTTTTTGAGAAAACTGAAGGTCTCAAGCACTTACTAAAGTGTTTATATCATTTTCAGGTACTCTATTCATGTTTAGGAGATTTGGCTCAGGGTACATCTTGGTCCCTTTTGTAGAAAGACTGGGTCGGCAAATGTAGCATTACTTTTTAAATTTAAAGATCATTGGTAATGTCAGGCTTTTTTAGAATCAAATAAAAATAAATTCTAAATAAAAGTCAAGTTGAAAATTTTTTTCCCATAGATAAATCTCATTGTGTTACTCTGTTCAGCAACACTAATTGGGATGTTGAACAAATGAGATGTGTAGGGTGTAACTGCAAATAACTTTCCTACCACATGTTTTTGGGGTTTTTTTTTTGAAAATTCTTTTAATTCAGAAGTAAAATGGAATATATTCAGCTTACCAGTTAAATTGGTTAGTTTATCTGCATTGTTAAGGAATAATGTACATAGACGATTTTTACATCTTTTTTACATTTTTATATATTATTGACATTTACTTCTAAAAAATTGCTTTTCATTTTGAGATTCTATTTCTATGAATTTATCCTAAAGGATACTTTGCAAGAGAGCAGAGGTAAAGAATGATAATCATAGCATCTTTTGTAAGATAGACAACCCAAATGTCCATTCTTGCCTGCTCTGTGAATGAAATATGGCACAAATATCATGACTCTTCTGTCATTCAAGTAAAAAAAAAAAGTTAACTAGTCAATTCAACAGTCTCAGGTTACTAGTTAATAAGGCAAAGCCCTTTCCCCCCTCCACCAGCTTAAGCCTGCCATGGGAAAAAGGGAATGGTTGACACTCTCTCTGTCTCGGCCTCAAATTTCTCTCCTAATGCCCTCTCCCACCACCACCACAAACTGAGTTGCCTTACTTCTCCCAAGTTGAAATAGAGAAAAGGGCAAGAGAGTTCTTAATGTGCCTAGTACAGTTCTTTGATTAGTGGTTGATGCTCTTTGAGCTTAGCAGGTGTTCACACTTGACTCATTACTTTATGGGTTCTTTGGAAATGCCTTCATCTCCAATGAGCAAAAGCTCAGTCTCTCACTTGCACTTGGGTAAATATGTGTCATCTGGTTTTAAGCTCAATCTCGTTGCTAGCATCTGTGATATACAACTCCAGCTTCTTTCTATAGAAATATCCTCATATTTTTACTTGACCCTCTCCAGTAGCCCATATCCGACCCAAAGAAACTCACAGAATGGCTTTGCTTTATACCTCTGGGAGTACAGACTTTGACCAAACTTAAAACTCATCTTTACAGTTAGCCAACCAAAATTTCTTGCTGCCTAGATTCCACTAGAATCTTAGCTCCATGAAGGCAGAAGATTTTCATCTATTTTTTTCACCTTAACAGTCACCTGTGCCTAGAATAGTGCTTATACTTAATAACTGCTATATAAATATTGAATGAGTGAATTGCTCAGGTATGAGCCAGACACTAATCCACTGTGATTCCCCCAGTTTAGGGGTCCTACATATAATTTCCATTAAAGCCTCTCTTACAGGGGAGGGTATAGCTCAAAGTGGAAGAGCACATGCTTAGCATGCATGAGGTTCTGGGTTCAATTCCCAGTACCTCCTCTAAAAAGTAAATAAATAAACCTAAGTACCTCCCTCCCCCACAAAACAAAATGAATAAATAAAGCCTCTCTCCCTAGGCATGAAGTGAGGAAGTGGAAAAAAGCAGCCCCCTCCTTTTTAAAATTTCTACTTTTGGTGGTCTTCCACTTTACTGTGGGAAGTAGGAGTAGTTGGCACATTCTTAGAGCTTCAGCCAAAACTGAAACAGGCTGAGTTCCATTTTAATGTCCTGCTTCAGACATATAACAATAGTACTTATTTGTTTACAGGTTGTCTCCATCTTAAATCATGAGCCCCCGGAGGGACTGTGTTATATTTCTCTTTGTACATGTATCTAATATATTCTACAAGCTGGGTACTTGATAAAGTTCAGAATTGGTGGATGCATGAGTACTTTAGCGGTGGTAGTTATTCCAAATATATTGCATAGTACCCAAAGATTGAAGTCCAGAACTCTGTTTCTAGTGTTCCTCTAATAGAAATCTTTAAATTTGGAAATATTTATGGCAAAATTACAGCATTGCTTGCATTGTCGCTATGCTAGATATTCTCTGCTGCCCGTATAGATCCACTTCACCCTTTACGGATTACATCAGCAAGTTCCCTTCCCCTCTGGCTTCTGTTTGAGCTCAGTTGATGGAAGACACTAGCTTGAGATTTATGAAGGCTGGAGAGAGAGATTAGTGTATTTATTACCATTTCTCCCTCCACATTGGCCACAGGTTGGCAGTGGTACTACATCAGTTCTTGCTGTTTCCCTGCTCATATTCTGATTATACTCTGTTCAGTTGCCCCTTTTGAGTATGCCATCTGTTTCTTGCTGGAACCCTGACAGATACAATAATATTTTCACTTTTTACAGTGTGCAGAAGGCATACAACACTCTTTTAATGTGAGAAAAATCTGTTCTCTTTTCTTGAAGTTTAGCTTATATTATACTTCTAGGCACATTAATATCAGTAATTCTGAAATAGCTGGAAAATAGAATCTAAGATTATGATATATGTTCTTTCCTGTTTTCTACCTGCTCAATTATGCAGGGAAAAAAGTCAGCTTACAGTTGGTTTTATATTTTTCCAATTATAAAAGGAATACACATTTATTTTAATTTTTTCAAATGTAGACAGTATGAAAAAATAGTCCCATAAATCCATTAGGTAGTGAAAATTACTGTTAGAATTTTAGTTATTTTTTCTTACAATAATATCTATCAAAGAAGGGAGGGAAATTATCCTGAGAATATATTTTCCAATATTTATAATATGTAGTACATTGTCTTTTTGTGCATATGCATATTGTAAAGTGTGACTCTTTCCATAGAAAGAAATACTGCATTTCTTTAGATCAGCATGAACCTAACCCTGAGTTCCCATCCTGCCATGCTTGTGGGAAAGTCATTCTCAGTTATTATTGAGCATTTCCTCTCCATCCAGGATTGCACAAAGTTTATAGGGTCTTAATTATTGTGGAACTACTTGGAATTACCTCAGATTATTTTGTTGTCCATCCACATTGATTTACTGCTGAGATTCCATTTTGTGCCATCTTCTCTTCAGGTCTGATGACTGCAATATTCCTTTACCACCCTGAGAACTCAAGAATCTGGAATCAAGTGAGTCAATTTGGCAGCCAGTGCACCCAGGTGCAGCCTTCCTGTCTGAGGTTTTGCCACCATCCTGGGCTCTGTCACAGAGCAAGACAGGAATCTTAGCTGTTCATTCAACTTTTGGGCTTCAGACTTCTAAATCTTGAGGACTCTCTCTTCCTCCCTCAAAGGCATTCCTTTCCTTTTTCCCTCTTCTCATTTCAAAAGACAGGAAGAGCCTAGGTTGTCTCCATGCAGCTTTTGCTTTTTCGCTTTGCAGAAATCTGAGGTATGGATACCTGCTTAAATAGAGTCCAGGGGCAAGGGATAGGAGAAATCATAGAATTAGTATCTTGACAAAATAAACTGCCATAAAATTTTATATCAAATTATATATGCCTATTTTTACCTGCTGTTTAATTTAAACATTATACCACAAACATTTCTTCATGTCATGTGCTTTTAAACATCTGCATAACTATAAGGTATTCCATCATATGAATGTATCATAATTTATTTAACCAACATTTGATAGTCTTTAGATAGCTCAATCTAAAGGTAGCTTTATTTGTATCCACTACCACCCTTTTTTTCTTTGAATAGTTACTCAGAAGCTAAGATTATTTTTTAGTACTAGCTAGAGCTTGGACTAGAGCAAATTAGAATTAATGTATGTAACTTGGAAGAGTAACACCTTAGAGTTATATCTAAACTGTATAATATAATTTTCCTCCCTCAGTGTGTGTGACCAAAAGAGAGGCCTGTATAAAAGCCATTGGCATACTTGAGTTGTTTAGAAATATCTTTTCCAGAAATTAAGCAATTATTACAGAATGTCGTCTAGATAGTTGAGTAACAATGAATATTACATGTCCATGGGAAAGTTTCAACTTGGCTCTTATTAGAATTTATATTTATTTAACTCTAAAAAATCCTGAAGCGACTAACAATTATCTTTTAAAAAGAGGAATAGTGCCGCTTTTCTGGCCTATTCTTCCTGCAAAATACCTTTATTGATCAATTTTCCAACTGCTGGTTGAAAATCAGGGTATATACCCTGAACCAGATCCTTAAATCATATTTAAAGGAGCTGAAAGCCATTAAAACTCCAAGAAACCAAAATATTTCTTCTGTTGGACCACAAGTGGGTGTCTGATATAAGACCACTCTGAATAATCCTGCTAAACACCTTCAACTCACAGAGCCACCAATATAGTCATAAGAGGGGAATGATGAAAAGAATGGGTTTTGGAGTCAGATATTTTTCATTCATTTAACAAATATTTGTTGATGACCTGACTATATACCAAGCATTATTACTAAGGTGCTGCGAATACCTCAGTAAACGAAACAGACAGAAATTCCCGAGGAAGAGTGTTATGGGATGAAATCAGAGAGGAAATGGGTTGGAGGTTGCAGATAGCGTAGAGCCTTTAGGCCATAGTAAGGACTTTGAGTAAGACAGAAAGCTACTGGAGGGGTTTGAACAGAGGAAAGTCAGGACTGACATTTTAAAAGGATTATCCTAACCCTTGTGTTGAGAACAGACTATAGGAGGCCAAGCACTTTGACAAGATCAAGGCTTTTAGTAATCCAGGTGACAGATGACAATGGCTTGGACCAGAGTTGTAATAGTGACTTGGTAGGAAGTAGCTGGATTCTGGGCATATTTTGAAGACAGAGCCAACAGTACTTTGCTAATGGATTGGATGTGGCATGTAAGAGAAAGAGAGGTTTCAAAATGGCTAATGTTTTTGGCCTGAGCAAATGGAAGAATGGAGTTGCAATGAAATGAGACAAAGGAGAGATGGGAGGAGCAGGTTTGGGGAGAAAGATGATGAATATGGTTTTGTATATCTCAAGTTTGGGATGCCTATTAGACATCCTAATGGAGAGGTGGAGTAACAGTTGGCATATGAGTTGGAGTTGAGTGGAGAAGTCCAGGCTGGAGATCCAAAATTGGGGATCATCATTGTAGAGGAGTTATTTAGAGCCGTGAGACTAGAGTGAGAATAAGCAGAAAAGAGTTCCCAAGCATTGAATGCTGGGCACTCCAATTTTAAGAGAGAACTGGGTTTGTATTTAAGCTGAGCTACTAATAAGCTCTGAGACCTTCCATGATTTATTTCACCTTTCTGAACCTTTGTTTTGTTGTTGTTGTTGTTGCTTAAACCTGTAAATTGAGATAATATTGGGTACTATCTTTTATGATTATTGTGATGACTAAGTGAATTTTTCATTTAAAGTGCTTAGCACACTGCTTGGCACATAGTAAATAATAAATATTAGCTGTTGTTACATTTAAAACCAGCATTTGTCTTCCAAAATGTTGCTAATTGCCTTAGTGATAATATATTCATATAATCAATACAGTAGCAATTTATCTAGATAAAAAATGGCGAACTGGAAGAATACAATGAGCCACTCCCCCGTATCTAACATCTTAAATCAGCTACGCTTTTAGCCAAGAACCTTCTTTTTCAGCTTGTTAGCTTTTGAAGTCCTCTTAAATGTTTAACTTTGCTTTAATCTCTTTTGAAAATTCTGGTTATTTTTATTTAGCTGCCAAGATCTATGAAACACCATTATAAAGAGTCTCCTTTAAAGCTTTGGCATTCAGTATGGCTGACTGCTACAAAAATAAAAACATGGTTGGTGAAATTTGAAATAAGGATGCACTTCTTTGACAAATTTGAATAATCATTTGGTCTGAAAATTATTTCATTCTTTATTTTAAAATGTCCTTAAAATTTCAAAATAAATGACTTTTTATTGTCCTAGGAAAATAAAATATATTCTGATCTCATTTTCATAGAAATCACCCTGAGATTATTTGGGAAACTACTTTCTGTATTAACAACAGGCATTTCTTCCTTTAATGGGCCAAAACCAGCATTTTTTCAGTGTTAGAGTGGCTTCAGAATTTCTTTTCCTTTGGCCTGTTGCTAAAATGGCAAGGGTAACCACTGAGAAACAAAAGAACAGAGACATTTTAGGATGCAAAGAGTATTCTTGAAATACAGCAAATGAAAAATTTTGCCTTATTTATTTTTTCTCTCCTCATGACAAAAGAGAAAAAAATTCAAACCCTAGTCTACCAGTAGACTAATAATTCCTTAGATATTGGTCCTTTAAAAACAATGTCTTCAAAATTGAAGTCCAAAGTTACGTTAGCAGTTCCCTTCTCTGCTGCTAGGTGGCAATTAATGCCTTGGAGAGACAAAAAAAAAATCTGCCCCCTACCCCTTCACCTTCCCCACCCAGAAAGATACATGCATTTTCTGTTCCTTAAGGTAAGAATTATCTTAAGGATAATATTCTCTTTCCTGCTTTGTTTTGCATGGGTGAATTTACATTCACCTTTTCCTTTAATTGTTAAGAATAACACATACAAATCCAACACTGCTGCTATAGCTAAGGGAAGAATAGATCATATCTTTTAAAGAGGGTGGTTTCCAAACAGAGTGTATGTTCACGAGTGATATAGAGTAGGAAGTTACTATAATTCCCCTGCAGAATTTATTTTTCTCCATTTTAGTAAAGAAAAATTTCCTGTGAAAGGAATTAAAACTGGTCCACACTAACATTATGCCAAGTGTAATATAATTAAATATAGAACAAAAATGGAGAAAGAAAATAATTTTAAAGACCTAGAAGCGATTTCAATGTGGTGAAATTGCTTTTTCAAGTGAACTATAGGAGAAATAAAATAATTCTTCATAAGAATCACAGAGTGCTACAATATAAAAAATTTAATTTTTTTTCAGACAACCTATCCAGATTTATCTATTCCTAGCATAATTATTTAAAAACTACACATAGTTTCTATGTATTTACAAGTCTAGTGAGTCTGGTCTACATCCTTTTAAAAATATATTTAATCGTGGACATTGCTTTTGCTGACCTTCTTTACCAAAACAGTATATGTAGTTGGTGTTTTATATAAAATTCAGAATATCAAAACCCTGTTTAAAGAAGACTTTCAGTTTGGGTCTTAAACGAGAAAGACTCTCCCCAGGCTGAACTTAATGAAGCCTAACACCAAAAAGAAAAGCTGTTTCTGGCATTCTAGGCCTTCCCTGCATCCAGATGGCCTGTCTGTAGCCTAGCCAGAACCAAACCCTTCCTGCTGCTGGCTTGGATGACAGCCCCAGGCTGCACCAGCTTCCATACCCTTTTAACTCTTCAGTGTCCAAGATTTTTAAGAAGAGATGAGACTTCCAATGTGAATTTGGCTGAAAGGGTAAATCAAGTTTTAAGCTTGAAGTTTAGTTTTTAAACTTAGTTTAAATTTAGTTTTAAAATTTTTATCCACATGCCCTACCCTCCCTTAGGCTCCCTCCCACAGTAGCTCTTTCAGCCAACTGGCATCAGAGGAGCACCGTTTGGAAGGGAGTGTGTGTGGGCAGCCTGCAGGTGAGGACAGGGCTGCCAAGGCAGACCATGTGGTTTGTCTTGTGCCTACACCCAATACCTGACTTGTGCCTTTCCAGAGCATTTGTATACACACACAGCAGTCCTGTGTAGGTTACTTCAAACACTATTTTTTTTTAAATAACTGATTCACAAGACTTAAGTTCAGCAAACAAGAATGCATAAATGGGAGATATAAAATGACCACGCATGAATTTAAGTGAGAACTTTTCTGGAGTAGCTGTGCCAGGAAAACAAACCTACTTTGTGTTTTAAAAGTACCATTGGAAATCTTACTAGTGGCAGCCATTGTTTTCATCTTGAGTTTTCAAAGGTTTGTTTATATGTGGGAGTTTCACCAGAGGGTAATACACAAAGCAAACTTCACACTTGAAGGCAGAATTTCCCTATGATTTTGCTTTTCTCCACAGAGAGAGATGTTATTAGCTGATCTGTAATGGTGCTTCTCAGTTGGCCAGAAGAGATGTTTTCAGATGAAAGCCTATGTCACTTTCCTTCTTATTTTTGAATCTCATTTCTTTGTTCTGTGCTCACTGTTATTTTTAATTATTATTATTATGCCCATTGCCAAGCTATTCCACTTTCCGGAGAGTTGATTAGAGACCTGAGAAATTCAGGCCAACATAAAGTCCTGGTTTCCAGATCAGGCTACATGAACAAAGAAAAAAAAAAAAGAAAACAGCAAAAGTGCTAGCTTTTACAGCACACTTAAAGAAAAGAAAACAAAAAAGTCCAAAAAGAAGCCTAGAACTCCTTTGGAGTTTAAAAACAATAACCCACAGAAGGAAGAAGGAAAGGATAAAAAAATCCAAACAGTGCTGAGATGAAAATAAAGTATATAAAAGAGAGAATAAAAGTAGATCTGATATATCTATCGCTTTGCAGTGTTTAGCCTGGAGTGCTGGGTGGCTCCTCCAAGCAGCAGAACCTCTCTCAACATCTGACTTAAGAAGGCACACTGGCACCAGCCTCCCATTTGTGGCTTCAGAACTGAAACCCTTTCCTTGACCCTCTCCATCTGCCTAACTCAGTTCAGACCTTCTCTTCTCTGGTTTTAGCTTCACTACTTTCTTCTCTGCATTTGCCTGGCCCTCAAATGTACAAGGTTGTCTTCTGTGCCGTGACCTTGTCTCTTTGCAACTAAGGTGATGAAAATTGGGCCTCTCCATCCAGCTATGTTGTCTCAGGCCAACTTAGGCAATATTCCTCCCCATTGGACCCAGTCCTCAGGATTCTTCCTTCTGTAAAAATCACAGTGCAAAGCATTCAGGAAAGATTTGTCCTCAGGGGAGATAGGATATCACTTTTGGTTCAATGCGCATTTCCAGAAAATAGGCTGAGATCATCTAAATGCAGAAAGAGCAAAAAAGGTCCATCAATTCTGCACATAATTGTCTGTATTTCAGTTTTATACATACTACCCTACTTATAACTGATTCTTACTAATAACTGATAGATTGCAATTGGATTTTCACATGGTGATAAAATACTACTCCCACCAAAGAGTAAATGTGAGAAAAAAAAATTTATGAAAGAAAAAAAGGAACTAACACGTGGAGTTAGGTATCAACTTTTCCTCTTAGAGAATCTGAAGAAAAGCCCAGTTAAAAGGAAACAATGTTTTACATTAAGTCATCTAATGTTGGTTTAATAGCCTTTTTTAATGTGCATTTTATTTCTGAGAAAAGAATTCTATTTCCCCTTTCATTTTGGGGAGGAGGAGCAAAAACTTTGGAGCGCCATTCCTGTGTTCTAGTGTGAAAGGAAAATTGTTAGCATGAGAAATGCTACGAATTCATGAAAAACAATAGTTTTCTCCGCTAATTAGAATGTTGTATTGCCACTACTTTCCCCCATCACCATGAAAATACATGTATAAAAAAACAGCATCCTTGCATACAACCCTTTGACCAAATTTCACAACTCTAGTTCTACGCTAATAAGAAGTCTTTATTTAGTTTCAGTCTTTCCAAATAAGCCTGTAAGTTTCTGACACAGCAAATATCAGTCTGGTCCTTTCTGTCCTCCGTCCCTTGACCCCCTGCTGAAACCTGGCTTGATCTATTCACCTAAAAAGGTGAAACTAGACCCTTGCTTCTACAGAGCATTTTTGTCTTTATGCAGGGCCACGCAAAACCGTGGGGAGCTCCTCTCAGGCCCAGGGAGGAGATGGAAATTGGCTGCCATCCAGTTCAGCTGGCTAAGGAGAAGTCCAGCTTCCTTGTCCTCTTGCGGAGAGTCCCTTCCGTGCTGACCTTTAACTAACTGGCAGGGCTGTGGAGCTTTGACCCTGCTTCCTCTCTGCCCATACTCTTCTTCCCTACATTGGAGGTTCTTCTTGAAATGGGGAAGAGCCTGAGGAAAAGGTGCTGGGAAGAGCAAAAGTGGAAGTCCTGGCTTTCAAGCCTTTAAGGGTTTTTTTTTCCCCTCCTTGATAAAGGTTACTTACTGTTCATTTAAAATGATGTCAACACAAGGCAAGCAAACTTTGCAAAAACATGGGGAATTTAACATGGTCTATGCATCAGGGTAGATAGCTTACAAATCTCAGGAGAATATGCTAGCTCTTCTGCAAATATCCCATAGTCTTTTTTTTTTTTTAATTGAGGAATAGTCAGTTTACAATGTTGTGTTAATTTCTGGTATACAGCATAATGCTTCCGTCATACATGTACATATGAACATTCCTTTTATATTCTTCCTGATTACAAGTTACTACAGGATATTGAATATAGTTCCCTGTGCTATACAGTATAAATTTGTTATTTATCTGTATATAATAATATCTACAAATCTCAAACTCCCAATTTATCCCTTCGCACCCCTTTTGCTCGCTGGTAACCATTAAGTTTGTTTTCTATGTCTGTGAGTCTATTTCTCTTTTGTAAAGAAGTTCATTTGTGTTCTCATAGTCTTTTTAAAACTCCATATTTAGCGGAACTTTTAGCAAACGTTTTGCTTTCTTTTTAAAATTATTGTGATTGTTAGTTCCACTGTGTAGAAGTAGATCCCAGGAAAAATTACAATGTATATAATGATCAAGTAGCTTAAAGAATTTGATGCTAAAAATTTTAAAAATGCATATGATTTATCCCATAATCATTTAACTTAATTTTGAAAGAGACTCAACCAATGTATACTTAAAACTCTCTATACCATGTTTAAAATTTTTTAAAAAGGTGTAGAATATGGAGTAACAATTATAAAATTGCAAAAGTACCTTTACAATTGGAAAAGCAAAGATTTGATTGTATCTTCCTGATTTTTCTTATCCTTCGGTGACTTCAGTAGTGGTGCCTCAACTGAATGTGTGGCATCTCTTCTCCTGCTAACTTTGTACCAAAAAAAAAAACCCCTCCTTCATTTGGGGGTATTTGTAACCTTTTCATCAAGCCCACTCTATTTACCTTCAAAAAGCTGGCATTCAGCTGAAACCAGAGGAAAAAAAGTCTTCAGAGTCTGTTGGCAACTTGTTGAAGGCAATTGACTGCTTTTCAATAGAAAACATTTCCTTCCCCTATTGTGTCACCTCTACCCTTTAAAACACTTCACAGAGCTCTGGCTGAGCCCTCCCATAATTGCTAGGCAATGGCTTCCTTTAAAACAACAACAACAACAACAACACACACACACACACACACACACACACACACACACACACACGAAAAAAACCCTTAGAAACAGCTGGTGTCATACATAGGTATTCTCTTAAGAAAAGAATCATTGATATCCACCTATAATGTATGCACAGTAAAGAGTCCCACAGAACTGGAAGGGGCTTCCCAATTCAATCCTACCTATGAATTTTTACAGGGAGGAAACTGAGGCCCAGAGAACTAAGGGTGTAGTCCAATTTCTAGAGCAAAGATTCCTCCCTTTTTCTGTACCATGGACCACTTTGTCAGTCTAGTGAAGCCTGTGGATTCCCTCCCAGGATAATGTTTTAAGAATGTAAAATAAAGTAGATAAAGTTGGACCCCTTCCTTACATCATGTACAAAAATAACTCAAAATGGATCAAAAACCTAAATAGAAAGCTAAAACAATACAATTCTTAGAAGAAAACATAAGAGTAAACCTTATGACTGTAGATTAAGCAGTTGTTTCTTTTGCCTTTTTAAAAACAGCTTTATTGAAACATAATTCATATGCCATAAAATTCATCTATGTAAGATACGTGCAGCTTTAGTATATTTACAGAGTTGCAAACCATCACCATGATCTAATCTTAGAACTGAACTTAAATTTTGTTTTTTAAACAATAAGGAGGATTTGTTGGTTCATGTACAGAGGTGATCAAACAATGACACCAAGGTCTGGTTTTCTGTCTGTTCTCCTGCCATTTTTGCTTTTTTCCTTAAGGAAAAAAAAAACCTTTATTAGACTAAGTCATATACTATGTAATTCACTCATTTAAAGTGCACAGTTCATTAGTTTTTGGTATATTCAGAGTTATGCACCCATCACCTCGGCAAGTTTCTTAGTTATGACATCAAAATCACAAGCAATGAAGAAAAAAGATAAATTGTAGTACATCAAAATTTAAAACTTTAGTGCTGCAAATAATACCATCAGGTCAGTGAAAAAGCAGCCCCCAAAATGGGAGCAAATATTTACAAATCATATATCTGATAAGACATTTGTATCCAGAATATAAAAAGAACTCTTGAAGCTCAATAACTAAAGACAAATGATCCAATTAAAAAAATGGGGAAAAGATTTGAATAGACATATCTCCAAAGAAGACCTACCATGACCTATGGCCCATAACCATGTGAGAAAATGCCCAGCATCACTAACCATTAGGGAACTGCAATGAGATACTACTTAACACTTGCTAGGATGGCTATAATCAAAAACACACACAATAACAAAAGTTGGAGAGGATATTGAGAAATCAGAACCCTCAAACACTGGTGGTAGTAATATAAAATGGTGCAACCACTTTGGAAAACAATCTGGCAATTCTTCAAAAGGTTTAATATTGAGGTAAGATATGACCCAGAAATTCGACTCTTAGATATAAACCCATTAGAAATAAAAATATAGCATATATGTATGTACATAAACATTTTCACATGAATGCTCATAGCATCTCAGCTATTATTCATAGTAGCTGAAAGTGGAAACAACCTAAATGTCCATCCATATGAATAAACAAAATATAGTATATTCATGTAAGGAAATATTAGATGGCAATAAAAAGAAATGAAGTCCTGATACATGATACAACTTGGGTTAACCTTAAAAACATGCTAAGTGAAAGAAGTCAGTCCCAAAAGACCCATATTGTTATGATTCCATTTATAGGAAAGGTCCAGAATAGGCAAATTGATGAAGATAGAAAATACATTAGTGGTTGTCTAGGGCTGGGGGATGGAGAGGAAAAGAGTGGGGTGTGACTACTAATGAGTAGGAGTTTCTTCTTGTGGTGGTGAAAATGTGCTAAACTTAGATTATAGTGATGGTTGCATAATTCTGTGACTGTGTTAAAGCCTTTGAATTGTACACTTTAAATGGGTGGATTTTATGTTATATGAATTATATCTCAAGAAAAATGTTTAAAAAAATCATAGGAATCCAAATGAAACCAATTCTATCAAAATATAGTTATCAAAAACTAAAAAACAAATATATGATATAGTAATATATGTGCTTCTTTATTGACATGTTAAATTATAAGGTGTAGCAGCAAGTCTATTACATACTGTAATTTTGAAGTAGTGACGAGTATATATGATATTTTGAGATACCAGCAACAAATGTAAAAGCAATAAGAAAATGTCTGACTTCTATTGGTGAAAAATCATAAGTACTGCTAACACTCTGTGGTTTCTTGTCTCCATTAGTAATCAAAGGACTACATGGCTAATTCAAGTCTTCAAATGGGAGGAAGTGAAAGGGCAGAACTGGGAGAGATCTTGAAGGAAATGCTAAATTTCAATTAGAGGTCAATGAAAATAATGATGTAATTTTTTCCCTTCTAAATTCACAGACACGCTGAATTCTGTCTGTAGACATCCTGGGGGTCCATCAAGAGAGTTAGTGAGAAAGCTGGCTTAAAATCCATGCCTTCTGATTTAGTCCAGTTCTCTACCTAATCCTACTCTTTTTTCTCTCTCTCTCCCTTAATAAAGGGGATTAGGTAAAAAAGAATGAGTTTTATTTAAACTGCTAGAGTGAGTCAGTTCTAAAAAGAGAGGGACCCAAAAGTCGCGTGTGTAGAAATTTGTTTTTTTTTTAATTTTATATATTTTTATTGAAGTATAGTCAGTTTACAATGTGTCAATTTCTGGTGTACAGTACCATATTTCAGTCATATAGGAACATACATATATTCGTTTTCATATTCTCTTTCACCATAAGTTACTACAAGTATTGAATATAGTTCCCTGTGCTGTACAGTAGGACCTTGTTGTTCTAAAAAATAAAAAGGATTTTAACTATGACCCTCCTCTTCCTATTCCATCCCTGCCCCATCCCACAGCCACCACCACCCATACCACCCGTATACACCACCACTACCTAATGGGACTATAATGCTTTGCCCTTTCAATAGAAGACATTGATTTAGAAAAATAATTGTTGTTTAGAGCTCTAGTGGAATTTGAAGTTTTCTTAGAGGGAATATTTTTAAGATTTCATTTCTGAATGCCTGGTGAGGCAGAAAAGCTGCCAACAGAGATTAATTCCATTGGAAGGAGAGGAGTAACTGAGCTTAAAGCACTGATTTTAGATTTTGCAGAAATTTTGCCACTTTTCAATTTAGAGGGGAGCTTACCAGGGCATGCCATCTTAAGAGATAGCTGCCAATACACATGTGGTCCCTAAGAGGTGGAATGGAGGAAAACAGAGACAATCAAGTTGTTCATTTGCATTATACTCAAATGACAATAAATACCAGGTGATTACAAGATGTACACTCAAACAGAGTAAGTAATTTTTAAAAATGAGACTAGAATGTGTGACATTCCTGCCATTATTTGAAACCTGGGGCAGGGAATTTTTGGGTCTTCCTCTTGACTCTTCCCCTCTTTCCAAATCACCTCCACCATGTAATATAGTACTACCTGATAGAGTAATAGAACTTGGACCATGGTTTGGGGTTGAGCATTATAACTGGTGGTCCCTGCAACATTGTAAATCGACTACACTTCAATGAAAAAAAAACAACTGGTGGTCCCTTGAGTATTGGAATTTATTAAAAGATAAGACAAACCATGATCATATGTTCTGAATATTTTTTAAAAAAAGGACATGTTTTGACTATGGGGTTTTGGAGTTCTTTCTGGCATCAAAATTTCTCTGGACAATATACTTTGTATACCAAAACACTAGAATCAAAAGGACAGAACATCTAAAATTGACCCTATTTGGAAAACCCAAGTTGAATGGCCATCATAATTATAGATATTCTAGATCAAGAGAATTGGAAGTGAAGTAAAAATGGATAGGAATTGGGAAAGCTCCAGAACAAGATCATCAGTCAGGAATCCAAACAATAGCAAGGTCATAAGGTTAAGGTCCAGACATCCAGGTTCTCATTCAAAGCAAGGATCAGGGCAAGCCACCAGTCAGAAACCAATAGGAGAGGCAACCTGATGAACTCAAAGACTGGGGAATGAAGATAGGCAGCCAAACACCCAGGGTAATGCTCCAGCAAGGGGAGCTCTCCAGGGACTGATAGGGACAAGTAGGTAAGGCAGCCAACTTGAGACTTGGTAACAGAACAGCTCCTGCCTCAGGTCTAAAGATTTGATTCTGATTGGGATAGAACTTAATCCCTACAAGGCTAACTTGAACCTGCTAATGAGAGGAGGAGAAAGATGGGGCAGAGGTTGGGGAGTAGAGGAGGAAATGGAAGAGGAGCATCAGCTGCTTTTGGTGGGTCAGATCCTGACCAATCAGTACATACACATAGTTATATGTGGATAATAATATTAATAGCAACAACAACAATTATAACTAATATATAGCACTCAAGTGTCACTGTTGTTAGCACTTTACGTATGTTAATTTATTTAACCTTTACCATATGTCTACTAGGTAGTACTATTATTATGTTCTTTATGCAGAAGAGGAAACTGAGGCACAGAAAAGTTAAGTGATTTGTCCAAGTTCAAATAACTAGTGGGTGGTAGAGGTGGGATTGCACTGGTTTCAATCTTCCTCACTACTCCATAGCCCTCTTGGTGTGTGTGTAGGTGTGTTTGTGTTTCTGTGGTGTATACAGACCTACACACACAGGAGTGTATGTACACATATCTTTATATACACATGTATATTTACATGTGTATACACACACACACATACACACTCTCTCTCTCTCATAGATACAGTGGTGTCCTGGAGCCAAATAGTCACATCTCTTGCCAACTCCACATTCAGTGTCATCATAAGGGTAGCTTGAAATTGGCCATGGTGGGAGTATTTACAGCAGGGAACTTGGCAAATGCAATAAACCAGGACTTTATTTATTTGAAGGTCTGACTTACCAGCACACCTCTGGGTATACATATCACACAGATACACACATATTATTTGGATAGGTACATACAACATAAATAACCAAAAACATAAATAAATTTCCATTATAAGTCACAAATATGTTAAAAATACCCAAATATAAAACAAAGTATAAAAATACTAAGTATAAGGCTGTAATAACCTCATTTTGAACTACCTTCCCTCACACCCAGCCTATACTGGTTAAAAGGTCAAATTAAAAGGTGTCTTTACATGGAAACAGCCTAAATGTCCATCAACAGATGACTGGATAAAGAAGATGTGGTATATTTATATGATGGAATACTATTCAGTCATAAAAAATGACAGCATAATGCCATTTGCAGCAACATGGATGTTCCTGAAGAATGTCATTCTAAGTGAAGTAAGCCAGAAAGAGAAAGAAAAATACCATATGAGATCGCTTATATGAGGAATCTAAAAAATAAATAAATAAATACAAAACAGAAACAGACTCATAGACATAGAATACAAACTTGTGGTTGCCAAGGGTGGGGGGGAGGGATAGACTGGGAGTTCAAAATTTGTAGATACTGACAGGCATATGTAGGATAGATAAACAAGATTATACTGCATAGCACAGGGATATATATACAAGATCTTGTGGTAGCTCATAGCGAAAAAAAAAGTGACAAAGAATATATGTATGTTCATGTATAACTGAAAAATTGTGCTCTACACTGGAATTTGACACAACATTGTAAAATGACTATAACTCAATAAAAAAAAGTTAAAAAAATAAAATTAAAAATTAAAAAATAAAATTTAAAAAAGGTATCTTTAGAAGACACTTGCTATATAATATTTTAGTATAGAAAAACATGCATTGATACTACTCTGTGGACAACATTATGTGATAGGTCCCTACCAGTCCTAGATCTGCTTTGCTCCTAAAAGAAAAATACTGATTTAAAAAAAAAAAAAAACCAACAACCCTGATGTTTGTGATTACTTTTTGTTTTTCCTTTGGACTCATAACAGAATCAGTAGTGAAAAAGATGCATCACGATGTCTATGGCTTTTAAAGAAATGTGCCCATGGATTGCTGTAAATTTTAATAGGAAACTCATTGCCTGAGATCTGCACAACTTTTGTTGTTTACCTTAATATAATACTCTGGATCAGGATTAACTTCCCTTGCTCAATATTTATTGTTTCATCCACAATGAAATGGGAACTGTAAGCATTTTGATAAGTGGACTGAAAGGCTTCTCAATCTTACTCTAGCCTCCAAGAATGAGCCCCATTATGTGCAGTAATCTGATTTTTTAATTTCTGGCAGTGAAAACCAAACCTAAAGAGATGTTCTTGCCACCTTATACAACACGTAGGCAATAGGAGGCAGCTCTCCGTGCGCCTTGGATCTTTCTGGCCAAATGAGTGTCGCAAAATGTGTGCAAAGCTGGAGCTCTGGCCATGAGGACAAGAACAGATTCTGTCCTGATGCTCCAACTGCAGTAAAGTGGAGTCAGTAGGTAATAATAATACGTGGGACTGGATTTTTTTTTTTTTTTTTTGTCTAGCAAAACAAAACATGTTAATTCTTCTAAGCCTCATGTTCCCCTAATGACTGGTGTTCTGTATTTAACAAAAATGTATCTTAGATGAAATGGTCATCTGAACAGATTCTGAGCACAGTCTTTGCTTGTAATCTTGCTGAGAGGACATGGAGACCATATGACTGCCCTTTGGGGCTATGACTGCATCTCTTCATCTCAAAGGACAGAGCTGAACACAACTAGCTTATTATTATTATTTCAAGTTTACATAAGTAAAAAAGGGTCGTTATGCATGAGCTGGAGGAAGGCAAAGCTCAGAGTAAATATATTCATGTATTTCATAAACATTCATGTGTTTCATAAATAGTCAAGGAATCAAATCAAAATAAAACAGCACAACTTGATAGAAAAATTATGTTAAGTTTCACTCCCAAACCAGTTGAAATGAACTTAAAAAAACTTCAGTTTCTTATATACTGCTTTGGGATCCTAAAAATTATACTGGAATTACTTCAGAAGCCCTAATGTGCTATTCATTTTGATAGATAAAGCTATTACAAAATTATTCATGAGGCCTGTTGGCTGGTGTCTTTTCTGGCTTTATTGGATATAATGAATTCATTAAGATTAGGAAGATCTTATTAGTAACGAGTACCCTGCTTATGCCATTTTACGGAAACTAGAGAAGGAAAAAGGATTGAAAAGAGAAATAAGTCAAGTAGAGGATACTTAGAGAATACAAGGTAAATAAACAGAGTTTGAGGGAGAGGCTCAGTCTGAGTTTTATTCTTGCTGCCATGGGTGATGGAACTTGTTAAACTTTTTATAGGAAAAATTACCTTGAAATATTATTATTATTATTATTATTATTATTATTATTATTATTATTATTATTACTATTATTACTATTATTAATTATATTTTCTTATTCTTCTATAAAATAGAAAATAGGATAATAATTCTTGATATACACATAGATGTATAGGTAAGGAATTGCCATTAAGACTGCTTTTAAGCGCTTTACAAATTTGGAGTACAATACCTTCTCTAGGACTTCCATTATTTCTCTGCAAAGAGTGGGAGGAAATGCCATGGACTTGCCTGTCCTGTACTAGATTATTGATATGTCTGAGGATTAGGTATCCCAACACAACACTCCTACAATAATCCAGAAAGATATTGTAGCCAACCAAAACATAAATACTCAAGAAATTTTATAGTGAGACCACTCAATACTTAACAGTGTACACTCAACTTTAAAAATCTGACTTCAGTGACATTATTATTGGATCATTTGCATACAGCAGATCTTCCCTATCATCATGCATGTTGCATGTGATAATTAACTATTCTTCAATGGTTGCAATGATGTGATTTTAAATGTATAATTATTTTTACACTGTTTAAGATAATACCTTTGTTCAGATGCTTCTGGTATTTAGAATCCCACATTGAAGATCTTCTAATATAATTAGTTATATATGTACCACTATCACGATGTGGTGGGTAGGCTAACTTAAGATCAAAGAAATTATATGGCTCTTTGAAAATTCAGTTTAAAGTCCCTTTGCGATTGATTGGAACAGATCTATGCAAAATCATCCAGAAGAGACGTGCTTCCTAGGCCAGCAGGACTGGCCTGTTATATGATGGAAGAGGTTGTGGAAGCATAGAAAAAGGACAGTCTCTAGGACAAATGGTGGTGGTGTTCATCCATGTGCTCTTCTGGGAGACAAAGTCCCAGCCAAGTGGCTCTGAATATTGCAACTCCACTGGCAAGGACATTCTTAAAGTGAACATGGATCCAGGAGATTATAGCCAATGAACTAACAGTGTTTCCAGCTCCCTTAGCATGACATGAGTATCTCTGTTGTGGGATTGATAAATTGGGCTGACAGCCTGACTCCTTTAAATGCTGAATTATTCTAACACCTCTGGTCCTGTTTTCAGTCTCACCAACTACAGTTTAACTAGAATCTTGCATGTTTACTTTAAAGAGGGGAGAATGGGCTAGCCACGGGGCTCTGACCTGTGGCTATGACATTCATTGCTCATTGCAAATTAATAAAGTGGCTTTTCTGGTTCAGTGTAGTTTTGGCAGAATGATGTGTTAAAATATTAACTTTATTTTGTTCTCCTATATTTCCCCCCACATTTCAGAAGGTAGTAAGGCATTATAATTCTTTACCATAGAGATTTTGGTAGGAGGAAAACTAGAAGCAGCTTCAAGTTAGTGGTTTTTCCCGCCTTCTGGAAAAGTTAAGCTGATTGATCAGATGATACTGGATGTTTGCAGGATGGAGACAGAAAGGCTCTTAGAGAAGTAAGAGACTACTCTAGGAGTTTCCCTGAAGCTGGGTACGGGGAGATGTCAGAGCTTGAGAAGATGTTAAGACAGAGGAAAAAGTCTGTATGGAGTACCCAGGCAGGCTGGATCCGAGGCACTGAACACTCCCCAAGTTCCAAGTGTCACAAAAGCTGCAGTCACCATTCCTGGGAGTACCCTTCAGACTACAAAAGTGAGTGTCTGGACACTAACCAAACCAGTGATGCCTTTAGAAGGATTGCTTAGGTTGAAATCCCTCCAGGTTGTCGGATATGAGTTTGGAGTTCAAAGTAAGTTGGCTTTTCTCGCATATCTGCATGCGGCTGAGATAGTCGTGTATGGCATATCAGTGTTGTGAGCTCAGTTAATGGGAATCCATGCTCAGTCTGCAAGAAAATGAGGTTTGTGAATTGAAAACCTGAGGGCCAGACTCTGGTCTATAGTAGTAAGTGCCATTCTGAAGGACTCTTGAAAATGTGCTTATTGTCTTCTTGGAACAGTGAACACCTGCATTAACACCTCCCTGTACACACATACACACCCTGCTTTGCCTTCACTATTTTTTGAAAGAAGCACTATTCTTAGATGAGTTTCTACAGTTTCTACCAACCTTTCAAATGTTTAAATAATCATTTTATACAATCTGTAGAGTTTGCTAAATAAAGGTAACTTTAATCCCCAAATTAGAAAGATTTTTTATAGGATTTACCTAATATTTTCATACTATCTATTTTTAAAACTTTTTTTTGAAATAATTACATGTTCACAGGAAATTGCATAGTACAGGGAGGTCTAGTGAACCCCTTATCCAGTTTCCCTCAGTGATAATATCTTACCTAACTATAGTATAATATCAAGTCCAGGATATTGATCTGGGTACAATCAACAGACTTTATTCATACTCAGATTTCACCAGTTTTAATGTATGTGTGTGTGTGCATAGTTCTATGCAGTTTCATCATATGTGTAGATTACTGTAACCATAATCGCAATGAAGATATAGAACTGCTTTATGACCACAAAGATCCCTCATCCTACCCCTTTATGGTCACACCATGCTCCTACCCTCCCCCAACCGAAATCTCTAGAACCACTAATCTGTCTTCCATCTCTATAATTTTATCATTTTGAGAATGTTATGTAAAGAAATCATACAGTATGCAGTCTTTTGAGACTGGTTTTTCTTCACTCAGCATAATTCTTCTGAGATCCATCCAAGTTGTTATATGTATGTTTGTTTCTTTTTATTGCTGAGTAATAGTCTGTGATATGGACATACTATTGCTCAGTTATTCACTCATTGAAGGATATTTGACTTGTTTCCAATTTTAGACTGTTGCAAAGAAAGCTACAATAAATATTTCTCTATATGTTTTTGTGTGGGCATAAATTTTCATTTCTCTGGATAAATGCTTAAGAGTGTGATTGCTAGGTCATATGTTAAGTGTATGTTTAGTTTTTTAAGAAATTGCCAAACTATTTTGCAAAGTAGCTATTCCATTTTGCATTACCAACAGCAATATATGATAAAGCCAATTTCTCTGCCAGCATTTGGTTTTGTCATTATTCTGTATTTTAGCCATTCTCATAGATGTATAGTGATGCTTCATCATGGTTTTAATTTGCATTTCCCTAGTGGCTAATGGTGTTGAACACATTTTTATTTGCCATCTATATATCATCTTTACAGAAACGTCTCTTCATGTCTTTGCCCATTTGCTAATTGTATTGTTTTCTTACTGTCAATTTTTGAAGGTTTTTTTTTTTTTACAGTCCTTTACAGATGTTTGGTTTGTAATACTTTTTGTAATATTTTTTGATTTGCAAACACTTTTCTCCCAGTCTGTATCTTGTATTTCATTCTCCCAAGAGGATCATTTGCAGAGCAAAAATTTTAAAGTTTGATGAGTCCAATTTTCAAATTTTCTCTTATGGATTATGCTTGGAGTATCACATTTAAGAGCTCTTCACCTAGTCCTAGGTTCTGAAGATTTTCTCCTTTGTTTTCATCTCAAAGTTTTATAGTTTCACATTTTACATTTAAATCTATGATCTTTTTTGAGCTATTTTGTGTAAGATGTGAAATTTGAGTTGAAGTTTCTTTGCCTATGGACATCCAATTGCTCTAGTGCCATTTGTTGAAAAAACCATCTTTTTTCCACTGAATTGTTCTGCAGTTTTGTCGAAGATCCATTGGCTATACTTGTGTGGGTCTATTTCCCTGTACCACTCCACTTATCTACGTCTCTATCCCTTCACCAATACCACACTGTCTTGTTTACTGTAGTCTTAACATACAAGATCCATAAAAACCCCCATTTCTCTGAATAATAGGTGTCTTTTATTTTGAGGGCTTGTACATGCCAGGCATTGCTTTAACTACTTCTGATGCGTATACTTACTTAATCCTTATAAAATCCTCGGAGATGATTCTAGATAGATGAGAAAACTGAGTGCAGAGTAGTTGAGTGACTTTCTTAAGAGATGGATTTGGAACCCAGACCTATATGCTAGCCACTGTGCTTTATTATCTGTCTGGAGAGAGCAGATTTTTATCTTCTCACGGAATTGCTTTTACTGGACTCTGTGTTGGCATTTTGCCATCAACCTTCGTTGAGAGATAGGATAAGAAACAGCTCTATAAGCTTATTATTACATCTACTGTAGGCAAGTTGATGAGGATGTGGTTCACTACGTCACATGGTGTCCTCTTTAGGAGGACAGATGGAAAAACTGTCTCTCAGATCTCAGTACCAGGAATAGATATATTTCTCCTGGGTGGTTTGTTTTTATCTCTTGGACATTGTGAAACTGTATAAATGATTACATTGCCCACTTTGTGCTGGCTGCTAAAAAGCTCTGAACCCAATTTTCAGCCTATCTTTAGCAGTGATGTGTACTGGATCTAATATTACTTCTGATTTCATCTTATTTTTTTCTACCCTGGTTTTCTCTTCTCCCTTATTTCCTCTCTAACTCACTTGTTTTTTTTTTAAACTTTAGTCTTTTTTAAAATAAAAAATTTAAGCAGATAGTATAAAAGTCAAACACAAGGCTTTTACCAACAACAAAACAAAATGGCAGTCCCTTTGCCTACTCCTCCTCACCTCTAATTTCCACTCTACAGAGCCAACTATAGTTACATCTTTTAGGTATTTCTTCTGGTGCTTATTTGTGTGTGTTTTTTTTAACTTGACTTTTCAGTTTTGGCATTATCTCCTAATTTCCTATTATGGAGGATAGGATTTCGTTTTCTTACAGCACCCACTATAACACACACCCTTCACTTACAACTATCTTCTCATTATAATTATATCACAATCTTGAATAAACCCTTTTTCAGTGTTTACATCATTATGCCTATGGAAATACTGTTCACAGGTGAGCTGCTTGCTGCTCACTTTGTGTCTTCTATAATCATTTTGTTTTCCCTTAGGTTAATAATTGTCCTTTTTAACTTCAGTTTCCATGGCGCAATCACTAATTTCTGCCCAAGCCCTCTGACAGAATTATAAATCTCTCACTCGATCAGTTTTGTTTGTTTTCTCACAGACATTTCTTCTGGATGTCATCCTGGAGCTTTTCATTGTCCAGCTCTGGTCTGGACTGGTTGCTCTCCAGGCTAGCTGCCCAGTTGTCAGGCTGCAACTTCCCTTTTTCATCATTTTGGGAGTTCCTTCTATATCTCTTTTTTATTGGATCTCTTGTTTCCTAGAACTCATTTTTTTCCTCTGGTTTACTCACTTGGTTTGGTGGAGCTCATCCTGCAATAGCTTCCTGAGAAAAAGTTCATGAAAGGTAAAATTTTTGAGGACTGGCATGCCTGAAAATTCTTTATTTTAGCAGTGCACGTGCATGGTAGGTAGTCTGGGTATCGAATTTTGGGTTGGAAATAATTTTTCCTCAGGTTTTGAAGGCATTGCTTCTTTGTCTTCTAGATTTCCATATTGCTATTGAAAAGTCTGACATTAGGTACCTCCTATGGGACTCGAAGATTTTTTTCCTCTTCTGTGGAAGGTTTTAAGATCTTCCTTTCCCCCCCTAACTTTCTGAAATTTCATGATGATTCACCTTAGATTAGGGTCTTCTTTCATCCACTGTGCAGAATGAACCTCAACACCATGGGCCATTTCAGTCTGAAAATACATTTCCTTCAGTTTTGAGAAACTTTTTATTTTAGTGATCCCCTCCCCTCCATTTTCTCTGCTCACTCTAGAACCTTTGGTTTAGTTATTGGGTCACTTGAACTGATCTAGTTTTCTTCTTATCTTTCCTTTTGTTCCCCAGAGATTTTCTTTGTCTTCCAACTCTTCTATTGAATTTTTAAATTTCTGCTGTCATGTTTTTATTTTCTAAAGCTCTTTCTGGTTCTCTGATTGTCCTTTCCCTCCTAGCCATGTTTTTGTTTTGCTTTGTTTTTTAATGGTGTCCTGTTCTTATTTTATGGATGCAATATCTTCTCTTACCTCTCCTAAGGGCATTCATTTTAGTGCTTGATGTTTCCTTCTGTTTCCTACATTATCACTTCACTCTGAAGTCTTTTTGTTTATATTTTACATTAGTAATTTTTAATAAATGGCTGTCTATTCATATTCAAGAGTGAGGCACTTAAATGCCCCCTGTGGGCAGAGCTTACTGACTGTTGGGCTTCGCAGTAGTGTCACGCACGTTGTGGCGGAGGGTGGAGGGGACCTTCAAATGTTATTATTTGAAGATATTTTCTCTTAGGCTGGTTAGTAAGTTAGTCAAAGATATTCTTTGGCATGGGAGTTTAGAAATCTGGCTTTTAGCCTTCTGGGAGATTATCAGGGGGAAAAAGTTGGGGGATAAGGGTGAGAGGAAGTTATTTTCCTTACAGAGACTTCTATTTAATCCCCCTTTCTTCAGCTATATCTGGTCACCAAACTGAGAGCCTTTGACATAGCCTCTAAGAGAATAAACTGCGTGGCTTCTTCTAGGTAGTCAGTTGGCTGTGCTATAGGGAAGATCTCGGGATCCAACTGATCCCGAGATCTTCAAAGAAGCTTTTCTTTCCACCGACATCTCATATTCCCATCTTTAGAGGCACTGGAGCCTTCAGTTCCCAGGGTTCTGTGGTACAATTTATCTTCCTTCTTTCAGCTTTCTTTGATTTGTCCCAGTATGAGGGTACCTGAGTCCTGACTCAGGAACAAAACAGAAGTGTGAAGTCAAAGTCAGAGAAATGGTGCCCATGGTAGAATACAAAGGATGAACAAAAGACAAGTAAGTTTCTGCAACCAGAGGAGTAGTCATATCAGAAGTCACAATTTTTGTCTACCTTCTACATATTTTTCCATTTGAAAAGACTGTGCTTTGAGATAATGTGAAGAGGAGCAGTAGTTCCCTCTGCTGACCCCAAGCTATGTCCTGAGGGAGAGTCAAAGCTATATATGGAAGAATGATTGCAAGGTCAGAAACCTGGAGGTTGTAGAAAGGTGGAGAAGTGTGTCCAGGCTTCAGACTAATGTCAACAACAATGTGAGGATGGAGAAGGTCCAGTTTTATGTGACTCTTGATTTAGAAGTGCACAAGAGGGCCTGATGTCTTAAAGGAGCCACTGGAAGGGGGGCTGGGTTGTGGTTTCCAGCCTCCTGCCCAGTTGGCCTTTGAAGACTGGCTGTTTGAAAGCAATCTACTGGTTAGGGATATTTCACTTTCCTACACTAAATATAGTGGGCCTTTACGAAACTTGGAGGCCTTCCTACACAAAGAGAATGCTGTTAATATACCCTTCATCCAAGGGCATGAGCTCTGAGTTGTTGTCCCAGTGGGATATACTACAAGACTCAGACAGACCTGCAATCTGTTGCCAACTTTGGCCCCTAGGGACATCTCAAGAAGGAATGGTTGTGTCCCTAATATCATATTTAATAACCTTAAATAAGGGTAGGTACAGCCTAGCTTCACTTAAGAGATGACTCAGAGTTGGTACATAAGAAATTTACTGGAAGAAGGAAAGAAGGAAGGAATGAAAAGCTTAGTTCCCACTTATGGCTTTGTCATTCAGGACTTTTAAAGTGTAATAATACAATAATAATAATAAAATTTGAAAGTGTAATACAGAGATTTACTATAAAAAGGTGTTGACATCACAGTGGGCGGAAGGACTTGAAGACATGGTGAACTAAGGAAGTGACTCAACTCTGATCATGAGAGAAAAGCAATGGGGGCAAAGGAAAGAAACAGAAATAAGACGGTGACTGCCAGCCAGAGGAACTTAAGTTCCCCTCCTCCTGGTGACAATGTAAAGATTCCCACAACTCTCTCAACATCTAGAACTTATTTGACTATGGATGGAGGAAGACAAGTGCCAGCTAGTGGGACCAGTGGCTTTCTGGAAGGATGGGATAGAGAAGCTCAGGGTCTGACACAACCAGAGAGCTGAAGAAGAACGGAAATGACCTTTAAACAGAAGCAGAACTGAAAGGATTCCTGGCTACTTCTAGTATTCAGCACATGCAATGGAACCCCAGGAAAATGAACTCTCCAAAGGAGAAGAAGTACTGTCACTGTTGCTAGTGAGGTAAATGAACTTTCTAGATATAGATTACCCAGGGATTCTTAATGTCTCTATAATAGTCACACAAAGCCTTGTGTGTTAGTCTTTTCTGCTAAAAAACAAAAAACAAAAACCAAAAACCCCTGATTGTTGCATACTGAGTCCCCTAGAAACTGACTCTGAGATGGATATTTGCGTGTAGGAAGTTTTCTGGAGAGTGCCCAGGGATTCGGTACCAGCAAAGGAGGTAAGATTATGTACAAGGAGAAGTTGAACAGCAGTGGGGTCACAACAAAGCCAGACTGTGGAGCACTCTATCCTGCCTTGGATCAAAGAGGGCTGGGCCTTCACACCTGGGCATGAACTAGTCATTGGATGTGGGCTGCCTGTGAGCTTGGTGAGGTGACTCTCTTCAGCTGAGGACAGTATCAGAAGAGAGATTTGTCTGAGAGCCATCAGATGCCAATATGCCTAGCAGGTGAGGAAATGATTGCCTCAATCCAAAAAAGAGAATGTGAATGGCACACCATGGCATCATTATAGCCAATCCGCTGCATTGGATCCACTCACTATTATTAAGTTCTAGAAACAGTTCCTCCAGGATCCTGTTTTGTCTCTTTTCTTAGGGGAACTTAAAAAAGGAAGGTTAGTGGGACAAACTACAGCCCCTAGTACTGCTCCTAGTCTGAAGGTTAACTGATACTCCTTGTCTCCCTACTCTATAACCCATTTTCACTTTGCTCACCCTCAGCTCTGTTGTGTAGGTCATTTACCTGGTGGGCCTCTGGTTACCATGCTCTTCTCAGGTGGTTGCTGTTCATTTACCATCAAAATTGAGCAAAGAACTACTCAGTTAATCACCAGGACCTTGAAACATAGAGTCCAGAGTTGTTGGAACAAGAAGCATAAATACCACAATTGGTCACTGTGAGTGATGGTAAGCAGGGCCCAGGGCCACTCCTACTTCCTTCCCCAGGATTCCAGAAACATGTATTAAACCTATTGAGAACATGGTCCTATACAAAAATTATTGATTTAATGTGTATGCTGCATTTTAGAAGATGTCACTCCATCTTTGTAGGGTATCACCTCCAAAGTGGTATCCCAGTTGCACCTTCAAAGATCATTTCATCACTCTGTAAATTTGACAGCTTCTGTGTAGTGTGGTATAAAATAGGAAGAAAGGATTCTACAGTCATGTGTCATGTTTCACCTACTCTGTTTGAAACAGGTTCCTGGGTCCAGTAAAAATATTATAGGGTTCCATGTTGGTGGATCAAACACTCTATATACCCTCAGATCGTGGTGCTGGCTGAGGCCCTGAGAGCAGGGAAGGCAAACCCATACCCCAAATATATATTTATTCCAGTCAAAATTAATCACTGCCCCTTCCAGTATAATCAACTTGTCACCTAATAACTGGTTGGTCTCCTGGAAGAATGATGCTGTGTTGGGGGCTCAGTGTCTCTCTCGGTGGTAACTTAAACAGAGGGAGAAGTAAACAGTGATGTAGTTGCAATAAAGGCTCTTTTAGGGTGCCCATCCTTGAGGCAAGAGCCTTTATTATACTCCTCCTCTCGTCATTGGCCAGTCATTAGAAGTGGCTTCCCTTAAGAAAAGGAGCATGACCTTGGGTAAGGTGGCTTCTTTAGTTGAGAGAGGGAAGTTCTTGGAATGACTGATCTGAGAGCTACCAGTCAACTCTCACAGCAGGTGGGGGAATGCGTGCCTCAGTCCTGAAGGGAAGATCTAGGTAGGCAGCGTACTACAGAATCGATTACAATATCTAAATGGTAGGAATTTCTGTTCTAAATTTCACCTGTTCTTAAGAGTTCTAGAAGGGGGATGGGTTGGAAGAAGATAAGAGAATTTTAAGACATGTCATTTGCCAAATTTCATAGTTGATTATCTGGGAAAATTAATTAAGGCAAGGAATTTTCCCAAGTGTTTATTTACTTTTTGTATTTTTTGTTAGTTATGTCTTTTGGCTATTTGTCTCTCCAGAAAGGGGAACTGATCTTTCATATTTTTATCAGTCCATTATATATTATAGATAATAAACTTCATTTGACATTTATTTTCAGTGGTTTCTCATTCCTCTGGCCTTTATGTTGAATTCACTTTTTAATTAAACAGTTGGCTTTGGGCTTTATAGCTTAAAACCCACTGGCCTTGACATTAATGATTTCTTTAAATGCTTCAGTATTCCAAAATAGGTATTTTGTTTTCTGTTAGGAAAGGTATTATAGTATTGTCTCCTACATTTTATGATAAATTTTTGAAATTTTTCTCTTCAAATGAAAATAGATTTCAGTTTAATTATTTAACTCCTCCAAATCTATTGTGGCATATAGTATAAAGTATGGTCATATATATTGCTTCTTGGCCTTTTGGCTAAAATTAAGTGTAACGTATGGTCATATATTTAGATTTTTAAAAATGATATCTAATTTCCCCTATATTGTTTAACAGAGATTCATTTATTTTTTGCCTATTTTACCAAATTTTTATGTATCAACTTATTGCGTAGATTTGAATTTATTTCTGATATTTCTGATTTGATCACTAATCTACTTTAAAAAAAATCCAGTATTATAAGACTCTTTCCTCTTATGTGCCCTTAAGAAGTGAAGTAATTTTGGTTTTAAAATTTATGCATATGAACATAAGTATATGCATATGAATTCAGAGACATAAAAACGGTCTGGAAGGTTAACCTTGGATGGTTGGATTACAGATGAACTTTGTATTTTTCTTGTCATTTATGTATAAATTCTAATATATATTACATTACAATGAACACATATCACTTCAATACTTTAAAGAGGAAAAATTCTGCAAATAAAATGAAGAAAGAATATTAATTGTAAAATAAAAGACATTTGTTAAGAAAAGAAAAAGAAAAAGAAGGGGCAGGTTAGGGAATATGTCAGATAGGGGCAAAATCAGATAAATGACAATGGCTTCCAAATTCCTTTATGTGACAATACTTGACACTGTTCAGCCCTCTCTGTAAGCACATCTCTGTCCTAGTGGGCATTTGCCCACTTCTGCCCTAGTCTGTCTCAGTCCTGTTCCTGAAATCCACTCCCTGTGACTCCCGTATCTGCCTTTAGCTTTCAACCTGGTTGGTTCCCATAGTGACTACCTGTTACTGATTTCTTCCTAGATTTCTGATTTCAGACTTTACTTTTTGTGTGTTTGTGTAACTCTACTCAAATCTCTTTGTAGTCCTTCCTCAATTGTCAACCTTCCTCACCCCCAAACTCCCCACTCGCACACATCTCCACAAGCTTCTGGGCTGTCCTATTCTCAGCTGCACCAGAAAGTTTAGGGTGACAGACCATCGGCTCAAAATACCCATGCCCTGGACATGGTTTTTTGGACCAGAGTTGGATACCTGCTCACAAAAGAAACAGCTTGTGACTTGTGCACTCCGGCTCAAAAAAACCAAACTAAGGTCAGCCTTGGAACTGGTAATATGGTAATCAGGGTCCAATCAGGAAAATAGAAACCACTGTAGATGTGTTAAACAGAAAGGATTTTAAAAAAAAGAGAGAGGGGTAGGGAAACTAAGAAAATCAGAAGTTTTTATTTCAGGAAGCAGCTACTATGTCTCAGACTGGGAGCAAAAGTGAGGAGGTGTTTTGAACATCCTCCAGGGCTGCCACTGCTTCAGGGACTGAGACTGTAAGGCAGACAGGAGGTGGGGTGAGGTGTCACTCAACTAGTGCTCAGACCTTGGAGGGGCGTCAGGAAGGGTTCTTGAGATATGGAGAGAGTTGCCTTGGTTCATAGTTTTAGTGCAATGAGCTCCAGCCATTAGTTGTTTCCATCCTTAGATGAGGCAAAATTGCTTGTTATAGCCTTAAAAATAAGTCCTGTTTTACATCAACTGCCTTTAAGGAAGTCCCTGTGTCTTGGAAACAAAAAAGCCCTCCCAAGACACCTATTGCCTCTGACTGGTCTTTAGAACAGGCCTCTTCCCTCACCTCTTCACCTTGCTGACTCAAAGCAGCCCATTCAATGGGGAACTTAACTGCCCAAGGGTTTTGATCACCACTGCCATATGACATCACGTTTTTAAATTCAGGAAAGAGAAGTTCTGCAGCATTATCTTTTCTCCTCCCAGAACAGACATTTTTGTGTGTTTCTTTTCAGGTGTATTTTACAATTATTTTGTCAAGTTCTATTTTGTAAAACTCTTTATGCCCCATTAATTAGCATTACATTAAATCTGTGAATGGGAAGTGCTACCATATCATTTGTTTGGTCTTTCCACTTGTGAGCAGGGATAGCTCTCCATCCAGTCTGATTTCCTTTCAATGTGTTATTAAGGTTTTGTAAGTTTCTTTATAGTTCTTTAGGCTGACATTAAGTATTTAATGGAGATTTGGGATCTTGGTTGCAAATGAGATTGCTTTTTTACTCCTCAGTTTCTGACTACTGATTGTTAACAACTATTTTAAAATCTATTTATGTTTCCTGCTGGCCATTTGAGGAAATGAGGAATTGCCCAGTGTGAGAAGGGGTGCTTAGCAGAGATGGATTTGCACTGCCTGTTTGCTTTCACGTGTTTGTGTCTCTTGTGGACAGTGTTTGAGTAGTGCCTGGCCCTTGTGAACCATTTTCGTCTATGAATAAGCCAAGTTAATTGATATGTGCTGGGACCAAATCCATGTCCTTAAGCCCTCTGAAGGCACAGGCAGTACAGACCTTTTCTTTCAATAGCTCTCATTTCCAATAATTACAGCTGTCTGGGCTGCTTTGGGAGATATTGATTTCTATGATGTGAGTAGACTGAAATAACTAATTATTTGGAAATTGGTTACAGGTTTTCCAGCATTAGATTAAGGGTTGGTCTGAATAATGTCGTAAGAATATGCTGTGCTTTGAAAGTTGCACAAGTAATGTGTTCATTGTAGAAAATGAGAAAATGCAGATAAGCTGAAAAAGAGAGAGAGAGAGAATGCCATAATCCTACCATTTAGAGGTGACCACTGTTACTTTGGTGTCTCTTCTCCCAAATGGTTTCCTATGTCTGAAGTGTATAATTATACAAATAAACATGCACACTTAATATATTTCCTAGTTTCTAAGAGGTACCTTTAGTCCACATTTAATATTTCTAAAACAAGTTGCAGTTTTACAATTGACGATTGAGTTTAATAAAGTGTTTATCTTCTCTTGCCACTCTCCAAATAGCTATTACTAAATGTAGCCCATAGTATCTTAACATAGATATGTTTAATTGAAACTTTTATTTCCAGATGACTGTAAATTCACAAGTAGTTGTAAGAAATAACACAGAAAGATCCTTTGTGCCCATTACCCAAAGTGATGGTTAATTTTATATGACAGTTTGACTGGGCTAAGGGATGCCAGATAGCTGGTAAAATACTATTTCTGGGTGTGTCTGTGAGGGTGCTTCCAGAAGAGATTAACATTTGAATTAGTTGAGTGTAAAGAAGATTATCCTCACCAATGCAGGTGGGCATCATCCAATCTGTTGAGGGCCTGAGTAGAACGAAAAGGTGGAGGAAGAATTAATTTGCTTACTTTGCTTGAGCTGGGACATCCATCTTCTCCTGCCCTTGGACCTCAGTGCTCCTGGTTCTCAGGCCTTTGGTCTTGGACTCACACTACTGACCTTCCTGGTTCTCAGGCTTAATACCTGGGCTGAATTATACCACTGGGCTTCCTGGTTCTCTGATTTGCAGACAGCAGATCATGGGACTTTCAGTTTCCATAACCATTTGAACCAATCCCTATAATAAATCTCTTTTTACATATATATATATATACACATATATATATCTTTGTCTATGACTATTTCTGTGTCTGTGTCTATATCCAGATATATAATCTATATCCATATCTGTATCTCCTATTGGTTCTGTTTTTCAGGAGAACCTTGACTAACACACCCAGTTTGCCTTACTGTTATCATCTTGCAAAACTATAATATGGTATCACAACCAGAATATTGGTATTGATACAGAACATTTTCATCACCACAAGGATCCCTATGTTGCCCTTTTATAACTATACTTACCTCCCTGCCATTCTTCTCACCCCAGGCCAGGCTGTTACCCATGGCAGCCATCCCTTTGCTTTCCATTTCTATAATTTTGCCATTTCAGGAATGCTTTACAAACAGAATCATACAATGTGTATTTTTTGACTTTTCTCACTCAGCATCATTCTCTGGAGATTGATCTAGATTTCCCATGTATCAATAAATGTGTTTTTTAAAATCATTTTTTATTGAGTTATAGTCATTTTACAATGTTGTGTTAATTTCCAGTGTAGAGCACAATTTTTCAATTAAAATGTGGTTTTTTTATTATTGAATATTCATGGAGTGGATATACACACTTTGTTTAATCATTCACACACTGAAGTACATCAGGGTGGTTTCCAGATTTTGGGTATTGCAAATAAAACTACTATAAACATTCATATACAGATTTTTGTGTTAACATAACATTTCTCTAGTATAAACATCCAGGAGTATAATTGTAGGTTATATGATTGTTGCATGTTTAATTTTTAAAGAAACTATTAAACTGTTTTCCAAAGTGGCTGTCCCAATTTATATTCCCACCCACAATGTATGAGTGGTCTGGTTTCTCCACATCCTCACCAGCATTTGATATTACTTTTTGTTTTAGCCATTCTGATAGGTAAGGAGTGACTTTCTCAAATAGTTCTATTTCCTTGAATAGTACTATTCAAATGATCTACTTCATAATGGGTGAGCTGTGTTAGTTTGTGTTTTTCAAGGAATTGGTCCATTTCATTTAAGTTGTTAAATTTATGTGTGTAGAGCTTTTCATAGTATTCTTTTCAAATTCATTGATTTCCACTCTTATCTTTGTTGTTTCCTTCCTTTTGCTTTGGGTTTATTTTGCTCTTTTTCTAGATATTTGAATAGGAGCTTAGATTATTGATCACAGACTTTTTCTCTTTTCTAATATGTATACTTAGGACTATAAATTTCACTGAAAGAAATATTTTATGTTGCATAGAAAAACGTTAGTGTACCTGCCATGTTTATAGCTCCCTACCAGGGAATTCAATTCAATTCAGCAAATATTTATGGAGTGCTTGGGCCAGGCACTGTTCTAAATCCTTAGTATACATCAGGGAGCAAAATAGACAAAGATCTCTGTCTTTGTGGGGCTTAAATCCTAGCAGGAGGAGACAGGCAATAACTAATAAGTATAATTTATATAGTATGTTAGAAAGTAAAAAGTGCAGGAACAAAAAGTACTGCAGTGTAAGAAGGAATGGATATTTGGGGAATTCTGGTATTAACTACTGTAGAACTTAACTGTACTGCATTTATTACTACCATTTAAGTATTGAATAGGTTGGTCAGGCAGGCCTTGTGGAGGAGGTGAGATCTGAGTAAAGATCTAAAGGAGTTAGTCAAGCCAGTAACTGTAGAAACTATGCTTCAGACAGATTGGGCAGTTAGAGCAAATGCCCTATGGTGGGAACATGCCTGGAATATCAGAGGAAAAGTAAATACCATATAATCCAGCAATCCCAATCCTGGGCGTATATCTGGAGGAAACTAATTCAAAATGATACATACACCCCAATGTTCAAAGCAGCAGTATTTACAATATCCAAGACATGGAAGGAACTTAAATGTCCATTGAAAGATGATTGGATAAAGAAGTTGTGGTATATTTATACAATGGAATACTACTCAGCCACAAAAAAGAATAAAATAATCAGCAACATGGATGGACCTGGAGATTGTCATACCAAGTAAAGTAAGCCAGAAAGAGAAAGAAAAATACCATATGATATCTCTTATATATGAAATCTAAAAAAATGACACAATGAACTTATTTTTAAAACAGAAACAGACTCACAGACATAGAAAACAAACTTGTGGTTACCAGGGGAGAAAGGGGAGGTGGAAGGATAAATTGGAAGCTCAGGATTTGTAGATACTAACTACTATGTATAAAATAGATAAACAACAAGGTCCTATTGTACAGCACAGGGAACTGTATTCAATATTTTGTAATAGCCTATAATGAAAAAGAACATGAAAAGGGATATATATGTATTTATGTATAACTGAATCACTGTGCTGTACACCAGAAACTAACACAACATTGTAAACTGACTATACTTCAATAAAAAAAAATAGAAGTACAAAAAAAGGAAGGAGGCAGGTGTGGCTGACATGGAGTAAGCAATGGGGAAAGTGATGGAGATGAGGTCACAATATAATGGGGTCTAGGTTTTTGGCTCTGGCTCTAAGTAAAATGGGGAGCCACTGCAGTATGTGAAGCAAAGGGATGATATGAACTGATTTAGGTGTTAAAAGAATCACTCTCGAGGGAGAAGGTATAGCTCAGTGGTAGAGCACATGTTTAGCATGCTGGTTCAATCCCCAGTACCTCCATTAAAAAATAATAATAAAATAAATAAATAAATAAATAAATAAATAAATAAATACTGCATTGAGAACTTAAAAAAAAAAAAAGAATAACTCTGGTCACTATGTTTGGAATAGCTTATGCATGTAAATAAGTGACCTTGTAGCAGGCTACTGAAATAATGCAAGTGAGAGGTATTGTGGCTTGGAGCAGAGTGGTAGCAGTAGGAATGGTGAGAAGTGAACATTCTAAATGTATTTTGAAAGTAGAGCTGATAGGATTTCTTCATAGACTGGACTTAGGGTGATAGAAAAAGATAAAAAAGTGTCTGGATAACCAGCTTGATACAAATCTTTAAACATAGGTGACCACATTTAATACCATATGCACTCTTCCTACCCCTACAACCCTGCACAGCTTATTGGACAATTGCAGGCACTTACGTGGGAACAGGTGATCAATAGTCTGGAACATAGCCTATAGGACATCCTGGCATGAAAGTTTTGCTCAAATAAATGGCAATTAACTGTGCCAATTTTTTTTCTTTTAGGAATCAGAACTGGAGAGACAAAATCATCATCATCATCATTATCAGTGAGAGCAGAAGCTGAAAGACATGAAGAGAAGGCAGTATTCAGACCTCATGAGTAAGCAGAAACTATGAATAAACAAGAGCTCTGAGCAAACAAAAACCACCAGGCAGCAAAAAGATATACAGAGTAATGACAGAAGTGATAGAACAGAGCTAAGAAAGCATCACATTCTGAGGAAAGAGAGCCAATGGCCAGGAGTGGGTCATGGGCCAACCCTGGAGTGCGAGGTACAGTCAGCTCCTCTGTTAGCAGAAGCAAGAGGATGGTGCTTGACAGGCAAAGGTTACAAGTGTGCACCAGCCACGTAGAGTCAGGCTGGAACCAGGTTGGTGGGAGCCAGAACCATACACGAGCCAGAAAAACCAGAGGAAACCTGTCTGCTGAGAGAAGCAGAAAAGGCTAGCAGACACTTAGAGAGAAGCAGAGATGGCAGATGATGCAACCACATGAGAGATGGGACTACATCTAATCTTCCTGTTTCAGTCGCAGCCCAAAATGTCCTGGGTGTGCTGATCCCTGCACTTTATGCCCCCAGAAAGTACCTTTTGTATCAGTTCAAAATACCTTCTGTTCTTTTTTTTTAAATTGAAGTATAGTTTATTTACAACATTATATTAGTTTCAGGCATACAACGTAGTGATTCAATATTTTTATACATTATACTTCACTTAAAGTTTTTGCAAAATAATGGCTATATTTCCCTGTGCTGTACAATATATCCTTGTTGCTTATTTATTTTATGCATAGCCGTTTGTATCTCTTATTCCCCTACCCCTATCTTGCCCACTTCCCTCTTCTCACTTGTAACCATTAGTTTGTTCTCTATATCTGTGAGTCAGCTTCTTTTGTTTCATTCATTTTATTTTTTAGATTCCACATATAAGTGACAACATAGAGTATTTTTCTTTCTCTGTTTGACTTATTTCACTAAGCATAGTAGCTTCTAGGTCCATCCACATTGTTGTAAATGGCAGAGTTTCATTCTGTTTTATGGTTGAGTAATGTTTATATATATATATATATATATATATATATATATATATATATATATATATATATATATATATATATATATACCACACCTTCTTTATCCTTGATCTGTTGTTGGGTACTTAGATTGCTTCCATCAAAATACCTCCTTTTCTACTTGAGCTTGTATGAGTAGTTACTGAATTATGCTCTGGGGATAAAGATGGCACATTTGGCAGGAAATCTCTTGGTATCTCCTTATCTCTCAGAATTGAGCATGGCAAAGTATAATAGAGAAAATGCAAATATTTTGAATAAAGAACTAACTGGAATCATGTGACGCATTTTACATATCTTCTCTCACTTAATCAGCACTCGGGTTCACAGAAGGTAAGTACGGCCCATTCTCATTATTTATGGGGTCCACATTTGCAGATTTGCCTACTCACTGCAATGTACTTGTAACTCCAAATCAATACTCTTAGCACTTTAGTCATTCATAGGCAGTGCAGAGCAGTGAAAAAACTGAGTTGTCCAACATGCACGTTCCTAGCTGAGGCGACAAGGCAACGCTCTCCCGTCTTGTTTCAGCTCTTATACTGTAAACAGGTTTCCTTTTTGCAGTTCATTTAGTGCACATTTTTCACATTTTTTGTACTGTTTGTGATTTTGCCATTTAAAATGGCCTCTAATCATAATGTTGAAGTGCTTTCTAGTGTTCCTAAGTGCAAGAAGCTGTGATGTGCCTTACAGAGAAAATATGTGTTAGATAAGCTTTGTTCAGGGATGAGTTTTAGTGCTGTTGGCTGTGAGTTTAATGTTAATGAGTCAATAATATATATTAAATACGGTGTCTTTAAACAGAAACACTTATAAAAAAAGGTTATGTGTTGATTGGTTGATGAAAATGTGACTGGAGGCTGGCAGGAACCTAACCCTGTATTTCCCTATGAGTAGTAGTTCAGTATTTGCTAGTTCAGTGTTTACAGAGACCTCACAGAACATAACTACCATGAAAAAATAAGAATCAATTATGACATATGCAGGATCAAACAACCTGGGGAAGAATGGGGTGCCCCGCTCCAAAGCCTTGTCTCCCTGATTCTGGACTCCTGTGTTCATTCCATCCTACCAGCTACTTTTCAGAAGAGAAAGAAAAGCTCCTCTGCTCAACTTCCAGTGCTCCTTCTACCGCATCCCACGGCCTTCCCTAGAACTTGTTGCCTAATTGGAAAATGAACAGGTATGAAACAATTGTCAAACATGTAAGATCATTCACATTAGGGCTGGGATATAATCGTAGCACATTTGCCATCACTCATCCCTTAAATATATGCGGCAGACACGGGTGATGTATCACAGACCCTTTTCCTGCTTGAGCTCAGGTAGGGTTTCACGTCCTTCTCAACACAGATCTCCAGGCAATCATGACCAGTCAGTCACAGTTGGCATCTAAGATGAAACCTTTATATTCCTAGCATGATGACCCGTGTTCTTATAAGATCAAGCATACACTTGGAGGATCTGGATGGCCAGGCTTAAGGAACTTTAGAGTTTAAGCACGTGTTTCAGACTCTTTCAAAACCTAGACCGTTATGGTTGCTCTGAGTATCTGGTTGATTCTGCTTTGGAAGGGCTTTCTGGATTCCTTTCCATAAAACTTTGCTCCTGAGAGATTCATTTTGATGGGAACATCTTTCTTGTTCGTCTCTCAATCAAACTCAATATTTTCCAAAATCGAAAATATCACGTCCTACTGCTAAGGAGAAACAAAGGAATAAAAATCAGAGATTCCCTCCCCGTCTCTTAAAGTCACAGAACATAGAAGGAACTGCAGGGGGACAGGTGGGTGCACAGAACCAGGAGCGAGAGGATGGCAAAATAAATCCCCCAAACAACTTAAAAAGCTGTTCAACAGAAACTGTGATAAATACAGGACACCCTAGAACACTATCTGGCATAGAGTTGGTGCTCATTGATTTTTCTGAATGAATGCCTGGGCTCTTAGATTGACAATCTGTTTTCCCCAGGGAGAAGGAGCTCTGATGTAGGTCAGTGACAGAGTGGAATCCTTAAGTGCATGAAGAAGGGAACAGTATGGCAGTGGGGGGAGCTTTTCAGCAGACAGGGAGCTTTTTGGAGGAAGTTGTCAAGAAATTGTATACAAAACAACAGGAGAAGCATTTTTTTGAATCTCTCTGCCTCTTCTCTTCATTTCTCTTCATGTTCTCTCCTGTGGCTTGCCCCTTTACCTCTAGTAAGATGGATCTGGGAATCCCAAGCAGGCATGGGGTTGAAGCATACTTGGAAGAGAAGGCATAGGTTAGGCTGCTTGAGCTGGGAGCTAATCTTAACTCTGAACTAAAAGACCCCAGCTTTCAGCTTCTAGACCCATGGGCACCAGTGCTGCCCATTCTCACGTGGACTCTTACCCTTCTATCTGCCCAGCCCAATCCCTCTTCCTCTATCCTATCTCCTTTTTCCTTTTCTCCTCTATTAATCATGGCAAATGGGGTTTGAGACGAAATCGAGAAGAGGGGTTGGGAAGTTAGACTAGTAAGAGATGGACATATTTGACTGGGGGCCTAAGAAAGGAATGTCACTTAGTGCACCAGTATAGAATGGCAGTTAGGATTGAAAGAATGTGGTTAGATTTCTGAACCATGTTTATTATTTTATTGTTGGAAGTGATTTTCAGTCAAAATCTCTGCCCTGGTGTTGGGAGAACTACAGGAAGCTGAAGCTTCCCAATTTGCAGATAGTTCTGGAGTAGTGTGGTACTCAAGGCAATGGGAGGCAGTGATAAAGTACCCAAGGGTATGGGATTTGGAGTAAGACTGAACTGGGTTACCACTTGCTAACTCTGTGATTTGGTGCAGGCTCCTTAATCCCTCTGCATTTTAGGGGTTTTTTATCCATAAGATGCAGATAATAATAGTATGTACTTTATGGAATTATGGTGATCATAATGATTAAAAGAAGTGAAGTCTATAATGATTTTTGAAATGTGCTTAGAATACTCAAATGTTATCTATTGTTATCATTAATAATGCTGTCATCTTGTGGTATTTACTTGTTCTTAATGAGATATTTCTTTTTCCTCTCAGCTCTGAGTATGAAAGCACAACACACTGAGTTTCCAAAAATCTATAGGAGGAAGACAGGTACTCACAGGGACATATGGGTCTGTGTCTAAGAAGGAATTCTGATAGTTTAAGTGTCAGGATGCCTGCAGGATTCCCCAGCAGGGACTATAGACAGGCTGTGGAGACCATTAGTTCCCAAGATCATTTGGTGACTGACTAGGAAAAGGAGAAAGGCTTACTCTGGGAATGTGTGCCCACATTGCCTGCTGTCCTTCCTCTGCAGGCCTGGAGGGTAAAGAGTGGCCATCTCCAATTTACCCAAGAAGTGAACCAATGAGCCAGAGAGATGGCTTCTAAGCTACTGTAAGCCTTGACACATTGGGCTTTACCTCTCCAGCTTCTGTGATATTTAGTCCCCCACAGCTAAGCTCATGGATTGCCACCCCCGCCCCCAATTTCCTTGTATAATCTCCTAGTGTTTGCCCGTCAGCCATTGTATTAGTTTTCTAATGCTTTTGTAACAAATTATTACAAGCTTGGTGGCTTAAACAACGCAAATGTATTACCTTAGAGTTATGCAGGTCAGAAAAACAAAATGGGTCTCTTTAGGCTAAAATCAAGGTGTCAGCAGGGCTGGGTTCCTTTCTAAGGGCCTGCAGGGGATAATCTGTTTCCTTACTTTTTCCAGCTTCTAAAGACCCCTGCATTTCCTGGCTTATAGCTTCTTTCTTCAAAGCCAGCAATGGCAGGGTGAGTCCTCACTCCAACCTCTACTTCCATCATCATATTTCCTTCTGACTCTCCTGCTTCCCTCTTCCGCGTTTAAAGACCCTTATGATTACACTGGGCCCACCTGAATAATGCAGGATAATCTCACCCACACACCTATGGTTAATTAATCTTCTACAAAGGAGAAAATTATATAAAATGGAGAAAAGACAGTCTCTTCTGCAAGTGGTGTTGAGAAGGCTGGACAGCTACATGTAAATTAATGAAGTTAGAACACTCCTTCACACCATACACAAAAACAAATTCAAAATGGCTTGAAGACTTGAACATAAGACAAGATACCATAAACCTCCTAGAAGAGAACACAGGCAAAACATTCTCTGATGTCCTCCTAGGTCATTCTACCAAGGCAATAGAAATAAAAGCAAAAATAAACAAGTGGGACCTAATTAAGCTTTTGCATAGCAAAGTAAACTATAAAAAAGCAAAAAAGACAACCTACAGAATGTGAGAAGATATTTGCGAACAAAGAGACTGGCAAAGGCTTAATTCCCAGAATATACAAATAGCTCATACAACTCAATAACAACAACAACAACAACAAAAACGAGCCAATCAAAGAACAGGCAGAAGACCTAAACAAACATTTCTCCAATGAAGACATACAAATGGCCAACAGGCACATGAAAAAATGCTCAGTATCACTGATTATCAGAGAAATGCAAATCAAAACTACAATGAGGTATCACCTCACACCAGTCAGAATCGCCATCATTGAAAAATCTACAAATGATAAATGCTGGAGAGGGTATGGAGAAAAGGGAACCCTCTTACAATGCTGGTGGGAATGTAGTTTGGTGCAGCCATTATGGAGAACAGTATAGAGGTTCCTTAAAAAACTAAAAATAGACTTACCATATGATCCAGCAATCCCCCTCCTGGGCATATATCCAGAGGAAACTCTAATTTGAAAAGATACATGCACCCAAGTGTTCAAAGAAGCATTATTTACCACAGCCAAAACTTGGAAGCAACCTAAATGTCCTTTGACAGATGATTGGATAAAGAAGATGTGGTATATATAGACAGTGGAATACTACTCAGCCACAAAAAAGAATAAGATAATCAGCAACATGGATGGACCTGGAGATTGTTATACTAAGTGAAGTAAGCCAGGAAGAGAAAGAAAAATACCATATAATATCACTTATATATGAAATATGAAAAAAAAAACACAAATGAACTTATTTATAAAACAGAAACAGACTCACAGACATAGAAAACAAACTATGGTTACCAGAGGGAAAAGGGGATGAGGAGGGATAAATTGGGATTTGGGGATTTCAGTATACTAACTACTATATATAAAATAGATAAACAACAAATTCCTACTCTATAACAGAGGGAACTATATTCAATATCTTATAATAGCCTATAATGAAAAAGAATATGAAAAGGAATGTATATATTTACATATATATATATAAATAACTGAACACTGCTGTACACCAGAAATTAACACAACATAGTAAATCAGCTATACTTCAACTTAAAAAAAGGAACATGCACTTCAATGTTAATAGCAGCATTATTTCCAATAGTGAAGATATGGAAACAACTTAAGTGTCCATCAACAGACAAATGGATAAAGAATATGTGGTGTGTATATATATACATACCACACACACACACACGCACACACACAATGGAATACTACTCAGCCATAAAAAAGAATGAAATTTTGTCATTTGCAACAACATGAATGGACCTGGAGGGTATTATGCTTAGTGAAACAGGTCAGACAGAGAAAGACAAATACTGTATGTTATCATTTATATGTGGCATCTAAAAAACAAGACAAACTAGTGAATATAACAAGACAAAACAAAAAATAGATAATCTCCTTATTTTAAAGTCAGCCGATAAGCAACCTTAATTCCATTTGTAACCCTTACCCTTAATTCCAGAATTCCCCCTTGCCATGTAACACAACATGTTCATAGGCTCCAGAGATAGGATGTGGATATCTATGGGGGCCATTATTCTGCCTTTAACAACCACTGTGCTCTGCTCTCTGATTCTAGAATTAGGATAGAAACTGGTAAACTCCCTCAGATACCAGGCCTGAGCCACCTTCTTTGTGATGATGTTCAGGAATCCCTTGCTGAGAAGCTGGTCTCTGGCCTGGTCCCTCCCTGTCATTTGACCTTCATATAAAGTGACCCAAAGTGCCTTATACTGAGCATAAGGGTACTCTGGCTGCTCTGCCCAAACAGGTGGGTAGGAGAAACTATTCTTTATTTCTTCAACAATATTCAGATTCTCTATTGTGATAGCCAGGCTAATAGATCCAATTTTTCTTTGATTAATATTTTCAAACATAGGAAGCCTGTCCACTCAGTCTACGTCATAGCCTTATCTGATAGTACTTTCATTAACTTGATTAATGCCTGAGGACGTTTTACATAAACTACAATAATCATTAGCTGCCAGTTTCTAAAACTGCCCAGCAGTGACCTGTACTTTTTTAGATGCATGCATAAAGGCACACTTACCTACACACACGGTGGTCAGTGTGTTGGGAAAAAGACGTAAACATCCGTTAAAGATTTGCTGGATGTCATCTTACCTTAGGGGGAAGGAAAAGAAGAAAGAGAACTAACATCTATTGAGAACGTGTTTTGCCCTGGGAACTTTATAAACACGCTTTAATTCTTATTACAATGCAGGAAAGCAGCTTTCATCAGCTCCACATTACAAATGGGAAAATTGAGACCCAAAAGTCACACAGCCAGTCAGATCTAAATATGTAACACCTGGACTGTCAAATTCTAAAACTTTTTTCTTTCCCTGAAGAGCTCTTAAAGCAGGAGAATGGACCGTAATAGGTATGTTTAAACTGAGAATAGTGGAGCAAGCCCTAGAGTTCCTTGGAGGTACCCAGGGACTCCTCATGCAGGAGTGGAGGTGCTTGGTAAGAGGCAAGATGTGTGGCCTGGGCTTTGGGCACTCCCCACCTTCAGTCAGGCCAGCTTTGCTGTTGTCAGTTTTACGTATTGGGATGCAATGTAACATTTCAATGGGAAAAAAGATAAGAGTGTGGTTCTGCTGTAATAGCCTCTTGAAGGCTAGCAGACTGGAATCTGACCTACACCTCTCTGTGGTTTTGGAGGTCTGTCCTACTTGTCTTTAGTTAACTGATCCATTCTTCCAATGTCTTGGTTATTCACTGACTGTGATGAGGGACTTTGGGAAGGATGGTGCTCTCTAGAATGAAAGAGACCATTTCAGTTAATGAATGATGCAGGAATTATTAAGATGTAGAAGAAGCAAGATTCTTCAGGAACTTGTCTGCACCGCAGACAGAATGTAAGCTACTGGCAGAGAGGAAGTCAGATTCATGTTGGAGATGGTGCTGATCAGGCCTAGACAACGGAAGTTTCTACAGAAAAGGAAACCCTCACAGTGATGGTGAATTGGTTATGAGAAGGTATGCAAATGGGACTGTATCTGGTTAGGACAGTGGTATGCTCCCTTCTGAGAGTCTCCCTAGACATGACACTGATTGGCTCATAGTGAGTCAACATGATACTTTCAAAGCAAGCAGAGTCCTGTAAATTAAAGGAGATAACAGCTTTGAAAATTTTAAGTCAGCACCTCATGGGCTACCGTGTCTGGGTGAATCATTATCTTAAGAAAGACAAAGGGTAAGAAGAAAGCCCCATCTTCTCTTGATTTGGGGGATACTCTTGTTTCTGTTTCCTGAGCTATTCCTTAGTAATCCCTCAAGGAAGAATCTTAAAAAGAGCCAACATTTATTGATGGAGCACTTTAATCTTTGCAGTAAGTAACTTATGTAACAAAGTCTCAAAATGTCTCCCCAAACCCACCTTATCCCTCTTTCACAGTAATAGGATTCCAGCTGTGCACAAGGCTGCCTGGAATTTCCCAGTCTCCCTTGCAGCCATGTGTGATTGTGTGGCTATGTTCTTTGTCACTGAGATACAAGCAGAAATGTCGAATGGCAGCTTCTGGCAATTTTCCTCAAAAGACAGATGGTACATGCTCTTTACATCTTTTTCATCCCTTCCTCCACCCTGCTTCCTGGGACACAGATGCAGTGGTTGCCCCTCTAGTCACCAACTTGGACCACAAGTTGGGTGAGGGTGAGGGCCACACAGAAGGGTGGAGAGCAGTGAGATGACCATGGGTCCCTGAGGGCATCATGGAAAAGTTCTGGATTTTCTACTTCAGGACTTAGATGTGAGTGAAAAATTTAAAAATATTGTTGAAACCACTTTTGTTGTGTTTCTGTTTCTCACAGCCAATACTAATCCAAACTGATACACTCTATATGCTAGGTACCATATTATTCCAATTGTAAATAAGAAAACTGTGGCTTTGCCAGATTAAGTCATTTTTCCAAGGTCAACCACCTAGTAGTTGAAGGAGTCAGGATCTAAATCCTAATTTTTGCTAAAACCCATGTGCTTTCCTTCTTCTCAGTGTTCACTTTCAGATCACAAGGGTAATAGTTTTTGACCTTCTGTGGTTGGCAAGAGCCTTTCAGTAAAGCCCCCTGACAGTGTCTTGACATGAGACTAGTCTTCAACTTACTCCTCCATCATCTCTTTCAAAACTCATAACTCATAAAATTCATAACTCACAAGGATCATGGTGAGGCTCAATTTCATGTCACCTTGAGAGTTCTGGGATGTCACAGGCGTCTTATTTGCATGAAGATTCTTAGGCCTCCTAGGGGAAATGGTAAAAAAGGGCCATGGAAACTACTGATTGGGACCATAGAGAGATGGTTGATACCCTTGAACAGAGAGGGGATGATTAGGACCTAATTACAGAGGGAGGGCAGAGGCCTGGTGCTGGAAAAGCAGAGGACTGTCATGAGGTGAGACTGGGGTGGCGGTGGGCAGTGGGGGGCATATCCATCTCACTGTGGGCACAGATCAGACAGGTGAGGGAGGTTGAGTTGGGTGGTGTCACAGAGTGAGTCCCAATCCAAACCTTAGTTAATTAAGAGAAGTTCATGGCCAGCTGTTTGAATCCAAACATATTTGCTTAGATGCCAGACTACCTAAGGTTTGTTGAAAAAGTTTTTACTCTTTGCAGCAGCAATTTCACTCCATTTTAGGGTTAGAGAGGGCTGTGGTGTGATTAGATAGAGCTGACATTGGTAGTGGTGATCATGGTTGGGGAACAGAGGAGGCAAATTGTCAGCATCAGCAGAAACAATGGAAAGGGAGAAGGTAGACCCCTTCCTCTTGACTGCACTCATCTCCCTCAAGAAGAGAATCAGAACCAGTGGTGGATAAGGGGCAAGTGGTTGGTTTGTTTGCAGATCTAGTCAAGACATGACCTGGGGCACACCTGACAACTTGCCCCTTAGGAAGTTTGAAGGGATGTTAAAACAGGATATTTCATAAACCAGACATAAAAGGACAAATATTGTATGATTCTACTTATTTGAGGTACCTAGAATAGTAAAATTCATAGAAACAGAAAGTGGAACAGTGGATACCAGGAGCTGGAGGGAGGGGGAAGTGGGGAGTTGTTATTTAACAGGTACAGTTTCAGATTGGGACGATAGAAAAGCTCTGGAGATGGATCACAGTGATATCGCACTACAGTGTGAATGAGCCTAAGGCCACTGCGCTATACGCTTAAAAATAGTTAAAACAGCCAATGTCATGTTGCGTATACTTCACCACACACACGTAAAAAGGTGTATTTCAATGTGCGGGTCTGCCTGCTATTGAAGAGAGGGTAACCTAGACATGTGTAACCTAGCACTGTGGATAAAAATCCTATACATTTTGGTCATTCCTGCCTTCACTCTGTTTTCTGCTGTATTCCTGTATTTAGTTACTTCTGAAATTGGGCTCCTTCTTCCATTTCTAACCATTCCTTGTTCCTTGGATTTAATGTAGATTTGGCTTCTAAGGCTCAATTCCTGATGTATATTCCTGGAATACTTTTGTTCTTTCCATCTATATCAATCATATTCCACCTGCTCTGGACAACTCTGCACCCCTGCTTCCCAAAGCTGTTCCTTCTTCCTGGGCCCCACTTTTGCCTATGGCCCTGCCAGGCCTAATCTGGCCTCCCTCAAGGCAAATCAGATACCTAATCACCCAGGGCCACACTGCTGCCTCCCTTCCCTGACCCTTTAGACTCCAGGACCAGAGTACTTATCATCTATATACATCCTTGTGACACCATTTGGGGAGGATGATAAGAGCTGAGGCCAGAGCTGGGCAGGCTACTCTGGGGATGAGAGGACAGACATTAGGCAGACCGGCCCCAAGATACTGGAGAGACTAGCAGAGAGGCCCACGAGTGGACAGCAGCTCATGCATCCAGCCCAAGTGTCAGGGAGTTCTGGTGGCAGGATCTACCGGCCATTTTATGTTTCTCTTTCTTTCCTGCTGTAACCCAGATGAAAGCTGAGACTTCCCTGATCAATGAGAGCTCGATGAAGTTGCCTCAACTACTTGATTCCACAATGTGGAGTAACATAAAGCTTTCCTCAGATTTTTGGAAATTTTCAAAGGTTTATGCTCTCCTGACCCTGTCTGCCTCCAGGTGTCTGCTTTCAATCGTGCAAGCTCTAATTTATCCCTGGCCAACCCAAGTTTTCCCAAGAGCTGGAAAACAGCTCTTCGATGAGTTACTCCCAACCAAAAAATCTGCAGGTATTACAAAGTAGTAAGTAATATTGCCCTGTTTTACAGAGGAGGGAACTGAGGCACAGAGAGGTTAAATAACATGCTCAATGAACATTTGTAATTTGGTGGACTTCCTTTGACTTTTTACAGGGGTGCTGTTACATTGTACATGCTCAGCCCTCTACCACCTTGCATAACTCCTTTACCCACTCCTTTCTCCACCCTAACTGTATCCATCCCAGAGTGCCCTCCAGTCCTCAGATTCATCTTCCCTTTTACGCAGAAAGGATTTACACTCTCACTTTTCGATTCTAGCAGTTATCAAAATATTTTTTCTCAAGTAGTTAATTCTCCCGTAATGGGAACATTAGTACTAACCTTTAACGTAAATCCAATTTTCTCCACTCTACATTCTTTTAAATTTTCTTACATCAACTAAGCCAAACATTTTCAGAATAAAAAGTATCAGTGTTAGAATAAAATAAAAAGTTTGAAACCTCCCAAATCAGACCATCAGACCTTAAATGATAGCCCTTCCTATATTTAACCCATGTGGATACCCTATTTCCCCAACCTCCTTGGAGATCATGCAGCAATGCCTAAACCTGGCTGTATATTTGTGTATATTTGGCTGGGATCTCTGGGAGATAGAGATTCTAATTCAGTATATGAAGGTGGGGCCTAGGATTCTGCATCTTACAAAAATTCCTCAGTGATTATTTAGGAACACTGATTGCACTGACCTCATTTCAAAGGCTGAATAGCTGCATGTGGCTACTGCCTACCATATTGGACATATAGAGGACAATTCCATCACCACCTAAAGATCTAGTGGAAAGCACTGGTCTAGAACAATTTACTGTCCATAGCACTTACTATGATGTTTAGCAAAGGTAGCATTACCCCCATCCTTTCTCCACCTTTCAGACTCCTCCCATGCCATCTGGATTGTCACTCCTTAAGCAGAAAACTCTCCTGTAGCCTCAGCACTCTCTCTGACTATTTCCTCTACCTCTTGTCCTTAATTTATTTCATCAGTTGGGGTCCTCTTTGCTCCAGGTAAGCGCTTCCACACTCTTCTGGAAGACACAGCCACTTGGAGGCTAGTGCCATTTGGCTATTGTCACTCTCCTCTTTCTTACTGCTTTACTACGAACGTCATGGTTGTCTTGTTCATTGAAGACTTACACTTGGTTCACAATATTCCTGTTTACTTCAAATCTTGCCATCATCTCAGAAAATGCCAATGTCCAACTAACAATTGGCCCCTCAGTTCCTTGACCTTCTCATCTCCAATTAAAATGATAAGAATAAGGGCTAACACTTGCTATGTGCCAGTCACTAGAAGGAATCAGCATGTCATATATTAACTCATTTGCTTCCATGCCAGCCCTGTAAGATAGGTCACTGTTGTTACCATCTCCTTTATAGATGAGGAAACAATTAAGCCTACTTGTGCTATTGAGTAGTAAAGGCAGGATCTAAACTCAGGCACTCTAGTTCCAGAGAGCGCATGCTTCAGTACTGCTTCAAATTTTCTCCTTCCAATGATGGTCTTCTATTCAGCCTCCACTACCCACTCCCACTGTCATAACCTGAACTCTACCATCCCTTCTACCTGAATCATTGTCAAATCACTAATTCAGGTATTTCATCCTTGATCAACTTCTTCTCCCTCCAGCAGGTCAATAAAAACAATATAAAAGTAATGAGAATAATAGCAAACACATATAGTCTAAGTGCTTTTCACATGTTAACTTTTATTGCTAATAGTAATTCTGTGATGAAGGTAGGTATTACTATCACTGTTTTATGGATGAGGAAATTGAGGCACAGAAAAGTTAAGTAACATGTGCAATGTCACACAGCTCATTGGTGGCAAAGCTAGAATTTGAATTCAGTCAGGCTCCAGAGTCCACATTCTCATCTACTGTGTTAAGAACAATAAACCTGCAGTGGAGAGGAAAATCATTATTACCTGCGTTTTTGTTTTTTTTTTTTTTGGCTTTTTTCAAAATACCCATGCGTACCCTCCAGTTCCAAATGTTTGCTTGTTTGTTTTTTGTTTTGAAAGAGCCTCTCAGATGATTTGGAAATTTACTTCATATTGAGAACCACAAATTAAATCATTTCAGCAATGTCCCAACCTGGTATTCTGGTCGATTTTGACCTACTGCTATCCTGCTGGCCTTGCTCAGGACTGCTTTACACAAACAGGTCAGGGCTGGGCCTGAGAGTAGAGGCACTGTGACCAGCACAGTTGAATGAAAAAAGCCTCAGTATCAATAGTTTGGAGGGGCTGAAGATGCAGGGATGGACTGATTTCTTGATGCCTACTTAATACTTGCTGTGTTTTTTCTCATGCCCATCTGATTCAATCCAATAGCCAGGAGGAGGACCAAATACTTAGCTGGGGACTGCTCAGGGCAGCAATTTGTCCTCATTAACGTGATGGCTTCTAAAGCAAAAGGAGAGCAGAATGAGAGACGAGCAGAGAAGGTAGTCTTGGCAGAGGTCCAGGGGAAAAGCAGTCTGCCTGAAACTGTTCAGTTCCCTTAGCCAGGAAGCAGCAATCTACGTAAACAGGAAGTAGAGAAGGTTGAGGGAGAGGGCAGTGGTTAGTTGGTGAGAGCAAGAGCTGACACCAGGTGGGTGTAAGTGGTTGCATGCAAAAGCGATTCCGACACAGGCCAGGACTCTGCGTGAACTATCCCAGCTCTCCCTTGAGAGGCCTTGTTTCACCAGGGTGTCTGTGGAGTACATGCTGAGTCCTATTCTCAGATGGGTAAATGTTTGAGCACCTACCTTTTTTGCCAGTTGTCTGCTGGGTAGTTTTATTTTATCTCATTTAATAGTCTAAACACTCTGTGAGGATGAAATTACTATTTTCATGTTTTTGGTGAGAAAACTGCCTAGAGAGATTGTTACCTTGTCCAAATTCATTTGCATTATTTCATATATAACACTTTTGAAAATTGTCTTCCCTCTGATAAAGACTATTAAGCATAACCTATTAGAAAGAGGGTGTCTAAGTTTTCTAAGAATGCCATAACAAATTACCACAAACCAATTGGTCTAAAAAACAAATTTATTTTCTCATCATTCTGGAGGCCAGAAGCCTGAAATCAAGGTGTTGGCAGGGCCACACTTCTTCTGAAGGATCTAGGGGAGAATACTTCCTTTCCTCTTCCAGCTTCTGGGGGCTTCAGACATTCTTGGCTTGTGGCTGTATAACTTCAGTCTCTGCCTTCTTCCTTGTCCCTGTCTTCTCTTCTGTCTCTTATTAGGACATTCATCATTGGATTTATAGCCCACCTCGACAATCCAGGATGATCTCATCTCAATATCCTTAACTTAATTACAGCTGCAAAGACTCTTTTTCCAAATAAGGTATCATTTACAGGGACCAGATATAAGGACATGGACATAAAATTTGTGGGGTCCACCATTCAACCATCTTTAGGGGATATCACTATTAAAACATCAATGCAGATTTTGTAGTGTTTTAACAACAACCAGAGAATTGAGAGACATTTACTAGAGTTCCCATGGCCAGGTCCCCATTCTTTAAAAAAGTAAACTTTCCTAAAATGCTAGTCTCTCCAACCAGCCCTTCCCATCTTCCTAAAGCTTAGGTCTATCAGAATTTCTGGGCAAAAGGGAAATGTATTACAAAGACGTATGTGTTATAAAAGTGCCCTTCAAGTGAAAGTGACATACCCCTCCCACAATGCACACACCCACACGTGGTTGAGAATTACTTCTCTGAGGGAATGCTATAACCCTGGCTGATAGGTAAAGGGGATCCTCAGGATATGCTGACTGCATATTGAGGGAAAAGAGAGCAAACTACGTCTGTGGTGATCATGGAGGCGAAAAGTTCGATCGATCTTAAGAACCTCAAAGAGCAGGGCTTGGAAGGAAGGGCCTGATTGCTACAAAGGAGTAGCACTGTTGTCTCTATGATCTGTCTCAAATACAAGGGTAATCATGTCACTCTGCTTGAGATCGTTCAGTGGCTCCCTATGAATACTGGGTGAATTCCAGATTCCTTAGCACAGCACACAAGGACTTTATGACTACTTTTTAAGGTTCATCTTTCACCTCTCTCTCAAAAACTGTCTTCTCCTGCCACACCAAAATTCTTGCTATTTCCCAAACAAGTCATGTCCTTTTTTGCATTTCTAGCTTTGGACATGCTGTTCCATCTACTTGGAGTGCTCTTCTTTCTTCTCTGCCTGGTAATTCCTGCTGGCATTTCAGGATCATTTTTCCTTGCCACCTCATCTGCGATCCTTCATTAACAAGCCTCCTCACTCCCTTCCATGAGTTGGCACCTCCCTCTAGTGTGATTCCAAGTTACTCCATTCATGGGAACTGTTAACCTTGTCTCCTATCCAACCCCCCTCCAGTACTTTGAGAACTTTTAGAAAGAACTGTGTCATAGTCGTTCCTAAATATCCAATGCCTCACAGGTGCTCAATAAATATTTGCTGAAAAAATGAAAGAACTGGGTCAACATGGCTTCAAGTCTGAGACACTTGTTTTGTGATAGTGGACCAATTAGACAAGTTACTTGACTTCTATGGGCCTCAATTCCTTCTTTAGTAAAATGGGTATGATAATAACAGTGCCTAACTCATAAGGCTGCTTGTAAGATACAATGGGTTACTTAAGCCCTTAATAATAGTGATCAGTAAGCATTATCTATTATAACATTAAGAGGTAAATACAAAAAAATAGTGGTTATGTGAGGTGGTAGATGTGTTAACTAACCTTATTGTGGTAACCATTTTGCAACAGATACATGTATCAAATCAAATTGTACATTTTATAATTTCCTTTTTTTTTTCTTCCCTTTAAAAAAAAATGGAGGTACTGGGGATTGAACCCAGGACCTCATGCATGCTAAGCATGCACTCTACCACTGAGCTATTTCCCTCCTCAAGTTGTACATTTTAAACTTACACAGTGTTATATGTCAATTATATCTCAATAAAGCTGGGGTGGAGGGAGAGGCAAATACAGTAAAGGACCATCTTCTGGATTGAAATAATAGTAGTTTATTTTCTAGCACAGTGAAACCTATATTAGTCAAGACTCAGTTGCAAATGACAGAAACCTTGCTGAAACTAGCTTAAGCAAAAATAGGGCTTAATTGACTTGTCTCTCTGAATAGCCCAGGGTTATGTACACGAGCTTCAGTATATCTGGTTTCAGAGGCAAAAAGTGACATTATCAGGACTTGGCTTCTTTATAATCTCTCGACTCTGCTTTCATCTATGCTAATTTTATTAGCAGGCAGCTTCCTTTTGTAGAAGCAAAATGGCAATGTCAAACTTTCATTCCCACAACTTAACAACCATGGTAGAAAGATCCAGTAAAGTCTGGCCTCGATTCTCCTTGGCCCAAATTGGATCACGTGCTTATTCCTAAACCAATCACGTCCTCTCTGCTTGGCTGGGCCTGGGTCATGTGCCTCCCACTGAGTGAGTAGTAGGGCCCTTCCACAAAGGCAAATTAAGATGTGGTGATCAGAAGGAGAGCAATGGAGGCAAACAGGGACAGACTCAGGTTTTGTGGAGCCTGAGGCTTTATAATTTGGGGCTTCTCCTTAATTAAAGATAATACAAAATTACAAATTTGAAAATAAATATAAAAGTGAATTTTATTTAGAATGAGAGAATAAATCACAGCAAATTACTGATATCTTAGAGATTCAGTTCTTTTCTACTAAGGTCTGCGTAGGCAGTTTACCAGAAATGCTTATATTTAAATGCCCCTTGATTGTAACATGGCTTTCTTTCCCCATCTAGAACAATCAGTAGTTCCTAGAATCTCCCAGCATTTGCAGGGACGCATGCAAGTGAAAGGCTCTGAAGCTTCCCAGTAAATCTGCCTCTGGTCCTAGAGCAATAAAAAAACAACAGATGCTTATTTCTTAATAGCAAATTCCTTGTTTTAAAGAATGGACATATATTCAAATAATTCTGTTCAAGCCACCACGTCTGGGGAACCTTGGGTCTTGTCAGAACAAGTGATCATCATTTTGTACGTTGCGGCATTGGCCAAACCCAGCTGGATTTTTGCTACACTGATTTTAACAGCTCTGAACTCACGTAATTCAGTGCTTTAAAAGGCCATGTTTTATTTGGCACTGATGCCTTCAACAAACTTACAGGGACCGTTGGCCCCAGGAGTCAAAAGCTGAACCTGTCCTGCCACAGCTCCTGGCCATGTCCTAGTTTCCTCTTCCTTCTCATCTACCTGTTCTCGCACTTCTTACTTCTCTCCCTCCTCCTTCTCCTCCACTTTTTCTTCTTCCTTCTCCTCTTCCTCCCTGATTGTTTTGATAGCCCTTTGAGTTCAGACAGTACATCACACATGAGGCCCAAATTATGAGCAAATTCCACTGACGTCAGGCCATTTGTCCATCCAGCGAACTTGGCTCATTTTTTGGCATCTCTAAGCTGTGTCCATTGGAGACGCAGACAAGTGCCTTCAGGGCATCAGAGGCACTCCAGATGGTGGTGTTCAGATAGGCTTCCCTGCACCCTGCCTCCCATCTGGGCCAGTGCTCAGAATACCATAGGCCACCCTCGGCACATCCCCACAGCTGCTGTTGACTCTTGGAAGGAGCGCAGCAAACATACTGTGACTTATCGGGGAAACCTGCAGATGATTAACTCTGGGCCCATTATGGGCGGCATTTCCACCCAAGTGGACTCCGGGATGGGGGTAAAAGCAGGGTAGGAGAGAAGACAGACAGAGTGGAACACCGGAAGTTTGGCAGCACTTGTAAATGTTTTCCCCAGCAAAGGAGACACATCAATAGAAGTGGGGAAAAAAACCAAAACATTTAGAGAGAGACAAACATGGGTTCAGGTCCCTGCCATTTCACTTATTACCTGTGGGAGCTTAATAGATTGTGGTAGATATCTGCCAAGAATTTTCCCCCCAAACTTTTACTTCTGGAAACAGCAGCCTCTTTGATGTTCTCCTTTCCATTCCTTATGGCCTCAGGGCTCTGTCCTGCTACCCACCAAGCCCTCCTCTCTCCTACCCCTCAGTGATAGTACCCAGTGGGGCCAATTACAGTGTCACAGGCCCCTGGACATAGCAAATAAACACACGAGTTATGCCAGCTCATTGCAGTCCTTCCTTGAAAGTTTTCAGAATTTCTAAATTGGATTAAAGCTATGTAAGAATATTAATATACCTTACAACTCCAAAATAAGGGAGAAGGGAAAATAGCTGTCACTCTAGCTGGGAGAAATGGAGACATCTAAAGTTAAAAAGCTATGCCTCCACTTTTCTGAATCACTGCCATAGCTACCTAGATTTATGGGGGCAATGTGGGATTACACATATGTGAATTTTCCTGGCAGCTGAAGGTTATCCTGTCAAGGGTAAAAGGATCTCTCTTTTTTTTTTTTTTCTCTTTAACTATATTATTCACAGAGTTTTCTAAAATGTTTTATACATTTCCCTTACTTTTAAAATGGGAGATATTACAGTTAACTTCTTCTGGATGGCTCAGGGTCATCAAAATGAGCATCAATTAATAGGCTGTGTGATAATGTTTTTTTGTTTGTTTGTTTTGTTGTTTTTTTTTTAAGATTTTCCCACCCTGCATTTCCTAACTCCTTCCTGCTCACCCAAGCACCACAGGGCGAACTCCCAAAAAGAATGAGCCTCATTCATAGCCAAAGCTCTGATTCTCTTCCGGTTTTGCATCCCCCTTCCTAATGTGTTCTTGCATTCCTCTGGCTCCTGAACTTCTGTTTGCTTCTTGCTTTTAGTCTAGCAGTTTCCCCTTAGATGTCACCTGTGATACAGCTGCTCTGTGACTGACCTTTGGTCTTCTTCCTCATGTGCCATTCTGCCTCTGCCCTTGGGCCCTGTGCTGCCTCCAGCTGGCACTTGTATTGAGCCAGGCTAGGGTCCCATGACAAGGGATCAGCTGTTAGTGTTCCTGACTCCTTTCACGTGGGTAAATGGATTGGGATCATTTACTGCAGGGACAACAACCTAACACACCACCATAACTCCAATGGCTGGGAGTGGAAGAAGGGTTATAGAAGATATTTGTATTCCTGTAGAGGGCATCATGTTGTAATTGGGCAGTACAGATATTAGTGCTCTAGGGAGTGTCAGTTACTCACTTTTATTGGTTAAATGGGTTACGAATACTTCTTCGGAATTGTCAAATTTCCAAGCCTGAGAGCTAGGTTCAATCTGGTCGTTATCTTACCCAGAACTAGCCTTCTCTTGTTCTCCCCCTGCTGACCCATAAACCCAAGGTCACTTGGGTAATAACATTTCCTTCCTGCTTCAACAGGCCCATCTCTTTATCTCCCTAAAAATAGTTTGAAGATGAGTTAGTAAACCATGAAAATATATGTTGTATACATGTTGAAAATGGATCTTATACTTCCCAATGGTTAAAGGGAGCTGACATGTTAAGAGCATTATTCTGAAAGAATGGACACTCTTTGTGGGGAGGGTATAGCTCAGTGGTAGAGTGCATGCTTAACATGCACTAGGTCCTGGGTTCAATCCCCTGTACCTCCATTAAAAAAATAAATAAATAAACCTAATTACCTGCCCCGCCGAAAGAAAATAAAAACAAACAAACAAAAAACATGGGGAAAAAAGAAGAATGGACACTCTTAGTTAAAGCTATAAGAAACCTTGCAAAGGATGACTCATGAGAAATTAAATGCATAAGTATAAACTTTCAGTCTCATTTTAAGAACTTAGGAGACTGCTGAATGACCCAATGTTCTCAATGGCCCACTGAGCAGCTGTTCACCTCCTTTCTGTGGAGCTGGCCCACCTGCCTGTCCAGCCACAGAAAGCACTTAGGAGCCCAGACTGGAGGCCCCACTTCTGATGTGCACCCAAACCTTCCTCCTCTCTTTCCACCTCTCCTGCTTATCCCATGCCTAATTCTTCTCATCCTAGCTCTGCGATCCCATGGCATCCTTTTAATGCAGTGGTGCCTAACCCTGACCACACATTGGAATCATCCAGAGAGCATTTAAAATATTCTGATGTCCAAGCCCTAACATAACCAATTAAATCAGAATCTCTCGGACTGGGGCCCAGGCATGAAATATCCTCAACATTTCACTGAGAAAAATTTCAAACGTTCAAGAAAGTAAAAACAAAAACAAAAACAAAAAACCTTACAGGACACATATTCACTACCTAGATTAGCATTAACATTTTATTATACATGTCTATCCATCTCTTAACATTTTAGTACCACATGTTTATCTATCTATTAACATTCCTCTAATCATCCATTAATCCACTTTACTTTAAAATGTACTTTAAGGTATACTGATTACCAGGGCATATGGAGGAGGGGAATAGAGAATTATTGCCTAACAGCTGCAGAGTTTGTTTAGGGTGATGAAAAAGGATCAGAAATAGATAGTGGTGATGGTTGTATAACATTGTGAAGTAACTAATGCCATTGAATTGTATGAATTGTACACTTAAAAATGGCTATAAAGGTAAATGTATATGTGTTATGTATATATTTTTAAAGCATAAAAATTGTTTAAAGTAAATTGCAGATAACAATGTCTTACTAAGCCTGCATAGTGTGTATGTGTGTGTTTTTCATTATTCTTTTTAATGTGCACATATATTACAGATATTGCTAAGTAGGAAGATTTTTTAAAAGAATGAATAGTGTTCTTTTTTTTTTTAAGGGGGTACTGGGGATTGAACCCCGGACCTTGCACATGCTAAGCACATGCTCTGCCACTGAGCTACCCCCCACCCAATAGTATTTGTTACTTGCAGTAAAATGCTTAAGTGGTTCCTTCTTCAGGAGCACCTATTCTTTTCTTCACCTACAGAAATTCAATCTTTCTTTAGGGGTCAGTTTAACTTCCTCCTTCTGAGGAGTCTCTCCCTTGCTACTGCAGCCACCATTAATCTCCCTTTCATTTGAATTTGCTTAATATTATTGCCAATCTTCCTTGCCCCGAATTAAACACTGTTTCATTTCATAGTTCTTTTCACTTAGGGGGAGAGAGTGCATGCTTGCTCTGGTCTCACACCAACCCCCACCCTTCCCTTCTCTGCTCTCACAGCTCTCCTGTTCTTTGGCTCTTGATAGGTTAAAGCAATGGGAAGCACAGTTAAAAATTGGAAACAGAGGAAGGGAGAAGCCAGGGTAGTTCTTGCTCTTTCTTTCCCTGCTTCCTGTGGAATCTGGCAGGGTCCCACTGGACAGCCCCTCCCTTCCTGGCCCCAGCTCTCCCTTGGGCAGTTCCCCCGGTGGTTCTCGCTTCCTCTGCCTGACAGCCCAGGCTTCTGGGCTCTGACAACATCATCTTCTCTCAGGGTCGCCCATGCAACAAGGGGCCTCCCAATTTCCCTAAATCTCTGGATTGCTTCACCATTCCCTGTTTGGTTTCTTCACTCTTCCATTCATCTGTGTAACTAATCCTCTGTTTAAAAAAAAAAAAGCCCCTTTCTCTGAAAGAACCCTTTATTTTCCTGGCTAGATCCCAATTGATACAAGGTATACTGAAAAGAGCACAGGCTTGGAAGTTGAAAGGATCTAGGTTTAAATCCTGTTGTTTACTCTACGAACTTGGACAAGCCACTTAACCTCATTCTGTAAACTAGGAATTAGAACACCTACCGCACTGTATTGCTCTGAGTGTTAAACAGCTTCTATAGGAAAGGTGCCTGTACCATAGATAGGATTCAGTCAATGGTAGCTGTTATTTTGATTTATAAACTCCTTGACAGCCTGGCCATATTACTATTCTCTTTGAGTCCTAGTGTTTTACATAAAGGTGTTTGTCACATTCCAGCCTTTTAAATTTCATTTCATCAGCAGCTTATTGAGTACCTGCTATACAATAGCAATTGGGCTGGGCACTAGTTCTAGAAAACATAACAAAAATAAAGCCCTTGCTTTCAATGTGTTTACAGTCTAATGGAAGTGAGAGAAGTGATAGCAACTAAAGCTACAGAAAAGCAATCTGATGGGCACGCCAAGCTGAGGCATGAGTGACACTGATGGGTACGTGGCTAAAGGAGTGAGGGGCTGACCCTGCCCAGGGATATCAGGCACAATTTCAGAGGAGTGGGAACTCTGCTGGCTCTGAAGGAAGAGAAGATGTCCAGCAAGCAAAGAATGCAGGGAAGGGGAGCTAAGTCTGAGGAATGGAATGAGCTAAATGCTAGGGCTCTGATCAAGCATGGATACCCAGAGTACATTTTGAACATTCAGCACCTTTAGCAGAAATATGTGGAGGAATACCTAGAGGGAGACTTTGAAATCCTTGCCAGCTACTGGACATGAACTTGATTCTACAAGTAAAAATATCAATAGAAAATTTTGAGTAGAGGAGTGATTTGATACAACTGTAGCTTAAGAAATAGTACAAAGGAACTTTTAGCAAGTTCCTGCTTGATTCCTGCTGTGGTATGATTCGTGACACTTGGGGATTGATTGATTACGGGCGATGAGCAAGAGGGTGAGTGAAAATGGGCTCTAAGGCAGCATTTCTCAATCTATGCAACAGAGTAGTATCTCATGAATAACAACCACAGCAGTCAGAGCTAATTTTTTTCAATGTTTTTAGAAAAAATATATACACATATTTATTACACTGGCCTGTACTTATAACATCATCTTCTCTGACCTGACCTCTTGGGCCTCATCCCTCTTGGGCCTCATTTCAACTCTTCTCCTTGCTCAGTATGCTTCAGCTCTATCAATCACTTTTCTTTTTTTTCGCTTGAATAAGCCAGCCTTGGTCCTGATTCAGGACCTTCATAGTTGCTGTTCCATCTGCCTGGAAATATTTTACTCTAGATTTTTGCTTATCCTGACGTAATCTGGCACCTGGTTTGGTTTTTGGGTTTTGGTTTTTGGTTTTACCATCCTCCCTTTCGCTTACTCTCCTTTAGGCATCCTAATCGCTTTACTCTTCCTTGAATACATCAGGCATGCTCTTGCCCCAGGGCCTTTGCACTGCTGTTTCTTTCTGACTAGAATTATATTCCTCCAGATTCCTGCATGGCTCACTTTCTCATCTCTTTCAGGTCTTCCTTTATTTATGTGTCACCTTTTCAGTGAGGGATCCCTGCAACCTTGTTTAAACTTTTTTTTTTCCTTTTGTTGGGTTTTTTTGTTTGTTTGTTTGTTTTGTTTTTGTTTCTGTTTCTGGGTGGAGGGGGAGGTAATTAGGTTTATTTATTTTTTTGATGGAGGTACTGGAGATTGAACCCAGGACCTCGCGCATGCTACACATGTGCTCTACCACTGAGCTATACCCTCCCCAAACTTTAAAGCTAAAATTAAATATTCTTTCCCTTTTTTTCTTGTATTTTTTCCTGCATTTCCCCATGGCACTTATTACCATTTGGTGCACTATGTATTTGCCCTTTTATTTTTGTTTTCCTGCACCAGAATGTGAGCTCTATTAGGACAGGTATTCTTATCAAATTTTGTTTACTGCTCTATCCTCTGTGCCTAAAACAGTCCTGACACATAGCTGGTGCTCAGTAAACAGTTGTTGAATGAATGACTGAATGAATGGTAAAGGACTCCAGTCTCCTCATATCTCAGGTCTGAAATAAAATACCTTCCTCAGAAATGCCTTCTCCTACCCTCCCATCTAAAACCTCCCTTCTCATCCTAATTATGCTTTGTAATGTCATCATGTTTTATTTTACTCATAGAACACATCACCATCTGAAATCATTCTATTTCTTTACTTGTTTATTGTCTGTCCCCTCCCTCCTCTATTGGAATGTAGGCTCCGTGAGACCTGGGACCTTGACACACAGTAGGTATTCAATAAATATTTGTTAAATGAATGAAAAAAATCTCTGCTAAAGGCTTCACATGGATTATCTCACCTACTTCTCACAGCAACCCCCAATTAAATAGCACCATGAAACCCCCCTTTTCTCAAATGACAAACAAAGATTTAAAGAGCCTACATAGCTAGAAAGTGATAGAACCCAAATTTAAACACAGGCAGTTTGATTCTAGGATTCATTCTGAGTTAGTTTAACTTCAGAACTTTTCAGAGTCATTCTCTCAGTCTGCAGTCTAAAAAAAAAGGAAATTATATGCAACATTGTCCAAACAACTTGACCACAGAATCCTCCTTTTTTGTAGCATAGTTCTAGAGTTTTATGGATATATTTTGGAAGTGTTGCCATAACATTTCTAGCCCATTTGACTGGGAAGTTGGTAGAGATTTATTTACTGGTCAGTGACATAACTCTGTTGTAATCAGCCCAGGGTTACTGTCAAAAAAGCAATAGAGAAGGAAGAGATCTAGGTGAGAGAAACAAACAAACAAACAAAAAATAGTCCTATTTTTTCAGAAAGGCATAAAGATCATCTTTCTTTCAGCAAAATCTGTGACTGTTCAGTATGTTGGCCTAAGTAAGGCAACAGAAAGTTAAGTTTGGTCTATAACACAGAGGAGCCTACAGATCCTCAGTGGAGGATGAGTAAACATTGGTATTGTTTACTCAACATCTGTTCTCTTCCTCTTTCTAACAGAACCCCATGTTTCCCCCTTGCAGCCTACCCTCTTTCACTTAGCCTTGTGCTTCCTTAAGCTGATCACTCTCCTCGCCCATGAACAGTGGGGAAATGAGTAGGTCTCCTTGTGCAATTCTGGTCAGTGAGACATAAAGGCAAGTCTACTTGGAGGCTTCTGGGAAAGGTTTGCTGGTTTATGGAAAAGAGACACATAGGAAGAAGTATTGTTGGGTCTGCTTGTGATGCCTGGGACCAGACAAAGTGAACATTAATAATGAGAATGGAAGAACAGAATAATGGAATATTCTCTGTTTAGTTCTCTTACATGCTGCTTAAAAAAACAAAACCAGCTATCTAGGGGGAATTAAATTTTCGATAAAGAAAGAAATCACTCATTTCCAGTGAATAGCATTATGCCATGCATTATTCCGTTTCAGAGTTTCAGCTCTGACTCCCTATTTCAGGTGACAGTCAGTTGACTGATTCAGAAACAAGAGGCTGGGCCTCAGTTACGCGTGTGTTTTGCACAAGGTGTTGCAATGAGATGGGTCAGTGCCAGCTCAAGGGCGCTGCCTAAACTGGTGAAAGTGGGACTTTGTTGGAAAAGAGATGAAGGCTGTAGCTGTGAGATCAATGGTGTAAGCCTGAGTCAAGATCCCCAAACAGCTGTAGCCGAGGATTTTAGGGGTTCCTCCTGTTCCTAGGCTAGGTTCTCATCTCTGGATGCCCCCAGGTACACGGCCGTGCCGGGTCTTGTGAAAGTCCCCACAACAGCTGTTGACCCTCCACCTCAAAGCATGAGACTAGCTGCCTGTGTTCTTGCCTAAGAACCTCCAGACACAAAGGCTGGAGAAGATGCACATCCTGTTAGACTCAGCTCTTGAGTTGTTGGTTAGTCTGAAGGAATGGAAACTCAATAAAAATAGAGCAGGGAGGGGATCTCTTTGGCCAGATAATCCTGTCTACATGCTCCCTTCAGGGCAATCAGACAGCCATGGGCTTCAGAGTGATTTCAGTGGATTTTTTGATGCCTTTAAGGAGCGGAAGTGAGTACTCCTACTCTTATCCCATGTACTTGCTCGGGTAACTTGTCTAAGCCCTCACATTTAGTAAGTAGAAGAGTAAGGATTAAACTCCCAGTTGTCTACCTCCCAGCATTTGTGCATGTAACCATTATGCTAAATAAGACTTGTCAAAATTTGTGTGAAGTAACTTCAAGCCTGGGAATATCCTGTGAGGGGCTTGCGGTCAGAAAAAGATAATGAAACTGATCCTCACCCTCACCTGTCACCATTCCCCAAATTTCACTTCTACCCAAATTTTAGTAAAGCCTCTTGCTGTCAGTAGAGAGCACTGGTTGCTCACTATGGATGCATAGTTTCATGCGTCACACCCAGAACAGCACAGTTAAGTAAGTGGGTCCTACCTCACTCTCAAGGAGACCACCTATGTGGGCACATCTGTCATTTAGATACATTCTACCAGAGGCAGAGCAGCCAGCAGAATGGAGCAACCCATGAACCACTAAACGTTTATTGGACAGGAAATCTTAGTTACTATGATGAAGATGGTTTCCCAGAAATGGGCACTTGGGTAAAGTTGTCTTGTGCAATGAAAAGGCTGGACTATCACCAAGCTATTTGAGAGTAGCAAGGAAAGTTGTCCTATTCATCACTACCTCTCTGGGGCATTTGTTTGAGAGAAAAGAGTGGATCTTGTTTCATACTCTCTTTCTTGACTTGGTTCATTCAATAGGCAGAGAGCTCTGTGACAGGCTTTTCAGCACTCTTCAAAGGCATGAAAGAATGATAGCTATAGAAACTTGTTTATAATTTTATATCTAATTATTGTATAATTATAATTATAGTTATATACTTATTTATATATAGTCATATACTATAACTATAATTTATTAATACAATTATTCTATATTTTATAGATATGATTGTCACTATCTTATAAGTTTATAATCTACAAAATGCTTGCAAAGTGACCCTTTTCTTGGAGGGGAGAATGGGAAATCATGCTTATAAACTTGGAGTAGCCATATTTAGACAGGTACTAAAAATGACTGTTGGTGATACAATGGATGAGGTGCTGATAAAGTTAAATAAACAAACTTGGATAGCCAAGACAAGAAGCTGCAGCTGTTGGTCTAAAGTGCAGAGAAAGAGAAAGATTGTACCTGCATCGAGGGCTAGTTGCATGTACACTGAAAGCAGGGACAAAGATTATGAGTGTTTCTCATGGATTAGGTGTGGGCTCAGCTGCAGAGAGCCAACCTGGAGCCATTTCAAATTTCACTCAAGAGTTCTGCTCAGAAAGGTGAAGTGACCCAAACAGAGGGTTGGTTCACCTGATTCCCACTGCTGTGGGAGGAAACATAAGTGCCCAGATGGAGGTAAATATTTTACCCATAGGACAGGCAGTTCAATGTGGGAGCTTCCAAAGTACTCATGAAACCACCCGTGAGAAGAATAGTCAGCTTTGAACATCAGCCAGAAAAAGAGAGCTTTAAACATTTGCCACAGCTGGAGAAAACCAATGCCAGAGTTCCTTGGTGCCAGTCAGGTAAGATATTTCCTGCCCTTTAGTTCTTAATTACCTCTCTATTTTAACCCTGGAGGATGGGAAGCAGCCTGATGGCAAGTGGGAATGGAGGAGCAGAAGCATCAAGTAGGGACATGGAGATGAAGCTGACTAACCCCCCTCTCTCACTATAAGGACTTTGTCAAGGGTTCTAACACCATAGCAGATATTCCATATATAACACCAAATATATATAAAAATGTATTTCCTAAAGTAATGTCTTCAAATTCTAGCTCTCTCAGCTTACTGGAAAGGAGAGTAGTCAGAAGAAATGTATTTTAATGTGGGGAAGGACTTGCCAGGGTGATTTTTCAGGGGATTTATAGGAAATCAAACATGAGATCATGCAATGACTTTCTCAAGAGAAAGTTAAACATCCATCTTCTTTTCCCCCTCATAGTGGAATCAAGCCACAGACTGGCTCCCTGTTGATGGAGCTATGGAATTAAAGTTTCTCTTTGCTTTTGAGTTTCTGGAATATTTCATGATACTGATTTCCAATTCATAATTTTATTGATCTACGTCTGTCACTATATCTCTGTGTTTTGAACAAATACTTAAAATTTGTTTCTTGCATTTGTAATTAAACAGTTGACCAGCATAAGTCTAATTAGAAGTTAATTAAGGCCAAATAGTTGCTGCTTTTAGCATGCCTACTAATTTCCATCTTTGTCTTACTTGAATAATCATAAGTATTAGCATTTTAATTTTCTGCTTTCCACTCAGTTTTACAAAATATATTTAAAATGAAATATTCAAATCATTGCATACATCAACAATGCTTTACAGGTAATAGAACAATCCAGACAAAACAGAATCAATGACTGGCAATGAGTTCCTGAAAAATGTGTAAATTTGTAAGTTTGATAAATTCTGCTTGGATTTTATCATGACTTTATCATTATAATTCTACTTCCTTGACTACTATGTTCAGGTTATTTGAAATATCTAGATTCAAGCCTTTGCAAGTTTCCAACACAAAGATGAAAATATTAGGGGCAAACACAATTTTGGTCCACTGCTTGTCATGTGCTAGAGGGCACGTGAGAGAACAAGATAATTAGAAGCTATGTTTTCCTTCAGATAACCTCTTTGGAAATACTTTTCAAGACATTCAGTGAGAGATTTCAAATGTGACAATTTAAGTTTAAAAACAACCAAGATGAGAGGTGGGGGTATAGCCCAATGGTAAAGCACATGCTTAGCATGCATGAAGTTCTGGGTTCAATCCACAGTACTTCCATGAAAAAAAAAGAAAAGAATAAAAACATAGAGATTCATCTCAGAGAACTTAGAAAAAAAATCCAAGATAAATAAATGCAAGACTACAGGACCAAATCTTATCAATACTACTAATGTTTTCACTAGTTGAATGTTTCTAATTTGTATGTATCAAAAACTTTCATCATAAAAATAGAACTATAAAAAGAAATGACAAAATTAAACAGCATAGAAGCTTGAATTCTTATTCTACTGCTTGTTAACTGTATGATCTTCAAAAGGTTGCTGGGCTCACTATATCTCAATTTCCTCCTAGATAAAAAGAGGAAAATAGTACCATTTCTCCACTAGAGTTCAGAACCAGTTGTGAAACAGAAAAGGAGAAGGTAGATGGTGATCAAAATATCACCTGCTAAACTTCTAAAGGGTAGAATTAAAGATGTGACTAAGATATGTGGCAACTATAGGCTTCCTAACATGGAACCCCTGTCATAGATCAGGTAGTGTTGAACCTACTGGTCTCCCCATGCAGGAGCCTGCCCCTGGAAACATGGCGTGGAGAAGCAGGATAGAATGCCTGCTGTCTGGATCCCAAGTTAAAATAAAGTAGGAAGGGGCTGAAATAAGCATTTAAAAATTCTTCTCCCTAACTCATCAAGAAGAAAAGTCATTCCTCTTTTCCTGGAGAGGAGAAAAGGGGTTGGCAGAGAGTAGATAAGGGGCATTACATTAGTGAAGCTCCTTCCATAGGAATAACATCAGAATGGAGGGAAGAAAGTTGTACCCCTTAACATTTCCCAGACTTTTGTTCTCTTAATCCTTAGGGTTGACAATTTAGCCTATACTCAACCAGGCTCTGGCTATCTCCTTATGGGGAAAAGATCAACAGACTTTCAGGCCAGTCCTATTCTCACTTTCATAAGGGTGTTCCCCAGAGGAGTGAATCATGCCCCTTTGTGTGTCTCCTGATATCCTACAGGTCCATAGTGTTGCTTCTGCCCCAGAATGCTCTGAAATAGGCCAGATGACTACATTAAATAAATCAACTTGGAGGCAACATGGTACCTGAGGCTGAAAATCAATTCCCTACTTTATTTCCCAGCCCAAATTATGTCTAGCCAAGTCATCCAATTACATATTGTGTTAGTTCAGGTCCATTGAGAAGCAGATGCCAAGAAGGGACCCAATATGTAAGAGATTTATCAGAAGAAGGAATAGGAGAAGGCAAGGAGGGACTTGAAACCAGGGTGCATGTCTGATACCTGTGCAAGAAGAAGGAAGAGAGGAGGACACAGTAGGGAGAATCTTAGACTGCATGGCTGCTCCTAAAAAGGTTAAACCTAAGTGATGGGGACTCCTTGAGCCAAAGTCGCTTATTGGAGGAGTTCTATGTCTCACTGGAATGGGCCTGCTTTAATACCCTAACCATCCTCAATCATTGGCTAGGAGCTAGTGGGAAGGGTGACCTCAGTATGAGCAAAATGGTGAGTCCAGAGGCTGTTAGTCCATTAAGGTCCCTGCAGCTGGAGATCTGAGCAGTGCACTTTCATGACTGCAACATGTATATGGCTCATCAGTGGTTCTACAATGATATCAAGTGACAACATAAAGATACTCGAATAATAATATCCTACCAATGAGATACTTCACATCCCATAATCAAATTCCATGGAGAAATTACAGTAAAAACTTAAGTTAGATCTCCTTGCAAGTTAAGTCCAAATAAATTAAATTAAATTAATAAATTAAATTAAAGTCCAAATAAATTAAAGTCCAAAATGATTAAAACCCTAGATCAAATTCTCTTGACTTTTTGAGCTAAAGTTTTAAAAAATTAAAACCCAAAATTTATTTTCCCCATTTTCTTTTTCTTTTTTTTCCTCTTTTTAATGGAGGTACAAGAGATTGAACGTAGGACCTCGTGCATGCTATGCATGCATTCTACCACTGAGCTATACCTACCCCACTGTTTTCCCCATTTTCTTATCCTCTCAGCCTTAGTCAAGAGAAAGAAGATATGGGATTGGGTTTCCTCAACACCATAGCACCTGGAATGGTTGTGATTCCTTAAAAAAACCCAGGATTAGAATTTATCTTCATGATCCCCACTTTATAAAAAGTCCGAAGAACTCCTAGAATATACAATTGTATATAACTATACAATTTAAAAAGCAAGCTAATCCCTGGATCATAATACAGTTACCACAGGAAAATTATGCTCCCAGATCACATCACTCAGTAAGGCCAAAGACCGTATAAAAGGTACCCAAATTAAGGTGAGTAGATGGAGATAATCTGGGTTTTCATCTCATCAAGATTCATTCATTCATATCGCAAGCAATTATTGAATGTCTACTATGTTCCAGGAGGTATTCTAGCAACGAATGAAATAGACGAAAGTCCTTGTCCTCGTGGAGCGAAATTGCATTCTATTGGGAAAGACATTTTTTAAATGGGATAACTAACTAAATATGTAACGTGTTAGTGACACTATAAGGAGTTAAAAATAAATAAAAGAGGAGGTTATGGAGGTTATAACATATTGGGAGGGGATCTGAGTTTTAGCTAGGGTAGTCAGGGAAAGCAATTTTGGATAAATTTTTCAAATTTATTGAAGATAAATAAGGATGTTAAAGAGCAAGCCATGAGGTTATCTAGCAAGAGATCATTTTAGGGCAGAGGAGATAACAAATACAAAGGTGAGAGGTGAGAGTGTTCCTGGAGTGTTTAACAAACAGCAAGGAGGGTTGTGTGGCTGGAATACAGGGAGCAAGGTGGAAAGTGATAAGGGATGAGATCAGAGGGACACAGAGGGATGGACCATGTGGAGCCTTGTTAGCGTTCACTCTGGTGAACTAGAAAGCCAGTGGAGAGTTGAGAACAGAGTATCCAAGATCACCTGGATGCTCTGCTAAGAAGAGACTCCAAGGGGCCAAACACTGAAGCAGAATATCATTTAGGAAGCTATTACAGTAATCTACAGAAGAGATGATTGTGGCTTGGACCAAGGTGATAGCAGTAGGAGGGATGGTAAGTAGCTGGGTATATACTTTGATGGCAGTCACTTCCAAGTTTTTGGAATTGAGAAAATGTAAGAGAAATCACCCATCAAGAAATAAATCTCTCACTTCCGATGTGGGAGGGAGAGCCAGCTCTGTATACTATCTCCTTTCTCAAGGAGCAGCATTTGTGATACTCCTGGCTTCTAAAAGCATCTTTAAATTTTCACATGATGGCAGCCCCATTCAATAGGCTTTACTTGAAGTACTATTCCTTCCTGTCTAACATATTAAAACCTCTTACTTTCCCTTTTCCCATTGAATCCCCTGACTCTAGCATCCCATGCTGAAAAGACTGGAGCTTTGTCCAGTAACATAGCATCTATGATATCTTATGAACAGCACCTCAATCCTGATTCACAGGGCTTGTTGCCTTTACCTCTTGCTGGCTAAGACACCTGCCTCCTCTGGATGACTTCCTCCTGCTTCCTAGAATTGTTTCAACAGGATAATTGCCCTCAGTAGAGACCTGAACTAAAGCTGCTTTTGGAATCTGTACCTTTATGGGCCTGGTAAGTTTCTACTACCTGTCTTAAGTACTGCTCAAGACCCTATCTTTCACTTTGAATGTCACAAACCTTGAGTAGTATTCTTTCAACTATATCTTTTTCTGCAGCGAGAGATTAGGCCTATAGTGTTATTTCTGTCCTGTTCTACTGCTATTTTTCAGAAAGATTCATCTCAATTTATAATAATTCAACCTGATTTTAGATTGCTCCCTTTTTTTTCTTTGCTTATGGTAAGGTTAGTGTTGTTTGCTGGATTTGAGCATCTTTCTTCTGCTTTCCTACACACTTTTAATTTTGTCTTTCTCTTTGTTTTCTGGCCCAAACATGCATTTTTCTTACATACTCCTCTGAGTTTTGCTTTGTGGGGTCACCTTTCTGAGCTGCATAATATTCCCAGGAGAGGGTCTCCTAGTAGATCAATATGAAACCCAGGGCCTGGCCTTGACTTGTCAGTGTCTTTTCCCAGGCTTTCAGGGGCAGGACCTGTACCACTCTGCTACTGACCTCACCAAGAGCAGACCAGAACATATGCTTTTTGCTGGCTGGAACACAAGAAAGAATGGGGAAGGGGAAAGGAACATCAGTTATATTTGATCTTTATCATGTGCCCTGATCCTCATTCCAAATTCATCAACGTTGCTTCTCCCCTCATAGGAGGTAGTCAGTGCATTCAGGCAAGGAAGATTACTCTAATGAATGTTCTTCCACATGCAAGGCAGTATCAGGAGTGAGGAGTAAGTGTTCCCTTGTAAAAGTGTGTAAAACATTTCATGCACTACCTGAAAAGAGAGTAGCACTCCATAAATGTTGACTATTATAAATAAAAAGAGTTCTGAAATATTGAAATAGAAATTATTTTCCAGTTTTTATTTATAGGAATAGCTAAAGGGGAAGAGTATAAATGATAGTCGGGCAACCAAGCAAATCCTATAATATTGGATTTTTTAGAGCCTTTTTGTTTTAAGAGTAAAACCCTATGCCTTAAATTGTCCTTTTAATGCTAATCTATAAATACAGCCTGCTTCAGGCATGGAAACAGCCTTGACACAAATGAACACTATTAGATCAAGTGTGAATTTTTTTCTTGGATCTCAGGACCACAGAACTGAATTAATACTAATCTTTGGTCATGACACATTCTCCTTGTTGTTTCCTTCCTCCCTCCTTGCCTTCTTCCTAACTTGCTCCCTCTTCTAAGGAATCTTACAACATCAACACTTTATTCTGAGTGGAATAGAACTTTAGGATTCTCCTGCCCATCTGTCCTTCCCCTTCTAGACAACTGTCTTTAGTTGTTGAGCTGAGTTTGAAATTTTACTAAATACTGAAAGTGACAGACTTGCCACATCTGGAAGAAAAAACTGCTGTTTCTTTTGGTTTCTCCCAGAATTCTAAGTGCATCCCAAAAGCTCAAAGGAAGGGCGTGGTTTTGACGCAAACTTTGCTCTGTTTGCCCATGTCAGAGAGTCTGGGTTGAGTTAGGGGGAGTGTAACAAAACCTGACAATGGACAAGTCTAATGTGGTTTGGAGTTTTATTATGAAATTTCTGTGCAGTTCTGCTTTTCACCCAGTTGTGTCCTAAGAAAACAACCAAAACATTCATTTCAGTTTTTGCTAACCATCTCTTAGAATAACACTATTACATACTGAGTATTTAAATATTCTATATTGTAACTAGCAAATTATCATAAAATGTTGAAAATGTGTTATGTACTGATTCACAAGTCAGTTTTAAACTATTTCCTTACTTTATTACAAGTATGATCATATATATATATACTATATGTAATATCATGAATTTATATAAAAATACACACATTAAAAACAAACAAAATATTGAAAATTTTCATTATGTTTATTATATAAGCAATTTACATTCATTAAAGAAAAAATGGATAATGCAAAAAATTAGAAAGAAGGAAAAATTATGTATGGGACAACTTAACAATTTATTCTACTGGCAACTGATACTGTGCTAGCTGCTGAGAAAATTACACTGATGACTGGGATGTGGATTGTACCCTATAGGAGAAAGACATAATTAAACATATGCATTTTTAGTATTCAGTGAAAGGTTAAGTTTTCTGTATCCTCCTGTTACTTTTAACTTGGTCATTTAGACCAAGGCTCTGTTTACCTGGAAATCAGATGATCTGTGGGTGCCTGGGCTGTATCACTATTTAACTTGAGGTCGAGTTCTCTTTGGCCTGTGTGTATCTGCACTTCGTTCTCTAGAGAGGCAGCAGTTGGAAAGAAATCTTCCCATTTGTTACGTGGACTGGGAGGGCTGGGTGGATGAGTGATAAAACGTGCAGGGTTGACAGTGCCCACTGAAGACAACTACATTCAGATGGAGGTAGGAAAGGGATGTGGTCATGTAGTGTATTCATGACTCATTCCAAATTTCACAAGAAGGACAACCACCAAAGCAGAAAGTTTTTTCTAAAGTGATTTTGAATAAAATTTTGAAGGGGATTTTAACAAAATAGAGCCAAGTCAATAATTTAACAATTTTAAATCAGTTTATGAAGTCACATATTGGTCATGTATAAAGTTAGGAGTCAAAAATCAATTGACTCATTGTGTGCTATTAATGGTAGACTTAATTGTTTTCAGATAATTAGAACAGTATTTCTGAAATTTCAAGATAATTATGCTGGGAGTTATACAAAAGGAGTAAATCTATGAAATCCTATACCTATGATCATTTAACATAGTAAGGAACTGGGAGAGAAGTATTTCAGTTCTTAAGTAAGGTGATTGAGGCAAAACTGGGAGTTGTCTAATTTTGGCTTTTTTCCACTAATGAAGAAAAACCAGAGTTTCTAATTCTCCTTTGATGATGATTTTTACACATACACACAATTCCTAACAAAAATCAACATTCATATAATCTATTGCTTTCATTTACTCATCAGTCTATCACCCATTTATCCAGTAAATGTTTATTATGTACCTGCTATGATGGAAAGCACTTTTCCGGGCACTGTATTACCAAATGCCTCTGTTGAAGAACAATTGTATGTCACGAGACATGAGTTTACCTAATAAAATGAAGCTGCTGTGAGAAACTTGGAGGTTGTTTATAGAATAAATGAGCTTAAATTTAAGGAGCAAATAGCACTCAATTTTCAAAAGGTGTCTTTTGAAGGTTGTCTATTTGTTTGTTTTATGAAGAACACTCCTAAACTACCATGCAATTCCAAGTTATGAGTTTCTATTGCTAACGAACAAATGAAAAACCCTTCCCATGGCAAGGAGCATCAGCAGTAGATTATTTGATTCTCATTGTGGTTTATTTTATTACATGATGAGTCACATTTTTTCCCTTATTAGTTACAGAGGTTGAGAGAAATCTGGCGGCTGGACTTTACATAGGCTACAAAAAATAAATTGGTGTTCCTGAAACTGTATATCTGGCTCCCAAGTCTCTCTCCAGAGTCCTGGCCATCTTTTATCCATTGCCAACTAGACATTTCCCCATTGTGCTCCACAGGTACAACAAACTCAGTATATATAAAGCTGAACTCTACGTAGTCTCCCACAAACCTAGTCTTCTTTAATTCTCTTGTAATTAATAGTACTACCATCTACCTAGTTTCTCAAGCTAGCAATTGGATGCTCATTTAGAATCGGTTTTTGCTGGCATTCCCATAGTTATTAAGTCATCAAATTCTGTTAATTTTACCTTCAGAATAGATTCTTTGCTTCATCATCACTGCCGCTGCTTTAGTGCCTTGTCTTGCCTGGACTATTGCAAAGACCTCCAAAATGATCTTTCTGCTTCTGGTTTCTCAGTACTCTAGTCTGTCCTCTATATTGACATTAAAGTTATTTTTTTCTAACTTAAATATGCTCATGTCACTCTCTCTCTCTCTCTGAAATTCTTTGAAGAGATCCTGACAAGCTACAGGATGGAGTCCAATCATCTTAGCATGGCCTTTAAGAATCTTTATGATCTGATCCTAAATGTTCTTTTCAGGCCCATCTCTCCACAAGTATTCTGTACTTCTGCCACACGGGACTGCTTGCCTACATATATCATGTGTGCTCTTTTTATATCTGTGAGCTATTGACTACACTATTTCTTTGTGTAGAATCTGCACTGGCTAAACCCTTAATTATCTTTCAGGATATAGCTCAAATATTACCTCCTCTAAAAGGCCATCTTTGAAGTCCTCCAGAAGAGTTAATACCTCTACTCTCTGCTGGGCTATTCTTTGTTTGCCTTTTTAGACCCCCTTTCCACCATCCTCCATCATTCTTATGCCCCGGGAGGCTGGACTCTTTGGACAACATTAACCAGGTTTTCTCTGACTTTCTGGTGGATTTGAACAATGGGAGGCTCTGGAAGACGCTCAGAAACCAGAAGAGAGTAAGATTGTAGTAATATTTCCCTAAATCCCTCCCTCCCAGGCCTTGGATTAGTAAGGGCTGTGTTAATCTACCAAAAGAATTCCTGTTAGGTAACCTCCCTTACACCTAGCATTTTCTTTCTGGATTTTGGTAACAGCTCATTTCCTTTGCATCTTTAGACCTAGGGGTGGAAGCAGTTTCTCAATGTTCATGCTTAATTATCCCTTACTCTGCTTACACATTTCTAAATAAATTATTAAACTCTCTTTAATCATCCTTTTAAAGTATGCCATCTGTTTCCTGTCCTGAGTGGTATACTCTTTTAGTACCATTTAGATATCTCCTTAACTGTATTTAACATTGTATTCCAATTATTTTTGCCTACCTGTTCATTTCCTCCATTAAACTCCTTAGGGCAGGTCTGCATCCAGAGAAAAAATCTTTGTGACTAGGTGAAGATGAGCCTTCCTCTCCTAGAAGGGCTTTGCAAAGTCCAGGGTAGGACATGCAGATGCCAGAACAAGGAGAGATCTCTGGAATGTGCAGAAAACCTAAAGGACCTGGTAGTAATCTTTGAGAATCAGGTAAGCAATTGCCTTTCTGCCTTGGTCAGAGGGATCAGCCTGGCTGAAAAGGGAGTCTATACTTAATAGAAAAATCTGAAAGCAGGGACTGAAAAATGTGACGCAACTAATTAGCTTTGCCAATCTCAATGTCACTTGGGCTAAAGTCTGAGATGCTTGACATGGCATTTGGAATCCGCTGATAGAGGCTTTAAGATTTCATCTACTAAGGGGACCAAGAACTGTAAACAAAAGGGCAATGATTCTAAAAACCGTGTAAGGTTTCTTAACCTTTTGTAACTGTTGGAGGTGAGAATTGGAGGTGGAGAAATTTAGGGGTATTGTAATAGTGGAGTCCCCTCCACCTGGAAGGAAACGTCATGACTTGGAAAGAGGTATTTTTCCCTCAATGTAATGCCCCTATATTTATTACATTTTTAGTTCTCAATATCAGTGCCGCATTGTGCTGAAATTATTTGCTTGTCTGCCTCTACCTCCTTCTTCCTGCCTCACCTATGTGCTTCTTAGCGGCAGAAATCCTTTTCTATTAATCTCTAGATCTCCAGTGACTGGCACATGGTACATACTTGATAATTGCTTGTTAAATGAAAGAGTGAACAAATAGATATTTTTTTCTAGTTCCCAGAACATACAGAAGTAAGAATTTAACAGCATACTAGGATTAGCTGTTAGCTCGGAAATAGATTAGCTGCTTCAGAACTTCAGCTCCTTGGCTTGAGTTCATCTTCAACCTTTTTAATTCCTGGCTTTTATTTTTAATATAAAGTCTTAACAGGTGAGCGGGACAAGCTGAAAGCTTCCTACTTACTGCTGCTGCTACCCATGGCTTTTCTGCAACTGGAATCAGAAAAGGTGGTAAGGAACAACACAGCCTAGCAGCTTGGCACAAATCTTGGTTATCCCTTGTCTAGCAAAAAGAGGACTTGGGCTTTGGTGTCATTCAACCTAGTTCTGAACCTGCTTTGCAACTTACTAGCTGTGTGACCTTGGGCAGATTATGTTTATAGCATAGTAGCTCTGTTCTGCTGGTTTTTAGGCAGCTCCCTTCTGTGAAGACGTCATCTGCTTTTCAGAAAGATACCCATTTGACTGCTTTTATGGAATTACTCATACTTTAGATCATAGGCTTCTTTTCAATTTTTGAAATCAGCCTGCTTTATCTTCCAGACATCAGATTCTGCTGTCTGATAGCATGTGACTATCGAGAAATGTGATTATTCCCCTTACTTCTTTATCCTGTTTTTCTAGTTTGTGATTGTATCTCAATTAACTATTTCCTTAGTTACTGATTGACTTAATGGAATCCAGCTTCATTGACATAATTGTGAACTTTGGCTACCACTAACATCTATTTGAATCACACTAGCTTGTCAAATTGCTTTGATATTTTTATTCCATCTTCCAGAACCGCTGAAGCTTACTACCAATGGTCACTTCAAAATGCGTCAGTTATTTTAGCCTCTCAATAGAGTTATCCAAATGTAACACATGTTTTCTTGACCAATCAAGCTTGTGTATTTTGTACCTGGGAACACATATTTCTGGGAATGCTATATGAAATTATCCAAAACCTAAGCATCTGAAGAAACTTTTGTTTATAAACCAGGGCACAGAAATGAATAATTGGGAAACACTTCAGCAAGACCCAGGTTTTCAAAACTGGACTCTGGCTGTATTATGGGAAAACTTCTTATCAACTTGCTTCCATTTACCAATCCTTTCATGATCCTTCTATTGCAAAGAGCCAAGTTCATTCTTGTCTTCACAGACCTTTGGTTCACAAATTCAGAAACTATTCCCCAAAGGCTGCTAAATAATAAGTAACAGTGATATTTGCCCATGTTTACCTAGGTTTTTAAGGTGTTTCACATCCATTCTCTCACTGGATTTAAGTTCTAGAACAGCGGCTCTTACATGGAGCCGTCTTTAAACTACTTGAATAATAATTCTCAATTTTACAGTTTTGACGTCCTGAGTGTTTTTCTGACTCCAAGGCCATTGTTCATTTATTAATTCATTCATTCAGCTAACATTTATTGAATCTCCTTCTGTTTTAAGCACTGTGCTAGAAATTCTGGGAAAAAAAGGTGAACATGACATAATCCCTGCATGTTAGCTAGGGAGTAATATTTAAAATGAGCCAACAAAAATAGTTAAGATACTGTAATATAGATTTATACAAAGAGCTAAAAGAATACAGCAGGAAGAGAGGTTAATTCAAGCCCAAGCTGAAGGGTGATTTAGGCTTCAGAGAAAATGATTTTTAGAAAACTAACCCTGAAGCGAAGTAAGATTAATTTAAATTCATTTAAATGTTTTTCAAAATTCCAACTAATAGATTATTAACCTTTTCTTGGAGGTGTGGGGGACAGTACAACAGGAGAGATAGTTGTGAAATCTAACAAACAAGATAGGGTGTCACAGCTTCAAAGAGGTTAGAAGTCGTTGTTTTAGTACTGTAGAAGTTTAACTACTTGCCTGTTCAGCCCTTGTTACGTACGATTTCTGGTACTGGGAGAAATTTGTGCCCATTAAGTAGAACTAGATGGTTTTAATAACAATCACTTACTCATCTTTATCTTAATAATTATGATAAGGTGACTATATGGCATCAGAACCTCGATGAATATTTCCTATTTCAAAAATAGAGACATTTTAAGTTTTATACTTGAAGGGTATTGGGAAAAATCCTTAATTCTCATGTATCTAGTAGTAAGACAACAGTGATTTCCTTTCTGCTTGGTTACATTCTTCGTTATGTGTGTTTTGTGTGTGTGTGTGTGTGTGTGTGTGTGTCTGTGTCTATGTGTCTGTGTGTGTTTTAAGTGGTGTTTTTAGCATTAGAACATACCAAAACCTCTCCTTGAGTTCTTTTTTAAAAGCAACTAAAAAAGAAGAAAGAACAAACAGAGTTTCCTCTGTAACTAATATTGACTTAACTTTATAGGGTCCCAAGCCTGAACTCCTCTGTTTATTCATGAAACAGATCCAGGCTATCAGTCCATTTGGATTTACTTCCAACCTTCCCAGTTCAGACTGTACAGCCAGTTTAACTCTTGGCCTCTCAGGTGACATGATTTTCAAGGGTTATAGAAAAAAACACAGCAGTGCTGAGATGTTGTGAAAGAAACCCATGCCCTGGCCCATTGCCCAGTAGACGAGAGTCCTCAACAAAGGAGAGTTTCCACTGGTTACACTTGGGAGTTAACCCCAGTTTAGCCTTTGTCTCAGAACATCTGGATGTCAAAAGTGCTAATAAGCAACTGAGTCACTGGTGGAAGAAATTCAGTCTGGTGATTCTGTTCTGGAAGACTCTGTAAAGACAGAGATACTGGCAATAAAACAACAAAGCAATTTCCTAAGTTTTGAAGTTGCCTGAGCCTCGTTGTCAGATGGTACATTAATAACTGAGAGAGGGTACTGGAGATGTCACAGTAGCTCAGCTTTTTTTGTAGGTGAAAGAAGCCCCGTTTTGATTTTGTCCAACACCCTTTCTTAGCTCTCTTAAAAGTAGCAAGTGTGGATCCCTGATTAGAGACCCTGGAATTATTTCACAGCTCTCACTGTGAAAAGTTTTGGGAAAGTTTAATGAGACCAGGACGTTCCCTGAGAGTTAACATCATTTAACATTTGACCACTAAGCTAATACCAGAGGATGATAGCTTTTAGCCCTCTCAGTCACAGTATTATGCAAGAAAAATGTATTTGTCCTAGTGAAGACTAAGGGTGTGTGTGTGTTCTGGTATAATACTCTTTTATTTTCCTGTACTGGTTCTTACATTGACCTATTTCAGACAGAGATGAAAAACGTGAATATATGTGTTTTTAAAATATGTAAATAGACATTTAGGTAATGGAAAAGGTCATTTCTGTGAGATGGCTACTGGGCACAAGTACATTTATTCATTTTGTTTCAAGATCGTATTTTGCTTTATTATTAGTGAAAAGCATTTGTCAAGAATTTCAACTTCAGTATTTCATGAAATTATCTTAAATAGAGCAACACTGGTAATGAATTGGCAAACAGCAACCACCTTTTTTTCCCATTGGGTTAATTGTCTGTTTCTATAACAGCTTTACAATCATTTTTCTTTTGCATTTTCCTTGGAAACCTCACACATCACGAAGAATATTCCAGGCACTTTAACTGTAAATGGCAACTCATACCATGCACATTTCATTTAAAACTCTGGTCAAGGAGTTAACCTAATGTTGTATCTCACTATCCTCTATAATAGTTCTTTACGTCCTGGAGACTAAAATTAATGAGATATACTAAGTGCTTTTTAGGTGCCAGATGCTTGTGTAAAGACTTATTTTTACATTTAGTAACTCATTTAGTCCTCATAATAACCCTATGAATTAGGGTCAGTTCATCTTAATCAGCCTAAGTAGGCATTTTCTTGAATTTCATTCCCAACTTATTCATTTATAAAATACTTATAGAATGTATACAAAGTTCTAGGTACTGCCCTAGGTGTTCTAGATACAAAAGATATTTATACAGCTGGATACCCACCCTGTCTTTTAGGAGTTCAGGGTCAAGTAATTAGTAGCCCCAATTACAGTTAATTTACTGGACGTTATGTAATTGATAGAGCAGATTAATAAGGCTTCAGACCTATGGTATTTGGCAATCTACATTGGATTCTTTTTATATTCTAATTGGAAGAGAGGATCAGAAATATTTCATATTCCTGTGGGACAGACAACAATATTCATTTAGGCTTTTGCATCAGGGCTATATTAACTCTCCTGCCCTCTGTTATAGTATACTCTGAAGAGATCTGGACTGCCTGAAAACCCCACAGAACACTGATGGCATCATGCTGATTGTCCAGGTTGAGTAAAAAAATGGTTAGTGTGCTAAAGGTCTTGGTAAAACACAGTGGTCCAGGTTGGAGATAAAAATTCTATGCAGATTCAGGAAACTGACCCTTCAGTGAAATTTTCAGGGGTCCAGAGGTCAAAAGCATGACAAAGTATCCCCTCCAAAGTAAAAGAAAATCGCTGCATCTTGCATTTGAGAAGCACCATACCTGGTAAGCTTCTTTGGGTTCTGGAGGCAACACATTCCAAACCTACAAATACTGCTCCATATTCTGAGTGACACAGAGCCAGCTTTGAGTGAGGAAGGTCCATGTTATAGTGCAAATAGCCTCACTAGTTGGGCCAGACAATTCAGCAGATTTTATGGTGCTGGAGGTGCTGGTGGTAAGAACAGATGTAGTGTCTCATGGCAAGTCCCATTGAGAGAGTCACAGTGCAAGCCTCTGAGATTCTGGAGCAGGACCATGCCACTTATAGCAAAGAATTATGTGCCTTTTGATAAATATCCCTCACTGAGATATTGGGACTGGTGGAGGAGGGATGCTGCATGGGGCACCAAGTGACTATGATTCCAGAGCTGCCTATTGTGAGCTGGGTTCTGTCGGCTATGTCAAATCATAAAGTCAGATAGGCCCTGCAGCAGTTCATTGTAATATGGAAATGATACATCTGGGATTGAGCCCCAGCAGGACAGAGGATGCAGTAAACTGCATGAGCAGGTGGTTGCAGGTGGGGGCAGACTTGCATGTTACTCCCAACAGTTACAATAGCACCTTTCCTCAGCTTGCTTTTATGGCCATATGGGGAGCCCTGTGTGATTAACTAAAGGAGAAGGAAAAGCCCTAGCTTGATCTATAGATGTGTCTGTTGTGTAAGTGGGTATAGGTTGAAAATGGACCATGGCTGCATAATAGCCATGTTCAAGGATAACCTTGAAAGACAGTGAGGAGGGAAAATCAGAGAGTAGAGCTGTGAACAGTAAACCTAGTTACCTACTTTTTTGTGGACTGAGAAGTGGCCCAGTATAATCAGATATGAGAAGTGGCCTGGAAAGACAAGAATCAGAAAATTGGAAACAAGAAGATAGAGGCATGTAGATGAACATAAGTAGTTTTTTTTATCACACATTGCAGCTTAGCAGAAAGCACCCACCATAGAAGAGGAACTGAAAAACCAAGTAGATATAATAACTAGACCTTTGGACATAAGTCAATTTTTATCACTGGCCACCCTGGAACTGCCATAATGGGCACATGAACAAAGTAGCCATGGTGGCAGAGACAGGCTGTGCATGGGTCCAACAGCATGGACTTTTCATCACTGAAGCTTCTGCCACTTCTGGATGTCCAACTTGTTAGCAACAGAGAGAAACTGATGCTGATATATCATTATTTCTTGATGAGACCAAGTGAGCACTTAGAAGTAAATCAACTGTAAGAGCTAGTGGTTTGTCCTCAACAGAGATAGATATCTATTCTGGGTACAATCTTGTCTTTCCTTATTCTGGCCTACAAAAGGGGTACACTCTCACCAGGGCAAGTATCTTAATGAACTATGTAAGTTATGGATCCTGCCAAGGCACACTGGACTCCCTGTGTCCAGAGACTAGCACATGAAAAGAAGAGTCACAATCTTTTTTTAATTTAATTTTATTTTACTTTTTATTGAAATATGGTTGGTTTACAATGTTGTGTTAATTTCTGGTGTACAGCATAGTGATTCTGTTATACGTACATATATATTCCTTTTCATATTCTTTTTTCATTATAGGGTATTACAAGATATTGAATATAGTTCTCTCTGCTATACAGTAGGATTTGTTGTTTTCCTATGTTATATGTAGTAGTTAGTATCTGCAAACCCAAACTCCCAGTTTATCCCTCCACCCTCCCCATTACCCACTGGTAACCATAAGTTTGTTTTCTATGTCTGTGAGTCTATTTCTGTTTTGTAAGTAAGTTCACTTGTGTCATTTTTTTTAGATTCCACATACAAGTGAGGTCATATAGTATTTTTCTTTCTCTTTTTGGCTTACTTCACTTGATATGACAATCTCCAGTTTTATCCCAATGTTGCTTCAAATGGTATTATTTTATTCATTTTCATGGCTGAGTAGTATTCCATTATATATACCACAACTTCTTTATCTAGTCATCTGTCAATGGACATTTAGGTTGCTTCCATGTCTTGGCTATTGTAAATAATATTGCTATGAACATTGGGGTGCATGTATCATTTTGAATTAGAGTTTCCTCCAGATATATGCCCAGGGGTGTGATTGCTGGATCATAAGGTAAGTCTATTTTCAGTTCTTAAAGGAACCTCCATACTGTTTTCCATAATGGCTGCACCAAACTACATTCCTACCAACAATGTAGGAGAATTTCCTTTTCTCTACACCCCCTTCAGCATTTATCATTTGTGGGGAGTCACCATCTTGATAGGAGTAATCAACCCTGATCATCAGGAGAAGGTAGTGCTGCTTTTCTACAGCAGGGATAGGAATATGTACAGAACTCAGGTGATCTACCTGGAAGCCTCTGGTACTCCTTGGCCCACTGTAACTATGGATGAACATGGGCAGCAACTCTGACTTGAAAAGGGTATGATTGCCAAGAACTAAGACCCATCAGGAATGAAAGTCTAGGTCACAACCTACTGTAAGCTGCCAAGACTTGCCAAGGTGGTCTCTGAGAGTGATGGAAATTTAGAATAGATAATAAAAGACGGAGATTATGAGTACCAGGTACAGTTCCAAGACTGATTGCAGCAACAAGGGCTCTGGTTCATCTCACTAACTTCCTCTAAGTTTTCTCTCAGGAGGAAAGGCCCACAGCAACCATGGAGGATCTATTTCCTAGATCTGTAGAGGAGAAGATTTGTCCAGAGCGTGGGGTGGACTGAGGGAAACATGAAAATGTGCCACTGAAATCTGTTGTAGGGAGCATAACTGACTGCTGTACCCAACCCTTACCTGCTAGATCCACCACTGTATTTCCACTGGGCCAACACTCCCCTTGGGCTTCTAACCAATTGTCATTGTTAGTACCTCAGTAGGGGTACAAACCTATGCCCATTTCTGTGAGACAGGGACTCCTTTAACAGCTGAATTTGGCTTGAGGACTCCCTGTTGGCCTGGCTGAAACTTTCTTAGAACTGTGCTGTGGTGTAAGGCTCCCCTTCTCTTTCACTGGTGTCAGACTTGCATCACAGTCTGAATCCTCTCCCCACTTCTCTAGCTTTCTTTCCTTTATCCTTCAGATATTTTCCCCAATAAACCTCTTGCATGTCTAATTCTGTCTTGGCATCTGCTTCTCAGAGGATATAAACTATCATAATGCCACTAGGGAAATGAGACCTTAGCTATTAAGGAAATGGTAGAGTATGAAGACACAGACCTTGAACCCGCCTTTCTGTACTGGATCTCTAGAAACGGTTGGTACAATGTTTACATTGTTGTCTGAAAATTCCAGCCCACAACTTATTATTCTTGCTACCCTAAAAAAGGGGAAGTGCTAGCAAAAGAAAATGAAAATAGAGGAATCACTTCCTCTAACTGCTCTTTCACTTTTTTTTTCTATTTACAGCTTCTATTATTACTGAAGCTGTAGTTCATTGTATGGTATGGTATTCTGCAAATTTATATCACTTGGCATCTGAGGAAACACATTCCTGTTACTAGAAAACCCCTCAAAAGTGTGTGCCCTAAAGGACTACGAGCATAATCTTAATTCATATAAAGGGGAGAATTTTGTTACTGCCTAATCAATTCTTTGAGAAGAGAAACAGAGTTAGGAATCTTGTACAGTATTCTGATCTCATCTTTGCTATTAACTTTTGAATACATCTCTAGAATTCCTGAAACCATATCATACTTAACTAGAAAATAGGGGTAAAGATATTTATTCTCTGCAGCTAAAGAAAGACATTTGCCCAGATGGATCTTTTATGTAATAACTATACTTGATGATGTGTGTGTGTGTGTGTGTGCGCGTGTGTGTGTGTGTGTGTGTGTGTGTGTGTGTGTGTGATATAGGAAAGGCTTTGTAAATTATAAAATGCCACATAGATCTGAGTTTTTATGATGGTGATGATCATTAGGGATCTTCTTTGGCATAGCTTCTGATATATGACACATGTATGTACCTTTAGAGAAGCAGGAAGTTGATTTAGCTCCTTGTACTAGTCCACTAGGGCTACCATAATAAAATACCACCGACTGGGTGGCTTAAACAGAAATTTATTCTCTCATAGTTCTTGAGGCTAGAAGTCCAAAACAAGGTGCTGGAAGAGTTGGCTTCTCCACAGGTTTCCCTCCTTGGCTTGTAGACAGCCATTTTCTTGCCATATTTTCACACGGCTTTTTCTCTGAGCAGACACACCCACATGTCTCTTCCTCTTCCTATGAGGACACCAGTCATATTGGATTAGGGCCCAACCCTTATGACCTTGTTTAACCATAACTACCTCTTTAAGGGTCCTATCTTCAAATGCAGTCACATTGGGAGTTAGGGCTTCACCATATGATTTGGGGGAGGGCATATCATTAAGTTCCTAACACTAATCATTAAGTACATTTAAGGCCATTCTGGGGCCTACTCAATACTGCCCTAATCCTTCTCAGGATAATGTGGTTCCTAGACCTCCTGCATCAGGATCACTTGAGGTACTTGGTAGAAATGCAGATTCCACAGCCCCATCTTGGGTTTACTCAGAATCTTTGAGGTTGGGGTTCAGCAGTCTGTGTTTTTATCATCTGGATAAAAGTTATCTAGATGATTTTCATGTACCCAAGTTTAATAATTACCAGTACAATGGCAAGCACTTAGAAACTTTGGAGTCACACTGCCTGTGCTCAAATCCTAGCTCCAACAATTACTAGCTGAGTAATCTTTGCCAAATTAATTTCTCTGTGCCTCAATTTCCCCATATGTGAAATGGGTATTGTTATTACTACCTTCAGGTTGTTGTGAGGATTAGAGATAGGGGATTAGGGATCTGATATGCTCCATGTGCTTCATAATTGTTAAATTTTTATCATTCTTCAATTTTATGTTTTTATCAAATAGTGGATCCATGAACACTTTCTTCACTTTTATGCTTTTTTCTTCCTTGCAATGCCCTCCTCTCTCATCTCTAAACCCTAATCATCTTTTAAGGTGGACTTTAAATCTGCTCACTTCATGTTACATTTCCTAATCCCCATTGCAATCTTGCTACCTTTTAGTGTATTCCTGTTTGCATTATAATTATTCATAAATGCCTTGTTTCCCACTGGCCCTTGAAAAATGCTCCCATCCCCAAACACACACACACACACACACACCACATTCTTTGAGGGTGCCTAGAACAGGGCTTAAATTAATAACTATTTGCTGTTCTGCTTATGAAATGTGTATCTCCTAGGCCTTTCTCTTGCCTTTTGAGATGGTCTGCACTCCGTCTATGGAGTGTGTATCTATTTTTACTTTGAACTAAACATCCACCCCCAAGCCTCGTGGCCTCTCTGGCCTCCTGAGATGGTGGACACATGGTCTATAGAGTATGCATCTCTCTGAATAAATCTACCTTTGCTCAAAGACAAACAAACAGAAAAAAACAAAGCAAACAAACAAAAAACTATCTGCTAAAAGGAATCAAAGGAGATCTATTTTTTCAGGCTGAAGATTTGGTTTAATTCTTTGCAAAATTCACTATCTTTATGCCCGTGATATATTACAAGAAGTAGCTCACGATTTAGGGTCTGGTATGTACAGGAAAGCTGGAAACAGAATTTTGACAACTGTAAATGTTTGCAGGGAATGAACCTAACATTTTCTCGATTCTCATATCCCAGTAATCAAATAGAAGTGGACCCTTTGGTTCTCATAATGAATATGTGGCCAGAGAAACTGCTTGCAATATAGCTCTGGAAGAGTAAAGAACCTGAGAACAAGGTTGATGAAGGATGAAGGAATTTTGATTGTAGAGAAACTTGGAGCCTACAGTTTATTTTGAAACTATTTTTAGTAAAGATTTAGTCAGGTTCATTCCTATGAAGGTCTGGATATGTCTGGTCTATTTTATAGTACAATAAAACCTCATGGTTTCCTGGTTGGCTGGTATTTGTTTAAAGAGAGTGGGTTGCTGGTCCAGACAGCATTTTGAGAGGTTATAACGAGAGGAAATCTGATGTGAACCTTTTCACCTGTAAAAAGGAGGGATCTAAGGAATAAAATCTGCCATATCCTTGACGTTTACTGGTTAAAAAAACAAAAACAGAAACAAAAACATAGTTTTGATTTGTTTAAAGTTTTGTTCATATTTGAGTGGATGTTAATCATCCACTCAAATATGATTACACATCCCAAAAAGACAGTATTAAAATCTTGAATTTATATAAGGGTTCTTGTTATTTTTCACAGTTTGCACTTACATTTAATATAGTTACCAAAGCACCAAACCATGCTAGAGAGTTGTCACTGGGAACAGGCCAAGCATAATTCTACTGAAGTTAGGTGAACTGGAGCATTACAGGAAATCTTGGTTATTTAGCAGGAAAAGGATGTTAAATACACTTGTTTTGTCTGAATTATCTGGCCAGATTTTTTTTAATGCTTTAAATGTACAAATTTATGTCTTGCTTTTCAATGGATCTAGTGGCTTATTTACTATTTCCAGAGCTGGTGAAAGTATTGTGATTTTAAACAAAGAATGTTAAATAAGACCACTTAAATGATCTTATCATCTAAGTCTTGTGAAAAAAAGGAATTCTCACTGACTTCAAAGGGATATAAGGGAAAAATAATCAGACTAAGAGTGTAGTACTCAATAAAGCTAGATAATAACTGCTTAGTTTAAAAAAAAACTCTCAGAGCTATGTCAGATGTTTGTTTCTGTATGATACAGAATCTGTAAACTCACTGTCTTATTTTTGATTCCTCATTTGTAGGACACCGCAATCAATACCAAATAAGAGCTAGTTTATAATACCTATTTATAAAAATGTAAGGAAGCCTGCTGGTAAAGCACTAAAGGGAATCTCTTATTATTATTATTTTTCACATAGGAGAAAATGGTGTGTGTGGTCTTTATATTGTATCAGTAAGCTATTTAAATTATATTTTTAGCTAAAACTAACAGAGACAGTAATGAAACTAAAGGTAAAGCTTCTTCTTGGCTAAACTTTCTAGAATGAAACTCTTCTTATGTCAACATAAATATTTATTTATTCCTCAATCCACTGTTCCACGTAAGGTCAATGACTTCCTGTGGATACTTTCTTGTCTTCATCGTTTTAGAACGCAGCATTTTATGGTTTTTGTCTCCCTTATTGAAACTTCCTTATTTTGGTACAGGATACCTCTCTTGCCTGATTGTCTAATTTTGCCACTTCCTTTTCAGTCATCTTTTTGAGCAATTATTTTGCACCTTGTCCCTTATATGTTGGCACTGCTCAGTGTTCAAACACTGATCCTTTTCTTACTCTCTATACTCTCCTGAGAGGTGTCCCATTTCCCTCCCAGGGTTCCATTCTGTCTGTATGCTCCAGGCTTCCCAACTGTCTCTCGAGTCCAGACTATTCTCCTGAGCTTCAGACTCATATATCCAACTGTCAAGAAATATCTCCACTTGGATTCAATCTGTTCAAAGTGAAACTCCTAATTACTACTCTCAGTGATTTCTCTCGTACTTCTTCTCCTGGTTAATGGCTTCAAGATAGTGTAGTCCTCTAAGCTAGACCTAGGGAAAACTCTTTGCATGCCCCTTTCCCCTCTGTGGAACTGATCAGAAAGTTCTGTAGTTGCTTTCTACTAATTTCAGTCTTTCCTTTCCAAATTTACTGCCATTGCCTTACAGAGCTTTATCTCGTATTTTGCGTATTATAAGGGTTTCTCAAATGATTCTCCTGGCTTTGGTCTCACAGTCCACCGAACTATTCTTCACACAGCACCAGCATCGAGATTTGAAACACACAACTAAGACTGGTCATGCCAAAAAAAAAAAAAAAAACCAAAAAACAAAAACGATCACGCCTGTTCCCTGCTTAAGAAGCTTTAATCGTTCCTTATCACTCACAGAGTAAATTCCAGGCTCCACAGGAATGGCCTCTAGACCTTCCCAGGATCTAACACCTACGTATCCAGCTTCATTTCTCCATGCCCATCTTCCCTCCAATCCAAATACCTACCTGGTTACTATTCCAGAAGTGTCCATGCTGTTTCATGCCGCCATGTCTTTGCACATACTGCTCTGTGTGAATGCTCTACCTTCTCCCTGCCTACCTGGGAAACCTCTGTTTGTTCTTTGATACTCAGGCTAGAATCTTTTCATCTGCGAACTCCTCTGCATCTGGCCACTGTACTTGGTAAGAGCAATATTAGAGTATTTCATACTGTGCTGCACTTGTTTACATATTTCCTCCTCTACCAAACTGAGAGCAGGAACTATATCTTATTCATATTTGTACTTTTAGTATCTAGGGCAATGCTTGCCACATGCTGAATGAATGAATAAACTTTTGCAGACATAAATATTTTCTTGTCTTCACTGTTTTATACTATTATGGATGAACTTGGTTGTTAAGGGTTGATTTTTTTCTGTTTCTACATGTTACCACTGATAGGCCCTAAATCAACATCTTTTCAGAAGAATGAGATCTAAGATATGTTGACCCATAAAATTATGATAATATGTAGTCATTCCTTTAAAAATTAGTGTATTAATTTTTTTTTTTGCATTTATAGTACACATTTAGAATAGGCCATAAAAATCCCTGTAGCATTTGCCTTGTCTTGAAAGAGAGCTGCTAATTTATCGATTCGATGGTGTAGTTGGGGAGACAAAGTTTTAGTTGAACGAAATAATATTGAAAGCAAGCCTTGAAAACAAGTTGAACAGATGATATAACTTGGGGGATCTTCTTGGAAAAAGTCGGAATTGATAGAATCCTGCAAAGTCCTGAAAGGACAAATAACGTTAAGGAAGAGGATAGGATTTAAGAAAAATAAATTAAATTTACAATGACTGAGGATCTAGTCATTGTTAGTCATTTTATGTATTAATTTAATCCGTAACAATGACTCTATGAGGTGGATACTGTTATCCCATTTTGTAGATGAGGTCAGTAACATGACACAGTAAGTAATCTCCAAGGTTAGGCAGCTACAAAGTGGTAACTAGATCTGACTGACGCTAAAGTTTCCTTCTTCACAGCATGCTGCTCTGGCTTTCAAATAAAGTTCCTAGAGCCGCCCTGCTGCTGTGTGTAGCTTAGTAACACACACAAAGACACATTATTTGCTTCTATTTGCAGTGATCATATGTAGGTGGCTCACTTAACAGTAATAATTTTACTTCCAATCCCAATGCTCATTTAAAAAAATTTACTAATGAATAGTTTCACATTTATTGATGATGCAAGATAATGAGTTAGATGACTTTTTTTGAGCCTCTCTGAGGAAACAACATGAATACATTTTAAGTAGGTTTAGTGGAGAATGCGTAATTCTAAATTTTTCTTTGGTGTGCTCCACTGTTGGCTCCATTTGGAATCCAGAAATGACTGCTGTCTCGCGTAAAAGGCAGTTTGCTCTTGCTGCCTCCTGTACATTGCTTAGCCTGGCAGTTTGTCACTCTCCTGGGCAAGAATCCAGCTTGTGGTAGTGAGGTGGTTTTGTGGCAGAACTCCACAATTAACCACAAGTTCAGTGTCAACGGTAGGCTGCCACCGTCGTGGCTGTGATCCTTCAGATCTGCTGGGATAGCCAGAGCTGAAGAAACTAGCGCTTGTCTAAGGAGGGAACAGGAAACTTGGAAAGAGTTTGCATTGCTGTTTATTGTTCAAGATTTGGGCTTTAGGTTTGATACAAAAAAATCCAGGAAATTTCAGATTAACAGTTATAGGTTTAATACTTTTACCAGTTATTTTTGGTAAAAATAGAATGGATTTGTGTCACAGATAAAATTGTTGCTCTGAAAACTAGAAATAGAAAAAGGAAAATTCTTGAACTAGTAGAATATATTCTTTCATAGCAAAAGAAATATAAGTACCATGACTTGAATCAAAAAAAAAAAAAATTCACCCACACATCTCTTAAACATTTACTTTATATTGGAAAAATTTAATCAAACATAAATATATATATGATGTTTTCTATAAATCTAAGAGGAAGTGTTCTTTTTACTGATTTGGGGCAAATGGATGTTAAGAAAACATTTTTCAGTAACAATATGGAATCTTTTTAATCATTTATTAAAGTTTCAATCAAAATTCATCCGCTAATAAAGAAAAAACCAAATAAACCAAAGGACATACAACTAAAAAATCTTATTTAAGTTTTTTGAGATATATAAATGCAGTTCAAAAAACATTTGAGCATAAACTGAGTTCTTATGCATGGCATGGAGACTGAATAAGACAGAATTCTCGTGTTTGAAGAGTATATTGAAGACGTTGCCATGTAAATAAACAAATGTAACAGAACATGAACTTTTGTGTAACAAATAGTAGCAATAAAGTCCGGTTCTGTGTTAGGGCCATACCATCTCTCTGGCCTCCTCATTCCTTACACTTTTGTTCTTTGCCCCTTCATACCTTAATGCTCCAGCCATAAAATTCCTGAAATTATCTAAATGCACCATTCCTCCAAATTTTTACACTTGCTTCCTTTCCCCAGATTATCTTTTCTCCCTACTTTATTTAGGTAATTTCCACCCTTCTTTCAATACTGAGCCTAGAAATCTTTCTCTGATTCCTCAAGAACATTATTGCTTACCCAATACGCCACTTTTGGTCTGGGTTAGGTGTGCCTCCTCTGGGCTCTCAGAGTACACGGAGCTTGCTTACATCCACATCACAGCTCCTATTACACTGAGCTCTAGTAGTCTTTTTACTTTTCTAGCTTTCACCGTGTACCCTTAAGGGCAGGAACGACATCTTTCCTCTTTGTATCCTTGACAGCTAGCACAGTGCCCAGCACAATGCCCAGCAAAATGCCCGGCACTTAATAAACACTGAATAAATGAATTAATGCATTCATTAAGGGAGAAAGGTTAAATGCTGGCCAAGGGGAGTGGTGCACAGAACTGAGGAAGTAAAAGAAGTGAGGGATTATATATAGAAATGAGAGAGGGGAGGTGAACAGAGGGGAGAGTGAGAAAGACAGCTATCCAGACAGACATTGGGGAGAGAACTGGAACTGGTAGAGAAGGAGAAACAAATCGTGAAAGCAAGCTGAGGCAACCACACAGTAGGGATGTGATGGAGCAGGACCCTACGGGCTTTCCTGGGACAGACCCTTCCTCTGTATGCTCTGCTTTAGCACCTCTCTGAAGTACCTAGGTTAACAGTATCTGGTGCAGAGTTCCTGAGTTGTTTTACTGATGTGAAACACCCCCCACCAAACAGAAGATGTTAACTATTTGATGACCTTGAGCACATAGCCTCCAGGCCTCCTGGAGCCTAAGGATTGATAATGTTAACCCCTGTGACACCGCCCTCTTACCTCACCATCAATCAAACAGAATTGTGCACGAGCTGATCACATAACCCTTGCCACCTCCCCACCCTCACCCACCTGCGTTTAAAAATGCTTTGCTGAAACCCTTAGTGGGAGTTCAGGATTTTACAGCACAAGCCACCTGGCCGCCTTGTATTGGCGCCTTTATACTATAAACGGGGCACTTTTCCTTAACCACAACCCAGTGTCAGTAGACCGGCTTTACTGTGAGCCAGAGGACTCAAGTTTGGTTCAGGAACTGGGAGATTATGGAAAATAATGATTCTCTCCTTCTTTAATAGTTCTGAAGCATTGTTCCCAACAGTTTTTATCATGTACTCTCCTGTGCTCTTTAATGGTCTATGTGTAAAGGCCCTACCTCCACGTAAAGCTGCAGCTTGAGGAAACCTCTAAAGAAGTTCATAGTTTTTTAATGTTCTAAATGGCATCTAGCACAGTGCTCTGCCTAAAAGGGGACACTCAATAAATACTCTCTGTGATGAACTAAAGAGAAACTCAAAGTGAGGTTCAGATTCTGATGTGAGTATTAGCTGGCAGGAAAATAGGTATTATTAACACACTCTGGCAACAGAGTTGCCAGTGCACATTGAAAACAGAGTGATCATTTCTCTATCAGAGAAAAGCCAGTCTTTTTCTATTTTGGTTTTTTTTTTTTTTTTTTTTTTTTTTTTCATTCTCAAAGGTAAGTTTGTAAATGGTAATTCTTTCATTCAAAACCTTTTAAAGTTTTCATGACTCTTAAGGAATGGCTCTAGTTTTGGAATTTGGAATCTCAATGATACTGCTTCATTTACTGGCTACTCCTGAAAGTTTCTTTGATATTAATTTTTTTTTCAGACTGCTTTATATCATTATCCCTGAGGAATTCGGGCTGCTTTATTACTGAATTCTGAAAAATTACGTTTTATTTATTTTTTCTTTATATTTTTATTGAGTAATATTTTACAATATTGTGTCAAATTCTAGTGTAGAGCACAACTTTTCAGTCATACATGAACATGTATATGTTCATTGTCACATTTTTTTTTCTGTATGAGCTACCACAAGATCTTGTATATTTTCCCCTGTGCTATACAGTATAATCTTGTTTATCTATTCTGCATTTTAAAATCCCAGTCTGTCCCTTCCCACCCCCCGCCCTCTTGGCAACCACAAGTTTGTATTCTATGTCTATGAGTCTGTTTCTGTTTTGTTTTATTTATTTATTTTTTAGATTCCTCATATAAGCGATCTCATATGGTATTTTTCTTTCTCTTTCTGGCTTACTTCACTTAGAATGACATTCTCCAGGAACATCCATGTTGCTGCAAATGGCGTTATGTTGTCGGGTTTTGTGGCTGAATAGTATTCCATCGTATAAATATACCACATCTTCTTTATTCAGTCATCTGTTGATGGACATCTAGGCTGCTTCCATATCTTGGCTATTGTAAATAGTGCTGCTATGAACATTGGGGCGCAGGTGTCATTTTGAAGTAGGGTTCCTTCTGGATATATGCCCAGGAGCGGGATTCCTGGGTCATACGGTAAGACTATTCCTAGTCTTTTGAGGAATCTCCATACTGTTTTCCACAGTGGCTTTCCTTGCTTCCGTCTCCCACTCTTAATGATTTAGATGTCTTCTTTTACAATTTTGTGTTTATTCTTTTTGTAATTCATGGCAGTTATCTCCTTTCCAGTTATGAGTTTCTCATTTCTCCTGCTTCTTTTCTATTTAGAGTAGACTTGTCAATATTTCTTTTAGCATGGGTTTAGTGTTGCTAAACTCTTTCAGTTTTTGCTTGTCTGTGATGAAAATTATGTTTTAGAAAGAGCACTCAGTTCTAAGCATTTTCTAAAATCCAGTTCAAATCCATTTGTTATGGTCTACTCCAGAGGTTTTAAATCTGTCTTTTCTCTTTCTTTCTTTTTCTTAAATTTATTTTTTCTTCCCCTCCCTCCCTCTTCTTTTTCCTTTCTTCCCTCTTTCTCTCCTTCTTTCCTTTCTTTTGGACCAAGGGTTCCAAAGGGGAGCTTCAGGTCAGAGTAGGAGGTGTCAGACCTGCAGTGTGCAGGCTCTGGGCTGGGACATCTCCACTTCAATAAGAGCAGTCTGCTTTTATTTGCATAACATTTCTTTTGAAAAATGTTTGAAAACAAAAATTGAGACATGACAATGCAGAATGAGAACAGAAATAAAAAGCTCTTAGAGAACTGGTAACCTTTATTCCCTGCTTTACAACTGCTCTTAGCAAATCTCTAGAGGCTGCTCCATAAATCAAGCTGTGGAGTCAGATCCCCCAGGAGGAGTCACTTGATAATGGGACAGTGATAATGACTGGACAGAGTTCTATCCCTCATCCATCCACCTTTACCACCATTTCCCACTTATATTCCATGACAATAATTATAATAGGGTCTATTGTAGTGACTAAAATCCATTTAAAAATATTTAATTTGAAAGGGAATTTCTAGGAATATTGCTCTAGAAATGGATTTTCTTACATCTGGATTTTAGAGTTTAGGAAATAAGCCTATCTTCTTAAAAAAAAAAAAAAAGATCAAAGCACAAGTTATAAGGATGGGGAGTTAAACTTATTAGAAGACAGGGCAGGTGGGGAGGAGTTTCTGAGACCTAACATGATGCCCATCTGGTATTTCAGCTTCTTTGAGGGTGAAGGTTTAAGGAGAAAAAAAGGTGGAGGCGGGGGCGGGGGGGAGCGGAATTCACAGAGATGGCAATTTCCAATCCAGCAATGGTGAGAACCAGAGGTCCAGACAAAGAAGTGAGTATTCTAACAGTTGGGCTGAGCCAGGTAATGGGACATCTCAATTGGTGCTTGTAAGGTTAGACAGGTGGGCAGGCAATGGCATCTAGAAGGTCCATTAATGGGGTCTTTAGCCAGTAAACTAGTGTTCAGAGACAGAGTTTTTGGTCTTGTGACTAGAAAGACCTTGGCAGGATTTTAGTTCTTTCAAACTTAATTGAGGCATTGGCAACTTGTTGGTGTGGGTACTTAAAATGGAGAATAATCGTATAATCTGGGGCACATGGGAAAACTAGGTCTTTGGATCTTGAGGGCGAGGACCTCATGATCGGAATAGAGAAACCAACAATGGGTGCATTGCACCAGAATGACTCGGGAGCTGGATGGTAAGTACTAGGATCCCACATCAGGGATCATCAAACTGGGAGAATGATTCTAGTGGAGAGCTCATGGGTCAAGATGTGAGGAAAGGCAAAGTTAGGTAAAATGAAGCTGGAGTTGAGTGTTGAGAAAACTAAAAGGTGTGACTTTAGCTCTTTTTTTTTTTTTTCCACAATAGATAATGGTTATACATTCTTGAACCTAAAGACAAAAGCCAAGTAACTATCGGTTGTTTAACTCTGGCAAAAGAATAACTAAATAATTTGAACTCTAAGACATGCAGCCTACTGATAATCTCTGACGAAGACTGTAAACAGAGAAGGGAGTTGCTATAAACATAGCTAGCTGATTCTTTTTGTACATATTTTTAGTTGAATAAACTGACAGTCTTTGGTCATGTCCTTACATTTTATTTTAGAATCCTCTCAGGTGCTAGGGTTGGTGTCTACAGGGATGCATTCCAACTATAGGTTATTGAAAGAGTTGGACTTTTACCTTCATGAAGTCCTGGGAAGACAGCTCAGAGAAGGAGAACTGGGTTATATGAGGAGGGCTTTGAATTTTATTTTCCAGATAATAGTCCTTGGATACAAATCCTTATATTTTTGTCAACATTGAGAGTTCGCTTTACTTTGATGGTATAAACAATTCAAAGTTTACTCTGGGCAATCCTTGGATCCTAGAAATGCCTATATATTTTTGGTATATAGAAATCGCAGCTTTTTAAGACCAGAAGGGACTTTAAAAGTCATCAAAATTAAATTGCTTCACTTTACAATTGAGAACACTGAGGCCTGTAAAAATAATGTGACTTGCTTAACGCTAGGGCATGAAAGGATGGGCCAGGACTAGAAACTATGAAATGGATTTCTAGTCCACTACTATTTCCACTACCATGCTTTTCCTGCCATAGACAACAACCCAAGCTTTTAAAGCAAACAGCTTTATTTATTTACGTATTTGTTAACAACTTTAATCTGAATTTGTTTTAATTTTCAAAGCAATTTATTATTTCCCATGAAAAGTTATAATGGGCATTTCAGTGATGCTGATACTAGTCTGACATGCTCTTCTATACAAGCTCAAAATGTATCCATCGAAATGTATTTTTAATCTTTGACTGGTAGTGATGAGTTCTGTTTATTTTTAAATATATTTAAAAGTATATTTGCTGAGTTCTGTTGAAATGAGATTAAAAAAAAAATTCAATTGTCATGGTGGAAAAAAGACCCCAGGGATTTTTATCTTTTAGGGCAAGCATTTGAGTAATCAATTTGAAAACTCTATTAAATATTTTTTCCTTTATCCAAGAGGCAGACAAGGAAAGGGAATTCTGATCTTTTTTTCATCTTGGTCAAATCCTTGTGCCATTTTCTTCGTGATTTCTGCTATGCATGTGAACTATGATCATATACGAAAATGGTCTGTTTTTAGGTCATGGCTGTGGGCAGAGATTAATTGGTGAAAAATGGGCCTGTTTGTGGGATTTACCACACAGTAAGGTTTCACATCTCCCTGGAAAAATGTGGAATTAGCTTTTTGAGAAATGCAGGCCTGTCATGAGGTTGAAGGGAGAATTTTGGTGGAGGGAAACAGTTCACTAAGGCAGTTATGATTGGTTAGATTCCAGAGCAGTCCCTTTGGTACAGCAAAGTTCTTCCCGCTTTCAAGTCAGTGTTTCCTACATGTAGCTGGTTTCACCAGTAATTCACAGATAGCATCTTACTTGGCTTCTTTCATGGCCAACTGATCCAAACTGGGCAATGGTCTTGGAGAGAACTCCTAATCCTCCTATCCCCGCTCTCTAGAACATGTAGTTACAGTGCAAGAGCCTTCAGTGTGGAAAGAAATTTTCGACAACAGATTTTCTGTTTGTTAAGCGGGATACAGATGTGAACCAGTGGATAGGTTTGGTATGGGTGTGAAGCGGAGGATGGGATGGTAGTTACTCCCTTATGAAGAAGGTTCTTGAGGAAGATAAGCTCGGTAATACCTACTAGGATAATTGCAGAGAGCGCTCCACGTGCATGCTCTCCCTAAAAGCCACTGCAAGGGCCTGCTGCGTGGCCCAAGAATCTACACTGCCGCTGAGGACAGACCTAGCTACAGCGATCAAGGTTTCTTCACCATGACTTTGGCCGTGGCTGGCCCTGACCAGGTCACAGCTTGGCTCGGAAAGTCGGAGGGCCCACCCTAAAGTGGGATGAGGGTAGAGGCGGGACTTGCCGCCTCCCCTGTCAACTCGGTTTCCCTACTAGGCAGTCTCTTCGGGGACCACAAACGCCCTCTTTCCCCAAGCCCCCAGTGGTGACGTGCCGGAGAGTGGCTGGGGTCTGTAACTTACCCCCAAAGGGAACCTGTGCGCCTGGGGTCCCAGGGTGATCGACTTGCCCCCTTCCAGCCGAAAATGACCCCGCTCGTCTCTCCCAGCCCGGGCCCTTTGGGTGGCCGCTGTCGCGCTCTCCCCTGCCCCGGCGCGCTTAGTCATCGGGGGTCCCGGCTCGCGTCCCGGCCGGCGGCCGGCTGGGCAAGAGGCGGCGCCGGTGGCGGCGGGACCGGACGGGGCGCGGGCGCGCGCGGACGGCGGGCGGGGCGCGCGCCCGGCCAGGGCAGCCGCGGGGGAGGAGCGCCCGCCCGCCCGCCGCTCGCGCGCCCAACGGACCAGCCTGGGGCCGTGAGGTAACTGTTGCAGCCCGCGGGAGCTGGGAGGCGACGCCGAGGCTCCAGTCCCGAGAAGTGTCTGAGGGAAAAGGAGGGGGTCCGGGGGCAGCGGTCCCGGAGAGAAGCCCCTTCCGCCCCTCTCCTCAGCCAGCATGTCCCGGACCCCGCTACTCCTCTGCCGGCGCGGCGGGGACCCCGGGCCGCGGCGGCGGGCGCAGCCCTGACGCGCTGCCTAGCCAGGGGGTGCCTCCAGCGTGGGGGCCAGTAGGGAGGGAGCGCGAGAGGCCGCTGCGATCCGAGCGGGGCGTGCCGAGCCCCCGCGGCCACCCCAGGTCCGGGCCATGAGGAGGGACGAGAGAGACGCCAAAGCCATGCGGTACCCGCAGCCGCCGGACGAGGCCGGCTCGCCCCCCGAGAGTCTGAGGAACGGATACGTAAAGGGCTGCGTGAGCCCCCTGCGGCAGGACCCTCCGCGCGGCTTCTTCTTCCACCTCTGCCGCTTCTGCAACTTGGAGTTGCTGCTGCCGCCGCCGGCCTCCCCCCAGCAGCCGGGGCGCGGCTCTCCCTTCTCCCGGGCGCGCCTCTCGCTGGGCGCCCTGGCCGCCTTTGTCCTCGCCCTGCTGCTCGGCTCGGGGCCCGAAGGCTGGGCTGCCGGGGCGGCCCGACTGCAGACCCTGCTGAGCGTCTGCTCGCACAGCCTCAGCCCCCTCTTCAGCATCGCCTGTGCCTTCTTCTTCTTCACCTGCTTCCTGAACCGGACCAAGCGGGGCCCCGGGCCGGGCAGGAGCGGCGGCGGCGGCTCCTGGTGGCTGCTGGCGCTGCCCGCCTGCTGTTACCTAGGGGACTTCTTGGTGGGGCAGTGGGGGTCTTGGCCTTGGGGGGACGGAGACTCAGGGGCGCTGGCCTCGCGCACACCCCCGGCAGTGGCAGGCAGGTTGTTCTTGGTGCTGAGCTGCGTGGGCTTGCTGACGCTCGCGCAGCCGGGGAGGCTCCGACACAGCATCCCGGTGCTGCTCTTCTCCAGCTTCGTCTGGTGGGTCTCCTTCACCAGCCTTGGGGCGCTGCCTTCTGTCCTCCGTCCTCTGCTGTCCTGCCTGGTGGGGGGCGTCGGCTGCCTGCTGGCCCTGGGGTTGGATCACTTCTTTCAAATCAGGGAAGCTCCCCATCATCCTCGGTTGTCCAGTACCGCGGAAGATAAAGTGCCTGTGATTAGACCCCGAAGGAGGTCCAGCTGCGTGTCGTTTGGAGAAACTTCAGCCAGTTACTCTGGCAGTTGCAAAATGTTCAGGAGACCTTCATTGCCTTGCATTTCGAGAGAACAGGTATGTTACCAGAAGACAAGGTTTGGTAAGGAAGGGAGTGCTGTTTTATCGCTTCAGTTGAGATGATTTACTGTTTGAAAGCATGTTAACTTCCAGGGTGGGGAAAAAAAAAGTTTTATTCTGGAAAGAATTCTTAAAATACAGGAGGCTTTTAAAAAAACTTTTTAAAGAGTTTGTGCAATTTATGCGTTCTCAGAAGAATGAGGTGAATTATTTGAAGTTTAGTAGATTGACTATTCCCACTTTGGCACTGTCTGATGTGTATCTTTCTGGTGCCATTTATGTTGCTGTTTCAGTGATGTCTCAGCTAAGATAACATACATGAATTTTAATCAGTGTGCTTTCATTATTCTTGATAATTGAGAGGACAAATCTGAGATCTTGAAAAGAAAACAGTGATGAGTTTTTGGAACGGAACTTGTTAATTTAGATGAAAAGACTGTTTGGAATAATTTTAAGAGATTTCTCCCCTCATCCTCCACCCCAAATTTCAGCAGCGTAGGCTAATATAATCCTTTACAGACTAACTCGTGGTCCTGTGTGTTTGTCGCATAATTAGGAGAATGTTGTAACAATTTAACCTTTAAACTTAGTAATGCTTGGAAATATGCCAAAAACATTTACAATTTCTTTTCCTGTGGGTTTACATGTTTTTGTTTTATAAAGGAATTGAAATCATCATCAGGGAAAGCATTTGTATCTTTATATAGCCTAGGGAACTCTTACCTGTTCTACATCAGGAAGAAACTCCCCAAGTATAGCTACTATTTCACTGAGCATTTACTAAGGGCAAAATGCTTTATGTATATGATCTTAAATCTTCACAAGAACCCTATATGGTAGGTGACATTAACCTCAATTCAGAGATGAGCAAATTGAGAGTTATAGAGATTACCCAACTTCACACTTCTAGTAAGTGGCAGTGCTGGGATTTGAACATAGATTTTTCAGTTTTCAGTGCTGTTTTCTAGGCACTTAAAAGGATGAGTTGTAGAGATTTTGCTTAATTAGGAGAGTAGGGAGACTATACCACTGGTTTTCAGACCTTTTGATTAGTGATATGTTTTACATTGGGCACCCAATATATTTGAAACAGAAGTTCCTTATTCTTACTACACCTGTTGTTCTTTGCTCTTCAATATAATCTACAAGCCACTACACTGATTTTGTGGCATGTTTAACGGTGATCTGTAGTGTTCAGGGAGACAGCACCTTGCTTCCTGAAAAGTGTTTTCAGAGGCCGCTTTTGTGGTCAGTAGTTATTTGGCCAAAAGCTTGGAAAAATTGTTCAAAAAGTGTAATACCTTTTGTTTTCTCAGTTTACTGCTAGTGATAATAGACAACGGTTAGAAAAATGTGTATCATGAGGAAAATTGTCATGAGAAGATTCACTGTAGAGCAAAAATGTATCAGCTATTTTTATAGACTGTACTAGCATTTGACTGTGAATAGATTGTATTTTTAACCCTGGAAAAGTGTTTTAGCACAGTTTCATCACACTTGTAGACAATTTTCCTGAGCTTAACAGCATTACAGTTTAGCATAACTTAATTGTAACTCGTTGGCCTAGTGAATTACGGCTGTTGTCTTATAAATTGAAAATTTCTGGTCTTCTTAATCCTGGTCTGGTGCTCTATGACATTAACCTTTTTTCAACTGTTAACTAGGTGCGGCATTGTTATGCCAGGTAGCTTTGTTTGTTTCTGTATTAGGGAAAATAACATTTCTGCTTTTAAAAAGGGCATATTTTATCAGTGCAGAAAACCCTTATTCACATTCTACTGTGAATAAGAACTTTTTTTGGCAGAGGGGCTTCAGGAGTTTATTCATGGTTAGTTAATGTTCAGTATCATAATATAATACACTTTGGCATTACTGGAAATTACTAGATATTTTTAACTTGGCAGACATTGTAATAAAATTTACTTATGCTTTTTCATGAAGTTTAACAGCAGATCTGTGGTTTTGTTTGTGTGTATCCTAAGTGAAAGAAAGGAATAGAAAATCGGTACTTTTATGGAAGTACAAAGATCAAGATATTTTCTGATTTTCAAAGTGCTAAACTTTGTATGAGATAATTGTAAAAGTCACTCTCGTTTCAGAAAGTGAAGGGAGACAAACGGTTTTAGGTAGAGGCTAATATAGGGGAAAATGTCCTGGATACATAGAGGTTCCAGGGAAAAGGCTTGGCTTTATTATCATACTGGAAAAGTTGGTGAGCCTTTTGGAGAGTCTCAGCATCCTGTCAAGTCAGGGGATCCAGTAGATGAATTCTATAATAGCTTCCAATTCTAGAATTCATTTCTTTTAGTTAGTTTACACTTTCTGTAAGGTATAAATAAAAGTATGAGTAAAACTTCACAAGTTAGTAGATCTCAAAGTTTTACTTAAATATTTAATATTGATACTGCTAGCCTATATTTTCCAAGGTGTGATAGTTGGAAAATATGAACAAATATTCTGTATTTTTTTTTAAGAGAGAGAACTTTTCTTTTAACAAGTATATGTGGGCATTCATTTTTGGATTGATAAAATTGTTACATTTTCATTTCCTTAAGAATTCAAGTATTTTTATTAAACTCTTTGAAAAATAGTTGAAAACTCAAATCAGTGTAAACATTTTTAATTGTGTGAGAGAGGATTTAAAGTAATTTTTAACATTTGGGATGTTATGTTAGATACTACATTGAAAAATAATGGCACATATTTGTAAAACATTGAATTAGATTTAAAGTTTAGTTACTGCTGGCTGTGTTCTACCTTGATGAGTTAATGAAAAGATGCACTAAGTTTGTAGTATAATTGCCAGGAGTCAGCTGAAACTAATAGGAAGTAAAAAAAAAAAATTTTTTTTTTTAGTTGTCTCCATAAGATGCCTTGGCCAGAATTTAACAAACTGTATTTCTATGCCATTTTAATTCAGTATTTTACAATGTCGTTTTCAGCTTTCAACCAGATCATTTGGTGTGTGATAGACTAGGTAAATACGAGGTTTTGAAAAACATAAGTCTATGTGTGAGATATTTTTCTATACCTAAAATGCTGAGTGCTTTCTAAATGGTTAGGTAAATATTTAAAAACTCTGTGGCCTTAAAACCCATAAATATTATTTAAAGTGTTAATTTTATTTGAAAAAAGTATACACATGTAGTATGAAGGCTTTTAAAAAAGATTTTAAAATTTAGGTAATCATTTATCCCCCTAAGGAATTTGCAAGGCATAATAAATTTTTTAAGGAATATTGTGGTATTTGTCAGATTTAATGAGTGTTTTATTCTAATTTCAGGTTAATATTTTGTAGTAAAACATCAGCCTACGTAATATTTTTATGCTTTATTTTGTAAATATTACATGCACCCTGCCATCAGTTATCTTTCAAAAACACAGATTTGATCCAATCACTTGCTGTGTTTTAAAAATCTCTTATTGCCTTTCATTGTGCACAGAATAAAGTTCATGCCCTTGACTCTTGCTTGCGAAGTCCTAATAACCTACTCTTAGCCTTTTTTTTTTTTTTTAAAGCCATTATAACTTACGGAACACCCTCCTCCTGCATCCATCCATGGCTCTAGCTATTTGAGGACTGCTTATGTTTATTGACATGTAGATTTTTTTTTGCTTTTGCTTTTATCATTCACACTGGTTGAAATTTCCTTTAAGAAACGTGTAAGACTAAGAATTATTTAGTGATGCTCAAATTAATGTACAAGCTAAGAACAAAACTCCATTATAGCAGAGTTGACCATATATAAAAATAAAAGGTGACAAATCCTGTGAAGCGGTGATGTGATGATGTGTGATAGAATATTTTCATTATACCGCATAAAACAGCAACATCTCCATAGTTTGTTTTCCCACCCTGAGTGGAAGGTAAATAGGGCCAACCATAAGTAAAACTTTGGTTTTAGTAAAATGTAGTGAAGTTTGTTTTCATTGTCCTCTGACTTTTTAATCCTCTCAGTAGTGGGCCCGTCTTTGATTCTATTTCCTTTTTCCCCTTCAGTTACAAAGTCAGCCAGTTTCCGCAGCCCATTCTCCTGCCAGTCTTATATCCCACCCAAAGCAGGAAGAATCTATACTTGCTGCAAAAGTTTATTTCAACATAAATACATTTGTATAGATATAAAAGAGATTTGGAGTTTATCTAACTGAAATGTACCCATTTTATAGAAAGGAAAGCAATTCAACTCCAGAGAAAGAAAAATATTGTCTCTAGGTTATGCCATGAGATATTGGGATACAGGGGCTAGAACCTAGGTCTTAACTCCTAGTTCACCTATAGTTTGCTTAAGGAGCACATGCACTTGCAGTCATAGTTTCTCAAGGCTGTTCTTAATTTGCCAGCTATCTCCAATTATGTGATTAATAATGTCCCAGGGTAAAGGAGTTTGAGGAAAGAGGTGGGAGAGAGAGGGGAGTGAGAGATAGGAGGTACTCTTGAAATCACATAGTTCACGATGACCTTGAAGATAAACTTGGTACCTGATATCGTTATTCCAGGGTGACCTGTCAGGATGCAGCTGGTCTCAAACTCAAGTGCCTTCAGAGGCCAGCCACAAAGTATATTTATGTTGTATGTTGAGGAAGGAGGGGGTGGGGTAGAATGGAAGTGAACAGACTGTTGCCTACTTTGCCTGAGGGCTTTCAGTTTAAACAAAACAAACTGAACAACCATGTTAGCCAAGCAAAACTTTAGTAGAGCTGGGTTCTGTCTGTGGGTAGTTTCTGACAGTTTATTACATTGTTCACCTTATTATTTACAGGCTGATTCATGTTTATTTAAGAGACTATTAGAAGTCTGTTCTTCGAACTTGGGGAACAGGAGTGTATTTCCCATTTTTTCTTTTACGACCTAGAATTTTTCCTCTGGTATTGATTTACCTGGAATTTATCTTATCTTTATAGATTTTCCCTCCTCCATCAGATACAGTACATTGTTTGGTTGCTTCCTTACATTTCGTACAACTTGCTTTCAGCATGTTTTAAGTTTATTTAGCATTTAAATTTGTTAATGAGGAATGCCATACATAAAAGACTATACATATGTATATTTTTATATGGTTTAAGGAAGAAAATGAAAAAAGAAAAGAGCCAAGTACTTATTACTCATTTCTTTTGTGTAACCTCTTTTTCATCTTCTCTCTGCCTCAGAGGCAACACATCTATCTAAATTTCTTTCTTTCTCTCCTTCTCTTCTTTCTTTCTCTCCTTCTTTTCTTTCTCTCCTTCTTTTCTTTCTCTCCTTCTTTTCTTTCTTTCCTTCTTTTCTTTCTTTCTTTCCTTCTTTCTTTCTTTCTTTCTTTCTTTCTTTCTTCCTTTCTTTCCTTTCTTTCCTTTCTTTCTTTCCTTTCTTTCCTTTCTTTCTTTCCTTTCTTTCTTTCCTTTCTTTCTTTCTTTCTCACTTATCATTATAACTCCCCTGAATGTATTACTAAATATCTAAATAATATGTTGTCAGTATTGCCTGCTTTTGAACTTTAAGTAAATAGAATCTTGCTGTATGAATTCTTCTGTAAGTTTTTTTTGCTTGACATTTGAGTCACCTATGTTGATATGGATAGATGTAGTTCATTTTTCAGTGCTGTATAGTGTTTCATTGTATGGCCATAATGACATGTGTCCATTCCACTGTTCATGGACCCCTGGGTAGTTTTCAGTTGTTTGCTGTTATGAACAGTGCTATGAATTTTTTTGTGTCCCCTAGCTGCATGCATGCATCTAGAAGTAGGATTCTGAGTTGCAAGTTATGTTTGAATTCAACTTTACTATGTATGGTAGACAGAATGAAGGTACCACAAAGATGTCCATGTTCTAATCTCTGGAATTTATGTATATGTTACCTTATGTGGCAAAGGAGACTTTGCAAATGGGATTAAGTTAAGGACCTTGAGATGGGGAGATTATCCAACATTATCTAAGTAGACCGAGTATAATCATAAGGATCCTGAAAAAGTAAAAGAGGGAGACAGAAGAGATCAGAGGAAAAAAAATGACAGTGGAGGTAGGGTTGGAGTAATATAATATGAGAAAGATTGACTCAGTCCATCTTTGGCTTTGACAATGGGAGAAGGCCAGGAGCCAATGAAAGCAGGTGGTCTCTAGAAGCTGGAAAAGACTAGGAAATGGATTTTTTCCCTAGAGCCCCCAGAAAGTAATAAAGCCCTTCTAACACCTTGATTTACCTCAGTGAGACCTGTGCCAGACTTCTGACCCACAGAACTGTAAGGTAATAAATGTGTGTTGTTTTTATACAGCTGAGTTAGTAGTAATTTGTTACAGGAATGTACTAGTTTGCATTAACTGCTCTAACAGTTTGCATGGGTTGCTGTGACAAAGTACCACAAACTGTGTGGCTTGAACAACAGAAATTCATTGTCTCACAGTTCTGGAGTCTAGACGCTTAAGATCAGTTGTTTCTCAAGTAACCTTTAGTTCAAAATAATCAATTTGCCAAAGTGGCATATTCTTGTGTGGCATATTCTGCTCTCCTTTGGTAGGAATCCCAAGAGGTAAGCAGACACTAAAACCAGCTTTCACTTTAACATTTCTGACCATCCTTAGAGACCTTGAACTTTTACTCCTGTTAGGTATGGCTAGGCTCAAGAGATAAAAACTAGGGTCTGTCCAGAGTCATCAATCTGATAGAAAAACTGCATAAACTGAGACATTAAACTTTTACTCCTCCATTGTAAGGGTAAGTGAGAAGCAAATATAGCCCTGAAGTCAGGATGCCTATCTTGACCTTGGCACGGGAGTTGGGGGAGAAATAAAATAAATCTCCCCTGGGAATGTATAACTGCAAGAGGGTCCTCATATAGGTTTTTTAATAATTGTAATAAAATATATGTAACATAAAATTTACCATATTAACCATTTTAAGTGTACAGTTCAGTGGCATTAAATTGTTGTACAGCTATCCCCACCATCATCTCTAGAACTTTATCTTCCCAAATTGAAACTTTATAACCATTAAATGGTAATTCCGTTCCCCTTTTGCCCAGTTACTGGTAACTGCCTTTCTACATGCTGTTTCTATGAATTGGACTACTTTAGATACCTAATGCAAGTGGAATCATACAGTATTTATCTTCTTGTGACTAACTTATTTAACTTAGCAGAATCATCTTTGGAATTTTGATAGAAATTGAGTTGAATCCGTAGACTGAGTAGTATTGACATCTTAACACCAGCAAGTCATATAATCCATTAACATGGGATGTCTTTTTATTTGTGTTTTAACTTCTTTCAGTTTTGTAGTTTTCAGTGTACGTACACTCTTTGTTTTAGTATATTCCTAAGTATTCTTTTTGATTCTAGTGTAAATGGAATTATTTCTTAATTTCATTTTTTAATATTTCATTGTTAGTGTTTGGAAATGCACCTGATTTATATGTGTTGATTTTGTGTTCCGCAGCTTTCCTGAATCTGTCTGTTCTAACATTTTTTTTTGTGTAGAATCTTCAGGGTCCTCATTTAATTAAATTTTTTTAAAAATTAAGACTTATTTAAGAGCAATTTAAAGTTCATAGCAAAACTGAGGGTAAGGTACAGATTTCCCATGTACAGTTTGCCCCCACATGGCCATAGCCTGTTCCATTATCAACATCCTCCACCAAACATTTGTTATGATTGTTGAACCTACATTGATACCTCATAATCATCCAAAGGGCTTAGTTTACATTAAGTTTCACTCTTGGTGTTGTACATTCTATGGGTTTAGACAAATGTATAATGACATGTATCACATCATTATGGAAAATACATACAAGGTATTTTCACTGTCCTGAAAATCCTCTGTGTTCTGCATATTCATCTCTTACTTTATCCCTGCTCTTGGCAGCCACTAATGTTTTTACTTTCTCCATAATTGTGCCTTTTCTAGAATGTCATATAATTGGAATCATAGAGTACTAGTGTAGTTTTTTATCTGAACTAATGCTACATATGTGGGCTTACAAATGTAAGTGGTTCCAGGTGACTGTTAGAAGTAAATTCAAATTCTTTAAGGCCTCAGATAATTCCCACAGATAAAATTCCAAGGAAATTGAGCGGTGCATGGCCAAAAATCCACAAAACTTACAAGGAAGTAAGGCACTACGAGTAAGAACCTTCAGAAAAAAGTATACAGCGAAAGAAACACCCACAAGGCTTCAGAGCTTACAGTGATCATATATCAGATATTAAAACATTTTTAATATGCTTAAAGAAATGAAATAAGAAGCATGGGAAAATGACTGGGGAACAGAGGATTAAAAGAATAATTGTATAGATTTGAAACACAGAATTTCCAAAGATGAAAAATAGCCACAAACTTAAAACCTGGTGCACATATTAAATAACAGTTGAGAGACAGAATCTGCAAACCAGAAGATAGAACCAAAAATTTTGTCTATGATGTTTTTCAGAGAGAAGAGATGGAACTTAAAGAGAGATTGAAGAAGTTGGAGAATAAAGAAAAAGGTTTAACATGAATTTAACTGAAGTTCCAAAAGGAGATAATAAAGGGGAGAACAGGCAATATTTGAGGAGATAAGGACTGTAAAATAGAACTTTATAGAACTGATGAAAAATACCAACTGACATCCAGAAAGCCCACTGAATCCCATGCAGAATAAATAGAAAGAAATCCACCCTTAGACACATCATTGCAAAATTCAGAACAGACGCACAAAAGAGAAGTACTAAAAAAGAAGGCAGAGAGAAAGTTACCTACCAAAAAGCAAACACCCATTATACTGAAAGGTGACTTATTAACAGTGAGAGTAAGAGCCAGAAGACAGTAGGCTGTCGTTCTGCATGGTGGTGAGGGAAAGTAACTGTCAAACTAAAAACAAATGCCTAGCAAAATTATCTTTCTAGAAAGCAGATTAAAATCATTTCATACCAGCAAAAACAGAGTTTTTTTTTTAACCAGCAGAAGTACATATACTTTAGGCAGAAGGAAGAACTGAAATCAAGAAGGAATGCTAATAATAAATATATAGGTAAAATTAAGTAGCCTTGATGTTATGAAACATTGCTAACAGTGCCTAATTTGTGAGGGAAGAACAAGCCTGAACTAAAACTGGAAAAAAAAGGAGCATTTACCTTGGAAGGAAAAATTGGAATAGTGAGACGACATGAGAATCTTCTCTCTGCTGTGAGAATAGTGGGAGTGCAGAGCCAGAGGGGTATGAATGTTTTCATATGAAGAAAGAGAGGTATGAAGATGTTTCAAGTCTGGGTGTCTGAAAGGTTGGTGGTCTCGTTAGCCAACATAGGGAATATGGGTACAGGACCGTGTTTGGGAGAAATGACTAAGAGCTTGCTTTTATTGGTTAATTTATGTTTTCTCATGTGCATGCTTGCTATCTCTAAATGGGATGCAACTCCCTGAGAAAAAGGATCAAACATTTCTGTTTTGTATTTCTCATAGTACATTTTGAAGTTAACAATGGTTATCATTGTATTTATTCTCATTGTCATTTCTTATAACAGTTCCATGTTGACCTTGAGAGAAGGAAAGAACTCTAGGTGGAGATGGGTCCCAGTTCCCTGCTGTCTTTGGTATTCTTGTTAACAGTAAGCTGTGTTACACATAGTGAAGCCAGACTGCTTGAGTTTAAACGGCATCTCTGCCACTGATAGGATATTGGGCAAGTTGTTTAACTTCTCTGTGCCTCAGTTTCCCCAGGTATAAACAGGAGGTAAAAACAGCGTCTGTCTCACTGATGTGAGATGCTATTGTGAGGATTAAATGAGTTAATAGCCTATAAAGTTCTTGAAACAATGTCCGGCACCTGGCAAGGTTGTCATGCAATGTTGGTGTTATAAATAGCTAAAATTTTCATCCTTGTATGCCTTGGCACTTAATACCAAATTACTCTAAAATCAATGGTAAGGTTAACTGAAATTTAGATATTTTAAACAATCCCTTTTTATTGTCCCGAAACTTTTCTTGTAACCTGTATTGAGTTTAAAAAAAAAACAAAAACAAAAGCTGTGTGTAAGGGATTATATGGGGGAAATTCAGCAATTATTCAGTATTAGAACAACAAAGAAAAGATGCAAGTGATGATTCTAAAAGCTATTGAAAGAAGTAATTGGGATTTCTTATCTTTTGAAGTTTCAGAGTTAAAGATTAAGAGCCTTTGGTCTATCAGATGAAGAATTTGTCGGCTAACACAACCATAACTTACTGTCCCTTAAACTTCTGTTCCAGTTTGTCACTTTGGGGTTGGAGATACACTGGAACTTCAAACAAATGCCCTCATTCATAATTCCTGCTCCATAGTTCACTGTCTGCTAAGCATGTTGACAGTTACGCAGCCCCACCCCAGGGCTGATAAGAGGGAGGCTAGAGAAGAGGGAACAGAAGGAAGAGAAACAGTATGTAAAAAAGTGACTCCTCTAACCCTCTTTCCCACTCCAGTCACCTTTAGGCACCACACTTTACTGCTTCTTCAACTTAACACTTTGTTCCACTTTTTAGATAAAGTTCCCTGAAGACCTTCTACTAGTTGAGTGGTAACAGTTTTAAAGCCGACAAAAGTAATTATGGATGTGAATTTTTACATATATGGAGAAATATTTTTCCTTAGGGAGAAAATAACTACATATACATTGGTAAACACCAATATTTATTATAAGTCATTTTATAGTTTGCTTTTGTTGTAAGTTAAGCACCATATAAAATTGGCTTTACTATCTGGAAATTCATTCCCTCAGCAGACATCACTAAGGCGGACGTTCTGCTGGGAGCTGTGAGGGCCATGGTGAAGAATCATGTACGGCTATTATACCTAGGAGCTTATTATAAGATAAAAGTAAAGATTTTATTTTAAATGAGAAGATGTGATATTGTAGTGTCTGAGGGGGCTCAGTAAGTAACACCCACATTCCTTCCCCAAATTCTGAACAAACTGAGAAAAGAGTGACAGATGAGAGATCAGAATGCCACCCTTATTCCTGATAAAGCTCATGTTGGAGGATGTGGCTTATATATGCAGGAAGTTTTGCTTTCTAATAAGGAAGCCCGGAGTTAAATAGACATACCTGGTCAGAGGCCAGACAGGGCCAGGAACATCCTCCCTTTGCTAGGAGAGCCTTTCCATGGAGGAGCTCTGGGGAGCTGCTTCCAGGTAGCAGATGGGCTCCCACAAGCAAAAGCAACAGGTAGAATTATGCTTATGTAATTCTTTAGCCTAAACTACCAATCATGTAAGTCACTATTTCCCTTCTAGGAGAAAAATAGTGAGGGGGTAGAGAGGCCAGAAGGTTTAGAGAAAATTCTTCCTTGTAGAAACTGTAGGATTAAGGAAAAGGCATTGCCTTTCAACATGAAAGCAGAAAAAGCCACTTGTTAATCCTGACACCATTTACGCAACAAATATTTTAAAGTTTGTATGTCTTTGTTTTTGCTACTGTAGTTTCTACGTAGTTGCAGGGACTGTACTTAATTTTAAAACTAAGGCTAGATTCTACCTTTGTTCATTTCTTTTTCCTCTCTACAAAATTGAGTCACTTCTCGGTGTGCATCCACTGTTGCTCTTAACACTTAATATATTTGTGTTCATAGGTCTTTTGTAACCTCTTTGTGTTCTTTAAATGCAGAGATAGTTTCTTATTCACTTATGTATCCCTCATGCTTGGCAATGAACCAAGTAATTCATTGAATTGAATTATTGCATTAAATGCTGTTCTTTTTATTGCTTAACATGGCATTTTTTCCTAGTTGCTGTATAATGCTCATAATTCCATCATTGAAGATAACACGAGGCACAGGATGCCTAAAGAATACGTTCTTGAAATTACAGAACCCAGCAGTAATCTAACCTAGCAGGGGAAGATCCCTTTAGGTGAATGATAGCATTTATAGGTGAAGTTTAGAAGAATATTCAAAATTGGGAGAATGGCGACTAATGCAGGACCTTAAAAAAAAAGGTGAGATACAATGATGATTTGAAGTGATACTGTAATGGTTCAGTAGTGTTATAAACTACCTTGATGTTACTTTTTCAGATATGGCTTACCAAAAAGTGCTTAAGATTTGGTTAAAAATTCCTTGGTGTTTGAATGGCTCTTAGTTAACCAGAGTTGATAAATGAACACTTTCAATACTTAGATTCACGTTAAAAAATTTTCTAGGGAGAACTTTGCATTTTTAATACAACTGCTAATTTTTATAGTTTGCCAAGGAAGAAGGTGGTAGTAAATTGTTAGTCATAATTATCTAGCAAACTCCAGAAATGTGATTATTTTAAATTAAATAATCTTCTGAGTGTAATTTTAACTTACACGTCAAAAATTTCATTACAGATATTAATTATTAGTGATATCACTTGTATTTACCTGATAGTGAGTTTATACCATTGCTTTAAGCCCCAATCCCAAAGAATCATCTGAAAAAAAAAAATTCACTTAGTTGCAGACTAGAAATAAAGTACATTTTTGTCAGGTAATGAAGGTTTATCTTTTTACAAGTAATACCATTTTAGTGCAAGTATTCTTGCCATGACTTTCTCATGTTTACCCTTGTTTCTGCTTACTGAATAGATCTTGATGAAGATATTATTTCCCTGATGAGTAGGGCTTGTCGTTTTAAATACTGTTTCTCTTATTGTGCCATGGTACAATGAGGCCGTAAGTGGTTTATAAAGTTTCCTTACCATATACTAAATGGTCTCAAACTTCTTACTATCTTGAATTTTTACCTACTCTTTAGTAGTTATTTTGCTTGCTTCTTGCTGTTAGCTGTTATTTCTTAGTTATTAATCTTTAACAAACATCTCCCCCATCCCTGCATCTTCTCAGTTTGTTACTGATTATCAACAGTAGGTCAGGAAACTAGTTAACCAAGCTAATTGGAATTGGCTGTAAAAATAAGGAAGAAAAAGCCTGAAGGTCTTTCTCATGCATAAAGTTTGTGGACTTTGAAACATCTGTTTTGACTGTGCAGAGACCTTCTTTGCTTATTTTGATAAGCAATCTCTGGATAAATGAAGTGTTAGCCATATTGATTGAACATGAGCAGCCAAATATAGATTTATTTTTCCTTTTCTTTTTTTGTGAGATATACTGTATGTGCCATAAAGTGAGCAAATGTTAGATGTACAGCTCTGCACATTTTTACAGATGTATATACCCATATATTTAGCATTCAGATCAAAATAAGGAACATTTCCAGTACCCTAGCTGGCTCTCTCATGTTCTCTCCCAGTTAATAGTCTGCATCCAGAAATGTCCACCATTCTGACCTTTATCCTAATAGATTAGTTTTGCCTGTTTTTGGATCTTTATAGAGACTGAAATTTGAGTTTTATATCATTTTCTTATAAAGTGTTGTCCTTTTGATTTTTTTAGAGTTATTTTTTTCCCCATTTATTCTTGAAACATTTAATGCTTGCTATAGGCAAGAAATTAATGATTTGGGAGATTCAAAGATGAATAAAACATATTTTGTCATCAAGACACTTGGAGTCTAGTACAAGAAAACAAATAAGTGCTGTAAAGAGGGTATATTCAAAGTACACGGAAGGCCTAGGGAAAGAGTGGTGCTGTGTCAGTGAGGATCCTGGCAGAAAATAGATGATATGCTCAAATGGTCAACTTGGGAGAGCTTAATGTAGGGGTGTTTATAAAAGTGTGAGAAGAGTTAAGGGAAACCGACATGGGAGGACGAAGTATCTGGTGAGCAACAATAAATAGCCATTATATCCCTTAGACATATAAAGGCAGAGATAGGAGGTTATAGTCAAGACCTAGAGGTTAGCTGCATGGAGGTCTGTTTGAACAGAAGCTTTGGCTTCTGGTAGAGGGAGATTACTAACTAGAGGTGACATTACTTGAGAGCTGGGGTAGTCATTACTCCAGGCTCACTCTCTTCCTGTCTCCATTGGCTAAATTCACCCAAAAGACAGGGCAAAGGAGACTGTTGATACAGTCTATTCAGTACAGCCTTCTGAGAACACAGAACAGAGTGGAGAAAATTGGAGAATGGATCTAGAGTGGCAAATGAAATACACCCCAGCACAACTGGCTTTTTAAAAACACAGATGATGCCATTCTCTGCAGACATGGGGGAATAGCTACTTAGGAAGAGAAAATCATGTAAGCAGAGGTAGAGGAATAATGAAATAAAAAGTTTGCTCAGAAAATGGAAAGTATTTCAGTTTGGAGTGTGTGAACAAAGAGGAATAATAGGCCATAAAAATGGAAAGATGGATAATATTTGCGAAGAGAAATGTTAAGTTTTACACTGCTTTTCTTCTTATTTACTATTAAGTCTAGCAGTATATCATGGCTCTTATAAATGCATGAGAATCAGTATGGCCTTCATCATTGGGTATAGGATATTGGGTCAAGTTCTATGCCTTAGCATTGCTGAGTGTTCTGTACATAGTGACACAGAGCAGATAATAGAAAGAGCAAGAGTTATTTAGAGAGTGAGGCTTACAGTTAAGAATGTAGGCTCTGGAGTTGGACTATCTGTGTTTGTATTCTGGCTCCAGAATTCACTTTCCAGCATCATGACCTAGGCACATTACCTAATCCAGGCCTCAGTTTTCTCATTAGTAAAATAGCATAATCATAGTAATTTTATCATAGTGTTGTTGCGAGGATGAAATGAGTGATTCATATGAAGTACTTAGCCCAGAGCCCAGCAGGCATTGTCAAGAAACATTAACTATCTTTTTTTAAAATTACATTTAGGAAGATACAGTTGTCTTCAAATATTTGAAAGCCTGCCATATGAAATAGGGATTAAACTTCCTATTTTCATGAGAATTTCTGAGGTTAGAACTGAGATTAATGTGTATAAATAACAAATAGGCAGCCTTTTGATTAATATGAGAAAATCTTTTGATCACTTATAGTTGTTTGGATCAGAACTGATTAGCTCATGAGATAATGATTTGCATGCCAGGGGAAGTGTTCAAGAGAAGACTGGGGGTGTTTGAAAGTGTATTCATGCACTATGAAAACACAACAAAACTAGATAAAATCTTCAGGATACTTCCCAACTGTAACTTTATTCTCCAAGTCTGTGGCAATTGAAGCACTGGATAAGCCATGTTAATTTCCTTTTCCCCTTCTCTGTTTATTCCTCTTGACAAGGTCAATCCCTCCTGCCCCCACTCACTTCTCCTTAATCCAGCTTAAATGTCATCTTTATTTAACAGTATTTATTTAGCACATACATATGTGCCAGGTTTTGTTATAGATACTGTGATTAGTACTGTGAACAAGACACATATGGTTTTTGCTCTAATGCAGCCTTAAAAAAATTCTGTCACAGGTAAATAGAAAATAAAAGTACAGTCAAATAACTTCAGGTAGCTAAGTTCTGTGATGCATGAAGAAAGTAAAACAGAATACTGGTCCTGAGTGGTGGAGGGAGAGCTTCAGGTAAGGTGGTCAGGAAAAGCCTCTCTGAAGAGATGTTTTAACTGACACATGAATGTTGAGAAGGAGCTGGTCATGTAAGATCTGGGGGAAGAACATTCCAGGCAAAAGGACTAGCAAAGGCAAATCCTGGTGGTGGGAAAGACCCTGGCATTCTTGGGGGCTGGAAAGAGAGCTGGATGGTTGGAGAGTGGTAGGAGATATAAGAAGCGTGTGGATCACATAGGGCCTTATAGACCACATTAACACTTGCGTTTCTTTCTAACTACATTCTAATGGGAAGACATGAGAAAATTTCATGATATAATTTATGTTTTAAAAAGATTGTTCTGACTTTTTTGTGGGCTATTGGTAGAGAGTAGCTAGAGTGAAAGCAGAAAGATGGGTGGGTGGCTGTTGCAGTCGTCCAAGTGAAAGAGAACTGGCTTGGACTCTCTCAGTGGACTTTCTTTCCCCACTCTTGACCCCTCTTTGATCCCCTGGATAGAAGGTCCTTTTTAAAATATTTGTAATCTTTTACATACACTACTGTTAAAGTACCTTTAGTTAGGTATGTGATTGCCTTCCTCTTTAGATGCTGATTTCCTTTAGCATTGGGGCAATGTCCTTTCCCTCTTCTGCATTCCTTATCGTCAGTGCTGTGGGTAGCACTGTAGCACTGTTACTAATGTAGCACTTAATAAATGTCTATTAAGTGAATTCATAGATGCTCTTTATTAGGTTGGGAAAGTTCTCTTCTGTTCTTAGTTTGCTGAAAGTTGAATGTTGTCAAATGCGTTTTCTGCATCAAGTGATATGATCATTTAGTATGTCTTTTTTTTCTTTAGACTGTTAATATGGTGGATTACATTGGTTGTTTTTTGAATATTGTACCAGTTTTTGCATCGCAGGGATAAGTCTCATTTGGTTGTAGTATATTGTTCTTATATGCTGCTGGATTTGATTTGTTAATATTTTGAGGATTTCTGCATCTGTGTTCATAAGGGATATAGGTCTGTAGGCTTTTTTTTTGTACAGTTTTTTGTCTGGTTTTGGTATCAGGGCAATGGTGTTCCCAGTATGAGTTGGGAAGTGTTCCTTTTTCTATTTTCAGAAGAGAATGTGTAGAATTAGTATATGAATTTATTCTTTAAATGTTTGATAGAATTTACCAGTGATATCATCTGGGACTAGAAATTCCTATTTTCTCTTTGCAAAGTTTTAAACTGTATATTCAATTTGTTGATTTTCTCCATTGTTTTTTTGTTATTTTTTTCATTGATGTCTGATCTTATTATTCTTACTTTTTTTCTGCTTGCCTTAGGCTTATTTTGTTCTCTTTCTAGTTTGTTAAGTTGGAAGCTTAGATTATTGATTTAGATTTTTTTTTTCTTTTCTAACGTAAGCACTTAGTGTTTTAACTTTCCCTTTAAGCACTGCTCTATCTGTATGCCATAAATTTTGATTATGTTGTGTTTTAATTTTTGATTCAGTTCATACTGTTTTCTAATTTCCCTTTAAATTTGCTCTTTGAATTATAGCTTATTTAGTAGTTGTTTAATTTCTGTGTTTGGAGTATTTCTGTTATCTTTTTGGTATTGATTTCTAGTCTAATTTCTAATTTTGTTATAATCAGAAAGCTTACTTTATATAATTTCAATTCTGTGTGTACATTTGGTTTATGTGTATTTTTCCTCTGCTGTATTTACCCTGGATGGGCTTGCAAGGTGGTAGGATATGTCTGTGCTTCGGTTTTGTTAAATAATGCCAAAGTGTTTTTAAAGTGAAGTGACGGTAAACAACCAGGTCCTACTGTATAGCACAGGGAACTATATTCAATACCTTGTAATAGCCTATAATGAAAAAGAATATGAAAAAGAAAGTGTGTGTGTGTGTGTGTATAAAAAAAACTGAATCACTATGCTGTATACCAGAAATTAACACAACATTGCAAACTATACTTAAATTTAAAAGAATGATAAAGTGAAGTGACCATATAAAACTTTGCATAGGTAGAAAAATTACTAATTTGTGATTTCCCAAATGTTTATTTAAATAACAAATTTATAGTAAACTTAAAATCAATTATAGTGAATTGATTTGAAATATTTGAATCTTGAAATAGAATATGAAAGTTTTATCCCAAAGAATATAAAAGTTGAAAAATATTTAAATGGTTTGAAAGCCAGTGGGGAATGTGAAGCAACATTGTTAAATGCTGTTAGAGAAACAATGGCACTGTGCTCATTTAATGTTAAATACTGAAATTCTGAAGGTTTGCCTGGGAATTTGTTTGGTTTTGTTGCCAACCAAAGGTATTTAATTCCATTTGATACATCATACCTGAACTGTACCAAGAGCAGATGGAAGTTCCTGGGGAACTTTCTCACTGACCCGTAATTTGAGGTAGGATCAGAGTTATGGAGCTACAAAAAATAGTTCTGGATTTGCCACAGTTTCTGTTTTATCGCCCAATAAACAGATTTCTTGTTGCCTCTTCTTTCATAGATAGTATGGATGAATTACAGTTCATTTTATTTTTTAATGTCTTACTGATTAGCATGTAATCTTAAGGTAAGAATTTTAAACGTGAAATGGATCCTAACTGAGTAATTGAGGAATTTATTCAAATCACCACATAATTTCCTTTTTTTGAGCAATGCAAAATATGTACTTTTTTATTACACTGATTCAGAAAGTTTCTGACTAGATTGGAGATAATTTTCTTTAAAGGCTGCATTCAGAATTTTATTTATATGATGGTAACTAGAAAGCGTTCTGTTTCCCTTTTCACTTCATTTTATTGAAAAAGATTTTTGTTGCTATTTTTGGTAAAGAAATTAAAATTTTCACTAAGATTTGTTTTTTGACCATAGGGAAAATGTGTTTTCAAGAAATTAGAGATCTGAATTTGAAATATTTTTTATATGTCAAGCAGTCTGCCAATTTTTTGTTTAACTATGGAATTTTAATAATATCAAAGAGTTGCATGTTTTAGAGCTTAGAGAAAAATGGACACACTGAATCCTAGCAACTGAAGGCAAATAGACAGATACGTCAGTGCTACACTTATGTCAGCAGTTTGTCCTATTTGCTTGGGAACTCTTTTGTTTTAGTAGTGTGTTTACAATGAAGTCTTTCACGGAGCAGGACTACATGACTGAATACGTACTCTGTATTGTCTGAGTACATTCTGTATACAAACTTTAAGACATACGTATACAGGCATGTTTACTGTTATTTAGTTATCTGTTATTGGTATTTAGTCTTATTTATTGTATTTATTTTCTTTTTCAAGTGTATTTTATCTGTGTATCTTTGATAACTAGAAGTAGTAGGCTTTGCATTTCTAATACGGTGTCCTTGTGTAGGGGACTGAATGTGTTTCCAGATAAGTTTTTATAATTAGGTCTGTATGGCTTATGAGCCACAAGAGTTGTTTTTAAAAGGGAAATTTCCCTTGAGGGAGTGAGATTGAGGAGGGCATGCAGAAGCATTACGTAGTAGCCATTTTCTATTTCTTTGAGTGGCAGGTATATGGTATCTTATTATTTTTATTATTAAAACACTATTTTATGTTTTATATGCTCATCTGTATATATAAAGCATTGCATAACTATAAAACATAAAGGAGAAATTTAATGTATTAGAGATGGAATTATCTGTATTCTTCTTGATCAAGGCCCATAATTTCATCATGCCTTAATTTTCTTAAAGGTTACTCTGAAAATTATTTACTAAGAGTTTAAAAGTTACCATATTAAAATGAAGTTGAGAGTACTCCAGGGGGCTGTTGGATTTTGTGTGTGTTTTCTGAGGTGGGCAGATGTTGTCTACATGAAAAAGGCCAATAGTCAGTTAATCGAAGATCAAAGGTTTGGAGCTTAAAATGAGGATGGGGCTAGAGATGAACTTTTGAAGTTACTCAGTATGTTTCATGAAAGGCCTGTATGCACCTTGGAATTCAGGCTTTGGAGTTCATGCAGGCTACAGGACTGGCATCTCCCTTTCTCACAGAGTTGATAGTCTAGTCAGTAGATTCCAGAGGGAGGATTATTTGCTAAGAAGTTCATATTTGAAGCTTGAAAATGGATAAGACTGAGAGGGAAAAAAAGGAGTGTAGGTAGAATTTTAAAAAATTAAAGACAAATTGACTTTGTGAAGTACCTATATTGTGTGGCTTTTCCGGAGGATTATGAGAAGTAACTACACTTAGTGGCTGGCATGTTAAAGAGGAGTCAGTAAAGAAAACAGAGAGTGGTAGGATGTGGGGGGTTTACCACTTGTGCAAATTTCCTCCAAGACAGGGAGAAGGATGCTCACATGGCCACACGTTTCTATAGGGTTTCCAAAAGTAAAGTATGTTAAATATTTTAAGACTTCTGTCTCTTTCCATTCTTGACTTACTCTCATGGCATGTAGCACTGGAGTGACTGTAGGCATTTTGGGGATCCTATAAGGGAAAGTTGAATTGGGGTTTCATTTAGTTTGGGTATCATATATTTATGTGATTCATTATCACTTCAGAGTATAGTTAAGTTTTTGCTAGCTGTTCTGGTTTAGGAATGACATCAGGGAATACAATTGACCCATGAACAGTACAAGTTTGAGCTGTGTGGATTTACTCATATGTGGATTTTTTTTTTTGACAGGAAATACTATAGTACTATATTGTCTGAGGTTGGTTGAATCCATGGACATGGAACCACAGATGTGAAGGGACTGCCTATGTAGAGGGTTGGGACCCTTAACCCCCCTGGTTGTTCAAGGGTCAGCTGTACTCTTGTTACCCATTGTGTTGACTCAGCATCATGACAAAAAGATGCAAGAACAGAGATCATAGATGATATGGACATGTCCTACAGAACCTGGCACTAGAAGTATGTGGGTAGGGTAAGAAAAACACAATTTGAAATACACAGAGCCGGAAGCTAGTCTGGGGAAAATTTTTCTGAATCTGGTAGCTTATAAATGAAAGAAACAAAGGTAAAGTTTCCCCAAATTTGACAACAATACTAAAATTTTATATGACATAGCCAATGACAGTTTGTGAACTTAAAAGAATATTTTCTAAAATGTGAATAATGATTTGGTCTTTAGAAAGCTTTTTAAATCTCTTTATAGAGAATCTTATGTATCATTGTCATGTGAAGAGGTGATCATAAAAGATATGCAAGTAAAACATAGAAAAAGTATTTTACAAGTGTGCCAAGGAGTTTACTGTTAGAATTACTATGATATTTTACTGGATTTTTGTGATACTTGTAATGTGATTTTTTTTCACCGTCATCCTGGACAGGTATTCACCTTTACACTTAATTTTTTATTTGTAATTTTGCTTTTTTTCTTAAAGAGGTTCCCATAAATTGTTTAAAGTTCAGGCCTAACAAAACTTGGGAGGCACAGAATCATGGAAGTCAAGAGAATACAATTTAAAGATGGAAGATGTGTTTTGTTTTAAATGATGCATTGAGGTAGTAGGGAAGGCAGTTTGATTTGGTGATAAAGGTCATTATCAATGATCATGTGAATTGGGAGTGGGGAGTGGCAGTTGTATACTTTTTGAAGAAAGTGATAGTGAAGTCAGAGAGCAGTATTTTGGAGGGGAAAGCAAGTTCCAGGCAAGTTTTTTGTATATGTGTGTATCTACTTCAAAGATAGATGCATGTCTAAATATGCTATATAGAAAGAAGACATATATATATATATGCCACAAAAAGAAAAAATTAAAGATAATAGCAAGAGAAGTTAAAGCAAAGCAGATATAGTGACTCGAGCAGAAGGGTAAGGAAATGGGATCAGGACATAGACGTGCACTAAACAGTAGATTCAGTGAAGAGGAAACATCCATCCCTACATAATTCAGTAGTTTTTTTAAAATTGAGTTTTAACTGATAGATAACATTATATTAGTTTCAGATGGACATCATATGATTCGATATTTGTATATACTGCAAAATGATCACTACAGTAAGTTTAGTTAACATCTGTCACCATCATAGTTACCCCAAAATTTGCCTTTTCTTGTGATGAGGACTTTTAAGATTTACTCTTAGCAACGTTCAAATATGCAGTACAGTATTATTATTTTTTAAGGTTTTTTTTTTTTTTTTTTGCAGTAATTAGGTTTACTTGTTTATTTTATTGATAGAGGTACTGGGGATTGAACCAAGGACCTTGTGCATGCTAGGCATGTATTCTACCCACTGAGCTATACCCTCCCCCCTGCAGTACAGTATTATTAACTATAGTCATTATTCTGGACATTGCATCCCCATGACTTTCATTTTATAGCTGGAACTTTGTACCTTTTGACCTCCTTCACCCATTTTGTGCACTCCCACATCCATCTCTGGCAACCACCAGTCTGTTTTCTGTATCTGTGAGCTTGGTTTTGAGGTATTTGTATTTATCTGTCTGACTTACTTCACTTAGCATAATGTCTTCAAGATCCATCCATGTCACAAATGGCAGTAGTTTATTCTTTTTTATGGCTCAGTAGTATTCCAGGATGCTTAACTTGCAGGATTAGACAGCTGGTAGTTACTGATCTGAAAATAAAAACCAGTCTGTCTAACTTCAAAGCCTGTGATGGATATAATGTACATGGAGGAAAGTGACTGACCAAGTGGTCATATGGAGGTCTTAAGAAATACCAGAAATTATTCTTTTGAAAGCTGAGAGAACTTCTTTTGAAAACTTACTTTCTGCCAGTCTAAGAATCACACTCTTGATGACTGCTGCTTAGCTGCTTGTGAGAGTTGTAGCTTAAAGCAGCTAAGCTTTATAATTCTCTGATGGCTCTGTCCAATGAAAAGCCCATCCATTCCAAAATTGAACAAATCAGTTTTGTTTCTCTGTGGTAACAAATGGTTACTTGGAATTTACTGGAATTCCTCTTTTTCCAAATCCACATAGTCCTGGCAAAAATTCTTTGGCTTTGTAGGAGTTAAGATATTTCCTAGCATATGATAAGTTCAGAGAGCCAGCTCATCCTATACTGACAGGACCAAGGATAGGGGAAAAAACTTCATACAAGGGAAATAAAATGTCATTCTTTAAGATTTATCTAGTACAGTAAAGTTCAAGAAAATAAAACTTTGATTTTACTTGCCTTTACAGATTCATGTTTTAAGTCATGGCATTCATAAAAGGATTTTAAGGAAAATACATACCTTAAAAAAAAGACTTATCTAGTACTTTATTCCCCTCCTAATTCAAGCGTTCTCAACAGAAAACCTTCCTTATAAAAACAGAGTTAACCTTTATTTCATGTAGAAGTGTCTTTTTTTCCCTAAGTAATAACAAAATACATGAAAAGGTGTACTTGTTTGTTGATCATTAAAGAGTTCAGGTTTTCAAACAATTATTTACTATTGACTTATCAAACTATAGCTATTTACATTTATTTTTAGAATTGTATTAGAAATGTTTGATTCTTTTATGATTTTTCAGCAAGTTATAATGTTATTTAGTCTGTAAAATTTATACTGTGTCAATGCCATTATTTTATTCTCTTCCTATGAAAGCCTCAATAAGCTTTTCTTGTTTCCAGTTAACTTAATTAGAAAGTCTGGCTCCCTTTGAAACATCTTCTCAATTTTAAAGCATAAAGTAGTATTTAGTGAAGCCTACAAAAGAATATTAGAGGAGGCCATTCTTTTTAGGAGAAAAATGTTTTGTGTTAATAAAATCTCAGGGTTTTTTAGAGCTGGAAACTTTTCCAAGAGATCATTTAATCCTTTCAGTACTTGTGATATTGATATTTTAATGGGATTGTTTTGTTGACAGATATAGTATTTATTGGTTTCTAAAACCTTTTATTAATTATTGATGCCTCCAACAATGGAGGCACAAAATTTAATTTAAAGGAATATATATTATTGAGAAAAACAATTTATTTAGTCTTTCACTCAATAAAATTTGATGGAGGTTCTGTTACGTTTTGTGACAGGTGCTCCTAGGTACACAAATGAAAGCAAAGCAAGTGTTGCTCTTAGTCACAATCAGTAGGGGGAGAAAAGCCTTGGTCACCTTAAAAATTGGAGTTAAGATATTGGCTCACTGGTCTTTTTTTTTCTTTAGTTCTGCTGGTAATAGTAGATCTTATTCTCTTGCTAATCTATAGGTCTAATTGGTTAATATATGGACTCTAATATTTAGTAAGGTTAACTATTAGTATGAGAATTAAGGATTTCATTTTGGTATGTATATAAAGACAGACATGAATAGACTTGATAGTTAATTTTTTGTGCTGAATAATAAAAGTTTAAGTTTGGAGGTTCTATGTATTAACAGAATTGGAAACAATTGGTCTAGAAGTTGTATTAAAATTCTGAGATAGAAGAAGGAAGTTGATTGATTTTAATAATTGTGAAACAGAAAAAAATTAAATTTTCAAGATAAGCTGTCAAAAATAAGTATTTAGAAAGGAATACTTTAACATTTTAACATTGAGTTACTTATGAACCGACAACTATAATTTTTTGCCTAAGATTAATATCATAGTACAGTACTTTAAAAACTTTCATAGAAAAGGTTTGCCGGTTTTCCCCATTTTTAGGGTATTATTTCTTAAAATATTTGTTGGATAAAAAGAAAAATTACTAGTATTCCAGATGATGTTCTCCCTCCAAATGTAGTTTTCTCTTTTTACCTCTCTGTGTTCGCACTTGTAATACTCATGTGATATTGTTTCAGGCAAGGTCTCCTAACAAGTGAATTTATTCTCCTATTGTAAATATTTTGATGTCATTATTTCCTTTTCTGTCTTTTATACACGGTTCAGTCATTTTATGGGAACCTGACACAGTGAAGGGCAAAAGTTTAGCTGGAAGAGAAAAGATGAAAGTGAAAGTGATGAAATATATATTTAGTTATCAGTTACTACTTGCCTATTATCCGTGGTAAATTTTATATTTTACTGCCTTTTCCTTATTTTTGGGAGCCCTGTTTGGAGTATCTCCTTTGATCATTTAGTTAACAAATCTAAATGCCGATTACATGCATAATATTTCTATGATATCCGCTCATTGATTTGTACTCAAGTGATAGTAACCAATTTTAACATTAACTTTGTAAAACATATAGAGCTTAACCTTCCCTACATACAGAGCCTAATCTTCCTAACAAATTTTATTTTGTGTATTTTAAAGGCAAAAATAAATGGATTTATTCATATTCTAGGTCTCTTCCATCAGCAGGAATGAATAGGTTTAACTATGTTAGCATTTTCTCAAGTTTTATTGAATGAGATGCCTAAAATTAGTAAATATTATCTTTATTGCAATTATCTTTGGATTCCAATTACTTACACTATCTCTCTACAACTGATAATCAAAAATTGTTCCAAAAGCTTGAACAATTTTAGCATAAAATTTCTGTTCCTTTTTTGTAATACATTTTTATTTATTTCAAAGTAATACATACACATAGTTAAAAATCAAATAGTACTAAAAGATTAAAGTGAAAAATTGCAATTCCCTTTCTAGTTCTTCCCCACTCTACAGTCCTGCTTCCCAGATATAATCACTCCTAATTCTTTTCACTGTTTCTTATGGTATTTATCTACATAATTTAAGATAATATGCCTCTTCTGCAAATTTCTTGGCTTAAGGAATTCTTGTATGTTATTGAGAATTAAGGTCTCTTAGAATCCTTCCCTTTTACTCTTCTTCTGTTCTCCTCTAGCTGTGTCATAATTTAAAAATCTATTTTTGGTATTTACATTTTTTGATTATGAAGATATTGTTTACTGTTGAACTAAGTCCACTTTTTTCTTTTTTTTTTTTTTTTTAGCATCCATTGTTACTGTTAAAAAAGTCTGGAGCTAATCTGATTTCTCTCTGGAAGCTTTTAGGATTTTCTTTATCTTGCTGTTCACAGATTTCATGATGTTGTGCCTTAGTATATGTCTTTTTTCAATCATGTTCTAATATTTGATGAGCTTTTTTATTTAGGAGATTTGTATCTTTTAATTTTGGGGAAATTTCCTAGTTTTTAATAATTACTTATTTTTCCTCTTTTCAGTTCTTTCTTTCTGGACTCACTATTAATTGGCGCATTGTATCTCCTATTTTGACATCTTATCTCTTACATTAATTGTCTGATTTTTTTCAATCTTTTTTTCTCCCGAAGTCCATCTCTTAGGATTTTTGTTTTATTTTTCTAGTTGCCTTCACTTCATCTTCTTACCCTTCTACTGAATTATGACATTTTTGTTACTATAGTTTTAATTTCTCTGAGGGCTTTCTGTTCTCTGTTCCCACTTTAATACTATGTTTTTGTTTCATGGATGGAATATCTGTGCTTATCTCTCTGAGATTATTATTAATAGTTTATTGATTTTTTTTTCTGTTTCTTGTAGCTCATTTTAGTCTTTGCCTTTCTATTGGAGATTTTTCATCAGGTCCTTAGAGTCTTGGTTCTCTAAAAAGCAGGCTCTAAGATACTCTGCCTTTGGTTAATTTGGGAGATGACTCCAGGAATTAAAATGAGAAAATAGGGAAGTGAGACAGGATGAGAGGAAAACTAGTAGAGGGTGTATTGATTGAATGGATTACCGCTGTGGGCTGCTGGGGTTCAATATTACTAGAGACCCTCAGAGAGACTCTGTGTTGTCCAATACTACCACATATTGTCATTTAAATTTGAATTAAATTAAATAAAGTGTAATATTCAGTTTTTAGTCACAGTAACTATATCTCAAGTGCTCAATAGCCACTTGCAGCTAGTGGCTACCATATAGATCAGTGCAAATATCGAATATTTCCACACTGGTTTAGAACATACTGCAGAATTGTCTCACTGAGGTGAGGGAAAGCTGGGTTTTTTATCTACCAACATCTGTCCCTTATTGGTTAAAGGTTGCTCCTAGCATTGTTAACTCCCTGTTACCTCTGGCCTGCATCAGTCTATCTCACCTCTATTTTCTACCAGGTACCTGCTAACATCAAGTGCAGAATTTCTCTAGATCTCCAGTCTCTAGAATTTCTCAGGAGACCAAAATTCTGGTCTGCCAGTCTGAGAGTACTCACTTGTCTGACTACTATGGTGGAGGTAGTCTCTTATCAGTATAAATATGTAGGTTTTCAGTCAAAGTCATGAGATTTTAATGAGAAATCTTACCCCAGCATTTTATGGCAATTGGTATCTTCAAGTTCTAAGTCTTTGGAGGGTTCTGTGGGGTAAATTGACTTCCTATTCTTTTCCTTACTGTAGGCATTTAGGTTTCAATCTATGTTGATCTGCAAATTACTACCCCTTTGGAGCTTAAGAAAAATTATGTTATATAGAGTTTCAAACGTATGAAAAAGTATAAAGAAACATATCCTTGCAATTCTGGTAATACTAGTGTAAACCCAACTAGGCCTTGATGTGTTGCTTTCTTCTTTTCTTTCATTTTCCTTCTTTTTTTAATGTCAGTATCTTTTATTTGATTAAATTTTAGGAGACTTACCACCACTCATTAATATCAGGGTTGCTGAAATTATATGTTTTTTTCTCCTCCACTTTGCTGTGTTTAGCTTGCTCATATTTTATTGAGAATTCTGTGTCTATTTGTATAAGACATTTTGGCGTTTAATGTTCTTTTCTTGTAACATGTATTCCCCTTTGGTTTTGATGTCAAGTAACACTGGATTTAAGAAAAAAGTTGGTGAGTGTTACTTTTTATTCTGTTATCTGAACTACTTTGTACAAACTCGGGGTCAGTTGTTTAAGTGCTTGTTTGAACTACTCAGTTTGGGCCTAGTTATATTTTTATGTGTGTGTGTCACACTCCCTCCTTCTGTTTTAATATTTTTCTTGCTAAAGTACATTTAAAAATTAATTCTTTCCGTTAGGGTAGCTAGTGTAAGCTCTTTTTGTGTGTCTGGAAGTTTCTTTGTTTAATTCTTGCTCTTGAATGATAGTTTAGCGGGATGTAGATTTCTAAATCGAAAGCTTTTTCTACTGGGTTTTTCTTCCTCCCTGTTGAAAATGTTCCAAATTTCTTCTATTTTAAGTTTGGCATGATGACCAGGTGACCTGATATTTAACTTGGATCTTACTCAGATATTAGGTCTGTAGGTCTAACAAGTGGAAACTAATTTTTAAAATGGATAGCCTAGTTTCTAGTTAGACACCTGCAATATTTATGACCAAAAAGTTCTCTGTAGTCTCAGACATCTGTAATTTTAATGGCAATAGTTTTTCCAGAAGGTTAAACCTGCTTTTCTGAAACATGACTTCGTAGTAGAACGTGCTGATTTGATTGGTTTGGGATGAGGGTCTAAGCTTGGGTTTTACTTTGATGTGCCTAGATAATTCTGATATATAGATAGTGATTAAGAAACTTTGAGTTACAATTTACAGTTGTACAGTATTTGTCAAAAATCATCAAACTTTACATTTTAAATTGTTCTATATAAATTTTACTTCAATAAATTTGATTTTAAGAAAAGTAACACTGGATTGGGCAATCTTATATTCTTGTCCAGGTATTATAGTATATAATTATGTGCCCTTTTTATAAGCTTTCATTAGTTTACTATTATAGGTGTACACTGACACTTTAGTTTGTATTATAGTAAAGTACAATTCTAGAATCAAAATTACATTTCAGGAAGGATTGTAACTGCTCTTGTTAACTTGGTGTGTGTGTGTTTGTGTAGTCTTTACTATAGGGCATCCCCCCTCAAAACAAAACAAAAACAAACAAACTAGGAATTGTAGCTTTGTTTTACATAGTGCAGAATAAAACAGGCAAAGACAATTTGGGGGATGAAATTGTAGCTTCTAGTTTTTGTTTTGTGACTTCAAATCCATGTTAGTGGTTAAATTACAGTGTTTATGGTTGAATGTGGAGTATTTATTGTGGAGAAAATATATATGGTTATGGCTCACTTACAAATAAAATATTTTAATCTTTAATTGAATGCTGTTGATACAGTGTGAATGTTAAGTGTATGTTACAGTTACATTCTGTTGTGTGTTACTGGGAATGTTTTTATTACTTATATAGTAATAAGGTGAAAAAACTTCATACTGTTTTTAAAAATATGTGGATGATAGCTGTTTCAGATCTTTTTTCATATGAGCTTATTAAAGCACAAAAAGGTTAAATACTGTTTTGTACATGTTGAATTTACTGATGAACAAAATTGGATGCAATGACCGTGTTGTTACACTGTTGGAGTGACTGTAAACAGATGAAGTGTGGAATCAGGCACTCCAGGACTTTGGCAGTTGCCTTGGAAACAGTTTGCATCATACTTGCTAGCAATAACCTTCTTTCCTCCTACCTTTCTCTCTCCTCCCCCAGCTCTTCCTCTCCCCTTCCTTCCCTTCTTTTTGATGATGGCAGTGCAATTTGAATTTGTATACTGATCTAGGCTCACACTTTAAGTAAATTTTTGAAATTTGAGTTGAATGAAGGAAAATTAAACTATAGTTTTAATTAGACTATATTATACAGTACCTAACACTAAAAGATTGAATAAACTGACTTATCTTTTAAAGTATTACATTTTCTTAGCATCTATAATTCAGTTAAGAAGGTAGACTGAAATTTGTACTTTGCTGAGTGATCTTGCATAATACTTAAGCTCTCTGTTGCTCAATTTTCTCATTTGTAAAATGGTAATGGTCATAGTATCACAACTCCTAGTGGTAACGTAAGGAGTAGATGAACTAATGTATTTGAAGTGCTGGCACATAGTAACTACTCAATAGATATTTGCATATCATCATCATGATCATATCCAAAGCAAAATTTCTTCTATATCTCACTATAGCTATTTTAATATATATATGTTACTAAGCAATATAATGTATTTAAAGGAAAAATACTGGTAATAGGACACTTTCAAAGAAACAAAAAGATATGTATTATAAATTTTAGATCATCTATGTGGTTGAATTTTTAAATTGTATTTGTTGACACCATGTTAAGCTTATGTAATAATCATTTAGACAGGAGCAATATTCACTCATTCCTAGAGTTTTTGGCCAGAGTTTTCATAGATTTCAAAATAGTTGTAAAGACGTAATTGCCGTTTTCTTACACACCCACACACTTTAGCATTTTGGTGCATGCTATATTAGATTATTCTTAAACACCTGACAGCCTGTAGTGACGAGGTTGATTTCTCCCTTATTCAATCATCTAGCGAATACATATTGTGTACCTACTATGTACCCGATGCTGGGGTGAACAAGACAGTTAAGATTCCTGCTGTCATGGAAGTCATTGTTGGGGAAGATACTGGGGAAGAGTGATTGGACAAGACAACACATAAAGGGGCAAGATAACCTCAGATAGTGTGGTAAGTCCTGAGAAGAAAATAAAAGAGGATGATAGGGCAGGTGTGCCTGGGGGGACTAATTTAAATTGGATGGCTACAGAAGTCCTTTGTAAGAAGATGATATTTGGGCTGAGACTTGAAAGATGAGGAGACAGTCTCATGAAGACCTGGGGTTGGATTTTCTGGTTAGTGGGAAGAGGAGTGCAACTGCTTCTTAGGCCTGATGAGCTTGCCTTATTTGAATACTTAAAAAGACGAATATTGCTAAAGAGTAGTGATTTACTGGATGAGTAATAAAAAGATGGGGTGTAAAAATAGGCAGGGACCTATCTTTTACGTAGAGCCTTGGAAATCATTTCTTACTGACTCTGTGAACCTTCATGCCACTAGCAAAGAGAAGATGGAAAACATGTGGTTGGAATTAACAATGTGGCTTTTAATAAACCAAAAAAAATCCATGAAGGTTTTTACTGGGGATTTGGAACTATAATAAAAGAAATAATCATTAATTTTGTAGGCTCTGGGGATATACCAGTCCTGACTGATTCCTGGCTTCTCTTTAGTGAAATATCAAGGTATGAAAATGTGTTTTGAAAGCAGTGGAGGAGAAAACTTGTGCACAGCATCCTTCCTGCCTATTACATATGTATTTATTATATAATTGCATAAATATATTCATATATACAGATGTATGTAGGCATAGATTGATAGATATAGACATATATGAATGCAACTAATTTTGGCTCATGTTTTGTGAATACTCTTACAGGATATCAACTTATCATATTTATATAGAATGTACAAACTATGCAGCTAGTAATTTTCTATTTTGGATTTATCCACTTTGAAGAATTGTATTAATCTCTTAGTCACTGGAATATGTACTCTTTGCTTCACTCAACTTGATAATTTACTTGAATATCATGGATTTTATGATGGGATAGACTGATTTAAGTTCTTCCTTGTAAATTTAACTTTTGTTGTGTTGGTAGGTGATTTTTTTCTGTTTCAGGGCCACAGGCCTCAGGTATCCTTTGCTCTAGTCAACCAGCTGGAAATTTTGTGCCACTGATAATTACTAGAAAGATAGTATTTGGAAAAACAATAGCTAGTGCCTACTATGTATATGTGCACAACAATTGCTAGTTTCTCCTTCCAGATTGGAGAATAGAATTAGGATAGGAAAAAAATATTAGTTTTATGCTATTCCTAGCAGATGATAATTCTTTTTATTTCACTTTCAGTTGTGACAGCTAGTTCACCTCTGGTATTTAAAAATTGTCACAAATTTTAAAAAATTATAAACAATTCATGCTTGTGGTTAGCAGTTTAAATAGTAGAGTAAGATATAAAATGTAAAGTAAAAGTTCTTGACCCCTGCAGTCTTATTCCCCAGAGATCAACACTGATAACACGTTCTTGTTTCCTTCTAGAAATTTTCTGTGTTTATGCAAGCATATGTAAGTGTATGTTTGTGTGTATAAATTTACATGTATAGTGATCCTCCCCTCCTTTCTCTTTTTACATATATGGGATCTGTTCTGTGACATTTTTATCACTTAATACATAATATATATGTGTGTGTGTGTGTGTGTGTGTGTGTGTGTATCTATCTTTCATAGACCCATCGTGTTCTTTACAGCTGAATGGTAGTATGTTTGAATAAAATGTAATTCAATGACCTGGCTTATATTGATAAATGTGCCTCTGATTTCCTTGTAATTGTATACTTGCATCTTGTATAAGTTTATCCATAGGCATATACCTTTAAAAGTTTGAAAGCAGTTGCCAAATCCTCTTTCAAAATAGTAGAAACAGTTTATATGCCCCACAACTGTGTTCCAATGCTTTCCCCTTCACATTCTATCTAATGTCCAAAAATAAAAATAGTTGACGGTAGATAAGTAAATTTTAGTGATAAACAAAATATTTTTGGTTATAATAAAATTGCCAGTTATTTTCTTTATTCTCTTTTAGAATCTTGTGACATCTTTATAAATACCTACATGGTGAAAGTTGAATTTTATGTTTTATCTCAGAGATGATAGTACAGTGCTTAGCATGGTTGTTAGAAAACTTAACTAATACAGGTCATGAATGAGCTAAAGTGATTAAAATGAATGATATTTAATATTTAGTTATATGCAGACTAAAGATCATGTAATTCAAATAACAAGTACATTTTTAGACTTCTCACTATAGACTTTATCTGTCATTAAATATAGTTAATATAGTTTTAAAATGATTAAAATGGATTTAAATTTTGCAGCCATATGGTACAGATTGGATCAGGCAAGAATCATCAATTGATGTTAAATCCATGGGGAACTTTTAATAAGGAATAGAATATTTGAATGATTTTAAAGTATCTCCTTGCAGATTGCTTATTAGTTGCAAAGGAAAAAATAGTAACTATGCAGAGGAGAAATCAGACAACACTTTGATGAGGTGATCAAAAGTAGTATCAACAGTAAGGGGTAGGTGGACATTTCCAGATGTGATTCTTTAAGCAGTATTAGTATTTCAGCCAGGAATGAATAACCTAAATCTAATTATGAGAAAAGATCAGCTATACCCCAAAATGAGGGGCATACTATTAAAACATACTATTAAAAACAAAGCATTATATTCTTTAAAAAGTCAATATCTTAAAGGGCAAAGAGAGGTTTTTAGGTAGGTTTCAGATTGAAGAAAACTAAAGAGACAACTAAATGTACTACTCAATTGTAGATTGGATCCTATAAAAAAACTATAGGACGTTATTGGGTCAACTGACAAAATTGAAACAGGACAGGAAGTTTGATATAAGTATTTAGCAGTGCTGAATTTTCTGAATTTAACTATGATATGGTTACATAAGAGAATATCCCTATTATTATACAGTTGTACTGAAGAATTTAGGGATAAAGTGTATGATCTAAGCAATTTTCTCTCAAAAAGTTCAAGAACAAAAAAATAGAGTATGCATTTTCGTATATGATATGATATGAAAGCAAATAGGACAAAATACTGACAACAGATGAGTCCAGGTAAAGGACAAACAGGTCTTCTATACACTAATCTTATTTTGCAGCTCTTCTGTAAGTTTGCAATTATATATTCAAATACAATGTTTAAAAATGGATTAAAGATTTTTTGTCTGTAAAGGTGACTTTTAAGAGCTGTTTATAAAAGCAATGATTTTTGATCAGTGGTATTTTATTATGTATTAAGTAGAGAGAACTAATTCCAAAATCTAGCTATATCTCATTGTCAAAAATGCCACTAATTCTGTGTTAAAGAATTTCTCATGCAGAACAGTATGGCTACTATGATTAGCTGGTGTTAAATATTGGGCTACAAACTAAATAATTTTAGAATCTTGAATTGGGAAAAGTTAGTGTGGCCTACATGATAAGACTGTGAAGAAAATGCAGAAGTTTGTGCAGTGGTAGTGGTGCTGAGGTGACATAGAGGAACTGGAATAAGTTGGCCAGAGGAGAATTCAGAATTGGAGAAAGAGAATTTGGAAGTTATCATGTAAATGCTACCATGGTAGAGCAGTGGTTTCAGATCTTTTCCTTCCTAAGGCCTAAACGTATCATATCTCATTTTAATATTCACTTTTTTCTTTTTTTTTTTTTACATTTTAAAACCACTGAGATTTGGATGTGCCTTACAATCCATGGCATCTGACAATCAGTGTCAGTGTGGATTGAAGTCAATTCTTCCGTAACAGATTTGTTTGCTTCTGCCATAGCCTGGGGACCCTAGCAATCTGAGAACATTTTAAATTTAATTTAGTGGTTGAGTATTTGGACCACACCAGTAGTATGAATTCAGATTACAAGTCTGTGTTAGTTCTGGATGGTGGTTTAAATTAAAGGAGACTTATCCCCTTTCAACTAGTGCCAAGGTTTAGAAGACAAGTTTCTACGCTGTTGCTTTTCATGTAAATTTCTTTTTTTTCTCCTATGCACTTTCTGTCATAGCTTTATTATGGGGTTTCCTATTAGATTCCATATGTTGGGTAGTTTTTGTTCTTAGTTATACATAAAAATAATGATGATAAACTACTTTCTTTTTCCTGGCTAACTTTCACATCCTTACTATTTAGATATATGTCCTTAATTATATTATTCCTGTTTATGGTTTCACAGTATCTTTAATCTTGCCTGACCTGGAGGAATCCTTCTAAAAGTAAAATAACACGCTATATTTATAGTTCAAGCCCCCTTAAGGTATGTATTTTGGCAAGAGTTTGCAGTGTAGTCATGGTCAGTTTTGGTGTGGAAGACATTTGGGGCAACATTGTAGAATAGATTAATGAGCATACATATGCCTTGGCGTCAGTCCTGGTTTTAAATCCTCTGCAGCTTACCTTTGCAGGCTACTTAAACTTTCTGAACCTTAGTTTCCTCCTCTAGAGACTGAATATGATAATATCACTGTGGTGAGGTTATTGTGAGCCTTCCATGAGAGTATATGTAAAGGTCTAGTGTGGCATCTGGCACAGATGTGTTGCAGAATAGTTGATTTTGGGCTTGACTCTGATAGCTATTGTTTCTGGTTTCTCAGCATATTCCCTTTCACTCAACCCCTCTTCTTTTGGAAATACATCTTGCCCACTCATTCTCCCACCACCCCTCCAACAAACCACCAAAGGGGTGGGCATCTTACTCATCTTGGCCAATCTAGGTCAATCCCCTAGATACAATGGTAGATCTAAGACTGAGTGGGCATAGGACCAAAGTCCATCAGAGTCTCATTCAGCCAGAGATTGATATGCAGCGGAGGGAGAAAACCTCTCTTTGCTGTTATGAATGTGAGATTTAGATTCTGAAGCTTTTGGCAGCCATCTTCCAATTCCATATGGAGAAAATCTGCTTAAATAATAAAGCAGAGGAGAAACTATCAGGGATGAGAGATAGTTGTAGGGGGAGGGTAGTTAGGGAGAGAAACACAGACACATCCCCTGCCAAACAACTGATGGAGACCGACTTCCATTTTTTTGAGGCCTTCCCTTCTACAGCTTTTCTTTCAAAACTGTGCCAATTTCCTGTCCAGCTTTGGGAGCCAATAAATGCCCTTTTTGGGCTTAATGTGGCTTAAGTTGGCCTTCTGTCACTTGCCATGCAGAGTTCTGTTGGATATGATAATGATATTTTTTTGCCCAAAGAATTTTCTTGCTCAGAGAACTGCCTTTATTGCTTCCATGCCAAATATTCAAAAAGTAGTGTTTTTAACAGGCAATTAAATGGGGGATAAATGTCTGGGAAAAGAAGTAAAAATTATGATTTTTTAAGGGATATCTTTGCGTTTAAGACATTTTTCATGTCACATGATTCTTTCCAGTGATGCTACGGAGAGTACTATACTGAAAGTAAATTTCTATTTAGATGTGCAAAGAAAAACTGAAGTGTAATTTTAATTAGAAACTGTTTGTAACATTTAGAGGCTCTGATTAAAGATATAATGGGCAAAGGGGGTGAAATTACATTTGCAGGGTTTTTTTGTGGGTTGGATCTTTACTGCTTTTGCTTCTTAAGAGTCTCAGATAGAGTGAGTGGGGCCTGACTGGGCTGAAGTATAAAGGGTGACTGAGAATGCAAGTGAGAGGACCAGAAGGATAATGAATCAGTGTCAGCATTCACAGCTGGTAAAAATGCTCTTTGTGTTCTCAATTTGGGATAGTTAGTCTGGATAGAGATCATAACATGGACACATTCACATGCAAGCTTGCAATTTGATTAGGATTTGAGAACATGTTAGGGAAGGAAAGAATTTCCTTTAAAATCATGCTGCACACTGAATAGTCAGTGCGGTAGAAATTATCTAAGTGGAGAAGCCAAGAAAAAATTTGGTCATTCTCCCAAGTCCAAGGATATCTAGAGAAGAGTGCACAAACTCCCACCATTTGTACTTCTGTTTCTTTTCTTGATGTGCATTAGTATTTAAATTTTACCCAAGATTGGGAAAGTGGTTTATATGGGTGTACAAGAGATGTGTTTTTAAAGTAGATGGTAATCTTATGGATTGACTTAATTTTCTTTGCAAGTGGTTACATAGGAGAATTAGATACAAGTCCTCCTACTAATGTCAGGTTTAAATAATGCCGTAATACAATGTCTTAAATAATGGACTATTTGATTATACTACAGATTGTCTCACAAAGTTGTACAAAAGAATGAGATTGAGATCCTTTACTGTCAGGCACATAGACTTATTTCATTTAGCATTTATTTTTAAAACTTTGAATACCAGTTATTTGTCAGACACCATGATAAATACAAAAATACAAGAAACAGTCTTTGCTTTAGGCCAATTACATTCTCAGAGAGGGCTAAAATACTTACACAGATATCTGTTACTCAAAGCATAATATACTAAGTATCTTGTGCTGAGTATAAGCTAAGTGTTCTAAGGTCTGAAAGTATCATCAAAGTCCATTTGGGTGTGTGGTGGTTAATGTTATATGTCAACTTGATTGGGCCATGAGATGCCCAGATATTTGGTCAAACATTATCCTTGGTATTTCTATGAGAGTGTTTTGGGATGAGATTAACATTTAAAGAAGAAGACCGAGGTAAATAGATTGCCCTCCCTAATGTGTTTGAACCTCATTCAATCAGTCGAAGGCCTGAATAGAACAAAAAGTAAGAGAAAATTATTTCCTGTCTGACTGCCTTCATACTGGAACATCAGCATTTTTCCTGCAGACTCAAACTGAAACACTGGCTTTTCCTGGGCCTTGAACTTGCTGGTCTTTGCACAGGAACTACACCATTGGCTGGTTCTCAGGCCCTCCAACTCAGACTGGGATTAAACTGTTGACTTTCTTGGATTTCCAGCTTGCCCACTCACCCTGCAGATCTTGGGACTTTTCAGCCTCCATAATTGTGTGAGCCAGTACCTTATAATAAATACATCTGTCTATTTCCTATTAATTATATTTCTGTGAACTAATACAGGGTGACTGAGAAAGATATCACAGAGTAGGTGAAATTTAAACTGCATTAACTCTTGTGTAAGCAGAATTGCATTAGGTAAAGATGGTATATAAACAAACAAAACAAAGCAAAAAACCCAATTACAGGCAGAGAAAATAGCATATGTGATGGGAACAGTCTCAAGTACAATAATTTGGCTGGAGTTCAGGGTGCCTCTACTGTTGTTTTGCATTTCCAAAGAGTTGTGGGGCAATACCAGTTTTACCACAACCTGGCTAGTACTGCATGGTGGTGATGGTGGTGATGGTGGTGATGGTGGTGGTGGTATGTGTGTACCTTTTTAAAAATGACTGTAGCAGGTTGGCTGATAATCAGTAAAACAGGAAGCCTACTTTCTCAGCATCCTAGTTAATCTATCCTGTGAGCATTTTTCATTACTTTGCTATGCTTTAGTCCAGGGGAGGGGATGGTTAGGTTCAGAGAGACTGTATAGATGTGTAAGTATGAGTGTGTGTGTGTGTTGCTATTTGTATTGGTCTTGGCAGGTTGCAGTGTGAGCATGATGACATTCTTCAGCCCTGTTTTAAGCTTGCTTCTTTATTTGTGAATCTAAGTTACAGAAAGGCAAAGATGTATATAGCTTTGGAATTCGTGTTTATTATTGGGCCCTTGAAATATGGCTAGTGTGGCTGAGAAATGAAATTTTAAGTTTTATTTAATTTTGATTAATTTAAATTATCACATATGGCTAGTGGCTGCTGTATGGGACAGCACACTTGTAGAGCTTATGCAGTTTTGACTTCTAACTCTCTGGTGCTGAGGGGGCCTGACTAGTATTTTCACTCACAAATGGTAAACACATATTTAAAAGAGAATGTAATTTTAAATTTATTTAAATGTATTTTTGGTGGTTACACATTAAATGAATTTTGATAGTGTCAAAATAGCAAAATATCAAAAAACAACTCTAATAAAATTGGTTAGTAATTGATTACTTATATGCTGCCTAATAACACATATTATAAATGAACATTAGGAATGATAGATGTTAAGGCTTTCTTTTTGAAAAAATCATTGTAGCTGAAATATGGACAATACATTGTGGACGTGCCAGAGTGGCTATGGGGAGACTGTTAGGAAGCTGGTGCAATAATCCAGCTAAAGATTGACAAGGCTGATGGCAGAAGTCTTTTTAGAAATGGAAATAGATCAATTTGAAAAATGGTTACAAGATAAAATCAAAAGGACTTGGCAATAGATTGATTACCAGGGGCTGGGGGAGAAGGAGGTATCAAGCATAACTGAAATATTTCTGGCTTGCCTAGCTGTGTGGATGGTGATGCTATTTATTAAGATATGGAACACTGGAAATGGGACAGGTTTGGTGGTAAGCTTACTAGTTAGTTCTTGGTGAATTTGAGATACCTTTGAGTCATCCATGTTGAAATCTTGAGCAGCATATCTTAGGATCTCAGAGAACTCTGGGCTGGAAGTAAAAATGTTCAAGACAGGCAAAGAGGTGGAAATTGAATTGGTGGGTAAGACTGCCTTGTGAGAGTTAGTGAGTAGAGTGTCTAGAAACTGGGGGACTCTAACATTAGCTAGACAAGCTAAAGAGAATAATGTACAGAGGAGACAGTAGGAGGATTTTTTCATTCATTTACTCATCTATTCCAACAAATATTTCAGTACCTACTATATACCAGGAAATATTATAGGATCCAGGGATATAGCAGTAGACAAGACAGTCAAGATCTTTACTCTCCTAGAGCCTGCAATGTGGTAAACAATATGTAAATTAACTAATTCAGATAGGGATGAATGCTGGAAGGAAATAGGAAAGGATTATGTGATAGCATCTGAGATGGGGAAGACTAGAAGAGAAACAAGGTTTTTGAGGAAAATAAAGAACTTTCTTTTAGCCATGCTGCTTTTGAGGTGTCTGATAGGCAAGTGCGTAATAGTAGCTGAAGCATGCTTGTAAATAGCACTACAGTTCACCAAGTTTGGCAGTCATTTTTTATTCCTTTCTCTTTGTCTTATATCCCATATTAGGTCCCTTAGTAGCTCCTGACAACTATGTTTAAAATATGTGCCAAATCTGATTACTTTGATTACTGGTACTGTCTCTTTAGTCCCAGTCACTGTTTCCTCATGCCTAGACTATTGCAGTAACCTCTTCTCTGGTCTCTCAACTTGTAATCTTGTCCCTATGTAATCTGTTCTTGGCATTGTACCAGAGTGATCTTTAAAAACTAAAATCTTACCATGTCACTTCCTTGATTAAATACTCCAGTTTTTTTCCTATAAAGTCTAAACGCTTTATAATGGCTGTAATGCTCTGTTAGATCTGGTCACTTTCTACTTTTCTGACTTTATATTTGAATACTTTTTCACTCTACTTCAGCTGCACTGGCCAGGACTTTGCTGTTCCTTCAATTAGGATTATTCCTGAGTTTAGGGCATTTATATTTGTTGTTTCTTCTGCGTAGGATGCTCTTCCTACATATTTTCACGTAACTTGTTCTCTCACTTCATACCAATTTCTGTCCAGATGTGAACATATACGAGAGGTTTTTCCTAACCGTCTCTCTATGTCTGCCTATCACTCTATATTCCCTTTACCCACTTTATTTTTCTTCATTCCATTTATTCTACTTTTCAGTACACACACACACACACACACACACACACACACACACACACACACACACACACACACACTTATCTTTCTCCCTGTCTGGAATACAGATATTTTGTTTTATTTATCTTTTTATCCCAGTAACCTAAAATAATGCCTGATGCATAATACATATGTTCAGTAAAGATTTGTTGAATGAATGAATATATAAGTTTAGAGCTTAGGGGAAAGTGCAGTGCTGAAATGTAAGTTTAAGAGTCAGTATCATATAGATGGTTTTTAAAACCATAGGAGATTATCAAGGGACAATGTGTAGCCATAGCAAAAAAGGGGGCCCAGATTTAAGCCTTAGGTTACTTTTCCATTTATAAATCAGAATAGAATGACCCAGGAAATTAGGAGGTGTACGAGAAGAGATGTATCACTGAAACAAAAAGAGGAAATGTTCTAAGGATACAGCTGTGTTGAATGACAGACACTGAGAGGCTGACCAAGGTGAGGTTTGGAATTAACCATTGGACTGAGCAAAATGAAGCTTGTTTTGTAGCCTTCAGGAGTTATTTCAGTAGAATGATTGGGAGAGAAACCAGATTTTAGTAGAAGAGTGAATGAAGTTCAAGAATTAGAAAGAGCAGAGAACTACTTTGAGACGTTTTGCTGTGAACGGGAACAGAGAATTGGGTGATTATTGAAGGAAGGAAATGAAGTCAGGGGAGGGCTTAAGCATTCCCCAGAATTTTCTGAATTTGGATCCATCCATCCTCTTTCTTATCTTATATTGAAGTAGAGCTGTCATCAGTTAACTAGAGGATTTGTTTATAATGCCTTTTTGCAAGGTGGAAAAACCCAGCTTCCTCCCCAAACCTTCTATCTACTAAGGTGCATTTTCTTCCTCCATTTCATTAGAGTCTTTGGTAAATGGTTTTTGTTACTTTAAATGATAACTTTTTAGTGAAGTAAGCTTTCAATTGTTTGCTTTTCTTGATGACTTTATTGCGTTGTGTAACCATCATAGATAGTTTCAAGTGTCAACAGTAGTGGTAGTCATTGTAATAAGATCTAATGTATATTGACATTTACTATGTACATGGGACTTTTTGAGTAGATTTATATGTATTTATTGAGTTAATATTCAAAACAACCCTGGGAGACAGGTGCTATTATTCTTCCCAACAGAGGATCCAGGGATATGAGGTACAGAGAGTTTGAACTAATTTCCTCAAAATTATACAAATTAGTAAGTGGCTGTCAGTGTGGTAGGAGAGCTTTTGCTCTTAGGCACTATGCTAATCTGTCTTTACATTAACAAAGCAAATGTCTTATCTTTCAATTATGGTAAATAAATATTCCTTTGGTTAAACATTTTGGTAAAGTCAAGAATTCTTCTTTCCTTTTATGTCTATCATATGAATAAATATTTTGGATTGGGTTGTTGGTGATTCCATAATTCTTAACAATAATCAGGTTTCAGAGTTAGATGAGACATTTAATTAAATAATAACTGGAATAAAACTTACTAATCAGATAGACCTGTTTCCTAAATCGCATTTTCCCCTGCATCTTTTTTGCCCTACCTCTGTTAGCTGTGAATCGTAGTTTTAAATTTATCTGTGCTTATAAAAACAAGCACTGTTTATTCCTTGAGTAATTTAATTAACCTTACAAGGCTTGCCATTTCCAGAATGTCAGAGTAGCCATTATCAACTTTACACTTCTTAAATATACTGTTCTGGAGTCATGACATTCCGTTTTGACAGTGATAAAGAGCAAACTCATGGGCACCATTGAAAAGGAACATTAGAACTGTTTATGTGATACTTCTCCAAGTTTCTTTCATTTATCTAACACAGAAAGGTCCAATCAACATGCTTACTGTAGAGTTTATAATGTATGAGTAGGTATTTATAAGGTAATTAGTATTATAAAAGAGTTCTTAGGAATTTAAGGTTTGGAGTTATTTTAGGATTAATTTAAACTTTTTAAATTATGATTTTAAATACATTACTTAATTTCAGGTTATTGGCCAAACCAAATGTGGCTGGTAAAATTTATGAAGGTGTTCTATCTAATATGGAAAGGCTAAAAGTTTATTTAAATACGTTTTTATGCTTTTATGAAAGTTGTACTTAAAACATAATGAAAATATTTTTATGGCTACAATTGTGGAGAAATTGCAAGAACTTAGATTTAGTCAGTACTTCTCAAGCTAACATTATAAAGAATGCCCGGGGCAATGGAGAGGAGCTGGGAGGATCAGAGAAAAGGAAGAGAAAGTAACATTTTTGGGGACATCTGTTATATTCTTCGTAACTCAGTGATAGGGTTATATTATCTTATATTATCTCATTTAATTCTCACAGAACTATTGCAAGATAAGTATTAATCATTTCCCTTTTACAGATGAGTAAACTGATGTTGCAAAGGTTATCTTGATAAAGATCACACAGGTAGAACCAGAATTAAAATCAAGATCTACTTGATACTCAAGCCCAATTTATACTCTTCCTTCATGGGGTTGCTCTTTGACCTTTTTAGGCAGAAAATTATTTTATGTCATAGCAGAATTTCTGTGATATTTAAATTTTTATCCATGTAGGTATCATAAACATCAAGATATTGTACTGCTTCTATATATGCCTGCAGATCTTCTTATATATAAATACTGAGTTGCATAACTACCTCCTCTATCAGAGTGTTATGGAATGATGAGGAGTAATTAAAGTAGATCTCTCAATGTGTATGATCATATATGTTTTTCCAAAGCTCAGACACTTTTATTGTAGTGTGGCTTCAGATGATGCTCACTGCCACACTGAAGATACTCATGAGTAGTCTCATTTTTACCTTCACCCTGTTCCTTTATCTTCTGTAGGAGTCCCTGAGTTAGACAACCTTCCCTATCACCTCTGATTTAGTTTCAGACAGGGGCAAGATCAGATGTTTCTTGGAGATATTTTCTTTAGCATTTACCTTAGAATGCCAACAGCAAACACATTATTGATTGACGTGGATAAATAAGAAAGCATCTCAATCCTTTTATTGATCAGATTCATAGCTCAGTTGTTTTAAGAATTTCAAGTAAAAGGATAATAATATATTAATCTGATGACTGTCTTCAAAATTAATTTGAATATACTGACTTTTATGTTTATTCCTTTTTTTATATGTTATGACATTTCAAAGATCACATTGTGCTTATTTCCCTAGTGACCTCTGACGAAAAGCAATAAAGTTCTAGCCTGGGTGGACTTGGCTAGTTGTAGTTTCTCAAATTTATATAATGAGGGATTTTGCTTTAGTAAAAAATGAGTCATATTTTTCACTGCCATCTCTGCTTACTTCTCTACTTTATCCCATCTTGGTGGCAGAAATTAGTATGTAATAAAATACCAAGGTTTTATAATTTTTTGCATTTTAATTTGCAGGCAGAAAGTTTTGCTGAAACATTTGTAAGACCTAACCACTGTGAGATAAATATGATTGACATACAGAAGTTGATTATCCAACTTTCAGGACTATACCCATTATGTCAAATATAATTTATCTCCATATGTAAATGCTACAAAACAGATTTGAGTATAAAATCGTAATTCTAAATTTTGTTTTACATTTAATGGAGTATTCATAGACTTTATAACAAAAACAATGCATGACTAGAATGAATAAATTATCAATTAAGGGAATAAAAATTAGAGTTCTTAGCTAAAAAATAACAGAAATCAACTTTGGCTGTTTTAAGAACTGAAAAAAAATACTGAAAGAATGTTGAGAAGCTCACAGAATCACTGGGAAAGCTGGATAACTAATCTCAAAAAAAGGACAAAAATAAGAGAAGTTAGGCAGCAGACAAGCAAGACTATAGCCAAAAATCACAGTGCAGCATCCATCTGGTGAATGTATGTGTGGCTGCCACCAACAGTGAATACACACTTGCCCCTCCCTTGATTATTGTAGCCCATGAATAACACCTCTGGCACCTCTGGCACCTCTGCCACTGCTGCCTCGGAATCTTGACGTTGCTGCCATCAGTTTTTACCTGTCTCCAGAATGGATTCTCTGATGTTCCTCTCTATTGCATCATTATCCCCCAATTTGAAGCTCTGGATGAATGTTTCTGAGTAGTTGATCTAAGGACATATGTTAGTGCCATAACTCCAAGAATGATTGGGAAGTGAGTATCTGGTGTTTTCAGGTTGACTAGTGGGCATTGAACTCTGCAAGTCACCAGTATTCATCAGGTGGAGAATTTCTCAAGTGTAGAAGAGGAGCTCAGGTGTTGGGTGGCCAAGAATGGACAAACATCCACTACATTCTTTCTTACTGCATCTACTTCCTTTCCTTTTCATTCTTTCATGAATTCTTTTAAATTATGATTGCGTAAGAGAAGGCGGCATAAATGATCTTAATACTTTAGATGGAGAGACGTGGTTGGAGACAGTATTACTTTAGATATTCTTTGATGTTTCAGGTTCTTTTTCAGCCTTATTTTTAGTTATTGTTTTAGCAGTTTCTGTGACGTCATGGTAATATTGACAACAGCCATATTGGTACTGTTCTTTGAGCATTATCACTTAAACATAGCCTTCTGCTGCTTCTGAAAGATATGCTTTCCCTAGGTAAAACCTCAACTTTTTACCTGGTTTGGATGATATGTGCTGAAAGTGTGATAGAAGGAGCAAAACTTTAGAGCCAGATTTGGGATCAGATGTGACCCCTATCACTCTTGTCATTAACATCTGATATCTAACATTATTGTTATTTCCATTTCAGTCATGAAAAAACTGAACCAGAGAGAGACTAAGTAGCTCAAGAATGTTTGACTAAACATGAATTATTAAACATGAAAAAGCCAGTGTAGAATAGGTATTTTTATTGTGTCTCAAGTATGCAGTAGTGCCCATATTCAGATTGTGGATGTCTAATTTTTAATTTATATGCAGTGACAGATAATCATGTTAGATCAGTTTGTCTCAGTTTTATGTTTAGAATTTTGTTCATATTCCAAATAACAACTCTTAATTATACTCCACTATGATCACTTTTTATTTGTTTAATACTTTAAGTTTCAAAGCCTTTTACTTTTATTTTATCCTTATGACATCTTTGTACAATGTCAGTTTTATAGATGTGGGAACTGAGATACACAGAGAGAAAAAATGACTTATTTCAGATCAATCTTCTGAATAGTGATTTATGTACTTTAAGGACTTTGGGCATTTAACTAAATCAGAGCATGCTGTTTTAATTATTCTTTGATAATGTACTATTGTTTAAATATTACTAATTTTGTTAGTAGAAATGCATTACTGTTTGATGCTAGTTAGCTATCAGCTATAATTTAGCTTCCATCGAGACACTGCCTTCCTTGGACTTACATGCTAGTTGAAGGAGATAGAAAATAAATGTAAAAAATGAATGGTCAGCTGTTGATAATGCTATGGCCAAAATTAATCAAGGGAGTTGTAATTTTAAACAGGGATTTTGAGTAAGACCTTTCTAGGAAGTTGACATCTGAGGGAAAAAAGACCTAAAGGAGGTATGAAAGGGAGACATACAGATACCTTGGAGAACATTTACAGGCAGAGAGAAGAGCAAAGGCATTTGTCCTGTGACAGGAGTGGGTCTGATACGTTCAGGTTGAGGCAAAGGAGACAGTATGTTGAAAGCTGGGCAAGCAGAGGGGTGAGTAAAAGGAGATGAGATAAAAATAATGAAAAAGCTTACAAAAATAAGTGTGATTTATTTTTTTCTCAGGTCTAGATTATTCACTGGTACCTAACTGCACTAAATGTTTCCCTTGTTAATACGAATTGTCAGTGCTCAGTCAGCAGGTTAGAGGATGGGGTCTGAGCAACTGTATTTTATTGGGACAGCTAGATTGAGAACCATGGCTCCAGACTAGTTTGATATGAAGAACAGATCAGATTAATTATCCTCTGAGGAACTGTTTTTAATATATAGTTTGAGGTCTTTTTTAGTGTCATTTTTTTCATGGTTAGATAACATTGAGACAGAAATAATGATCTTAAAAAATATAACTGTTCAAGAAAACTTACTAGGATGGATCATTTGTTTGCCAAATCAAAGAGAACAATTTGAAGTATATCAGATTAGCAGTCTAGATCTGTCTTGTTTTGCTTTGCATAAAGTACTGTTTGATAACATGATTTCTCTTTTATGCAGCTTCATAAAGACCTAAAAAATGTATATTTTAATTCTCATTGCTTAGATACACTTATATTTTTGATACTTTAAAAATGCATATTGTGGAAAACTCAGTTTGGCATACTGATATACTTATTTAAGGACAGTAGTATGTATATTGCTTTACAAAAGGGCACTGAAAAAATGGCATTCAAATTCTTTTAAGATGCTTGAACATCTTAATTTTTACTCATTAGGTTTCACTAATATTTATCAACAAAGAGTTACAACAAGGAGTTTATGAGGATTCTAGAGATTGTCAGGTGTGTTGAAAGATGAGGAGTGAATGTGTTTTCTTGTAAAAGTGTCTTTTAGGATGGTCTAAAAAAGAGACAATAAAACTACAATTGTGTATTTTTTCAGTTTCTTATTTCAGCTGTGTCTCTGTCTCGTCTTTTCCTCTGTTTTCTCTATTTCACTTCCCATTTCTCCTGTTTATTTCTCTTAATCTGTCAGTGTTGGAAACTGACCAATATTTCTGATATATTATGAGGTATGAACTCAGATCTTTGTGAATTCTCAAATTCACAAATAGACATATAGTAATTTTGTTAAGGCATGACTTTTAATTATATATATATACTTCAAGCTAGGGCGTGGGAGTCAGCTAGTAGATGAGCCTAAATTCATCTACTTCAGCGTTTGCTGCTATTTTCCTGTTTACAGTATCTTCTGTAATGTGATACAAATTTTTGTGCAGAATCATTTTGTAGGAAATAGTCCTGAAAAGGAAGCAGTTGGTAGTGATGAAACTACAGAGGAAAATAAATAAGAAAAAGGCTAGAGGGGGGGAGTATAGCTCAGAGGGGGAGTGCATGCTTAGCACGCATGAGGTCCTGGATTCAATTCCTCGTAACTCCATTAAAAACAAACAAACCTAATTACCTCTCCTCCCAAAAAATTTAAAAAAAGAAAAACAAAGAAGGCTAAGAAAGAGCTAACTTTTGGATGAGAATATAAATTTGAGAGACATCAAAGAGTAGGATGTCATGTTTTGCAGGAGCTTGGATTCAGCCATTAACAGTCACCATTACTCTACAGGCAGAAAAAGAAAAGGGATTCTGATTGCTTCAGAAAGTGATTTTCCTGTATTAAAATCTGTTCAAGAAAGAGAACACTTTACTGAAAACTGAAAATTACTGAAAACTGAACATTCAGTGTGATGATATGCATAAAAATCACCTGACTGAAATATATCATTGAGTTTTTACTCAAATATATTTCTTCTGACATTGAAATGAAATGCAGTTAATTTTTATATTGATACCAATTTTGCTGAACTTACTGTTTCTTGTAAATTTTATGTTGTTTTTCTTGGGGCTTCCGAGTAAATAATTATATTATCTGTAATAGTGATAATTTGTCTTTCTCTCCAATCTCAAATTTTGCTTTTTTTCTCTACTTGCATGAAATGAGCACTGCTAAGACAGTACTTTTTCAGCATCTATTGAATAGTCAGTTACATACTTTTTCTTCTTTCATTTGCTAATAAGGGGAAGTATATTAACAGGATGCCTAATATTGAATTATTCTTGCATTTCTGGAACATATCAAATGATTCTATTCTTTTTTTGTTAGTTTTTTGCTATGGAAAATTTTATCCACACAGAAAAGTTGAGACAGGTCATTGAAAATCTGTATAGCCTTTGCCTGAATTTAAAAATTGTTAACATTTGCTGTATTTGCTCAGTTTTTTTCAAAATTATTAGAAATCATGATACTTTAACCCTATATACTTCAGCATGTATTTCTAAGAATAAGGACTTCGACATAACTAGAAACCCTTCTCATACCCAAGAAAACTAATAGTAGTCATATTATCTAATATCCATATGTCCCAAGAATATATTTATAGTTCTCATTTTTTTCCCAAATGAGGCAGGGTTTATACATTGTGTATGGTCATGTCTCTTTCATCGTATTTAATCTAGAACTGCACCCTCCCCACCATTTTCCCCCCAATGAGGTGACTTTTTGAAGAATCCAGGCCAGGTGTCATGATACACACTGTCCTTATTCTCATAGGGCTTTTTACTAATATAAGAGATAAACATTAAACATGCAACTTCATACATTATTTTATATAATATGTAGGATTATGTAGATGAGAAAACTGAGAAGTGGAGAGATTAAGTTGATTATTCAAGATAACATAATGTACTGACTGGTATGTATAAAATAGATAAACAAGTTTATACTGTATAGCACAGGGAACTGTATTTGATATCTTATGGTAGCTTACAGTGAAAAAGAGTATGAAAATGAATATATGTATATTCATGTATGACTGAAGCATTGTTCTGTACACCAGAAATTGACACAACATTGTAAACTGACTATACTTCATTTAAAAAAAAGTTAAAAAAAAAAAAGAAGAAGAGATAACATAATGGATAGTGGCCAACTCTATTTCAACCATTATCAAGATGATTCTAATGTAAAAATGTTAAAGAAAATTTTGAGCTTGTGAAATTCAGGTGATAGCTATTTCTCTCTTTTTTTAAAGTTGCAGACAAATAATGTTTTTAGATGAGAAAGAATATCTTAAAAAACACTTTCTCTTAAGAACTGTCAGGCTTTGGGGTTCTAAATCTACAGGTTAACTTGCAGACCTACTTTGGCTTATGGATGTTCTTGTGATACACTGTCTGATGAAGTAGACTTCATCATAGAACTCTGTTTTAGAATCTTCTTTGGTTCAGTTTTCACAGAATTTTGTCTACTGTTTTAATTTTTTTTTCAGAAAATTGCTCACACATCTGTTACCTTGTAATTAAGACCTATTGGCAATTAAATTCTCTTTTAGCCAGTGCTAAAACACCTACAGATCAAATATTTTGGTGATCGCAAGAAGACACCCATATATTTGTGATTCTTTCAGTCAGGATCATCCTAAGTGTAGAGGTTAACGTCCATGCAGTGTGAATACTAGAATAAATTCCTTAATTCTTTCTAACTCAAGACTTAGTGTTTAGCTGCAAGTTTTAATTAATGTTTGCTTTGGATTTCAGGGCACAACAGTCTTGTTACTTGTTTGTTGTCTGTGGTTGACTCCCACAGACAAAAAGCCAGAAAATTTAAATGCTTGGATATTACAGCAGAGGCATTGAATTTATTTCACTTAATTTTTAAAATAGTATCTGCTGGCTATTTAGGTACTACTAAATCAAATTAAGGATTTTCTCAGTAGGTTCAATTTTTGTAACTTTTTAAATTTTTTTTTAACATTTTTTATTGATTTATAATCATTTTACAATGTTGTGTCAAATTCCAGTGTAGAGCACAATTTTTCAGTCATACATGAACATATATATATTCATTGTCACATTTTTTTCTCTGTGAGCTACCATAAGATCTTGTATATATCTCCCTGTGCTATACAGTATAATCTTGTTTATCTATTCTACAATTTTGAAATCCCAGTCTATCCCTTCCCACCCCCCCACCCCCGCCCCGTTGGCAACCACAAGTTTGTATTCTATGTCTATGAGTCTATTTCTGTTTTGTATTTATATTTTTGTAACTTTTTTTTTCTGTTATTAGATCGATATTGTTAAGCTTTGACAGTGTGGGAGGGGGTGGGGGCAGTGTATTCAGATTACATTGGCAGAATAGATCAGTAAGATCTACTTACTTTGTGCTCAAGCATGAGCACTGTGATAAATGATTTACACCTGTTGTCTTCCTTAATCTTCACAGTAGTCCTTTGAAGTAGGTACCATAATTAGCTCCATTTTTACAGATACCAGGCAAAGTTAAAACTTTGCCAGGGTCACCCAGCTAGTGAGTAGCAGAGCCTAGATCTGAATTCAGCTCTGGGAAAGTCATACTCTTTGTTGCATTCCCACTGCTGCTACTGCCTGTTCAACTTTATTCTACAGATGAGGAAACTAAGGTACAAAGAGGCTAAGGACTTCTTTCAAAGGACTGCATTGACTACTTGGCCCACCTGATGATTCTTTGACATGTTATCTAGAATAAATGCAAAGAATGTGCTGCCTTTCATGATTTTACTAAAGTGACAGCTATTAGCAAAATTTGATTAGCTTGATACATTTCATATACAAAAGTAATATAAACATACAAAAAAGCGTGAAAACTTAAGAGACCACCTAGAAGATCATAACAAAATCAGGATTGTTTTGGAGCTGTAGTTTGAGAATGACTTTACTCAGATGCTAATTTTGGTCTTTTTAACCAAAGAGCAATACACAGGGATAACTAAGAGATAGGCCCTACTTATTCTGTTCTTTGTCCAAAATGAGCTGTCCTTCCATATTGCTCTCCCCTGTTCCTATTTTTTCTTTCCTTCCCCCCCTTTTCTATTTTAGGGTAACCAAATCCCACCTGCCCTCTTCCTCTGTCTGCTTTAGAAACAATCTCTTCTTCCTTTGAACTTCCATAGTAATTTAGCTGTTTCTCTCTTGCTTGGTATCCTCCTTCATTGTGCTAAAGTACATTCTCAAGGAAACTTTGAAGAAAGACTACATGGAAGGTATGCTTTCTGAATTCTTGCATGCTTGAAGATGACTTTATTTACCCGATTATATAGTATATATATAGTTTCTAAGTTATTTAACATTGCTTTTCTTCAGAAATATGAATGTTCTGTTGTCTTCTCTCATCCAATATTGCTAGAAGTCAAATTCTAGTTTGATTCTTGGAGGTGACATTTTTTTTCCCTCTCTGACAGTAGAGGAGGTGGTCAGTACCGCAATACCTTTCTTTGTAGACAGGAAGGTTTCTGAATTAGCATTTACATTTGATACTCTTAAGTCCTTTATCATAGAGACTTAGCTATAGAACAGTGATTGAGAGCTCAGCTTCTGGAGCCAAACTGCCTACATTTGAATCTCAGCTCCATCATTTACTTGGTTTTGTGACTTTGGGCAAGTTACTTAATCCTTCTGTACTTCCTCAAATTTCCCCAGCTTTAAAATGGAGATTATGGTAATAATAGCACCAACGTCATCGGATTGCTAGAATGATTGGATATTTCTAGATCCTTAGAATTGTGCTAGGTGCATAATAACATAGGGGTTAGCCAGCTGCAATTCTTGGGCCAAATCCAGCATTTGACCTGTTTTTGTACTGCCTGTGAACTATGAATGGTTCTTACATTTTTAAAGGATTGTTAAAAGAGAAGAAAAAGAATAATATGCATGGCACAAAGCCTCAAATACTACCCCTTAATATATTACGTGTTTTCTAAAAAAATATGTAATAATGCAGTTGCAGGGGAATGAAGAAGATGGAAGGAAAGTACTTACAAATAAATTCAGAAAATCTTTTTACCTTCATTCCCCAAATTTTATCCCACCTAATTTTTAGTAACCTTTTGGGTTTTGTAACTGTGATATAATGGCACATTAATTACAGTGAGCACTTTTCTTTGAAAAAACATTTTAAATGTTACAGAATTATTTTTAGGTATTTATTAATTCACCTTTTAGCTTTATAAGAACTAGAGTGTTTCTTTGGCATTTCCTTTGTCTTCAGTGTAAGGCCTGGTTAAGTTGTTTGACTAAAAGCTCCAATTTCTTTTTCTCCTTTGTTTCTTCCTTTCATTATAATTAAAGTTAAACTCATGGTAGTTACGGCAAGAACAATTTAGAGGGTAATTAGGAAGAATTGTTATTACAGAGGAGAAATTAAAAATGTGTTTAGTTTTAAATGTGCTGGTTAAATAAATAAATACCCGAGGGTGTCACTAGGAGGGTGTCACTGGGAGGTCTATGGAATAGGCTGTGGGACTATAAACCAAGGGTATATAATAATGAAAACTGAGAAAGAAGCATGGACAGGAAGAAATAGGAGTGAAAACTATTTAGCAATAGTAATGAATCACAGGAAACTCTCTCTTGCTGTCTTTCTCTTGGTTAAAAAATTTTAAGAGATGTGGACACCGAGTCAATTTTTGTTCTAGCCTCCTTCTTTAAAAGAACCAAGTGTGGCAAATGTGCCTCAAGTCTACTGTTTTCTGAAATACGGTGTTCATGCCATTGTGGAATAAAGTTCATTTCTGACGTCATGTATCTGACCTTCCTCAGCTTGTGGCATTTCTGTTTTCTTGAAACACGTGTTTGTCATTACTCTGACTTTTAGAAAGCTGTAGGCATTCATCCAGGAAAAGAAACTAACAGCGACCAAATGAATCTATATTATTGCCTAGGATAAAAAACATTTACTTTTGAAATTGTACCCTGGGATGTCTTTTTATTTTTTATTAATCATATTTTCCATTAGAAAATTTTAGGGTAGAATACATACACTGGATTTTGTCATTATAAAACCCTCATTAGTTTTCCTAAAATTGTAGTTTTGTCCATCTATAAGCAATTTGGTTATTAGCTTTTATACTTCAGACAATCAGAATCAATGTTAAACTCGGTAGTATTCCCAGTGTTTCTCGCTGGGATCAGAATTTCTATTCTTCATTTGTTATAAGGCAGATTGCCTTTGATTGGATTTTGAAATCCTCTATTACCTAACTGGATTCTTACGTTTATAATTTATAGGCTCTTAAACTTGCAACAATGAGTTGATTGTAATCTTAAAATTAAATAATTACTTAAGTCTATGTCATGTGGCCCATAAATGTAGTTTATTGAATTTTTAGACACATATAGAATAATTAAGCATTGCAAATTTGTTTTAACACTTCCCTTGAAAAGTCTTCTAAGTGTATTACATGCGTACATTAGTTTAATAACCACAATATACTCTATATTTAATTTTTCATGGTAACAAAGGACTTTGAATATTAATTACTATAACTAAATACTAAACTATTATAATATGTGCAAGAGATTTCCTAGTACAACATTCTCATTTTAGCCCAATAGCATCTTACGGATGAGGTGAGGAACGTAGTGTATGCAGAGGCTGTATGACTTGCCCAAGGTCCCATGGCTAGTAAATAGAGCCAAGTCTCCTGTGAAGTACCTTTATTCATTACACTATGATTTCTGTGCATACAGAAGGCAAGAGATAGGAGGTCAGCTTCTTCTAGTCCTATGAACATTGCTACTAGCTGTTTTGAGTAAATTCCTGATAGGTCTTACCATCATAAAATCAGAATGAAGAAAGCACAAGTGTACAAACCATAGAATTTAGAAGTAGAAGGGAACCTTAACTTTTTAGTGCAGTAGTCCCCATTCCTGGCTACACCTCAGAATTAACCAAGTACCATTAACAAATGCTATTTCCCTGTACCTGCTCCCAGAGATTTCTGATTCAGTAGGCTCAGTGTGGAGTCTAGGGATTTGTACTTTTTAAAAGGCTTCTTAAATGATTCTCATGATGTTTGGGAACGTCTGATAGTCCATTCCTTTGTTTTATGGACCAAAAAACTAAAAGCCAGAAAGGTGAAGAGAGTGCTAGTAAGTGGTAAAACCTGGACTCAGAGGTGTTCTGTTGAATCTTAGCCCAGTATTTTCCCTCCTCTGTTTATTACTTACCTATAACTTCTTAGATATCTTTTTTCCTGAGACACCTATGGGTACTCCGTAAGTATTACAATGCTGAAGAAAGGTAATAATAACAATAATAATTTTTGTCAATTTTTTTCTATGAAAATCATTTTGTATTTCAGTGGTATTGACATACTACCTTACTTTAGCCTCCTTTTTAGTATCAGCCCACTTTTCTACTTCACTTACTTTTTAGTTGTTTGGCAGTAATTTGTGATAGTGCTTTTGCTACTCTCCTCAATACTGACCTCACAGCTTTAAAATACTTCTTCAGAAAATGATCCATAAATTGAATGGAATTTGTAACAGACTCTAGAAGGTGGCATTAAAATTAAATAATAGTTAAATGATAGACTTTCTTGTAGTTGTGCAGTTTATAGTTTGGTAACTGTGTCTGGGAGATTGTATTGATTGTAATAATTGGAATTAGTTTGTTGGTAAGAACCAAACCATATGTTTGGCCAGAAAAAGAAAACATAGTAGTTAGAAGGAGGCTAACACTTTAAATAGCTAGCATTTATTGAACTCTTAATATATGCCAGGCACTGTGTTAAGTGCTTTGCAGACATTACTTCATTTAATCCTTAATAATAATTCTTGGAGAAAGCTGCCTTATAGGAGATTTTTTTTCAAGGTACAGTACACAGAAGTATGCTAGATCTTTTTGATAAAAAGTATATAATATTATTATCTCTGTTTCAAAGATTAAGAAGCAGAAACTCAAAATGTTTAAATAACTTGGCCATAGTCATGTATTTAGTAAGTTGCAGATCTAGGACTTGAACTCAGCCCTGACGCCAAAGTCTGTATTCCTAATTCATTATCATTGATGCAGTTTTTATTTAACACACACTTAGGAAGTTCCTACACCACACTTGATATAAGTGCTAAACTTTGCAAGGTCATAAGTGATTAGATACTTTGCCCCTAAGATTAGTATAGATGGTAATCCAGGACACAAGTTAATAAGAGAGTTCTCGTTGAAATTTCAACCCTATTCAAGATGTATGGAAGTCTGTTGGACAATTGTACTAATTTCCAGATATTGTCATATTTTTTTGCCAAAGGAAAAGCATTCAAATAAATGTATGGTAAATGTGAATTGATTGCAGTGCCTGAAAAGTTGATGGGCATTGAGACTCATACCTCTGCATTCCAGCTTGAAGGAAGGTGAAAAGTTCCTAGACAGAACAGAGGAAATAATGTAGAGAGACATCAAGGCAGGTACAGAGCCTATGTTAGGGAAATAGGGAGTAGAGGAATGAGATACAAAGGAGGAAGGGAAAAACTTTGAACCTTGGGGCTTTATGATAACTGTTAAGATTCTCTGTTTCGAGGTTGTGAAGCAGGAGTACGACAAAAGGCAAACAAATGAAGAAATTGCATTCTGAGAGTTTTAAAAATATTACAAGATTTATCCTAAATAGAGATAATGTTATATTTTTTGGTGAAAAGTGTGGGAAAATGAGGGGATACTGTCTAGAGCTAAAAGGTGAAAGAAAGCACTTTACTTGTACTGTGTAGAGGAGGTGGACTGTAGTTGTCCAGTATTGTAGAGGCTAGCCACAAATGGCTGTTGAAACTTCAATTAAACTAATTAAAATTTAAAATCCAGTCCCTCAGCCACACTAGCTACATTTTAAGTGCTCAATAGCCATATGTGACTAATGGCAATCAAATTAGATAAAACATTTCCATCATGGAAAGAAGTTTCATTGGACAGCACTGCAATGGACTCACCAGAGGTGTTCTGACTTTTAGGGTGTATATTGAAGATTTGACAGAGAGCCTTTTAAAATTTATCAAAATCTTTGATAATTACTCAATTTGGATGAATCACATAGGGATGACAGTGAGGAAGAGAATGTGGAAACATCTTTATAGCCCTCAGAAAAAACAAACATGTTGGGAATAATTGGTAGGGGATGTGTGTGTGTGTGTGTTTGTGTGTGTATGTGTATGTGTGTGTCACTTCTTTTTGTTGATTGAGATAGTGGAACAATGAAGGAAGATAGTAGAAGACAAATAATCTAGCTTTATCTGTGTTCTTCTCCCTTGCAAGGTAAGGGAGAAGCCTTTGATCTAGGGTGTATGCCCTGAGACCAGTCGTTGTTAGGATGTGCCTGTGACTATGGCAGTAAAGAGAGCCCAAGGTGAGGATGGTCTTAGAATCAAGGCACAGAACACATCCTGATAAACCAAATGAGGAAAAGATGCCCAGACAGGAGCACTTAGGAGAATAGCCTGAAGTACAGAGGGAAGCTAAAGCTCCAAGGGATAGTAAAAGCTTGTTGGAGTACAGAAATCTTGGGGAGTTTTTGTGTGAAGCAAGACTTAAAGAGGAAACAGGCTTGTTCCTTGGGGCAGATTTTGTAATGCTTTTGGATCATAAAGAAAATGGGATCTCTTTTATACGTATTTTATTTCAATATTTTGTGCAAGGAGAGTGATTTATTTTCTAAATGAAAAAGATAGAACTAAAGTTGGCCTAAGGGAACTGAAGTTCCAGATTAAGGAAGATTATAGAAGAGTATGTTCATAAACATAGTCAAACATCCTGATACAGATGAATTTTGTCCCAGGGTATGGAGAGAATTTACAGAAGAGATTAGCAAATAGCCTTTATACTTCTTTGAGACGCTATAGAGAATGAGAAGGGTTTGCATTACTGTAGATAGGTCTGATTTCTGATCAGATACTCTGATTTTCAGAGTGAGGATAGGTGAGTTTCACAAACAATAAATGAATTGGTTTGATACTGATCTCAGAAAAGATGAAAAGGATGGGTTTTTGAGTACCTGAGAGAGGTAGTGGTACAGCTTTGGGCAATTGGCTTTATCCCTCTATCTCAGCTTTCTCATCTTTAAAATTAAAAATAATACCATTTAGGGCAGAGTAGATTTAGCTCAAGTGGTAGAGTGCATGCTTAGCATGCACAAGGTCCTGGGTTCAATCCCCAATACCTCCTCTAAAGATAAATAAGTAAATAAACCTAATTACCTCCCCTCTTAAAAAAAATACCATTTATTGCATAGGGTTGTAATGAAAATTAACTGCATTTATACTTGAAAGCATTTAGAACGAGATATGATACATAGTAGGTATATTGTTAGTGTTTGATAGATCAGGATACAAACTGGCAGCTCAGGGAAATTAAATAGATAATATGTCTGATTTCAGCAAGTCTTTTTTTTTTTTTTTAAATTAAGGTAAAATTCACATCACCTAAAATTAACTGTTTTAAACTACACAATCCTGTGGCATTTAGTACATTTACAGTGTTGTGCAACCATCACCTCTATCAAGTTCCCCAACATTTTCATCATCCCAAAAGGAAACCCCATATCCATTATGCTGTCACACTCTATTTCCTGATCGTAACCCCTGGCAACCACTAACCTACTTTTTCTCTATGGATTTACTTTTCTAGGTAATTCATATAAGTGAAATCATAGTTTGTGACCTTCTGAGTCTGGCTTCCTTCACTTAGCATAATGCTTTTGAAGTTCATCTACATTGTAACATATATTAGTATTTCATTCCTTTTCATGATTGAATAGTATTCCATTGTTTTGATTGCCATATTTTATTTATCCATTTATCTGTCAATGGACACTTGGGTTGCTTCTGTTTTGGGGGTTTTGTAAATAATGCAACTGTGGACATGGGTGTAGAAATATGTCTTTGAGCAGTTTCAGTTCTTTTGGGTATATTCCCAGAAGTGGAATTGCTGGATCATATGGTAATTATATTTGAAATATTTTGAGGAATTGCATATAGTTTTCCATAGCAGCTGCACCATTTTACATTCCCACCAATAGTGCCTTAGGTGTTCTAGGGGTTCCAGTTTCTCCACTTGTTATTTTCTGATGTGTGGATTTCTTTCTTTTCTTTTCTTTTTTCTTTTCTTTTCTTTCTTCCTTCCTTCCTCCCTCCCTTCCTTTCCTTCCTCTCTTCCTTTCCTTCCTTTATTACTTCCTTCCTTCCTTTCCTCCTTTCTTTCTCTTTCTTTTAGTAGCCATCCTAATGGGTTTGAAGTGGTATATCATTATGGTTTTGACTTTTATTTCCCTAACGATTAATGATGTTGAACATCTTTTCATGTGGTTATTGGCCATCTAAGTATCTTTTTGGAGAAATGTCTATTCATGTCCTTTGGTCATGTTTTAGTCATTTTGTGTGTCTTATAGTTAAATTTGAGGAGTTCTTTATATTCTGGATATTAGCTCCTTATATCTTGCCCATTTAAAAGTTGGGTTGTCTTTCTGTTCTTGAGTTATAAGCATTCGCTATATATTTTGGGGCCCAGAGCCGTATCAGTAAATAATTCACAAATATTTTCTCCCATTCTCTAGGTTATCTTTTCACTTTTTTGATAGTGTCTTTTGTTGCACAAAAGGTTTTAATTTTGATGAAGTCCAGTTTATCTATTTTTTCTTTTGTTGCTTGTGCTTTTGGTGTCATATGTAAGAATCCACTGCCAAATCTAAGTCTATGAAGATATACCTCTGTTTCCTCCTAAGAGTTTTATAGTTTTAGCTCTTATAGTAAAGTCTTTGGCCCATTTTGAGTTCATTTTCGTATATAGTATGAGGTAGAGTCTGGCTTGATTCTTTTGCCCAGGAATATCCAGTTGTCCCAGCACCCTTTTTTAAAGAGACAACTTTTCCCCTTTAAATCATTGTGTTGTCCTTGTTGAAAGCCATAAATGTATGAGTTTATTTCTCAATTTTCAGTGCTGTTCCATTGATCTACATGTCTACCTTATGCTAGTTCCACTGTTTTAATGCTATTGTAAATGAGATTGTCTTCTTCATTTCCTTTTTGGATTGCTCATTACTGGTTTATAGAAATATAACTGACTTTTGTGTTTTGATTTTGTGTGCTACAATTTTTCAGAATTTATCTGCTCTAATAGTATTTTTTGTGGATTCTTTAGGATTTTCTGTACATAAGATCATATCATTTACAAATAAACATAATTTTACTTCTTCCTTTCCAGTTTGGATTTCATTTCTTTTTCTTGCTTAATTGCTCTGGCTAGGACTTGCAGTACAATGTTGAAATAGAAATGGTGAAAGCTGTCATCCTTGTCTTGTTTCTGATCTTGGGGGAAAGATTTCTGTCTTTCACTATTGAACTAGCTGTGGAATTTTCATAAATGCTCCTTGCTATGTTGAGAAAGGTCCCTTTTATTCCTAATTTGTTGAGTGGTTTTTTTAATTTATTTTTTTTGGAGAGGGATCGTGAAAGGGTGCTGGATTTTGTTGAATGCTTTTCTGTATCAATGGAGATGATCATGTAGTTATTTTCATTCATTCTACCAATGTGGTGCATTACATTGATTGGTTTTCATATACTGAACCACTCTTGCATTCTCGTAATAAATCCCACTTTGTCATGCTATGTAATTCATAAGGGATATTGGTTTATGGTCTTCTTGTGATATTTTTGTCTGGCTTTGGTATCAGGATAATGTTAGCCTCATAGAATTAGTTAAAAAGATTTGCATCTTATTCCACTTTCTTGGAAAAGTTTGAGAAGGATTGGTATTGAATTTTTTTTTAATTAGGAGAATTCATCAGTGAAGCCATCTGGTCCTGGGCTTTACTTGTTGTAGATCTATTCAGATTTTCTGAAGAATTTCTTTATGAGTCAGTTTTGGTAGTGTTTATAGGAACTTGTCCATATCATCTAGGTTTTTTATTTTGTGAATATATAGTTGTTCAAAGAATTTTCTTATAATCCTTTTTATTTGTCATGTCTATAGTAATGGTTCCTCTCTCTTGTTTTCTACCTCTCTCTCTCTCTCTCTCTCTCTCTCTATATATATATATATATATATGAAATAATGTGGATATAATAGAATATTCTGTGTGAATAATAGAATATTCTGATTGGGAGGGAAGTGAAAGATCATCTAGTCTGACTCTTTAGTTTTTGAATTACCTTGAACACCTAATTAAATAGTAGGCTAGCTTCTGCAGGGACAGTTCCAATGATGAATAACTCAATACTTTTGAAGATGATACACCTCAGTTTTGAACAGCATTGACTAATTAAGAACAAATACTTACAGTGAAGCAAAGTCCACCTCCTTGTGTTTCTTTTTGTATTTTACTCATTGGCCCTAGATTTCTTGGGGGCTATAGAGAATAACCCAAACCCCCTTCCTCCTAACAATCATGAAATATTTGAGGACAACTTTTGTGACCCCTCTATTTCTCTCTTCATTCCTGAAGTTTCTCTGCTAGATTAAAAATTTCTGATTCCTTTTGCCGTTCTTCATGTGTCATAGAGTCCTTCTCTATCATTCAGATTGTGTTTTAGTTGGTCCCTACCAGGGGTATAGACTATGAATAGAACTCAGGGAATCCATGGATTTGGGTATTATATTAGTCAAGTTTCTCCAGAGAAACAGAACCGATTGTGTGTGTGTGTGTGTGTGTGTGTGTGTGTGAAAGAAGAAATGAAGAAAATAAGAACTGGCTCAGCCGATGATGGAAACTGAGAAGTTAGCAATCTGGAGACCTAGGAGAGCCAATATGCAGTTCTATTCTGAGTCTGAAGGACTGAGAACCAGAAACCTCAACAGTCTGGAGACCTAAGAATAGTGAGCCTGGGTCTGAATACTGGAGGAGACCAGTGTTACAGCTCAGCAGTGTTACAGCGTAGCAGTCAGGCAGGAAGTTTCCTATTACCTGGCCTTTTTATTCTATTCAGATCTGCAGTTGACTAAGGTCCACTCATATTAAAGGTTAATTTGCCTTATTGAATCTACTGATTCAAATGTTAATCTCTTCCAAAAACACCCTCACAGATACATCCAGAATATTTGGCCAAATGTCTGGGCACTCAGTGGGCCCAATCAAGTTGACACATAAAATTAACCATCACACATATGAAATGTGTGTGTGTGTGTGTGTGTGTGTGTGTGTATACACACACACACACACATATATATGTATCCTTTTATTTACTAGCTTCTGAATGAGATTTGACATAAAAAAATTATGACAGCAAAAAACCACTAAAGCAGAACCTGTAACTTTGTTGTGCCAGCAGAAATCAGAGAGAGAGGATATGAATATCCAATGCCATTGTTGCAGGTACTTTGAATTATTAACATTTATTATTACTTAAGGTGAATAGTATATACAAGTTCTTATTGTAAGAATATGTATTACTGAATTATGTTTATTTTAATATTTAAGATATAATATAAATTTTATTGAATGAACGAAACTTGCATTCTAGCTATCATGGTAACTTATCTGTTGTTTCCTTGCCTTTCCTTCATAAATGTGGGATAAAATATGTGCTGGAGGGCTTTGTGAATATTGTAACAGCTTTATTTAAAAAATCAAGTAATGAAATAAATGCTAAACCAGCACTTTCTCTGAATGTTCAGTCATTTTTGTGAGGGTATTTAAAGGAGACTTTTCCAAAGTCTGCAAAAATTTCTTATCAAGATGTTGTTTCTGTAAACGTTTCAGTAGGTCATAGTTTTCTTAGGCTCACCTAAATAGCTGACTTTTATTTACTCATTTATCCATTCAGTATTCATTTATTTGGATAGTGCCTTCTGTGAACCATGTACTTTGTTAGTCACTAAGGATAAGGCAGGGACCTTGCCATCAAAGAATCTAGGAGAAGAGATGGAAATGTAAACAAATACTTGAATTTTAATGTCAACATTAAATTGAATGCTCCCAGTGATGGATTTTTTAAATGAAATCTCTTCAGTAATAGCACCTGATGTTCTGATAATCCTTGGGTTCATAAACTGTATCATTAGATGTTTAAAATTGATGAGTTGTTCTCAGACACCAATCCCGGTTTCTGTAGGGTGAAAATTTTTATTGTACAAGAATCCAATAGCTATGATTTCCTTAGGTAAATGTTAAGCTAAGCATCCATCCCTATATGTCCAGCATTTTCTACCAGAGAATAGAGTTGTTATTTTTATGCCTCTCTGTTTTGATGGTAGAGGTAAGGTAATTTAATTGAATACAGAGTGACAGTCTGATAAGTATCCTTCTTAGGGGATCAGAGGGGAGCAGAAGCTACCCATCTGGTCACAGCTACCATATTGTTTTCAAACTTTTTTCTTAGCGTAATAAAAAAAATTTATGAATATGAAAATGGTCTATAAAATTGACTTAAAATTATCCCCGTGTTCATTATTATTTTCCATGGAAAGTTAATGAATAACATTTTCTGCAACGTTCAGTCAATTCAAGTGTTCAAATATTTTAGTAAGTGAAATGCACAAAAAGCCTTAAAATCGTTTCTTTTCTGGGAAAACTCAAGCAGGCCCTGGAGATTTTTAAAAACTCCCTTAATATTAGATAACTAAATGGTGTTTTGCTTTGGACGTTAGCAAACAAAAATTTTTATAAAAATAGTTTATTACACACCAGTTAAATCATATTGCCTTTTTAATTTTGAACAAGATAGAATGATTGTGGAAGCTTGTGTTTTAGGAACTTCCTATTTAGATTGTGTTAAATAACATACAGCATTTTTGTAAAAAACAATTTTTATAAATAAAGACAGAGTAACATGCGTTGTGAGATAGAACTTGACTCAAGCAAAAACTTCGAAAAGCATTCTTAGCCTTAGGGGGATAGTTCACTTTTCTTGAATTATTTCTTCCTTTCTGAATTGCATGGATATTTTTGGGAGTTCAATTTTATTTTTTCCTTGATAATTTGATCATTTAATTTGATAATCTAATTTTACTGGATAGTTTCCTTAATACTTTAGTTTTAATGTTCACTATTCCTTAACTTTTTGTAAACAAGAGAATTCATTATTAGCATCAATAATACTAATAAATAATGTTAACATTTATTAGGATAATTTGTACAGTAGTACAGAAGCTCTTCATGAGTATTATGTCACTTTATCTGAATAACCTATGAGTATGAATATTATTACAATTTTATAGGCGGCATTATTTAAAATAACTCTGCAGTTCATCCATACCCCAAATTTATCTACTTTATAAGGTTGGATTTTTGTATATGATAATATTCCTGTTAAATTTGGTATTTCTGGATTTCCTCATCCTTAATAGTGTCTGCTTAGATGTGAACTGTCTAGGCACTTTTGACTCTCTATGTACTCTCTCCTCCCCTTCACTCCCTCCCAAACCAGGACTTTGCAGTCTTGCAAAGCAGTCCCTGTAATATTCTACCATTACCTATTGTGTATTTTGAGCTCAGGGCTGAGACTGAAATTTTTCTGAATGAGAGAAACCATCCTCAACCATTATTATTAAATATGGAGTGACTTTGGATATTAGCTTATGCTACAGATTTGATATTTCTTAATGAATTCAACCTAAAATTACAAGGAATAACTGCTTAAATGCAAAATAAATAATGTGGTAAAAGCAATTTTCATGACAATGAATGTTGTTTGAATCAAAAGTAATGTCAAGCTGCTTTGTATACTTCACATATTGTCAAAAGTTAAAACAAGGAGTAGTGAAATTTTTATTAAATTGTAGTGTTAAATTTATCTCTATAATTTATTAAAAAGTCATTCTGCTTATGCAAGGCATAAAACTTTTTAATACAAAGTTTAGGATACTGTAATGATCCCTGGAGAATCTGTTTTGTTTTTGTTAATTTTAGTAGACCAGAGGTTCCATTTTCAGATCAAGTCACTGTGGAGCTAGTACCTTTGCTTAATTTTAATCTCAGTTATTATGACAGAATTTGTTTACTCAATAAATGCCTAGCAGCGTCAAACAGATACTGTTGGCAACCTGAGTAATTTTTACCTGACTGATAAAAGTCCCAAATGAAAAACGGTAAATTTTAATTTTAAATGGAAAAAAATTTTGTTAGTATACATAGATTTTTAAGCTTTTTTGTCTGTTATGTCACTTTGCTGCATTTTATGCATGTGCTGATGTTTATTGTGCTGAACATTAGGAATTGTTTATATGCAACTTTGCAAATTATTTATTACTTGTGCACTTAGCAGTTTTTACAAAAGTGCTTCATGCATATGTTAAAACTTATTTTTTATGTGGTCTTTATGATTTTATTACTGAAATGTTTTTAACACTATACTCTGAATAGACATTTTCTTTTATTATCAGTTAAGTTCACATTTAACTTAAGTGCTTCACATTTTATATGTGTGTAGACTGTACTTTTTTTCAGTTCATATGCAGAACGTATTTAGCCATTACCCATGTGACACTACTGAATATATTACTGATTTAGAAGCAGCGATCTCAGTAGAATTTTAGTCCTGAATGTTGTGGGGAAAATGCATTTTCTTTGGAATTATCCATTATGCGCATTTAAACTATGCCAGAAAAAAATAACTTTTGTTTTAATCTGCTTTTTGTATTTAGTAGTTATTTGTATAAATTAAATAAAATGTTTTCAAGTAAAAAAATTAAAATCTACTTTGATCCTTTTATGATAATTTTCTTTAATACATCTATCTCCTAAATTTAATGTTCTGTTCTAAAATAAAGGCAGGTAAGGGCCTAGTAAATGTATCTCTGTTAAATATTTAGAATTTTATCCATGAAAAGTTATGCAAGCAAGTGATAAGGAAATATTCTTAAATATACCTGTGCTACTTTCCTATATAGTCCTTTGTATGAAACGTCTTTCTAAATTTTGGAGATGTAGCCATTTGACAGAATAAGAGTTTTTTGTTTGTAGTCCTGAATCTTTACCCTATTGTCAATGCGTTAGTTCATATTGAATAATCTAAGTTCTGATTGTTACTTTCTAAATTAACTTGCAGTTACTACTATCAGAAAGCTTTATTGTGAAAGAATTGTAGCCTCTAACCATTTCTTCTGTTTTAAGAGATCAACTACATTAACTGAGATTAAGAAATAAGAAGTAGAGAATAGGAACCAAGGAAAATGGGAAGGTTTAAGTCAGATGCAGAAAGTGGTAAACAGATTTTTGTTGTTCGATTTCCCTCCATGTGTTTGGGGATGTAATCAAATGTGAGTTTGGTTGGAAATATGAGTTTGTAACATTATAAATGGTACTCAGAGAGATTTTTATTTTCTTTGGAGAGAAGACTTGTCTTACTTAAAACCAAGAAGTTCCTTTGTTTTGCTTGACTGTGTGCCTACAGGCCTTTTTTCTAATTGAGTGAGGTTAGGCACAGAGGTCAGGAAGACAAAGAAAATCACTTAGTTACTCTGGTCCGTGTTTTCTTTTTCTGTAAAAGGAGAAAATTGAAATTAACTTCTAAATTCCCCTAAGCTCAGATATACTTTGACTATTTCCAACAGGAGAGTAACATGACACACATGGTTTTATAGATTGATTTTACTTTATAAAGTAGATAGAATTGATTAGAGGCTGCTGAAAGTGATCCAGGATTGATATGATAAAAATATGAAAATAAGGTGATGATAGAAAATCAGAAATATCTAGATCAAATTAGATTGACATGGGGAAGAAGAAAGAGGAATTTTTTAAATGAGTCATTTATTCATTCAGTAAGTTACTTTGTCTAAGTTTAATTATATATAATAACTGATCTCACAGGTTGAATATAATAATACATATGAAGCTCCCAACAGAGTACCTAATGTAGTGAACACACAGGTTTTCAGAACCTCTTTTGTCGCCTACGGTTTACCAGACTTGAGGTTGCCTCCCCCCTCTTCAGGTTTTATTTTGTTTTAGTTGCAATGAGACAGGAATTTGAGGACACTAAAAGACTGAGACTGATGAAAAGGGCTATAATCACCATTTGTTCTCTTTCAAATGCATGACCCAAGCAATATTTAGCTCTTACCTACAGTGATTTCCTCCTTCTGTCCAAAGATGGGTTGGACATGTTTGCAGATGGGAACCTTCACAGTTAGAATGGTCCTGGGCCCACAGCTGGCTGGCATTGATAGTTCTTATGACCAAAGGCAGGGTGGAGTGGGATGATTGCAGAAGGGCATCAAAGCCTGGAGCTGAGCCCTTGTAGGGAATTTCTAGCTTTATTCTAGAGCAGTATTCTAACCCTCTTCAAGTACTCCTCTTGCGTCAGGTGTTATAAGTTGATGATGAAATATAATCTCTGCCCACAGTGAAATATCATTAGGACTCTCCATTGTGTTATTTGGGAAAAAAAAAGGTCACGTGTCTGTGTAAACACATTAGAGACATTTGGTATCTATATCAAAAGAGCCAAGGAGCAGAATTCCTAAACAAAGGAACTTCTAGCAAAGAATTTGCGTGTTATTTTATTTTTTCACCATACATATATGCAACTATTTTATCAGTAGGGCTAGTGTCTTTGGTTGGTTCATCATTCTTAAATCTAAACTATAGTTTATCTGGGGACAGATAAATGATAAAGGGCAATTAATAAATGCTGTATTTCCTCTGTTAGACAGAAAGTATGCCTGCCTAGGACCAGTTAGTTCCTTTGTCTTACTTGAATGTCTGTGCAATTTGTGGATCTTTTAGTTGTGTGAGCTCTAAAGAGTTGATGAGGGGGAGAAAGCAACCAAGCCTCCTCTCTTTGAGCTGTAAGTAGGTGAGAAGCAGTATAGTGTTTAGGAGCCTGGGCTCTGGCGTCAGTCTGCCTGAGTTATTGTATGAATGGATAGGGATGTCTTTAGACTTGGTCATAAAACCACCATTTTAGGTTGATCTCAGATCTCCCCAGAAGGCCAATGTGATCTCCTGGTTTTATTTCCAGACTGGAGTCAAGTGAATAGCATATTCCTGTGATTGAGGTGAGAAACCTTTTTTTCTCTTTTGGTCTTGTTCGTAAACTGTGCTTAAAATTCTAAAATACTTGTTAGGAAATTCCTCATGCAGTCCTGAATTGTTCACAGGTTTTAGTAAGGTCTTTTAAATGTTAGCTATCATTAATTTAATGTCTTGCTTAAATTATACTGAAATTCATATTGTAACTTAGAAAGCAAACATCATTATTCATAGTAGGAAGAAAACAGAAAAGGTTTACAATCCCATTTTTTTCCCACTTATTTTTGGCACATTGTCTCCCACAGTATGCATCTCTTGGTGGGAATGTAGAGTTCATGTCTGAAATGGAGATGAAATTTTGCTCAACCATAGGCTAGAGAAGCCAGTTGAGGCATACGCTAAGTTACATATCCAGAAGGACATGGGAAGTCTAGAAGAGAAGTTGGTAGGTAAAAACTTGGAAACATCTGGAGTGAATAAGAAATTAAGGATACTATACTTCAATAAAAAAAAAAATAATACTGGTAAAATGGAGACTCTTTCATATTATATTTAGAAAATGGCTCTCTGTGCTTGAATTACCTTAGCACAACTAATTGGATCATGGTGTGTGGAACTGTTTAAAACCTTTAAAATAATTCTGAAAAATATTAAGGTTAAAAAAAAGTAGGTGTTTTACTCAATTTCAGAACATCAGATGATAAAAACAAAACAGTCCAATAAGATGAATAGGATATAGAGATTTAAGTAATTGGTACTTTCACAGGTTGAAGTTCCACCTATTTCAAGCAGTCTAGGACTTCAGTACTTTCATATTTTGATCATTCAGCTTGTGTTTATCCCGCCCCTTTAAGTACTATTGTTTCTGGTTTTGTACTCTTGACAGAAAATGGCAAACTTGTATATATTTAAAGTGCTACTTTATAAAATCTAAATTATCAGTATGGCTTTAGAAAAATCTTTATTGGAGTTGCCTGGCATTTTCAAGTACCAGGAAATAAGCTAATATAGCTCAGAGAGAATTATATGAGGGTAAACATCACTCTTTTGACAAATTTTACTGTAAATGGAGGGGCAGAGAAATGGGATAATGGCTAGCTGTAAGTATGATCATGAGAAGGTACATGTGTGTGAGAGGTAAGGAATTGCGGCCTGTTTGTAGTCTAATGGGAATGATTTAGTAGAGGGAGAAAATGAGGATGTAGGAGAAGGGGAGAGAACTGTTTGTGAAATATCCTCAGGTAGGCAGCAGGGGATTGGATCTATGCATTTATGGAAAAGTGAGCCATTGACTAGAGCTCAGGTAATTCCTCTGTAGTAACAGAATGAAATGCGGGGAACATGGGGTCTGGTATTGAGGGTCGTTTGATGATTTGATGACCTTTTAAAATTTATCACTTTCAGAAAGAAGCAGACTAAAATTGTAGGGAGATAAAATCTGAGTTCAAATCATAGTTCTGTGCTTTATTAGCTGACATCTGACAGAACCTGGTCAGCAATGTCCCTGTGTTATTTAGGCATGCAGGAAGAAACAGAATTCACTTCAAGGTGGTTCAAATAAAAAGATTTTAGTGAAGAATCTGCTCTGAGAGATTGAGCAGGGTTAAAAGGATGGATGAGAGATGGATGAGGCAACTAGAGACTACTAACTGTGGAAAGCTGTTACCTCACATGAGGCTGAAGGAACAAGGTTGTACATGGTGTTCGCAGAGTGGCAGCTGAAGTTGTGAATGGGAAGACCATCTGGTAATAGCTGCAGTCCCTCCAGGGGACTCTCTCCTCCCAAACTCCAGGTTCGTGCTGTCACCCAACCTAAGGGGAAGCCAGCTGCGTGGAAGCTCAAGGGCTGCAGAGTGTACGGGTCACCCTCCCCTGGGGTGGCGAGGAGAGCAAAGAAGGGATCTGGGAGGCAAATGCAGAATAATTAGTATAATCACTAAGCCTCAACTTCTCCATATTTGAATGGGGTTACTTGTAAAATTGTTGTGATTTTACATGACTGCCAAGCACCTGCCATATTGCTAGCACATAGTAGTGTTGATAATGATCGTAAATGATAAATATTATAAGAGACTGTAAGATAATGATTAAGAATCCTTAAAGCTTTGGAATGAGGCATATCTGAATTTAATTTCTGTCTCTGCCACTTACTAGTCATATGATTCTGGGCAGGTTACTTCACCTTTCTTATTCTCTTTTGCGTCATTCGTGAAATGAGGAAATAAGGCTTACCACAAAGAACTCTAGTGAAGATTAAAGAAGACGCTATGTATTAGGAACCTAACAGAGTGCTAGTGCATAGCTTGCCGTCTAATTCAGCAGGACTTTAACCATATATTTTGACTGATCAGTAACAGTAAATGAGATTAGTTTCCAAATAATACTAGTCTCCACCCCCACTACACACACCCCTTTTTTCCCTCCCTCTACTGCTCAGTTTTTCTGACTGGGGCCCTTCTTTGTCATGCAGGGGTCAAGGCTACTATCTTTGCACTTTAAACTATTAGAAAGTACAGTTTTAGTTAGTTTAGCTTTTTGGCTGTCCAGTTATTTTATATTTTTAGTTTGTGTTCAGTAAACACGGAATTAAATGGGCCTAAGTTGGAAGACCGAGATAGGAAAAGTTGGAAATACTGAAACTCAGTTTCATTTGATTTATGCATGAAGCTCAAGTAAAATGTCAACAAGAAACATGAGAATAAAGGATGTTTTAACAGTTAATTCACAGCTGTACCATAATAGATAATCTTTCAAATTTTGCATGAATATCACAGTTCTGTAAGTTTGACTTGAAGACATATATGTTTTTCTTTTTGGCTACATAGGGAACAATGAAATAAAACCTCATTGACGTAATTGAACCTGATAACATCTCCTGGTTGTACTGCTGATGTTTCACTGTGGTATTGGTGGTTTTGTAGAGCTCTGTAAAGCATGTTGGACTTACAAACATATTCAAACAGAAACTTTTATCAGAATTCAACTTTTTAACCACAAAGAAAAGCTGAATTTATGTAAAGGCACAGTCTTGAGTTTACTTTATCAAATCAACTAGAAACAATTTTTTAATAGTTTACACCTATGTTACTTATGAGACAATACTGTTTTTAAAATTATTTTTGAACAGGTAACTACAGTGTGTAAAGATACATAATAATTTCTGATACTGTATTGAGCTTAGATGGAAACAGACAAATATAACACTGGAAGCTCCTAAAAACAGCAGTTAAATTTCATACTTTCAGAAAATGTCTTATAGTATAATAGAAACATGTTTTGAACACATACCATAGTCACTATAACTTCTTTTTTTACTGTGATTCAAAATTTAACTATTTATTTATTCTTAAATAATTTATAGGATCTATTTTGGGATTGAAGGTTAGATGCTTAAAATCTTGTGGACTTGGGAACCATTTTTATACGGAGCATATACTTTGTACTTGGAAGTAAGACTTTTAAAAAGCTACATATTATATAGGAAGAATGAATGCTTCTACCAAAATCCAAGCAAAATTGTAATTTACAGTGGAACACAGCAGTATGTGTATGTGTGTGTGTGTGTGTGTGTGTGGCTGTTGGTTCTGAATATTCAAATTCAATATCCCATTTTTGGTTTTTTAACACCGAATCACGCCCAGCATGTGTGTTTTAACCACCAACTGTTTTCTGTGAATAAAGCAGTGGTAGATCTGCAGTTAAGAGAGATTCTCACTGTTTAGTGAGGCTCTTACTGACTGTATATGTATCTGATCTCTCAGACCTGATTGCAGCACATGTTTTCAAGTCTCTACCATAGTTCACAAAATGAACACATAAAAAGTTGTCTGCCATCTTTTGTCATGTGTATTGCACATAAACCAAGAGCTGATTTGGACTTAGCACGTGAGTGCATTTATCCACCAACCAGTAAATAAAATATCTGCTATGTACAAATATGACAGTAATTACTTTTATATTGTATGCCTTTTCAGTTCTGTGATGTCTCGATATGTCATACAGCAAATCCATTCTGGAAATTATTTGATCTGTTCCCGCTTCCAGCATAATGTTTATCATTTGGTGGCTAGTTTTACCAGTCTCTCAGCAATAGTTTATCTTTCTTCATATCCTTTTCCTGTGAGGAGCACAGAATCTGAATGGTGCCTGTATAGTTTTTGTATCTTCTGTTTTAGGAACAGAAATATTCAGTTTTAGATTAGAAAGCATTGATTGTTCTAGAAAAGTTCTATTGGATTACCAAAAAGGCTTTTATATTTTGTTTGAATGTCATAAAAGTTTCAAAACAGGCAGAATATAGGGTGAATGAATTGCAAGTCTAAAAATAATCCAGTTTGTAGATAGTCACTGTTGTACGACTTAGTAATATTTTTATTTTTATGGGTTTGTGTGGTATTATCACACCCACAAATTTGTTGTCAGTTTGCATTAGAGTCTTGTTCTTGATTTAGACTTAGCACGTATTCTGAGTTATTTATGCTCCTATTTTTATTAGGACCTTAAGCTTTAGGAAACCAATTTTGAGCCGTTTAGTTTTTTCATGGAGGGTATACTGTAACACAATGCAAAGAATGCAGATTTAACAATTATAAACAATAATATTCAAAAGACATGAAAATATTTATCTAAGATGATTTGTACTCTTAAAGAATAATGCAGGCCTTAGGGTACTTACCCCACTTTAAAAAATATAATGATTATTAAGATTATGATATTTCTGTGGAAATCAGAATTAATCTTACATTTCACAATTTTGAAATATATGTAAACTAAATTGTTTCTTCCCCCACCCCCTAAAATATTCCAGACCACCTATGGAACAACTAGATAATAATTTGATAAATAATGGCTAATACTCAATTACTGTTTCCCACTTTAAATTTTTATCTATGTGCTAGTATTATAGAGACATTGAGCAATAATATTTCCATTAAGGATTTTTCTCCTTTGGAGATCTCTCACTCTGCCCTATATCATCACTATCAAGTACAAGTTCTAGAACATACCAGTTTAGCAACAAAAATATTGTCCCCACATTCTTTTCCAGCTCTTGCTGCATTTCATTCTTGACATGTGCAGCACAAGTCCTGAAGAGTTTACTCTAGTCGCTGTGTCTACTTCTTTGCCAGGATAGAGACCAAGGATAACAAACACCATCAACCCACGATTAACTTTGAATATCATCAGTGACTTTGAAGTTCCCTGCATGCCACTCTGAGATCCAGTTTTCTTCTCTTCTCCCTCAGAGATGATCCATATCCTGAATTTCTTTATAGTTTCCCATATATTTACATTTTTAAAAGCATATTTCAATGTGTATTTTATTTCACATGCATGTAATTAAACTGTATGTATCCTTCTGTAACTTTTCTCATCCAGTATAACGTTTTTAGGATTCATCCATATAGGTTGAAGCTATCCTGCATTCATTTTCACTGTTGTGTTCCGCTACGTGAATGTACCAAGATTTCCCCATTCTGCTATTGATGGACATGGAGGTGGTATCCAGCTCTGTGCATTCATGTTCTTGTCTCCTGATGTTGAACTGTATAGCTTTGGAGTTTTTGCCCCAATCTGTTGTGGACTCTGCTTTTGTAAAAATACACTAAAACCTTATCTCAACAATGTCAAATTGCTATAAAAATTTCTAAATGTTTACTCTTAATATCTGTACTTCTCTTATTGTGGACCACACCTTGAATAACACTACTCAAAGATGTACCTAGCAGTAGAATTCCTGGATCATACATCAGCTACTACTTATGCAGAAAATTTTGTTTTCTCAAAATCACGAGTATCCTAGTTGTCCAAATTACACGGAAGGCAGTCTACCATCAATTTGTGGCTTTCACTGTATCTGTTTTCAGTTCCTAGTATGCAGGGGATTTCAGGCTAAGACCTGCTGCTTTTTGGTAAACGTATTTTTGATCCCAGAGAAAGTGACTGCGAGTAAGATTGAGTTGCTGCTTAGGAGTTTATTCAAAGCCCACATGGCAAGCACAAGTGAGAGAAAACCTATATGGGGTGGAGGGCCAAGGGTGGGTGAAATTTAGAGATGGTCTGCAATATCAAATGCTACAGTAGAGAGATCCATAAAGAATAGGCACAGAGGGAAAAAAAAAAAAACACCTTGTACAAAGTAAGGTTTTTAAGAGACCTCTAAGAGCACAGTTAAAATAGGTGTGTATTCACGTTGCTTCTCATGTCAGCAGCAGCTTCTGAGAAGGCAGCCTTGGAATGGTCTCAATGCAGAATGTAAGCTAATGATTCTCTTATAAGCCATAAGCAGGACTACTTTTTTAAAATCAGTGTTTTTCAACCTTTAGAAAAAATTATCATCTTCCCCGTAAGGAGCCTTTTTAGATATTTTTCCCTTAATCATTCCTCCCCCTGTGTGAAATTTTAATACCATAGATTTAGTATATCTGTTTATGTACTGTAGTGATAGGAGGGCTACAACCATTTTAAAGATTTTTTTTTTGCCCCGTAGTTACCAATTCTGACCTTCTTGGGAGTGATAGGACTACTGTTAAGAATGCATAATATGAGGGAGATGGGTATAGTTCAAGTGGTAGAGTGCATGCTTAGTATGCACGAGGTCCTGGGTTCAATCCCCAGTACCTCCATCGAAAAAATAAACAAATAAACCTACTTACCCTCCTGCAAAAAAAAAAAAAAATTAAATTAAAAAATGCATAATATGAATATAAATATGCCTTTTGGCATTGGAATGCAAATATTTTAAAAGATAATATTTAATCATATAGGCTAATGAAGTAGGGGGCAAGGAACACTCAACGTTAAGAAACCATCCTAATGAAAGTATACTGGGATTAGCAAGAAGTCACTTCTACTTAGACTAGTGACTTAGAGAAACGAGATATAGGTATGTCACTGTTTGATAGTATCCTTGTGGAGGAAATGAAGTATGGATTGGATGAAAGTAAGCTAGACAATTTCATAGACTCTGAATGCAAATCTCATAGGTAATCCTTAGTGACCCATCATGTGATTCTGTCTGCACTCCTGTCTACTCTGTACTTCTGTTAGTGAACTTAAGGAAACATCAGATTTACCAGCGTCACGATGATGGGAGGAATGATGAATAGGCTAGTTGACATCCTCACTCTCCAAGGAAAGTTTGGCAGGCTGAAACCAGGTCAGAAGTAAAATATTGCAGTTGGGTCTAAAAAGCCAGTTGTGTAAGAATAGCATGCAGAAAACAGAGCATGTATGTCAGATATAAAAGAAACCTAGGGATTTTAGGTTATGTTAATCTTAGTGTGAATGTGCTTATTAGGAAGTTATTAATGTCCCAAATTGCATTGTCTCTAGAATCTAGAATGTAGCCTGGTTAAATCACAACCTGAAATAATTATATGAAGACTACACTTAGGGCCATAAAAATACTGCATAAATTTGAAGAGTCTACTAATATATATTATATATTTTGCATGTTAGCTATACCATAGCCATTTTGCAGGTACTGGTCCATGAATTTTGTTAAGTGGTTGTAGTATGTCTGGGTTTTCTTTGGAAAGAAGTAGGTAGGTTTCTTTTCACTGGCAAGAGATGACCTTCTGCAAGGATGTTGACAAGGAGATGGTGATAATGACAACTAACAATTTTTTAAAGTGATTATGTTATTTAAAATAGGGGTCAGCAAGCTATAGCCTACTGATCAAATCCTGCCCACAACCTGTTTTTGTATGACCATTGAGCTAAGGATATTTGTTTCGTTTTGTTTTGCACCTTAAGGGGTTGTAAAACAAAAACAAAAAGCAACTAATATGCCATAGAGACCTTGTGTGCCTTGCAAAGCCTAAAATGTTTAGTATTTGTAAGAAAAAATCTGCCAACTCCTAATAAAATATTGGACCAGTGAGAGAGTAGATAACATTTTAAGATCTTTTGCAACCAGGATCCCTAACAATCAAAAGGCAGGAAACGACACAAATATTTCAGTACATTGAAATTCTTTGATTGCATTACCAATTAATTACACTTATTTCCAGACTAGGGTTCAAAGCTATGTAGAAAATCACAATTATAAATATTATTTAGGCAAAAGGAGACCTATTTATTAACTAAGTAAACGTAAAAGAAATTTAGGATTAACCATGTGTAGCAGTTATAACTTGTTAAATTAAAGCTAATTTTATCTCCTTGATTATAGTGACTATTGAATGGGGAAGTAGCCAGGAAGACAGCCTACTAAGAAGAGAAAGGCAGGAAAAAACTAGTCTGGTACCATGGATAATCTATAAATGAGACAAACAGGAAAACCATAACTAACTATCTGTATACCAAAAAGGTTGTGTGTTGTTTTTTTATAAACCCATTCCTTTACTTAATCTAAACCACAGGACAAACTTTTTAAAGTGCTTTTGAGAGGTGCCTAATTGGTAAGGAAATAGTGCCACCTACTGACTCTGGGTTAAGATGACAAATTATGAGCCTTTGGAGAAGGTGGAGATGAGGAAAGAGTGGTGATTTGTAATTTTTCTTGTATTTTTAGTGGATGGATGTGATTTTGGATTTATGTTTTCGGTTCTGTGGTAATAGATATTTTGAAGGTTACTATAGCTTTTTAAGTGACTTTATTCTGACTATTCTTTTGATTTCTCAATCACAGATTACATAATTAATGAAATACTCCATCTAGAGATAATTTTTATTCTCACTTTCCCAATTCCTTTCCCAAACTTTAAGCTATTTTAGGTATCTGTAATTGAAGATGCTTCATTTGTCTTTACATATATTTGTTCATTTATTTCTGGTTTGTAACTAAGTGAATTTTTTTTTTCCAGATGATTCTTTGGGATTGGGACTTAAAGCAATGGTATAAGCCTCACTATCAGGTAAATATAAGTGATATCACTGTAAGTAATATCTGTACTGAAACTTTTGACACATAAGTTAAAATTACATTCAGAAGATTTCTATGCCATAAGACTTTTCCTAAGCTGAAGTAAAATAAACAGAACTTTCATTTAGGTAGATAAAAAAATTTCTTTGATGAGCTCCTCCCCCCAACTGTGGACAACTGATCCACAGAGGAAAAAAATAGATTAAAGGCAATATATGAGAAAAAGCAAAGCAACTGAAAATATATTCTATTAAGGAAGCTAAAATGCTCAAGAGTTTTCTGTAGAGTTTTTATTGAATTATACATACAGAGAAGTACATGGCTCAGTGAATTTTCCAAAATTAAACAACCCATGTCACAAGAAATAGAACATTACCAGCATCCCAGAAGCCTCACTTATGTAGCATTCTAGTCATTACTTATGTTTCCAAAGAAAATCCCTATCCTGATTTCTAGCAATTAGTTTTGCTTATTTATGAACTTTATAAAGATATTTTTGATTACTTTATGTTGGTATCAGAAGAACTGAAAATAGAAGTAAAGGAGAAAAAAGAAAAATCACTCAACCATCAAGCAATAGCTCTGTTACTTTTGTTAACTTACTTGGTATATCTTTGTAGATTTTTTCCATTTCTTCATTGTATTGAAATGTGTTTATATATTCTAGTCTACAGAATTGTAAATTATGCTTCATATGCTGTTTTGAAACTTGACATTTTTCATACTAATAGATAAGCATTAAAAAATATTAAATCTTTATCATTTCTGTTCATAGAAACATTACCTCTATTTATTACATTTATTAGTTGTCCCAACACCAAATTTTGAAAAATGAACATCCCTTTGAATGGTTGATTTTTATTTTTAAACTATTAATGGAATAGCCACAATAGCCCATTAGGAATAAAACCTTCTCTGATGTAACTATTACAGTCAAATGAAGTCAAGAAGGCAACATCTGACCTAAAAGGGGCTGATTCCTTGTTCTATCTAGATAGTGGCCTTTCTCATCACTTATATCCACCCAGATCCTCAGTTTCCAATTAGAAGAGTATCTGAATTACTGGTAAATCTAAAGATAAGTAAGCAGTAATGGTTGAGAGCAGTATCACCTTGTAGAGTGATAAATGGTATCAGGTACCTCTGTCCCTTTTGTTCTTCTCTCTCCCCCTCATTGAAATTCAGTTGATTTTTATTTATTGATCCTTGTATCCAGTGTCCTTGCTAATAAATTTACTATTATTTCTAATAGCTAGTCTGAGGATTCTTTTAGAGCCTTTAGGGATACAATAATGTCATCAACAAATAAAGACAGATTTATTTATTTATTTATTTCCAATCCTTTTCTCTCGCATTGCTGTGCTGTTCAGGACCTCCAATGCTGTGCTGAATAGAAGCAGTACCAGTAGGCAGCCTGTCTTGTTCATGAACACGGGGAGTAAATGTTCAACATGTTCACCACTAATGTTTTCTATCGATACCTTTTATCAGATTAAGGAAGTTCTAGACTAATTCCAGTTTACTAAAAAACTTTTTTTCTCTTTTAACTAGTGAATGGGTATAGAATTTTACCAGATGCTTTTTTCTGTACCTATTGAGATGATGCCTGGGTTTCTCCCCATTTATTCTACTAATGTGATAAGTTATACTTTTTAATTTTTGTGCCTATGTTGAACCATCCCTGACTTCCCAGAATAAAGCAAATTTGATCAACATGTATTTTCTTTTTAAAAAATGTATCACTGGATTTTATTTATTTTTTTGGAATTTTGAATCCATGTTTATGAGAGAGAGTTGTCTGATAATTGTTTTTCATAATGTTCTTGGCATGTTTTTGGTATAAAGGGTATACTGGCCTCATAAAATAAGGTGAGATTTCTGTTATCTAGAAAAGTTTGGTAAGATGGGTATTCTTCCTTTGTAAGAATGCTCTGTTGAAGACATCTCAGTTTGAAGCTCTTTTTAATGGACAAGTTTTAAATTATTACGTTTCATTAATAATTTTAGAACTACTCAGTTTTCTGTCTCTTCTTAAAACAGTTTGGTTAGTGATATTTTTCTCTGAACTCCTTTTGTTCCCTCTGGCTTTGCGACTGCTGAAAGACGTATTTTACTTTCAAAATAGAAATCTTTTTGAGGATTTCTGTTTGGTTTCTCCATCACTTGGCCACTGTTTACAAATTGGCAAATATCTTCTTGGGGAAAGCAGTTCTGAATTCAGGCTTGCATCTTTGATTTCCTCTTCTCTCTGGGATCTTGCCTGGCCTTTAAAGCTCTCCTTGTCTTTACAACCCTAAATTACAGTTTTGGCCTCTGGCCCCTTGAGACTATAGGAAGCTCTATGCTGTTTCCTAGTCTCTTAGCTGCTCTGCTTCTCATCCTTTCTGCCCTGTGCCAGTTATGAATTGGTAGCAAATTCCTTGAGGGGAAAAAATAACACAGAATATTGGGTTCATGTCAATCTTTTCTCTTAACCCTGGGTTCTTGTTCTTTCAAGCCGTGGCTGCTTGATTGTGCTCTGATGCCTCAAAATGGATGCTATTTGTATTTTATTTCGGCCTTTTTTAGACCAGTTGTTCTAGGCATAAGAGTTGATCTAATACATTAACATTTAATTCACTGTTCTGATGATCAGTGCATTTATTTCTGTGGGTAATTGAATTGAACATTGTATATATGTATTTTTAAGAAGTAAAAAGCGTATTGTATGTATACATCAATGGAAATTTTTTTCTAAATTAGAAAAATGTATTTCCCATCCATTTTTTGGGGCCCATCCTCGTGCTATTTGTTGCATGCTAACCATTCAGTTCAATGTTACCACTATTCCTTTGAACTCTGAAACCTTTTTTCTCTATCTTTATCTCATCATTTTCCATAATATTGATAATAGTATTATTTATTGCACTTTAAATATATGCACTATACGACGCTTTGTGCTTTCCATGTATTATCAGATTTAATTCTCACATCAGCCCTTAATGAGGTAGATGTTATCCCCACTTTACAGTGAAGAAACTGAAAAGTTCAGATGTTAAATAACTTGCTCCAGGTAACACAGTTAGGGTTAAAGTCTAGATTTCAGACTTGGATGTCTTTGCATCAAAGCCTTGTCACTATGCTAGACTGCCTCTTAAGTGAGGTGTAAATGAAAAATGCTGTGTACATTTAAAAGAAATTTTTACAATAAAGGGAAGGAAATCATCAATTAATGAAAACGCCCAAATTATAGATTCTGAAATAAATACAGATTTGGCTCCATACTACTTATAAAGTAAGTCAGTAATGAATACCATTAAATGTGAGACATGCTAATGAAAAATACAGAAAAAAATTAAAGTTGACAATATCTGCTACATACTTAAGCATCAAAAGACTTTAGGTTAGAATCATACTATTTGCTGTGTCATTTATGCCGTGTCCAAATAGATGAAAATATTTAATAGGATTCAATCACTTAGTTATTGTTAGATGGACTTTGATTTAAAGTAGAGTTGTTTTCTTAAATGTTAAGTTTTCTCTGTAACAAATAGATAATTTTACTTTTTTTTTTCTTTTCTAGAACTCTGGAGGTGGAAGTGGGGTCGATCTTTCAGTGCTAAATGAGGCTCGCAATATGGTGTCGGATCTTCTGGTTGACCCAACCCTCCCCCCACAAGTCATTTCTTCCCTAAGGAGCATCAGTAGCTTGATGGGTGCTTTCTCGGGCTCCTGTAGGCCTAAGATGAATCCTCTCACACCATTTCCTGGATTTTATCCCTGCTCCGAAACAGAGGACCCAGCGGAGAAAGGAGATAGAAAACTTCACAAGGTCAAAATACAGTAATCAGCCCCCTATTCATCACATTTAGTGTTTTCAAATTAAAACTACCCCTGTAAATCTTAGAGAAACAGAAATTCTTTTTTTTTTTTTTTTTTGAGTAAAGGTAGATTTATTTAGAGAGATACATACTGCATAGAATGTAAAGCAAGGGAAAGGAAAGGAAAGAGGTGTGGGAGGTGGGTGCTCAGGTTAAAGTAAAAGTAGGCACACACTCCATAGACAGAGTGCGGGCAGTCTCTGAAGAGGAGGGAGCGAGAGAGGGCCGAAACAGAATTTCTTTTTAAAGGGCCAGCTTCTCTTACAACACCTTGAGCTCCTTGGGACTTTAGAGGTAGTTGTAACCTCAGATAGTTCTAAGCAAGTATTTAGTTTTTATTCTAAATAATATTGCTGTAATTAGCTGTTATACCTTCATCAGTAATAACTATTTTTATTATTGTTGTTATTGTTTGTAAGAAGTAGAGAACAACAAGCAAATTTACTTCCAGGCTGTACAACCAACTAGTAATCAAATTGTGTCATTAATCTATTTTATTCTGTAGAAACAAGGATTTTTCTTTTGAAACAAAAAAATGATCATTATAATATTTATTCTGTGAAATCACATAGCATTCTTATAAATTGATGGTCACATTTTCTTTGCAGCTGTCACTCTCACCCCTCCTTACCCACTGGAGATTGCTATAGCCCAATACCCATTAATTTCTCCATCTGTAAATATGGGATTAATTTCTCTTTAGATATCAATAATTCAAAATAGGATTTCCTTTAGAAAATAATAAATACTGTTCTAAATAGGTATACATTATGCCTATTCAGAGTGCTTTTAATTCTTTTATGTGACTATCAATATCGTTACCAATAGCTAAACTCATAAAACTTTAAAAACAAATATTTCAGACATGATTCTAGTTTAACTACTTTATTCTACTGGTTAAAGAAACTGACTAAGAGAAGATGAGATTCAAATCAGTTAATTTTGTTCATTGTAATAGTGTATATAGAGCTTAAAAAAGTTAAATAAAAAGTTTTTGGAGGGATTTTGATCATCAGTTAATTTCATTTAGTTCTTTTTGGCATTATTGTATAGAAATGTTGAAAAATTAAGCAACTTTGATTAGTGCAAAATTTTGATCATTACTGATCACAAATCTGGACCATTGGAACTTACATGATGCTTTTGTTTTTAAAGTGTATACAGTGGCACCTGCATTACTCAAAACGCAATTAACAGTGGTGCTGTTATATGGCACTTTTTTTAGCACTCTCCCAATGAAAAAGAGGTTAATCACAAGCATCAAAGAGGAATAGCAATAAATTCATCAATGAAATAACTAATACATTCTTGAGTTAGTTTTCATTTATTATGTTGCTCTTTCTTTGCACTTTCCATTGACATTTGATGTTTAGAATAGTGATTTTAAAAAACAGTAATTCTTAAAAATCTTAATTATAAAAATCACATTGATATCAGTATTATGTTTGTTACTATGTTGACTATGTAGAAAAGTGTACTGGTACATTTGAGAAACATTTTAAGAACAATATTAATTAAGCAGGATGCCTAACTGCTTCATTTCCTGAACATTGTAGTTAATCAGACTTACTTTGAGTACTGGAATTTACTGATAGAAATAAGTCATACAAGAGCCAGGAAGTAACCCTTATTTCTTTGTGTTCTTTAAACTTCTTATGTGAATTTCATATCTGAGTTATCTGTTTTTGGAAAAAAATATACAAAGCCTAATGTCACTTCAGAAAAGAGCAATAGCATTTATTAAAAAAAAGATTAGTAAGGAAATGGGAGTTGGAACAGATAATTTAAAGTAAATGTCTTGTATATGTGTTAAGAACTAAGAAAGATTATATGGACCTAAATTATAATCCAAAAAGTTGTTACATAAACAACTTTTCCACTGTGTGTCTTACTAATATCGAACCTTTACAAAATCAACATCCCTGAGAAAATTTAAATATCTGAGATGGTTTCATGTCTGCTGATAGGGAAAATTCATAAGAAGCGGAAAACAAAATTTTATATAAATCTCAGTAAAACATCTATTCATTGTGGTCAAAAATGGAATTTTCTGGTTAATGTTTGTGTTAATTGAGAATATTTTCAAAAATTAGGGAAAATACTCTTAATGTAAAGGTGTTCTGAATTTAATTTAATCATTAATTCAAAGGGTAGCTCAAAATTCTGCAGTTTAACTGTTTAGGGCTGATCATCCCTGATCCTAAGCTTGCCATCTGAAGTCATTTTTTAGGGTAATTCTTTCATATCTACTTTTAAAGTTGTCAGCTTATTTTGCATAAAATTAGGAGTAAAGTGTCCAAGAGAAAGAAGCTTTAGTTAAACAGTAGGGAGTTAGAAATGATTTCTTAGTAGAGGGAAGATAAATTAGAACAACAGTATAGATGTGATATTTGGAGTAAAATTGACAGATTTTCAGAATAAAATGTTTTGTGTCTCCTGAACATGCTAAAAAAGTACAGTTGACCCTTGAACAACATGGGTTTGAACTGAGCAAGTCCACGCTAACACGCAGATTTTTTTTCAGGAGTAAATAGTACAGTACTACACCATCTGCGGTTGGTTGAATCCACCGATGCAGAATCCCTGATACGGTGGAAGTGTGCATAGGGAGGGCCAACTGTAAGGCAAAGCCCAATATTCCACTGCACGGAGCATTGGCACCCCAACCCCCGAGTTGTTCAAGGGTCTACTGCATCTCGTATTTATATTTTCATGTGCCATCTTTAGTATCACTTATACGGCATATTAAAGGGTGACCATTTTAACTGTTGTTAAATTATTCAACAGGGACTCAACAGTAGGAATAGTTTACCAACTCCACAGCTGAGGAGGAGCTCAGGAACTTCAGGTCTGCCACCTATCGAACAGACTTCTCCAAAGTGGGAACGCAACAATGGCAAAAGGCCCCACCAAGAATTTGGCATTTCAAGGTAAAATCACCGGAGCCTTTTAAAGAAATCTAAATCTAATACCTCCAGTTTGTTTCTGTGAATGAAGTTCGAAGCAGCTCTAAGAGCATAAAGGAACAGTTGAAGAGTTTTAGGTGTAGGATGGCATGGCTAGTAGTGAAGCCCGATAAAAAAACTGATTCTTATAGGTAATCTACGTTTTCCCCCCAAATAGGTAAGCTGGGTACAGAGCATGCTGCAGCCTTAAGAACATGAACTGGGGAGGCAGTTTAAGGAAATGAGTATCAATTTAGGACAGGCACTAGGGAACCTTTTAAATTGGTAGAGTTGGCTGTATTAGGAGCAGTCACCAGTCCACAGCATAGTATTCAGAAGTTGGTTCTGACTTGTGGAAGGAGGCGCATTCCCAGGGCTCCCCCTAGAAATTACTGCAGACGTCGGACATAAGGTAGCAACGCTCTTTCAAGCCCTGTTCCTGCTGGAGAACCAAGACTACTAACAGAGCCTATTTTCTGTTGAGGATTTACCTGGAACTAAACTGTGGTAATCCCATAAAGGGAAGGTATCAGTAACTACAACCAAGTGAAGCTGGGAAAATGCAGGAGCTGAAATCTTCTGAATGTAAATATACCCCATTTACTGATAACAAAGGATATGATACTTTGCCTTTTAAATGCCAAGAAAGATGTTGATCTCTTGTGTGAGCTATAAGCTTCTATTTAGTCAATTACCTAACCATGTTAATAAAATTGGAGTTAGTATGAATCTGTTAAACCACCCCTGTTACCACTGAGCATGTGCTGTACTTTGTTCAGCTTGAGCTGTGTAGTTACACATTTGGAACAGTAGGTGGCAGGGTTGTATCATAGCTTCTTATCTGTTAAAATTTGTGCTAACTTCTAATATATGAAATATGATCAGATAATTGGAATTTTCCAGATTCTTCTGTAAGTAGTTTGAATCTTCTATAATACGTGCAAGTATTTTTAAAGGAAAAACTGAGTGAAATGATACATAAAACAGGAATAGATGCAAGTATGAAGAGAATATTACAGGAAAGTGAGCTTTATTCCAAAGCTTGCCCAGAGCCTAAACATGATAACATTTCTGTTTTTGTTGTTGTTGTCGATTTTTTCTTAATGGAAGCAGGATATGACAAAGTAAATGACGTGAGGAACTGAAAATATGACATTTTCAGTCATATTTCTTAACCATGGGATACATCATCTTGAGAATATTTTTGGGCTTAAGAAGAATGATGAAAATGATTTTATTTTTTCAACTTCCCATCACACTGATGTAACAGCAACACATTTAAAATTAAAGAAACATTTAATACATTGAGTTAAGGTTATTTTTATCCTGCTGCCTTGCACGACTGATATTAAAATAGAAGCATGGTCCAAGGAAAACTAATCTTTATGTGAACAGATCTCTGAGTTAAAAGTAAATATAGGCAGATTCAACGTATTTACTTAACACTGATTAAAACAAAACTATATGCCTCATGAAAGATTTAGAAACTTAGAGAATAAAGTAATTGGTAGTAATATGAAACATCTACTTTAAAGAGAGAAGGCTAGAAGAAATTTTTCTAGTGTGCAGAAGCTGGAGCCTCTCGCTAATATATTTCTAAGTGTACTTTGAACATAGAGTAAATGGGAATGTGTGAAGCACTTGAAACCACTCTTCCTTTTGAAATCCAAGTCTCTAGATCAGTGCTGTCCAGTAGAATTTCTATGGTGGGAACATTTTGTATCTGTACATCCAATTTGGTCGTCCCTAGCTACAAGTGGCTATTGATCACTTGAAATGTGTCTAGTAAGACTAAGGAACTTTATTTAAATCTGATTTAATTTTACTTAATTAAAATATAAAGAGCCATATACGACGATCATATAGACAAACAGCAACCATATTAGACAGCATAACTATAGGCCTTTAATGTATGGTGACATTTTGTTCAGGATTCTTTAGGCTTTAGTAGCACAAAACAAATAGGCTTATAACTCTGGAATCATGAGGCATTCATTGTGAATTTATTTGAGTCTTCCGGAAGGGAGATCACATATCCTAGATTTGATATGAATGCAGCTTTGGATTCTGATGATAGCTTCTCTGACTGTAATTTTAAATGGCCCGGACTGTGGTTTCAATATTGTGTGATTTCAGTATTGAATCTCTTGCTCCCTGAAACTATGTCTGAAACCAAATTTCTCATCCCCCCAGCTGCTTTTCTATCCATTACTACTATTGTTCTGTCCTTATGCTTCTATCTTCTAGTTTTGTGGTTGCTTACAAAATTGATTTACCTAGAAAACTTGGTGTTATCTTTGCATCCTGTTACCTTACTCTGCAGATATCAGTTGTCAAGTCTGTCTCTGAACCTCTTTTCCTCTCTCTTCTTTTTTCCCCCTTTATCAGTTTGCCTATACTGTTTCATGCTTTCATTATTCCTTACCTGGGTTGTTGAATTATCCTTCTTATTTCTAATATCCTTCACTGCCTGATCCATCTTCCACCAGAAATCTTCCTTAAACAAAACTTTTATTATATAGTTTTTCTGTCATTAAGTTTTTGGACATTTATCAATGCCTGTGGAACACTGCCCAAATTCCTAGCCTGGGATTCAAAACTCTGTTACTCCCTCATGACAAAGCTACACCCTTACTTGGAAAAATTAAACAAACAGAGATGAGCAGTTTTATAAAGAATAAGAATAGAAAAATGATTTGGAAAGCTCTCTAGGTGAAAACCACAGGCATATAACTTGCATTAGACTCTTTCTTGAAGTTCTCCCATGATTTTGTTTCTAGTTTCACTCCATTTGAAAATTAAGCTCAATAATATTTTTCAGCCTACCTCATTTGTATAAAGCATAATATAAGATTTAATTTTGCTTTTCTTTATGCTTTGCCTGGAGAAAAAAGTGAGCTATTATAAACCTTACGATAGCTAAGATTAAGAGGATTCCAAAGGAGGAAAACCACAAGGAAGAAGAGTTACTCCTGCTTGAACAGCTACCTACTCTTAAGAGTTTATCACTGCTCATCTCTTAGAGGCCTCGAGATTTTAATTGAGGCCCATAACTTTACAACGTCAAAATACCCCTCTAGTATCACCTTTATTTATCTGAAACTCCAGTCAAGATTAACTGTTTGATATTCCCTCTGCACACCTGTCCCCCTTTTTAGTTGTTCCCTCTATCTGGAATAGAGCTTTTCACACTTACTTCTATATATCTTTAAAAAATAAGCTGATGTCACTGCTTAAAGAGTAGCACCCTGACATCCCCCTCCTTTGGTTTCCAAGGAAAGGTAATCTGTTTCACCTCTGAATCTCCTTAACACCATTTCTTTTCTTCTTTTATGGCAGTTTTTGTTTTCTATGTTGTGTTAGTCTTTACTGCCCTTCTGAGGCCTGCCTGATTACTGTGAAGAATTTGGGGTTACATTTAAATGGGTCTTTGAAGATAAATAGCTGCTTAACAAGTGTCCTCTGCAGGGGTGTAATGTCCATATTGGCTTATGACAGTTGATGCTGCCTTCTGCTCAAGTTTTAGGATGAAGTTTTGCTGGGCAGGAAATTCCAGGAAGGGTTGAATAATGCTTTTCCGGGTTGGACTGACAATTGAATTACCCAGTTACAGTGTTAGTATCTAGGGCTAAAAGAATGGCTAACCTGCTGTCCATGAGCTGGCTGCTAGGACCCAGACCCTCTCTGTGAAGAAATACCACATATGCAGAACTCACAGCTCATTCCCTTTGAACAGACTTTCCCTGGGGAAATACAGGCAAATTGTATCCCCAAACTCAGAGGGCTATCAACTATAGCTACTCGCACACTGAAGAGGCTTGCCTTTAACCTGTTCTCTTGATTCATCGTTCATCATCATAAGTGCTCTGTAATTAAATCTAATAACTTGTTGCCTGGCAATAGTATTTCCCCTAAATAATGTACTTGGGAACCAACTTTTCAATTCTGTATCTTATAATTTATTAGAGATTTATACCAATGACTGGACCTTACTTGAACTGCAGAGATTCAAGAGGGCTCATGGCAATATCCCACTCTGTTAAGAGAACAGCTCTGTAAATCTGGACATCATACAGCTGACAAGTTTATACAGCTACTTAAAAAAAAGAAATTGAGGTGATACAAATCTTGTCAAGGTAATTTGCATTGATTGTCTAGAAATCAGCTCTTAACGTATGGCTTAACTCTGACCATAACATTTGACATCTCTTGTAAAGTTTGTGCATGTGGGTTTGAAGACTGATTGCCAAGTCTGACTTCAGTCACCTTCCTACCAATTACTAATAATCACTGGGATTCCTACCCTACCTTGCTCTGCTTTTTTCAGTATTGTTTTATGTAATCTCTTTGGTTTGTGTATTTATCTGGTTTTAGGCTAGGAATTAATGAGATGATTCTGGAACTGAGCTGAAAACCTATAATTTGACCTGTACCTTTCAATTCTAAACAACTGTTTAACAGACCCTGGATTAATGTAGAAGACTGGAGCAGTGCTTTGGGTCTCTTCTCTGAAGGAGAAAACCCTGTTTTTGTTTTGAATATTCATCAGAAGTAAGAGTTTGGTCGAGTCCAATGATTCTTCTCTCTGGTTGCTGCCCTGGGGGGCATTGCTGCTCTTCCTTCCCTGTCTCTCCTGCTCCGTGTGTAGGCAGTGAGCACTCGAATACAAAGAATGACTGAACGTTGGTAGGGAGATGAGTTTACTGAGTGGTATTATTTACATATTGCCTCTTTTTGTAACATTGCCAACAAATTATTATTACTACTAGCTTGAGCAAAAAATACTGTAGAATCTAAAGACTAGATGTTATCTTAGAAGTCCTTTATTCTTTAAATCTGTAATTTTACAGATGGAGAAACACCCAAAGATAGCATCAGAATTGTCTTGGGGAAAAAGCATATACTTTAGAGTTAGAAAAATTTAGAGTCAGAGAAATTCAAAGTTGAATTTTAGCTCTGCCACAGTGAATGCTGGTGGTGTGAATTTGGGAACATTACTTAGCCTCTTGAGGCCTCAGTTTTCTTATCCAACAATAGAGTTGTTCAGATGACTGAAAGAGATGAACTGTGTAAAGTACCTAAAACAATGGATGACACATAGTACTCAAAATAGTGCTATTATTGTTATAATTTTTGTTCCTTAGAACTTCTCTATTGATATTAAGTGGTTGCCAACTGGTTTTACATGCCTTCTCTTTGCAATACAGAATTTTTTCCTCTCATGGGGTTACAAAACAAACTAGATTTCTAGAAAAGGCCCAAGAAGAGCCTCGAAGCAGGAGTTAGCGAAAGAGTCCATTCACTCAAAACGGGGGGAGCAGAAAAGATCCGTTCTCTAGAAAAGTGAGAATAGGACCCAAAAATACATCTGTTGAACACCTTTACCAGGCACTGTGCAATATCCACTGTGAATGTAGAAGTGTGTCTTATAGCCCCTGAGGGAATTCACAAGTTCATGAGGGAAAGCAGTCCGTAAGCAGTGAAATTATAATATAGTTTGTGTAAATATTATAATAAGAGACATGAACAAAACCCTCCTAGGCCACAGAAAAATAGATCTTCCTTGAGTAATGGGGTGTGGAAGTGCAGAGAAGATGGGATTGGGGGAAAGATTACTGAGAACCTAGCCTACACTAATAAAATACTGAGTGAAAAATAGAGAATCCAGATTTGTCCTCGATCCTGTGGCAAAGTGACCGCATCAGGAGTCCACCAACAGAAGAAAACAGGCTAGTGACTGTCTAAGAGAGGAAGTACTATATGTGTGGTGCTGGGCCAGAAGTTTTAAAATATATAATCCTAAAATGCATTTTAGGTATCAACTGGTGTACTGTGATTGCTTGCCTATATTGAATTCCTTCATAAGAACCCTGAAACCAATAATAAGTATTTCAGTTAGAGGATATGACTGTTTTAATGGGTAATCAATATATGTGAGGAGGTGATGTGAGGACAGTGAAAAACTGTATGTTTAAGGCCAGCAATTCTCAGTGAGGTCCCTGGACCACCTAAGTACTTGCTGGAAACACGGATTCTCTATCTACCCCTACCCCAGACCTTCTGAACCAGAAATCCTGGGGGTGGGACTAGCAACTGTGGTGTAAGAAGCCCTCCAGGTGGTACTGAAAACCTGCTTCATGTCAGGGTTCAGCACATTACAGCCTGTGGACCTAGTGTGGCCCATAACCTGTTTTTGTCAATAAAATTATATTGAAACATAGTCATATTCTTTTGCTTATTATTGTTTATGTCAGTTTTTGTTTTGCAATGGCAGAGCTGAGTAATTGCAACAGAGACCTTATGACCTGCAAAGCCCAAAGTATTTACTACTTAGTTCTTTACAGAAAAGTTTTCTGACTCCTGCTTTACTCCTTAGGCACAAGGTAGATGTCTAAATTAAATGTGTAAGCAGATTATTTGCTAATTGAATTGAAGACCATAAAGAAAAAAGGGATTTCTTCTGTTTCTAAAATTCTTAACCTGTTATCTTTCCCTTTTAGTCAAGGATGCTATCTAAATGGGCCTTTTAGTTCAAATCTGCTGACAATCCCGAAGCAAAGGTCATCTTCTATATCGTTAACTCACCATATAGGTCTAAGAAGAGCTGGTAAGAAATCGTTCTTTATGATTTAAATATAGGAGGTCTCAAAGTATATGGTAGTGCAAACCTTTTATATCTAATTTTGGATCCATTTCATGTGTTGTAATTTAACATAACTAAGCAGTTTGGGTTGGCTATTAGTTGACCATTTTTGCTCACACATTTGTTAATATTTGAACATCTACTGTGTATTAGATATTTTGTTAGGCACTAGGGATTCAGGGATAAAATACAGAACTATTTAACCTGAATAACTGCAGACCCAGAGCAAGGGAGAACCCTCGGGAAAGGGTATTCTTTTGTAGCATGGTAATTGTGGAGGGAAAAAAAAGTCTTAATATGAGAGTAGAAAAAAATCCTGAGTATATCCTATATCCTAGTAAGTCATTCTTACAGAATTTCTATCAGTCTGGTCACAGGGCAGGGGGAGATAATAGACAAAACGTTGTATTTTAGGCGTACAACAAAATGACTTGATACTTGTATACATTGTGACATGATTACTATAATAAGTCTAGTTAACATCTGTCAGCATATAGTTACAAATTTTTTTGTGTGTGGTGAGAGCTTTTAAGATCTATTCTCTTAGCAACTTTCAAATATGCAATACAGTATTATTAACTGTAATCACCAAAAACAATGGAATGGTATATTTAAGGTATTGCAAAAACAAAAATTGCCAACATGGAATTCCTTATCCAGTGAAAATATTGTTTAAAAATTAAGGTGAAATAGCATTTTTTTTTCCATACAAATAAAAGCTGGTAGAAATCATTGCTAATAGACTCTCATTACTAAGATTCAGCAAAGGAAGATCCTTAGGTAGGAGGGACACGATCCAGAATGAAGCATGGATCTGCAGGAATGACTGAAAAGCACTGGTGGGCCTAATATGTGGCTGCAAATGAGAGAATACTGATGATTAAAAACAACGACTTTTGCATAATGTATGACGGTCAAATATATAGTAACAATGACACAAAGGATAGGAAAGTGGTAAATGGATTTAAACTTCCAATGTACTAGCAATGATTGAAAAGTACTAAAAATTTCTAATTTAAAAGAAACTAATACTTCAAAGATGCACACTGTAAAATTCAGGGTAACAAGTAAAGAACTAACATAAAAGGTAAAATGGCATGATTACAAAAATACTCCCAAATAATCCAAGAAAAGAGAAAATAAGAAACAAACGTAAGGAACAACTAAAAAAGAGATAGCAAGATGGTGGATTAAGCAAACTATATTAAATATATACCTTAGCGGGGTGGTTGGTAGGGGCGGGGCACCAGGGAGCTGACCAGAGCTGTCACAGTATATTACCGAAAATGTCCAGTTTTCAACAAAAGATTGAAAAATTGAAAATACACGCCAATTAAAAGATACAGATTGTCAGAAAATTAACAACACAAGACTCAAGTATATGCCCTTTACAAAAGGCACACTCTAAATATAAGGACACAGATAGGTACCAAAAATTGACAGAACTAAAGGGAGAGAAAGACAAATCCATATTTGTATTTAGAGAGTTTAACTCACCACTCTCATTACCTAGTAGAATTAAGCAAACCAAAGTATTAGTATAGCTGTATGGAAGATGAGAACAACATGATTTAACTGACTTGTCCTACTTGACTATAAAACACTGCACTCATAACATTGTAAGACACAGTGTTTCTTACAAGGACGCACATAAGATTAATCCAAAATAGACCATTTGCTGTGCTATAAAATAAGTCTCAATAAGCTTCAAAAATCATCAATAGATATTAACTTCTGTAATGGCAGAGAGAAGATCTCAGTAAACTTGCTCTTCTGCTAAAACAACAAGAAATAGGGGAAAAAATGAAACCATTTCAGAATTCTGGAAGTTAGCAAAAGCCAGAGAACATACTAGAAGTTATCTATACAAGGGATACTACGAACCTTGGTAAGACAGTGGGTTCTGTGACATTTTTATTGGGGGCAGTTCCCATTCCCTCTCTCTCCTTGGTTTAGTGGTGCTATAGCTAAGAGCCAGTACCTTTGCAGCCATCAGAGAGCCTGACTTCTTTTGAAACTGCATTAAAAGCAACATCCTGAGAGTACAGTAAATGTTTTGTGCAAACTTACAGCTCCCTGGAAAACCTCTAATCCCAAGGTGCTGTGGATATTTGATTTGATTCAGAGCTCAGCTCCCCTCCAAAACAAACAAAAAATCCCCCACACCCTATGCCAAGCAACACTGTGAATGTGTAAGGCTGTGATTTCAGTTGGGGCAAACAAGGGCTGACTGGGAATTTAAAAGGAAATCCTGAATACTAGGTGATCATGGGAAATTGGAAAGCTCTGACATGTTCCTGAATATCTACTAGGCTGAGCACATGTGTAAGGCTGTGCACATGCCCAGGAAAGGTCTGGGAAAGGAGAAGGTCCTGGTCACTGGACCTGTAACTGATCTTGAGATCCTGCATAAGCAGGAAGTAAAAGCTAAGGCTGACTTATAAACTGCCTGGAAGTTTGAAGTTGTATCTTTTCAAACAGATTCTCATCTACAGATGACATATAGGCAAGACATTTAAAGAAATCTGTCTCATCTAAATTATACTGACCCAAGGGTGACTTCTAAGAAGTCAAGCTTAAATCATAGAGGGGGTGAAAAAAAAGGCAGCAGAGAACTCAGTGGCTATACACCTTAGAGAAAACAAAATCTACATAAATCACTCAATGAGTAATCAGAAATAAGAAAATGAACAAACACAAAACCAGCAACAGAAACCTTGGGGGAGAGAGAGATCTGATACTAGAATTATTACAATATATTACCTAAAATGTCAAGTTTTCAACAAAAAAGTTGTGAAGCATGCAAAGAAACAAGAAATTTTTTTGCCATGTAGACACTGAAAAACAGTCATCAGAAAATTTCCCTGAAGGGGCTTGGATTTTGGATTTGGCAGTGACTTTAAATTTGCTACCATTACTATGTTTAAAGAACTTGACGAAACCATATATAATGTATTTAAGGAAAGTATGACAATGTCTCGCCAAAGAAAGAATATAAAGAAAGAACTAGAAACTGTAAAATTATAAAATAATTTTAATAATTATAAAATAATTGTCACTTTTACTCAATATTGGGTTGGAGGTTCTAGTGAGGGAAGTTAAGGTAAAAAGGAATAAAAGGAAGATGTAAAATTATTAGCAGACAACATAATCATGTACTTGTAATATCCTAAGAAATTCATTAAAACCTATTACAACCAATAAACAAGTTCATCATTGTGGCAGGATACAAGATCTATATGCAGAAATCAATTATATTTCTATATATTAACAATGAACAAGGCAAAACTTAAGTTAAGAAAATAGTTCCATTTACAGTTAGCATCAAAAAGAATAAAATATTTTGGAATAAATTTAACAAAATAGTGCAAGACTTGTACACTGAAAACTGAAAAATACTGTTGAAATTAAAGAAGACTCAAATAAATGGAAAAGTATCTAGTGTTTGTGGATCAGGATACTTAAGATGGCAATACTCCTCAAATTGTTCTAGATTAACTATAATCCTTGGCTTATCAAACTCTGGGCTGACTTCTTTGCAGAAATCTGACAAGCTAATCCTAAAGTTTGCATAGAAATTCAAGGGACCCAGAGTAGCTAAAACAATTTTTAATTTAAAAAAATTAGAGGACTCACATTTTTAAATCTTAAAACTTGCTACCAAGTTAATCAAGACAGTTGGGTCTGGCAGAAGGATATTTCACCTCACTGGAATAGGATTGAGAGACCAGAAATAAACCCTCACATGGTTAACTGATTTTCAGCCAGGGCGCCAAGGTAATTCAGTAGGGAAGGAATAGTGTTTTTAACAAATGATGCTGGGACAACTGGATATACACATGAAAAAGAATGAATTTGGAACCATACCTGTCATCATACTCAAAAATTAACTCAAAATGCTTTTAGACTCAAACGAGTGAAACCATAAAATTTGTTGAAGAAAACACGAGGAAATCTTTGTGACTTTGGATACTGAGTAAAGCATTCTTAGATCTGACACCAAAAGTACAGTCCATGAATGAAAATAATTGATAATAGGAATTCATTAAAATGAAAAAAAATTTGTACTTCAACTGATACCTAAAGAAAGTGAAAAAACAATCCATAGAATAGGAGAAAATATTTGCAAATTATAATTTGACAACAGAATAGACAAAGATATCTTACAACTCAATAATAAAAACACAAATCACCTCACTAAAAAATGGGTAAATGATTTGAATAGGTGTTTCTCCAAAGAAGATATACAAATGGCCCTTAACCACATGAAAAGATACTCAGCATAATTAATCATTAGGGAAATGCAAAGCAAACCACAATGAACCATGACTTCACACCCACCATGTTGTCTATAATTCTAAAGACGGTATAACAAGTGTTGGCAAAAATGTTCAGAAGTAGGAATACTCATACATCACTGATGGGCAAGTAAAATGCCACAGCTACTTTGGAAGACAATTTAGCAGTTCAGTACCTGAGAAATAAAATTGTGCTATATTCACACATACAATTTGATATGTCCATTCAAAATGAATGAACATATGAAATATCTTTTTTAAATGTTGAGTAAAGTAAGCATAAAAGCATTTATACTGTCTGATTCACTTTACAAAATTCAAAAAAAGGATAAAACTAATCTAAATTGTTGAGATACATGTAGAAATACAAAGAGAGGCAAGAAAAACAGTATCAAAAAAGTCAAAATCAGTCATTTCCTTTAATGAGAGGGAAGGGAACTAGAAATTGAACAGGGGTTTCTGATCTCTGGCCATGTTTTATGTTTTAGCTTGAGTGATGAGCGTTCCTCTTATAACTCTTCTGTATGTGCATTATATTTCACAATTTTTAAAGTTTAGAATAAAACTGATGAGCCTGTATTGTAGAAAGTATTTAATGGTTGCTAGGATTTTCTTTACCATTTTTGTCCTTTCCTCAAAGATTTTCTATATTATATTAAATTTCTACCCTAAAATTAGTTTATCCTTTATTCTTCTCAGCCTTTTTGTCAGGGTTCTGGACACTTGCTAGTATAATCAGAGAAAACAGTGCTAAAAATTGGAATTTAGTCTCCAGTTAGTAACCAACCAGTATGATTTTGAGAAGGAAGATACTTCCCCTCTCTAGTTCTCAGTTTCCTCTGAAATATTAATCTGAAACATTAGGGTGTTTGACCAGATTATTTATAAAAGCTCATTCAACTTTAACATTATATGAAATTATAGGATCCTCTAAACAAATAAGTTGGATAGAACAGCAGTGGCAGCCCTACAAAGAGTATGGTCTCCAATGTTAACTGGGATAACTATGTGAAGTTTCTGAATTTTTTTTTGGGGGGGGGAGTAGTTTTTTTCTTCACATGTAAAATGAAAATGCTACTTAACTCACAGGGTAATTGTGAAGATTAAATAAAATAACAAATTGTATTCATCAGGGTTCTCCAGAAAAAAACAGAACTAATAGGATGTTTGTGTGTGTGTGTGTGTAACTACTACATATATACTTACATACATTTATATGGGGAAGGGGGATTGATTGATTGATTGATTGATTGGGATTGGCTCACCAGAGTGGGAAGACTGGCAGGTCCAACATTTTCAGGGCAGGTTGCCAGGCTGGACATTCTAGCAGGAGTTGATGTTGCAGTATTGAGTCCGAAGTCAGTCTAGAGGTAAAATTCCTTCCTCTTTGGAGGACCTCAGTGTTTTCTCCTAAGGCCTTTAACTAATTGGGTGAGGCCAGCCCACATTATGAAGGGTAATCTGCCTTACTCATGAGTAAGTCTACTAATTTCAACATTAATCACATCTGAAAAATACCTTCACAGCAACATCTACACTGGTATTTGACCAAACCACTGGGCACAATAGCCTAGCCAAGTTGACACATAAAATCAACCATTACATACATCTGTAACGATGTCTCAAAATATCAAATATTAATCACTGTTATTAGCTTTTCTCTCTAATTCACACTTACTTGGATCTTTATTTTGAAATAAAGTTTTAAATCTGTCTACCCTTCTCCAGATATACCCTTAGTTCAAGGCACCCAGCAAAGGTTTCTTGAGTAAATCAATAGGAATAGGGATGTATTTCTGAAGCACTCTTTTTTCCCCTTATTTTAGCACTTAGCACTTGTTTCTATTTTCCACTAGACTTTAGGTTCATTGAGTTCTAGGGATGGCATCTTTTCCTCCATTATGAAACCTAGCACATTTTCCAGCATATAATAGGCTCTCAGATGTTTGTGGAATAAATGAAAGAGCTGGAAAGACTTGGATTTTTTTAAAGGGATATGCTATGTGTTACTATAATTTTATCATATGCTCAACTTACTCATTGGTTAATATTAAGAACTTTGGTTCTTTGATAAAAATGAATTTTATTGTATTGAAAAATATTCAGTAAAATTTGGTAAAGCTGCTTTGTTTACATGGATAGTCAAACTGGTAGGGACACAAAATGTGAAAGATAAAGACCAATATTAATTAGGAAAACTTGTGCCACACACTATGTATATTTTAGTTATACTGTTAATATTTACCTACTATGTGCCATCCTGTCACAGGGTGTTTATTCCACAGTCATTGATGATGATAAATATGGTCTATATTATGTTTGAATTCCTAAAATGTCTTGAGATAGCTCCATTGTAGAAATCTATTCTATTATTTAATTGTAAATACTTTGCTTTCTTTAAAATTTCTCTAAAAAATTTCCTTTAAAGAAGGAAAATGCTTTTTATAAATCTCTAACATAAACAATAAACACATACACATACATACTTATTTATCTATCTCTTTCCTCTCTTTCAATTTTTTAGGTGCTTTACCCAGCTTGAATTCTCCCAGTCCTGGACCAGTGTCTGCTGCCTCTCTAACTAACCGATCACCTATAGAATTTCCTGACACTGCTGATTTTCTTACTAAGCCAAGTGTTATTTTACACAGATCCCTGAGCAATGCACCCAATTCACCAGATTTTTACCAGCAGCTTAGAAATTCTGATAGCAATTTATGTAACAGGTAAGTTTCCCAAATGTTTGATTTCTGTTTCAAAATATAGGTTATTTTAGTGAAGTATTAGCAGTTTTCTAGTTCTATAACTAGATAGTTAAGACTGTATCCTCTTCTTTAATAGTTTTTATTCTAAACAAAATTTTTCTCATTTCAGTGCTACTAGTCATTTCCCAACTAAATGATCTCCATCTGAAGTGAAACATAGTGGTTGGTATTCTACCCACCATAAAATATCAGTAAATGTATGAGAATTATTTTAGTATGTACTAAATTGGTACCTATTCATAGTACCCAGTCCATATGGTGTTCATTCTCACTTCTGCTTTGATGATAATAAGGGTTTACCTCAGATCTCAGTGTGACTTCCAAAACATGTCATTTCCTTCAGAGATACAGATGGAGGATAAAGCCTATTCAATTTATAAAGAGATTGGAATATTAGGATATTTTGCAGATTGGGATCTTTCAGTTAAAAAATAACCAGATTTTCTGACTGTGTTTAGGTAAAACAAATTTTACTTCATTTATCATATGTACATATTTATCCATTTTCTTTTACAAGCTGTGGACATCAAATACTGAAATATGCTTCAACATCTGAATTGGAGTCTGGTACAGACTGCCACAGGGGAAAGTCAGGTGAGACAACAAAAGTCATGTGTGCTTAAATTTAAGAGCAATTTCTTGCATTGTTTTTTAAAATGAATGAATGAGTTTAACTTTAGTTTATCTATCTTTAAAATGAAGATTATAATGTTAGCATCTACTTCACAAAGGAGTTATTAAGACATTATAAATAATAGTGAAAGTATTTTGAAGAGTAAAAATGTGCAGTACAAATGAATATAGTCTTATGTTACGGCTAGGGTACATAAATAATGAAATTAATTATGTTAAAATCAAAATTGAAATTGTACAATCTAAGCCCAAAAGGGTTTATATACATTTTTTTAATAATTACACAGGAGTTGTTTTAAAATGTAGTTAATTATGTCATTTTGAAACATATCCTCAAATAAGAAATTTTGTTGGTGATAAAAATTAGTTGTCTTATAACATCAAAACATTGATGATTCTCAATAAAAAAACTGAAAAAAATTGATGACTTAACTAGGTAACTCAGACCATCATTTCTCCTGAAAGTATCTGGAAAAGCTACCTATTTTTGTTTTAAAAAATCTGCTTAAAGCTATTGAAGAATTAAGCTCCTCAGAATTTCCAATGTAAGATCTGGAGGAGGATAGAAGTCCAAGGGAGTGAGTCTCAAGTTTGAGGTCACCAAAAGGGTGTTTGCTGCTTCCAGAGAGAATGAGCAGTCCATTTTGGTAGCATTGTGGGACTAGGGAGACAAAGATTGGTGTTGAAGGCTTGCCATGGTAGGCACAACTCTTCAATACTGTGCCAGAGGAATAAAGGTAAATCAGAAATAGATAGGCCCTTTCAGGGATTATAGGTGCATAGTAATCCCTACACATACTGTAAATTCACCCTTTTAAAGTGTACAATTCAATAGTTTTTGGTTTTTACATTTTAAAAGGTTTTTTTTAAAAGCCAACAGAGATCAATCCTTCACAAACTTCCAGGAAATAGAAGAGGAGGGCAAACTTCCCAACTAATTCTATAAGACCAGAATTACTCTGATACCATAACCAGACAAAGGCATCACAAGAAAACTATAGACTAACAACCAATATCCTTTACAAAATAGTAGCAAACTGAATCTAGCAACAGATAAAATGTCATACCATGACTGAGTGATAGTTATCCCAGGAATGCAATGGTGGTTTAGCATTTGAAAATCAATTAATATACCACATTAATACGATAAAGGGGGGAAAACACATGATAATCTAAATAGATGCAGAAAAAGCATTTGACAAAATCCAGCACTCTTTCATGATGAGAGCACTCAAACCAGTAATATCAGGGAAGTTCTTCAACCTGATAAAGAGCATCTTTGAAAAACACATGGCTAGAATCATCCTTAGTGGAGAAAGACTGACACTTTCCCCCTAAAATCAAGAATAAGAGAAGAGGGGGCGAGGGTATAGCTCAAGTGGTAGAGTACATGCCTAGCATGCTTCAAGTCCTGGGTTCAATACGCAATACCTCCATTAAAAAAATGAATAATCTAATCACCTCCCCCTCCAAAAAAGATTAAAAAATAATAAAAAATAACTTTAAAAAATTTTTAAAAGGGGGAGATGGTATAGCTCAGTGGTAGAGTGCATGCCTAGCATGCACAAGGTTCTGGGTTCAATCCTCAGTACCTCCACTAAAAATAAATACATAAATAAACCTAATTACCTCCTCCTCTGCAAAAAAAAAAAAAAATTTTAAAAGGAAGAAAAGAAGGATTTTTGCTTTCAGCACTTCTATTCAACACTGTACTGGAGATTTTAGCTAGGAAAATTAGAAAGATAAAGAAATAAAGATATCCTGAATGGAAATAAATAAAACTGTCCTTAGTCACAGATTATTTGTAGAAAATATCAAAGGATACACACACACACACACACTTATTAGAACCCATGAACTAGTCTATCTGTTGCTATATTCAGTTTTCAGAGTCACAAGATACATAAGTATACAGTCAATTGTATTCCTATATGCCAATAATAAACCATCATAAATTGAAATTGAGAAAACATTGTCATTCACAATAGTATCAAAAAATAAAGTTAGAATAAACATAAAGAAAATTTTAATAAACTGGGAGGCGTGTCATTGATCAACGGATTGGAAAACTCATTACAGTCAATAAGGCTGTTTTCTTCAAAACTGATCTGTAAGGTGATTGCAATTTTGATCAAATTCCAGTAGGCTTTTTTTGGGGGTAGAAATTGACAAGTTGGTGTTCAAATTTATTTGGAAATACAGATGACCTGAAGCAGCCAATTTGGACAAAGAACAAATTTGGAAAATTGACACTACACTACTTACTTTAAACCCACAGCAATTAAGACAGTGAAGTATTGGCACAAAGATGAGCCTGTACATTAATGAAACGCAACTAATGAAACGGAAATAAATTCTTGCAATTATGGTCAATTCATGTTTGATAAAGAAGACAAGACAATTCAGAAGAGAAATGAGAGGGAAAAGTGAACATGAGGGTGCCACTGCGGCACTGTGATGTCGTGCCGTGTCCTGCCACGCCAGGGCGCTCGCCCGGGCCGCTGGCGGTGCCGCACTGCGCCTCGCCGGGGCGCTCGCAGCTGCCGCTGGTGGTGCTGCACCCAGGCGCTTGCGGCTGCCACGCAGGGGCGCTCATAGTTGGCGGTGCCGCGCCAGGGCGCTTGCCGCTGCCGCGCGGCGGCGCTCATTACTGGCAGTGCCGTGCCGCAGTGCGGTGCTCGCCGCTGCCGCTGGCGGTGCCGCACGGTAGTGCTCGGAGCTGGCAATGCCATGCCGTGCTGCACGGGGGCGCTCGGGGCTGGCAGTGCCGTGCCGCGCCGGAGCCCTCACCGCTACCGGGGCGCTCACCGCTACCGGGAGACTGGGCTGTTGCTCCCCTTCACTGCCGCCTCTCTCCTCTCACTGAGACTCCCTATGCAGAGCTGGCTAGCTTCACTGAGGCAAGGGGAACCCATGGCTCCTGGAGTGGCAGCTGTGGCCCTGGGGCGGTACCACAGGCCGCGGTGGCATCTGCGCACCTAGGACCTAGGCGCCAAGCGCTCAGCATTGCAGCTCTCCCCTTACCCTCCTGCAGCTGACTCTACCAGTACAATATGTGTCCCTTCTGCAGCAAGGCCTGTGCCTTCTGACCCTCCCTGACACCCTCCTGGGCCATTCAAGGCTGCCCGGTCTATGGGTGGGAATCCAGTCAGTTTCAGAGACTTCTGTCCCTGGCTCCTCCTGGTTCCTGCTCTTCCAGTGCTCTGGGGACAGTGTGTTATGTTTACAATAAAGAAAAGGTTTGCTGCTTGGGAGAGGGAGAGGGCGATTCCTAACTGTATTCTGTTTTATATATGCTGCGTTTAGACTTACTTATGGCGAAGAAGGCATTTTCTTTGAAAGGAAACAAACTCTCAAGTCATGAAGATACATAGAAGCTACTATGCCTAAAGAGCTCCTAATTCAGGTCCCAGTTGCTGTCACAAAGGAGTGAACAGAATTCCCACCCCTGCCTTTTTTTATATAATAAAAGTGCCTTAGTATGGTTGCAGTTGTCACTGATAAGCCAAATTGAAACTCTGAGACAGGGTCTTAGAACATAGGAAAAAAGAGACAGCTTTATTACTTTGCCATGCAAAGGGGACTCACAGCAGGCTAGTGTCTTTAAAACTGTGAACCCACCTTGAGGATGTGGTAGGGTGATTACGTAGCCGTAGCTTAAAGAATAAAGCATTGATAACAATCAACAGAATTATTTTCTTCTTATAAGACTCAGAGTGGCATCATGGTGTCTCCATGTGACCAATTCTCTAGAGGCTTTGATCTCTTTATCTTGTAAGCCCCCATGGCATGGCCTTCTTGGTAATTCAGGCTATTTTGTAAGGTTACAGTTCTGTGACCTTCTCCCTGGAGAACAACTCAGAAACTAAGTATGATTATTGCTTTCAATTACTGGAATAAAGCAGAGACAGTGAAATTAATAGATTCATTTTAACAATGGGCCTGGAGCTGAGAACAGCAACCGGTCAGTCAGGTTAGTTGGCCAGTTTAAGAGCAAGCATGAGAATAAGCAATCTGTTTGCCTAAATGTGGGCATTTTATTAATTCTCCTTCATCACCACTACAGTAAGCTGGTTTGCAGATGTTTTCCACTGAGCGTCACAATAAAGAGCACCATGTGCTATGAGGAAAAAAAGGGGGAGAGGGAGAGGGATTAATTTAGATTGAATGCCAGTATAATTCACTTTATCTGAATATTTTTTTCAACTTTTTCTTATGAAGTTCTTATAGGACAAGTTTTATTCTTATTTATCACTTTATATATTTTTTGAAAGGTGATGAAGACAGCACCATTTTCTCAAAAGCGTCATTCAAACTTATGGAACCTCAACAAGAAGTGGAAACAGAGAACAGAGACGGCAGAAAATTATTTGGGGAAGGTGATAATCACCTCACACAAGAGGCACAGAATGAAGAACAACCAAATGTAAAAGATAAACTTTCAATATGATTATGCTAAGGTGAAATATATTATTAGTTAGTACTAAGTCCATTATTTTTGCCCTGAACAAGGTTTTTAATATAGTGATATTTCAAAAGTTTTTACTGAAAAGTCACCTATAACACATTAAAGAAAGCCTTGGTCAAGAACCCCAACTGATATACCAAGAAATAGAGGTATATATTCTTTAGACTTATGGTAATACCACCAGAAGACCTAAAAACCAAAATGAGGACTTATAAAGAATGGGACTCAGAGAAAGGGAGTTAGGTGGGGAGACGAGACTTGTATGCCACCGTAATTTTACTTTATCCTGTGCGTGTGTTCCTTTATAAAAATGGGGAAATATTGTTTTTAAAGAAATATATATTTTGAAATTTAAAAAAAGGAAAAAAACCCTTGGGTTAGAAGTAATTACTTCTAAACTCATCGTCCTAGAGCTACGAAGTGCACTCATTTTTAAATAAACATTTTATTTAGTTTTATATTGTATTTATTACTTTCTATGTTGATGTTTTCTTCATTGTATGTTGTTAAAGTATGAGGAATTAAAGTAAGCACATAGTCACTAAAAATAATGAAAATAATCTTATAATAGCAATTTATTTTTGTTCTTAAAGTTCACAATTTAAGCTCTTTAGGGAAAAAAAATCCATCTATTTCTTTGGGGAAGTTATCCCAATAATAAATGCCAGTATAAGGATGTAAGTTTCTTTCTGTAATCTTTTGATACTTTCAAAATGAAAATAATGGATTTTTGATTTGTGTTACTGTTTTGGAAATATATTTATAAAACTAATGTAAAGATCAATGTCTTCTAATGCTTAGAGCACATGTTTAAATTTGAAGACAACACTGAATAAAGAGCATAGTAAGTACAGATTATATCTGAGAATAATTCATAGAAAATAATACTGCCCATTTTTTAGTGTTCAGTTTTAAGTGTTATTTAGTTGTGGATTTAACAATATGTATAAAAAGGTAAGGTTAAGTTGATCTGGGCTTTTTTCCCCCTACATGTACAGACTGAACAGGAAGCATCACTGGAACTGATTTTATTAGAAGATTATGACTCGTTAATAGAAAAGATGAGTAACTGGAATTTTCAAATTTTTGAACTTGTAGAAGAGATGGGAGAGAAATCAGGAAGGATCCTCAGTCAGGTTTGTCTCAAACCTCTACTTTTTTATTATAAATTTTTTCTTGAATCCATATAGAATGCAAAGACTATAAGATGTGTAACATTGGTTTAGGTGCAAGTTCAGCATTGGTCATTGAATTATTTTTTCACAAATGAAATTCTCACTAGAAAATTTGAAAAGAGAAACCTGTATATATAGACCCATATATATATATATATATATATATATGTAAACAAATATAAAGTATTGTATAATTTTATAATATATGAAAAGTAATTTGCTCATAATAATGGGATTTAAGTTATGCTAAAGAAGTAACAAAGATTTACTTTTTATTGAACCTTGTGGTTGAAAAGGGCATGAAAGGTGATCTAGTTCTAAGGACTGAAACTTGTGCTTCACCTTTTTCACCTGTCTTCCTTGTGCTTTACCCAAGGCCAGAGGGCTCATCTGATTCTAGAACCACGGAAAACACTTCCACTTTACCACCCAGACTCAAGGGGTCCTGGTGGGTCCACACAACAGCATCAGATTAACCTTCCCCAAATCTCACTCTCATTAACTCCAAAGTATCTTACTTACAAAATTCAGGAATATAAGAATAAATTATGGGGAGGACATAGAAGTTCATCTCGTTGAAGTCTTTAGGGATAGGAATGTAATAAACATATTCTTCTGACTTCTTTTAACACCTAGTACTAGAATAGAAGACACTTCACATGCCCTCCAATAAAATATGAATGAAAAACTAGAGGGAAGAGGAGAAAAATTTTACAACTAGGACATCATATGGTAATCTTTCTTTGAAGTTCAAGGACTTGAGGCTAATATCTTTCTTTTTCATGTTTTGGAAAGAATTCATTGTAGAGACGTTTGTAACAAATTATTAAGTTAATGACATACACATGATTGACTTACCCAAATGCAAAACACAAAAGCATACTACAACTACAAATAGAAATTCTGACTTTTTAAAGTGAACTTTCTTTTAATTGACATTTAGGTTATGTATACCCTATTTCAAGACACTGGTTTATTGGAGATATTTAAAATTCCCACTCTACAATTCATGAACTATTTTCGTGCATTAGAAAATGGTTATCGAGACATTCCTTGTAAGTATTAACATATCTTATTATTTAAGTTGAAATAATACTGGTTTTAAAACTTTTCCTACAGATAGTCCTTTCAACACTTTCTAAATTACACGTTTGGGAAAGTTGGAAAATGGAGATTTAAAAAGAAATCTGCACCTGCCTACCCAGAGTTAACTGACTACTGTTAACGTTTTGGTGTATCTCCTTCAGGACTTTTACTTACATATATTTATTGTTTATGAAGTGAATAATATTGATACCTATTTATAATCTGTTTCACTTGATTGTGTAGTACACATCTTTTTATGTTAATCATATCATCTTACTACCTTACCTTTTCAAGTGTTTGGTAATATTAAGTCATGAGTTTCAGAATTTCTTGACTTTGAAATGCTTAAAATTTATCCATAGAATTTGTTTTTAACTGTGTCCTGATTTGTGAAATAATTTTTGATGGTGATTTGATTTTATGGTAAAATGGAATCTTAATTTTATATTAGGAAAAGATAGTTTTCTTTATGTATTGATTCATTTCACAGTTAACTTCCATGTGGACACACTTTTTTTTGAGCAAATTATTTTTAAATTGGCTTAACTTATTAATATTGGTGAATGCTTAATAATTGAATGTGAGTTATATGTACTATAATTACCACTTACAAAGAGGCATTTTGAAAAGTGGCTGAATTTTATAAATGGAATAAAATGATATTTTAAGGCAGACTGCAAGGGAAGGAGAATGGAGAAATGAACGTGGTGAGGCGTCTTCACTGTCACCTCCAGTTGGGACATATATCAGTTAAGACAAGACTCCCGGGAGCGTCCGCCGGCACCGCTGGCTGGGTTTGCTGCTGCCCTTGGTCGTGGGGTCGTCATTGGCTCCGAGGCTGCAGCATTCGTGTTGAGTTCACTTCAGGCTGTGCGTGACCACTGGGTACATATACTTGTCCCTGTGGGGTTTGTCTTTGGATGGTATCTAGACAAAAAGAATGATGTAAAACTAATTGCCTTCCAGAACAAGAGTCTCTTATTTAAAAGGGAATTGAGGCCCAATGAAGAAGTCACCTGGAAGTAAAGGCTGTGGCTGAATTACAGAATGTTCACATTTTTTAAATTATGGGAGAAATGAAAACACATTCATTATTTAATTTGGAAAAAAAAAAAAAAGACAAGAGTCTCTGGGATCTAACTTTTCTAAATTTTAGTTTCCAAATTTGTAAGTAAGAATAACAATAGTACCTACCCCACAGGTAGTGATAATTCAGGTAAATAAAAATTCATGGCACACAGTAAATGGTCAATAAAAGGTGGTGATTGTATTGATAACAATTAAGCTCCTAGTGGGCTGACATTGTGTCCTACCTGTATGGTCTGAACACTCACTATTGTATCATCTGCTAATGCGACACGGTGGGTACTCATTAAATATTTGTTGAAGTAACAGCTATGACTATAATCACTAGCTTCACAAAGGTTATCTCGTTTAATCTTTGTTGGAAAGATTGTATTATCTACCCTTTATAGGTGAGAAGTAAAAACTCAGAAGGATCTTTCCCAAGATCGTAAAATGGGAAATAGCAAAGCTGGATTTCAGTTGTAGGTCTTATCTTTCCACAAAGCAGTATTTCAGCAAACCAGTGTTGTACTGATCATATACTACGTGTCAGTCACTGTTCTTGATGTTTTATGTTATCTTTTAATATGTAATCCTTATAGCAGGCCTGAGAGATAGGTATTTATTTTTGGAGTGGGTGTGGGGGGTTCAAGTATCCAAAATTTGTAACTGTTCTATGTGTCTGTGTGCAGAAACTGTTTTGTTTACAAACATGGGTTTCCATAATCCAGATGCTATTTACATATTTTTAAAAACCATAAAACAGCAACCTTAGGTAAATTTTCCAGTGCCTTTCAACTAGCCCTGGTTACCCTGCCTTTTCTTTGACCCTTCTACTATGTTTTCATAGTATATGTGAAAGTTTTTAAAAGAAAACTTTTTAACACATCAAGAGACTTTATTATAAAATATGAAACAAAAATTGTGGGAAATTATTCTAAGCCGTATATTTTATTTATGAGAATACAGTATGACTAGAGAGTATTTTTTAAAATATCTTATGTTAAAAATAACAGAATGATCATTTTTATAAAACATTTTGGTGACTATAGATCACAATCGTATACATGCCACAGATGTCCTACATGCTGTTTGGTATCTGACAACGAGGCCAATTCCTGGCTTACAGCAGATCCACAATGATCATCGAACAGGAAATGAAACAGGTACTTCCTTCTACAAATCTTTCATTTGATTGTTTGATTAGGAATAATAAATCAAGCTATCTCATTTCATTATCTCTGTTCTTTTAAATTTTTTATTCAGTAAACTTTGGTACATATAAAGGACTATGTAAATTTTGATGCATAAGAGTGACATGCAAATTAGAAATCCACTACCCATTTTAAGAGTTAAGACTCAATACTACTGAATCCACCATGTTTCTTTTCTGTGTCCTATCCTGCTGCTTTCTCCACAGATGTAGCCACTATCCTAAATATGATGATAATCATTTCTTTGCTTTTCTTTCAATCTTGGTTTTCTGTTTTAGGTGTATCATGTAAATTTAAAATATATAAAAGTCCCAACAAAAGGGAACATGTTTTAGAGCCCCACATAAGTCTTTAAATGATGTTATTAAAAAACTTTTAACATTCAAATTTTGTTTCTTCATCATAAATATAATTACTCATACAAATATAATTAACTATAACACTCATGGCTCTTATTCTAGTTTATAAAAGAGGAGAGAAATACTCCAATAAGATACACACATACAGACCCATATGTAAACCAGGACAGAATTTGCTCAGTTACAAATGCCTGAGAAATATTACCATACTAATTACTGTAAAGGTCATAGTCGTAGCTACTGCTTTACTTTCTTTGGTAGTTGAGTCTAAAGTGCTGTCGTCGTCTGACGGATTTGCCTTATGTCACTGGTTCTTTTTTGTCTGCCATCCGTGTTTAGTCTTTCCTAGTTCTCTTCCTTCCTTCCAGTAGTTCTGTGCTTCTGTCAGAGATGATATAATTTTCTGCAGCTTTTTTGTTTGTAGATAGATTTATTTTATCTTAGAAGAATTTTTTTTTATTTCAGTGCATTTGTAGATATCTTTACATTTTCTGACTTCTGTAGTTTCTTTTGACAAATCAGCCATGAGTCTTATTTCTCCTTAAAAGTGTGATGTCCCTTTTCTCTTTGCTACTGATTTTTAGCATTTTGACTGTGATGTACTCAGACGATATTCTTTGTATTCATCCTGCTCGGAGTTTGGTGAACTTCTTGAATGTACTGATTAGTATCTTTTATTGGTTTCTATCATGCTCTTCAGAATTCTTGCAGTCTTCACCCACTGCCCAATTCCAAAGCTACTTCCACATCTTCAGGTATTTGTTACAGTAACACCCCACTTCCAGGTACCAAAATCTGTGTTAGTTCCCTATTGCTGCTGTAACAAATTACCACAGACTTAGTGGCTTAAAACAGTACAGATTTATTAACTTATAGTTCTGGAACCGTAAGTCTGAAACAGGTTCAACTGGGCTAAAATCCAGGTGTCAACAGGGTTGTTTTCTTCCTAGTCTCTAATGGAGAATCTGTTTCCTTACCCCTCCAGCTTCTACAAGCCACTTACATTCCATTGTTCATGGCCCCTTCTTCAAAGACAGTAGCATAGCATCTTCACGTCTGTCTCTGACCCTGACCTTTTCATCCTTCAAACGAATTAGCAAAAAGTGGTCCAGCTACAACCGTGGCTTTCTGTCCAGAGTACCTGTTCCTGACAGTGAAATCTCTTACTTTAATATCTTTTGTAGTCTGGACAGATTGAGAATTTCCCAAATATCAATTTCTGATTCTTTTTTGCTTAAGAGTTCTCCCTCAGTCTATCACTTTCCTCCTGCATGTTTACTACAAACAGTAAGAGATCAGGCTATATCTTCCAGCAGTTTTCAAAGTGTCTTTGGCAGACTGAGTTCCTCTGGGGGACTTATGGAAGATCAATACAAGAGAATCAGTGTAAATTCTTGGATTTTGAGACAATGCCAGTCCTTCCTCAGATAACTGTTCTCCATTGTGTAAACAGCTGTTAGATTATTACTGGGCTCTGACAGATTTTGAATATTTGGCCATGTGCACTAGGTTGCCACATGACCTGTCTATCATGAACTTGTGCCCTCTGACCCTCCAGTTTGTAAACTTGGCATGTACATTAGTACTCAATTATCAAGAGGAGGTATAAATACAAGATTAGCTTTGAGCTACTCCTGAAGGCACTCAAGACTCAAAATATGAACTCAGATTCCTGTGACCCCTGTTGCTAATACATTGGCGCTCCTCCTCAATACATATGGCTCCACGGGGAATCTCCTACGACCAGCTGTCTGAAAGAGAAAAGACCTGGTTTACAGATGGTCTTATTCCATATGCCAGTACCTCCTGAAAGTGGATGACTGCCACCTTAGAGGCTCATTCAAAGGTGTCCTTTGAAGGTTAATAGGGGAAGGTAAATCCTACCAGTAGGCAGAACACCAAGCAGTGAATCTGCTTGTTTATTGGTCTTGAAAGAGATGACCAGGGGAAAGTATCTGCATTGATATATGGCCGGTGGGTAATAGCTTGCTTGGATACTTAGGGTTTTAGAAGGAAGATTAGAAAATTGGTGACAAGGAATTCTGAGACTTGTGGCTAGCCTTCCCAGAGTGGAGCATATTTGTTTCCCATGTGAATGTTTACTGTGATGATTAATTTTATGTGTCAACTTGGTTGGGCCACGGTGTTCAGATATTTGGTCAAACATTATTTTGGATGTTTCTGTGAGGCTGTATTTTATGAGGTTAACGTTTAAATCAGAGGATTTTGAGTGAAGCAGACTGTGCTTCATAATGTGGGGAGGCCTCATCAGTTGAAGGCTTTAATAGAACAGAGGCTGACTTCCCCAGCAAGAAGGAACTCCGCCTGCAGACAGCCTTCATACTTGAACTGCAACACTGGCTCTTACCTAGGTCTTCAGCTTGCTAGCCTGTCCTGCAGATTCTGGACTTGCCAGCCTCCATGTATACATTAGCCAATTCCTTAAAATAAATCAATCTCTCTCTGTCTCTCTCTCTCTCTCTCTCTCTCTGTCTCTCTCTCTCTCTCTCTCTGTCTCTCTCTCTCACACACACACACACACACAGACAATTGGTTCTGTTTCTCTGTAGAACCCTGTCTAATATACTTACCAAAGGGCATTCACTGCAAAGGAGGCACTCAGTAATCAAGTAGTCAAAATGAGCCCGTCTCTTGATATCAGTCTTTTTCCTTAGCTACTCCAGTTCTCATTCAATGGGCTTATCAACACAGTAGTCAAGATGGCAAGCATGGAAATTATGTATGAGTTCAACAACATGGACTTCTCACTGAAGCTGACCTAGCTCTGGCTTCTGTTGAGCGCCCAGCTTGCCAACAGGAGAGAGCAGAAGTGAGCCCTTGATATAGTACCATTCCCTGGGGGAACATCCAGCCATCTATCTGATAGTGGGTTGATTATATTGTATCTCTCATTTTATGGAAGAGATAGCTTTTGTTCTTATTCTGGATATGGATTTACTTTTACTGTCTACGGTGCTTCACCATCACCACCTATGAACATAACTGAATGCCTTATTCATCATTGGGTTATTACATACAGTATTGCATTATCAAGTAACTCATTTTGCCTCCAAAAATTGTTGCAGTGGGCTTATGTCCACAGAATTTACTGATCTTTTCATGAACCTTATCATCCCACAGCTGGCCTGAGAGGATGATGAAATGACATACTGAGACTCAGTTGGAGTACCTGTTAGGGGAAAACACTGTGAGGCTAAGGTGCTGTCCCACAAAGTGTGGTTTATCTTCTGAACCAGTGACCCAATATATGGTATCACTTCTGCTATCCCAGAATACTCAAATCTGTGAACCAAAGAGTAGGATTAGGAGGATTTTTTCTGTTACCTCAAAGAGTCCACTTAGAAAATATTTTTGCTTGCCTCTCACCTAGACAAACAAACAGAAAATTGGCTTACACATAATTAGTTCCCAAAGGAAAAAAGCTTCCAACAAGGGGACACATAGAAGGGAAACTAGGAATTGAGATTAACATCTGGCCACTTTGTGCCTTTGAACCAACAGACAAAGGAGGAGGATTCTGTACAAGGTCCGGGTGATTGATCCAGTCTGATCCTTATTATCAAGAAAAAAATAGGTTTCCTATTACTCATGGGAGGATGTTATGTCAGGAACCCAGGGGATCCTCTGGCCTTTTTGGTAGTCCCATGTCTAGTAACAAAAGATAATGGAAAACAATCCAGTGCCATCAGGGTCACTAATAGTATAGACCCTTGAAAGTATGGGTCATCACACTAGGCAAAAAACCATAGTCAGCAGAGAGGCTGGCTGAGGACAAGGGGAACCAGGACTGGGTGGTAGAATAAGAAGGTGATAAATTCCAAATACAGCTATTGACCAGTCACAGAAATGGAAGTCCATAATAGCCATATGTATTTTCCTCGTTACTTTGGTATGTATTTATTTTATATATTAAGCAATTTTTTTCATCCTCTTCTCACTTTCTTATCAGCCAATATACAGTTGATGGAAATTTGGGTTCTTTCTGCTTTTGGGCTGTTGTGACTAATGCTTCCATGAATATTTGTCTACCAGTTTTTGTGTGGGGATTTGTTTTCACTTCTCTTGGCCATATACCTAGTTTTGTGGAATTGCTGGGTCATACGGTGACTTTGTGGTAAATATTTTGAGGAACTGCCAAACTATTTTCCAAAGTGACTGCATTATTTTACATTCCTATGTACACTGTATGAAATTTCCAATTTCTTGCTATTTCTTGTTACTATCTTTTTGATAGCCATCCTAGTAGGTAAAAAGTGTTTTTTTTTTAAATTTGCATTTCCTTAATATATAATGTTGAGCATCTTTTCATGTGGTTATGGGCCACTTGTATATCATCTTTGGAGAAATGTCTGTTCATGTCCTTTGTCCATTTTAAAATGTGTCTTTTTATAATTGGTCATTTGTCTTTTTATTATTGAGTTGTAGAAGTTCTTTATATATTCTGGATATAAGTGCCTTATCAGATTTATGTTTTGCAGCTATTTTCTCACATTGAGATGTCTTTTCACTTTTTTAATAGTGTCTTTCAAAGCACAAAAGGTTTTAATTTTGATGAAGCTTAATTTATCTGATTTTTTTTCTTTCATTGCTCATGGTTTTGATGTCATATCTAAGAAGGGTTTGTGCAACTCAAGGTAATGAAGATTTACTATGTTTTCTTCTAGGAGTTTCAAAGTTATAGCTAGCTAGAAAGTTTAAGCCTAGGATCCATTGGAACTTATTCGGGGGGATGAAGGAAGAGGTCCAACATTCTTTTAGCATGTAGGTATCTAGTTGTCCCAGCAGCATTTGTTGAAAAAAGTTCTTTATATATTCTATACATAGTTGTCTCTTAAATATTACTAAATCAGAGTTTCTACCTTATAAGATGTGAGCATTAAATGAAATAACATGTATGAAAGTGTCTAGCATCATGCAGGGTAGTTGGCTCTCAACAAGGTCTTGGCATTCTTGTCCAAAATCAATTGGCCAGAAATATGATTTACTTCAGGACTCTGAATTCTATTCTATTGATCTGTCTATCCTTAGGCCAATACCACACTGTCTTCATTACTAAAGCTTTGTAGTAAGCCTCGAAATTGGGCAGTGAGTCCTCCAACTTCGTTCTTCCTTTTCAGAATTGTTTTGGCTAATCTGAATCTCTTGTATTTCATATGAATTTTAGGATCGGCTTGTATATCTCTGCCAAAAAAAGCCAGCTGAGGTTTCGATACGGATTGTGTTGAACTATAAATCATTTTGGGGAGTATTGCCATCTTAACAATATTAAGTCTTCTGAACCATGAATGTGTGTATTTTTCCACTTAAGTCTTCTTTAGGTTTCAGAATATTGGTTTTTATTCTTGAGTTTAAAAGGAAGTCTTTTGCTATTTTTTATATATATACATATTTTAATTTTAGAGGGACTATGAAATGCATATAATGCAGGGGAAAAACTGAAGTTATTGACTCTGATATTGATAATTACAATCTTACTAGAAATGTGAATAAATATATCTTTATCCATATGTTTCACTCTTATTTTTACTTTTTATAATTGTTTTAAGAAGTAGATTTAGTGTGAGTGATTCTAAAACTCAATTTAGGTATAAAATTATAAATAGCATGAAAATAATTAGGTATCTTTGTAATTATCACTAGTGTGTATTAAAGTCATTATGTTAAAAAATTCTTGTGATGGTATTACTGAGTGAACTAAATTATCATAAAATCCCTTTGGACTTTGACAAGTGAGGACATTATTCTAAGTTTCCACTGGTGAACACAACCAATGAAATTTTCTATCTTTCTAATATCTTCCTGGTTTCATTTGCTGTCTACTCAATATAGTTTATTATTTCCTTCTTATACTTTAAGATCTCTTTAGCAGAAACAATTGAGTGACCATCTAAATAAAGCCACCAAATTATAAAAAAGGAGGAAACAAACAGTAAGATATGAAGGACACCAAAAGCACAGTGCTGATAGTGAAAATGCTGTTTCTAACTTGAAGATAAAAAGAGTTATACTGACTGAGTCATTCCTCAGCTTTCCATGCCTTTTCAGTTTTCAGTTTTTCTTTTCCTTATTTTATAAGAGACTTCATGGAAGGAAAAAGAAGGGGAAGAAGGGTTGTAGTCAGGATTACAAATGAAATGTACCTAGATAAGATTTGAAAAGTATGTATTTGAGAAGCTTAGTTTGTTAATGTATTCAACTCCTAAATCTCTATACTGTTTTCATGAAATTTTATTCTCTGGATTGTTGTTTAAAGGTTAGATATAATGGCCAGGGTCACAGGAAAAATCAAATGATTAGAAAATCAGAGGTTTTTAAAAGGTATCATTAGCCTCAGTAGGACAGCATCATGGAAAGTGAGTGACTTCAGGGTCTTGTTTAATACTCTCTCTCTCTTAGCATGTATGTTGGAAATAGCATACTGTTTTAAATCCATGTTTATAGAGTTTATTTCTCAGTTAAGTCAACAAATAAGGTAATCAATCATATTGACTACAGGACCCTCCTCCTCAGCCTCATTGTGAGGAAGTTATATGTAATCCTGGTTTATTTTGCTTGTCCCTCAGATTCTAACGGTAGAATTAACCCTGGGCGAATTGCTTACATTTCTTCGAGGAGCTGCTCTATTCCAGATGAGAGCTATGGTTGCCTATCTTCAAACATTCCTGCGTTGGAATTGATGGCTCTATATGTGGCAGCTGCCATGCATGATTACGATCACCCAGGGCGGACGAATGCGTTTCTAGTGGCTACAAATGCCCCTCAGGTAGGAAATAACTTCTTCAGAAAGTTTTAAGGGTGATTCTCAAATTTTACAGCCATGCTGTATTTCCCTTTGTTGAGTCACTTGGCCTTTAGGTACATGGATAATAACCATGACATTGATACCATATATGCTAAAGAGTTAGAGAAAAATCATCTCCTTCAACAAGAAAATAAATAACCTGTTCCTGAAAGAGTAACTTGCTGTTTATGAAATTCTGGAGTCCATGCTGTTAGAATCTTTGCCTTTGATCAAACTGATAAGACTTTGACTAGTGGTAAGACTTTTCCTTCTGGTAAGATCCTTCGTATGGCTAAAAACTATAATGATTGAGGACTATTGTTATTTTTGTTGTTGTCCTCCTCTTTTTTCCCGTAAGATGTACTATGATATGCAGACTCTTAAGTCTCTTAGCTCTGCAAATATTCATATGTATATATATAAAATCTTCTAGTACCACATTATTTTTGTATCCAGTACAGCTGATAAGGTGCAAGATTCCTTTAGGGTTACCATTTGCATAAGAAGTAGGAGTTCCCAGCAAATGGATACTCTTAAATATAATGGCTTTAAACATTAGGACTTGGAACTAAATACAGTCAGCCCTCCATATCCAGGGATTCTGCCTCCATGAATTCAACCAATTGTGGATCAAAAATATTTGAAAATAAAAAAATTCCAGAAATCTCCAAACAGCAAAACTTGAATTTGCTGCACACCACAACTATTTATGTTGTATTAGGTCTTATAAGTAATCTAGAGAAGATTTAAGAATACAAAGGATGTGCATAGGTTATATGAAAATACCAGGCCATTTTATGTAAGGGATTTGAGCATCTGTAGGGGTCCCAGAACCAATTCCCTGCAGATACCTTGGGATGTCCATACTTGGTTTTAGTTAGAATTTAGTGTGGTTGTGGGTGTTTGTTTGGGCTGGTGATTCCTGAAGTGTCAGCTTTGTATTTCTGCCTGCCTGCCTGCCTTAACAAAAAGTAAGTTGTCAACGACTGTTTGCTGAATTCGTCTTACTTCCTCGCTTTGTTGTTCTATGTTCAAACCTCAGTTCTGGTTCTTTCATCTTTTATAGCCATCCTCTGTGTTCCTCTTCTCATTTCTTCCCTTTCACACACTCCCACTATTTAAAATATAGCCGGTAGATTCTCTAGCCAGAATAAAAACAAGATTCAGAGAGAGGATGAAAAGTGCTATGTGATTCATTTTCTCCAATTAGATTCATTGGAGAAGTATTCATATTCATAGCCCATGATTTCCACAGGTAACTTTTAAACAAATTTCAATCTAGATACTATTTTTCCACTTTCTAAGAATTGCTTTGGAAGAAATTACCCACTAACAAGTGCACATCTCCTCAGTTGCAGTATCATTTGGCAAGAATCACATACCCATTTCCTCTAGCCTAGCATTTCATAATCTTTGAAAATCCAAGTCCTGTGGCAAGTCCCAGACCTGGGTAGTAGTTGCATAGTGGAAAAAACACTGGTCTTGGGATCAAGAGTTTGATTTCTAGTTACTGAATATTAGCTGTGTGACATTAGGCAAGTAACCCTTATCTTTCTGAACTTCAGAATATATACCTGATATGACTAAGCGGAAAAAGAGGTAACATTTGGAAAGTTTTCTGCTGAATCAGTTATCATTTAGACAAAAATTATTTACTATTCTATCCCAACCTCTGCTTTCATTCTCTCTTTTATTAGTTTGAGTATAGGTGAGTCATACTTGTTTATTACTTCTTGGTCAAGGATATTACAAGTGAGTGAATTCTAGTGTTATTTGTCTTGCTTGCATGCAGATAATTTAAAACAATGACACATGAATATAATTTATATAAGTTATATACTCAAAACTGTTGTCCTGATCAAATTACAAATGTGAAGTCTGGACATACCCAGTAACCATGTTTACTTCTAACTTCTCATTGTTAAGGACTGCCAGGAAATGAAGCAATGGGAAGGGAAGGGATGGAAAGAAAACTGATCAGAGATCAGCTGTGAAAAAGTATCATCTTCTACCCAGTCTCCTTGCTTACTTTCTGCTCCCCATCAGTTTGGTTTCAACACAAAGCAGCCAGAGTGGCCCAGTTTGAATGTGCATTATTTTACTCTGTGTTCCGAGTCCTCACTCTTAGTAAAAGACAGTCAGTACAGTGGCTCAGAGGCCCTACAAGATTGAGCTTCCATTAATTCTCCTTTTTTAAATTCACTCAGGTCTAGCCCTGCTGGCCTCCTTGCTATTTCCTTCTATGTTCTGGGCACACTTCTGTTTGGAGAACCTGGGCACTTCCTGTTCTCCCTCCCCAGAGTGCTCTTTCCCCAGACATCTATAGAACTCACTTTGTCACCTCTTTCCAGCTAAAATTTCAAAAGCCCCTCCCTGGCATTCCTTCTCTGCTTCATTTTTTCCATAGCAGTGATCATTTAGCATACTGTGTCTTTTGCTTGTGTATTCTGTTGTCCACATGCCTCTCCTTGGTGGAATGTAAGTTTCCATGAGGCCAGGCAGGGGTTTTTATCTCTCTTATTCTCTAATACCTAGAATGGTGCCTAGCCCACAAAAGGCATTCAGTAAATACTTGCTGAATGTTGAAGGATGTCTTATTTCTTTGCTCTGCAGGACTGCCAAACTTGTGTGAAATATTCTGTTCTTCCCAGAGTGATGAAATTCATGAGTCCTTCTTCAGCGCCTGTGAGATAAGGACTCCTGTGAAAGCCTGAGGCTTAACCTGTTTATTATGTAATAAAGCAGGCTCTCCCATGTTGGGATGCTCAATAGGACTAATCAGGCCACAATTAGTGAAAGATACTATTACTCCTCCAGTGTATGATGAGAAGCTTAGCAGTGTAGAACACCACCAACTGGATCAAGCATTCTGCATTCTCGTGCTAAGGGAAGTGTGCGGGAAGACTTAGGAGGGTTATTTTTAATCCTTGCCATGAAAGGTAAAACATTTAGTAGGTTTATCCTGGAGGGATGTCAGTATTAAAATTCTAAGAGATTTCTGAGCTACTTCCAAATGAAAGGTTGGTGAAAGATGGAGATCAGTGCCTGAGATATTATCGTTTGTAGAATATTTTGATTTGGGGTAAAAGGAAACAAAACCTTTTTAAGCTGAGAATTGTAGATCTGAGATAGTCATAGATGTTTGTCTGCCCAAATACGGATCAAGACAGTGACTGAACCTGTGCATTTGTCTCCCCTTCCTGCTGACTGAAATAATAGTAAGGGATGAAGGTCATTACAACAGAGAGGAGTAGGTGGGAGGGTATTATCACCAGTAGATTAAAGAATTTCATACTGTTTCTGGAAAATGAAAACATATAGGCAAATATTAAGAGATTAAAGTAGACTAGAAGGGAGCTGCAGCCTAGGTGGAACCCTAGAGACTTGATGTCATTTACCCGTGTCTGCTCTACGACACACACATCCCCCATGTAACACACCACACACCTTTAAGCAAAGTCACTGCAACTCTCATTTACCGCCAGGCAGAATACACATCTGTTAGATACCGAAGGAAGTGCCCAGGAGAGATTTAGTATACCAGGATAAGTCTTTCTCATTTTGGAAATCAGACTGGTAATTCTAAAGCAAAACCTGCTAGGTAAACAAGCCCCATCCACATTACAGAGTTCCTGCTCATCCTTCCCAACTAAAGAGACTCAGCAACGAAACATTCACAAGGGCATTGGATGCATGCTGTGGGACAGGCACTATTCCAGGTATTATTATTGAACAAAACAGGCACCCCCAAAAATTCTGACCCCCATAGAACTCACATTCCAGTATAGCAGGAAAAACGATAAACAGATGTTTGTCTAAGTGACAGAGATGATAGGAAAGACATAAGTGCTAGGAAAGAAGTAAAATGGGGGAGGAGACAGGAAGGGCTGGCATAGACAGATTATTTTCAAGTCAGAGCTCTGTATCCAGCAAAGCTACAGCTGAGTGTTAAGAACAAAATAAAGAGGTCTCAGACACATAAAGATTTTTTTAAAAATCATGTCGCATCCATCCTGAGAAAGTTACATAAAAATGTGTTTAAGCAAAATAAGAGTGATAACTAAGACAAAGGGTCTTTAAAAAATACGGGATTACTAAATTTTAAAACCCAGAACTTGAGGGTAAAGGAATCCCCCAGTGGCAGCTGTTCATGAAGACTTTTCTTTAAAGACGAGGGCTTAAAAAAAATTAGCTGTGTTGTTTTCTGCAGTACCTGATTTGTTTACTACCTCTGTTGGACTTTTTAAAAAATTAGGAATATTATTTTTTTTAATGAAAATGATCTTTCTTAATCCAGGATTTCTCACTTCAGAAATTAAGGTACCTTCTTTACTCTTATGACTGTGACCTAGAGATTTTTTAATGTTTCCTCCTGTTTCTTTTGTTTCAAAAGGAGATGTGTTCAGATTTGTCATACTCTTCCTGTTTAAGTCTGCATTTCATGTCTGAGGGGTTTTTCTTTTTGCTCACTCATTGAAAAGTGTTTACTATTTGTTAAGATTAATTCTGTCAGTTTGTGTTAAACCTCTTTTCAAGTCTTTCTGACTCAGAGGGTAAAAAAGTTTATGATCAACTAGTTTGCTTTGCCATGTTAGAGATGTGTTTGCCTGTGAGATAAGGAAGGGATCCATAGCTAGAGAAAATTAAATAGCAAGATTCTTCAGCAAAAAGTGAAAGGATGTTAGTCACTGCAGCTCTAAATTGGGGGTTAACTGTCTTTCTCCTCTAGTTGTCATGGTGCCCTCAGTAAAAGCCAGCTGAGGCCTCATTATCTGTTTTGCCTGGAAAGCTTTCCTCGCCGTTTAAGCTTGGCTTGTTGCTCTGTGTGCCCCCATCCAGTATTCTTCCTAAAGGAGAATTGTGATTTACCTCCTCCTTACTGCTCCTTAATTCTTTCTTGCCATGAGGTGATGAGTTCTGGGGGTCCAGCCGGCAATTCCTTACACTTATTCTCTGGGTGGGTTTTTTCCCTTCTTTTCTTATGCAATAACTAAGGTGGGCTTTCCAGTATGGTGATTATATCTAACTTCTAATATTGATTCAGATTTTTTTTTTGCCCCCATTTTATATTTCTTTGATAATTTCAAAGGTTAAATAGGAATTTTTTTTTCAGCGGAGGTTCTGAGGATAGAACCCAGGACCTTGTGCATGTTAAGCACTTGCTCTACCACTAAGACATTACCCTCCCCCAGGAATTTTAAACTAATTTCTTTTGCTGATCTCACTAGCTGAGAGTTTAAGTCAGCTAGCTTTATAGGGCACTCATTATACATTGTGCTTTATTGAGCCAGGAGTTTGATTACTTCTTCCTGAAGTAGCTTATCAGTCTTCATCAGATTTAAGCGTGAATTAGTTAAACCAGTATTAAACGTAAGTTGACCCCTTAGGAAGTCTTTGAAGTTTAAGGTGTACAATGTTTTAATTGATACATATAGTATAATGTGGTTACTACCACAGTGATAGCTTACACCTCCATCACATCACATAATTATCTTTTTCCTATGTGTGGTAAGAACATTTAAGATCTAGTCTCTTAGCAACTTCCAAGTATATAATACATTATTGTTAATTATAATCACAGTGTATATTATATCCCCAGACCTTGTTCATTTTCTGACTGCAAGTTTGCACTTAGTCCAACATTTCCCCGGTTCCCCCACCCCCACAGCCCCGGTAACCACTTAGTTCCACTTACACATATAAGTGATGTCACACAGCATTTGTATTTCTCTGACTTACCTCACTTAGCATAATGCTCTCAAGATCCATCCATGTCTACCAAATGGCAAGACTTCCTTCTTTCTCATGACTAAAAAATATTCCATTGTGTGTGTGTGTCTCTCTCTATATATATATATATCTTCATCTGTTTACTTGTCTATTCATCCATTGATGGACATAGATTGTTTCCAGCCTTTGTATGGCCCTCTGCAAAGTTTAAATTATATCACTGCTTAGATAGAATCAAATGATGTAAAAACACAATCAAATGGTAAGTGTCTATGTTTAAATCTAGACAATAGGTAATTTTCACAAGTATGTAAAGTGATTTAATTAGGCTCAGAATATGCATCTTAACTGAGATTGCACTATAGTTTTTATCTGTTCTTTTCCACTAGACAGGAAGCTCTGAAAATAAGGACAGGGTTGTCGTTTTTATCCTCAGTCTTTAGCACCGGCTATGAGAGTTCTTTTAGTAATTACTATGCTTATTCAATAATTTTAAAAGTTGCTTACTTGTTAGAGGTGGAAGAAGCTTTAAAAATTCTATAATCTTTAATAATTCAATAATACAGGTTTTTAAAATCTGTATTCCCAAATCCTAGACTACTGAGCAGGTACCTCAGGGTCTTCTACTGGAGTGGAGAAAAAGTGAATAGATCTACACCACTTGAACCAGAGGATTTGTGCTTCTACCTGTTTGATAGGTCTGTCTGACTCCCAAGCACTGAGTCAGGGTTGGAAGTACAGATGTGCCCTTCTCATACATGTGGGTCTCGTTCACCTTCCATCAGCACCAGCGTTCATTCCATGCTGGCTAAAGAACAGTAAGGTATCCTTAAACCGGCTCTCTATCCCTAATGACTTTATTAAAAGAAGATTCATCTGAGAAGAGTTACTGATTTAGTGGAGAAGACCTCAAATATCAACTTTACATCTCTTGGTAGGCAGCGTGGTATCTGCAAAAAAGATAAAATTTAGAGACAAATTACCCTTTCGCTTACTAGCTGTGTATGCTGGAAAGATGTACCTTATCCTCTTTTGCACATCAGTCTACTTGTTTACAAAATTGTATCAACTCTTCTTCACAGGTATTAAAATGCCTGGCATGTAGTAGGTACTTATTGTATCCTTCCAACCTGATCCTAACTCATAACTTTATTATTAAAGTTCAGTATCTTTGAGATGCCTGCCTCATTTTTCTTGTTCCTTTTTAGGCAGTTTTGTACAACGACAGATCTGTTCTGGAAAATCATCATGCTGCATCAGCCTGGCATCTGTATCTTTCTTGCCCAGAATACAACTTCCTTCTTAATCTTGATCACGTGGAATTCAAGCGCTTTCGTTTTTTAGTCATTGAAGCAATCCTTGCCACAGATCTTAAAAAGCATTTTGATTTCCTTGCTGAATTCAATGCCAAGGTTTGTTATGCAAATTAATTCCTGGTTTCAAGAGTGGAAATCATTGTCTGCATTACTGTATTAGTTATTACAGTAAATATTACAGCATTTTAATGTTAAATTAGAATACCACTCATAAAGTTGTGATAAATCTAATGTAAGACAATATATATGCCAAGATTTAAAAAAATAAAACATTATTATAACATGTCCAAAACTACAATTGCTTGCTACATTTCCTTTCTGATACACTTATATTGTGACTCTTTCACACAATGACCAACTAATTATGTCAACTGAAGCTTTTAGAGGCAGAATTGAGAATGCTGTGCACACTGCCGAGTGAGGCATTTTATGAAGTTGAAGATGTGTTTCTAAGAAGCCAGTTATGCCTACTTTGTGGCACCTGTTAGCGTTCTTTATGTTATTAAGTGTTTAGCTGGCTGGTAGCATTGGAGAAGTACTTGACAATAATGCACTCACTGAACTGCTGTTTATTGGGATTGCCCACTGCCTGCAATCATTGTGCTCAAGAAGAATAAGGAATGAACAGGTCAAAGTTTCTGCCCTCAGTGAACTCACATTCACCATGGAATTGAGAATCATTGCCCTCATGTGATGGTGGTACTAATGGGAGTGTGTTTTATGCCTCAGACATTGGGGTGAAAAAGAGTTGAGAACCATTGTTTTGGTTCCTCAGGGAAGGATGTCCCATCTTTTACAGGCAGGAAGCTGCTGTTTTCTTGGTGACATTTGTGTCCTAAAGGAAGGTGTACCTTCAGGGTAGAGGAATGGGTATCAAAGGAGTACTAGATTTGACTCACTGGAAGGAGACTTATATGTTGCATTTTATCAATATTACAACAGCTTAAAAAAATTAGCAAGAAACCAGTATGCCCTTAAAATTATTTCATAGTTATACAGCTCTATTTTATTTTTACTTAATAAAAGTTTAAGTGCGTAAGTCAGAATAAATAAAAGTTTTTACAAGTGAAAGATTAGCCCAAAGCTTTTGAATCTCTGTTCCTCAGAGACTTCTATTCTGTAGCCTCAAGAAAATGCCATATGAGTGGGACTCTAGATTACACCGTTTCAGTCTAAAGAGCCTTTCTTTTTAACTATTTTCTATAGTGGTGGTCTACATAAAATTACCTTTGACCAGAGGGTTGGTTGCCAAAAAATCTACCATCACAATAAAGTTCCAAAGCCACTGATCTGGCCCATTCACTCTATCTGTTACAGGAGGAAATTTGAGTTCTTCAAAGGCATAGTGACTTGCCTGATAATTAACATTTAAATAACAATGTTAGCATTTACTATGAACCATACATTTTTCATTTGTTAATCGTGGAAATTTGGCTAGATTGATATTACTTTTCCTATTTTTATAGATGAAGAAAGATTGACTCAGGGAGCTTAAGTAGTATTTCCAGTGTTAGAATCATTTACTAATTCATTGAGTCAGGATTTAAAATCATAGAGACCAGCTTCTAAGACTTGTGTTCTTTCAACTGTATCATGTTGCCTTTTATAGATAAAGCAAACTTCTTAAGTGTTCCTTTTTGAGGTAGAAATCGTTACAATTCTTAAATGATTTGTTTTTGTGTATATGTATATATATATACACACATACTTATATATTTTATATGATGCACTTTATATATTAATATATTTGTGTATATTATATATTAATATATATCTAATATATGTATAATATGCACATATATTAATAACATTATATATGTATAATATATAATATACATAAATTACAGTTTTCTATGGTAATCACAAATATAGGAACCTGTTTTGTTTTGTTATGCTTTTACAGTGCCCCGCTTCCTTTGACAAAATTATGACACTTCAAAGGGAAATTTAACCCACAGATACATGTTATGATACAAACCAATTAAAAGAAACATTTACTGAAATTCCTTCCTGTCATTTGGACAGGAAACAGTTTTAAGATCATTTGGTTAAAAGAAAACACACAAACGAAAACACAACAAAACTCCTGTGCCCTCAGCACCTAACATAATTTTCTTTTTCCAAACTAGGCCAATGATGTAAATAGTAATGGTATAGAATGGAGTAATGAAAATGATCGCCTCTTAGTATGCCAGGTGTGCATCAAACTGGCGGATATAAATGGTCCAGCAAAAGTTCGAGACTTGCATTTGAAATGGACAGAAGGAATTGTCAATGAATTTTATGAGCAGGTAAGTAGAAACATGAGATTGGTGGGATTTTTAAGAGCAAGTCAATCTGAAGTCACTACTCTTTGGGATTTGGATAACTACACTAAATGCTTGAAATCTGAGTTGCTTTGACCAAAAATGGTTAGAAATTGTTGCATTTGCTCTGGTCTTAGTATTTTCTCAGCTCTTTTGCCTTTGTTGCGTAAAAACTAGCTTATTGTCTATCCGAAGTAGGTTGAATATATTCAAGTCTAGTGCTGAGGACAGACCACGTTATGATTCTAAGGTCCTCTTGAACCCCGAGAGCCTATAACTAAGGATAATTTATTTCTAAAAGTTATTGAATTGATTCAGAGTATACTTAAACTTTTAAAATATCAACCCATTTTAAACTCTGCTATAGAAAAACTGCCTTAGAAACATCAACTGGGTAAAAGTCCTGGCAGCGGGTAAGAAATCAGAGCTAAAATCTTAGTGATAATCTTGGAATACTTTTTTCTGATACATTTGAACTAAATTATATATAATTGGGGTAATAAATGGTTATAAATATTTACCTAATTTGTGAATTGCAGTATATATACTAGGTTTGCATAGTCTCATCCTCATTCTCAAAGGTAACTGAATAGAACAAATAATCCTAAAATTTATATGGAATCACAAAAGACCCATAATTGCCAAAGAATTACTGAAGAAAAAGATGAAGCTGGAGGAATACCCTCCCCCAGACTTCAGACAACACTACAGAGCTACAGTAATCAAAAAAGCATATTATTGCTACAAAAACAGACATATAGATTAATGGAACAGAATAGAGAGCCCAGAAATACACACATAAACTTTTGGTCAATTAATCTTTGACAAAGGAGGCAAGAACATACAATGGAGTAAAGACAGTCTCTTCAGCAAATGGTGTTGGGAAAACTGGACAGCTGCATGTAAATTAATGAAGTTAGAACACTCCCTCACACAATATACAAAAATAAACTAATGGCTTAAAGACTTGAACATAAGACAAGACACTATAAACCTCTTTGGAGAAAACATATAGGCAAAACATTATCTGACATAAATCTCAGCAATGTTCTCCTAGGACAATCTACCCAGGCAATAGAAATAAAAGCAAAAATAAACAAATGGGACCTAATTAAACTTATCAGCTTTTGCACAGCAAAGGAAACCATAAGCAAAACAAAAAGATAACCTACAGAATGGGAGAAAATATTTGCAAAAGATGAGGCTGACAAGGGCTTAATTTCCAGAATATATAAACAGCTTATACAACTTAAGAAAAAAAAAAAACCAAACAACCCAATCCAAAAATGGGTGGAAAACCTAAATAAGCAATTCTCCAAGGAAGACATACAAATGGCCAATCGGCACATGAAAAAATGTTCAATATTCCTAATTATCAGAGAAATGCAAGTCAAACTACAATGAGGTTATCACCTCACACCAGTCAGAATGGCCATCATTCAAAAGTCCACAAATGATAAATGCTGAAGAGGGTGTGGAGAAAAGGGAACCCTCCTACACTGTCGGTGGGAATGTAGTTTGGTGCAGCCATTATGGGAAACAGTATGGAGATTCTTCAAAAGACTAAAAATAAACTTACCATATGATCCAGCAATCCCAGCCCTGGGCATGTATCCAGAGGGAACCTTAATTCAAAAAGATACATGCACCCCAATGTTCATAGCAGCGCTATTTATAATAGTCAAGACATGGAAGCAACCTAAATGTCTGTTGACAGATGACTGGATAAAGAAGCTGTGGTATATTTATACAATGGAATACTACTCAGCCATAAAAAATAACAAAACTTTGCGACATCCATTTGCAGCAACAAATGGATGGACCTGGAAATTGTCATTCTAAGTAAGTCAGACAGAGAAAGAAAAATACCATATGATATCACTTATATGTGGAATCTAAAAAAAAAGACACACGAACATATTTATAAAACAGAAACAGACTCCCAGACATAGAAAACAAACTTATGGTTACCTGTAGGGGAGGGAGTGGGAAAGGATAAAGCGGGAGTTCGAGATTTGCAGACACTAATATATGTAAAATGGATAGGCAATAAGTACATACTGTACAGCACAGGGAACCATATTCAATGTCTTGTAGTAACTTATGGTGAAAAGGAATATGAAAATGAATGTTTGTATGTTCCTATATGACTGAAGCACTATGCTGTACACCAGAAACTGACACAACATTGTAAAATGACTATACTTCAATAAAAATATGAAAAAAAAAACAAAAACAAAAACAAAAAAGGTACCTGAAGCCTGCTTCTGGCTTCAGTTCATGTTCACCTAGGAATTTTATGCTAAGGAAATGCTGCCTTTATATTATCTGTACCAACAGAGGTAATAAGAAGGTGCTAGTATATACCAATTTTAGGAAACTCACTAATTCAGTGAAAGAGTATTAGAAAATTTCATTTAGACCCATTTTATAATACATTTTTAAAGTACAGAGAATTAATTCTTACCAAATAAACTTAGAAGCCATGCCTGAGGTTCGAATCCTGGCTCCTCTTTGTTAGCAGCAGTGTGACCTTGGGCAAGTTACTTAACCTCTCTGTGCCTCAATTTCCTCATTGAGAAAATAGGAATATTGATGGCAGCTCATAAGGCTGCTGTGAGGATTAAATGAATTAATTTATGTAAAGTTCTTAGAACAGTTCCTGACACATAACTGCTCAATAAATAAGATCACTAAAAATATATTTCAGTTTCACCTAATCTTTCTAAGATTCATTATTCATATGTCAAATGGGAAAAATGTCATCTGACACCCTACCACACAGAGTTGTCATGAAGGTTACATGTACCAATCTACGTGAAAAGTCTCAGTCCACCCTCTTCAAAATGATTAATTTCCTTCTCAATCTCATTATGCTATTGAACATCCTTCAGATATGGACAAAATTTTCTCACCTTGCCCAACGTTTTACCCTTTTATTATCATAATTGTGTAATCTTTGTACTTCTATAGCCATTTATGTGCCGTGGGCTTAGAAAAGCCAAGCTCCTATTTAAAAAAAAAAAAGCCAAATCTACGAAACTGTTGAATCCTGTAACGGTTTTTTTTTTTTAAACATTAATAATTCTCTTCTTCACAGAAGATAAAGTCACATAAGATTTTTAATCACAGGACAGTTTCTGGTTGTCTCCTCAGGGCTGTCTTGACTTAGCACAGACAGGCACTGCTTGCCTGCAGAATTTGTGCACCGGGGAAGTATTCACTCCCTACCAGTTCAGACACCAGGCACTAAAACGTTAACAGTGCCACTTGGGGACTGCTCAACATTTTATATAATACTGCTTTTCATCCTCACAGCAAATCTATAGATTATTACTCAACTATTACATGTGAATTGAGAATAGAGCTTGCCAAACACCACATGGGTGGTAGGTGGCAAAATCAGGTTTTGAAACCACATCTGTCTGAACTCCAGCTGTGCTCTCCAGAACCCTGGAGACCACAGTGGGAGGGTGTCCCTGGGCCCAGATCCTCACCCCAAGCACAGTAGCTCTACTTCTGTCTGTTTTTACATATTGAGTTTTCTGATTTAGATTCATTAAACGGTTCTACTGTTACAAAAAAAGGGGAAAGGCAAAGGGGGGGGGAGTTGAAAGGCATTTACATAACTCAACTCTGTACATTCAATGTAAAACTACAGCAATAAACCTTTTTCCATCATACAGTCTACCCCTAAGAGAAAGAGGCTCTATATTTAATTACAGAATCTTGGTAATTTATATAGAATTTATATATTCTATTAAAATATAATTTTTGTTTATTAGTAAATTTGCTGACGCATTTTAAAAGATGTATATTTTTCTTGTTACCTAAATATCAACCATACTTGTTGACTGGGAGTGTGAAACTAATGTCTAGTTTTGGATTTCTGAAATATTAGAGAAATTTTTACAGTTGGAATGACAGTAATTAGATTCATTGATACATCTTTGTAAAAATTTTGAGGTAGACTGTGCTTATTTAAAAAAACCTCAAGATAATTTTAACAGCAAAGCTCAACAGTTAAAGATGTACTTTTCTCTTTAATATGATCAGGGAGATGAAGAATCAAATCTTGGTTTGCCCATCAGTCCCTTCATGGATCGTTCTTCCCCTCAACTAGCAAAACTCCAAGAATCTTTTATCACCCACATAGTGGGTCCCCTGTGTCACTCCTATGATGCTGCTGGTTTGCTACCGGGTCAGTGGATAGAAGCAGAAGAGGACGATGAAACTGAAAGCTGCTATGAAGAAGATGGTGAAGAATTAGATACAGAGGATGAAGAAATTGAAGACAATCTAAATTCTAGTAAGAATACAGGGATGCTGTCATTTCTTTAATGTTATTAACTGCAAATGTCCACTTAATTGGGATTCGGATCTTTGTTTTTAAGATACAGATTCAGTAGTTATATCTTAAGTAACGACTGTCTAAACGTTAATATTGAATAGCCTCGTTTTGACTAACTACTGTTTGGGTGCCCTGCTAATGCTGCCACACAACAAGCATCCTTAGCTGAAGCAGCATCTCTGGAGGTGTTGGGCTCTCCCTGTGCACGCATGCTGGGGCTGCCACCAGAACTCAGTGTATGTGAGGTGACTGGGCCCTGGTGGCTAGTCCCCCCTTGCCTGACCCCTCCTCACACCGCTCTCCTGTCTGTTAACATGCCCTTCATATAGACTTAGGAAATAGTTCAGCACAGCTGGGAGAAGTGGAAAACCACATATTCCCTGACTCTGAGAGGAAAACCAAGTTGTGTGGCATTATGGCTTTGAACTTCCAAACTGTAATGCATAGTTTTCTATATAAAGCAATGAGTATAAATGGAAAATGAAAAAGAAACATGTTATCTTTGTAACTATAAATGAAGTCAGTTATTTGCTTTTTAAAGTAGTATTTAAATTACATCTAGCTAATTATTTTTGTTTCCCAAGCATGCTATAAATCAGAACAGATAACTACAAAGAACTCCCTCCCACCCTACCTTGCATTCAGGATTAACATAGTGAAGAGTAATCTTATGCCATTACCACCTGATGTCATTTTGGGAGAGTTGACTGGCTTCTAAAAATTATTTATACTTACCAAAATTGTGATAATTGTGTTTAATACATTTTTTAAAACCTCTTAAAATGTTGGTTTTTACTTTGCATTATTATTTATCACTTGAAATCTCAGTCCCAGCCTCCCTTCTCCCCCAACTCCCACCTCACCCAGTCTTCCCTAATCCTCTTCTCTATTTTTATCTATAATAACATCATCTAACAACAAGCTTGTGTCTTGCTCCTTTGCTCGTCTAGGTCTTCCCACCAGAAACAGCGCTCCATAGTGCAGGGATATTTCAGTCTTCTTATAACTATAACCCCTAGCAGTTAGGTAAATGTCTGGAATACAGCAGGCACTCAGATACTTATTGAATGATTGGATCATATTGCTATGATTAGAATACATGTGTTTTAAATTTCACAGAACCACAAAGGAGGAAAGGCAGGCGGCGAATATTTTGTCAGCTAATGCACCACCTCACCGAAAACCACAAGATATGGAAGGAAATAATAGAGGAAGAAGAGAAATGTAAAGTGGATGGGACTAAACTGCATGTGGAGAATTCTTCCTTACCTCAAGGAGATGAGATTCAGGTCATTGAAGAAGCAGATGAAGAGGAAGAGAGACAACTGGAATAAAAGAAAGGGCGTAAGGCCCCAAGGGCTGCACCAGGTGGAGGAAGTCACTGCCTAGTGCTCACTGTGCTGACTCCGAAAGGACCGGACCGCTCCTCGGGGACAGGCCTTGACACTTTGAGAAGACCCTTGCTGTGCTGGCAGCGTCCCACTCTGGTGCACTTTCACCGCACGAACTGAAAACGTATCCACAGAGCTTGGCTTCAGACGACTTGTGTTGCCAAGCTCTTATTTAATGCCTTTACTGGTGTATAAATACTTTGTTGTAATACTGCTTTGCTGGCTAGAAGGCTCTTATTGTTCATGAGGGGGGAGCTATAACTAAAAACTCAAGTGACTTCAATTTCCAAAGTGGCCAAAACTTTTTTGCTTTCATGAAAACAGGATTCAAAACAAACAAAGAAACAGAAACAAAACAACACATACACCAAAAATAGGACTCATATTTCCAAATGTGTCTTTTATGTCTTGGGATATTTTAGGAAGGAAAAAAAAAATCTGTGCCTATCTGAAAAAGAAATCCAGTGTTGCCTTGAGGGGTCTGTTCAATGCAGTACAATGTTCAGTGCTGTTCTCCAGCTAGGTTTATCCATGAAGGACTGAGTAACCTTTGTTATATTTAACAAAATCCAGGTGCATCAATTTCTGATGCTTTTTACTGCTGTTACCTACCGTGTGTTCTTTCTGTTCGGGGTACTCAGGTTTGCTTTGGACGTCAGAAGTCTGAATTCCAGATTCATTGACTCTATATTCCATGGTTGAATTTTTAAAGGTGTTTAGTTTTAATGAAGGGATTTTATTCTTTAGTTAAAACTGTTCTTATTTTTACTCTTGCTCAGGATTAGTATTTTTAAACATTTAGTTTAATATAAACACAGCAGAACTTGTCAGAAGGAAAAAAAAAGTATCTTAATATTGATGTTTAACCGTCTATGAAATGAGCATTATTTTCTCTCTTCTTACATAAATTTGAGACTAATTAAAGCCAAGAAAAAGATGTGTATCTTTTGCCTTAATACAGAAGTTAAATGAAATTCATCACATCAGAGATAAAGAACATGTGAAATAGTGTGAGCTCTAAACGCCACATACATTGAATAATTGGAATATGTGCTTATCTTTAGGTCCATATCTTGGGTGTCATGTGTTTAGTTACTGTAAAACTAATGTTCATCTTTCTGTTCATTTCCGTCTGCCATGAGACTACGTGACAGAAATGACCTGTGACTACTCAATACTTCTAGAGCCAAACTGCAAGCTTAATTTTTGAGATAAAGTAAATTGTGGGAGTACTGATTTAATTTTTATATTAAAAAAATCTAAATATTTTAGTAAATCATTTTACACAAAAGCACATTAAGATAATTGCAAAGAAAATAGACCATGTTTATATACTTGTTGGGGACCAAATATAGCCTAGTTGTGGAAATTTTTTGAAGATAAAGAGAACAGCCAAAATAATAGCAAGACGGTAGACTAATATTTTTCATTATTTTTGGAAACCATATTATATTGGGTCCATGCACCTTTTGTTGACAGTGAAACCATTAATTTTCAAAGGTAATTCTTTTATTTAAAGTATGTCAGCAGGCAGTTTCTTACCTTCCTAGAATATTTAGCTTATCTAAAAGGTATCAATTAAAAATTTATGTTAGTGTTGAATGTCTTGATCCTGTATGGTATCGTAATATTTAATGACTCACTAAGCTTTATTTATTAGATACGTTGCGTGTTGAGTTCCTTCCTACTACTTTTGCTACCATTGCCACATCACTGTAAACTGGTCCTTCATTACTGAGTAATAAAATTTTAACTAATTTATTATTGAGTTTGCCCTTATAATGTATATATCCTGTGCTTGTTTCTCTAGAGTACATTTTACATATTTCTGCTATTGCAAAGTACATATATGTATAAATTCACACATGTGCATGTATGCATAATGAGACTCAAATTTCCTCACTTTCTATTTTATTAAAATTTTGTACTGGGCTGTTTAGTGTGTATTTTTATTTTCTCAAAAGAAGCATGTTTTTATTCTCTTAAAAATGCTATTACTGAAAACTCAATTTAAAGTAATTTAACCCTTTAATTATTTAACCTTTGTTAAATAATTGACATGTATTAAAATAACTCGAACACTAAAAAGTGTTCTTGGTGAAACTTAAAGTCATAAATTTTAAAAATGAATGTTAAGTATAAACAGCACTATTAGATGGACTCTCGCTTGAGAAATTATTACAAGCCATATTGGAGATTCTATTTTGGTTACTACTGAATCAGATTAGTTTTTTTTTTTATTAGAATCATTTTCATCATGAATTTGCTGTTGTTTTAAGTCATAGTCTTTAAGAAATAATCTTGTAGTGCTGTCATGTATCTATGTGCTTACTGACATTTTTCTCCATAAAAATCTGCTTTTAAAGTTATTTCATGATTTGAAGGCTATATCCAGCTATTCTCACTACTCTGCTGGTGCTGTTGTATTTTTCTACTTATTTTTACAAGAATCCTGGAAATTCTGGTATTGCTTAAGTCTCTGTCTATATTGTATCATCTGGTAGGAACAAAAGAGAGGAATAGAGCCAACTCTGGTCTCTCCATTATACTTGCCAGGCCAATCTGAGCAGCCCTAGAGGGTGTGTGGGGACGACTGGTACGTGGAGCTAGATGAAAGCTTCCCAGAGGCAAGGGAGTTTAATGCTGAGAACTGAAGACTTAACGAGTTACTTTGGAAATGACTGTTTGTGGACAGAGAATAACAATGTGTAGAGGCCAGGAAAGGAGACAGCATCCCTACTTTGGAAGAGCCAAAAGAGATTTAGGGTGGCTGGAACTTAGAGTGCAAAAAGAGGGAATGGTAGAGAGAGGGTGGTTAATGAAGGGCCTTGTAAAGCATGACATACCACTTAAATTTTATTCCAAAAGGAAATGGGAAAAAATTTAGAGTTTAAATCTGAAAGTGACATAATTAAATTCACACTTTACGAGGATCATTGAAGTAACATGTTGAGTAGAAGAGTAAGATTAGACATGAAGAGGCCTCAGGGATCCACACTCAGGGATAGACTGCAGAACGGGAAACGAATGGACTTGAGATTTAAGATGCAGGCTCAATTTGCCCAGATTAATTGCATATGATGGTAAGAAAGAGATGATGGTGACTTTCAGATTTGCGATTTGGGCAACTGTCAGTGTAATTCACTGAGACAGGGTGTACTGGAGAAGGAGGTCTTGGATGTGATGGAGGGTATATTCTATTGGTTCTCTTTCTCTGGAGAACCTTGATAAAACTGCAGACACAAGGAAACAAACGTAAGTTAAAAGTAGCAGAAACAGCAGATTTAAACTCCTCAGAATATCTTCAGATGCTGCACTGCATTATCAAAAACAATACAAAAGAAGCATGTACGAAATGTTTAAGGAAATAAAATATGGAATGACAAAAAAATGAGCAAGCAATAAGAGATTAAAAAGTCACCAGGAAGGAACAGCTATTAGACTGACAGTAAACTTCTCAATACCAACAGTGGAAGCCAGAAGAGACTGCAATAATATCTTCTAGTACTCATGATGCATTAGTTATAAAAATCACTAAGAACAATGCCTATGATACGTGATAAAAAAATATTTTAGGTATTTCTGTTTCGTTACAGCCCTTATAACATAGATGTTATTATGTTTTGTAGAGGAGAAAATTCACCAAGTACGTAAAATACACATATTTATCTAATAGTCTCAAAAATACATGAATCAAAAGTTGGTAGAACTACAGAGAAAAACTGACAAATCTACAACCTGAGTGGGAAATTAAACACATTCAGTAAGGTAAATAGACCAGAAGTTAGTAAAAATATAAATAGCACAATGAACAGTCTTGTATTATTATTGGACATACATAGAACCAAATCCAACAGAGACCATTTTTCTTAAACATACAAAGAACATATATAAAAGTTGACCATGTACTTGTCTATAAAGGAAGACAGTAAATTTCAGACTATGTATCAAACCATGTTCCCTGATCATAAAGCAATTAATTAGCAATAAATAACATGGTTGAGAATCAACATACTAAAAGTCCCTGAGGGGCAGGCATGAACGAGGGCCACCCAGATCTGCTCTGCCCCTCCCTCTGCATCCTCCATCACCTACTCCTCAGGTGCCTCCTCTCTGTCTTAGGGCGGCTACTGAAGCTGCAGTCAGGCCAGGCCCCTTCACTGCTTTCCCTGCTATTTGCTGTCCCTTCCCTGTTGACAGCCCTAATGGATTCTACAGATTAAACATTCACAGCCCTCTCTAGTTGCCCTGGGATTAGCCTGTCAGACAACGGGAGAAACTACTCTTGCTCCCGATTCTAATGGAATAATTTACCATAAATGGCCTCCCTTTCCCCTCCAAGGAGCCCAGACTCCTTAGACAAATGGAGGTGAGCAAGGGCTGCCTCTAATGGGATGAAGGAAGAGAAATCAGCTGTCCAAATGGAGTCATTGTCAGAGCAGCTGCTATATTAAGTGAGAGACACTGAAAGCTTCAAATCCTTCTTGTAAACTAATCATTCCTGGTGGGGAGGTGCAGCCAAGAGCACTGCAGAACCCAGGCTGCATGCTCCAGGGTGGGACTTTCAAATAGGACAGGAGGTGATGGGGGTGCTCCTCTTCCCTGTTCACTTCCTACATCCTTCTTCCTCCCCTTCTCCCCACCCCTCCTCCTCATGCCTGCTCTGTCCTGTCCTTGCATCTGAAGAGATTCCTTGGAGCCTTATTCCTACTCAGTTTCAGAGATAAGGTCTGTCCCAAACCCCTGCTCTGGGCTCAAGTGTCTTCCACTAGTAGAAGATTAAGATGCCTGATACCACCTGGCACTGGTGCTTTCCTGGGAACCAGGACTCTGAGGGGTTGCTGACCAGGGAACATTTTCCAGGTCCATAAACTTCCCCACCAAGAGGGATGCTGCACAGGGTTATCTTGTTTATTTACCCATTACTAATTCACTCATTCAATAAATATTTATTTTCAACACAAACAAGGTGAATCCCACCTTTCTTCTACAAAGAACAGCCCAGCAGCAGAGATAACTACGTGCACATGGCAGGGCACTCACTGTAGTTGCAGCTAAGACACCACAGCGATGGCACTGACAAGATTCCCTTGTCAATATACTCAGTTCATGGTCATTAGTCCGTGGAGACCATATGAGTTGCAGTATGCCAGGAGAAGACTTCTAGGAGGAAAGAGAATTAGATGGTGTCCATTCCCCTGGTTAACTAGACTTACTGCCATCATTTTGCATTAGATATAAATATCTTATCATTATGTTGTACACCTGAAACTAATGTCAATTGTATCTATTTAAAAAAAGACCTAGTGAGAGGTGAGGGGAGACCAACACAGTAGAGCAGATACTTGTTGTTTATGGTTGCCAGACTAATTTCTAGATCCTACCTGCTGGCAGATGTAGGACACTCCTCAATGTACTGCTAACCTTGTGTAGACAGATTCAAGAAACAGGCAAGACTGAGCTTGCCTGTGAAGATCCCCCATGCCCACAGTTGAGCTTCGCAGGAGAAGAGAAAGATAGACAGCAATACCTGCAGTGCCTCAACCTTCTGAAGAAAAGAGAGACAATTTAAGGATTGAATAGGAGGTAGAAAATACGAAGGTTTGATTGCCTACCTTTCCTTCCTGGGAAAGTTCTCAGTCTCCATGTGGTTTAGACCACCTTGTTGGAATCACATGAGCCACTCCCTCTGGCCACAGTTCATTGATCCAAGAATTAACAGCAAACCCAAGTTCTAACCCATAGACTAAGCTTAGTCCATCACATTCCTCCTCAAGAATTTGAACTAGTAAACTAAGAAATCAAAATTAAGAACTTCACACCACACTATCTAATAGGAGAGGTATTGGACTTATAAGGTCACTGCAATGGGCCGAATTTTTGTGTTTCCCCAAATTCATATGTTGAGACCTAATCCCCAGTGTGATGGTTTTTGGAGGTGGGGCCTTTGGGAGGTAATTAGGCCAAGAGGATGGTTATGAAAGGGAAAATTAACAGAAGTTAACATAACTAAACACATTAGTTAAAGGAGAAAAAAGACTGATTATCCCAATAAGTGGGAAAAAATGATAAAAGTTACCCTTTCTTCATTTAAGAAAGAAAAAGAGGAATGAAAGGATGGATGGCTGGATGGGAGGGGAAAAAAAAAGAGAAACCTAGAATATAAGGGAACTTCAGTTTTGGGACTATGCACAATGATAGTCAATGTCATGTTTAACAATGAAATGTTAGTTTAAACAGACCAGAATGCTCACCATTATCATTTTTCATCAACATTGTACTGAAGGTTCTAACCAAAGTAGTAAGAAATAAAAGCCATAATAATTGGAAAGAAACAAAACTGTCATTTATAGAGGCTATGATTATCTAATAGAAAATCTGAAAGAACTGAGAAAAAGAATTTTTCAAAATAAGAAGTTTACCACCGTTGTCATATACTACCAGTGTACAAATTTCTACCGCATTTTCAGAGAATAGCATCAAATTCTGTCACCAATTTTAGTTTGGAAATGGTCCCCAAGTTCAGGGTCCCAGACTCACTTCAATTCTCTTAACAAGGCTTCATACATCGTCAAAATTCCTAGCTGGGGGTAGGATGGGTCCCTGCTTTTTTCAAGGAAAGCTTTTAAAGAGGATATTCACAGTTAATGTCATCAGGAAGACAGACATTGTAAGTGGAGATCTGGTTGCAAATGCTTTGTCTCAGTCTATTTTCGCTTAATAGCCGTCTCAATATTATCAGCCTGAATGAAGACAAAGAAGATTCAAAAAGATATAAAATATCCACCATTAAGAAGAGTTAGTATGTTTCATTGCATTTAAGTTCAAATGACTGCTTTCAGTAAAGGATAAATGGAGAAGGGCTGGTTTAATAAGCCCTCTGATGATAAAAGCCCTCGGAGCTGTTGTCAATTACCTGTTTCTCCGGTTAAAAAAAAAAAAAAAAAAGGCAAAAGTTGTCTTAAATTGCATTCCTCAAAATATACTGTCTGCATCCACCCCACACTGAAATAGCCAGATAAAATAAATGGAACATTGGTAAATTAAAAGAGGTCCAAAGAAGAGTGACAAGAGCCAAATCAGATAAAGAATCTATGATATTTTAGCCTGGAGAAGCAAAGATTCACAGAACTCAAGTGAAAGCTTTCTTCCAATGTTTAAAATGGGAGCCACATATTTAAATACCTACCAGACTAGACAGAAAGTTCAAATTAACGATGTGGACTTGGTGTAGTAGTACAAGTGTATATATCATGCAAAAAGGCCACAACTTTTGCTCCAATTATTTTTTGCTATGCGAAATGCCAGCCCAGCATTGATGGAATATCACATTTCTTTAGAGAAAAGCTGAAAATACAGATTTTTACAGGAAATCTAGATTTTTAATTGTTAACTTAATTTTTAAAATTAAACCTAAATATTCTGGAACGAATTCCAATGTGGGAGTGTGGTTTCCCCACATCACCAGAAAGCAATTATCCGACAGAAGCTGGGTGTCCTACAATTCAACTCTTCTGACACAACTCACCCGGAGTTAGCAACAGATTCCACAAGTTAAGGGCTCTGTCCCACAAGACAGCCCCTACCTCAGACGCCAGTCTCAATTCCAGGTTGTTACCTGAACTTCTGACCAACTGGCTATAAATCAGAGGTTCCCACACCCCCTCCTTGGGTTCAATGAATTTACTAGACCAGCTCACAAAACTTAGAAAACCAATTTACTCACCAGATCACAGGTTGATTACAGAGGATATTAAAGATTTCGGAATCAACAGCCAGATGGAGATACATAGGGCAAGGTCCTGAACAAAGGAACTTCATTCCTCTTGGAGTTTGGGGCCTGGCACAGTGGCACGTTGGAGGCATTATGCCTCACCGACCTGGAAGGTCTCTGAAGCCCCTCCTTTTGGATTTTTACGGAGACTCTCTGTTACACTGGCATGGTTGATTAAATCACTCGGCAAGGATGATTAATTCAACCTCCAGACCCTTTTTCCTCCTCCTTTGTAGTCAGGGGGTGGGGCTGAAAGTCCCAACCCTCTAATTAAGGTGGTTCCCCTGATAACCAGCCCTCCCCCACCTTAGGTGATTTCCAAAATCACCTCATTAACATAAACCCAATTGTTGTGGAAAGAGGCTTGTTTGAATAACAAGACACTCCTTTCACCTTAATGGCTCTGAAGCATTTTTTTTTCAGGAATTGAGGACTAGGAACCAAATATTGTAACAACAGATGCTCCCACTGGTCTTATTGTTTAGGAAACTCCCAAGAGTTTGGGAAATGTGAGCCAGGAACAATGGATGAAAACTAAATATATTTATTGTGGGTTTTTGTGAGTCAGGCATTTAGAAATGGCTTGTCTGAGCAGTTCTGGCTCAGGATCTCTCATGAGATCACAATCAGTTGTAGCTGGGTCTGCAATCAGTTAAGCTTTGAGGAGAATCTACTTCCAAGTTGGTTCACTCACATGGTTGGCAAGTTGATCCAGGCAGTTGGTGGGAGGCCTCAGTTTCTCTCCATGTGGGCCTCTCCACAGGACTGCTTGAGTGTCATCACGGCAAGAGGACTGGCTTCCCCCAGAGTGAGCAAAGAGACCAAGGTGAAAAACTGCAATGCTTTTAGACAACTTAGAATTCACACGCCATCACTTCCCTCACAGTCTATTCCTTACACAGACCAGCTGTGATTAACAAGGTTGTGTAAACCAGGTGAGGATCATTGAAGGTATTTCTGGAGGCTGGCTACCACATTCTGTATGTGGGGTTTCCTTGTTTTGTTTTAAGGTGATTTATCTTGGACATCTCTCCATATTACTATATAGAGGAAACTATATACAGCTGTAAAATATTCTATTATAGAATATACTATTCCTCTTCTGATAGATATGTTGTTACATCAACTTTTTGGTTTCATTTTGCTATTAGAAATAACATATCAGTGAATAACCTGCACTTACGTCTCCTTCATAAGTGTTCAAGTGTATCTGCTGGAGAGATTCCTAAGAAATGGTATTGTTCAGTCAGAAGGTAAATACGTCTATTATTTGATAGATAATACCAAACTGTCCTCAGGAAATGTCTGTGAATTTGCACCTATATATGAAAGGGCATGTTTCAGCACAGCCTTCTCAATAGTGATTATTGTCAAGTTCTAGGATTTTTGACAATACGGTAGATGAGATATTATCTTAGTAAAGTTTATATTTGCATTTCTTGAGTAAGATATAGTTATCTTTTTAGATGTTTACAATGTGGTGTATATTATGTGAACTGCCAAGTCTTTTGACCAATGTTTTCTATAGCATTATTGAAACTTCTTCTTCTGTGTTCTTACATTAAGGAGATTAGTCTTTTGTTTGCAATGAGATTTGCATATTTATTCCTAGCTTGTTTCCACTTGTGGTGTTGTTTGCCTTGTAGAAGATTTATGTTGTTGTTTTTATGTTGTGTTTTATTGTTTCTATAGTATATATCGCAATAGAATATTGTACAGCTATATAAAGAATGATAAAGTTTTCTATGTGGAGATATGGAGAGATCTCCAGGATAAATCATATTAAACTAAACAAAAAAGTTTACAGAATGTAAACAAAGGATGTTGCAGCCATCAAGCCATCAGCCAGCCACCCCCATCAGTGCACCCTAAGGGGATTCAGGATGGAGAAAAAACAAGATACTAGCCTTAGACAGTTAAGACGCATATCAGAGGAAGAATTTTAAAAAGCCCAGATTCTTGCATCTTCCCGTACAGAGAAAAGCACTAAATTCACTAACTTGAGATATTTGGTTTTTCTTTAGCAATATTTTGATGTTCGACTTCCCTGGGTTTTTTTTTTTTTTTTTTTTTTTTGCAAAAACTCCTACATGTCTTGGCTCCTCTCTTATCTCTGACAGGCTGTATCCCAGGCTTATATTCTCTGTAATGCCCCAAATAAAGCATAATTCTTCACTTTTAGGCTATGCTTTTTTTCAGTCGACAGTAGTATATCAAGGCATATGCTATGAGATATGAATTCAAATTTTTAGCTGTTTTCCAAATGATTCAAAAGTAGTCCCAATACCATTTATTAAAAAGTCCATCTTTGCTCCACTATATTTGAATTTGAATTTATTTCTGACTTTCTTTGCAATTCTATTTTTCTGTCTAATCATTTCATTATTACACTATTTTAATTATTCAAACTCTATAGCTTATTTCAATACCTGATAGGGCTAAAACTCCCACACTGCTATTCTTTTTGTAGCTATTCTTTCACTTTTTCATGTGAATTTTAGAAACAGTTTGTCTGGTTCTATGGGAAAAAAAAACAAAAACAAAAACCCTGATTTTATTAAATTCATATGTTAGCCTAGGGAGAACTGACATCTTTGTTATCTTCTTATCCAAGAACATATCTATCCATTTTGGCTCTGTAGGGAAACAGAATTTGCCACCCTAAAATATGTCTCTTTGGCATATTGTTTTAAGCTGGTTATTTTCTGAGAAACAGCAGACTTGGGGAAAACTCTGAAATCCCAGTGACATTAAAATTTGTAAGGGAAAACTCCAACTGTAAAGGTGTCTCCCTCTCCATACCTAGAAGAGGATGAACAAATCTCTAGAAACTTTTAGAAATGGGGAAGTCCAGGACTTAAATCTGCATCACAATCACCCTTGTTTACTGTGCTTTTCTTGGTAACCTCCCATAACTGATTCTCCCCACCTTGATCATCCTCTTTGTCTTTAGCTGAGAATGGCTTTAAGGTGAGGGCTTTAGCCATTTTGACTCAGTTTTCCTGATGCTTTCCCATGTATAAATGTTATCAAATTTTTGTTTGATTCTCTGTTAATCTTGCATATTAATTTAATTCTTAGATCGGCCACAGGAATTTAGAAGGGTAGAAGAAAATTTCTTACTCCCTGACAGCTCTTTCAAGAATGTTTTAGTGTTTTTTTCCACTCATCTTTTGCATATTCTTATGTTTATCCCTCGTATTTTATTTCTGTTATATTGAAAAATGGAACTTTCTCTTCCATTTATCTACTAATGGTTGCTGTACACATAATAGCTACTGATGTTTTGTCTTTTAATTTTATATCCTATTACTTTATCTTACTATTTTTCTCATAAATTATATGGGAATATAATAGTCATATTATCTGCAAACAAAGTTTTACTCTTTCCAGTTCTTTCACTCTAATGTCCTTGTATTAGCTAATACCTTCAATACAATGTGAAAACAGTATGGAGATAGTAGACTCATTTTTTTCGTTCTTAAGGGAATCCTCCAATATTTTCACATCAGTTTTGGAATGTGTACATATATATTAAGTATACACATATTTGTATATAAACACGTTTTATAGGTATAAATATGTATAGATGCATGTATTCACTTTATCAATTTGTATTTTATTGAACGTTGAATTTTTTCAAATGCCTTTTTAGCATCTATAAGCTTGTTCACATGCATTTTCTCTGCAAATGATTAATAATGTTTTCTAATATTGAACCATTTATATATTCACGGAATAAACTCTACTTGACCATAATGCATTAATTTTAAAATGCAGCGTTGGATCTTTCCTTAATAATTTATTTAGATTTTAAAATTTATAGCCGTAAGTTTGCTGTTGTTTTAATTCTAAAAAAGCATTCAAAATTTCCTTTTTAGTTCTATGCTCTAGAACAGTTCAAATAGTTTTCTGACGGCCACATCTTTGGCAACTTTCTCTTTTATGAAAACTGGTCTGTTGATACCATCTCTTCTAGGGTCAACACTGGTAAATTATATCTTCATAGAGATTACCCATTTCATTCAGGTCTTCAAACTTCTTTGCAATAAGTTGTATAAATCAACTTCTTATGATTATTAAAGTTCTGCTTCTGGATTATTCTCCTTTGTCATTTCATATTTTGAGTATTTATGCTGTCTTCCCTTTTTCTTGAATAATCAGGATAGCTACTAGTTTGATTAATTCCAGAATCATCAAACTTTTTTGTACAGGGGCCAAAATAAATATTTTAGGCTTTGCAGGCCAAGCATCTTATGTAGGTATTTATATATATAAAAGAGTAAAAATTTTCTACACAATTTTTATTACATTCAAAATATAATTATAGTAATAATTAAGTACTTTAAAAGAATACTGATCTACTAATAAAAAAGGAATTCTTTCTTGGGAGACAAAATTTTGCTTAATTGGGGTTCAAAGTTTGTGTTTCCTACTATTCAAAACATTACAAATGTCCATCTGTTAATGCTGATCTGTAATGAGATTCACGTTTCATATTTGAAAGTGCTTTTTTACACAGATGGGTATTGCCAAATACTGATATCATCCATGAGCATCTGATTTTAATCCAGTAAATTAATCACTGGGAAAGATGTATAGAATTCTATTAAATTCTCTGATATTTGCCTTTTAGCATGCCATTACTTTGGAAACTAATCACTTGCAATTAAAGGTTAGGTGGAAGCTCCTTAATTGCACAGTTAAACAATATGGATATTTTCTTTGCACTTGCATCCAGGTCCAAAAAAGAACTTCTGGAACTTTAGTTTGAGCTCACAAAATATATCTGCTGAAAAGGTGCATGCGAATGGAGGCCCCACTGCTTGTTTTAACTGCTGACGGCACAAGAAGTATATAAAGCAGCTTGACGTTACTTTGATTCAAAATGTTAGCTTGTTGTTGAAACGACTTCACCTCAGTATGTTTCCCATAAAAGCATTGTTTTGCCTTATAATTTTAGGATAAACTCATTAAGATCAAGTCAGCTGTAAAAGCTAATGTCCAAAGCCATTCAGCATTTGATAACATGGTTGCAGGTGGGTCTTCTCATTCAGAAAAATTTCAGTCTTGGCCCTGAGCTCAAAAATTTGCAATTAAATGTTATCACTTACTGCTAAGTCAGTGGTAGAGCAAGTCAGGACAGTCAGCTTCTATTTCCGACAAAAATTCACAAAACTGATTGATAATGGTTAAGTCCAGGAGAATAAATGAAGTCCACTGGTAGATTCAAGCATTTTCTGCAAAGTACCTACTGATAATACAATTTACACAACTATGCCTTTTTTTTTGCCCCGCATATGCTTTTACTATCAGTTGTAACACAGCAGATTCCATTTTAGGTTGTACTGAATTAGTGTTTTCTCATCTTCTTTGAAAATATCCTCTCCTATAGTTGTTTCATGCAGACTATTCACAGAGGCTAAATCTTCATACTTGGCATTGACTCTATGAATAAACAACTGAACAGTATTGGTAATAGCTCTTTACTCGTCAAGAGCCAAGGAAAACCACTCAATCATCTGCCTTGTTTTTTAATTGACTTAACTTTTCTCTCAGTGTCAGCACTGAGCAACGGTTCTCACTGAAGACTACAGTCTTAAATAAGTTTATTTTCTCTCGACACTCTTCTCTGGCTGCCCCAATTAAACACAATTTAATTAATTCACAATTGGTAAATGGCCTTCCTTGTTTGGATAACCGATGAGCCACTCAGAAACTTTGGTTGCAGCTTCATTTTCATTTTTTGAGAAGAAATTCTGCTACCATGATACATTCCATTTTAAAATTTCTAATTTTTCTGACCTTTACTCTCCTGTTAGGAATATTATGAGTGCTCAGTCGGCTAGTGCCAAAGCTGACTGTAGAGCTATGGTGTCATTTCACAATAAACATAATGTTTTGCCACCTACTTTGGTTAACAAAATAATCCACACTCTACCGTGCCTTAAAACCATGACGCTCAAAGCTCACTTTTCTCTCTCCTTTTGTTTTTGTTTGACATGATGAGTATGCATTGCTAATAAAAAGCAAATTAAAATTTTAAGATTATAGAAAATGTTGCTATATGGAGATATGCATGGTGCTAGAAATGCTGTCAAGTTATAACTGCATCACTGGAGTTTGTAGTGTGGCAAGCCGCATGCAGAGTGATGAGAGTGCCACGCAGTTTCTGTCACAATCACTCAACTATACTTAACTATGCCATCATAGCACAAAAAGCAGCTGTAAGCAATGTATTCTAAAAATGAGTGTTTCTGTCTTCTGATATAACTTTATGAACACTAAATTTGAAATGCAAAAATTTGTCATCTCTCACAAAGTATTATTCTTTTGGGGTTTGTTTCCAAACATTTAACATTCCAAACATTAGCTTGTACACCATACAAAACAGATGGTGGGCCAGATTTCACCTGTGGGGTATAAAATTACTGACCCTCGATCTAATGTGTTGATTTTTTTAAAAAGGATCAAGCTATTGGTTTTATTTTTCTATTGTCTAACTCATTAATTCCTGCTTGTCAAGAATTGTAATTTCTTCCTTCTATGTCCCTTTGGTTTGCTATTTTTTTCTTAAAAAAAATAGTATGCTTAATTCATTCACAACATTTAATGTTTTCATTGAAATAAGTATTTAGGGCTATGAGTTTTCTTATGAGAACAACTGTAGCTGTAGTCCATTGATTCTGATGTGCAGAGTTTTTATCAGTTTTCTAGAAATTCTGCAGTTTTGGTTGTATTTCCCCTTTGCTCAAAGATTATTTTACAATTAAAAAAAATTTCAAGACACAAAGGCAATTTTGAGTTCTGGTTTTGTTATTTTGCTCTTAATACCCATTCTTATTGCATTATGTTTGAATAATGAAATTTATATTATTTATACTTCTGAAATTTTTGAAAGTTCACTTTTGGTCCACTATATGGTCAATTTTCAAGAACACTATATGGCACTTATAAAAATGGTATAGTCTATTATCAGGTATAGAATTTAATGTATATTCATCAGGTCTACCTTACTGATTATGTACTATAGGCCCTCTTTTATCTTTTTTTTTGTAATGGAGATCCTGGGGATTTTTTTTTAAATCCATTTTATTTGTCATAGGCTGAGGGAAGTGAATTATTTTCTTAGTATTAATGTACTTCTACTCATTTCTCCTTGTACCTCTTGTCATTTTTGCTTCATGAAAGAAGCAAAAGTTATTTGGTATAATAGTTATTCATAACTATTGTAACTTCCTCAAGAATTAGAGTCTCTAGAATTAGAGAGTGCATTTCTTTGTCTTGCTTATGCTGTCTGCCTTAAATTCTTCCTTGTTTTATTAAGATTATAATCCTTGCTTTCTTTTTATATATTTGCCTGGTATGCTATGCCCATCTTTATGTTCTTTCTTTTTTTTTTAACTTTAGTTTTGTTTTATTGTTGTTGTTTTTAGAGGGGAAGTAATTAGGTTTACTTGTTTTTTTTTTTAAAGGTGGTACTGGGGGTTGTACCCAGGACCTCATGTATGCTAAGCAGGCACTCTTATCAATTGAGCTATATACAGCTCCATCCTTATATTCTTAACCTTTAACCTATGTTTTAGATGTCTCTCGTATATAGCATAATACAGCATTGGGTTTTGTCTGTGATCCAATCTGAATACCTTTTTAATAGGTGAGATAAGCCTATTTACATTTTTTAATGTGACTGTAATTAGGGATGTAGTTCTCTCATATTTGCTCTTTACCAAAAACTTAATTTTAGTTCTCTTGACATTTAGGAAGGTTTTATTTTTGATTTAGTGGTCATCTTTATGCTTATACTTTTATGCTTGGATGGTATCTGCTTCTCTTATAATAATAAAATTAGCTTGTACCTCTTCCTCCATATCCTCCACTACCCAATTTTAGGCAATATTCTATCATTTACTTTTTGTTTCTTTCGGGTTTTTTTTGGGGGGGGGGATAATTAGGTTTATTTATTTTAATGGAGGTACTGGGGATTGAACCCAGGACCTCGTGCATGCTAGGCATGCACTTTACCACTGAGCTATACCCTCCCCCTATCATTTACTTTTGTACTCTTAAATTTATTCAGACGTCTACTACTTGACTTGTCAGTTTTAAATTATATCCTTTGACTCCTAACTATTATATATGCAGCAATCAGAGAGCTTATTCTACTTTCTACCTTTTCTTCTTTTTTTTTATTAGATGCATTATTTCTATACTGTCAGAGTGTAAATTATTTACATGTTATTCTGTTACACTCATTCCACCTTTGTTTTAGCCTTAATTCTACAGATAAATATAGTCAATTCTTAGCACTAGCTGTTTTGCTGATGTTTCCCCAGTCATCACTTTGTTGATTGAAACTTGCCCTCACACCTGATTAATAGTTTGGGTGATGCAGAACTTCAGGTTCAAAATCAGACCAAATTAGGGGGCTGTCAATGTAGGGCACAAATCCCTATGTAGGAGCACCACCGTCTCCCAGACAAGGTACTCAATTTACTTAGACTTTTACTTCAGCAGTTGGGAACAGCACAAACAGGAAAACAGTGGGACAGGAGCATCAGCTTGATTTCTTTCCACTTTTGCTGTTCTTACCTACTCCTCTCCTTATATACATGTTTCCTCCATAGCCAAAACCTGTGAAGAATGAGCTCCTATCTCTACCTCAGGCTTTGTCTTATCTGTGGTTCCTTCAATATTATCCCATTTACCTTCCATCTTTTAGGACTTGAAAGTATCTGATTCACTATGGCCCTCCAAGGGTGTGGAGAAAAGAGACTTCCACACTGCTGCTGGGAATGTAGTTTGGAGCCATTTATGGAAAACTGTATGGAGATGCCTTAGAAAAACTAAAAATAGACTTACCATATGATCCAGCAATCCCACTCCTGGGCATAAATCCAGAAGAAACTCTAATTCAAGAAGATTCATGCACCCTAATGTTCACAGCAGCACTATTTACAACAGCCAAGACATGGAAGCAACCTAAATGTCCATCGACAGACAACTGGATAAAGAGGATATGGTGTATATAATAAATGGAATACTACTCAGACATAACAAAGAATAAAACAATGTCATTTGCAGGAACATGGATGGACCTAGAGATTGTCATACTGAGTAAGCCAGAAAGAGAAAGAAAAATACCCCATGATATCATTTATAGGTAGCATCTTAAAAAAAGACAAATTTATTTACAAAACAGAGACAGACTCACAGACATATAAAACAAACTTAATGGTTACCAGGGGGAAAGGTGAGGGGGAGGGATAAATTGGGAGTTTGGGATTTCCATACATTAATTACTATATATAAAATAAGCAACAAGATCTTACTGTATAGTACAGGGAACTATATTTGATACTTTGTAAAAGCCTATAATGAAAAAGAGTATGAAAAGGAATATATATACACACATATATACGTATAACTGAATCACTATGCTGTACGTTATAAAGTAGCAACACTGTAAACTGATTATACTTTAAAAAAAGGAAAAAAATATGGCCCTCCAACCCCATTCTCAATACCTTTATCTGTTTTTCTATCCTTATGGTTATTTCAAGGGCATTTGTGAAGAAATAAGTGTACTCAGTTGCCATCTTGAATCAGAAGTGAGATTTCTAACGTTCTAAGTTAGTAGCTCACAATTTGATTAGAGAGAAGGCACCCCTATTGCAGTAGATCTATAGTCTGTTACTACGTAGTTCCAAAAAATAATTATTTTCCATTATGGATTAATTACTGAATTTATATTTATATTTTTCTAAAGATGCAGTATTTTATTTTTACCATAGTTAACTGGCTCCAAACAATCAAGAGCTGACAATAAGAAAACAACCTTATAACTTGTAAAGCACAGTATAAAAGAATAAGAGATGGCCTTTCTGGTAGTGATGACCTCCCCACAAGAACATGCCTCTTGCAAAGAAGCTCCTTCATCCCTCTCCAGAAGAGAAGAGGAAACACAAGAAGAAGTGCCTGGTATAGAGCCCCAATTCTTACTTCACGGATATGAAATGCCCAGGATGCTATAAACACACCACCGAATTCAGCCATGCCATAGTTTTGTGTGTTGGCTGCTTTACTATCTCTGCCAGTCATAGGAGATAAAAAAGCAAGGCTTATAGAAGGATGATCCTTTCGACAGAAACAGCACTTTTAAAAGCACCCTGAATCATGATAAATGGGGAGCTATCCCAATAAACACATTTTGGATAAAAAAAATATATATGAGATAAAAAAGGGCATCCTGTACTATGAACTAGAGGAATCATTTCCCTGTCTGAATCCCTATTTCCTTGGCTATAAAATGAGCACATTAAGTGAGATTAAACACCTTCTACCATCAACAAGTTATAAATCTACATTTTTAAATGATTTTTATCAGGTTGGCAGTAACTTGATTAGGGAAAAGAAAAGCATTTCCTTAGACACAGGTAAAGAAAATAGTGTGTTCTCCATTCTGTGTAGATTGATGGAATTCTTAATCACCCTAGAAGAAACAGTGGTAGCATTCAAGAGCAAAATAAGGCCTCTGCAATTTCGATTATAATCTACTCCAGTTCACTACATGACTTTGCTCAGTAAGACCACCAAAACCCACAGGACACCCAGTCTATAGATTTCAATTTAGGCATTTATGCACAATACGACAGTAAGTAGGAGGCCCAGGGACAGGGCATTTCTTGTGTCATAGGAAGAGCAAAGTTCAAGGAACCACCTGAATGAGTATTACTGTCAAGAGTCATGGAGATAGGTTGGAAAGTTGCTCGGCTTAGCAGGTGGTCAGAGGGCAGTGAGGCAGATATTGTAATCAGTCTCCTAGTCAGTAATTCTTCTCTTCATAACTCTCCTTATTTTTGTTTAGGTAACTACACTAACCCCAATGTAGTACGTGTACTTTGAGCAAAGCCAATTCCATCACTGGCTCCAGTAGTCAGGCCTAAGTGAACCATCCTACTCACATGGCATAGTTTTTCTTTTCTTTTTTTTTTTTTAATGAAATATAGTTGACTTACAATATTATATTCATTTCAGGTGATTCAATATTTTTGCAGATTAGACTCCATAATAGGTTATTATAAGATAATGGCTATACTTCCCTGTGCTATATAGTATGTCCTTGGTGCTTATTTTATACATAGTAGTTTGTATATTAGTCCCATGTCCTCTTCCCCCTTCAGTAACTACAAGTTTGTTTTCTGTATCTGAGTCTGTTTTGCACATACATTCCACATATGCTTATATGTGGAATCTCATACAGTATGTCTTTCTCTGTCTGACTTACTTCACTAAGCATAGTATTCTCTAGGTCCATCCATGTTGCTGCAAATGGCAGGATTTCATTCTTTTTTCTGGCTGAGTAATATTCCATCGTTCTTAATCCAATTTGCTATTCATATGCACTTGGGTTGCTTCCATGTTCACAGACATAGTTTTAATGGATGGACATATAACTTATTTAGGACCTATGCAACACGAAGAGCAGTTCTGGGGGAACATCTGAAAAGCTCCCTTGCTCTCCCAGAAACAATCCAAGCTCACTCTAACTAAAGGAAGTGAGCAAAGCACATGAGTCAGCCTTAAGATAAAGCTGATATCATCCAGAAGGCAAAATAGAGGGATACGAAGAAACAGGATCTTTGACCATACCATGAAGCATCTAAGTCATACCTACTGAAACTACCATGCTACCTCTGAATTTTTCCTTTATTATTTATGTAAATTTACACAGGACTTCCCCCCCCCCTTGCAACTGGAAAAATCTTAATACCAGAGATGCAAAGACTCCTGATTTATCACAGACATTTGAAAATATTTGACAGATGAAGTCAAACTAAGATTAAATTCATATTCTTAACAGAAGTCATTGTTATGTGCATTTACTCTGAGGCTGCAACTATTCATGAGCTAAGCTACAAAAGCATGAATCCTTAACATACAACTTGTTAAAAAAAAAAATAAGGTATAGATGGGTGCTGTACACACCAGTTTGATCAGGACAGTCACAGTTTACATTTATTTTCCTGGCATAATAACTAACAGAAGCTCATCACTCTCAAGTTCCCCAATTTATGCAGTTACGTTGCCTCTAAAGCATGCTTTTTGAATGGTATTCTTTTTTTAGAAAAATAACAGTAATCCAAGGAAATGCCTAGAGATCTTGAAAAAGTAAAAGGATTCAATCTTTTAAGCCCTGTGACTGGTTTTGAAAAAAGTGGTACTAAATAAAAAGTCTGCCTACAAAGAATTATTAGCCACGTGTCATTTTTATTTTACATACATTATTGTAATTTCCTGTCTACTGAATTGCTGGTATGAGGGGGTCACAGAGACCCTCATTTGTAGGAAGAATGACTCAGTTCTTATGACGATATAGTAAGAAGCAAGATTTGAAAGCATTGGCAGGTCTTACATGTATAGATATTTATTCTATTATCTGCCATCATGTCTAAAACACCTCTGTAGTCCAAATTCATCTCCTTGGGTTCTAATTTCTTCTTTACTCCACTATTAAACTGGACTAGTACCACACAATCTATTCGGTGATAATACCTGATCAGAAGGGAGCTGGCGTTGGCATCTGGAAACAAAGCCCTCAGAAAGGAGCAAGTTGGAGTCAAGAAGGGATGAGGGGTTCCTGGTACTAAGAGGCTGAAAAGTCAGGGCATCCATGACACTCCTTAGTATCTTAAGAAATAACTGTCACATACACCTGTTTTCCTCAGAAAATTCTGCCTTATAAGTCATTAAAGGTTGGAAGAAATAATAGCTAATGCTTACTGCTGCCTGTAGTACTTCTGTGTGTCTGTGTCTGTGTTTTGGTGGTACTGTTTTTAAAGACACATCTGTGTTCATTTGGCTTTATGATACTGTGATGCTTGTCCAAACACGCACATTGATTAAACAAGGTTTGGGGTGAGGCAAACGTATAGCTTTGCTACACAAAACACCTGCGCACCTTCAGCGTTTTTCTGCACAGATAAGGTAGGGCTGGGGTTGCAAAGTCATACCTAACCTAGGCTTCAGATTTGGAACCAGTTCATGTGGAAAATGCAAGCGAAACCGCTGAAGAAATGCTGTAAAAAACAGGAACATTTCTATCCGAGCCAGCTGTTCTCCAAGACAATGTCTTCTCCCTAAACATAAAGAACAGGCATAATACTTTTTAAAAATCCACGATATTTACCAAAATTTATGTCTAATATGTATCATTCAGGAAATCTGGAATTTAAAGAAAGTTAAAAGGAGTTATGTTTATCAAAGGATTATCTTTAGCCCCCCAAAATAGAAATTGGCACTTCAGCTCCCAGAGCCTATTTCTTTACCTTCTTTTGTCAGGTCATGGACTTTTGTAAGCTTATTAGTCCCATTCTCTGCTTCCTTTGCATGTGGCAACAGAGCCTGAGACATGCTATGAAAGATCTGAGGTGTGACATTTTGGTCTATAGACCCAGGATAAGCTCATTTCATTTCAAATGACTGCATGTGTCCCTTTTCCCAGTGAAAAGAAGAATTTTCAGTTCATCTTCCATGGGTCTTGTGATCTGTGTATTTTTTCACAGCAGAAGCAATGGTTCTGGAGATGAAGTATAATAATGGAGAGCCAAGAAAGCCGATTCTAATTTCACTTCAAATTATGCCATTTCTCTCCCTGAGTCTTAGTTTCTCTAGCTGACTTCTAACTCTGTGAGTTTTGATTACAAGCCAAAAATCCACAAGCAAGAAAGTTTCAGAAGCCAGAGCTTCTCAATAGTTTCTTTCTAGCTGCTAAATTATGGCTTGTTTATTTTGAGTAGAAACAGGTGTTAATGACACCTACCTAAACCATTCTCTCCTCTAAAAGCCAATGCTAAATTTTCAGAGTTAGAATATTAATTCTACAACAGAATGCTTCAGATTAAGATGTTACATGTGATGAGTCATCATTATACTGTGTCCTAAAGTTATGCCTCTGTGAAAGTTCTCTTACCTAGGGAAAAGGGAACCAAAGCTTCCTTCCTGACAAAATGCCCATTGCTGTCCAGGAATCGTTCCGGATAGAATATATCTGGGTCTCTCCAGTACTTTTCATCAAAGTGTACAGAATAAAGATTTGTAATTACTGTTGTGCCTTTAGGAATAGAATAACCACGTACAACTGCATCTTCAGAAGTTGCGTGGAAAATCCCTAATGGCACTATATTACAGAATCTTAAAACTTCATGCAAAACTGCCTCCGTATAAGGCATTTTGCATTTGTCATCCCAGGAAGGCTTTCCACTGGGTCCTATAATTAAATCAATCTCTTTCTGAACTCGTCCTGTAAGAGAAAAAGTGTTCAAGTTATTATGCAATTCTTAAGATTATATCTAAAATAATTTCCCCTTGAGATAAAGCAAAGGATAACTTACAGTAAGCCAACAAAGTATGGCTACACCCAGATTCAGATTTTTCATTATCTGAGAGTTCTATTTAAATACATGCCTTATATCTTATACAACTAGTAGCCAATGCTCTGAGTAATTTTGTTGTGAAAAACACATTGAAAGTAATAAAAATAAAAATTAAACAAACGTAGAATTATAATAACATCACTCTCAGCAGGAAAACAGTGAAGCATAAAAACTTGAATTAAAAAAACAGAGTTCAGATCCCAGCTCAGTCACTTCTAAGTGGCTGAACTTCAGTAAATCAGCCCCTCAGTCTTTTCCCTCATTTATAAAATAGGTATTATAAGACCTATCTGAAGTTTTTACATGAATTGAGATAATAGTTTTGAAAACGTTATAACCATTGAATGTTTTTCTTTTCGGCTAGCATAGCAGGAGTTCCTAAATAAAATGCTTTGTGCACGGCCAAAGACTCTAAAACATATATGAGCTCTAAATGTAACAACAGACCTTGAGATCAAGAGAATCCTCACCTTGAATGTTAGGATAAAGGGCCATGAAAAGAACTGCCCACCGTAGCACATTGGTTGTAGTTTCAGTTCCAGCAATGATGAGTTCACCCACAGAAAAAATGAGGTTTTCTTTGGAGAAAGTAGATGATGGATCATTTTTACCTTGATCCATCTCATCTAAATAAGCATCAACAAAGTGCTGAGGTAACCGAGGCTTTCTGTTGATGGAAGCTTTTTCAATAAGCCTGGAGAGAAAATCATAAATCACATCTGCATTTCTAAACAGCTGTTGATGTTTTCCAAAAGGTAGGATGCCAATCCATGGAAAGGCATTATAGAGGAAGACTGAGGCGCTGGCAGCTAGTTCCACATTTTCACTAAATAACTCAATCATGTGCTGAAAATCAGTGTCTTCATAAGTGAATCGTTCTCCAAAAATGATCAGATTGGTTATGTTTGAAACAGCATTTGTTATTAATTGTTTAAAGTCAAAAGGTCTACCACTGTACGTTTCAATAGCATCAGTGAAAAACTTGGTTTCTTCTAAGATTTTAGATTCAAAAGACTTTTGGCCATATCCAAAACAGCGAAAGCTGTTTACAGCTAATCTTCTGTGATCAACCCATCCTCGGCCATATCTGGAATTGAGTAAGCCTTGGGGGGAAAAGAGAATATTGAACAATTTTATTACTTCTACATCCCTGTATCTAGCAGCTAAAACATGCTATGAAAGAGGAAAAAAAAAAAAAAAGGTGATTAGTCATTCTTCTCCAAATTATCTTTCTATAAAACTAAAACTAAACTCAGTGGTTTCCCTGCTTCCTGTTCTCTACTACTCGTTAGTCACGGAATATTATAAACAGATAAAGCTTGCCTATATTTCTTATCTGGGGACAGGCAGAAGAGACCCATAATCCTATAATCCTCCCACCACAAGAAACTGGACTGTTTTGTGTAACTCAGCCTGGGTGAACTAGGCCAAGGTGACTTTACTGTTTAATTTTCACTATAAGCCTAATTTACAAAAGACAAACGACGGTGTGTTCTATGGGCAAAATTTTATCCTGGACTAAACACACACCTGAAAATCATCCTTCTGGGATTAGGCATTTTCTGCTTTAAGGAACTAGATTTTAGAAAACAAATTTCTTCGTGTTAAAGGCATATGCTACATAATAATATAACTGGCAGAGGCAAGTTATGGATGGCCTGTATGAGGTGCCAATACATTGGAAATATGCAAGCCAAAAGTAGGTGATAGGGACTGAATGCTTGTGTTCCCACAAAATTCAAATGTTGAAGCCTAATCCCCAATGTGATGATATTAGGAGGTGGGGCCTTTGGGAGGTAATTAGGTCATGAGCCCTCATGAATGGGATTAGTGCCCTGTGAAAAGTGATGATTGCTCTTGGTTATGTGAAGATACAGGGAGAAGACAGCTGTCTGCAAACCAAGAAGCAGGCTCTTTCCAGTCACTGGATCTGCTGCAAACTTGATCTTAAACTTCCCAGCCTCCACATTTGTGAGAATAAATGTTTGCTGTTTAAGCCACTCAGTCTATGATATTTTTGTTATAGCAGCCCCAACTAAGACAGAGGACAAACATGAAACTCAAATTTCTAATGTTGATACTGCTTGCTTAAAATTTCAGTATCCACTGCTGTTCTGATATGTCTACTATGCAATATTTTCCCTTTAAATCTACTATCAAAAAAAAATCTTCAGCATATATTTATATAATGTGTAGTTTACTCAGAGTTTCATTCATAATTGGTACATAGGTGTAGCTATGATGAAAAATGTCATGTTCTCTTACATGAAGTACCTATGTAATTTACATTCTAACAACTTTTGTGCAAGTTTTTGAATTTGGAGCTTATGATAAAGTTAACCATATATAAGGGGGTCTTTAATGCAATGCAGCAATCCTATATTCCATAGTCCATTCTCTTTTCCATACTCTCAGGTGATTATTCCTTCAACACGTATGTATGGAGCTAAAGTGTCACAGATATATCATGATGTGAACAAAAGAGGCAAAGTTAGTTTCTCATTGACTTTACATACTAGTGAGGAGAGGTAAACAAATAAATTATATAGCAAGGAAGGAGATATAGGGTGGTCAGGAAAAGTCTCACTGAGGTGACACAAGTAAAGACATGAAATAGGAGTGAGTCCAGAAGATATCCAGAGAAAGATCACTGCAGGTAGAGAACCAGTGCAAAGGCACTGAGATGAAATCAAGTCCTAGAGAAATATATGCATATGGAACATGTGCATAACATGTGCTTACAGTTACATACAAGGAGGTACAGAGGAGCCTTATTATAACCCTACACTGGCCAAACTATGTGCCCGGGCATGGGTTGAACCCACCTAAAGGTCAACTTTTTCCTATTCAAACAGTGGGTTGATGGTGGCTCTGATTTCCCAGTTCCAAGTTCAGTGCATATGCATCTTAAAATAACACATTTAATTTTCTACCACATTTAATTTTCTACCAATTTTTCTCTTACTGTTTTTTTGAAAATCTTAAGTTGAATACTTATTTTACCTTTCTTTATGATAAAAATAGTCTAACCTATAAGTGTATAGCTTCAAAAAATGTATAATATACACTTTACCCTAACTATTACTCCGATCACATGATTCATTTTCATAATTTCTTCAAAGGTCTTCTATTATAATTGTGGTATAATTTCTTCTTTGGGCCAATTATTATTTAGAGGAGTGTTTAAGAAGCTGGATATTTGCTTTTATTTTATATTATTGCATTCAAGTGTCATCATATTCTGGCCTGAGAATTTGGCCTTTGAAACTGGTTTTTCTTTGCATCAGTTGATTTGCTTTGCAATGTAATACGTGGTTAATTTTTATTTTTTTTTTCTTTTTCAGTCAGTGTCATTATTTTTAGTCTATGTAACCAAGACATTGTTAAATTTTTCTTTGAAATAAAGTGTGAAACTCTCATTAAATTGGGAAATTTGAAACAGCATCATTATAAAAACTCTTCTATTAAGCATGAAAACGGACGTATCTGACGTCAACATTCTATTTTAGGCTTTCTGTTGCTGCTTTCTTCTCATCAATTCTGTGAGTGTTCAGCCTTTCTCCCTTGGTGAGCATGAAATCATCTGACACTAATCAGCACTAAACCACATAGAATACTAGTCCGTTACACAAACCCCACAATTTTTCATTTACATATCACATTGATTAGTAGTTAAGAAAGGCTGCTTCAGGTTCTCTATAAGCTTATGAGCAAAATGATAGTAAAATGTTACCAAGCACTCAAGACTAGCTCCAAAGGTACTTTTGATTCAAGTGTGTGGGCACATGTGTGTATTCTTGACTTGTTTCACAAAACCTGTACATATTAAGTGCTAATTCTTTAAAACATTATTTACAATATTTTATTAGAACTGGATTACAACAGTAGGATTAGCATGTACTGGTCTCAGATATGAATGTAATGCAGCCAGAAATGTCCTCAAATACTAGATTCTGTAACTAAATTAACTAATTAATAATTTCTTGTTAATCAGTACAATAGAATCCAATCTCTGTGTACTAAATTTGCATAAAATAAGAAATATAATTTAAAATAGTTCAGTAAATCACTAAATAGGTTAAAATAAACATACCTCCCATTTTTGTCATCTTCATGAATATAGGAAGGCATGGTCTGTCTGCAAAAATTTCACTTTGATGAACAAGGCATTCCTTTACTACATCATAGCCATTTAGAACCACAATTGATATACCTCCAAGGTGTAGACTGAAGATCTTTGAGAAGAAAAGAAAAACATTTAAATGGCAAAATGTATGGAGAAATATAACCACAGAAACCCACATGTACTAAGCCCAGCTCTCCTAGTTATTTGTTACTTCCCTGAAAATGTTGGCATTTATTAACCAACTGACAATGTTTAGAGTGCTTTCTCTCTACAAGGTATATCAAACACTATGATTTCATTGTGTACTCAATAACTCAAGACATAACCTTATAAACGATGCAACGGAAAGAGTATGACTCAGGAGGCCTGGGTTCTAGTTTAAGCCTTACCTTTAAACTGAGATAGGATACTGGGCAGAACTCTTAACATTTTTGGATTTCAGGGCTGCCATAGGAAAATCAAGAAATACTGGATTTATATGCTTGTTTGTTTATTTTCAGTGGAGGTACTAGGGATTCAAACCCCGACCTTATGCATGCTAAATATGTGCTCTACCACTGAGCTATACCCACCCCCAGTGATTTATATGCTCTTTTAAAATTCATTCCAACTCAAACATTCAGTGATATCTCAGAATCTTTATTTCCAAGATGAATGAGGAAGTGGCTCCATCTATATATCATTTATTATTCCAGGTTTAGGTAGAGGAGGGTATTGTCAAAGGCCTGAGAGACAATTTTTGAAGTATAAAAATGTTAGGGCCCAGAGGGAGGTGCCAAGATGGCAGAGTAGAGAGACTCACAGCTCGCCCTCACCCACAAATATACCAAGAATTACACCTACAAACCCACTGATTCGCATAGAACACCTACTGAACTCTGGCAGTGTCTCTTCCTTCAAAATACAGGACGATTCTCACAAAATCTGACAAACAGCAAGCTCATACTTTATGGCATAGGGAACTATATTCAATATCATGTAGTAACTTATGGTGAAAAAGAATATGAAAACAAATATATGTTCGTGTATGACTGAAGCATTATGCTGTACACAGAAATTGACACAACACCGCAAACTGACTATACTTCAATTTAAAAAAGTATATATATACACAAGAGGGTAAAAATTTTGGGGCCCAGAGCAGGCCACCCAGAAATGTGCCTCATGGTATATTAGTTATTCTGAATCAAAGTTACTGAAGAAATGTTACTCTCTTTTCTGTCTCTCTGAAGGCAGGAAATGAATCTCATGTGAAAGGTATACTCCCTGCATCTGGAGGTAGGTCACCCTTTTGCCAAAGATAGGGAATTCTGGCCAAGAAGCCTATATAAACAAATCTTGTTACTTCTTTAATTTACTGCCCCAAGCACAAATTCTGTTTAGATTCTTCACTAACTAGGCACCCAAAATGGAAGTTTCTTTGTCCTGTCAATTCCTTGCAAAATTACTGGGTCTTTGGCTAAAAAGTCCAAATTCTGCCTTCTTTGGCCACTTCCTAGGTCCCATTTCTATGAGACCTCCATGCACATGAATTCAAATGTGTTTCTTTCTCTCCTGTTAATCTGTCTTGTATCAATTTTATTATTAGTACAGCCACAAGAACTCAAGAGGAACAGAGGGCAAAATTTCCCCCTCCTCAACAAAACATACTGAAACTCATAGGCTCATTTGTATTCGAGCCCCTGAATTCCATGAAGTTAACAAAGAGGGCCCTACGGAATCTGACCTTGGAAGAAAGGCATTCACCACACAGGCACAGGTGGTGTGCTAAAAGAATAGCCATCCTATTCCTTGCTGGAGCATCTCATGTGTTCCACCACAGGTTCGCTTACAATGTCACACCTCTTATCTAGCTAGCCCTATTACAGGGGCCTAGTCCATTGAAAGAACAATGCTATCTTATCAGTGGGATGAGAAGATTGCTTATCCCCATGCTCTCTAGGGTTGGCTGGGAGCTTTTAAGAACCAAAATACTGAGTCAAGCCTCATCTCGGTGCAAACATGTGGTTCACACTACTTTGGGGGGGTTGGGTAGGAGGAACCAGGAGGCTTAGCAGAGAACTGAAGTTCAGCAGAAGTAGTCACAGCAGCAAAGTGATAAAGACCTCCAGGGAGTAACAAACTCAACCAGCTGAGCAAGTCTTTGGCACAAGGATGGCCCTGCCAACCAAGCAGTAGGTACATCCAGAACTTTGGGGAAGGAGCACGGGCTGCCTGCTACAAGCAGTGTTATTGGTCAAAATTGGCAGTGTAAGAGTTTCAGCACAAAGGAAGTGGTTACCAGCTGAGCAAAGGTGGGGCTCTTTTGGTTCCCAAAGCAGTAATGGGATCGTCTTAAAGTGCAATTTTAAGCAGATATAAAGGAAAAACTCCTCCTGTGTGTTTCTCAGGACTCTATTACAACACTTATGACACCAGATGCGAGGATTTTACACACATCAAGCATTCTGGGTCACCAGCTGGGTGTCCTACAATTTAACTCAACTCTGACACTATCTACCTGGAGAAAGTGTCAGATTCCACAAGTTAAGGGCTCAGTGTCACAAGAACACTCTCCTATTTCAGACTCCAATCACAAAGTCCAGGTTGTTACCAGTGCTTCTGGCCAAAAGGCTATAAATCAGAGGTTCCCATGACCTCCTCCTTGAGTTTGATTAATTTGTTAGAGTGGCTCACAGAACTCAGGAAAATATTTTACTTATTAGATTACCAGTTTCTTATAAAAGGATACATCTCAGGAGCAGCCATATATATGGAAGAGGTGCATAGGGCAAGGTACGAGGAAAGCGGTGTGGAGTTTCCGTGATCTCTCCAGGCATGTGAGCCTCTGCTCACCCCAACATGTTCACCAATTCACTGACATGGAAGCTCCCTGAGCCCTGTAATTCAGGGATTTTTATGTAGGTTTACCTAGGCCTGATTGGTTAAATCATTGGCCACTGGTGACTGACTCAACCTCCAGCCTCTCTCCCTTCCCCAGAAGTAAGGGGAGTAGGGCTAAAAGTTCCAGCCCTCTAATCCTGGTGGTTCTCCAGGCAACAAGCTCTCATACTTAAGAATTTTCCATTAATATTAACATAAACTCTGAGGTGGGTGAAAAGGGCTTGTTATGAATAACAAAAATGCCTTTATTGCTCTCAACACTTAGGTTATTCCAAGGGTTTTAGGAGCTTGGGCCAGGAAAGGTACAAAGACTAAATACATATTTATTATAAATCACAATATCACAGAAGAGTTAATTAAAAAAATGGCATTAGTAAATAGGCAGTGGTCATAATGCAAGAAAAGAAAAACATCCTCAACTTTGTGATTGATTTCAGAAAGATGGGATTAAAAATTGTGTTAATATAAAAGCAGAACAAACAGGTGAGTTAATTTCAGGGCAAAACTGTCAGGCTATGGACACTAGCCTGGACACTAGGGATTATAAAAACTGAGAAGGAGCCATAGCTTAAGAAAGTCGTTACACAATCCACCTTTACTCAAATAAGATGGTTCTCTACTTGAGGGTGAAACTGTGGAAACTATTACTTGAACTAGCATCTATTTTAGTATATACTATTTTCAAGGACTTTTGGTAAAGGTTTGTGAATCAAATTGTAAAAATTCATCCTTACACTGCTTTGATCTATGGAAGGGTTCAAGATTAGGTTCATATATTTTTTATTTATTCAATAATTTTTAGTATTATTATGGGCTAGTTATGATGCTGGCAGAGACAGAAAAAGGACCACATGAAACAGTTTTTTGCCTTCTACAAGTCAGTCTATGATCTTCAAGTCTCTTCCCTCCCCTCAAACTAGCTCTACCCAGGATTTTTCACTACCTTAGTTAACGACCATTCCATCCAACCTTCCAGGCCCCAAACTACCCAGGAGCTGCCCGCGTTGACTCCATTTTTCACCCAAGCCCCACATCACTGTTCAGTAGTCATAATGTTTCAACTTTCACAATGCAGACAGAATATGACAATTTTTTACCACTTTCGTCATGATACTCTGATCCTTTATTTCTCGCCTATGTTATCTCAACAGCCTCTTGTCTCTTTACGGGTGATTCTCAACATGGCATACTCCTGCTTCACGGCCTTTGTACTTGTTCCCTTGGCCTGGAATATTCTTTTCCTACATATTCCCATACTTTGCTCCTTCACTTCCTTTAATTATTTGCTAAGATGCCTTCTTTACAGTGAGGCCTGCTCTAACCCGTTTAAATTTCACCCTCTAGCATTCTCTATCTCCCTTACCCTAATTTAGTTTACTTCATACTCCATACTCTAACATATTATATACTTTACTTATTGTGTGTATATTGTCCCTGTCCCACTGTAATAAGGAAGAACAAATCTGACTACATATTAGATCTATTTGTTTTACTTTAACCTTTATATTTTATTGCTTTTGCTTCAAGTTAAGAATGTTGTTGATAGCCTGAAATATACAGGCTAGCTCATTCTCAAGGTTCTGGCCTTAAAGGGTTTAACACTTCCATTCATATAGAGATTAAAAGTTGCGGAACAGAGAATAACATCTGTCTTATATGTTTAGAGGAATATCATGACCAGACCTACATAGTCAGCTGCAAAAGCAAAGCATTGTTTTATCCCATCTAGGGTCTGGCCTATACCAAGAAGTTTGCAACAACCAGCCACCTCCCCCAACCACCTTTTAGTATAAAAGAACTCTGAATTCTAACTCAGGCAACGTGGTTCTCTAGGACAATAGTGCCTCATCTTCTCAGTCAGCTGGCTTTCCAAATAAAGTCCTTATTCCTTGCCTCAACACCTGGTCTCCAGATTTACTGGCCTGTCATGCAGGGAGCAAATAAGTCTGGGCTCGATAACACGGCTCCCCTCATTCCCTCCACTGCTAGGATGTAAGCTACACAAGGGCAGGGATTTTCATCTGTTTTGTTCACTGCTATATCTTCACACCTAGGATATTACATAGCATATGATAACAATTGATAAATATACGTTGAATTAATAAATAGTGGTGGAGACACACATTTAAGTATATTATTACAACACTTTGGGCTAAGTGCTAAGAACAAAGGAATGTAAAAAGTGTTGCTGATGAAAACTGATAATTGCCACATGCTGGGAATACTTCCCTTGACTGCCATACTGCCAAACCCCACCAAGTCTTTAGGGACCAATCTCTATCAAGCATTTCTTGGTGCACTCTCTTTTTCTGCCTTAAACCAACACAGCACATGCTTAGAAGCTCCCATGGCACTTATTTACTACTACTTAAAACCAGAAGTATTCATATTCCTGTCTTCTACTTGCCTACTAAATTATAAACTCCTTAGATTCAGTGATTTCATCTCTTTCATCTTTGAACACTCCATAGAATCTCATTCAATGCTTTGCATAAATCTCAATAAATGCTTACTGTATAAGTAAATTATAAGCTGTCAACTCCACTTGCCTCAAAGTAATTACTTTATTATCCTTACGTGCATTACCTGAAAATAACCTATAAAAAGTCCTCTTACTAGCTTTGCTAGCTAGGGAATGCTTCTTGAAATCTAGGTTAAGATTAGTCACTGCAGAAGCTTACGCATTCAAAGCGAATCTCCAAGGAAATGGTAATTCTCAATGTGGAACATTTCTATATAAGACTGTCTTTAAAATGACTGTATAAGACTTGAGGACTGGCTGTCTTCCTTTCAAGAATTATGAAGGAGAACTGAATTCACAGACTTCATAAAAGCAGATGTCACTTGAAGTGATCGTCGTTTCTCAGAAGCAATTTTAAAGTCCAGGGCTTTTTTCCTCTGAGCACACATCTCCAGATCATCAAGTGGAAAAGTAAGATTCTTTTTGTAAATAAGACATATAAACAACTTCCCACAACCTTCTAGAAGTAAAGGAGATAATAGTTTCCTCCCATTTCCAAAAAAAGGTTTGGTATTTTAACAAACAACTCATACAAACTTTGAGACTGTAAGAATTGGAAAATATGTCTAAGATAATGGGAGACCTGTAGAGGTATTTCACAACCAAGATAGAGAACAACTAGCTTAAAGAGTTAATACATTAACTCTTTTCCACTTAAGTCTAAGGCAGAGTTACTCAAACAATGTCTACTCTTCAATGCACACATCCTTTCCACTTCCGTTCTTTTTTCTTTTTCTTCTGCCCCTCTTGCGCCTAATAGCACAGGTTAACTCTATTTGATTTTACCACTTTCAGTAAAAACACCTCTTGGTAAAGAACCATGGTTGGCTCAAATACCTGTACCACCAGGAAAGCTGGTAACTCATGCCAAAATCCATTAAACCAGAGTTACCTATCCCAAGATGCCACTCTTCCAATACATTTATACTTTAATTTACAATCTATTGTTTGTAAGCAGAAAGGGCCAGGGGTCACAGGAGAAAGAGAATGAGGCATGGCTTTCTTGACGTAAGAGAAGTCATTTTTGGCCCAAGCCATTTTGGGATCTAATACTAGCCACAATGCTTGCTCTTGAAAAGGTTTCAGTAATAATGATTTTAAGGAAACAAAAGAATGAAGGACTGTTATCAGGCAAGAGAAGTAACAATAGCAAAGATAATATATCAGTTGTAAAGACTCCCAGTTGTTTCAATGGTAAAGATTAGCCTGAAGCACTCAACCACCAGATCAACTGGAATCTTAGAGATGATGTTGACCTTTTCTGACCCTTGGGACTTCAATCAACCAAAGCTTGGTCCTTTGCCCCAAATCTATGCTGAATTTTCCTGCTCAAGCCGCTTCATGAATATGCATATACCGTCCAAGCATTCATGAACATGATGTAACTTGGTTTAAACTTCCCCAATTTTAGTGTTTAGGGAGGCACTGCTTTGGGAAAAATCCCTGGATTCTCCTTACTTGCTGCAAGTAATAAATCTTTTCTTCTTCTGATCTTTGCCTTCGTTGTGTCTTTTGGCTCCACACTCATCAAAAGGCAAACTCAAATTTTGGGTAATACTTCTTGTAGACTTAGACTACCCCCACTCCCAAAAGAATGTTCATAGTAAACACAGAGTTTCTTTCTGTTCAAATACCTACATGTGAAAAACAATTTCCAATCCTGCATGACACCACTGCTTTAAAAATACTACTTTGTAGACCTAATAAATTGTTCTGTAATTAACAACCAAGAACATCTGAGTAGCACTTAACAGTATTCAATTATTATTACTATTATTATACGTACCAGGGAAATTAAGACTCAGACAAGTAAAGGTCAAATTTTATCAGATGAGAGAGAAAATTCCAGTCTTTTACTTTCACATCTTATGATTTCTCTAGAATATTAATGATGCTTTGTACCAACATACCAGAGACCACACATATTCACTGGAAATCATGGAAATACACTCAAATCTTGAAGAAATGGAGGATGGGGGAAAAAAACCCTAAGAATTATATATATTCGGTTTATCTAAGTCCAGCCTCCCTTTAGCAATGTAATCATCAGTGAACTGCATAAACCTAGAATAATTCTTGTAAAAACTGGTTTAAAAATGGATGCTGTACTTTTCCTTCAAAACACTCACAATTTGTGGTCAATCGTTAATTTTTTTCTCAGTAGGCTGTAATCCCCTAAAATCGGGTTGTGACTGCTTTCTACCCCTTCATCCCCAGCACCTGTTAGAACCTGCATGGTTGTTTCCTATTAAGAATGGATTCAAAACAAATCAAGTGAGCCAGGTCAGTGCCAGTGTTTAGGAAACTTCTGCCTCCTTCTGAGGTCACGACACCCTTCCAAACGCAAGCTACTGTCCTGGCCCTTTCCCCCTGCTAGTTAGCAGCTGTATGGCTGCCTGCAAGTCACTCAACATGTCTGTGCTGCAGTTTCCTCCTCTGTAAAACGGGGATGGGGGGGAAGGAACCAGAGCACCCGCCCCGCCTGGGCGGCTGAGTGGACGAGCCCGCTTTGGAGGGGCGGCTGGTCCACCGCAGGCGCAGTCTCAGTGTTTGCCGTCGGGACGCTCCTGGCTCCCGGTGGGACTCGGCACCAACTTTTACTCATTAATTTATTCGCTCTTTCACAATTATTTCCCAGAGGCCCTCCCCTGCGCTCTCTAATCCTCACAACAGACGTCTAGACCAGCCGTTCTCAAGTGCAAACATCCAACAAACTCTTATTAACCATTAACTCTGTCTTAGAATTCGGAAGCCTGGTTTTCCCGAGAAGTCTTGGGTGGAAGGGAATCTAACCTACACGCGGTACGCGGCTCCGTGGAGGCGAGAAACTGAGCGCTGGGGCTGCCCGCTGAGGGGAGCAAGGTCACGCCTGACGGGGCGGACTGGGGACCCCATTGCGCAGGCGCGGGAGCACCGCCTCCGCGCCCTAAGGGGCGTGAGGATCCCGCCAGGACCCCGCGGCGTCGGGCAGGCGGGGCTTCCCCGGCGGCAGGGCGGCGTCGAGAACCTCGCCCCCCCGAACCCGGAAGCGGGTTTCCCTCCAAGCCTCCGGCACACGGAGAGGAGCCCCTACAGCTCGTGCCCACGAACGTCAGCCCACCCGGAAGGAAGGCCCGGGCCCTCCCTGCCCGCGGCCCGTGGGGCTGTACCTCGCCGTACACCTGGCTCTGCTTTTTCATGTAGACATGAGGGAGCTCAGCTGAGGCGGCCAGCGAGTAGATGTTGCCGATAAACGGCAGCCCCGAAGGTCCTGGGGGGAAGCCAGACGGCCGCCTCTGCTTTAGCAGCTGGCGGACCCCCAGCGCGAAGAGCAGCAGGAAGAGAGAGCCGCGGAGGGCCGCAGCGAACGCCTCAGCATCGGGAGTCTCCCACATGGCCGGGGCCTGGGGTTCCTAACCCCGGCAGCCCTGGGACCCTGAGAGCGCTCCAACCTCGCCGCGTCCCATTGGCCTGATACCCCGAGGTCCCGCCCCACTTCCATGGCCATTGGCTGGCTGGCTGAGCGTAGGGCCCTCGGGCGGGTTACTCCTGGCTTTTCCCAGCGCAGAGTCAGCTCTGTGGAGGCGGGCGCGGCCGTTTGGGTTTGGGAGCGGTTCTGGGCAGGGCTCCCCCCTGGCTGGGAACCGAGCAGGGAGGCTGTTGACACCTGGGCCTCGGAGACTTGACAGCACCACCTCCCTCAGTGGGCCAGGCGGATCCTGCTTCCCTGGCCTACTGCCCTTTCTCTGGGTACCTTTTTAGGAACCAGGCCTGCTTATTTCAAGATGAGAAAAACTAGGGAGATTACCAGCACTGCAGTCTTTAGCAGAACCTGGTTATCTTTAGAATCTCCATTAAAGAATTGACCCATCAACATAAAAAGAAAATAATCCCACCATTTGGCCTTTTACTCATCTGTTCTTTGGTCCTTATTTTATAAGGTGTTTTTGCATGTGATTCCTGAAGAATTTTAATTACGCAATATTTAGGGAACCTGAGTTAATCATGTATCTTTTCACAGCTTTCTGGTTGTCCAACTGGTTACTTACTGGCAGTCACACAAGACTGTTCTGCAGTTGCCCAGGGATTGTTCTTACTGTTGAAACGTTTTGCCTTCACTACCTAAAGTTAAGCAACTTATTGCCAACTTGGAAATTTGTATTTGCTATTTCTGTTTCTATTCCTGTTTTGCATTGGGTAGTTTACCCAAAGCAATAGAGATAATATGTGAAAAGAGCAACAAAGTCCCTACTGTCCTAGAACTTACATTCTTGTGAGAGAGAAGAGGAATAAACACGTAAATAATTTTAGATAATCATAAGCAGGTGAAAATAAAAGTGTGTTATAGAGAATGCCTGGGCATGGGGAAATGCTCTAGCAGGTGAGAGATATCAAGAAAAGTCTCTTCAAGAAGATGCCATTTGAGGGAGCTGGAGGGGTATAGCTCAGTGGTAGAGTGCATGCTTAGTGCAAGAGGTCTTGGGTTCAATCCCCAGTACCTCCATCAACAAGAAATAAATGACATTTGAGCTTAGATCAAATGATAAGAAGCTGTATTAGTTTCCTACAGCTGCTATAATAAATTACCACAAACAGTACCTAAAAACTACAAATTTATTATCTTACTGTTTTTGAGCTCATAAGTCAAAAGTGGGTCTTGCTGAGCTAAAACCTAGGCGTCGGTATGGCTGCATTCATTCTAGAGGTTTTAGGGAAGAATCAACTTTCTTACCTTTTTCAAATTTTAGGGGATACCCACATCCCTTGACTCACGTCCTCTTTCCTTCATCTTCAAAGGCAGCAAAATCTCACATTGGATCTCACTGACTCTCTTCTGTCCCCTTCTCTGCCTACCTTCTGCCTACATCTACTTTAGAAGGACACTTCAATTTGTGGTTACATTGGGCCCACCTGGATAATCCAGGATACTCTCCCCATCTCAAAGTCAGCTGTTTAGCAACCTTAATTCCATTTTATTTCCCCTTGCCATGAAACCTAACATATTTTGGTTCTGGGAATTAGGATGTGGACATTTTAGGGGTGAGGGAGGATCCAGAGGGGAATGTGGGGGGAAATATTCCAAAGAGAGAATGCCAAGAGCAGAGGCTGCCATGTACTAAGCAAACCTTGTCCTCTGGGAGTGTTTCCAGTCTCTCACTTTCTATACCTCTGATGCAAATACACTAGAGCTGAAGCCAGGAAGTTAGTTAATCTTAGAACTTTAAATATTTTGAGCTCACTCTCTGGTCTATGGACATCTCTAGTGTCTGAAGGTATGTTTCCCAGGCTCTCCAGCCATGGAATATCTACCTATTGCCTATTACAAATGCCTGATATATTACCTTTAGGGATTCCTTAAAATTCTTATTACTCAAGAATCTTCTAGTAAAATGGAAAAATAATAAGAGAGTTGATCATTGCTAAACTTAATCCTCAATGTTTAATCAAAAGTCAATGGAGTTGGCCTAGGATGGATATTGGCATTGCAGGTGGGCCACAGTGATGCTGAGGCCCCAGGAATGTGGGAGTGTCACCTACCGGATGTCTGAGGTCAGCCCTGCCTGCCTTTCCCAACTTCATCAGGCTTGCGTTGTCTAGACTGGCTATAACTGTTACGCAGTATGGTACTCAGTTCAAGAGTGGCCCCTTTCCGTCATCTTTTTCAAAAAAGATTATTTTCCACTCTGAAAATATGCTCTTATTCACTTAAAAGTAAGGAGCATTTCTCCTTTGACATTCTCCCCCTGCCTACGTTAGCAGAGGAGAGCTGGAGCCCTGACAGCAGCCTGACTCACTAACAACACTGATGAGATGCCTCCTCCCCACCCCTACTGCCCCTTGGGGACACTGTGTGTGGGAGGTTGTCACGACTCACTAAAAGTCTCTGAGAACACAGATCCTTCCCTGTCATCATTTTCATCATTAAGCGTGTTCTTTCAGCGCTCAGCAAAGAGAAATAGCTCTCTTTGTTTCCCCTCCCAGCGTTTGCTCTTAGAGTGATAGAAAACAACCTATATTATGTTTGTGGACTTTTATCAGGACAAGGATGTTTGGTAGAACAGGAAATGAAGGACTTCTCTGTTTCATGGCAGCGATCTGGTCTTTAGAATGCTGGGTGAAATGGGTGCCTGGAGGAATGTGAAAACCCTATACATGGCTCTGACCTCTCTGTGTGCAGACAGATAATGGTTTCAACAGAGGACTGAGTTGCTGTGCTCCAGGGAGAGCCTCTTTCTTGGGCTTTGGGAGCTTCCCCTCAGGACTCATTGTGAGGGCTCCCTGCCAGTTCTTGAATGGCTGTGTCCCTAGCCTGAGCCCTGGGTGCAATCCCCAGTACCTCCTCTAAAAATAGATAAACCTAATTACCACTCTCCACCAAAGGAAAAAAAAAAAAAGTGCCTTGCCAACCATATTGGAGCCTAAGGCAAAAGAAAAACAAAATCAACAATACTGATATTGGCTCATTAAAATTTTGATATCTTGATGTTCGCTCATTAAAAATTTGATATTTTGTTCATCACAGATTTTTTGCATTAATTTTGATTTTAAAGTGTTACATTAAAATATCTTGATTGCTGGTGCCCATTTATTTTGCTCCCAAGTTGAATGCCTCACATGCCTCACCAGAGTCCTGACTCTGGTATGTGGCGTACTGAAATGATGAATTTGATGACAAAGTGGTAAATAGGAACAGGGTCTGTGCACTTAGATTTTCCTGATGCTCCTAGGAGCTGCGCACTGGGGTGAAGCTGGTAGAGTGTGTCACCTCTGTTTGGGATTTGAGGAGCTTTATGAAATCACCCTTTGATGACTAAAAATGTCCCTACCTTGCCTGAAACTTAATCTTTACCGTTTAATTTATATGAATTAAACATTCTCTAAAACAGGCTAAGTTGGAAACTGCAAACCCTGAGGGCAAGAGTAAAGTGTTAGAAATTCCCTAAAACTGCACTTATATGTGAATGTATTTATTCCAACATTTTCTTAGAGGCAGGACAGAATGGGAGGCATGATGACACTAATTTGTTGGAGTTGTTGGCATGGTCATGTTGATGGTGGTAGGTATGAGGATTTAAGTAAGAGGTGCAGAAAGAAGAAGGATTTCAATAAGAAACTTCTTTCTCTTCACAATTTTTCCAAAGGCTAGATGGCTGTAGAGAGATCACATTTCTCCCAGGAGTCATGCCTGCGATTTCCTGGGGATGCTCAGCCAACCACGCCCTGCCACTGCCTCTCCTCCAGCACCCTAATGGACATCTTCTAATGTTGACATCTTTGTTCCTTTCCTTGTATTTAAAGAGATTAGATGTCTAAAGTGGATGAACACTTAGTGACCATCTTGTTGAAGACCCCCTTCTAAATATTATGCATCTGAGACTCAGTGGAGGTGAAATTCTCTCCTCAAGTTCACATAACACAGCACCAGAAGAACCAGAAATATGGGCTCTGGACTTGGCCATGTGTTCCTTTAGTCATTCCTCACAGAATTACTGAGCACAAAGCAGTACCAGTGGAACCAGAAATCTGGGCTCTGCAAAATGTCTGTCTCTTTTACTTTAATTATTTAGGAGATTTAGGATTTACTGTGAAATAATGAGTAAATACATAATTTTCTGCTGCAAAGCTGAAAGTTTCCCACACATTAGTATCTTTTAGTAATTTAAGTACAGTCATTGTGTCTTTCATTGCAATCAGTGGTGCTGAAAGACCTGACTATATTTTCTTTTGAACACATCCATTGCCCTAGAGAACCAAATGTCTTAGCAAGTAGTGGTAGAGAAAAGAGAAGTCTGTTGACTAGTGTATTTTAGTGAAAAGCCTACAGTGGAGTTGCATAAGTGTTACTTTTGAGATTCAGACAACTTGAGAATATCATTCCTAAATTTAACAGTTCATAAAACATAAGTATCTCATTTTTTTGTGTCAAGTTTTAGTTTGATGACATCAGATTTGTGTGTTGTTATCTTTAGAACACAATCTTACAATTAGGATCATAGTGAAACTTAAAATTTCCCTGTGCTTACTTGTGGTAAAGCTATATAAATAGTGTTATAACAAACATCTTCCTTCATACAAGATTCTCTATGTTTGAGATAATTTCTTTGGTTTAGATTTCCAAATATAGGTTTATTAAATTTATGAGTCAGTGTTCTCCAGAGAAACAGAACCAAGAGGATATATACATGAAGATAGAAATAGTAATAGAGATATATAGATATATATAGATAAGAGGAGATTTATTATAGGAACTGGGTCACAAGATTATGGAGGCTAAGACCTATGATCTATCATCTGCAAACTGGAGAACCACATAAACTTGTGATATAATCTAGTCTGAGTCTGAAGGCCTGAGAAGCAGTGAAGTCCTGAGAAACAAGTGTAAGTCTGAGTCCAAACACCTAAGAACCAGAACACTGCTGTCTGAGGGAAGGAGAGGACTGCACAGCATTAGCAATTGCAGCCAATACTTGGTTAAGCTTACCATAATCCAGTGTCATTTTCAGGCTCCATCTGTCTTCTGCAAAGTGCAAACAGGAAAGTTGAATAGGAATGTGGGGGAGTCACTACTCTAACATCTTTCTTCAGTGGTAGCACTAATCTGAAAGCCTTCCTGGATGTGGTATTCCTTTTGATACACTTTTGCTAGGTTGAGGCAGTTCTGATGGCTTTCATTTGGCCTTTCCTATTGCAATAGCCCTTACTTCACATTCAGGAACCAATGTGGGGATTCTGCCAACTGCTAAGTACGTCTATTCCAATTATGGATTCTGGAAATGGGAAAATAACCACAGGATGGTTATCAAAGAGAACTATGGCACTTGTGCATGGACAGCTGACAAATTCAGGTAGCAGGGTACCCAAAAGGGAATTTTGCTTGGTGATGTATTACTAGACTCATCCTCGCAGGCCCCCTAAAGGTGAGGTATGAAGTGTGAGCTATAAGGAAGTTCTCTTTGATAATATTCTAATATACAGCAGGCTAGCAAATATTTCATTTTCTTACTGCTTCCTCTCACAATAGGCCATTTGATAGAAGGCTTTTGGTTCTGTCCTTTGAAAATTATAATCTCTGTACAGTTTGGAACACACCAGTTAAAGATCTTGAAATCCTGCCAAGATAGAAGAAGAAGCAGGCTTAAAAAATAGTCTTGCTCACACATGGATTGATTGAAAGGTGGTATTTTATTTTATTTTATTTTATTTGGGGGGGTGAGGTAATTAGGTTTATTTATTTATTTAAATTTATTTATTTATTTATTTTTTAACATTTGCTGAACTCTGCTCTTTTTTTTTTTTTTGAAGGAGGAGGTAATTAGGTTTGTTTATTTAGTTATTATTATTTTTAATGGAGGTACTGGGAATAGAACCTAGGACCTCCTGCGTACTAAGCATGTGCTCTGCCACTTGAGCTATACCCTCCCCCTACTTATTTATTTTTGATGGAGGTACTGGATTGAACCGAGGACCCTGTGTATGCTAAGCATGTGCTCCACCACTGGGCTATACCCTCCCCCCCAAAAAGTGGTATTTTAAACTAAGCTCTGAAATACAATTTTTCAGTAACTATAATCCCAAGGAAAATGGAAACTTTGAAAAATTCATTTTGACTACTTGATCTATTACTCAGTTTCAGAACTTGGTAATAAACTCTCAGCTATGAAAGTGGTGATTGGCTAGAACTTACACAGGACTTTTAAAATCATAGTTTAACCACTCATTTTGTCTCTGTAGAGTTGTGTGTATGTGTGTATGTGTGTGTATTCCTATGATAGTGGTATTAAATTTCCAAAGAGACAAAAATTTGTTCAAAATATACAGAGTTAATCTTCTCAGACTATTTTAGAACGTTTTATAAGACAGAATCTCTATTTTATAACTAACGTTTGAGGATTGGCCATCACTAAGTAAAAGTTATGAAAATAGCCAAATACCAACATATAAGTAAGATAGTTACAAAGGTAATACATTTACTGTTTTGAAAAACTTTAAAAACTGTGTAAGAAAATGTGTGACATTCTGAGAAATTATTAAACAAAGGCCATGATTAAATATATAACTCATTAAAGAGGAATTACAACTATTGAACAAAGATAATGAAAATGTACAACCTTATTCATGTCAAAATTCATAAATGTCAAATAAAACATTGGAAAATTATGGCAGCTTTATTCAGAAAAGACAAAAATGGACACAGTCCAGGTGTTCATCAACAGGAGAATCAATAAATACTGTGGTATATTGATGCATTGGAATACAGCTCAGCAATAAACAGGGGGAAGAAAACTGGCTCCTCCCCTACCCCTTTGAAGGAGTCCCTCAGAGTGATCTGAGAGGCTGTCATCCCAGGCTGGAGGGTTTTGAGTCCTCAAAAATATCCACTGAATAAAACATAACTCTCAAGTTTTAGGTTGTGCATTTTATTTCAGTCAACATACTTCTGTCATTTTGTTATTTTTTTTCTATCTGTCTTTTATCTCTCTGACTCTCATTTCCTGAGTTACTGTCTGTCATAGAAATGGAGAATAGACTGATGGTTACCAGAAGATGGAGTATGGGGGAAAAGAGGAGAAAATTTAAAAACCAACAAAGTAAGAAAGGAAAGTAGAATTGTGGTTACCAGAGACTAAAGGGTAGGGGTCAAGGGGAGTTACTATTTAATGGGTACAGAGTTTCAGTTTTGCAAGACGAAAAGAACTCTGAAGATGGATGGTGGTGATGGTTGTACAATATTAGTGCACTCAGTACCACTGAACTGTACACTTAAAAATGGCTAAGATCGTATTTTTCAAAAGATGTCATATCTCTTTGAGATAACTTACAAATACAAGGAAATTTTAAGAGGATTTTTCCATTATAATAAATAGAAGGGATCTAAAATTCACTTGGAAAATAACTGGTCAAGAGGTCTAAAAAGAAAAACTCTGGGATACAAATCATCTATAACAAATATCAGAACATATTAAGAACCAATAATGGTTAAAATACTGTGTTTCTTGTATTTCAGATATATCAGATAGAAATGTATATCTCAGAACCTGAATGAGAAGGCAGAAGTAGACCCAAGTATTCAGGTAGATGGAAATATAGATAGACAGACAGATAGAAATAGAGTTAATTTGTGCAAAGGGTGGCTTTGAGATAGTATTGATTCATCCATTAGACACAAAAGGCACAGGTTAAGAGCCCTTGAAAAAGGTTTTAATTTTAAATAAGAAAAAGATTTTTAATTAAGAAAAAAATGAACATATAGTAATCAACCAAGCCTGGGTTATATTCAGTTTATAACAGACAGTTGTAACATATAATGTTTAAAAGTTTTTATGGAAGAAGGAGCCCATGAAGGGAAACTGTCTAGGGTGAAGAGATCTCAGTTCATTAGTGCCTCCCCCCACCCCCCAACACCCCACACATTCTCACAGGCAACTTATTGGCCAAGACTCCAGGAGAATAGACCCTTGAGTACCCTGTCACCACAGCTTTTCCCATAGTGCAATACAGAGCTGTCCTTCTGATGCAGGGCTTTTACCCATACCAGGTGAGGGGAGGGGGTTAGAGAGGACAAATCTCTGTGGTTGGAATCCCTGAGAAACTGAACAACAAAATTCTAATTCTCAGCCACCTTGCCAAGGAGTATCCTGTAAGAATCAAGCTGGCAAAGTGTCAAATTGATATACAGGACTTAAATTGGAGAAAAAGCTCCTAGAACCTGCAGCTGGGACTTGCTTTTAATGGTTACCTGCTCCTCAGTTGCACCTGTTTGCCACCTGCTTGGCTAGCCCAGGCTTCGCACCCATTTGCCGTGGACCACTAGGTACAAGATGTGACCCGTGAGCGCACGTTCCTCGAATCTATTCCTGCATCCTGCTCTGCAGGAGTTGCCTGCAGAGCTCCAGCACCCCAAATTGACCTAAGCACGTGTGTGGAGACAGCGAGATTGGAGCCCGCTTCAGCATGGGAAGAGTGGAGCAGGGAGTCTGCGAACTGAGAGCATACTGTGAAAGGAGGCGGCGACAAACTGCGGATGAGCACAGATTGTGTGATAAAGAGGCCCAGAGACAAATGGATAGACACTCTGAGAGAGGAAAAGAGATCAGCTAAGAAAAAGTAATGGAGAGAGAGGGAAGGGAGAAGAGGAAGAGAGAAACAGAGATCACAGCTAAGCAACAATCTCTGGGCTTACTTGGCAGCAGAAACCAGGTGGCTTGGAAGAGCTGGAATTACCCATTGGAGGACAGGACTTGTGGAAATCAAGAGACAGAGGTTCAAGAACTTGTCAAATTTGAACTCTATTCCAGCTGTGCCTTTTCCAGACGGTAAGATCATGGGCTAGAAATGTCTAGCACCCCAATGTAATCATCTTTGAAATGAAGGTCATATTCCTATCTTAAACAAATGTTCTCATTGGTAACCACGTACCTGTTTTCCAGCTAGGTAGGGATCTGGAAGAGCTTCCTGGGGAAGATCATAGGGGATTCTGTGGGATCGCATCCTACTTTCCCACTCCCCACCTTATGTGGATTCCTAGAGTCACGCTGGGTGGTCCATGTGTGGGGAAGGAGGGGCGGGATGCCCCGCTGGGCTTGAGCAGGGAGATGCAAGCCACAGATGCTTTCCAAGCCTCCAAATGGACCTCTAGCCCCGCCCCTTCTCCCCCACCATTCATCACCTAAAGCTCATCCACCTTCCCGAACCATTTGCCCAGCTGCCCCTTGCTTCCGGCTGCTGTTTACCAAGATGTTCCAGTGTCGCGTGACATCAGCCCCTCACCCACATCTACTGCAATTCAGTCCTTTGCTAGAAAGCCCGCCAAGCTTGACAATACTGAAGAGTCTTGCAGAGTGTAATCCTCACATTCAATTCCAGCCATACTCTTACACACACACAAACTCAGAGTTGTCTCCAAACATGTGCCCACTCCCAAACCACAGACACTCACAAAATGACACGACCACAAGAGCATCCATGTGGTGGTCACCCTCAATCTCGCCTCAAGTGCGCACACGCTGGAACAATGAGGATCCGCGTGCATGAAACCCGAACTCACTCTGGAGAATAAGCATGCTCCATATGAACCAATTACCCAGCCTCCACCCTCCTACACCCTGTGCAACAGATTTTTATATTTCGCTGTCAGAGCTACTGCTCTAAGACCACCTGAAGGTCCGAGGTCCTGAATTGCTGTCCTCAGTGGGAACAGTGCAGAAAAACATGCTCCCCACTGTCCCCAGGATCACTGTATCCGAGTGCGCAGCGCTTGACACGCAGCAGCCTGTACACCATCCAGCGCGGCAAGCATAGCGGCACTCAGGACTTGGGGAGAGCAGCAAGGACTCCAGCTAGGTCATCACAGGCAGAGCCGAAACTAGCCCGCAGTCTTCCATGAGTGATCCTAACCAGAGGTCTGCACCCCAGTTCTGAGGGTTCAGAAGCTATGTTTCCTTGGACGTTCCTGTCTGGTGCCACATCTCTTCCCCTTGCAGGTTGGTGGGCTACGGGCTCAGGGCACCGGAAGTCCAAGGTACCCTTTTTAAACTTTTCTCCTTCTTAACCCCAGGGGTGACTCTGCCACAAGGGAATAAAACCTTGGACAGGTGAACTATGTATCTGAAACTCCCTCTCCTCAGGGCAGACTGACGCTGGGGCTAGGAACCCAGGAATGAAAGATCTGGTAGGTAGCGCGAGGTGCGATTAGGCACAGAGACCGGAAAGACGAGAGGTGCAAGGAAAGGGGTCAGAAAGGCGAATGGCAGACTCAGTGTATCCAGGAGACTAGAAACAGAAGTCGGTGGCTGAGCCACAGGTGGGGGTTTGGGGACTTAGCAGTTAGGGTCCTGAGCCCTGGAGTGGGCTTTCAGAGAAAAGCAGCAAGACTACATTGGCAAACGTGGCACAAGGGATACTTTTGCATGTAAATTGGGCTCTGCCACTTAGGGCTGTTGTAGGTGAGTCTTTAACTCTCAAGTGCTAAGCTCTTTTGCGGAAATGACTACCAAGACTTAAGGTTTCTGACATATGAATTTATAAGTATGTGTGTCTGTGGACTGCATCTTCCCGAAGAGAGATCCACAACTTTCACCTATGCAACGGTGACTGCAAAATGGTTAAGAAACGACTACTTTAGAAAACGAATTTGTATCCATGTGACTTTGTGGGCTCAGAGCCCTACCCCTGCCTGCCACGTGTGCCTTTAATCTGCAAAGTCTACAATCATTCCTCACTCAAATCTTTGGCTGCGACAAATAAAGGGCTGGTGATACGGAGCAGGAATCAGGGTTTGCACCCAGAGGGTGCTAACATAGCCTCCAGCAGTTTTAAGCTTTACTGTAAAAGTCAATCTCTCCAGATAGGGAGGAACTGAGATTAACTCCTCCCTCAAGTACTCTGAATTACTTGAAGTCCCTGGTGCTGAGCTGGGGACAAGGTTCAAAAACAAACAAATCTCCTTTTCTTTGGCACTTAGCACCGTGTCTTGCACATCAGGTGGCACTCACCCAATGTTTCTTAAAAGAATGCAAATTAATTTCCTCTGGCAAATTTACCAGCCAGTCTCACCAATATTACAGGGCTCTAATCCCAGCCTGCAGAGAATCCCCTCCTATTACTTAGAGCAGCATTCTGCTTGGATTCCAAAATTGTGAGCACAAACATTTCAGACCGACTCCTCCGTTTTATTTGTCACGCAGAGTTGGTTTCTGGATAGAAGTCTGTGGGAATGGGACAGGGATATGAGGGTAACCCCTAGGGTTCTTTCTCAAGGCTAAGATGTCCTAGTGTGAAATACAAAACCTTTCTCCTCTGAGCCCATCCCTGATTTACCGAGTAAACTCAAAAAGTTGAGAAGACCTTAGCACACTGCACACAGCCTTCCCTGAAGCTTCTTCCAACTGAAGCACTAAACAGAGCGTGATCTAGAGAAAGTCACCAAGGAAAACCCTGATTTTACAATGGATACCTGACTAGTTGGCACTTGATTGTACAATCTTATTTCATAACTTTTAAACCTGGAAATCAGCATCAGGTGGAAACAATCTCATTTTGGGGGGAGGATTGCAACGTTCCAATAATCTCCAACTGCAATGTTTATTTCCATTCATTTAAATCAGATTTCTGTACTTCTTACGTAAATTTTTTAGAAAGATAATTTATCAGGGTATGCCAGATACCTCTATCTGGTTGAAAATACTTTTTATTTTTTCAATTTTTTTCCAGTTTTATTGAGATGTAATTAACACACAGCAATGCGTAAGTGTAAGGTGTACAGCATGATGATTTGACATACATACATGACATGATTATCTCAATAAGTTTACTGAACATCCATCATCTCATATAGATGAATGAAATTCTTTTGTGAGTTTCCACTCAAATAGAAAGGTTACACCTAAAGGCCTACTTTCCTAATTCTATAAAATATGCATGTGAAATAGGCTCATCAACAGTAACAACACCACAATGGTAACAACCCCAGCAGCAGCAGCAGCAGCAGCAGCAGCAGCAGCAGCAGCCACACAGATCCATTCTCCTCAGCCTGGGGGACGTTCAGAGCTGCCCAACTGACTGGAGGACTTCAAATGGAAATTGATGCAACTGGGTTCCCCATGTGAGGAACTTAAAAGTCACCACTTTCTCCCAAAACAAGCCAAAAAGATGAAGAGAGTGGAAAAAACAACCCTTGCAGGATCCTTGAGAGAGATGAACACAAGCCAAAGCCTTGCCCTCAGGACTGGGGAGAAGGACAGTGAGGATGTCTTCCTGGAGCAGAGACCATCAGGGGGAAACCTCAGTGGGAACAAGTGCCTGGAGCCAGTGCTATGGTAGCAAAACCTGACCTGTAACTGAGGAACTGCTGGAGACACAGTGTGGGCAACTCCGAGAGTTAAAAACTCCAGGGGCACCCGCCTCCTACGGTTGTGTGAGTTTTAAGTCCAGGTGCTCAACTAGGTTCTCGGTACATAGAGAAGAAAAGTCCCCTAGTGGGATTAGCCTCCAGGGGCTACACTTGGTTCTCATAATAAATCACAGGGAAAAGTCCCCGTTTGCATCCAGAGGGGAGGGGGAAGGAACCACTGTGAAATACATCAAACACTTTGCTCTTCATAAGGAGATCTGTCCTCAGGAGACACCAGCTAACCAGAGCCTAGCCTGAAGGATTATCTTGGCCAGCTGACCGGGGGGAAAGGAAATACCCAACTACAGTCAGCTCTGTTCTTCTGACTGCCATTAAGAGCCTAGAACCAGGGGCAGAACTTCCGTAGATTTGGGGTTAGACAAGGAATGAGAAGGGCATTCACGGCAGAAGGAAGGAATGCATTATTGTGTGTGAGGGTTTCCCTGGCTTCTCATTCTTAGAAAATGAGAGGACCTAGGTGACATCCCTGCAGAGCTGAGTCAACTTGTGGCGATCTTCCCAACCTCACAGGGACCTTTTTTGTGGTAGGCACCAGGAGCGGTTCCTTTCAAGGTTGAGAGGCCATTCCTAGGGTGGCTTCCACTGCCAGGGAAAATGCTGACTGTGGTAAACCAGGGCCAGGTTGGTCACTCTGGGAGGTAGTTGGACGCAGCAGGTAGCATCAAGGAATTACTCTGGATGGGCTCCTCTTAGTTGGTTGAAGTTCTCCCTTTCTTCAGAGGCATCCAGAATGTCTCTCCTTCCCCTCAGGAAGAACAGTGTTGCATGGAGAGGAGGGATAGAAATAGGAACCCTCTCGCTAGAAAATTCCTTACAGAGACAGGTCCTTCATGGACACTGTCAGGGAGCCGTAATGCGCATTTGTGAGGATTTCCTCTATAACTGGAGTCACCTGGGATTGGAAAGATTATGCCTTTGGGTTCTTATACAACTGGATTTGTCCTTGAGCAGATAATAATCTCTCTGAGCCACATTTCCTCACCATGTAAAATGGGGAGTAAAGATATTTTATGTTAAACACCAGACATATTGCTTGGCATGAAGCAGATACTGAAGGGTGGTGCCTATTATTTCATGACAAAAGCTTACCCAACTACAGCCGCTCAACATGACAAATTAAGTGGAATCAATGCACACTCTTCTGGCTTCTTAAGAGGACGTGAGTCGGTAAGTATTTAATTTTCACAATAAAACCAATTGCCAAAGCCACAACAGAAGGAATCTGCTTTCCCCAAACCTTTCAGATACATGCCTGGCTATGTTTCAGGCTCACTGCCCAGCAGGACTGGTGACAACTTATATTAAATACCTGGCACATTGCCTGACACAGAGCAGGTACTCCTACTTATATGCTCTTGGCTAGTATCATCATTATAACAAAAGTTTACCCCTACCCCGTCAAGTGCCAAATCATATCTACTTGTATGGAAAACTAGTAAAACGCATTGTATGCTTTCTTAGGAAGACTAAACTGAATATAATTTAAATCCTTCACTGAGGGGCCATTCACGCTATCATAAGGTGATTACTTAATGCATTGGTATGAAAACAGTGCTGTTCTCAGGGTTATAAGATGTATGAGCCAAATTGCCCCAAACTAGACAATATCATGCTGTCAGTTCTTTTTGATGACTAATATCTATTAATTTTATGGGCATTCTTTTTCATTTCTTCCCATCACCTTGTCAACTATCTCTTCTTGCTGGTGTCATTGTGACTGAATTTAGCAACAATCTACCCACTTGCTTTTCATTTGGTATGCAGTAAAACAAACAACAGAAACCAAGCTTAGTATACTGGTGTGAGAACAAGGAGTCTATAGGTATTAAGTGGGACCCTGTAAATACTGGCCAGCCAATATAAAAAGGGTCTTTGTGGTCATCTGCTCAGGTAATCTGTACTCAAGACAACAGAAGCAAAGTTTGTCAGAATTATGCACAAGCACAGAGCAGATAGATCCTGAGTAAGCATTTAGGAGTGCTTTATGTCTTGTACAACTCTTTTCATCTTGTGTAACTGTAACTCTGTACCCATTAAACTCTAACTCCCCATTCCTGGAAACCACCATTCTACTTTTTCTGTCTCTATGACTTTGAATACTTTAAGTGTCTGGTATAAGCAGAATCATAGAGTATTTGCCTTGCTTTACTGGCTTCTTTCACTTAACATAAGGTCCTCATAAGGTTCATCCCTGTTGGAGCATATGCCAGAATTTCCTTCCTTTTTAAGGCTGAATAATATTCCACTGTATGTCGATACATTTTGCTTGCCCATTCATCAATTGATGGACACTTGGGTAGCTTCCATGTTTTAGCTATTTTGAATAATACTGCTATATACATGAGCATACCAATATCTCTTTGCGACTTTGTTTTCAATCCTGTTGGGGATATACCCAGAAGTAGAAATGCTGGACCATATGCTAATTTTATTTTTAAGGTACTGTCCTACTGTTTTCCACAGTGGCTGTTCCTTTTTAGACTCAGGCTATGCATGTACAGCAGCTATACATTCGTTTACATTTACACTGTGCACCAAAAGTGTCTCCACGTTCTTGCCAATATTTGTTATTTTCTGGGGTTATTTATAGCAGCCATCCTAATAGGTGTTAGGTAGTATCTCATTGTACTTTTGATTTGCATTTCCCTAATGATTAGTGATGTTGTACACCTTTTCATGTGCTTTTTTGCCGTTTCTTTATCTTCTTTGGAGAAATGTCTATTCGAGTCCTTTGGCCATTATTGATGTTCGGTTTTTGTTGTTGACTTTTAGAAATTCACCATATATTCTAGATATTATTTCCCTCATCAGATATGTGATTTACAAGTATTTTCTCCCAATCAATTGATTTCCATTTCACTCTGTTGATAGCTTCTACTGATGACAATTTTTCTAAATTTTCATGGAGTCAGAGTTGTCCATTTTTTCTTTTATTGCCAGTGCCTTTTGTGTCATATCCAAGAAATAATGGCCAAATCCAAACTCTCAAAGCTTTTGTATTATATTTTCTTTTAAGTGATATATTGCTTAGGTCTTAGATTTAGTCTTGAACCATTTCAAGTTAATTTTTGTACACAGTGTTAATTATAGGCCTAGCTTTATTCTCTTGCATGTGGACATTCAGTTTCCCAGCACCATTTTTTTGGAATGACTGTCCTTTCCTCACTGAAGGGTCTTCAACTCCTTGTCCAAAATCATCTGACCATATTCATTCAAAGGTTTATTTCTGGGCTCTACTATTCTAAATCATTGCTCTATATGACTGTCCTTATGGCAGTAATACACTGTTCTGATCACTGTAGCTTTGTAGAGGGTTTTTAAAGTTATATTTTAAAGATTTTTTTGAGGTAAGCTTGGCATATAACATTAGATTATTTTCCAGTGAACTAGATGATGATTTTGATATTTGTATATATTGCAAAACTATCACTACAAAAAGTCTAGTTAACATTCACCATAATACATTGTTAAAATTTTTTTCCTTGTGGGGATGGTATACCTCAGTGGTAAAGTGCATGCTTAGCCTACATGAGGTCCTGGGTTCAAGCCTCAGTACCTCCATGAAAATAAATAAGTAAATAAATAAACCTAATTACCTCCCCCCAAAACAAAAACAAAAAAAAGCAAAAAATAAATTTAAAAAATAAAATGTTAAAAACATTTTTTTCCTTGGAATGAGAGCTTTAAAGACCTACTCTCTTAGCTACTTTCAAAAATATAATACAGTATTGTTAACATAGTCACCATGCTATATACTAATCTCCATGACTTCTTTGTTTAATCAATGAAAAATTTTACCTTTGACCCCCTTTACCAAATTTGCCAACCTTCCTCCCCCCACTTCTAGCAACCACCAATTTGTCCTCTGTATCTGTGAGCTATATGACTTATTTTGCTTCACATTTCCCTTAACATAATGCCCTCAAAATTTATCCATGTTGTCACAAATGGCAAGAGTTCGTTTTTCATGGCTGTATAATATTTCACTCTCTGTGTGTGTTTGTGTGTGTGTATCACATTTTCTTTATCCATTCATCTATCAGTAGACAATTAGGTTCCTTCCATGTTTTTTTCCACAGAGTAGTTCCTTGGCTATTATAAATAATTCTTCATTGAACAAAGAGGTGAATATATCTTGTCAAGTTAGTATTTTTGTTTTCTTTGGGTAAATACCCAGAAGTGAAATTGCTGAATCATATGGTAGTTCTAGTTTCAATTTTGGGGGGAACATCAATCTTGTTTTCCATAGTGACTGTACCAATTTAAATCCCCAATGTAATATATTCATTACAGTGCTCATGGGTTCCCTTTTCTCCATATCTTTTCAACACTTGTTAACTCTTGTCTTCTTGTAATAGGCATTCTAAATGGTGTGAGGTGATAACGGCGATAAGGTGGTTTTGATTTGCATTTCCCTGATTAGGGATATTGAGTACCTTTTCATATACTTGTTGGCCATCTGTATGTCTTCTTTGGAAAAATGTCTAGTCAGAATTCTCTGTCTGTTAAATCAAGCACATTTTTTTGCTACTGAATTGTATAAGTCTTTATATATTTTGGGTATTAACCCCTTATCAGATATATGATTTGCAATGATTTTCTTCTGTTCAGTAGGTTGCCTTTTCATTTTGTTGAGGTTTCTTTGCTCTCAAGAAACTTTTTAATTTGATGTGGACCCATTTGTTTATTTTTGCTTTTATTTCCCTTGTCTGAGGAGACACATCTAGAAAGATATTACTAAGACTGATGTCAAAGAGTTTACTGTGTATGCTTCCTTCTAGGAATTTTATGGTTTCAGGTGGGTATTCTCATCTTATTTCAGATCTTAGAGGAAAAGCTTTCAGTTTTTCATCATTAACTTTGATGCTGCTGTTGGCTTTCATATATAGGTTTTATTATGTTGAATTACTTTCCTCCTATTCCTAGTTTGTTGAGAGTTTTTTTATATCATGAAATTGTGTTGAATTTTGCCATATACATTTTCTATATGAAAGGTGATAGTCATGTGTTTTTTTTCCCCTTCTTTGTGTTATTGTGGTATAACCAATTGATCAATTTTTAAAATTGTGGTATAGTCAGTTCACTATGTTGTGTCAATGATCAGTTTTCATATTTTGAATCATCCTTGCATTCTAGGAATTAATCTCTTTTGGTCATGTTGTAGAATCCATTTAATATGCTGCTGAATTCTACTTCCTGGTATTTTGTTGAGGGTTTTTATATCCATGTTTATAAGGGATATTGGTTTGATAAGTTTTTTTCCCTTGCAGTACCTTTCTTTGGCTTTGGTATTAGGGTAATGTCCTTGTGTAATAGGACGTGGTCCTTTCTCTTCAAATTTTTGGAAAAATTTGAGAAGAATTGGTATTAATTTTCTTAAACATTTGGTAGTATTCACCAGTGATTAGGATTAAGATTAAGAGGTTTTCTTTGTTGGAAGTTTTTTGATTACTGGTTCAATCTCCTTACTAGTTATAGGTGTATTTGGATTGTCTATTTCTTCATTATTTAGTCTTGGTAGGTTTTGTGTTTCTAGGAGTTTGTCCATTTCATCTAGGTTATCCAATTTGTTGGTATACAATTTTTCATAGTACTTTTATTATTCTTTTTATTTTTATAGAATTGGTAGTAATGTCTTCGTTGTCATTTCTGACTTAGTAGTATCAGTCTTCTCTTTTTCTTAGTCTATCTAGCTAAAACATTGTAAACTCTGTTAATGTTTTTGAAGAAACAGTTGTGGATTCATTGATTTTCTCTACTGTTTTCTAATCTCTATTTCATTTACTCTGCTCTAATCTTTGTTATTTCCTTCCTTCTGACAGCTTTGGATTTAGTTTGTTCTTCTTTTTCTAGCTTCTTAAGTTGTAAAGTTAGGTTGTTGATTTGAGATCTTTCTTGACTTTTAATGTAAGCATTTAGGACTACAAATTTCCCTCTTAGCATTGCTTTCACACTATTCCATAAGTTTTGGTATGTTATATTTTCATTTTCATTCATCTCTAAGTATTTTCTCATTTCTTTCACAATATCCTTTTTGATTCATTGCTTGTTTCAAAGTGTGATTTCACTTCCACAAATTTGTAATTTTTTCTTCACATAATGGAATGTGCAAAGAGGGAAATCTTGTGCTGGTTACAGGCTTGATGGTGTTGAAGAGTTACTGCGGAGTCTGATCCTCACACAATTCCAGCCATACTCTTTCACACATACAATCTTGAAACACATGCCCACTCCTAAACCACTGGCAAGCACAAAATGACTGATGCACAGGGGCATCTATATGGCATCACTCTCAATCACACCTTAGGCATGCATACACCTGGATGATTATGACCTGCATCTTTGGAACCTGTACCCACTTTCAAAAATAAGCATGTCCCATAGCACCCAATTATGCAGCACCTCGACCATCCTCCATCATGCCCAACAGGCTTTGGGACCTTTTTGTCTGAGTTACTGCTCTAAGTCCACTGGGAAGTTCTGAGGTCCTCACTTGCTTTCCTCAGTGGACAGAGTGTAGAAAAAGATGTCTCTCATTATCCCCTAGATCACCTGGTCTGAGAATGCAGCACGTGATCCATAGCAGCCTATAAGGATGTTCCAGCACAGAGAGCACAGCAGCGGCGTCGGATGCAGGTGGAGGGCAGCAAGGACTGCAGTTAGGTGGTGCTCCAGGCAGAGCCGAAATTAGCCCCGGGTGCGCCATGAGTGACCTGAGCCACAGGTCTTGTCCCAGTCTTTAGTGTCTAGAAGCCTCAGTAATTGCTTTGACATGCCTGCCTCATGCCACATCTCTTACCCTTCCAGGTTGGTAGCCTCGGCTCAGGACACCTCTTTTCCAAGGTACCCTTACTCAAATTTTCTGCTTTTAACCACAGGAGTGGCACTGCCACAGAGAATAAAATCTGAGGACTGGGGAACTGGCTGTCTCAAACTTGCTCTCCTCATGGTAGACTGACAGTGGTGGGTACTACCCTGGAAGCGAAAAACTGGTTGGTAGCGCGCAGGTACACTTACTTAGGCACAAAGCCAGGAAAGATGAGAGGTGAAAAGGAAGAGCTCAGGGTGGTGGATTGCGGGCTCAGTGCATCCTGGATGCTGGAAGCAGATATCAGGGACTGAGACTCAGACCAGTGTTTTGAGGGTTCAGCCGTTAGGGTCCTGTGCCCTGGCCTAGGCTTTCTGTGCAGAGTCAAAGGCAGCATAGTGGATACTGGGCGTCATGGAGATTGGGCTTTGTCACTTCAGGCTGTTGTAGGTGAGTCTTTAATTCTCAAGTGCCAAATACTTTTGTGGAAATGACTTCCAAGACCTGAGGTTTCTAATATATGAACATTCTGAAATCATGTGTAAGGATGTGTATCCATGGATTGCATTTTCCTGATGAGAGAACCACAGCTTTCACCCGTGCAATGGTGACTGCAAAATGGTTAAGAAATGACTATTTTAGAAGCCAAATTTGTAACCACGTTACTTTGTGTGCTCAGAACTCTACCCTTGGCTGCCATGTGTGCCTTCAACGTTCAAAGCCTACATTCATTCTTCACTCAAATCTTTTCTGGCTCCAAACCATGGGCTGATGGAGTGGAGTAGGAATCCAGGTCTGCACCCAGAGGGTGCTAACTTACCCTCCAGCAACTTGAAGCTTTACTTTAAAAGTCAGTCTCTCCAGATAGGGAGGGATTGATTAATCTCTCAAGTACTCTGAATTTGTAAGAAGTCCCTGGTGCTGAGTTGGAGTTCAGGGTTTGGGAAAAAAAAAAAAAAAAAAAAAAAGGCCTTTTGGGGGCACTTAACCAATGTTTTTTGAATGGGTAGAAATTAATTTACTTTGGCAAATTCACCAGTCAATCTCACTGCTATTAAAAGGCTCCAATCCATTTTGCAGAAAAATTCAGACCTAGTTAGGCAGTGCGGCATTCTACTCGGATTCTGAAATTGTAAGCACTAATATTTCATCTAGACTCCTCACATTTTACTTGTCATATGTAGTTGGTTTCCTGATAGAAGATTCCAGGAATGAGACAGGGAAATAAGCAGTACCCCTAGGGTTCTTATTAAATTCCAGGGTTGCTTAGTATAAACTATAATATCATTCACTTCTGAGCTCATCCATGAAATCAAATTACCAAGTGAACTTGAGAAATTTAGACCTTTGCCTATGCAGATTGCTTAGATTTCTCTGAACTTCAGAAGAACCAGAGCATGATTGAAAAAATGTTGCCAAGCAAAGTACTGATTTAAAAATAGCCACTTGACTATTTGGCACTTGACTTTATGATCTTATTTTATAAATTTTAAATCTGAAAATCAGTGTCAGTTATAAATAATCTAGTATGGAAAAAATTCACAACATTCTGATAGACTAACTGCAATGCTTATTTTTCATTCTTTGAAATTAAATTTCTGTGCTTTTTGATTTAAATTCTTTTAAAAAGATGACTTACCAGGGTGTGCCAGAGACCCACATCAATTTGAAAATTCCTATGTGAATTTCCATAAAGTTAATCGGGCTGCACCTAAAGGCTTGCTCTTTTATTTTTTTTCAAATTTAAGTATAGTTGACTTACAATATTGCATTAGTTTTAGATGTATAGCATAGTGATTCAGGGTTTTTTGTTTATTTGTTTGATTATATTCCACTATATGTTATTATAAGGTATTGGGTGTAATTGCCTATGCTATTCAGTAAATCCTTGTTGCTTATCTATTTTATGTATAGTAGTTTATATCTGTTAATCCTGTACTCCTAATATTTCCCTCCTCATCTCTCTGTCTCTGCTCTTTGGTAACCATAAGTTATTTTTCTATGTCTGTGAGTCTGTTTCTATTTTATATATAAATTCATTTGTATGATTTTTTTAGATTTCATATATATATAGTATACGTCTTTCTCTGTCTAACTTATTCACTAAGCATAATAGTCTCTAAGTCCATCCATATTGCTTCAAATGGCAATATTTCATTCTTTTTTATGGCTGAGTAATATTTCATTATATATATATATATATATATATATATATCACATCTTCTTGTATATATATAGTCAATCTTCTGTTGATGGGCACTTGGGTTGTTTCTATGTCTTGGCTATTATAAATAGTTCTACTATGAACATTGGGGTACGTTTAAATTTATAAAAAATTTCTTTTTTCTTATAGTTAAAAAAATTGGAGTGTAGTTGATTTACAAAGTTGTATTAGTTTCAGCTCTACAGCAAAGTGATTCAGTTATACATATATATTGTTTCTCAGATTCTTTTCCATAATAGGTTATTACAGATATTGAATATAGTTCCCTGTGCTATATAGTAGGTCTTTGCTGTTTATGTATTTTATATAGTAGTTTGTATATATTAATCCCAAATTTGCAATTTATTCCTACCCCCTGCCCCTTTCCCCTTTGGTAACCATTGATTGTTTTCTATGTCTGTGAGTCTGTTTCTGTTTTATAAATAAGTTCATTTGTCCCATTTTTAAAGATTCCACATATAAGTGATATCATATGACATCTGTCTTTATCTGGCTGACTTAACTTCACTTAATAGATAATCTCTAGGTCCATTCATGTTGCTGCAAATGGCATTATTTCATTCTTTTTTATGGCTGAGTAGTATCCCATTGTATATACATACCATATCTTCTTTACCCATTCATCTGTTGATGGACGTTTAGGTTGCTTCCATGTCTCGGCTATTGTAAATAGTGCTGCTATGAACATTGGGGTGCCTGTATCCTTCTGAGTTAAGAGTTTTCTCCAGAATATGCCCAGGATTGGGATTGCTGGATCAAGTGGTAAGTCTATTTTTAGTTTTTATAAGGCATCTCCATACAGTTTTCCCTAATGGCTGCACCAAACTACATTCCCACCAGCAGTGTACGTGGGTTCCTTTTCTCCGCACCCTCTCCAGTAATTATTACTTGTAGACTTTTTGATGATAGCCATCCTGACTGGCATGAGGTAATTCTTCATTGTGGCTTTGATTGGCATTTCTCTAATAATTAGTGATGTTGAGCATTTTTTTCATTTGCCTGTTTGCTCTCTGTATGTCTTCTTTGGAAATAAGTCTATTTAGGTCTTCTGCCAATTGTTTGATTGGGTTGTCTGTTTTTTTGGTCGTATGAGCCCTTTGTATATTTTGGATATTAACCTGTTGTCAGTCACGTTGTTGTAAATATTTTCTGCCATTCCATAGGCTGTCTTTCCCTTCAGCTGATGGTTTCTGTTGCTATGCAAAAGCTTTTAAGTTTGATTAAGTCCCATTTTTTAATTTTTGCTTTTATTTCTTTTACCTTGGGAGATGGATCTAAGAAAATATTGCTATGATTTATGTCAAAGTATACTTTGCCAACGTTCTCTTTTAGGTTACTCTTTTAATTCTATATAATTTGTGTATGATATAGAGTCAAGAACAACCACAAAATTCCCAGCAGTGGCAACCTCAGCAGCAGTAGCAACAACAACTCAAATGCATTCTCTTCATTCTGGGGAAAATTTGGAGCTGTCACATTAACTGGAGAATTGATTGTACAGGGTTCCATATATAAGGACTTTAGAAGTCATAATAACAAATAAAATGCTGAACAGACTAAAAAAATCAACAACTCTTCTAGGAGCACTATGAAGAGAGGACTTAAAAGACAATTTCTTCCCCCAAGACTGGGGAGACAGGCAGGTGAGCAGAGGAAATAATGGCTTACCAGAACAGACACTCACAAGGGCAACCTCACCTGGAACCAGTGCCAGAGTAGGAAAATCTGAATTGTAACTGATCAATTGCTGGAGGCTCAGTGTGGACAATTTCTGAAAGTTAAAAACCCACCTTCCTGCCCTACAGTTGTCTGAGACTTACCACCATGAGCTCAACCAAGTTCTCACAGTAAATATGGGAGAAAACTCCCCTTGTGCTTCCGGCAGGGGAAAGAGAAAAGGAACCATTTTGAAATGCACCAGAGCATTCTCTTTTTCTTAATAAGGGCTGCCCTTAATAACTCAGCAGAAACTAGTTAAACAGAGCCTAATTTTGCTGGTATAGTATCGATAAGAGCCTAAGTGACCAAGGGGAAGGGAAATTCTCAACTAAACTGCATTCCAGCCTTCTAAGTGGGAGAAGGGAAACACCGAACTCCAAGTAACCCCAGTACTCCAAGTAACTCACCTCTCCCACCAAATCGGGGAGGGAAAAAAACACTGAGATAACACCTGTGAAGTTCACAGTCTGGAGGAATAGGCTCACTAAAAGACCGAGACCTAATTATAGGACTATGGGAATCCTCCCCTGCCCCACACCTCACCACCACATTACTAAAGGCCTGTTTACAGCAGTTCCTTTGACCTGGTATAACATGTCCAGCTGTCAAAAAATTTTAAAGTGCACTAAAAGGCAAAAAAGACAATATGAACAGGCAGCAAGTATCAGATAAATTTATTTTTCTTGTACTTAGTTGATCTAACAGAGAAAAATTTATTCAAAATAATAATAGCAATGGTGTATTTAACAATGTATATTTCTATATATCATATATTTATATCTATCTATATGATTAGGTATGATATATGTCTAGAATGCTGCTAAACATGAGGGGAGGGTTTGTAAATAGATAGGAGGAAGAGGGGGACAGGTACCTTGCCCTTGGTATCCCTGACACTAAAAGATGTAACAGTTCCCTCTGAGAGAGAGAGAGAGAGCTTGCTGCCTGGACTAGCAGCACCGTATTTTTCTCTTTGTCATAAAAATGGGTCTACAACTGATTCCTGGTCCTTGTCTGGATGCCATGCTTTCTGCAAGTTGTCAACAGAAGCTTTGTGGCTGCTTGGTGAGTTCACCTGCAGCCTAAAGCATGTATCTAATTGGGCCTAAAAAGAAAGAAGAAATAAGACCAACCTTCTGAGAATGATTATAGTCTCTTAGGGAGATAAGACTTAACACAAATGAAATAATTAGAAACAATAAAAGATAGGGATTAAGTATTAGTTCCCTATTGCTGCAATAGCAAATTATCACTAGTTTACTGGCATAAAACAAAGAAAATTTGTTAACTTACACTGCTGTGGCTAGAGTCTGACATCCAACATGGGTCACACCGTGCAAAAAATCTTGGCAGGCTTGTGTCCTTTCTGGAGGTTCTAGGGGAGATTCCATTTCCTTTTCATTTCCTTTCCATTTCCTGGTTCTTTGCCCACCCATGTTCCTTGGCCTGTGCCTCCCTTCCTCCATCTTCAGAACCAGTAATGGCAAGTTGAGCCCTTCTCACAGCACTTCACTCTGACCTCCTCTTCTGTTTCCTTCTTCCACTTGGGAAGACCCTTGTGATTTTAGTGGGCTCACCTGGATAATCCAGGCTAATCTCTCCATCTCAAGGTCCTCAATTTAATTACACCTTCAAAGTCTCTTTTGCCATGTAAAGTAACAAATTTGCATTTCCAAGGATTAGGATGTGGACACCATGGGTGGGAGTTGGGCTCCTTGTTTTACCTACCATATTAAGTAAATGCTGGGCTGATTTGCAAAGGCAGTAAGAGGACAGTAAGGGCTGAAACACGGAAGAGGCTGCCGTGGGCTGGAGCAGTGAGGACTTTTCCCAGAGCCGGTGGGCGAAAGCCAGAAAGTGGCTAAATACAGGGGGAATTACAGAGTCCCTGAAAAGGGAGTGCATCTACTGGGGCGTCAGGGCAGAGGGTGAGGACACAGCTCTTTATATCAGGTGCCATCCTCTGTGCTGCTTCTGCTGGGAATGGAGCCCCCTGAATATGACCTGTATGGCTGGCTGCATTCACTCCCCAGGCAGTTGTGTCTAGGAATATGCAATCACGTATCAGGTGTTCCTCCTCTAGCAACTTCCAATTTATTTGAACCCTTCAATAGTCCTGTTTATAGGTGCTACAGAGAAAGGGGAGCTATTGAGCAAACTGGTGTCACATTTGGTGAAACTCCATTAGAGGTGGGAAACAGACCGCTTAGTATCATATAACTCCAGGCCTTGACAGGTTATTATAATGCAATTGTATCCTAAAGTTGGTGCTTGGACTTTGAGCCCCATACCTTAGATACCTCTACTAGACTCCTTTGACAATAAACAAGAAGGTTGTAATTAAGTGAGGATTGGATTAAGATCCACCTGAAAACACCCACTTTATTTTTTTAACCTGTATCCAGTATTTAATGATGCACGCAGGTTGGGCAGGCAATAGGGAATTGTTAAAACATGGAAGGCACATGTGACCAAGATTTTCCACCACCCGAGCTTGGAGAAGCTTTCTAATGAGCCCCTGCTCCCAAGAATCAACGTGATAATTTTCCAGGTGTCAGGCTTGTGGCGCTCTGATGTACAATTCCCTGATCCCTCAGTGGGACACACCAACTGCCATTAGAGTCTAGAACAAGGACACAACGTCAATGGGTTTGAGACTCGACAAGGAATGAGAAAGGCATTTATGGCAGAAGGAAGGGGTGGGATATTGTGTCTGAGGGATTTTCCTGGCCTTTCATTCTTGGAAAATGAGAGGGCCTAGCTGACTTTCTTGCAGCACTGATTAGTCTTGCCCAGGGGAGCTGCTTTTCCCAACTCTTCAGGCTCCGTCTTGCTATGGGCACCAGCAGAGGTTTCTTCCAAGGTCAAAAGGTTATTTTTAGGGTAACTTAAGCTTCCAGGGAAAGAACTGAGTGTGGTCGAGGAGGGCCAGGCTGGTGACTCTGAGAGGTGGACAGACTCAACTGGTCAAATCAGGAATTACTCTGGATGTGTTCCTCTTAGGTGATTAAAATTCTCCCTGTGTTTGGACTCATCAGATCCAGAATGTCCCTCCTGTCCCAGGCTGAGAACAGTGTTCCATGGAGAAGAGGGATAGAAACAGGACCCTTCCCATGGAGAGTTCTTTACATGGACCACTCCTTTATGGAAACTGTCAGGGAACCAAAAGGTGCATATAAAGGGGGTTTCCTCTATAACTAGAGTCACCCAGGATTGGGAAGAGTAAGGCTGTGGGGGTCTTAGGCAATGGGACTTGAGTTGGCTCTACCATTCAGTTTTTGTCCTTTGGCAGATAGTAATCTTCCTCAGCCATAGTTTCTCAACATGTAAAATAGGGATAAGAGTAACTACCTGGGAGGAGTAAAGTTAATTTATCTTAAAGACTGGACACTTTGCTTGGCACGAAACAGACACTTAAAAGTGGTAGCTATTATTGTTACAAACAAGGCTTATCTATTTAAGTGCCAAATTATACCAGGTTAATATGGTAAATTAAGTACAATCATTACACAGTCCTTTGCTTTCTAAAGAAGAAGGCAATCTATGCTTTTAATCCTCAAAATAAAACCTATTGCCAAGTCCACTACAGAATACAGCTGATTTCCCCAAACCTGTCACCTTGGTGCCTGGTCATGTTACTGCCCAGCAGGTTAATGACCATTTATGTTAAATACCTGGAACATTGCTTGGCATGAAGCAGGCTCTGGAGTGGTGGCTATTATTGTGATTATAACAAAAGCACACCCCTATTTCTTCAAGTGCCAAATTGTATCAACTTGTATGGAAAATTAGAGAAAATGCAATGTATGCTCCTCTTCCTTCTTAAAAGAACATAATGAATATAATTTTAATTCTTTCTTGATTTCATTGACACCATGTTAAGAACAACACTTACTGTGCTGGACACTAATACTGTCCAATCTCAGGCGCTATAAGACATATAAGGCCAACATCCCTAAACTAGACGATAGCACATTATTTTTCTCTTTGAGTTTTAAAATGAACATGATTTTATGATTATTTTATTTCATTTGTTGTCATCAGGTTGTCAGCTCTCACTTCTTGCTGCTGACAGTGTAACTGTTTTTAAAACAGTCCACCCACTCCCATTTTCATTTGATGTGCAGTAAAATAAACAACAAAACAAAAGCAAAACAACAAGGTGGGGAGGGTATAGCTCAGTGGTAGAGTGTGTGCTTAGCATGCATGGGGTCCTGGGTTCAATCCCCAGTACCTCCATTAAAATACATGAATAAATAAACCTAACTACCCCTCCTCCCCCAAAAAGAACAAAAAAATCCAACAACAAAAATGAACCTTAGTGGAATTGAATGGGAATAACAAGCCTATTACAGACATTGAATGCAAACCTGTAAATGTAAGAATATATTAATATATTTATCATTTATATTTATGTTATATAATGTATATTTTATAAATTAATTGATATATATTCATCAAGAACTATACAAAAATCTCTTTGGACATTTATTCCATTAATCTGTACTCAAGCAGACAGAAACAAACTTATGGGTAAACACAGAGTAAGCAGATACCAAGTGAGCATTTATGAGTAATGGTCAGGAGCTTCATGGTCTTTTATAACAACAGCTTCAACTAACTTGTGCTCAGGGGAAAACAGAAAACAGCTAAACAAGTTAGAGCTGTGTGTGAATGAAGAGCCTACAGACATTGAGTGAGAACATGGAAATGGTCAGGATAGAAATAATGAACCGTTGTGAGGCCTGTTTCAGTTACCAGAGGCTGTTTTCTTGGTTTCTTCTTCGCAGCTTTCTCTGGTTTAAGGGAAGTCATCAGTCGAGGGACTCCTGATGAGTCAGTGTTTTGTAGTTGCTTTCAGGAGGCACAGTCATAGTGAAGACAAGACAAAATCCATGTTGTGGGAAGGGCTCAGCGATCCAGGCTACAATCTTGGGAGAAGTGTGTCCCTGGATAATAGGGCTCTAAGTGCATGAGTAGAAACTGTGTTTCATTTCCAGGCAAATATGTAATTGGTTCATGGCACTGATGCAAGATCAGTTAGCTTTCAAGTGTCCAGATCAAAGTCATCCTTTGGCATCAAAGACCCACAGGATCTTACAGGTCCTTTGGAAACCCTTCAGCCCTGGGTCAGCTGTCCACAGCACATCTTCATCCCATAGTCAAATAGGCTTAAGTAATCAATGCCTAACTTGTCTTCAGCACCAGTAAGTGCCATCCACAGCAAACCTCCAGTTAAAAAGAGAATGTGAGGAGTGGGCTCCCTCAGGAGACCAAGGGCTGAGCAGAGACCATAGTTTAGAGAAGGGCTGGTTTCTCCTTTTCCGGCTTTGCCTTGTGGTCAACCTGGGATGACTTGTTCCTTTTACCTTTGTCTCAGAAGTTTAGGAATTTTCATTGGCCAAAATGCTGCTAAGAAGTCCTTTCTGTTCTCTTTCTAGGAAGATAAAGATGCTAGGTTTCTGCAGGTGATGAGGTAGGATAAGGGGGAGTTGTTGAGAAAGTTTATTCCTACCTCTGCTTGATATAATTACAACCCAGATTATATAATTATCTGTCTCTTTCACATCAGACTGTAAGCACCATTACAGCAGGAATGACAGCTGCCTTGTTCGTCCTTGTTTTAGTACTTAGAGTATAGTATATGCTCAAAAAAACTTTTGCATGAATGAATGAATTTCTACAAAGTTTAAAGAATATAAGGAGACCAACGTGAAAATTCTCAACACGATTTTGAAGAACACTGCTTAGGGCACTATAGGATTGGGGAATACAGGAACTAAAAGCCTTCTAGATATTTCTAGGTGGTTCTGAAAAATGCCAAATAATAACAGATCAGTTTTGGGAGAAATAATCCTTTTGGTAAGTCATTGGAGTATCCATTCAGGTTTTAAAGTTGTAGAAACATTGAAAGAAAGAAAACTGATCTGGGAGGCAGTCATTTCTGTACTAAAAATATCAGCCAAATTCTCCTGGTCCTGTTCAGTGGCAATTCATATTAACATTCTAAGGAAATATAAATATTAAAATATCAAGTACTTCACAGGACCAAGAGTCTTATTCCACTTTTTTTAGTCTCTTTTTTAAAATTTATTTTTTCATATTTTTTATTTTGAGGGAATGTAAATAGGTTTACTTTTTATTTATTATTATTACTCTTGTTCTTATTGAAGTATAGTCAGTTACAGTGTGTCAATTTCTGGTGTACAGTATAATGTTTCAGTCATACATATATATATATACATATATTCATTTTCATATTATTTTTCATTATAGGTTACTACAAGATATTGAATATAGTTCCCTGTGCTATACAGAAGAAAGTTGTTTATCTATTTTGTATATAGTAGTTAATATTTACAAATCTCAAACTCCCAGTTTATCCCTTCCCACCCCTTTTCCCCTATAAATCATAAGTTTGTTTACTTTCTCTGTGAGCCAGTTTCTGTTTTGTAGATGAGTTCATTAGTGTCTTCTTTTTTCTTTGTTTAGATCCCACATATAAGTGATATCATATGGTGTTTTTCATTCTCTTTCTGGCTTACTTCACTTAGAATCATGATCTCCAAGTCCATCCATGCTGATGCAGATGACATTATTTTGTAATTTTTTATGGCCAAGTAGTATTCCATTGTAGAAATATACCATAGCTTCTTTATCCAGTTGTCTGCTGATGAACATGTAGGTTGTTTCCACGTCTTGGCTATTGTAAATAGTGCTGCTATGAACATTGGGGTGCAAGTATCTTTTTGAATTAGAGTTCCCTCTGGATATATGCATAGGAGTTGGATTGTTGGATCCTGTGGTATGTCTATTTTTAGCTTTTTGAGGAATCCCCCAAACTGTTTTCCATAATGGCTGCACCAAACTACATTCCCACCAACAGTGTAGGAGGGTTCCCTTTTCTTAACACCGTCTCCAGCATTTATCGTTTTTGGATTTTTGAATGATGGCCATTCTAACTAGTGTGAGGAAATACCTCAGTGTAGTTTTGATTTGCATTTCTCTGATAATTAGTGACATTGAGCATTTTTTTCCTGTGCTTATTGGCCATTTCTATGTCTTCACTGGAGAATTGCTTGTTTAGGCCTTCTGCCCATTGCTGGATTGGGTTAGGTTTTTTTTTTAATGGAGGTACTGGGGATTGAACTCACAAACTCATGCATGCTAAGCATACACTCTATCACAGAGCTGTACCCTCCCCCCATTTTTTTAGTGTTCCTTTATTTTTTTTTAACACCTTTATTGTGGTACCCATTTTTAAATTTTTAATGAAAACATGGAAGTAGAACCGCATCTGATTCAGCACAAAGGGCATTACAATAACATAATATGCTAATTTCAAAAGAATGAATCAGGATCTTGCCTTCTACTAATGAACAGACATTACTTATTAGGTATTGTCCCCCAAAAAAGAAAGCAAGGGGAAAAAAATCTGATGAGAAAAGTGATATCAAAACTTTAAAAATATTCTAAAAATTAAGTTTATAAAAATTTTCTAAATTTTGTCCTAATGCTGAAATTACCAAGAGGTCTGAAGACTAGTAAGAGCATCATCTTCATATTGATAAAGACATATTCCAAGGCCCCACTCTATGCCAGATGAATCTGAACCTCCAGTAGTCAGGTCTGAGCTTTCAGTAGTTTCTAAGCTCCCTAGGTGATTCTGAAGTATAAACAGTTTAGAGTGTCAAACTCTAAAATGTTATAGTCTTCACAATCTTTCTTTTCCTTCATCTAACTAGTCAAGTTCAGGTTCCTCTAGGAAGTTTCATTTGATTTCTTTTTCTACTAGCAAAATTTCTGTTTTTCCTTTTATTTACTAATCCCTTATCTTAATGTGACATTTAATCAGAGTGTGTTAATCTGGTAAAAACATGAAATTGCATTGGGAAAAGCCGAGAGAAGAAGCAACAAAATATTTTACTTCTCTCCACATTGGATTTTTAGATCTTGCTTTGCTAGTGCTCAGACATAACAACAGACATACTAATATTCAAATACATATCTATATGTAACCCACATCCCTGGTATGAAAGATCCTAGGATACAATTTTTTGAAGGGTATCAAAGCTTACTTAGATTGAAGCTTGACAGGATTTTACTATGTATAACCCTGCATGAAGTTCTTGACCCAAAGCTTTAGATAGATTTTAATTAAGAGTAAGAACCTAGGCTTAGAACAGAGATCTAGGTTCAAATCCCAGGTGCAACACTAGTGTAATTTTTTTTAATTGCTACATTTTTGTTTACATTTAATTGTGATTTAGAAAGGTTGTTTCACTTTTCCACATCTAGATTTCATCATTAAGTGAGGTACACTGTCTCATATGGAATAATAATAGCTGATAATTGTTAGTGCTATTCTGAATGAAAGGTGAATAGAAAAACAATTTTTTCTTGTCCATTCAAAAATATTGGTGATCATGCAACTGCCACAGCTTCTAATTATAATAGAGTGTAGATTGAGTATTACATTTCCAGAAAGAAGACAAACTGATGGTTCTAGTAAGATACTTTTTCAGAATCAAATCAAAGGAACAACAACACAACTTAGACATCCTTCTTTCAAAAGTCAGCAATACCATTTTATTATGAACTATCTATCTGGAGTTGAAAAAGGTGTCTTAAGACTGTGGCAGATTGTATTTTCCAATATTGGATGAGATATTTCCCATCCTACATATTTTTTTTTTTTAAAACCTTGCCATATTCCCATTAAGCATTAGGTGGCCAGGTTGTAGGTAGGTGGTGTGAAAAGTTAGCATAGAGAATGAAATTAGCTTCATATTTTCTGTAACTCAGATGGAAATACCACAGATAATTAAGAATGTAATATTATTAAACTATGCATCTCAGTATAGATTTGGTGTTTTCATATTACTTTACTGTGTACTGTACTGTGTTTCATGATAGGAAAGTTTTAATTTGAAAATGTGACTAAATCTTTCTGAAGAAATTTTTATGAAAAATATAAACAAAAAGGATTTCATACCAATAATAATCCCAAATATTAATCAACAAAATATAATGAAAAAAAGGCACAGTCATCAATGAGCTCTTATGAAATCCTCAGAGATTAAAATTCTAGTGCATGGAATCCTCTTGCTTTGTCCTCTGAATTCCCAGAGCCCATAGTCATTTGGTCATGAAGTCTGTGTTGATGTCCACGGTGCTACATATATTGCCTGATGCTAAAGACAGAGAGGAGAGGGATATTCTGTCCTTGCCGTGAGATTTGATTCATGTCATCAGTATAGTTTAAATATCACATCATATAATGGCTCATTGTATATGCGTTAAAGAAGGGCCCAGATCTTATTCATATTTGTTCACTGTGTCAAGCACAGTAATCAATTTTAATTGTAGCAAAAAGTTTAAATGGTAATTTTTTTTCTCCAAAATATGATCAGAGGAATAGAAAATGAGATTAGATAAAAAGATTCAGAATTGATGTACTAAACAAAGGCACCAACATTTCCTGATTGACTACCAAGTGTCAAACATTATTTCAGGAAATTTGTATGTGTTCCTTTATTTAATCCTCCCCTCAATTCTGTAAGGCAGGAAGGAAACTAAACTCACTAAGTCTTACAGAAGTTAATGCCTTACACCCTTCTGATCCACCCTCCCCACTGCAGCCAGGAAGCCAGGTCTGGTCACTCACTGGCTTAGCAGCCTTCCATGAGTCTCCACTGCCCTTGGAATAATACCTAAAAACCCTCAAATGACTAGTAAGCTATGGGACCTGGCATTTCCCCAAGTCTCCAGCTTCATTTCTTGCCTCTCTTTCTTCTCCTCCTTTCTCTCTAGGTATCAGGCATTGCCTTCAGTTCCTTGAGCACACACCATACCCTTTTTCATATCCTGCCTTCCCTCAGGCTGTTCTCAAATCCAGAGTGCTTTTCCTTAACTGTTGGATGAACGACTGAGCAACTGAGTGACCGAATAAGGGTCCTAAAGGGAGTCAGGATAGGATCCTGTTCAGGTGAAAGGTTAGGGGTAGTATGGGCATTAGGGAATTCATCACAAAACTATGATAATACATGAGTTCTTGTTGATCACAAGATGTAGCACATCTGGCACCCAGACCTTGGTTTCTTCTTTATACTAGTTCCTGCTCTCCCTTCAAGCCTCAGCATTAGTGCCACATTCTCTAGAAGCTTCTCTACTCCCAAAGTTGTGAAAACCCCTGGTGTGTGCCATGGAGCCAGCTATATGCACTTACCTCCCATAATGCTCATCATACTTTGATGAGACACACTTTTATGTCTTTCTTGTATACTTCTCTATCCCCAGGACATAGCATTGTAAACACTACTGGTGGTTATTCTCTCTCTATATATTTATTGATTTAAATTACACACAACTACTCTAGAATATATAGTTGATTTGTCTTTCTCATTGGTTTGGTGTTTCATTTGTTTGAGTCGTTGGAGATTTTATAAATCCCCTACCTTCTCTTCCAGAGTGAGTACAACTGGTCAGGGATTGGGGCTACTCTCAAGTATAAAATGATATTATCTGATTAAACAATAGAATTAGAATCACAACTCTTCTGAGTCTCTAACTGTCCCCCTGGGCACATGCTCTGGGGAGCACATGTGTTTGTTTTCCTTTCCTTTACCTTGTTCCTCATCCCTCCTCTCTTTGCTGACTAATTCCTATCCGTTTCCTACATGTCAGCAGGGCTATCACTTCAGACACTGTGCACCTAGGCCATCTAAATGGAAACAGTATTCCCGGTGTCAAGTAGAAGGAGACCTGACAAATGGTAGGAGCTCAATAAATATTGTTGAATAAAAGAGTGAATGAGTAAATGAAGGTGTGTTGGAGAGATTCGGGGCAGGATATTGTTCAGGGGAAAGATGAGGATAAAGAGATGAGGAAATCAGTCACAAAGCAGTGCTGCGTTCTTTGACGTTTAAACTTGTCAAAAGATGCAGCACATCCAGCACCCTCATCTTGGTCTCTAAATACCATTCAAGTCACACAAGGTTTGACTGCAATGTCCTTTTAGGGGAGGGTAGTGAGAGGTTCAGGGAAGCTTGCTTGATTTGGGGTCTATGAAATCTTGGCCCTCTAGCTATGCATAAAATGTTAACCTTGCCTCCCTAGTGATTTTGATTTTATGGGAGGATTTCACAGCCTTAAATTCACTTCACCCTCTCCTCCAAGAGGAAGGATGGGGAGAGAAGGTGTTTAGGTTCATGGAGACTAGAGTGAGCTTCTCCCAGACCTTGTGTTAAAATAAGTAATCTCACATATAATGTTTGGGATTAGGATCTGTAGGGACCAAATTGTGGACTCTAAACGGATCTGATCTTAAAGAAGACTATGACATCATTAATTAAAACACTAATGAAAGACTCACACAGAGGTGGCAGGCAACCAAGTGAAGAAAAAGGGTAGCCAAACTGAATTAGTCAGCATGTTTGCAGCAGGAACCAGGGGGATGTAGGTGCAAGCTGTGACTCATAAACCCAGATAATAAGATCTTCTCTTTGGTAAAGATCAATGACTCAGGCTGTTATATCTTCTTTGTTCTGATTCTGTTCTCTCTAACAAGTAAGTAAGGCCCAAAGAAAGAAAATTGATTACCTATGTACTTAGCACTGTTCTAGATACTTTAAATGCTTTATTTAATTCTCTCAAAACATGATGAAGTAGACATTATTGTCCCCAGGTTACTTGTGGGAATCAGAGACCAATAGAGACTTAAGGTATATACTTGGTTACAAAGTAAGAGGCAGAGCTGGGATTCAAACCCAGGTGTATCTGATGCTCTGAGCCAATCACTTTTTAGACTAAGACGGTAGGTACAGATGAAATGCCCCTCTGCCCCTCTGTGCTGTTCAGTCTCCCAACCTGATGGGGACCCTGGAAATAACTGGCTTACTGCTCTCTGGGATTGTGTTTTGGAGCACTCATTACTTAAAGGCAGACACCCCACTTGCCTTTTGAACACAACAAGCTCTACAGTGAATCTATAGGAGGGTGACTCCCTGACATCCATTTCCCCTTCTCTTGGTAATTTCCTTGTTTTTTGTTGGGTGTTCATGCCAATCCTGCCCATCCAACCACTTGGCTGAAGCTGAGTCCACCCATGGTCCCAGGAGATGGACCTCTGTTTCAGACTAGTGTGACCCTATTCTTTGGCTGCAGATTTTAGTGATAGGATGGAAATATAGGCAGAATTAGGTGAAGGAGAACAGCATTCCTTTGCTGGGAGCCTCTGAGAAATAAGCTTCTTTGCTTTTGGGGAGAAGGGTGATACGGGCTCAGAGATTTCTTTCTTCTTTTCTGGGAATGGAATGAGGAATCATGTGGCACAGGGGCATAAATAAGGAAGGAGGCTGTCACCATGCACTTTGTCCCAGTGTAGTGGAGTCAGCCTTTGGAGTAAGTGCCTTGTGCTTCAGACAGGTCAGAGTAAACCAAGCCTTTGGTGTTTCCACCTTCCTCATGAGCTAGTAAATCTTTTTACTATTTAATCCAGTTTGAGTTGGATTTTCTTTTACTTATAACTGAAATCATCTTCACTGACAACTTCCAAAGTAACTTTTATGAACATTAGCCATTGAGTAGGGTAATCATATAATTTTTTGTTCAAACCAGGACCACTTTGATAGAGTACGGGAGAGCTAGTAATTATTACCTGCTGGCAACAGGTGGCAACTGGGACCATCCTGGACAAACTGGGATGTGTGATCCCTCTACCACTGAGGCATATGCTAGCTGCAATTCTGTCAGTGAATAATCTGTGAAATTTTGGATGATTATTCTGATCTCTGGGTATCAGTTTTCTATATGAAAATGAAATATTAACATCATATGTATCTAGGTAGTTTCTCTATAGTCTGCTATTCTGAGCTCCCTCCTGCTGGGAGTCCAAAGGTAGAAATGTTTCTCTAAGCAGAGATCGTCATCATCACCGTCAATTTATTAGTCAACTATTACTACAATAATGCTGCATAACAAACAACCACAATGTTCACAGTGACTTATAACATTGAGCTTTTTTGCTGATGACTCTGCAGAGATGCTGTGGTTTGCTGATCTCTGCAAATTAAATTAAATAAGTCTTAAAGAGAATGTGACTTTATTTGGAAATAGGGTCCTTAGAGAGGTAATTGAGTTATGCTGAGGACATTAGGGTGGACACTAGCCCAATATGACTGGTGTCCTTATAGAAAGCAGAAATTTGGACACAGACAGAAGGGCATAGAGGGTACACGATGGAAAGAGACACAGAGAGAACCATGAGAAGCCAGGTGAAGGTGGAGGATTGGAATGATGCATCTATAAGCCAAAGACCACCAGAGATGCCAGCAAACCAGCAGAGGCCAGGAAGAGGCAAGGAAGGATTCCCCTACAGGTTTCAGAGGGAGCAGGGTGCTGCTGACACATTGATGCCTGAGTTTTTAGCCTCCACATCTAGGAGACCATAAAGATCTGTTGCTGTAAGTCACCCATTTAGTGGTCCTTTTGTACAGCAGCCCTAGGGATCAAATACAGGATTAAAAAGTTGCTCTCAGAATTCTGGGTTGCCCACTCCTGAATTAAACACATTCTCTTTCCTTTGATGCTTGTATTTAATTAAGGTTTTGTTTTAAAAACAGGGTTTCATGGGTGAAGTGAACATGACAACAGGTATAGAGCTTTGAGAGTGGATCAGTTTGACACTTCCAATTGCAAATAAGCAACTTCGAGGTCAAATGTCCTAAATAACCAAAAGTTTTATGACTCCTAAAATTATAAGTCTAGAGAAGACGTGAGGCTCCAGTGCAGTTTGACAGAGACATTGAATCAAGGCTCTGACTCCATTTCTCTGCATTTGTGGAGCGTTCTCATGTAAGGGTTTGGTCTCGGGCTGGCTCCTGTTAAGGTGGCAAAATGGCTGCATGGTTCCAGCTTCACCTCATAGCGCACTATGCAGAGAAGGGAGGAGCAACTTTGACCAGGTATCCCCAGCCAAGGCCTTGAGGTTCTCACTGATCGGACCACCCCTGAGCCTGCACTGATCACTTGGCCTGTATTCTGCATCAACTGTGACAGGAGGGAAGAATTTACCCTGATTGGCTTTGCCCACTCTTTCCATTAGCCTTGGCTCTGTGGCAAAATACTCCAGAATTTAGTGTCTCAAAACCACGCAATTTATTATTTCATGATTCTGTGGGTCAGGAATTTGGGCAGAGCTCAGCTGGGATGGCTCACTCTCTTCTGTGTGGTGTTGCCTGGGCTCATGCTTACATTTAGGGTCACTTGGCAAGTCAGCTCAGGGCCATCTGGTCCTGTCTGGTGTCAGTTCTACAACTGCCGATTGTCTGGGCTGCCTCAGTTCTCTTCTGTGTGTCCTCTCCACCCAGCCAGCTGGGGCATGTTCTCATGCACATAATTTCTTTTACCTTATATTGGTCAAAGCAAGTCCCTACATCTTGATGGAAAGATCTGTAAGAATTTGTAACGGTTTAAAATCTATTATACCCACCCTTACAGCTGGCGGAGGGAGAACCAATTTCAACCAAACCACATAGGTCTGTTGAACAGAATGGGTATTATGGAGAAAACTGGCCAGAAGCTGGAGAGGAGGCTAAAGGTAGACTGAAATTAATTTTAAGGGGCTCTGCATGCCTTGCTAAGTGGACTTTATCTATTAGGCTGGTGGTTCTCTCCCTGTTTTTGTGACAACATAATTAATCATTCTGCTGCATTCTCATTAGGAAACATAATTTAAAAGTGAGTCACCATAACTGTTTTTCTCAACTAGAAGACTAGGCATGAGTAATGTTCCTAGGTGTGTTGCATGCTCTTTCCTCTTGGGGAGTAGGGCTGGCTTGGTTGTAACTCACAGTTCCAGGCACTGGGGAGCCTCTGATGTCTTGTTCCTAAGTCACAGTAGGTTTCTACTCTGAGATTCAATTTTAAGATGCTCCTGCAACAGCTCTGAGTTATACTCTTCATTTTCCCCAGTGTTCACATATGTTGCTAATTTTGGATTTTCCTGTTTCCAGCAGCACAGGATTTCCATAAGCAACATTTCTTCCTGCTAGCCAAGACCTTGGAGCCCAGTCACTCCTGGGTGCTTATACACCATTCTCATTGCCATGACTTTTTTCCTGCTTTCTGGCCTTGACCAGGACAGCCCTAGTCTATCCAAATTGTTTGATCATTAACCAGGGCAATGGCCACTGTCCAATTGTCTTTCCTCCCAGAAGTCTCCTTTTTGCAAGTGATTTGGTCACAACTGACCAAATGACCACGAACCTGAGTATATTGACAAGAGAATCTTGTCAGTGCCATCTCTGTGGCGTCTCAGCTGCAGCTACAGAGAGTGTCCTGCCATGTGCATATATTTATCTCTGCTGCTGGGCTGTACACAACCTGTAGAAGAAACATGGGATTCACCTTGTTTGTGTTGAAAATAAATATATATTGAATGAGTGAACTAATAATGGATAAAGAAGATACCCTGTGAAGTATCTCTCTTGATGGAAGTTTATGGACATTGAAAGTATTCCCTGGTCAACGATTCCACAGAATCCTTGTTCCCACGAAGGCATCAGTGCCTGGTGGTATCAGGCATCTTAATCTCAGATCCTCTACTAGTGGAAGACACTTGAGGCCAGAGAATGGGTTTGGGAGAGAACTTCTCTCTTAAACTGAGTAGGAATAATGTTCCTAGGAATCTTTTCAGACACAAGGACAGAGCAGGGGAGAAGGGGAGGAAGAAGAAGGATATAGGAAGTGAACAGGGAAGAGGAGCACCCCCATCACCTCCTGTCCTATTTGAAAATCCCAACCTGGAGCATGCAGCCTGGGTTCTGCAGGGCTCTTAGCTGCACCTCCCCACCAGGATTGGCTAGTTTATAAGAAGGATTTGAAGCTTTCAGTGTCTCTCACTTAATATAGCAGCTGCTCTGACAATGACTCCATTTGGACAGCTGATTTCTCTTCCTTCATCCCATTAGAGGCAGCCTTTGCTTACCTCCATTTGTCTTAAGAGTCTGGGCTTCTGCAGGAAAGGAGGGGGTGGAATTTAGAGAAAATTATTCAATTAGAACCAGTTGCAAGGGAAGCTTCTGCCATTATGTGACAGGCTAATCCCAGGACAGTTCAAGATTGCTGGGATTGTTTAATCTGCAGAATCCATTAGGGCTGTCAACAGAGAGTGGTAGTAAATACTGTGGAAAGCAGTGAAGGGGCCTGGCCTGACTGCAGCTTCAGGAGCAGCCCTAGGACAGAGAGGAGGCACCTGAGCAGTAGGTGATGGAGGATGCAGAGGGAGGGGCAGAGCAGATCTGGGTGGCCCTCATTCATGCCTGCGCCTCAGGGACTTCTATTACATTGGTTTTCAATGTTGGATTCTCACTGCAATTTCATGGTATCTTTGCAAAATGCTGATACCCAAGTTCCACTCTCGTCTCCACATTTTTGTGATTAAAGTGGTCTGGTTTGTGGCCAGGTCATCAGTGTTAGTAAGTTTCTCCGGTGAGGAGACTGAAGGGAAATGCAGAAATATTAACATTTCATAGCAGAGAGCTGAGAGGATCCCTCCAGAACTATGTTCTCAGGTGAAGCAACAGGCCAAGAGGGAAAGGTCATCTACATGGATTACTGTCAAAGAAAGGGGCATAACTTTTATCTCTGGAGTTCCAAAGCCAATTAGTCTTCCCATTTACCACTCTCCTTTCACTTACTAGTCATGTTGTCTTGGTCAAATCTCAGTTTTTTCACCTGTCATATAGGCATTGTCACCTAATCTACTTATTTCCTATTATTGCCATGAGGATCAGGGTTCATGAAGATTCTGTGCAAATAGTATAGAGGGGAGAGAAGAAATAGCAGAGATGTGTCTCCACTCCATGGCTTCCCATGCCATCCCATTTGCACTTTGGATAAAGTGCAAACTCTCAGACCAATAGGCACTACCTGCATGGGGTGGGGGGGAGCTCCTGCCCACATCTCCAGGTTTGATTCCTGCCATTCCCCACTGTGTTCACCATGCCCTAGACACACTGGATTGCTGTCTGGTCGGGGACACACTGAGTCCATCCTTCCCTGTGCAGTTTCTATCTCCTCCACCTGGATTGCATGAGCTCTATATTTTCCTTTGCAATCTGTCTTTTCTTGTGGTTTTAATTATCACAACTAACTTGAATGGCAGTGTTCTAAGCAGTAACTGGTCAGTATGGAATTAGAAACAAGACATATGGGATTGTGAGTAAAAAGGGAGGAGAGTTATTGGACAGATGATAAAAGGGGAGTGTGAAGACAAAACTTAATTTTGCCATGGAAGAGAGATTGAGCATTTTTATATCTCTAGGGGAGGAGCCAGAAAGAGGGAAATATGTGAAGTGGAAGGAAGTAGAATAACTAAAGCAAATTCCCTGAGCCCCTTTTAAATGTAAAATCCCTTTAAAGAGATAAAATATTTAACTCCTAAAGGCTCTGATTCCCACTTAGTTTCCTTTTTTTCCTCTACCATTTTTTGAACTCCTATACTGTATTGTAAATATCTCCCTATTCACCTGTGTGTAAACTGTGAGCTCACTGGACAGAGGGGAGGGGTCTTAATTATGATTGTATCTCAGTGCTGAATACAAAATAAAGCCTCAATAATTAATAAATAAATTTACCTGTTGCCTTTCTAAGTGTCATGGGTACCCTGGAGCAGCATGAATCCTCAGTAAATGGGTAAAAGGCACTATGAAAATGAGGTAGCAATGAAGTTAGAGGAATGTGTAGATGTCAAAAAAGAAACTTTGCCAACTTCATATTTGGAAGAGAAGAAGCAGGAGCAAACACAATCTATTTTTCTCTCCTCCCTCATAGTCCTTGTCTGTATTCTGGTATGTTTTACAGAGTTACAATCAAAACATCTATATAACTGGATATTTTGTTTTACGAAAACAGTGTTTTGAACAACTCCTTGCTGTATCTCATATTCTCCATAATTATTGTTGGAGATGCAGAATATTCCATGCAGTTAATGTACTGCAATTTACTTCACTGTTTTCACTGTTCCGATTGTTGGACATTTAGGTTGTTCTCAATTTCTGCTATTTCAGAGAAGGCTACAATAAAGGGCCTCATACACAAAGGAGGATTTGCCCTCCTTTTGAATTATCTCCTCAGTTTAAATTACAGTGAATCAAATTACTGGGTCAAAGGGTGTGAATGTTTTTATGATTCTCAATACATACTGCTGAGTTCCTGCTTTATAACTGTCAAAGGTATTCATCAATTTCACTGTAAACAATGGCACTAATATTATTACATCTTCTTTGCCAAGTTAATTGATGTAAAAATGTACTTTGTCCTTTAATCTGAATTTTGTTGCAGCCTGAACACTTCCCCCTGTTTGCTTACTATCAGCATGTCATTCTGTTTATGTCATTTGCCATTAACTGGGCCTTTATGATATTTGTACACATTAGACTACATATTTTATATTTTATACACAATATTTCATTTCTCTAACATTTGAGACAAATACTTTCCCTGCTGTTTTCATTTTCACCATGATTAGTTGGTTCTTTTATGGAAGTTTCCTACTTATCGATCTTTTCCTTTATGAATTCTTTCAAAGATTCAAAGTTCCGACACTAAAAGGTACAAGTGACAAGGAAGGCAGCAAAGCGAAGGCTTCTCTTATTGCCTCCATAGCAACCAAATTCATATTTTTCTTTCCCTTTTTTCCCCTCCCAAGGCATGCTTGAGTCTCTCTCCAGGAAGGCTAGACTTCTACACGTTCTCTCTCACGTGTGAATGTCTGCTTGGTCAGCACCCCTTCAATCTTTGCCTGACAAAGGGGTCTAGGCAGTTTCACTGGTTTCACTTGTTCTGCAGCCTGTATGGAGTTTTGTCTGTTTCTTACCAGCTGCAATGGTGGGTGAGACTGCTTCTGGGTCCCTTAGGGTGAGGTCCTAGGACCCAAAAGACCGACTAAGGCAATTTGGTTTGTGTATGGGTGACGAATTTGTTGACTAAAATGGGGGATAAAGAGAAGGAATGTCTTATGCTGCTTGGTTGTTGACATTGCCCCCATGTTGCTTTTAGTTGTCACGTCTCCTTAGTCTCCTCAGCTTTTTAGTCCTTCCTCATTTTTTTCATGACCTTGACACTATAAATATACTGGTCAGATACTTCTTACACTGCTCCGAATATGGGTTATCTGAGGTTTTCTCATGATTACATAAAGGTTACCATGGAATATCCCAGAAGAGAGGTCCCTTTTTCATTGCATCATATCAGAGAGTCCTTGATGTCAAAATTTACTACTGGTGTTGTTAACTTGATCACTTGGTTAAAGTAGTGTCTTCCCAGTTTCTTCTGTTACAAAGTTACTATTTTTCCCTTTTCATATTCTGTCTGACAGATGAGAATCACTAAGTTCACCCCACACTTTGGACACTTGAGCACCTCCTTACTTTATAGCACTACAAGATGCTCCAGACCTATCTTGTATTTTCTCTGCCCCAACCCTAGAATCACCTATTTCTCCAAGGATTCCTGCTACACTTTATTAGAGAATGTTATATAGAAACAGAGAGAGTAACCACTAGTGCTGTTTACAGCGTTATGTGCTAGGAATGGAAAAGCAAAGAAGAAAGTCACGGTCCTGCCTTCAAGCAGCTTCAGTCTGTGTGATGAGCATTATAGAAGGAAAGTGTATGGAGCTATAGGGCATATAGTGAGGGATTTAACCACCTTGGTGGTCAGAAAGGCCAGTTCCTAGAGGAACTGGCACTAATGCTGAGGCTTGAACGAAGAACAGGAACTAGTATAGAGAAGAAACCAAGATCTGGGTGCTAGATGTGCTACATCTTGTGATTAGCTTAAATCTCAAATAACTCATTTAATTATCATAGTTTTGTGATTAATTCCCTAATCCCTTTACTACTCCTAATATTACCCCTGTGTAGGATCCTACTTTCTCTGATATCCTTTAATTTATTCTCAATACATACTGAATACAAAGGTAACTGTATACTATTGGGAACACTTAGCATTATTGTGGGAAATTTAAAGGCAAAGGCTGTTTTATTCTTGTACTCATGGTTCTTCAGATTCATACAGTGAAATAGAACTTGGTGAAATTGCTTACTTTTTTAAAAAGAGTTTTACTATTCCAGATGAAAGCCATGGCTGCCTGCACTGGAGTCTGAGTCAATGGCTCCATGAGTGACAGCTGTCATGAACCAGTATGATCACTGAGGGAGGACAAATGCACTTTCAACACCTACACATGCCCCTCAGGGAAGGAACTGTTCTAAAGAAAACTTGAAAAGTAATTTTGATATTGTTGCAAACCTGTATTGTTTTTATGCATCTTAAAGTATTTTTATTATAAAACCCAAACTCAAACAAGGAAATTTAAAAGTACAGAGAATGTGGAAAGGGAAATAGAAGCTCCTATTTCCCAATTCAATTTCACAATCCCATAACCCCAGAAGTTGTCATTGTTAACAGTTTCTTATTAATTTCTCCTTCCAGAAATGTTTCTCTTTATACAACTATATAAGTGAAGTATCTGTTATATATTTTAACACAGATAGGATCATCCTATATGCAATTTTGTAATTTTCATTTTTCACTTAAAATTAGGTCAGCACATTTAGATCTTTATCTTCTTTTTAGTGCCTGTATAGCATTACATATATAGATGTACCAGTTTATTTTACCTACTAATGAGCATTTACACTGTTGCCTTTCTTTTTTTCCTTGCTATTAGAAATAGCACTGTAATGAACATATTTCAACATACATTTTTTCCAAACTTAAGTAAATATATCCATTTTATAAATTCCAAGCAGGAGTCCTAACACTATCTTGAATAACATTCTTAATTTAAGTAGGTGTCCAAATACTCCATTCTAACAACACAAGTTAATTTAAGAAAGGTTGACTTGGTGTTGATATAACATATTTTATTGAATTAGGCAATTTTCGAGTAATCTATTGCTACATAACAAACTATTCCAAAACTTAGTGGCTTTAAACAAAAACATTCAATTATTTGGGTTAGAAATCTGTAACTTATTCAGGGCTGGGCAGGGAAGGCTTGTGTCTACTCTGTGCAGCATCAGGTGGCTTGACTGAGGGCTAGAAGACCCATTTCCATGATGGCTCACTCAGCTGGTTGGTGTTGGCTGCTGGTTGGGAGCTCAGCTGGGGCTGCACACTAGGAGCCCTTGGCTTTACTCTGCATGAGTCGCTCCATGTCTCCTGGGCTTTCTTGTGGCTTAATAGTTGGATTCCAAGGGCAAGAATCCAAGAATTAGGGGTAGGCAGAAGCAGTGCTGCCTTTTACAACCCAGTCTCTGAAGTCTCATAGTGTCGCATCTGCTGTACTCCATGTTTATTGAGCAAGTCACAAAGGTCCATCCAGTTTAAGAGGAGGGACATAAATGCCATCTCTTGATGGAAATATGGTAAGATTCTAAAAAACAAAAAATTTCGGATGGGAAATGTTATTGCAACCACTGCTGGAAAATATAACCTGCTGCAGAAGGTATCTTCTTCAACTTCAGGTCAGTAGTTTATAATATAATGGTATTACTGATTTTTGAATTGATGATATCCAGATCTTAATGTTTTTCCTTTGATCTGATTATGAATTTTTTTTTTTTTAACTAGAACCATAAGTTTGGAGATATAATACTCATGGTTGTCCTTTTGTGATTAGAAGCTGTTGTAGTTGTATGATCACCAACATTTCTTTAATGGATGAGAAACTATTCATTTACTTTTGCCCTTCATCTTCCATTTAGCATAGCATCCAATTATTATTAGTTATTCTTCTTGTTATTATTCCATATGAGATATTGTATTTTCACTTTACGATGAGGAAATCTAGAAGTAGAAAGGTCATGCAACTTCTCTAAAATCACATGAGTGGTACAGCTGGGATTTGAACCTAGATCTTTGCTCTAAGCCTAGGTTCTCAGTATTAATTCAACTCCGTCTAAAACTTTGGGTCAAGAATTACATGTCAGGCATATCAGTAGGAAAATACTTAGTCAATCAATCTAAGTGAGCTGTGGTACCCTCCCTGAAAACTGTATCCTAGGATCTTTCATGCCAGGAATGTGGGTTACATACAGATTTGCATTTGAATATTAATATGTGTGTTGTTCTGAGAGAATACTTGACTGAATGTAAGTAAGTGGAATCTAAATATCCAATGTGGAGAGAACTAAAATATTTTGTTGCTTCTTCTCCATTCTTCTCCTAGCTCAATTTCATGGTTCTACAAGATAACACACTCTGATTAAATGCCATATTAAGATAAGAAATTAGTGGATAAAAGGAAGCACAGACACTTTGCTAGTAAGTAAAAGAATCATAGAAAGCTTCTCATAGGCAGCTGACCTTGACTAGTGAGATGAAGGAAAAGGATATATTGTGAAGACTTTGACAGTTTAGAGCTAGTTCCCCAAACTGGCTGTGCATCAGAATCACCTGGGAAGCTTAGCAACTATTCAGTACTCAGAACTGACTTCTGCAGATTCAGATTCAATTGGCATAGAGTGATAAAGATAAACAATATTTTTATCAATACTCAGATGATACTGATGTAATAAGCCTTCAGTCTTTTTTGGGGTGGGGGCGAGGTGAAACACACGTTTATGGCACAGTTCAGGAATTTTTCTTTTTTAAAACTTCAATATTTAGCACCCTTTAAAAGTTTTGATATCATTCTCTCTTGCCATCAGATTTTTTTTTTCTGGCTTAAAAAAATATCTACAAGGTAATATCTGTTCTTTAATAAAGGCCAACATTCTGACTCATTCTTCTGCTGTTGTCCTATTAGGTTTTTGTAGCATCTCTTGTGCTGAATCAGATGAAACTCTGTTTTCTTGTTTCATTGGATTTAAAAATGGAATAAGACTCCTAGAGTATGTGATTATGGGCTACTAGATATATCAATATTTACATTTCCTTTAAATATCAAAATGTATTGCCATCGAACTATACCAGTAGTGTTTGTTTGAAACTTCCTTTTTGGTACATAAATCACTGCCTCCTAGAAACAGCTTTATTTCTCTCAATCTTTGGTACAACTTTGAAAACTGGATAAATACTCCAGTGACTTATCAGAAGAATTTCTCCAAAGACCGAACTGTTACTATTGGCATTTGACAGAATTTCCCCAAAGCATCTAGAAGTCTTTTAGCCTCTTCCTTCTTTAATCCTATACTGTACTAAGGAGGGTTCCCTATAGCTGGACTGAGGATTTTTATATTGGGCCTCATATACTCTTTAATCTTAATAGGAAATTCATTCAATCATTCAATAATATTTTGAGAATATACTATATTCTAGGCACTAGAAACACAAAGGTAAGTAAGACAGACACCATTCCTGTTTTAATGGTACTATAATCTGATGTGAAAGAAAACATATAATTATATAATTTGATATAGTAGTTGTACCAGGTAGTGTTCCACCAGAGAAATAAAACCAGCAGGAGATATTCATATATATATGAATATGTTTATATGTTTGTATATAGAATATATGGGGGTGGGTGGGTTGAGAGATTTATTGCAAGGAATTGGCTTATACAATTGTGAGGGTGGCTAGTCAACTCCAAAACTCCTAGGGCAGGCAGGCAGGCAGTCAAGAAAGGAAGGCCGGACATTCTCAAGCAGAAAGTGACACTGCAGTTCACAGGTGGAATTTCTTATTACTCAGGGTAACTTGGGTTCTGCTCTTAAGGCCTTTCAACTACTTGGAAGAGGTCTGTGCTGATTATGGAAGATAATCTCCTCAACATAAAGTCAACTAATTGTAGGTGCTAACCAGATCTATAAACTGCCTTGACAGCAACATCTCAATTAGGGTCTTATTCAATAACTTAGCACTATAACCTAGCCAAGGTGACCCATAAAACTGACCATCACAGCAATGTTTGAAAAACGCTATGGTAGAGAAAGTATAAAATGCCAAGGACAGACAGCAGGGGCATCTATCTCAGTCTATGGGGAGTCAGATGTTTTCTTGACACTGATGAAAATTAAGGTAAGACCTGAGAGATGAGTAGGAATTAGCTACATAAAGAGGTGGATAGAGAATATTCCAGTATGTGGGAAGTATAAGCAAAGGTCCAGAGACCAGAGAGAGAGAGCACAAGAGATGTAATTTTCTCTTTTTATCCGATTTCTTTTTTTTCTGACTATCTTTGTCAGAGGACCTATGAGGTGATGGTTGTTCTTTAACAGAAGCTGAGATTTGATTCTTTTTTAAATTTTTGGTAATTATTATATTAGCTTATTATAATGTCCTCAATACTGAAGGAGATGATCCTCTATTTTTATGTTTTAATTAGCATTTTCAATTTCTGGTGAGATGAAGCACCTTTTCATATGTTTATTTGACATCCAGGTTTCTTCCTCTATAGATTGCCTGCTTTAAAAAATCCCCCCTCCCCCTTTTTGAGGTATAGTCAGTTTACAATGGTGGGTCAATTTCTGGTGTACAGCATAATATTTCAGTCATACATATACATACATATATTCCTTTCCATATTCTTTTTCACTAGAGATTACTACAAGATATTGAATATAGTTCCCTGTGCTATACAGTATAAACTTGTTTATCTATCCTACATACAGTAGTTAGCATCAGCAAATGTTGAACTTCCAATTTGTTCCTTCCCAACCCCTTTCCCCCAGTAACCATAAGTTTGTTTTCTATGTCTGAATCTGTTTCTGTTTTGTAAAAAGTTCACATGTGTCTTTTTTTTTTTTTAGATTCCACATATGAGTGATATCATACTGTATTTTTCTTTCTCTTTCTGGCTTACTTCACTTAGAATGTTGATCTCCAGATCTATCCATGTTGCTGCAAATGTAGGCTGCCCATTTTTAACTTTTGCACATTATTTTACTGGGTAGTTTTCTTTTCCTTATTGATTACATATGATTTGGATATTACTAGAAGTGCTTTGTCTTTTCTGCACTGCAGATATATCTCCCAGAGGACAGCAGTCCAAACTGCGAGGCTCCTTTGTAGGTGAGGGACAGGGGACCTCGTTAAATCAGATAATGCTGGGGTGAACTCGATTCCGGGCTCAGGTCTCACTTCTAGGACAGCCCCCAAGTTAAACAGGAACAACAGGGACAAAGGAAAGAAAGGGAAAGGTGACAGCCTATCTCACAAAGCACAGTATTTTTTCACAATTCAAATAAATGACAGAAGAGGGAGCTCCAGAATCCTGAAGCTAGGAAATCTACACTGACCATCCTCCCTTCTAGTACATGCAAACTCATCTCGCTGAAATACAAGCAATACAAGAGAAGTCAAACTCATTAAAAATTAGTATCAGAAAAATAGGAAAACTAGGATCAGAATAACATTCTTTCAAATAATGAAAAAAAGCCAGAACATGCCATGAAATAAAAACTATATTCTCCTATTCTGAACAAACAAGATAAAAGATAAAAGAAATTAATAGAATCATAAAAGATATAAAAGAACAACTTAAATCAGAATCAAAATAACTCAGAAATCATATTATTGGAAAAAAGAAAACAAGAATATTTGAAAATGCAGCTTATAAAACCAAAGGAAGTTAGCAATAAAAGAAGTAATATTTTAGAAATGGAGACTGAAGTAGAAGAAATGCATTAGTTAATAAATATCATAAAGAGAAACATACAATGAAAGAGAGGAAAATCTTAACTTAAAAACATGAAAGAAATGAAAAAGAATTTAAGAGAAAGTGATATAATATATCCACAAAGTGTATATGTGTGTGTGTAAATTCCTGAAGAAGAAAACCAAAGCAACTGAAAAAAAAAAAAACCAGAACAAATACTAAAAAATAATCATTGAAGAAAACCATACTGAAATAAAAGCCAACTTGAAATCACATATTGAAAGAATATACTAAATACCCTGAAATCAACCCAGAATGACTGACTCCAATGCATATTCTAGTAAAATAAAGATAACTTAAAAAAAAAAAAGGAAAATGAATTAAAATATATATTCAATAACAAAAATCTTAAGAGTCTCTTACACCAAGAAATTTAAAAATCATGCTGGCAGACCCATCACAGGGGCGGGGTGGGGATGTGTTGTGTTAAGTGAGGATGTCTCATGGGCTACTGCCAGTTCTTGGCTTGAGTCCTACAAGCTCAGTCCACAGTGCTCTCCCTGTGCAACCAGAGTAATGCAACCAGCACAGAATTTCCCCCTTTGCACATTCCATTATGGGTATTCATGTGTGTTTTATCACAGTGGAGGATAGTGAGTGCCTGAAATAGGACAACCCAATTCTTAATCTCAGTGATAATATTATACATGAGAATGCACTGCATTCCTGGGTAGTAAGAAATGGAACATTGACGGCTTTGCCTTCTATTGGATAATCATAACAACTTAGGCACCAGTAAGCCAGAGGTAAAATTGGTAGAAATAATTTATGTGTTAAGGTCTGAAGTGCCCTTCCAGCACTGAGAGAAAGAAGAGTTTCTCTCACTCATGACATTCCATTATTACACATTCATTCCTTTGGCTAACATCTAGTTCCTTGTGTGAAATGCCTTTCTGTAAAAATAAGTAGCTTATATTTCTAAAACTGAATGGGGACTGCCACATATGAAAAAGCACGCTTTATGAAGAATGGATGAAGCCATGTGACAGAATAAAATTCCTTATGCAGGAATGAGGCAAAGAGGTGGCTCTGAGGGCCACTGTTTTTGCACCTCCCCTCATTGTTGCAAGTCCTTTTCCTCTGCCAGAGTGACTGCCAAGGGATTTAAAGGGCCAGCACTCATTTTCTCCCCCCTTTATTTTTCACGTTTCCCATGGGAAAACAGATAAGGACAAGAATATTCAAAAACAACTTCATATAAAGGGGAAATTAGAAAGCGACCATACATGCACAGGCAAAAATTCAGAAGATAGACCTAAGACGACCTCAAGTTTACACCTCCGGTTGATCCTCAGCACAGAAACTACTGTCTTGCGGTACAAAATGTATAAGGATGTAATTTTGTGACATCAACAATTGATGGGGTGGGGACAGAGATACAAAGGAGCAGAGTTTATGTATGTTATTGAAGTTTAGCAGGTATAGATTCAAATTAGAGTATATAACTTTAGGAATTAAATGTAATCCCCATGGCAGACACAAAGAAAAATAGCTATAGAATTTAAAAAAGGAAAATGAGAAAGGTATTTAAACATGTATTACAAAAAACTGAAATTAACACAAAAGAAGGCAGTAATGCAGGAAATGAGAGGCAGAAAAGCTGTAAGGCATAATGACAACAAATAGCAAAATGAAAGAAGTCTTTTCTTATCAGTAATTATTTTAAATATAAATGGATTAAACTCTTCAATCAAAAGACAAAATTAGCAGAATGGATACAAACACATGGTTAACCCATGTGCAAGTCACAAAAGACTCCCTTCAGATTCAAAGACACAAATGTATTAAAAGTAAAAGAATACGAAAAGATATTCCATGAAAATAGTAACCAAAGGAGAGCAAAGGTGGATATACTAATAGCAGACAAAACCAATTTTAAATAAAAATAATTTATAACACAAAGAAAGACATTATATAGTAATAAGAAGCTCAATACAGTGAGAAGATATAATAATTATAAACATTTACGTGTGTACTAACAGGTCAGCAAGCTATATGAAGAAAAAGCTGACAGAATGGATGGTAGAAATAGAGAGTTCTACCATAATATAGATGAAGACTTCAATACCCCATCCAATAATGGATAGAGCCACTAGACAGAAGATAGGGAAGGAAATAGAATACTTAACACAATAAACCAACTAGATCTATAGACTGGTCTACCTAAAAGCAATAGCATAAAATTCTTCTCCAGTGCACATGGACATTTTCTAGGGTCGACCATAAGTTAGGCCACCAGTTAAGTCTCAATACACTAAAAAGATAGGTATCATAAAAACTATATTCCCCAAATGAGACAGGATAAAGTTAGAAATCAGTAACAGAAAAAAAAAACAAAACAAAACACAAACCTATGGAAATGAAACCACACTTTGGAACAAACAATGGATCAAAGAAGGTATCATAAAAGAAATTAGAAAATACTTACAGACGAATGAAAATGAACATACAACACACCAAACTTATGGGATGCTGTGACAGCAGTGCTAAGGGGAAATTTTATAGCCTTAAATGCTTACATTAAAAATCATGAAACATCTCAAATCAATATCCTAACTTTATAACTTAAGAAACTAGAAAAAGGTGAACAAATTAAACCCAAAGCTATCAGAAGGAAGGAAGTAATAAAGATTACAGCAAAGAGAATACTATTCAGCTATAAAAACTGACAACATAACGCCATTTGCAGCAACATGGATGTTACTGGAGAATGTCATTCTAAGTGAAGTAAGACAGAAAGAGAAAGAAAAATACCATATGAGATCGCTCATATGCGGAATCTAAAAAAAACCCCCAAAAACAAAAAACATAAATACAAAACAGAAACAGACTCATAGACATAGAATACAAACTTGTGGTTGCCAGGGGGGCAGGGGGTGGGAAGGGACTGGGATTTCAAAATGTAGAATAGATAAACAAGATTGTACTGTATAGAGCAGGGAAATATATACAGGATCTTGTGGTGGCTCACAGTGAAAGAGAATGTGACAATGAATGTATGTATGTTCATGTATAACTGAAAAATTGTGCTCTACACTGGAATTTGACACAACATTGTAAAATGACTATAACTCAATAAAAATGTTTAAAAAATAATAAAAATATAAAAACACACACACATACACAAAAAAGATTACAGCAAAGATAAATGAAATAGAGGTTAGAAAAACAATAGAGAAAATCAATGACTCCATAACTGGTTCTTCAAAATTTCAGCAAAATTGACAAGGTTTAACTAGATGGATTAAGAAAGAAAGAGAAGACTCAAATAACTAAATCAGAAATGATAGCAGGGACATTAACACCAATTCTATAGAAATAAAAAGAATAAGAGAGTACTATAAAAAAAATTGTACACCAACAAATTGGATAACTGAGACAAAATGGACAAATTACTAGAAACACAAAACCTGCCAAAACTAAACTATGAAGAAATAGAAAATCCAAATATTCCCCTAACTAGTAAGAAGACTGAATCAGTAATTACAAATCTGCCAGTTAAGAAAACCTCTTGATCTGATGGCTTCACTGGTGAATGCTACTAAACATTCAAAGAAAACCAATACCACTTCTCAAAATTTTCCAAAAAATTGAAAAGAAAGGACCACATCCTAACCTATTCTATGAGGCCACATTACCTGACGCCAAAGCCTGAGAATGGTACTGCAAGTTAAAAAAAACCAAAAAAACCCCCCAAAACTACAGACTAATATTTCTTGTGAATATGGATGTAGAAACCCTTAACAAAATACTAGAGAACTGAATTCATCAGCATATTAAAAGGATTATACAGCATAACCAAATGGGTTTATTCTTGAAATGCAGGGATGACTCAAAATATGAAAACTGATTGTGTTACACCACAATAACAGAATGAAGGGAAAGAAAACACACGATTATTTTCACTGATACCGAAAATATATCTGGCAATTCAACACTATTTCATGATAAAAACTCTCAACAAACTAGGAATAGATGAAAACTACCACAACATAATAAAAGTTACGTATGAAAAACCAACAGCAACACTGTGGTCAATAATGGAAAACTGAAAGCTTTTCCTCTAAGATCTGAAATAAGATGAGAATGCCCACCTGAAACCATAAAACTCCCACAAGAAAACATACACAGTAAATTCCTTGACATTGTTCTTAGCAATATCTTCCTATATATGTCTCCTCAGACAAGGGAAACAAAAGCAAAAATAAACAAATGAGTCTACATCAAATTAAAAAGTTTCTGCACAGCAAAGAAACCATCAACAAAATGAAAAGGCAACCTACCGAATGGAAGAAAATAATTGCAAATCATATATCTGATAAGGGGTTAGTATCCAAAATACATAAAAATTTATTTAATTCAGTAGCAAAATAAAAAGAGAACATTTTGATTAAATGGGCAGAGATCTGACTAGACATTTTTCCAGAGAAGACATACAGATGGCCAACAAGTACACAAAAAGGTGCTAAATATCCCTAATCAGGGAATGCAAATCAGAACCACAATGGGATTATCACCTCACACCTGTTAGAATGCTTATTACAAGAAGGCAAGAGATAACAAGTGTTCAAAAAGATATGGAGAAAAGGGAACTTGTGCACTGTAATTAATACATTGGGAATGTAAATTGGTACAGACACTATGGAAAACAACATGAACATTCCTCAAAAAATTGAAGCTGGAACTACAATATTATCGAGCAATTCCACTTCTGGATATTTGTCCAAAGAAAACAAAAACACTAACTTGAAAAGATATATGCACCCCTTTGTTCATTGCAGCATTATTACAATAGCCAAGATATGGAGAGAACCTAAGTGTCTACTGATAGATAAAGAAAATGTGATGCACATACATACACATACACACACACTGAAATATTCAGTCATTAAAAAAATGAACTCTTGTCATTTGTGACACAATGGATAAATCTTGAGGGAATTATGTTAAGGGAAATAAGTCATACAACTCACAGATACAGAGAACAAATTGGTGGTTGCTATAAGTAGGGGGTGGAGGGTGGGCAAATTTGGTAAAGGGGGTCAAAGGTATAAATTTTCATTTATTAAACAAAGAAGTCATGAGGATTAATATACACCATGGTGACTGTGTTAATAATACTGTATTATATTTTTGAAAGTAGCTAAGAGTAAAAAAATTTTTTTTAATATTTTTTAAATTTATTTTTTGCTTTGTTTGTTTTTGTTTTGGGGGGAGGTAATTAGGTTTAGTTATTTACTTATTTATTTTCATGGAAGTACTGAGGATTGAACCCAGGACCTCATGTATGGTATGCATGCACTTTACCACTGAGGTATACCATCCCCACAAGGAAAAAAATTTTAACAATGTATTATGGTGAATGTTAACTAGACTTAATGTAGTGATAGTTTTGCAATATATACAAATTTCAAAATCATCATCTTGTTCACTAGAAAATAATCTAATGTTATATGCCAAGCATACCTCAAAAAAAGAAAATCTTTAAAATATCACTTAAAAACCCTCCACAAAGCCACAGTGATCAGAACAGTGTGATAGTGGCATGAGGATAGTCATACAGAAAAATGATTTAGAATAGCAGGGCCCAGAAATAAGCCATTATATAAATATGGTCAAATGATTTTGGACACGGAGGTGAAGACCCTTCAGTGGGGAAAGGGCAGTCTCCAAAAAGACAGTGCTAGGAAAACTGAATATCCACATGCAAGAGAATGAATTTGGACTTTTAATTAACACCATGTACAAAAATTAACTCAAAATGGTTCAAAGACTAAATCTAAGACCTAAGCAATATATCACTTAAAAGAAAATATAATACAAAAGCTTTGAGAGTTTGGATTTGGCCATTATTTCTTGGATATGACACAAAAGACACTGGCAATAAAAGAAAAAATGGACAACTCTGATTCCATGAAAATTTAGAAAAATTGTCATCAGTAGAAGCTATCAACAGAGTGAAATGGAAATCAATTGATTGGGAGAAAATACTTGTAAATCATATATCTGATAGGGAAATAATATCCAGAATATATGGTGAATTTCTAAAAGTCAACAACAAAAAACGAAACATCAATAATGGCCAAAGGACTCAAATAGACATTTCTCCAAAGAAGATAAAGAAATGGCAAAAAAGCACATGAAGAGGTGTACAACATCACTAATCATTAGGGAAATGCAAATCAAAAGTACAATGAGATACTACCTAACACCTATTAGGATGGCTGCTATAAATAACCCCAGAAAATAACAAATATTGGCAAGAACGTGGAGACACTTTTGGTGCACAGTGTAAATGTAAACGAATGTATAGCTGCTGTACATGCATAGCCTGAGTCTAAAAAGGAACAGCCACTGTGGAAAACAGTAGGACAGTACCTTAAAAATAAAATTAGCATATGGTCCAGCATTTCTACTTCTGGGTATATCCCCAACAGGATTGAAAACAAAGTCGCAAAGAGATATTGGTATGCTCATGTATATAGCAGTATTATTCAAAATAGCTAAAACATGGAAGCTACCCAAGTGTCCATCAATTGATGAATGGGCAAGCAAAATGTATCGACATACAGTGGAATATTATTCAGCCTTAAAAAGGAAGGAAATTCTGGCATATGCTCCAACAGGGATGAACCTTATGAGGACCTTATGTTAAGTGAAAGAAGCCAGTAAAGCAAGGCAAATACTCTATGATTCTGCTTATACCAGACACTTAAAGTATTCAAAGTCATAGAGACAGAAAAAGTAGAATGGTGGTTTCCAGGAATGGGGAGTTAGAGTTTAATGGGTACAGAGTTACAGTTACACAAGATGAAAAGAGTTGTACAAGACATAAAGCACTCCTAAATGCTTACTCAGGATCTATCTGCTCTGTGCTTGTGCATAATTCTGACAAACTTTGCTTCTGTTGTCTTGAGTACAGATTACCTGAGCAGATGACCACAAAGACCCTTTTTATATTGGCTGGCCAGTATTTACAGGGTCCCACTTAATACCTATAGACTCCTTGTTCTCACACCAGTATACTAAGCTTGGTTTCTGTTGTTTGTTTTACTGCATACCAAATGAAAAGCAAGTGGGTAGATTGTTGCTAAATTCAGTCACAATGACACCAGCAAGAAGAGATAGTTGACAAGGTGATGGGAAGAAATGAAAAAGAATGCCCATAAAATTAATAGATATTAGTCATCAAAAAGAACTGACAGCATGATATTGTCTAGTTTGGGGCAATTTGGCTCATACATCTTATAACCCTGAGAACAGCACTGTTTTCATACCAATGCATTAAGTAATCACCTTATGATAGCGTGAATGGCCCCTCAGTGAAGGATTTAAATTATATTCAGTTTAGTCTTCCTAAGAAAGCATACAATGCGTTTTACTAGTTTTCCATACAAGTAGATATGATTTGGCACTTGACGGGGTAGGGGTAAACTTTTGTTATAATGATGATACTAGCCAAGAGCATATAAGTAGGAGTACCTGCTCTGTGTCAGGCAATGTGCCAGGTATTTAATATAAGTTGTCACCAGTCCTGCTGGGCAGTGAGCCTGAAACATAGCCAGGCATGTATCTGAAAGGTTTGGGGAAAGCAGATTCCTTCTGTTGTGGCTTTGGCAATTGGTTTTATTGTGAAAATTAAATACTTACCGACTCACGTCCTCTTAAGAAGCCAGAAGAGTGTGCATTGATTCCACTTAATTTGTCATGTTGAGCGGCTGTAGTTGGGTAAGCTTTTGTCATGAAATAATAGGCACCACCCTTCAGTATCTGCTTCATGCCAAGCAATATGTCTGGTGTTTAACATAAAATATCTTTACTCCCCATTTTACATGGTGAGGAAATGTGGCTCAGAGAGATTATTATCTGCTCAAGGACAAATCCAGTTGTATAAGAACCCAAAGGCATAATCTTTCCAATCCCAGGTGACTCCAGTTATAGAGGAAATCCTCACAAATGCGCATTACGGCTCCCTGACAGTGTCCATGAAGGACCTGTCTCTGTAAGGAATTTTCTAGCGAGAGGGTTCCTATTTCTATCCCTCCTCTCCATGCAACACTGTTCTTCCTGAGGGGAAGGAGAGACATTCTGGATGCCTCTGAAGAAAGGGAGAACTTCAACCAACTAAGAGGAGCCCATCCAGAGTAATTCCTTGATGCTACCTGCTGCGTCCAACTACCTCCCAGAGTGACCAACCTGGCCCTGGTTTACCACAGTCAGCATTTTCCCTGGCAGTGGAAGCCACCCTAGGAATGGCCTCTCAACCTTGAAAGGAACCGCTCCTGGTGCCTACCACAAAAAAGGTCCCTGTGAGGTTGGGAAGATCGCCACAAGTTGACTCAGCTCTGCAGGGATGTCACCTAGGTCCTCTCATTTTCTAAGAATGAGAAGCCAGGGAAACCCTCACACACAATAATGCATTCCTTCCTTCTGCCGTGAATGCCCTTCTCATTCCTTGTCTAACCCCAAATCTACGGAAGTTCTGCCCCTGGTTCTAGGCTCTTAATGGCAGTCAGAAGAACAGAGCTGACTGTAGTTGGGTATTTCCTTTCCCCCCGGTCAGCTGGCCAAGATAATCCTTCAGGCTAGGCTCTGGTTAGCTGGTGTCTCCTGAGGACAGATCTCCTTATGAAGAGCAAAGTGTTTGATGTATTTCACAGTGGTTCCTTCCCCCTCCCCTCTGGATGCAAACGGGGACTTTTCCCTGTGATTTATTATGAGAACCAAGTGTAGCCCCTGGAGGCTAATCCCACTAGGGGACTTTTCTTCTCTATGTACCGAGAACCTAGTTGAGCACCTGGACTTAAAACTCACACAACCGTAGGAGGCGGGTGCCCCTGGAGTTTTTAACTCTCGGAGTTGCCCACACTGTGTCTCCAGCAGTTCCTCAGTTACAGGTCAGGTTTTGCTACCATAGCACTGGCTCCAGGCACTTGTTCCCACTGAGGTTTCCCCCTGATGGTCTCTGCTCCAGGAAGACATCCTCACTGTCCTTCTCCCCAGTCCTGAGGGCAAGGCTTTGGCTTGTGTTCATCTCTCTCAAGGATCCTGCAAGGGTTGTTTTTTCCACTCTCTTCATCTTTTTGGCTTGTTTTGGGAGAAAGTGGTGACTTTTAAGTTCCTCACATGGGGAACCCAGTTGCATCAATTTCCATTTGAAGTCCTCCAGTCAGTTGGGCAGCTCTGAACGTCCCCCAGGCTGAGGAGAATGGATCTGTGTGGCTGCTGCTGCTGCTGCTGCTGCTGCTGCTGCTGCTGCTGGGGTTGTTACCATTGTGGTGTTGTTACTGTTGATGAGCCTATTTCACATGCATATTTTATAGAATTAGGAAAGTAGGCCTTTAGGTGTAACCTTTCTATTTGAGTGGAAACTCACAAAAGAATTTCATTCATCTATATGAGATGATGGATGTTCAGTAAACTTATTGAGATAATCATGTCATGTATGTATGTCAAATCATCATGCTGTACACCTTACACTTACGCATTGCTGTGTGTTAATTACATCTCAATAAAACTGGAAAAAAATTGAAAAAATAAAAAGTATTTTCAACCAGATAGAGGTATCTGGCATACCCTGATAAATTATCTTTCTAAAAAATTTACGTAAGAAGTACAGAAATCTGATTTAAATGAATGGAAATAAACATTGCAGTTGGAGATTATTGGAACGTTGCAATCCTCCCCCCAAAATGAGATTGTTTCCACCTGATGCTGATTTCCAGGTTTAAAAGTTATGAAATAAGATTGTACAATCAAGTGCCAACTAGTCAGGTATCCATTGTAAAATCAGGGTTTTCCTTGGTGACTTTCTCTAGATCACGCTCTGTTTAGTGCTTCAGTTGGAAGAAGCTTCAGGGAAGGCTGTGTGCAGTGTGCTAAGGTCTTCTCAACTTTTTGAGTTTACTCGGTAAATCAGGGATGGGCTCAGAGGAGAAAGGTTTTGTATTTCACACTAGGACATCTTAGCCTTGAGAAAGAACCCTAGGGGTTACCCTCATATCCCTGTCCCATTCCCACAGACTTCTATCCAGAAACCAACTCTGCGTGACAAATAAAACGGAGGAGTCGGTCTGAAATGTTTGTGCTCACAATTTTGGAATCCAAGCAGAATGCTGCTCTAAGTAATAGGAGGGGATTCTCTGCAGGCTGGGATTAGAGCCCTGTAATATTGGTGAGACTGGCTGGTAAATTTGCCAGAGGAAATTAATTTGCATTCTTTTAAGAAACATTGGGTGAGTGCCACCTGATGTGCAAGACACGGTGCTAAGTGCCAAAGAAAAGGAGATTTGTTTGTTTTTGAACCTTGTCCCCAGCTCAGCACCAGGGACTTCAAGTAATTCAGAGTACTTGAGGGAGGAGTTAATCTCAGTTCCTCCCTATCTGGAGAGATTGACTTTTACAGTAAAGCTTAAAACTGCTGGAGGCTATGTTAGCACCCTCTGGGTGCAAACCCTGATTCCTGCTCCGTATCACCAGCCCTTTATTTGTCGCAGCCAAAGATTTGAGTGAGGAATGATTGTAGACTTTGCAGATTAAAGGCACACGTGGCAGGCAGGGGTAGGGCTCTGAGCCCACAAAGTCACATGGATACAAATTCGTTTTCTAAAGTAGTCGTTTCTTAACCATTTTGCAGTCACCGTTGCATAGGTGAAAGTTGTGGATCTCTCTTCGGGAAGATGCAGTCCACAGACACACATACTTATAAATTCATATGTCAGAAACCTTAAGTCTTGGTAGTCATTTCCGCAAAAGAGCTTAGCACTTGAGAGTTAAAGACTCACCTACAACAGCCCTAAGTGGCAGAGCCCAATTTACATGCAAAAGTATCCCTTGTGCCACGTTTGCCAATGTAGTCTTGCTGCTTTTCTCTGAAAGCCCACTCCAGGGCTCAGGACCCTAACTGCCGAGCCCCAAAACTCATGTTTTTGTCTCAGCCCTGAACGTCTGTTTCTAACCTCCAGGACGCAGTCAGCCAGTGATTTGCCGTCCTGAAAGTCTTCCCTTGCACCTCTCCCCTTTCCCGGCTGTGTGCCTAAGCCAGCGCATGCTTCCTACAATTCCATTCTCAGGTTCCTTGCCCCATTGTGAGTCTGTCCCGAGGAGAGTTAGCTTCAGGCACCTACTACCCCTGACAGAGATTTTACTGCCTTCGGGCAGTGCTGCCTCTAGAGTTAAAAAGGAGAAAAGTTGAATAAGGGCATCTTGGAAGTTACGTGTCCTGAGCCCGGAGACCATCATCCTCTCAACGGAAAGAAATGCGGCAAGAGGCAGGCATGTCCAAGGAAACAGTGAGGCTTCTGGACACCGAGCAGTGTGGCGCAGACTTGTGGTTTGGGTCACTCATGGCACAGCTGAGGCGCGTTTTGGCTCTGCCTGGGATAACCACCTAGCTGGGGTCCTTGCTGCCCCCCACCGGCTTCCGATGCCGCTGCAGTGCTTGCCGCGCTCAATGGTGTACGGGCTGCGGTGTATCATGCGCTGTGGGCTCAGATCCGGTGATTTTGGAGACAATGGGAAGCTTCTTTTTCTGCATTGTTCCCACAGAGGATAGCAAGTCAGGACCTTGGACCTTCAGGTGGTCTTAGAGCAGCAGCCCGACACAGAGAACTGGAAAGCTGTTGTGCAGGATGTAGGATGGTGGAGGTGCTGGGTAACTGGGTGTTGCGGAACACACTTAACCTGGAGAGTAAGTTCACGTTTCATGGATGCAGGTCCTCATTGTTTCGGTGTGTGCGTGCTTGAGGCGAGATTGAGTGTGAACGCCACGTGGATGTTCTTGTGGTCATGTCATTTTGTGAGTATCTGTGGTTTGGGAGTGGGCACATGTTTGGAGACAACTCTGAGTTTGTGTGTGTGTAAGAGTATGGCTGGAATTGAATGTGAGGATTACACTCCGCAAGACTCTTCAGTATTGTCAAGCTTGGCGGGCTTTCTAGCAAAGGACTGAATTGCAGTAGATGTGGGTGAGGGGCTGATGTCACGCGACACTGGAACATCTTGGTAAACAGCAGCCGGAAGCAAGGGGCAGCTGGGCAAATGGTTCGGGAAGGTGGATGAGTTTTAGGTGATGAATGGTGGGGGAGAAGGGGCGGGGCTGGAGGTCTGCCGGGAGGCTTAGGAAGCATCCATCTATTGCTCACACCTCCCTGCTCAAGCCCAGCGGGGCATCCCGCCCCTCCTTCCCCACACATGGACCACCCAGCGTTGACTCTAGGAATCCACACAAGGTGGGGAGTGGGAAAGTAGGATGCGATCCCACAGAATCCCCCTTGAGCTTTCTCAGGAAGCTCTTCCAATCCCTACCTAGCTGGGAAACAGGTACATGGTTACCAATGAGAACATTCGTTTAAGACAGGAATCTGATCCCCATTTCAAAGATGAGTACACTGAGGTGCTAGACATTTCTAGCCCATGGTCTTACCGTCTGGAAAAGGCACAGCTGGAATACAGGTTAAGTCTGACAAGTTCTTGAACCTCTACCTCTTGATTCCCATTGCTCTGCCCCCGGGTGGGTAATTCCAGCTGCTTGAATCAGACACTCTGGTTGAGCACAGAATCATCAACTCTGCTGTGCACTAACCTGCAAGTGGCATTTTTAGTGGGGTCTACAGTCAGATTTCGGGGAGCCAGGATTACCTGTAATGCTGGACTCTGCCCTACAAGATCGCACACCTAGGGATGGAGTCGGGTGCGTGTTCAAAACCCGCAGAATCGAACAGGTGAAGTTTACCATGACGTCAAACTGTCTTCAAATTCCTGCTCACTTTACCTGTGTTTTTCGTTGGTCCTCAGCGCCCCCCACTCTCCCCTTCCACCCCCGCCATCAGTGACCTCAATGCAAATACAATAGGGGTGGTCCTTCTGGATGCTCCAGGTTCTAGACGGAAGTGGTGACACAATCCTTCTGGGGCTCAGGATCCTTCCCCTCATTGGTTGCCCGGAGCTCTTGAACCACCCCAGACTCAGAGCAGCGGGAATAAGAGCAGCTGCTGGTGTGGGAGGAATCAGAGGCACTGCCTAGGTCGTGTCTCTGCCACTTCTTCCACAGTGCCATCGCCTGACGCCAAAGCTACTGCCGCGGCTCCCTCTTCTGCTCCCAGCCACCTCCTGCCAGGTAAGCCAGAGATTCCTGCTTGGCTGTGATTGTGTTTCTCTCTTACTCTTTTCCCTTCCCTCTCTCTCCATCACTTTTTCTTAGCTGATCTCTTTTCCCGTCTCAGAGTCTCTATCCACTGTTGTCTGGGTCTCTTTAACACACAATCTACATTAATCCGCAGTTCGTCGCAGCCTCTTTCCACAGGTAACTCTGGATGCTCTCAGTTCGCAGACTCCCAGCTCCACTCTTCCCGTGCTGAAGCGGGCTCCAGTCTCGCTGTCTTCAGCTGCACACGTGCTTAGGTCCATTTGGGATCCTGGAGCGTCGCAGGCATCTCTCGCAGATCAGGACGCAAGAATAGATTTGGGGAACGTGCGCTCAAGGATCATGTCTTGAACCTAGTGGTCCAGGGGAAAGGGGTTCAGAACCCGGGATAGCGCAAGCGGGTGGTAATTAGGTGCAAAGACTGAGGGGCAGGTAACTATTAAAAACAAGCTCCAGTTTAGGTCGGACCTTATCTTCCCAGTATAATTCCTGGATCACAATTTGAGACTACCAGTTTGCTTTTTACAGGGCACTCTTTGCCAAAGTGTAGAGCAGCTGAACAGTAGAATTTGGTTCTTACGTTTTTGAGGGATTCAAACTTCAGAGAGATACCTTCTCTACTCCTTGCTCCCCTGCCTGGTATGAGCAAAATCCCCACACCGGGGAGAAAGGTCTGTGTTGTACTATGGGAAAAGCTGTGGTGACAGGGTACTCCAAGTCTGTCCTCCGAGGAGTCCTGGCCAACAGGTTGTCTATGAGAGTGTGTGGGTGCTGGGGAGGGGGCTATGGAATGAGACTTCCTCACCCAGTTGTCCTGTGAGGTTTCTTTGCCCAACCAGGCATGCTACAGGCTCACTGGAACTTCCAGCAGTGCACTTGGCTGAGGAGAAAACAATGGTGAAGGGAAATGACATGACCAGTCTCAAGCCAGGATGCCAGGAAGTTAGAGGGAGAGGCAGGAGCAGAGTCTGGGTCTGTGGGCTCACAGAACCTGGAACTGCTGCAGGGTGACATCATTTTCCCTTGCAGAGAGGCATCATGGGGTTCTGGAAGTTCTCCCCCTTGCTGGTCCTCAGCATCCTGGTCCTGTACCAGGTGGGCATGTTCCACGCAGCGCCACTCAGGTAAGAGCCCGGCTAGGAGTGCTCCCACCTCCTATAGCCCCTGGTATCATACAAGCCTGTGTTCTGAGTTGTGCTGTGCTGTATCTGGCTCTTGAGGGGTGGGTGGGACGATTGAGGGGTCAGAGATGGTTCATTGAGAGTTGGGACAGACTCATACCCTGTTCATTGAGAGCTGGGGTGGCCACATCCTCAGGGGAAGTGGCAGAAATCAGGAAACCTGGTTGCTTATCCCAGGTAGGGATCAGGCAGGGGCTCAGAGCCTGTGCTGGGATTGCTTCTCTTTCCCAGGTCGCGCTTTGCTGGTCGCTTTGATCCTGCTACACTCACTGAAGAGGAATCGCGCCTCCTACTGGCTGCCATGGTGAATGACTATGAGCAGATGAAGTCCCGTGAGCTGGATGGGCAGATGACTGGGGGCTCCAGGTGAGGTTCCCTGCCCCCTGAGCACAGGACATCCCCTCCCTATTTTCATGCCAAGGAAGGACTATAATGGAGCCACCTTTGGGTTTTCTGACACCCTTGGAAATGTCTATGGGGAGTTTCCCTAATGACCTATGATTTTCTGCTATGATGACTGTTTCTAGCAGAAATACTTAAGACTTACTGGTGCCTCTCAGAACAGTAATTTTCCATGATGATCCCATGGGGCAGCACCTGCATTCAACCTCTCACTGACAGACTTTCTCTTTTTCTCCTTCCTGCAAATCAGCATCACTGCCCAGAAGAGATCCTGCAACACTGCCACATGCATGACCCATCGGCTGGCAGGCTTGCTGAGCAGATCTGGGAGCATGGTGAAGACCAACTTGTTGCCCACCAAGATGGGTTTCAAAATTTACGGTGGGCGCCGCAGGAACTATTGGATCTAAGCAGTGAAATGATTCTAGGAAGAAGGTGACTGCCCTTTATACTGTCAGATGGGAGGATAAATGACTGGGTATTGCAGGGGTGGGTTACAATTGTGATTCTTCTAACACTTGAGTTTGAAAGGTGATTATCCTATCCTTTTGGAATTTACTCTACTATGTCCATACATCTGAATTCACAATTGAGTGTAAATACTGTGTTTTTCCTCTACTAATTCTATGACCATGGACCAGACCCTCCCTGTGCCTCAGCTTCCACATGTAACCTGAAGACAACAGTAGTACCTACCTGTTATAATCAATATAAAAAGTAATTGGGATAATTCATGACAAGAGCCTCTCAACTAATGAGTAATTAAATTCTAGCTTTTTTTTCTACCTAGGTCACCATGAAGCTGAACTCTACTTCTTTTCATCTGCAATGAAAGCAACTTACTAAAAAATAGCATGGATGATACACATGCATGCATGCTTGTTGATACTGAAAACACTCTCTTCCCTGAAATAAACTAAATGCAGAACAAAATTATTGCAGTTACCTAGTGTGCATCATTTTTATATTTGATTCTGTATCCAATCGATGTAACTCATGTCTCATTGGTTTATCTGGTAGCAAATCTGAGCCCTGTCAGTCAACCTGTTGATGGCCGCAGCTCTACTAAACCTCAGGGGGACATGAAATCACTGCCTTGTGGGGGTCTGGGGGACACACAGTAATGCTGTGCCTCTAGGGAACTCTTCACGTAAAGAAATGTTCTCATTGTGCACTTCATCCAGGTAAAAAACTGTATTTTCAATACACTTAAAAGGAGTCCCTGCTGCTATTTTTGCTGTTTTTCCCATGACAATCTCAGGGACCTGTGAACACTTTGTTGACCAGGCTGGCTCAAATGAGGCAAAGACAACATGCTCGGGGTGGGTCCACCCTTATAGGAATTAGAACCCCCTGCATCTCAAAGAGACATTCACACTTATTTTCAGAGACTGCCCTGGTCCCCAGCCCCAGAAGTTATCTGTTCACTTCGCTCTGACTCAGGCTTGCCCCTACCAATCCGTGCCTTTCCTCCCCAGGATCACCCCTTCATATACCCCATAGCCTACAAAGCCCTTTAGAACAATGGCTCACAGTATGAAATGGGATCACAGACTGGCAGACTTGGAAAGATTGTCAGATGACATCGAATCCAACTTTTTACTCTCTGAGGTGCAGAGAAGAAGAGTGCATTGCTTAGGGTCCTGCAATAAGTTTAGCAGAGAATTCCTATATTTAACAAATAATAACTGAGTGTCTTCTATATGCTTGACACTATTTAAGCTCCAGAAATAGAGCAATGAACAGGACAAAACTCCCTGCATTCATGTAGCTTATATTCTAACTGGGGGAGACTGAGGTGATACATGCTATGGAATCAGAGACACTCAGTATTGGAAGGAATGTGGGATGTCATAGGGTCTAGATGCTTATTTGATATAGGAATTTCACAGCTCCAATATCCCTGGGCATCTGCTGCAAGTGCCAGTGACCAGCTTCTGACTATAACTTCCAAGGTGACTGGGCAGCCAGTTTCACTGGTGGAAAGTCAGTAAATGAGGTTTTTTAGTTAGAAAAGTCATATCCTCCTACCTACTGTCTCTATTATTTCCCCTGAAGCACAAAGAATTATGAGCCTTGGTCCCATTCGGTCTATATTAAAAATATACCTTACCCCTACCTTAGCCAAAAGATACAGCAGGCCATGTTTCCCTTAGAAATAGAATACTCCATTGACTCTCTACCTCAAGGAGTAAACACCTGGGTCATTGCAATGGCTTACAGGGTGTGAGTTTATCTTCCTATCATCACCAGTCCCATTACTGCCTCTTCTGACATCCTACTTCTCCTTCACACTGGCCTTCTTACTACCCCTTATTCTATATCCACAGGCACCAGCACCCTTAGTTGTTTCCACCTGCTGGTACCTTTCTGCAGAGAACTCTTACCCAGCGGCCCCATCTCCTCTAGATCTTGACTCAGATATCACCTACCTTGGCTATCCTTTCTGAAATTGTACCTCAGCACAGCAACACACCCCAGCACTCTTCTTTGCTTTTTTATTTTTACCTATTTACCACTTATTATCTACTGTCATACTACATACTTTATTTAGCTGATTTATTAAGTGTAGCCCATCCTGTAAACAATGTAAGTACCATATAGACAGGAATATGGCTATTTTGTTAATTACTCAATCCCCTACACACATAACAGTATGCCTGACACAAGGCAGCATTCAATAAATATTTATTGAATGAATGGAGTTAAGTCTTCTTCTCTTTTGTGTTGTAGTCAACTCTCTGGTTCCCTCTGGGCCTGAGGTACCACATGATCTGACCCATCTCATGTCTCTGTCCTCTAGTCAACTAGCCCATGGCTTGTTTTACTCCCAGCTTCCTCAGGGTTTTTGCACTTTTAATTTTTTTGCCTAAAATCTTGTTCCCCAAATGTCTACATGTCTGATTCCATCTCTTCCTTTAGAATTCTGCTGAATCACCTCAGAGAAGACTTTTCTGACCACCATATTCAAAATTACATTCCTTCTCAGATGACTCTCTGTCTCTTATTCAGCTTTATTTTTTATCTATAGAACTTAACACTATGCAAAATGTTACATACTTATTATTTTTTCTTTTTTGTCTATGTCCTTCTCCCAGCATGTAACTCTATGAAGGAAGTTACATGTATCCTTGGCTAGATCCCTGGAGCTTAGAATATTTCATAGAACATGACAGGCCATCAATAAATATTTGCTGAGTTAAGTAAATTATAAAATTATGCAGTGCTCTGATTTTGTTCTCTGAGTTCATCTTTAACCATTGACATGTTATGAGATATGGAGATCTCACATTTAAAGTAGTCTATAATTTTTGTATTGATTTTCACTTTGACTCAAAAGTTATATAGAAGAGCATTTGAAAATTTAAATTAGCTTTTAAAATTATACTTCACTTATTCAGTTCCAGGTTTTGCACTGAGGTTTAAGAAAGTAGTATCTACTAATTTTTACTTGGGAAATTGAGATTTTTCTATGAGGTTTATTATATGATCCTTACCCATAAATGATTAATAGACATCAGAAAATAAGTATTTCTCCCCAGGTATAAAATTTGGTAGCTGTATCTACCTACCCAGATATCTTTGTGGATATGTAATTAAATTGATGAATTACATTATTCATATATATTTTTTTTGCCTGAGTGGAGGGCAATAAAGTTTCCAAGTATTATTTTGTTTCTGTGAATTATCCCTCACATTTCTAAAAAATTTTAGTTTACATATTTTGAACTTATTTTATTTTTAAAGTCAGCTTACATAATATATAAATTACCTAATAGAAAAATCACATACTTTATATTTCCATGAGTCGTGCCTAATGTGTATCACATAACCCACGTAACCACCACCACAAAAAAAGTTATGGCATACTTCCATCATCTAGGAATGTTTCTCATTGGACTCTCAAGTCTATATCTCCCAAATTTCTTCCCCTCACAATCACTGACCTGATTTCTACCACTGAGGATTTATTTCCCCAAAAGTAAATAGATAGATAGATGGTATGTTAGCTATTATGAATGACACTCTTATGAACATTCATGTGCAAGTATTTCTGTGAAGCGCTGAAGTTATTACTCTTAGAAAATAGCTAGAAATGGCATGATAAATGTGCATATAATTAAACTATTTTTAAAAAATGACTTTGTTATTTTATACTACAGCAGAAGTGTATGATCATTGAACTTACTCCGCACATCCTTGACAATGCTTGGTACTTTTTGTCTTTTAAATTTCAGTCATTCTTATGACTCTGTATCAGTATCTCATTGTGGGTTTTAATTTTTATTTCCCTAATGACTAGTAAAAATTAAATATCTTCTCATGTGTTTATTGGCTATTTGTTTATCTTCTTTTGTGTAATTTCTGTTCAAATACTTTGCCCATTTTTTTTTTTTAAATTGGGCAGCTTTTCTTCTTATTGAGTTATAGGAAATCTTTTATATCCTAGATAACAGTCCTGATTCCTTTGGAGGCATGATTTCACTCACCTGCTCACATTTCTCTCCCTCTTGGACTACTTCCTCTGTGAGAAGCCAGATGCCATGTCATGAGGCCATTCAAGCAGGCTTTGGAGTGGTCCATGCATTCAGGAATGGAGGTCTCTGGCCAATAGCCAGTGAGGAATGAACGCCTGTCAACAACCAAGTGAGTGAGTTTAGAAGTGGATTCTCTAGCCCTGTTTGAGCCTGGAGATGACTGCAGACCTAGCTAAGGCAGACCTGGAAGGCAACCTCAAGAGATACCCTGAGCCTCTCCCAGATAGCCTACCATCAGAAACTGTGTGAGATAATAAATATTTGATCTTCTGAGCTGCTAAGTTTTTAGGTAATAGATAGCTAATATCCACCCAAATCATGATTGCTTTAGTTCAATCACAAAATCTGGAAAGCAGGTTCAAGGGAAGTTGGCTATCTGAGCAGACCTGAGTTCAAGTCAGAAGCCACAGTTCCCAGAAAGGATGTATTGTCAGATTTCTTTCCCCTGGTTCCCAAGTCCAGATCATATTAGGTGCAATGGTATAAGTGGCTGCTACTCCAAACAAAATTAAGTCCTTCTGTTCCTCTTCATTACTGAGTGCTTTTTACCAGCACTCTCCTTCTCTCTCTGAATTCTCAGTGCTCTTCAGCCTATAGCTATTTCATATCATTTTTTTTTTCCTGCCTCTAAGATTCTCATGTTAGGAAGAAATCATTAAGATTATGTAGACCAACCTTCATGACTGAATTACTTTATAACACCCCCAAGTGGTCCTCTAGCTTATTTTCAGAAATTGGACGTCACTATCTCCTGAGGTAGTTTACTCTTTCTTTGGATCATTTTGGCTCTTCAAATATTTTTGCAATGGTGAGCAGAATTCACTTTCTCCTCTCTCCTTCTTCACTTGGTTCTCAAGAGAGTCATACTTGGGCAAACTCTTCAGGGAGAGTTGGCTATGAGTGAGACCAGACTTCTGAAGCAAAGACTGGGTATTAATTGTTGGGGTTTTAAAGAAATCATATATTCTTTAATATGAAGTCCCTAGTTGGACTTCCCTCTTCTCTGTCACAATCAGATTCCCAGTGCTCAAGCCCCAAAGATTTCCCTACAATCCCTATGGGGCAAGACCAGAGTGGGGACTCCCAAGAAGTGACCCATAATGCCAGGAGATCTGGATGGCTATCATGGGCTCTCTTTCCCAGCTGGAGGAACTGTAGGCTCAGGGGAGACCTCTCAGGATGGTGCTGCCCCAGCCTGGGGGAGAGGCAATGCACTTGGCATGCAGCCACTACTCTTATTCTTCTGATGCCATCTGTTTCAGTCTCTGTGGCACAGCGAGGGTGCTTCAGCCTCATCCCCATGTTCTAGGTTTCTCTCAGTGGTGACTTATCCATGAATAGTTGTTAGTTGTTCTTCTTGTGAGGGGTAGTGAAGTCAGGAATGATATATTCACCATACTGGTGATGTTACTCTTATCAGCGCTGCAGTCTTGAGGTAGAATTTCTTCTTCCTCAGTGAAATATCTATCTGTTTTTAAAGGCCTTCAACTGATTGGGTGAGGCCCACCCACATTATTGAGAATAATATTTACTTACAATCATCCTATTACTGAACTACAAAACATACCATCCCAGCCAAAACCTAATAAATGTCTGACTGAATAACTGTGCATTATACCCTTTTTCAGATGACACATAAAACCAAACAGCATGAAGAACTATTATCCCAGGGGATGAACTGCCCAAAGTTTGGACATTAGGCATAAGCGATGTGACTTAGCAAATACTAAAATTATAGATGTGTACAGTAGATAAATGATTTCTATCTGCTGTTGTGGCTGAGGGTATACAAGGTAATTAGGCCACAGTTCAGTGCTCCTTTCTCCTATTGGACATCTCACTCTACCAAGCCATCCCTGTGCAAAAACAAGTGAAGTAATGGGCTGTCAAGTCCCCCAACTTATATCCTTATCTCTTGTATACCTCTGGCATTTCTTATTCACAGCCTTAGGAGTAACACAAAGTTAGAGGAAGCTAGAACCAAGCACTTGAACCCAAGTTATTCTCACCAGTTCTAAACCTGCAGCAGCCTGGGGCCAGAGATTCTGCAATTCTGGAAACTCTCCAATGATGCCAATGCTGCTGGACTGAAGACTACACTTAGAGCAGCAAGGTTGATCACATTTTGATCATTGCTCTGATTAATGATAGTATAGTTGGTAGACATTTTGTCTCCTCTCATATATTCTAAGAATCTTAAGAGTAGGGGTTGTTTAGTTTTTCTTTGTAGTCTTCAGAGTGCCTCACATAGCACTCAGTACTTAGAGGATGCTAATAACTTAATACTTGTATTTTACAAAAAAAAAAAAGAAAATGATGCATAGTTTCCTTACACAAGCTGTTAAGAGTTAAGTGTGCCTGCACAGTGAGGAGAACTTAGGAAACTGTACACTGATCTTGAGCAGAGAGAAAGTTTGGAATGAAAAGGGGTCAGGGACAGGAAAAGGGGCCTTCAGCCAATCCCTTAGATGAAGATCCAGAAAAGAGATGGGATCAAGAATCACCTTTTTGTGCTTGTTTGTTTTCCATTCTCAAGGTTTTGATCTTTCTTTTTATACCAAAGAGAAAGTCTCAGGTATTGCTAACTCATCTTTAATAACTCATCTTTAATACCTAACACAGCTGATTCTTCCATTAAAAAATTTTTATTGCAATAAAATATATATAAAATTTACTATCTTAACTATTTTTAATTGTACCATTCAGTGGTATTATATACAATCATAATATTGTGTGACCCTAACTTCCATCCATCTCCATAACTATTTTCATCTTGCAAAGCTGAAACTCTGTACCCATTAGACACTAACTCCCCATCCCCACTACTCCCAGACCCTGGCAGTACATCATTCTGCTTTTTGTTGCTATGAATTTCACTATTCTAATTACCTCATATATGTGGAGTCATACAGTATTCATCTTTTACTGAATGGTTTATTCACTTAGCATAATGTCCTCAAGGTTCATCTATTGTTCATCATATTTAAGAATTTCCTTCCTTTTAAAGGCTGAATAATATTCCATTGCATGTGTTTACTATATTTTGTTTATCCATTCATCTGTCAATGGACACTTGGGTTGCTTCCACATTTTAGCTTTGTGAGTAATACTTCTATGAACATGGGTGTACAAATATCTCTTTGAGATTTAAAAATGATTCAATAACCATAGCAGTTACAGAATTATTAAGATTTCCTATTTCTTTGTGATTTAGTCTCAGTAGGTTTTGTGTTTCTAGGACTATGTCCATTTCATCCATGTTATCTAATCTATTGGCATACAATTGTTCATAGTACTCTCTTACAATCTTTTTTATTTCCGTAGAATTGGTAGTAATGTTTCCACTTTAATTTCTGGTTTTAATAATTTGAATTTTCTCTCTTTTTTTTTTCTTAGCCCATCTGGTTAGAGGTTTGTCAGTTATGTTGATCTTTTCAAAAACCACCTTTTGGTTTCATTAATTTTCTCTCTCTCTCTTTTTTTTTTTTTTTTTTTTGTTCTCTATTTCAGTTTTCTCTGCTCTAATGCTTATTATCTCTTTTTTTTCTGCTAGCTTTGCACTTCGTTTTTTATTTTTTTAGTTCTTGGAGTTGTAGAGCTAGTTTGTTGTTGAGGTTGTTCCTATTTTTTTATTTAGGTATAATTGTCATGCAACATTGTGTACGTTTAAGGTGTACAACGTGTTGATTTGATACATTTATATATTGCAATATGATTGCCATTGTAGCGTTAGCTAACACCTCTACCACATCACATAATTATCATTGTTTTATTTTTTGTGGTGGGAATAATTAAAATTTAGTCTTTTAGCTAGATTGATGTCTGCAATACAGTATTATTGTCTAAAATCATTATACTGTACATTAGATCTGCAGGATTTATTAATCTACTAGTCGCAGGTTGGTACCCTTAAAAAACATCATCTGTTGCTTCATAACCCAGCCCCTGGTAATCACCATTTTACTCTCTGTTTTTAAGAGTTTGACTTTTTAGAATTCACACATAAGTGGTTTACAGTATTTGTCTTCCTTTGACTGACTTATCTCACTCAGCATACTATCCTCAAGGTCCAGCCATATTATCAAAGATGGCAGAATTACCTTTTTTTTCAAGAATGAATGATTACGTTTTACTAAGGTGAGACTTTATCTATTTATCTGTCTATCTGCCTATCTATTTATCTATCTATCTATCTCAAATTATCTTGATCCATTCATTTATCAATGGACACTGAGGTGGTTTCCATGTCTTGGCTAATGCAAAAAATGCTGCAGTGAACACAGGGGTGCATATACCTTTTCAAGACAGTGAATTTTTTCCCTCTGTATACGTCCTGAGAATTGAAATTTCTAGATCATATGGTAGTTTTATTTTTAATTTTTTGAGGAATCTTTGTACTGTTTCCTATAGTGGTTGTACCAATTTGCATTATCACCAACAGTGTACAAAGGTTCCCCTTTTTCCACATCCTTGCCAATACTTATTATCTCTTGTCTTCTGGATGGTGTGAAGTGATATTTCATGGTTCTGATTTGCATTTCTCTGATGATTAGTGATATTGAGCATTATTTCATGTACCTGTTGGCCATCTGTATGTCTTCTTTAGAAAAATGTCTATTTACATAGAATACAGACTTGTGGTTGCCAGAGGGGAGGACGGTGGGAAGGAATAAACTGGGAGTTCGAGATTTGCAGATACTGACTGGTATATATAAAATAGATAAACAAGTTTATACTGTATAGCACAGGGAAATATATTCAGTTATCTTGTAGTAGCTTATGGTGAAAAAGAACATGAAAATGAATATATGTATATCCACTTATGACATTGTGCTGGACACAAGAAATTGACACAACATTGTAAACTGACTATACCTCAATTTAAAAAAAAGCCTAGTTACTCTGCCTTTTTTTTTTGAGTTGGATTTTTTTTATTTTTTTGTTATTGAATTGTATGAGTTCTATATATATTTTGAATATTAACTCACCTGATAGATGGTTTGCGAGTATTCTCTCCTGTTCTGCAGGTTGTCTCTTCATTTTGCTGATTGTGTATTTTGCTATGCAGAAGCTTTTAAATTGGTATAGTTCCACTTGTTAATTTTTGCTTTTGTTGTTTGTGCTTTAGGAATCACATCCAAAAAAATAATTTCCAAGACCAGTATTGAGGAGCTTCTTCCCTATGTTTTCATCTAGTTGTTTTACAGTATCAGGTCTTATGTTTAAGTCTTTTATCAACTTCAAGTTAATTTTTGTGAGTGGTGTAAGATAGGGTTCCAGTTTCACTTTTCTGCATGTGATTATCCAGTTTTCCCAACATCATTTGTTAGTCACTTTCCCTATTGGGTGTTCTTGGCACACTCGTCAAATATTAGTTATCTGCATTCATGAGGGTTGCATTCTGGTCTCTTTACTCTGTTCCATTCATGTATGTGTCTATTTTTTATGCCAGCATTACTAAAGAGCCTTGTAGTGTAGTTTGATATCAGCAATTATCTCTGGCTTTGTTCTTTCTCATGATTACTTTGGCTATTTGGAGACGTATGTGGTTCCACACAAATTTTAAGTTAAGAAAATATCAGTGAAAAATGCCATTGGAATCTTTATAAGGATTGCACTGAATCTATAGATGGCTTTCAGTAGTATGGACATTTTAATAATATTAATGCTTCCCATCCAAGAACATGGACTCTCTTTCTATTTGTTTACGTCTTCTTTGATTTCATTTAATAAAGTCTTTAGTTTTTAAAAAATTTGTTTTTTCTTAAATGTTTTATTTTTGTACAATTTTTAATGGATACTTTCTATTTACAGTTATTACAAAATATTGGCTATTTTCCCCATGTTGTATAATGCATCCTTACACCCAGTAGTTTGTAATTCCTACTTTCACACCCCACATTTGTCCTCCCTCCCTCCCTACTGGTAGCCACTAGATTGTTCTCTTGGTCTGAGAGTCTGCTTCTTTTTTGTTATATTCACTTGTTTGTTCTACTTTTTAGATTCCATGTATAAGTGTTATCATACAGTATTTATCTTTCTCACAGACTTATTTCACTTAGCATAATGTCTTACAAGCCCATCCATGTTGCTGAAAATGGCAAAATTTCATTAATTTTTATGGCTGAGTAGTGTTCCATTGTATACATGTACCATTTATCCATTCATCTGTTGGTGGACACTTAAGTATTTTTCCATATCTTTTCAATTATAAATAATGTCATTATGGACATTGAGGTGCATGTATCTTTTCAAATTAGTGTTTTTTCTCCCACTTTGAAGCTACAAGGTGGGAAATTCAGTAAATGTTAGCAAGTGATTTTCAAAAAAAGAAAAAACCCTCAAATCTTGTAGTTTTTCTTGTACAGATACTTTACTTCTTGGTTAAATTTATTCCTAGATATGTTATTGTTTTTTGATGCTATTGTGAATGGGATAGGTTTTGTAAAATTTCAAATGTTTCATTGCTAGTATATAGAAATGCAACTGATTTCTGATGTACGTTGATTTCATGTAGTAAAATTTTACTGAATTTATTGATTAATGATGAGTTTTTTGGTTGAGTCTTTGGGACTTTTTATATATGAGCTCATATAATTTGCAAATAATGACAATTCTTCTTTCTGAATCAGATACTTTTTATTTCTCTGTCTTGCCTAATTATTCTGGTTATAGCTTCTAGTACTATTTAATCTGAGTGGTGAGAGTGGACACCCTTGTCTTGTTCCTGACTTCGAGGAAAAACTCTTACTTTTTCACCACTGAGTATAATGTTAGCTGTGGGTTTGACATATAGGGCCTTTAGTATGTTGAGGTACATTCCTTCTATATCCAACCTTTTGCAGATTTTTATCATGAAAGGATGTTGTATTTTGTTAAATGCTTTTTCTGTGTCTATCGTGATAATTATGTAATTTTTATCTTTTATTCTATTTCTGTGTTGTATCACTTTTATTGATTTGTGTATGTTGAAACATCCTTGCATCCCAGGGATACTTCCCACTTGTTCCTAATCTATAATCCCTTTAATGTGTTTTTCAGTTTGGGTTGGTAATATTTTGTTAAGAAATTCCTATCTATATTCATCAGGGATACTAGTCAATAATTTTCTGTTTAGGTGCTCTGACATTGGATGTGTATATACTTACAACTGTTATATCTTTTGGATGAATTGACCCTTTTATAATTATATAATGACCCTTTTGTCTCCTATTACATTTTCACATTTTAAAGTCTTTTGTCTCATATAAGTATAGCTAAATCTGCTTTCCTTTGGTTTCGACTTGCATGGAATATTTTTCTCCATCTCTTCACTTTGAGCCTATGTGTGTCCTTAATGCTTAAGTGAGTCTCGTGTGCAGCGTATTGTTCAGTCTCTTTTTTTATCCATCTAGCCACTCTGCCTTTTGATTGGTGAATTCAATCAATTTATATTGAGGTAATTATTGATGTGAAAGGATTTAATGCCAACTTATTGATTGCTTTCTGGTTGTTCTGTGTTTGTATTGTTCTGTTTCTGCTTACCTTTTTAAACTGATAATTTTCTATGGTGGGATGCTCTGTTTCCCCCTCTTTTTTTCTTTTGTGAATTTACTCTAGATTTTTGCTTTGCTGTTACCATGATGCTTACACAAAACCTCTCATAGCTAAAACAGTCCATTTTATCCTGATAGCAACTTATCTTTGATCTCTTTTAAAGGCTCTACCTTTTACTCCCCTCTTTTATACTTCTGATGTCATAACTTGCCTCCTTTACACTGTGTATTCATTAACAAATTATAGTAGTTACAGTTATTTTTAATACTCTTTTTTTAACCTTTATGCTATGTTAAGTGGTGAATCCATCATCCTATTGTAGAATTAGTGTTTTCTAAATCTGACTGCATGTTTTTTCACCTAAACCAGTGTGCTGTATACTTTCATGTCACTGATTTTTGTCTTTTCATTTCAGCTCTGAGAACTCCTTTCAGCATTTCTTGCAAGGCAGATCTAGTGATGATGAACTTCTTCAGCTTTTGTTTGTCCAGGAAAGTCTTTATTTCTTCCTTCTATCTGGAGGATAACTTTGGGGATAGAATATACTAGTTGGCAATTTTTATCTTTAAACTCTTTGAATATGTCATTCCACTCTCTCCTGGTCTGTAGAGTTTCTGCTGAGAAATCTGCTGATAGGTAATGGGGATTCCTTTGTAGGTTACACTCTTTTTCCCTTCTGGCTGCATTTAGAAATTCCTTCTTTAACTTTGATTTTTCAGTTCATTGTAATGTGTCTTGGAGAAGGTCTTCTGTCATTGAGAATACAAAGTGATCTATTAGCTTTGTGAACATGGATATTCAAGTCTTTCCCCAGGTTTTGGAAGTTCTCCAAATAAACCTTCCGCCTCCATCTCTCTCTTTTGGATTATTTTGATATTTGTCCTTTTGGATGGATTCTCATTGATTGCGTAGTCTTTTTCCACTCTTAAAATTCTTTTTTTTTCCTTTGTTTTCTTCTGCGTTATTTCAAATTCATATCCTCTGAGCTACTCTTTGTGTCTCCATCTGCTCTACTCTGCTACAGATACTCTCTATTGCATTCTTCACCCCATTTCCTGAATTATTCAGTCCAGAATTTCTGTTTTTTTTTTTTATGAGTTTCTCTCTTTGAAAAGGAACTCAGTATGACCACATATATTTTTTGAGATTTCATTGAATTGTCTTCCTGAGTTTTCTTTTAGTTTGTTGAGTTTCTTCAAAACAGCTATTTTGAATTCTTTATCAACTAGATCATGATATTCCACAACTTTGAGTTTGGTTGTTGGAAAATTATTGGTATCTTTTAGGGATGACATATTTCCTTGATTTTTCATGTTCCTTGCATTTTTGTGTTGTTGTTTTCACATTTGAAGTAGCAGACACCTTCTTAAATCCTTATTGGCTGCCTTCAGGTGAGCACTGTTCATTGGTATTGCTTTATCTGGGGTTTCCTTAGCTTTTGAATGGGTAGACCTGCTCCACTCTTTTGGCTCTCTTTCATGGAAGAATTTTTAAACTTTTACATCTTTTCTTGTTCTTAGAAATCACCAGCCTTGCTACTAGAAATCTTTTTTTTTGTTTTCTAGAAGGTGGTGCTATAGCTCTAGTTTATGGTTTCTCTAGGTGTGGGTTTAGCACTTAGGACATAAGAGGGCGCCCATGGACCCAGTGGAGAGATTTTTGGGTCCTAGAGACTTGTGAGAAGACTTTCTACTGAAGCACTGAAGCATTCAGCAGGAACTGTGTCTCTCTGATATTCTAATCTGCTTATTACCCTCTGTCTTTCCTTTTAGTCATGGAGGTCTTACCTCAGAAGTCTGGGTGCTGCTGGAAATAAATGGGTTTCTCCAGCAGCGACCTGCACAACTGAGGTAGCCAGAAACACAAATTTCTACTTCCTCCATGGGAGAGGCTGCTGCCTGTGGACAGCATAGCCTTGTGCAATGTCACCCTGGGTTGATGTGTGTGTTGGGGGTGGGGTGGTTCTGGCGTACTTCCTCCCTCTCCACTGCAACCACACTAGTATCCATCCCACTCCAATGGTGTTCTGGAATTTCTCTGCAGGCATCCTGGACTTCTACAAGTTCTTTCTCACTCATGGGTATCTGCCCAGGTCAGCAATTTCCAGAAATTTTCCCTGGCCACAGTGAGAGGGAGTGGGACAGCTTTGTTGAGTCTGAAATCTTTACGCAGTTCTGAAATCCAATGCCTAGTTTCAAATGCAACTGTGGGTAAGTTAGCATATGGTGCTGTGTCCCACAGCTCCTGCAGAGGCACTTTTGTTTGTGGAGGGATGTCTAATTTGTTCTTTAAAAATGGAGAGAGAAAGGAAAAATATCTCATGCTGCTAACATTATTTTCTCTTGTTTTATAATGAAGCATTTATAGCTATAAATTTCTCTGTTAGCACTGCTTTCACTGTGTCCAGTAAGTTTTGGTTTGGTATGTTTTTATTTTCATTCATCTCTAAGTACTTTTAAATTTCCCTTGTGATTTCTATTTTGATCCATTGGTTGATTAGAAGTATATTGCTTGATTTCCAAAAATGTCTTATTTTCCAGTTTTCCTTTTGTTATTGATTTCTCATTTTATGCCATTGTGATTGGAGGAGATATTTTGTATGACTTCTATCTTTTTTCTTTAATTGAAGTAAAGTTAGTTACAATGTGTCAATTTCTGTTGTACAGCACTATGTCCCAGTCATGCATATACATATATATATTCATTTTCATACTCTTTTTCATTAAAGGTTATTACAAGATATTGAATTTACTTGGTGGCCTAACATATCATCCATACTGGAAAATGCCCCACACGTGCTTAAGAAAAATGCATATGCTGCTGTTCTTTGGAGGGTGTCCTGTAGTTGTTTGTTAGATTTAGTTAGTTTATTGTGTTATTTAAGTCCTCTGTTTCCTTATTTACCTTCTATTTAGTTGTTCTATCCATACTGAGAGTAGGATATTAAAAGTCTCTGACAATTATTGTAGAATTATTTCTCCCTTCAAGTATGTCAGGTTTGGCTTCATATATTTTGATGGTCTGTCATTAGGTGGGTAAACATTTATACTTGGTATATTTTATTTGCTGTATTGAGTGTTTTATTAAGTAATATCCTTGTCTCTTTTAAATACGTACAGAGTCTATTTTTTGTCTGATATTAGTATTTATTGATTGTCTAGACTTAAGAAATAATGGAGAAAATGTTGAAAGTGAGGATTAAACCTAAAAGTGTTGTCAGATTGGTAGCTGGTACACTAAATTGCATAAAAAATTGAGGAAATATTCTTTCAATTTTTAAATAGCATTATCCAATTGTGCAAAAAAGTTACTCATGCCATTGATAAATGAGTGAGGTTCCAACATATGTCTTTACTGTGTCGCTTTTATCTTATTATGTTAAAAAAATATTGACTAACACATCAAAACTATGCTATACCCTTTCATCAATTTAAAGCTTATGTTGACTCCTTATTGATACAGGAGTTCAACAATAATCAATAAAAATATCCTTGAAGATCAACTGGGTATGGAATATATGAGAAAGACAATAGAATATTTTATTATTATTTGTAAATTTTATGCTATACATCCCTTATATTAATACAACTTAAAATAAACTTATAGATGTAATTTATTTTTTAGAGAGCCACTAATTGAATATTTGTCAGCACTGCACTGGGGGAGCACCCTTGGAACTCTTGGGCAATTGGAAATCCAGATAAGAGATATTACTTGTCAAAGGTCATACACAGCCTGAAGAAGTATTTTGTTTGAATTCTTGTTAGAAGAGTAACTACATCTTATTTTAACTATGTGTTTGTGTGTCTTTTCATTGGAAGAATTTTATGGACTAAATGATCATGTCCCCTCAAAATTCATATGTTGAAGCCCGAACCCCTAGTCTGATGATATTTGGAGATGAGGCTATTGGAAGGTAATTAGAGTTAGATTAGGTCATGAGGGTGGGGCCTCATGATGGGATTAGTGGAATTATATGAAGGGTAAGGGAGAGATCTCTCTCCATCTCCCCATGTAAGCACAAGCACAGAGGAAAAGCCATGTAAGGATGTAGTGAGGTGATATCTGCAAACCAAGGAGAGAGATCTCATCAGGGACTAGTTTGGCTGACACTTTGATCTTGGACTTCACAGCCTCCAAGAAAATATCAATTTCTGTGAGAAAAATATATTTCTGCTCAAGTTACCCAGTCTGTGATATTTTGTTGTGGTAGTCCCCAAACTCATTAATACAATTTATAAAATAATTTTTATTTATTGAAAAATACTGGACAAATTAGTTTTGAAACCCCAAATTCCTGTATCTGCATACTTTCTGGGTCTGACATGTCAATTTCTTATTTTTAATGGTTCTTACTTATAATGACTTCTTCCATGCACATTTTGTCATTTAAGATTTTAAGTTTGTGTTCATTGATACTTAATCACTGGAAATTTTTAATGGCCTGGTTTTAAATCTCCTCAAGTTAATTTAATTTGCTTCTATTTGATGTCTGGGAATATGATCTGTTCATGATAACTTTAAACTGAATTCCTTATTTCATTAAGGGAAATTTTCTCTGTTCAGCTTGGCTACTCCTTTTGAATTTATTGAGGGCCCTCATATATTGGATGATTTGTTGCTGTTGATATATATACATGAACTGACTAACATTAATCAGTGTTGGAAACTAATGTGTTATTCCTAGTACGTATATAGGTCAATGTTTGATTTATTTGCAGGGGGAAGGCTTCTCTGAGAACAAAGGTAACCCTATATTCTGGGTATGATGAGTGGGCAGGGATGGATCCACAGGTAGATTTTCTGACGAGGTGCCCCAATGTGCCTTATGACATTATAATTAAAGTAAAACATTGTCCTTGAAATTTTGAAAGTCTGAAGTTTCAGGTCATACATCTTTCATTTTTTTCTTGGAGGCACAGAAATTTTCCTAGCCTAGGTCCTTTTCATGATTCATAAAGGGAAATAGCTCGCCAAGTATAAACTCTGTGTGTGATTAATAAAACATAATATAAATCCAAGTCCACCTTATATTAAAATTCAATTTACTCTAATGGCACTCATATTAGAGTTGTGTCTGTTTGTTACAGACAACTCTTGAAAGACATTAGCATAAAATATAGTGTTTGCTAATTTTCATTATTAAAGACTTGGACTTAGAGAGGGAGCCCTCTGAATTCAGCAAGTCTATCCTAAAAAGGCTGTCCCTCATACTAGAAAATTATAAAGTTATAAAATTACAAGGATAGATTAAATGTTTCTATTGAAAGAAAAAAAGGAGGGGAGTGAGCTGATCATATGTAATGGTCCAACATGGTGCCATACTTGTCAACCTCCACCATCTGCTCTCTTTTAACTATTTATACCACTATTCACTGGGCTCAAGAATACCTGCATAAGAAATAAAATTTCTTTTCCTAATTCCTGGGGGTATAGAATTAGGTTTTTTATTATGTGAGAAGAGCAAACTAAAATCACAGTTATTAGAAGGAAGGTATTAACAAAAATCAGAGCAGAAATAAAATAGAGTTGAGAAAGATAAAAGATCAATGAGAGTAAGAGTTGGTCTCTTGAGAAGAAAAGCAAAATTAACAAATATTTAGCTAAACTAAATAAGAAAAAAAGAGAGACAACCCAAGTAAATAAAATCAGGGATGAAAGAGGAGACATTACAGGTGATATCTCAGAAATACAAAGGATCATAAGAAATTTTATAATAATTATGTATCGACAATTACATACCAACACCTAGAAGAAGGGATAATTTCCTAGAAATATACAACCTATCAAGACTGAATCATAAAGAAATAGAAAATCTGAACAGAACAATACCAAGAAATAGAATGAATCAGTTATCACAAATCTCCCAGCAAAGAAAAACCTAGAAGCAGATGGCTTCAATAGTTATCCTTCCAAACATTTAAAGAATTATTAATACCAATCCTTCTCAAACCCTTCCAAAAACTGAAGAGAAGGGAAGAATTCCAAATTTATTTTCAAGGCCAGCATTACCATACCGAGGCACACAAGGATATGAAAGTAAAATAAAATTATAGGCCAATAACATTGATGAACATAGATGCAAAAGTCCAGAATAAAATAATAGCAAACCAAATTCAATAGCACATTAAAAGGATCATACGCCATGGAATTTGGATCATACAAATGGAATTTACCCTGGGATGTAAGGACAGTTCAACATATGCGAATTAATAAATGTGATACCCACATTAACAAAGTGAAAGATAAAAATCATATGATCATCACAGAAGATGCAAAAAAGCATTTGACAAAATTCAACATCCTTTCATGATAACAATTTTCAAAAATTAGGTATAGAAGGAATCCACCTCAACATATATGACAAGTCCCAGGCTGATGTACTCAATGGTGAAAGGCTGAGAGTTGTTCCTCTAAGATCAGAGACAAGGCAGGGTGCCCATTCTCACCACTGCTATTCAACATAGAACTGGAAGTCTTAGCCAGAGCAATTCAAGGAAGAAATAAAAAGCAAACGAATCAGAAAGGAAGAAGTACAACTGTCTCTGTAGAAGACATAATCTTTTATGTAGAAAACCCTAAAGATTCCACCAAAAAAACTGTCGGAACTGATAACCAAATTCAGCAAAGTTGGAGAATACAAAATTAACATACAAAAATCAGTTGTGTTTCTAGGAATAACTGTAAATGGAAAGTAACTTTTAAAAATTGTAAAAAATAAAAAATTAAAAAAAAGAAATGCCAAAAAAATCAGGGATGCTTCACAGGGTTATCTTCTTTATCTGTTATTAATTCACTCGTCAAATAGATTTTATTTTCAGCAGAAACAAGGTGAAACCCATGTTTCTTCTACAAGTTGTGTACAGTCCAGAAGCAGAGATAAATATGTGCACATGACAGGACATTCACTGTAGCTGCAGCTCAGATGCCACAGAGATGGAACTGACAAGATCCCCTCATCAATATGCTCAAGTTCATGTTCATTTGGTCAATGGAGACCATATCAGTTGCAAGAAGACTTCTGGGAGGAAAGATGATTGGACAGTGGCTGTTCCCCTGGTTGATATCCAAACACATTGGATGGACTGGGGCTGTCCTGGTTGAGGCAAGGAAGGAGAAAAAAAGTCATGGCAATAAGAATGGTAAGTGAGCACCCAGGAGTGACTGGACCCCAAAGTCTTGGCCGGCAGGAAGAAATTCTGCTTATGGAAATCCTGTGCTGCTGGAAACAGGAAAAGCCCAAACTAGCAGCATATGTGCACACCGGGGAAAATGAAGAATAACATGTGATTACAACTCAGATCTGTTACAGGAGCGTCTTAAGATTGAATCTTAGAGCAGAAACCTGCCTTGACTTAGGAACAAGATGTCAGAGGCTCCACAGTGCCTGGAATTGTGAGTTACAACCAAGGCAGCTCCACTCCCCAAGAGGAAGGAGGATGCAGCCCCATCCTGCCCCCTGGAAACATTATTCATGTCCAATCTTCAGGTTGAGAAAAACAGCCATCGTGACTCATTTTTAAATCATGTTTCCTAAAGGGGATGTATAAGAATCATTAATTATGTTGTCATATAAATAGGGGGAGACCACAAGCCTAAAAGATAAAGTCCACTTAGCAAGGTATACAGAGCCCCTCAAAGTTATTTTCAATCTACCTTTAGCCTCCTCTCCAGCCTCTGGCCAGTTGTCTCCATAATGTCCATTCTGCTCAGGAGCTATGTGGTTTGGGTGAAATTGGTTCCCTCCCCCAGCTGTAAGGGTGGGTGTGATGGATTTTTAAACCAAAACAAATTCTTACAGATCTTCCCATCATGAAGTAGGGACTTGCTTTGACCAATATAAGGTGAAAGAAATTATGTCTCACAGCTCTCAAGGTTGGGTGTCAAGGGGCCATCAGCTTCTGTTCTCACCCTCATGAAGTGCTATGTGCATGAGAACATGCCCCAGCTGGCTGGGTGGAGAGGACACACAGAAGAGAACTGAGGCAGCCCAGACAACTGGCAGTCATAGAACTGACACCATCCAGGACCAGCTGGCCCTGAGCTGACTTGCCAAGTGACCCTGAATGCAGGCGTGAGCCCAGACAACACCACATGGAAGAGAAAGAGCCATCCCAGCTGAGCTATGGCCAAATTCCTGACCCACAGAATCATGAAATAATAAATTGCATGGTTTTGAGACACTAAATTCTGGAGTATTTTGCCACGTAGCCAAGGCTAATGGAAGAGTGGGCTGAGCCAATCACGGTGAATCCTTCCCCCCCCCCCCCCCCCCCGGATGCAGAACATAGGCCAAGTGATCAGTGCAGGCTCAGGGGTGGTCCAATCAGCGAGAACTTCAAGGCCTTGGCTGGGGATACCTGGTCAAAGTTGCTCCTCCCTTCTCTGCATAGTGCGCTATGAGGTGAAGCTGGAACCATGCAGCCATTTTGCCACCTTAACAGGAGCCAGCCCGAGACCAAACCCTTACATGAGAACGCTCCACAAATGCAGAGAAATAGAGTCAGAGCCTTGATTCAATGTCTCTGTCAAACTGCACTGGAACCTCACATCTTCTCTAGACTTACAATTACAGAAGCCATAAAACCTTCAGTTATTTAGGGCATTTGACCTTGAAGTTGCTTGTTTGCAATTGGATGTGTCCAACTGATCCACTCTCAAAGCTCTATACCTGTTGTCATGTTCATTTCACCCATGAAACCTGGCTTTTCAAACACAACCTTAAGCAGCAGCGTAAAACAGAGAATGTGTTTAAAGCAGGATTGGGTAACATAGAATTCTGACTGCATCTTGTTAATCCTGTATTTGATCCCTAGGGCTGCCATACGAAACGACCACCAAATGGGTGACTTACTTTATGGTCTCCTAGATCTGGAGGCTAGAACTCAGACATCAATGTGTCAGCAGCACCCTGCTCCCTCTGAAACCTGTAGGGGAATCCTTCCTTGCCTCTTCCTGGCCTCTGCTGGTTTGCTGGCATCTCTGGTGTTCCTTGATTTATAGCTGCATCACTCCATTCCTCCATCTTCACCTGGCTTCACATGGTTCTCTCTGTATCTTTCCATTGTGTACCCTCTGTGCCTCACTGTCTGTGTCCAAATTTCTGCTTTCTATAAAGACACCAGTCATGTTGGACTAGTGTCCACCCTAATGACCTCGGCATAACTTGCTTACCTCTGTAAGGACCCTATTTCCAAATAAAGTCACATTCTCTTTAAGACTTTAATTTATCTATTTGGGGAGTCACAATTCAATCCATAATACTCCCCAGCTCACAGCAGTACGTGAGGTGGCCATGCAGGACACTAACCAGGGCTCTTGGGGAGATACTATGTTTTATTCATCTGTATAATTTTACATTCTGAACCTCTTTCCAAAATGTCCTCCTCTTTCTCTCTTAGATTCAAGGCTTAGATTGGATGCCACCTACTCTTTCTGTTTCTCTGTCCAAGGGATATAATCTGTCTATTGTATTTCATAGCACTTGTTATAACTCGAAGGCCTGATAATACCTCAAAGGTTAAATCCGTATCTGTGTGCTATTTCCATACTGGACTGTTACCCTGATGACAGTATTGTCACCTGCACATAACTTAACGACTAGCATATAGTAGATATTCACTAAGTGTTAGATGAAATAAAGTTTTGTGACCTGACATCTTTTATTAAGTGTTAGAGAGCATTATTCATAAAGTAGAAAAGTAGGTTTTCTCATCCATCCTTTAAAGGATAATGACTTGGCAATAGACTCAGGATTGGTGGCTCAAGACGATGACATCAAAATGGTTTTGGGAATGAATGAGAGGAGGAGCTTTTCCAACACTGACTGGAAGTCACCCTTGTGCTAGCATTTCCCCTATTCAGTTTTTCCTTGATTCAGGACTTCCTCATTAGAATATCTAGACATCAATTGTACCATCTAGCAATTTTTTTTTACTTATTAGTCTTTTGTGATTTGTAATTTCTGTTCATTGGTACTTTCCAACATTCATGTAAGGATTGGTATGAAAATGGCAGAATAGCAAAATTCCAACTAGCAAACACTATGCTTCTGCACAGTGGCAGTTTCACTGGGTTTGGGGGAAAGGAAGAGATAGTTTAATAGTAAAGAAGTAATCTTGAAGAATGAGGCTTGAGGGAGGTGAGAAGATGGGAGGAAAAAGGGACACCACATGGGAAGTCCTCTTCCAACCTAAATGAAAGGTCTTTGCTCATTGGCTGCCCTGGGATCAGATGAGCATCTTGCTGATCTGAGCTTAGGAAATATCTCCAGAACCCTCTTCATGCTTAACAAAGCCCTCCAGCTACCTTGCCTGCTCTCCAGCCAACTGACAATCAGGCCTGTTTTACACGGTAACCACAGTGCATAGCCCAACAGACACACAATAGGCAAACTCATTCACCCAAAAAATATTCCTAATATCTGTCCCATATAAGTGTTGTGAGGTTTAATGATATAATGTATTTAAAAGTGTGATACCTAGTGTGTACTCAATACATGGTAGATACTAGATTGGATTATTGTTACCAATCCTTCACTTCTACCCTATAAAAGATTTATATATATAAGCCATTTGTCATGTGATATTTGAGTGCCTCCTTCTTAAAGTGGGTTGATGGCAAAGTCCCACTAACATTGAGCTTGCCAATATGACTTCCTTTGTTCAAAGGAATGTGAGTGGATATAACATATGTCATGTCAGACCAAAGACTTTAAATGTACTTGAATGGTTTTTTTGGTTGTTGTTTCTGGTCTCTTGGGGTTTCTACCCTGTGTCATGAGAAGAGCATGCCCAAAGTGGTCACTCGCTTTCAGCCTGGGGACAGGAATGAACACAAGTGGAACATCCTAACCCTAGCCAAAGTCTGGAGTTAAGCCTGGCCAACCAAGGCCAGCAGAGATCAGCAAACCACAGCTTATCTGCACAGTCATCAGCAAGAAAGCTCAATGTTATAAGTCACTGTGAACATCGTGGTTGTTTGTTATGCAGCATTATTATAGTGATAGTTGACTAATAAGCTGGTGGTGATGATGATGATCTCTGCTCAGAGAAACATTTCTACCTTTGGACTCCCAGCAGGAGGGAGCTCAGAATATTAGATTGTAGAGAAACTACCTAGATTCACAGAATATTAATATTTAATTTTTATATAGAAAACTGATAGCCAGAGATCAGAGTCATTGTCCAAATGTTGACTCCACTTCAGTGGGACAAAGTGCATGGTGACAGCCTGCTTCCTTATTTATGGCCCTGTGCCACATGATTCCTCATTTCATTCCCAGAGAAGAGGAAGGAAATCTCTGAGGCTGCCAACCGCCCTCCCCAAAAGAAAAGAAGCATATTTCTCAGAGGCTCCTAGCAAAGGAATCCTGTTCTTCACCTAATACTGTCTGCATTTCCATCCTGTCACTGAAATCTGCGGCCAAAGAATTGGGTCACACTAGTCTGAATCAGAGGCCTTTCTCCAAGGGCCAGGGATGGAGTCAGCTTTAGTCAACGTGGTTGGGCTGGGCAGGGTTGGCATAAACACCTAACAAAAATCAGGGTAATTACCAAGAGAAGGGGAAATGGATGTCAGGGAGTCACCCTCCTTTTGATTCATATAGAGTTTGTTGTCTTCAAAAGGCATATGGGGTGTCTGCCTTTAAACAATGAGTGCTCTAAAAGACAATCTCAGAGAGCAGTGAACCAGTTTTTGACAGGAGTCCCATCAGGTAGGATGATTAAAGAGCAGAGCAGGACTGTGGGGCATTTTCTGTGTACCTACACTCTAATCTTGGAAAGAGAGTGGGTCAGAGCATCAGATACACTTGGGTTTGAATCCCAGCTCTGTTACTTACTTTGTAACCAAGTGTGTAGCTTAATCTCTCTGTGGGTCTCTGATTCCCACTTGTAACCTGGGGACAGTACTGTCTACTTCATGGTGTTTTGAGAGAATTTAAAAAGCATTTAAATTATCTAGCAAAGTATGTAGGTAGTCAATTTTCTTTCTTCATGCTTTAATAACTTGTTTAGAGAGAACAGAATCACGGCAATGGAGCTATAACACCTGAGTCATTGATTTTTACCAAAGAGAAGACCTTGTTATCTGCGTTTAAGAGACACAGCTTGGCACCTATATCTTCCTGATTCTTGCTGAACATGCTGACTAATTCAGAGATTGCTATCTTTTTTTTGGACTTGGTTGCCTGCCACCTCTGTGTGATTCTTTCATTAGTGTGTTAATTAATGATGTCATAGTCTTCTTTCACATCAGTTCTGTTTAAAGTCCACAATTTGGTCTCTATAGATCCTAATCCCAAACATTATATGTGAGATTACTTATTTTAACACAAGGTCTGGGAGAAGCTCACTCTAGTCTCCATGAACCTGAACACCTTCTCTCCCTATCCTTCCTCTTGGAGGAGAGGGTGAAGTGAATTTAAGGATGTGAAATCCTCCCATAAAATCGAAATCACTAGCGAGGCAAGGTTAGCATTTTATGCATAGCTAGAGGGCCAAGATTTCATAGACCCCAAATCAAGCAAGCTTCCCTGAACCTCTCACTACCCTCCCCTAAAAGGACATTGCAGTCAAACCTTGTGTGACTTCTTTTCTTTTTATTCAGATTTTATTTGGAAATAATTTAGACTTTTCAGATGAGATGCAAAGATAATACAGAATTCCCATATACACTTCACTCAGCTTCACATAGTGTTAAGATCTTACATAACCATGGCCCATTTACCAAAACAAAGACATTAGCATTGGCACGGTGAAATTAACTAAACTATGGGATTTATTCAGATTTCACCAGTTTTTGCACTATAATCCTTCTTTTGTTCCAGGATACCATGCTGCATTTAGTTGTCATGTCTCCTTAGTCCCCTCTGAGTCTTTAACAACTTCTCAGGCACTCCTTGGTTTTCCTGACCTTGACACTTTTGATTAACTGGTCAGATACTTCTTATACTTCCCTCCAGCTGAAGTTATCTCATGTTATCTTGTGATTAGACTGAGCTTACGGTTCTTTGGAAGAATATCCCAGAAGAGAGGTGTATTTCTCACTGCAGCACATTCATGTCAACATTATTACTGGTGATGTTAAACTTGAAGCTTGGTTAAGGTACTGTCTGTCAAGTTTCTCCTGTTATTAAAGTTATTCTGGTTCTCTTTCCATATTCTGCCTGTTACAGGAGAATCACTAAGTTCAGCTCACACTTAAGGCCACTTGAACATGTCTCTATTTTCCAGCCCTACGTGATACTCCAGACTTATCTTATGTTTCACCTGTCCCAGCCTTAGAATCAGCCATTTCTCTAAGGATTTCTGCCCCATTTTATTAGAGAATGGTATTTAGAGACCAAGATGAGGGTGCTGGATGTGCTGCATCTTTTGACAAGTTTAAACGTCAAAGAACGCAGCACTGCTTTGTGACTGATTTCCTCATCTCTTTATCCTCATCTTTCCCCTGAACAATATCCTGCCCCGAATCTCTCCAACACACCTTCATTTACTCATTCACTCTTTTATTCAACAATATTTATTGAGCTCCTACCATTTGTCAGGTCTCCTTCTACTTGACACCGGGAATACTGTTTCCATTTAGATGGCCTAGGTGCACAGTGTCTGAAGTGATAGCCCTGCTGACATGTAGGAAACGGATAGGAATTAGTCAGCAAAGAGAGGAGGGATGAGGAACAAGGTAAAGGAAAGGAAAACAAACACATGTGCTCCCCAGAGCATGTGCCCAGGGGGACAGTTAGAGACTCAGAAGAGCTGTGATTCTAATTCTATTGTTTAATCAGATAGTATCATTTTATACTTGAGAGTAGCCCCAATCCCTGACCAGTTGTACTCACTCTGGAAGAGAAGGTAGGGGATTTATAAAATCTCCAACGACTCAAACAAATGAAACACCAAACCAATGAGAAAGACAAATCAACTATATATTCTAGAGTAGTTGTGTGTAATTTAAATCAATAAATATATATAGAGAGAATAACCACCAGTAGTGTTTACAATGCTATGTCCTGGGGATAGAGAAGTAAACAAGAAAGACATAAAAGTGTGTCTCATCAAAGTATGATGAGCATTATGGGAGGTAAGTGCATATAGCTGGCTCCATGGCACACACCAGGGGTTTTCACAACTTTGGGAGTAGAGAAGCTTCTAGAGAATGTGGCACTAATGCTGAGGCTTGAAGGGAGAGCAGGAACTAGTATAAAGAAGAAACCAAGGTCTGGGTGCCAGATGTGCTACATCTTGTGATCAACAAGAACTCATGTATTATCATAGTTTTGTGATGAATTCCCTAATGCCCATACTACCCCTAACCTTTCACCTGAACAGGATCCTATCCTGACTCCCTTTAGGACCCTTATTCGGTCACTCAGTTGCTCAGTCGTTCATTCAACAGTTAAGGAAAAGCACTCTGGATTTGAGAACAGCCTGAGGGAAGGCAGGATATGAAAAAGGGTATGGTGTGTGCTCAAGGAACTGAAGGCAATGCCTGATACCTAGAGAGAAAGGAGGAGAAGAAAGAGAGGCAAGAAATGAAGCTGGAGACTTGGGGAAATGCCAGGTCCCATAGCTTACTAGTCATTTGAGGGTTTTTAGGTATTATTCCAAGGGTAGTGGAGACTCATGGAAGGCTGCTAAGCCAGTGAGTGACCAGACCTGGCTTCCTGGCTGCAGTGGGGAGGGTGGATCAGAAGGGTGTAAGGCATTAACTTCTGTAAGACTTAGTGAGTTTAGTTTCCTTCCTGCCTTACAGAATTGAGGGGAGGATTAAATAAAGGAACACACACAAATTTCCTGAAATAATGTTTGACACTTGGTAGTCAATCAGGAAATGTTGGTGCCTTTGTTTAGTACATCAATTCTGAATCTTTTTATCTAATCTCATTTTCTATTCCTCTGATCATATTTTGAAGAAAAAAATTACCATTTAAAGTTTCTGCTACAATTAAAATTGATTACTGTGCTTGACACAGAGAATAAATATGAATAAGATCTGGGCCCTTCTTTAACACATATACAATGAGCCATTATATGATGTGATATTTAAACTATACTGATGACATGAACCAAATCTCACAGGGCAAGGACAGAACATCCCTCACCTCTCTGTCTTTAGCATCAGGCAAAATATGTAGCACCGTGGACATCAACACAGACTTCTTGACCAAATGATTATGGGCTCTGGGAATTCAGAGGACATGGAAAGAGGATTCCGTGAATCTGAGGATTTCATAAGAGCTCACTGAAGATTGTGGCTTGCTTTCTTTATATTCTATTGATTAATGTTTGGGGTTATCATTAGTGTGATTTTTTTTGTTTTTATTTTTCATTAAAATTTCTTAAGAGTGATTGTTTAGTCATGTTTTCAGATTAAAACTTTCCTATTGTGAAACACAGTATAATAACATGAAAACACCAAATCTATATTGAGATGCATAGTTTAACAATATTAAATTCCTAATTATCAATGGTATTTCCATCTGAGTCACAGAAAATATGAGGCTAATTTTATTCTCTATTGCTAATTTTCCCCACCACCTACATGTGCCCTGGCCACCAAACCTAACCCCTAGCTGATATGTGCTTGGATAATCAGAGTAATTTTATCCTTAGTTGGAGCAATACACCAGTGAACTGATAGGAGTATTCTGTAATGTCAGTAATGTACATGTCTGTGGGGTCATAACTAACACATATTCCCTTAGTGGGAATATGGCAAGGTTTTAAGAAACATGTGGGATGTGAAATATTATTTCAGCTAATAATGGGAAATATAATCTGCCATAGTCAAAGATACCTTCTTCAACTAAGATAAACAGTTCATAATAAAATGGTATTGCTGAATTTTGAAACAGGATATCTAAGTTTTATTGTTTTTCCTTTGATCTGATTCTGAAAAAAAATTTTACTAGAACCATTGGTTTGTCTTCTTTCTGGAGACGTAGTACTCAATCTACTCCCTATTACAGCTAGAAGCCATGGCAGCTGCATGATCACCAGTGTTTATTTAATGCATAAGAAAAAATTGTTTTCCTTTTTATCTTTCATTTAACATAGCAGCACCCATTATCAACTGTTATTATTATTCCATATGAGATAGTGTACTTCACTTAATGATGTAATCTAGATGTGGAAAGGTAAAATATTTTTCTGAATCACAATTAAATTTAAACAAAAATGTAGCAATTTTTTTTCTAAAATTACATTAGTGTTGCAGCTAGGATTTGAAACTAGATCTCTGTTTTAAGTCTACATTCTTACTCTTTTTGTGTGTGTGGGTTTTTTGGGAGGGAAGCTAATTAGGTCTGTTTATTTATTTAGTTACTTTAATAGAGGTGCTGGGTATTGAGCTCAGGATCTTGTGCATGCTAAGCATGTACTCTAACCACTGCACTATACCCGCCCTCACTAGATTCTTACTCTTAATTAAAATCTGTCTAAAACTTTGGGTCAAGAGCCTCACATCAAGCTTATTAGTAGGAAATCCTTGGTCAAGGCTTAATCCAAGGAGCTGTGATACCCTTCCAAAAAACTGTATCCTAGGATCTTTCATGCCAGGGATGTGGGTTACATACAGACTTATGTTTGAATATTTCTGTGTGTGTTGTTCTGTATGAGAGAGTACTCAAACTAAAATAACAACACAAGATCTAAAGTTTTGATCTGGAGAGTACTAAAATTTGTGTGGCTTCTTCTCCCATCTCAATTTCATAGTTCTACAAAATAACACACTCTGATTAAATACCATATTAAGATAAGGAATTGGTAGATAAAAGGAAAAACAGAAGTTTTACTAGTAGGGAAAAATCACAGGAAGCTTCCTACAGGAGGCTGACCTCAACCAGTGAGATGAAGATACATTGTGAAGACTCTGACAATTTAGAATTTGACGCCTCAAACTGGATATGCATCAGAATCACTTGGGGAACTTAGAAACTATTCAATGCTCAGACCTGACTTCTGGAGATTCAGATTCAATTTGACATAGAGTGGGGCCTCGGAATGTGTCTTTATCAACACCCAGGTCATGCTACTGTAATAAGTCTTCAGATCTCTTTTGGAAAATTTAGCTTTAAGGAAAAATTTAGGAGATTTTTTTAAACTTCAATTTTTAGAATTTTAAAAGTGTTTTGATGTCACTTTTCTCATGAGATTTTTTTTGCCCCTGGCTTTTTATTTTGGAGAAGAATACCTACTAGGTGATTCTGATACATTCTTTTGAAATTATCATATTAGGTTATGGTAATATCCTTTGGGCTGAATCAGATAAAGTTCTATTTCCATGTTTTTATTAATATTAAACATCAGATAATGGGAAAGAATCCGAAAAAGAATATATATACTTATATATGTGTATGTATAATTTAATCACCTTGCTGTACACGTGAAGCTAACACAACACTGTAAATCAACTATACCCTCCCTCCTAAAAAAGGATAAGACACCTAGAGTATATGCTTATGAGGTACTTGATATTTTACTATTTGTAATTCTTTTAAATTGACAGGACCAGCAGTATTTGGTTGATCTTTCCTTTTTAGTACAGAAATGACTGACTCCTAGATCAGCTTGCTTTCTTTCAATGTTTGCTACAACTGTGAAAACTGGATGGATACTCCAATGACTTACCAAAAGGAAGATTCCTTCAAAGACTGATCTGTACTATTTGGCATTTTTTAGAACCTTCTAGAAATATCTAGAAGGCTTTTAGTTCCTGTCTTCCCCAATCCTATAGTGCCCTAAGCGGTATTCTCCAAAATCGTGTTGAGAATTTTCATGTTGGTCTCCTTATATTCTTTAAACTTTGTAGAAATTCATTCATTCATTCAAAAGTTTTTTTGAGCATATACTATACTCTAAGTACTAAAACAAGGACGAACAAGGCAGCTATCATTCCTGCTGTAATGGTGGTTACAGTCTGATGTGAAAGAGACAGATAATTATATAATCTGGGTTGTAATTATATCAAGCAGAGGTAGGAATAAACTTCCTTAAAAAATCTCTCCTTATCTTACCTCATTACCTGCAGGAACCTAGCATCTTTATCTTCCTAGAAAGAGAACAGAAAGGACTTCTTAGCAGCATTTTGGCCAGTGAAAATTCCTAAACTTCTGAGACAAAGGTAAAAGGAACAAGTCATCCCAGGTTGACCACAAGGCAAAGCCGGAAAAGGAGAAACCAGCCCTTCTCTAAACTATGGTCTCTGCTCAGCCCTTGGTCTCCTGAGGGAGCCCATTCCTCACATTCTCTTTTTAATTGGAGGTTTGCTGTGGATGGCACTTACTGGTGCTGAAGACAAGTTAAGCATTGATTACTTAAGCCTATTTGACTATGGGATGAAGATGTGCTGTGGACAGCTGACCCAGGGCTGAAGGGTTTCCAAAGGACCTGTAAGATCCTGTGGGTCTTTGATGCCAAAGGATGACTTTGATCTGGACACTTGAAAGCTAACTGATCTTGCATCAGTGCCATGAACCAATTACATATTTGCCTGGAAATGAAACACAGTTTCTACTCGTGCGCTCAGAGCCCTATTATCCAGGGACACACTTCTCCCAAGATTGTAGCCTGGATCGCTGAGTCTTTCCCACAACATGGACTTTGTCTTATCTTCACTATGACTGTGCCTCCTGAAAGAAACTACAAAACGCTGACTCATCAGGAGTCCCTCGACTGATGACTTCCCTTAAACCAGAGAAAGCTGAGAAGAAGAAACCAAGGAAATAGCCTCTGGATAACTGCAACAGGCATCGCTACATTTTATTACTGCTATCCTGATCATTTCCATGTTCTCACTCAATGTCTGTAGGCTCTTCATTCACACACAGCTCTAACCTGTTTGGCTGTTTTCTGTTTTCCCCTGAGCACAAGTTAGTTGAAGCTGTTGTTATAAAAGACCACGAAGCTCCTGACCATTACTCATAAATGCTCACTTGGTATCTGCTTACTCTGTGCTTAACCATAAGTTGAACAAGCTTCATTTCTGTTCACTTGAGTACAGATTAGCTGAGTAAATGTCCTAAAAGACTTATCCTTCTTGATGTACATGAAATAAATATATAACAATAAATTTATAGAATGTACATTATATAAAATAGTATTATATAATAAATATACAAATATAGTTATATTAATAGGTTTGCACTCAATGTCTGTAGACAGGCTTGCTGTTCCCACACCATTCTACTGAGTTTGGCTTTTGTTGTTTTGTTTTTGTTTTGCTATTTATTTTACTACACACCAAATGAAAATGGGAGTAGATGGACTGTTGCAAAAGACAGTTACAGTGACAGCAGCAAGAAGGGAGAGTTGACAACCCAATGACAAGAAGTGAAATAAAATAACCATAAAATTATATTAATTTTAAACTTCGAGAAAATTAATGTAATATCATCTACTTTGGTGCTATTGGCACTACACATCTCATAGCCCCTGAGAGTGGACAGTATCAGTATCCAACACATACAATCATGTTCTTATGGTGTCAATGAAATCAAGAAAGGATTAAAATAATTCTTATTATGTTCTTTTAGGAAGGAACAGGAGTATGTGATGCATTTTATCTAATTTTCCATGCAAGTTGTTATAATTTAGCACTTGAAGAAGTAGGGGTATGCTTTTGTTATAATGTCAATAATAGCCACCACTCCAGTGCCTGCTCCATGCCAGACAATGTGCCAGGTGTTCAAACATAAATTGTCTTTAACCTGCTGGGCAGTGATGCAGCAACGTGACCAGGCATGGATGTGAGAGGTTTGGGGAAGACAACTTTATTCTGTAGTGGCCGTGGTGACTGGTTTTATTTTGAGAATTAAACACATAGATTGTCTTCTTTTAAGAAAGCAGAGGATTGTGTGATGATTTCATTTAATTTACTATTTTAACCTGATGTAATATGGCACTTGAAGGAATAAGCCTTGGTTATAATAATAATAGCCACCACTTTTAAGTATCTGCTTCAGGCCAAGCGAAGTTACTAGTCTTCAACATAAATAAACTTTACTCCTTGCAGGTAGTTATTATTATCCCTATTTTACATGTTAACAACTATGGCTGAGAAAGATTACTATCTGCCCAAGGACGGAAAATGAATGGTAGAGCCAACTCAAGTCCCATTGCCTAAGACCCCCACAGCCTTACTCTTCCCAATCCTGGGTGACTCTAGTTATAGAGGAAACCCCCTTTATATGCACCTTTTGGTTCCCTGACAGTTTCCATAAAGGAGTGGTCCATGTAAAGAACTCTCCAGTACAGTGGGAAGGGTCCTGTTTCTATCCCTCTTCTCCATGGAACACTGTTCTCAGCCTGGGACAGGAGGGACATTCTGGATCTAATGACTCCAAACACAGGGAGAATTTTAATCACCTAAGAGGAACCCATCCAGAGTAATCCCTGATTTGACCAGTTGAGTCTGTCCACCTCTCAGAGTGACCAGCCTGGCCCTCCTCGACCACACTCAGTTCTTTCCCTGGAAGCTTAAGTTACCCTAAAAATAACCTTTTGACCTTGGAAGAAACCTCTGCTGGTGCCTGTAGCAAGACGGAGCCTGCGGAGTTGGGAAAAGCAGCTCCCCTGGGCAAGACTAATCAGTGCTGCAAGAAAGTCGGCTAGGCCCTCTCATTTTCCAAGAATGAAAGGCCAGGAAAATCCCTCAGACACAATATCCCACCCCTTCCTTCTGCCATAAATGCCTTTCTCATTCCTTGTTGAATCTCAAACCCATTGACGTTGTGTCCTTGTTCTAGACTCTAATGGCAGTTGGTGTGTCCCACTGAGGGATCAGGGAATTGTACATCAGAGCTCCACAAGCCTGACACCTGGAAAATCATCACATTGATTCTTGGGAGCAGGGGCTCATTAGAAAGCTTCTCCAAGCTTGGGTGGTGGAAAATCTTGGTCACGTGTGCCTTCCATGTTTTAACAATTCCCTATTGCCTGCCCAACCTGCGTGCATCATTAAATACTGGATACAGGTTAAAAAAATAAAGTGGGTTTTTTCAGGTGGGTTTTAATCCAATCCTCACTTAATTACAAGCCTTGTTGTTTAGTTATTGTCAAAGGAGTCTAGTAGAGGTATCGAAGGTATGGGGCTCAAAGTCCAAGCACCAACTTTAGGATACAATTGCATCATAATAACCTGTCAAGGCCTGGAGTTATGTGAGGCTAAGCGGTCTGTTTCCCACCTCTAACGGAGTTTCACCAAATGTGACACCAGTTTGCTCAATAGCTCCCCTTTCTCTGTAGCACCTATAAACAGGAATATTGAAGGATTCAAATAAATTGGAAGTTGCTAGAGGAGGAACACCTGATACGTGATTGCATATTCCTAGACACAACTGCCTGGGGAATGAATGCAGCCAGCCATACGGGTTGTATTTAGGGGGCTCCATTCCCAGCAGAAGAGGCACAAGAATGGCACCTGATATAAAGAGCTGTGTCCTCACCCTCTGCCCCACACCCCAGTAGATGCACTCCCTTTTCAGGGACTCTGTAATTCCCCCTGTATTTAGCCACTTTCTGGTTTTCGCCCACCTGCTCTGGGAGACATCCTCACTGCTCCAGCCCACGGCAGCCTCTTCCGTGTTTCAGCCCTTACTGCCTTTGCCAGTCAGTATTCACTTATTATGGTAGGTAAAACAAGGAGCCCTCACTCCCACCTTTGATCCTAATCCTTGGAAATGCAAATTTGTTACTTTAAATGGCAAAAGTGACTCTGAAGATGTAATTAAATTGAGGACCTTGAGGTGGAGAGATTAGCCTGGATTATCCAGGTGAGCCCACTAAAATCACAAGGGTCTTCCAAGTGGAAGAAGGAAACAGAAGAGGAGGTCAGAGTGAAGTGCTGTGAGAAGGGCTCAACTTGCCATTACTGGTTCTGAAGATGGAGGAAGGGAGGCACAGGCCAAGGAACATGGGTGGGCAAAGAACCAGGAAATGGAAAGGAAATGGAAAGGAAATGGAATCTCCTCTAGAATCTCCAAAAGAATACAAGCCTGCCAAGATTTTTTGCACAGTGAGACTGGTGTTGGATGTCGGACTTCTAGCCACAGAAGTGTAAGTTAATAAATTTTCATTGTTTTATGCCACTAAACTAGTGATAATTTGCTATTGCAGCAATAGGGAACTAATACTTATTCCCTGTCTTTTATTGTTTTTAATTACTCATTTATGTGAATCTTATCTCTTAAGAGACCATAATCATTCTTAGGAAGTTGGTCTTATTCATTTCCTCTTTATTTTTCAAGTTCAATTAGATAGATGCTTTAGGCTATAGGTGAACGCACCACGCAGCCACATTGCAAAGCTTCTGCTGACAACTTGCAGAAAGCATGGTGTCCAGGCATAGAGCAGAAGTCAGTTGTAGATCCATTTTCATGTCAAAGAGGAAAATATGGTGCTGCCAGTCCAGGTGGCAAGCTCTCTCCCCTCTCAGAGGGCACTGTTACATCTTTTAGTGTCAGGGATACAAGAGCAAGGTGTCTGTCCCCCTCTTCCTCCTATTTATTTACAAAACCCTTCCCTCCTCATATTGAGCAGCAGGTGGAGGGAGGAGCCTTTTCTGATTGCATCACTTAACAGAATGATTTTCCTTACTCCTTCATGTTGACCTCTTCAGCTGTTCTTTCAGAAGACAATAGTACCTCTCAGGGCAAGTGGAGGAAGCCATACAGTGAATGACCTCAGTGTTATATAAAGATACTGTAAAGACAGCATGAAGTTTACAGCACATTTGTAGAATGTCAGAATTAGAAACTTTAAAATCAATCTAAGAGATTTGTTTGACAAATGTGGACACAGAGGCCCAAATGATTTTCTCAAAGTCACACCATTTGGGTTAGGGGGTAGGAATTAGAACCCTGTCTCCTGAATCCCAGCACTTTTTCCACTTCCTCCTTCCCCTACTGCATCCACTGGCAAAACAAAACAATCTACTGAAACAATCACAATTTCAGACAAGGTAAAACAATGCATAATGCCAACTTAAGAAGTTAAGTTATTGGATTTTTGTTTCTTTGAAGCATTTAAAATTGTTACTTTATGAATATTGTTATGGGTCTGATTTGGTTTTATTCTTTAGCAATTTCCATAAATGGTAGCACCAACATTTTCCTGGTGCAAAACTGTCAATCTCCCAGATGTTGGTACAGAAATTATAAATAATTCATGCTTGGTCTTTGAGCCTCTAACTACAAGTCACATTAGCCCTAAACCAGGCAGATGTGTCCTTGTCCTCATCTGATTCAGTGTCATGTCCAGAGGATCAGACCAATTACGTGATGCTGCAACAGATAAACCATGTTCCAGCATCTCAGAGCCTCAGTGGCACCTTAAAAATACGTTCAATTCAAGACAAATTCTCTTACTGTTTCCTCACCTATAAAACAAAGATAATGATACCCATCTTATTAAAGTGTTAAGAGTACAAGAGAGAACATATACACAGTGCTTGACATATAGGTGGTACTCAACTATTTGTAGTTTTAATATTAATAATTTTTTGCTTTGTTTTATTTCAGCATTATTTTTATATAATTTTCACATTCACAGTACATGCAACATTTTTCAGGTAATTTTATCTCTAGGTTATTAATTAAACATTGATGTTCCCCTCCTCCAGTGTTTCTATAGATCTACCTGCATAGATCACTGATAGAAAGCTTTGGCTTCTCCCATTCTTTACACAGTACAAACAATTTTAAAAAATCACTTTATGTTTTTAGAGCAGTCTTAGATTTATAGCAAAATAGTAGGAAGGTACAGAGATTTCCCACATATCTCCTGCCCTGACGCATGCATAGCCTACCCCATTATTAACATCCCCCACCAGAGTGGTACATTTGTTATTTGTATCCTTCGGTTAGTAACTTTTAGTTTAATTGCATTGTAGTCTGATAGGAGACATTGTATGACTTCTGTTCTTTTAAGTTTGTTAAGGTTTGTTATGTGGCCTATCTTGGTGAACATTCCATGTGAGCTGGAGAAAACTGTGCATTCTCTGCTATTGTGAAAGTACTCTATAGATGTTAATTATATCCAATTGATTGATGGCATTGCTGAGTTAAAGTATGTCTTTACTAATTTTTCTGCCTGCTGGATCTGTCCATTTTGATAGAGGGGTGTTGAAGTCTCTTGCTATGGTAGTGGATTCATCAATTTCTCCTTGCAGTACTATCAGTTTTGCCTCACATATTTTGTTGCTCTGTTTTTAGGCACAAGTACATTAAGGAATATTATATCTTCCTGGAGAACTGACCCTTTTATTATTATGCAGTCCCCTTTATCCCTGATAACTTTTCTTGAAGGCTTCCCTGTCTGAAATTAATATAGCTACTCCTGTTTCTTTTTTTAGCATGGAATATTTTTTTCTACTCACTTTTAACTTATATGTGTCTTTATATTTACAGTCAGTTTCTTGCAGACAACATAAGTTGGGTGCTGATTTTTGATACACTCTGACAGTCTTGTTTTCTAATTGGCACATTCAGACCATTGACATTCAAAGTGCTTATTAATATGGTTGAATTAATATCTGCCATATTTGTGACTGTCTATTTGCTACACTTGTTCTTGGTTGCTATTTTTATCTTCCACTCCTTTTCTGCCTTTTGTGGATTTAATTAATCATTTTACATGATTCCATTTTTCTCCTTTCTTAGCATACTGGCTATATTACTTAAACAGTTTTTTTTTTTAGTTGTTTCCCTAGAGTATGCAGTTACATTTACAACTAGTCCATGTCCCCTTTAAAATAACACTTCATGGATAGTACATACCTTGTAATAACAAAATAACCTTAATTCCATCCTCCTGTTCCTTATATCATTGCTGTCATTCATTCTACTAACATATATTACACCTAAGCATACAGATGTATAGTTATCTATATCATATATCCACATTATTGAATACATCATAGCTATTATTTTCAATAAATTATCTGTTAGATCAACTAAGTATAAAAAAGTTGATCTGATGCTTACTGTGTATGCATATTGTTTTTACCTTTAGTACACTTTTAAATTTTTGATAGCTGGACATGATGTACAGGGTGAGAAAAACTGCTGTAAATAGGCTTTTAGTAATGTGGTGGTGAGGTGTAGGGCAGGGGAAGATTCCCATAGTCCTATAATTAGGTCTCGGTCTTTTAGTGAGCCTATTCCTCCAGACTGTGAACTTCACAGGTGTTTCTCAGTTTTTCCCCTCTCTCCTTAGGTGAGAGAGGTGATAAGAGTGTCCTGCAATTGGGTGTTTCCCTTCTCCCACTTAGAAGGCTGGAACTGAGGTTAGCTGGGAATTTCCCTTCTCCTTGGTCACTTAGGCTCTGATAATATGCCAGCAAAGTTAGGCTCTGGTTAACTAGTTTCTGCTGAGTTAATAAGGGCAGGCCTTATTAAGAAAAAGAGAATGCTCTGGTGCATTTCAAAATGGTTTTTTTCTCCTTCCCCTACTGGAAGCACAAGAGGAGTTTTCTCCCATATTTACTGTGAGAACCTGGTTGAGTTCCTGGTGGTAAATCTCAGACAACTGTAGGGCAGGAAGGTGGGTTTTTAACTTTCAGAAATTGTCCACACTGAGCCTCCAGCAATTTGTCAGTTTACAATTCAGGTTTTCCTACTCTGGCACTGGTTCCAGGTGAAGTTGCCCTTGTGAGTGTCTGCTCTGGTAAGCCATTACTTCCTCTACTCGCCTGCCTGCCTCCCCAGTCTTGGGGGGAAGAAATTATCTTTTAAATCCTTCTCTCTCATAGGGCTCCTAGAAGAGTTGTTGATTTTTTTAGTCTGTTCAGCTTTTTATTTGTTATTATGATTTCTAAATTTCTTGTAAGCAGAACACTGTATAATCAATTTTCAGTTGCAATTCTCATGTTAACTTGACAGTTCCAAAATTTCCCCAGAATGAAGAGAATGAATTTGAGTTGTTGTTGCTACTTCTGCTGAGATTGTTACTGTTGTGGGTTTTGTTGTTATTGTTGACTATATCATAGACAAATTGTATAGAATTAAAGGAGTAACCTAGAAGAGAACATTGGCAAAACATTCTTTGATATAAATTGTAGCAATATTTTCTTAGATCAGTCTCCCAAGGCAAAAGAAATAAAAGCAAAAACAAAAAAATGGGACCTAATCACACTGAAAAGCTTTTGCATAGCAAAGGAAACCATCAAAAAGATGAAAAGACAATCTATGGGGGGGGGGGATATTTACAATAATGCAACCAACAAGGGGTTAATATCCAAAGTATTAAAACCAGTCATACAATTCAATATCAAAAAAACAAATGACCTAATCAAATTATGGACAGAGGACCTAAACAGACATTTTCCAAAGAAGAAATACAGATGGTCAATATGAAAAGATGCTCAACATCACTAATTATTAAAGAAATGTAAATCAAAACCACAATGAGGTAACACGTCACACCAATCAGACTGGCTATTATCAAAAAGACTAAATAATAATTGCTGGAGAGGGTTTGGAGGAAAGGGAACCCTCATATACTGTTGGTGGGAATGTAAATTGCTGCAACAACTATGGAAAACAGTATGAGGTTCCTTAAAAACCTAAAAATAAAGCTACTACATGATCCAGCAATCCCACTCCCCAGTATATATGCAGAAAATATGAGAACTATAATTCAAAAAGATACATGTGCACCAATGTTCAGATAATAGCCAAGATATGGAAACAACCCAAATGTCCATCAACATATGATTGGCTTAAGATGTAAGATATATATCCAGCCATAAAAGAATGAAATATTGCCATTTGCAGCAACATGAATGGACCTACAGAACATTATTCTTAGTGAAATAAGTCTAAGACAAACACTGTATATCACTTACATGTGGAATATTAAAAATGATACAAATGAATCAATATACAAAACAGAAATAGACTCACAGACTTAGAGAAGAAAATTATGGTTACCAAAGAGGAGAGGGAGGTGAGGAGAGACAAATTAGGAGTATGGGATTAACAGATACAAACTACTATACACAAAACAGATAAGCAACAAGAATTTACTGTACAACACAGGGAATTATACCCAATATCTTGTAATAACCTATGATGGAATATAATCAGGAAAAATAAACTCTGAATTATTACGCTGTATACCTGAAACTAAAACAATGTTGTAAATGAACTATACCTCATTTAAAAAAAAAAAAGTATAAGCCTTCAGCTATAACTCTTTTAATTGTATGGAAACTCACATAAGAGTTTTGAACTAGATATGGGTCCCTGGCGTACCCTAATAAATCATCTTTTAAAAAGAATTTAAATCAAAAAGCACATGAATCTAATTTAAAATGGAAATGAAAATTGCAGTGAGAGTTTAAGAGTGTTGTAAATTTTTTTCCATACTAGATTGTTTCTGACACTGATTTCCAGAATTTAAGGTTATAAAATAAGATCATAAAATCAAGTGCCAAAGGGTCAAGTGACTATTTTAAAAACAGTACATTCCTTGACAACTTTTTCAAGATCGTGTTCTGTTTCTCCTGAAGTTCAGAGAAATTTCTGGGAGGGATGGACCCAGTCTAAGCTATCTGCACAGGCAAATGTACAAACTTCATGAGTTCACTTAGTGAATAGGGATGGGCTTAGGGGAGAGTGATTTTATATTTCACACTAAGAGACCCTAGGGTTTAATTTATTTCCCTGTCTCATATCTGGAAGTTTCTATCAGAAAACTGACTCTATGTGACAAATAAAATGAAAGGAATCTGTATGAAATATTAGTGCTCACAGTTTCAGAATCCAAGCAGAATGCTGCCATACCTAACTAGGTCTGGATTTTTCTGCAAAATGGGATTGGAGCTTTGTAATAGTAGTGAAATTGGCTGGTGATTTGTCAGAGTAAATTAACTTCTACCTATTCAACAAACATTGGTTAAATGCCCCCAAAGGCCTACTTTAAACCTTGGACCCCAGCTCGGCACCAGGGACTTCTTAGAAATCAGAAAACTTGAGGGAGGAGTTAATCTCAGTTCGTCCCTATCTGGAGAGACTGCCTTTTCAAGTAAAGCTTGAAACTGCTGGAGGCTGTTAGTACCCTCTGGGTACAAACCCTGATTCCGGCTTCACACCACCAGCCCTTTGTTGCTGCCAAAGATTTCAGAGTGAGGAATGATTGTAGGCTTTGCAGGTTAAAGGCACACGTGGCAGGCAGGGGTAGAGCTCTGAGCCCACAAAGTCACATGGTTACAAATTCAGTTACTAAAGTAGTCATTTCTTAGCCATTTTGCAGTCACTGTTGCATAGGTGAAAGTTGTGGATTTCTCCTTAGGAAGATGCAGTCCAAGGACACACATACTTACAAATTCATATGTCAGAAACCTTAGGTCTTGGAAGTCATTTCCACACCTGAGAGTTAAAGACTCACAATACCCCTAAGTGGCAGAGCCCAATTCACATGCAAAAGTATCCCCTATGCTACCTTGGCCAATTTAGTCTTGCCACTTTTCTCTGAAAGCCCACTCCAGGGCTCAGGACCCTAACTGCCGAGCCCCAAAACTCAAGACTGGGTCTCAGCTCAGAACGTCTGCTTCTAGCTTCTAGGACACACTCAGCCAGTGATCAGCCATCCTGAAAGTCTTCCCTTGCACCTCTCCCCTTTCCGGCTCTGTGCCTAAGCCAACCCGTGCTTTCTACTATTCCATTCTCAGGTTCCTTGCCCAGTATGAGTCTGTCCTGAGGAGAGTTAGTTTCAGGCAACTACTTCCCCTGCCCGAGATTTTACTGCCTTCGGGCAGTGAAGCCTCTGGAGTTAAAAAGGAGAAAAGTTGAATAAGGGCATTTTGGAAGTTAGGTGTCCTGAGCCTGGAGACCATCATCCTCTCAACGGAAAGAAATGCGGCAAGAGGTAGGCATGCCCAAGGAAACAGTGAAGCTTCTGGACACCGAGCAGTGTGGCGCAGACTTGCGTTTCGGGTCACTCATGGCTCGCCCGAAGCGAGTTTTGGCTCTGCCTGGGATAACAGCCTAGCTGGGGTCCTTGCTGCCCCCCACCGGCTTCCGATGCCGCTGCAGTGCTTGCCGCGCTCAATGGTGTACGGGCTGCGGTGTATCATGCGCTGCGGGCTCGGACCTTCAGGTAGTCTTAGAGCAGCAGCCCAACACAGAGAACCGGAAACCTGTTGCGTAGGAGGTTGGAGGTTGGAGGTGCTGGGTAACTGGGTGTTGCGGAACACACTTAACCTGGAGAGTAAGTTCACGTTTCATGGATGCAGGTCCTCTTTGTTCTGGCGTGGGCGCGCTTGCGGCAAGTTTGAGTGTGAACGCCACGTGGATGTTCTTGTGGTCATGTCATTTTGTGAGTATCTGTGGTTTGGGAGTGGGCACATGTTTGGAGACAACTCTGAGTTTGTGTGTGTGTAAGAGTATGGCTGGAATTGAATGTGAGGATTACACTCCGCAAGACTCTTTGGTATTGTCAAGCTTGGTGGGCTTTCTAGCAAAGGACTGAATTGCGGTAGATTTGGGTGAGGGGCTGATATCAAGCCACTGTAACATCTTGGTAACAGCAGCCAGAAGCAAAGAGCAGTTAGGCAAGTGGGAAGGTGGGTGAGTTTTCAGTGATGAAAGGTGGAGGGGAAGGGGCGGGGCTGGAAGTGCGCCTGAAGGATTGGGAAGCATCTATGGCTCGAACCTCCCTGCTCAAGCCCAGCGGGGCATCCTGCCCCTCCTTCCCCACACATGGACCACCCAGCGTTGACTCTAGGAATCCACACAAGGTGGGGAGTGGGAAAGTAGGATGCGATCCCACAGAATCCCCCTTGAGCTTTCTCAGGAAGCGCTTCCAGTCCCTACCTAGCTGGGAAACAGGTACATGGTTACCAATGAGAACATTGGTTTAACACGGGAGTCTGATCTCCATTTCAAAGATGAGTAGATTGAGGTGTTAGACGTTTCTAGCCCATGATCTTACTGCCTGGAAAAGGCACAGCTGGAATAAGTTCAAGTCTGACAAGTTCTTGAACCTCTACCTCTTGATTCCCATTGCTCTGCCCCCGGGTGGGTAATTCCAGCTGCTTGAATCAGACACCCTGGTTGAGCACAGAATCATCAACTCTGCTGTGCACTAACCTGCAAGTGGCATTTTTAGTGGGGTTTACAGTTAGATTTCGGGGAGCCAGGATTACCTGTAATGCTGGACTCTGCCCTACAAGATCGCACACCTAGGGATGGAGTCGGGTGCGTGTTCAAAACCCGCAGAATCGAACAGGTGAAGTTTACCATGACGTCAAACTGTCTTCAAATTCCTGCTCACTTTACCTGTGTTTTTCGTTGGTCCTCAGCGCCCCCCACTCTCCCCTTCCACCCCCTCCATCAGTGACCTCAATGCAAATACAACAGGGGTGGTCCTTCCGGATGCTCCAGGTTCTAGACGCAAGTGGTGACACAATCCTTCTGGGGCTCAGGATCCTTCCCCTCATTGGTTGCCCGGAGCTCTTGAACCACCCCAGACTCAGAGCAGCGGGAATAAGAGCAGCTGCTGGTGTGGGAGGAATCAGAGGCACTGCCTAGGTCGTGTCTCTGCCACTTCTTCCACAGTGCCATCGCCTGACGCCAAAGCTACTGCCGCGGCTCCCTCTTCTGCTCCCAGCCACCTGGTTCCTGCTGCCAGGTAAGCTGGAGATTCCTGCTTGGCTGTGATTGTGTTTCTCTCTTCCTCTTCTCCCTTCCCTCTCTCTCCGTCACTTTTTCTTAGCTGATCTCTTTTCCCATCTCAGAATTTCTATCCACTTCTGTCTGGGACTGTTCATCACGCTATCTGTGTTAATCCGCAGTTCGTCGCAGCCTCCTTTCACAGGTAACACAGGATGCTCTCAGTTCGCAGACTCCCAGCTCCACTCTTCCCGTGCTGAAGCGGGCTCCAGTCTCGCTGTCTCCAGCCGCACACGTGCTTAGGTCCATTTGGGATGCTGGAGCGTCGCAGGCATCTCTTGCAGAGCAGGATGCAGGAATAGATTTGGGGACTGTGCGCTCACAGATCACGCCCTGTGCCTAGGGAAATGGGTTCGGAGCCTGGGACAATGCAAGCAGGTGGCAAATAGGTGCAAAGACCAGGGGCAGGTAACCATTAAACGCAAGCCCCAGCTGCAGGTTCTGGGAGATTTTCCCCCCCAGTTTAAATCCCGGGTCTCAAGTTGAGACTCTACCAGCTTGCTTCTTACAGGGTACTCTTTGCCAAAATGTGGATCAGGTGAACTGTAGAATTTGGTTCTTTGGTTTCTCAGAGATTCAAACTGCAGATATGTCCTCTCTACTCCTTGCCCCCTGCCTGGTATGAGCAAAATCCCCGCAATGCAGGGGTGGGGTGGGAATAGCTCTGTGTTGCATTATAGGAAAAGCTGTGGTGACATGGTACTCCAAGTCTGTCCTCAGAGGAGTCCTGGCCAACAGTTTGTATTTGAGAGTGTGTGGGTGTTGGGGAGTGGGCTATGGACTGAGACCTCATCACTCAGTTGTCTTGTAAGGTTTCTTTGATAAACCAGGTGTGCTACAGGCTTACTGGATCTTCCAGCAGTCCACTTTGCTGAGGAGGAAACAATGGTGAAGGGAAATGACATGACCAGCCTGAATCCAGGACGCCAGGAAGTTAGAGGGAGAGGCAGGAGCAGAGCTTGGGTCTACAGGCTCATAGATATTTAACTGCTGCAGGGTGACATCATTTTCCCTTGCAGAGAGGCATCATGGGGTTCTGGAAGTTATCCCCCTTCCTGGTCCTCAGCATCCTGGTCTTGTACCAGGCGGGCATGTTCCAAGCAGCACCACTCAGGTAAGAGCCCTGATAGGAATGCTCCCACCCCTACAGTCCCTGGAATCATACAAGTCTGTGTTCTCAGTAGTACTGTGTTGCATCTGGCTCTTGGTGGGTGGAGGTGGGGGAATGTGTGGTAGGGTATGAATGCATGAATGTAAATGTGTATATAAGTTTATCATAAACTTTTGGTGCTACAAAGTTATATAGCACAATTTACAAATAGACATAAGGTATACAATACTCATTTATATAAATTTCATATACCTCATTCAAACTTAGAGCATATTTTACTGCTTTTAAACATCTGCATCTTTCACAAACATAGTTACTAATCTAACCATAATTTGAGAAATAGATTGCATTCTAATTGCTGCTTTGCCAATAAATTTGTTATTAAATCTGATATGCAATCTATTCATCTAATTTCTCACCCTCATTCAAATTAAACTGAAACCATTTTCAGATTCAAACTATCATTAGCATTTATTTTGAATAATATCTGTATTTAACATTAAGTGCATATTCCTGAAAATCTAACCATCGGCTTTCATAAGCCTATATGATCCAGTTCCAGCAAACCATTTCTTTGTGGTCACAACAGAGCCTAACTCCTGTGGAAGCTGCATAATTTTTGAATGGACACTGGGCTTATGTCCTATCCATTGAAAGTTGGGGCAGCCACATCCTAAGGGGAGGTAGAGAAACCAGGAAACCTGGCTTTATATCCTGGGGAGAAGGTAGGCAAACGCTCAGAGCAGATGTTGGACTTGCTTCCCCTTCCTAGGTCAGACTTGGAGAGTGACTTTGATCCTGCTACACTCACCGAGGAGGAAATGTGCCTCCTACTGGCTGCCATGGTGAAGGATTACGTACAGATGAAGGTCAGTGAGCTGGACCAGGAGACAGAGGACTTCAGGTAGGTCCCTGCACCTCTCCAAGAACATAGCTTACCCTCACCCCTGGCTTACCAGGAAGGCATATCTTTAAGAATGAGATTGGGTATAATGCCATAATTTTCTCTGGTCTCAAAAGCATTGGTTGATATTTAATTTATTTATACAGGAAAGATTGCTATTACCATTCTGTGTTCCAAGGCCAGTGACCCAGAGCCACCGTTGCATTTTCTGACACCTCTGGAAATATCTGCAGGGAGTAATTATGGCATTTTCCCTAATGCCCTATGATTTTCTGCTGTGATGATTTTTGGTTAGCAGAAACATTTAAGGCTCATTGGTCCCTCTCAAGAACAGTAATTTTCCACTGAAGGTCCCATGGGGCAGGCACCCACCCTCAACCTCTCACTGACTGGCTTTCTCATTTTCTCCTTCTATAAAACAGCATCACTGCCCAGAAGAGATCCTGCGACACTGCCACCTGTGTGACCCACAAGATAGCAGGCTGGCTGAGCAGATCTGGGAGCGTGGTTAAGAGAAACTTTGTGCCTAACAATGTGGGCTCCGAAGCCTTTGGCCAGGATAGCAGGGAACTTCAGTTCTGAGCAGTGAAATGACTCCAGGAAGAAGGTGATTGCCCTAGTACCTTGATGGCAGGACAGATGGCTGGGTATTGCAGGGGTGTAGGTCACACCCTAGCCCTCCCTGGGTCTGTATCATAAAAAAACTCACAGGAGATCGTGACGACTCTACTCTCTGGAGAAAGAACAGAGTCCCAATAGCTGAAATCCCTAGAATTAGTATTTCTGTTTTTTCAGTATGTCCCAGTGACACTGAGATCATCTGCCAGAAAATATAGATCCTTTTCATTTAAAACACTATTCTTTTGCAGTTATAATGGTAAGTATTCTAGTTTTTAGTTTGAAAGGCAAAGACTCAATCCTTTTTGAGTATTCCTCTCAATGTCATGTACATCTGGATTCAGAACTTAGACCTGAGTTCAAATACTGTGTCCTCTACTAACTCTATGACCATGTGCCAGACCCTCTCTGAGCCTCAGCTTCTACATGCAGATTAAAGGCAACAATAGTATCAACCTGTTATCATTAAAATAAAAAGTAATTGAGATAATTCATGGCAAGAGCCTCTCAACTAATGAGTAATAAAATTCTAGCTGTTATTTTTTTTTCCTCCTAGGTCACCATGAACCTGAACTCTTAATCTGCAGTGAAAGCTACTTACAAAAAATAATAGCATGGAAGACACACATACATGCATGCCTCTTGATATTGAAAACATTCTTTTCCTTGAAATAAACTGAACCTAAATGCAGAATAAAATTGTTGCAGTTGCCCAACATGCGTCTTTTTTATATTTGATTCTGTATTCAATCGATATAATTCATGTCTCATTGGTTTATCTGGTAGCAAATCTGAGCCCTGTCAGTCAACCTGTTGATGGTCGCAGCTACTAAACCTCAGGGGGACATGAAATCACTGCCTTGTGGGGATCTGGGGACACACAGTAATGCTGTGCCTCAAGGGAACTCTTCATGTAAAGAAATGTTCTCATTGTGCACTTCATCCAGGTAAAAAACTGTATTTTCAATACACTTAAAAGGAGTCCCTGCTGCTATTTTTGCTGTTTTTCCCATGACAATCTCAGGGACCTGTGAACACTTTGTTCAGGCTGGCTCAAATGAGGCAAAGACAACATGCTTGGGGTGGGTCCTCAGTATCCTGTACCCTCAGTGTCTAGGGAAACACCCTTATAGGAATTAGAACCCCCTGCATCTCAAAGAGACATTCACACTTATTTTCAGAGACTGCCCTGGTCCCCAGCCCCAGAAGTTATCTGTTCACTTCTCTCTGACTCAGGCTTGCCCCTACCAATCCATGCCTTTCCTCCCCAGGATCACCCCTTCATATACCCCATAGCCCACAAAGCCCTTTAGAACAATGGCTCACAGTATGAAATGGGATCACAGACTGGCAGACCTGGAAAGATCGTTAGATGACATCGAATCCAACTTTTTACTCTCTGAGGTGCAGAGAAGAAGAGTGCATTGCTCAGGGTCCTGCAATAAGTTTAGCAGAGAATTCCTATATTTAACAAATAACTGAGTGTCTGTATATGCTTGACACTATTTGAGCTGCAGAAATAGAGCGATGAACCGAACAGACGAAACTCCCTGCATTCATGGAGCTTATATTCTAACTGGGGGAGACTGAGGTGATACATGCTATGGAATCAGAGACACTCAGTATTGGAAGGAATGTGGGATGTCATAGGGTCTAGATGCTTATTTGATATAGGAATTTCACAGCTCCAATATCCCTGGGCATCTGCTGCAAGTGCCAGTGACCAGCTCCTGACTATAACTTCCAAGGTGACTGGGCAGCCAGTTTCACTTTTGGACAGTCAGTTAAGTGGGGTTTTTTAGTTAGAAAAGTCATATCCTCCTACCTACTGACTCTTTTATTTCCTCAGAAGCACAAAGAATTATGAGCTTTGCTCCCATTCAGTCTATGTTAAACATAAGACCCCTACCTTAGCCAAAAGGTAGAGCAGGCCATGTTTCCCTTGGAAACAGGATACTCCATTGACTCTCTCAAGGAGTAAACACCTGGGTCATTGCAATGGCTTACAGGGTGTGAGTTTATCTTCCTATCATCACCAGTCCCATTACTGCCTCTTCTGACATCCTACTTCTTCACACTGGCCTTCTTACTACTCCTTGTTCTATATCCACAGGCACCAGCACCCTTAGTTGTTTCCACCTGCTGGTACCTTTCTGCAGAGAACTCTTACCCAGTGGCCCCATCTCCTCTGGATCTTGACTCAGATATCACCTACCCTGACTATCCTTTCTGAAATTGTACCTCAGCACACCAACACACCCCAACCCTCTTCTTTGCTTTATTTTTTTCTCTTTACCCCTAATTACCCAATATCATAGTGTATGTACGTGTGTGTGTGTGTGTATACATATATTTTTTTACTTATTTGGCTTATTGTTTGTACCCTATCCTATGAACAATGTAACTTCTACACAAATAGGAATATGGTAATTTTGTTAATTTGCTGAATCCCCTACACACAGAACAACATGCCTGGCACAAGTTAGCAGTCAGTAAATTTTTCTGTAATGAATGGAGTCAAGTCACCTTCTCTTTTGTGTTTGTGGTCAACTCAGGTTCCCTCTAGGCCCTATACCCTTCAGGCTTAATTGTGGGAAGGTCTTCATTTTCAGCAATTACCCTGATAGTCAATCCCTCAAGCATGTGGAGACTTCTGCAATTTGTGACTCCAGGCCCCTACAGGGACCATTTCTTCAGTTTGAACATAATGCTCACTCTCCCTTTCTCCTCCTCTGGATTAATCTGACCAGCTTTTCTTCTTTTTCCCAAGCACTAAACAAAACAGATGGGCAAGGCACTCTCTAGGAGCAGTACCTATGGCTAGGTAGGTAAATTCTTACCAATGGAGGCAATAGCAGGAAGACCACTGTAGTCTGGGATACAAGGCAGCTTCACCAATAATAGAGTCAATATTGTACTAAGTTTCCACCAGAAATCTGGGTATTTCTCAATTTACTCAGAGCTCATAGAGTGAAAGAGTGTGACCAATCTGACTTTCAAACCACAACGGAGAGTGCACTGAATCAAAACCGTAAGAATAAATGTTAGGAGTGGCATAAGGCAGTCAATGCACAACATGGAGACTTTGGTGTGGCTGCAGCATCAGTTTTTACTACCCAGATCCACATGGGCCACTGCAGCAAAAGAATGTCTTTTTTTTTTTTTTGAGATTTTGTTTGAACCAGGAAATAGAAATATTCTTTTTTTATATTTTAATTGATTTATAATCAATTTACAATGTTGTGTCAAATTCCAGTGTAGAGCACAATTTTTCAGTCATACATGAACATATATATATTCATTGAGACATTTTTTTCTCTGTGAGCTACCGTAAGATCTTGTGTATATTTCCCTGTGCTATACAGTATAATCTTGTTTATCTACTGTACAATTTTGAAATCCCGTCTATCCCTTCCCACCCTCTGCCCCCTTGGCAACCACAAGTTTGTATTCTATGTCTATGAGTCTATTTCTGTTTTGTATTTATGCTTTGTTTTTGTTGTTTTGGTTTTTTGGTTTTTTTTAGGTAACACATATGAGCAATCTCATGTGGTATTTTTCTTTCTTTCTGGCTTACTTCACTTAGAATGACATAAAAGAATGTCTTTTAGTGTCAATTAATGCCCATGCCAAACGCTCAGATCTTGAGAACACATGCTGTAGCTAACTGAATTATGACTCCCAAATCTCCACTATGCTGTAGTTGTGTTACATGGTTACCCTTGGCATAGCCACATAGTGGGTAAAATTGACTTCCTTGCCTCTTGATTTTGGGCTTGGTCATGTGATTTTATTTGGCTGAGGAGATGTTGGTAAATTTGGCTCAAGGTGAGTCTTTAAATGTGTTTATGTAATTGGGTTTTGTGCTCTTGTGCTTCTGCCATCACCCTGAAAAGACCAAGTCTTAGGTATCCTTTGTACTTTTAGCCTGGGCTCCAAAAATAGCCCTTAGACCTAAACCTGAACTGAACTCTGGATCTACACGCAACAACTGAGACCATCTTCATCCCTACCTCACTCCCATGAGCAAGAAAAATAAATATTTGTTTTATAAGCTGGTAAGACTTTGAGGGTTTTGCTTTTTTTTTTTTTGGTAACATTGTTATGGCAATAGCTAAGTGGTATATATGATTTGGCAGTATTGTAGAGTAAATTTGTTCCTCCCCCAATATTCATGTACTGAAGCCCTAACACCTATTGTGACTATGTTTGGAGAAGGGCTTTTAGGCAGGTACTTAAGGTTAAATGAGGTTGTAAGGGTGTGGCCCTTATCTGATAAAAAGATGAAGAGATACCAGAAATCTCTCCCTCCCTCCCTCTCTTTCCCTCATCCACACACAGAGAAGAGGTCAGGTGAGGACACAACAAGTAGAAGGCCATTTGTAAGACAAGAAGAGAGACCTCTCCACACAGTAACACTTATCGCACCTTGATGTATATGTAATTACATGTAATTCCAGCATCCAGAACTGAGAGAGAATAAAATTTTGTTGTTTAAGTCATTTAGTCTGTGATATTCTGTTATGACTGCCCAAATAGACCCATACAAGGGGCATTAGCGGATGAAATTATTTTTGCTACTATAGCTTGTTTTCCCTGTTACTGAGATTTGGGTTTTAGGCCAATCTGCTGAATAGGTAATTTGGAAAATTCCCTTGTTTCTTTTTACTATTTTATTTTGGTTACCATTTTCATTTCTTCTTAAAATCATAAAGGTTGTTTATTTCAGTTCCCATCTTCTGCTGTTAAAACTGGATAGTATATACCTCTGATAAATTAACTGTGATTTATTCATATAATGGATATGTATAATCAGTGTGTAGTACTGAATACAAATAATATGTATCAACTTTGGATAAATCTCACATATAATATTGAGTACAAAATAAACCAAGTCACAAAGGATATATACTAGATGATATTACTTGCTTTGAGTATAAAACATGTATAACAAGACTATATAAAACTTAGGATTACATACGTATGTAACAAAAATACACAGTAATTTCTAGGGAGAATAAACATGACATTCAAAAGAGTAATAAAAAAAAAAAAACCTAGGGGTTGGGAGGTATAGCTCAGTGGGTAGAGCGAATGCTTGGTATGCATGAGGTCCTGGGTTCAATCCCCAGTGCCTCTGTTAAGGAGGGAAAAAAAAGAGTGATTAATATTGAGGAGGAGGAAAGGAGATGTCATAAAGAGGGTTATACACGTGTCTTCTACCAAATTTTATTTCCTAGGGTTTTATTTTCTAAGCTAGGTAAATGGTATAGATGGTTGTTTGTTATAATCATGACTAATAGGAATAAATGCACATAAGTACAAGTCTTTTTTTAAGTTAAGGCAACCATCATAATTTACAAGGAATGAGTAACTTTTAACTAGTGAATAGAATCTATTCCATTCAATGGAAAGTGGGGAAAAAAGACCCCAAATTATGTAATAAATGTATTATGTATAAAAGATGGCATAATAAATGCTTATATCACTTTTAAAATATTTGTAAATTAAAGTCACCAATTAAATAAAAAACCAAGATGATCATGTGTGTGTGTGTGTGTGTGTGTGTGTTTTAAAGGATCCAGCACTGTTTTTCTGCACAAGAAATATTAACAGCACAAGGATTCTGAATGGATTAAGATAAAAGGACAGTAAAAGACAAGACAAATACGAATAAAAATAAGTGAGGTTATTTCTTATATAGTGAAAATAGAATTCAAGGCAAAAAAAAAAAACTTATGGGAAAAGTGTGATATACTAGAAAAAGGAATAATTGAGCATGAAGATATACCTACCATGAACATATGTGCACCCAACAATGTGGCCTCAAATTATGTAAAACAACAACTGAGAGAACTATAAGGAGACAGATACATAAATTAAGAATTGTTTTTACTGTAATTTGAAAAGATACATGCACCCCAATGTTCACAGCAGCAGTATTTACAATAGCTAACATATGAAAGCAACCTAAATGTCCATCAACAGATGACTGGATAAGAAGTTGTATACACATATACATACATATATACATACAAAGGAATACTACTCAGCCATCAAAAAGAATAAAATAATGCCATTTGCAGCAACATGGATGGACCTGGATATCATCATATTAAGTGAAGTAAGCCAGAAAGAGAAAGAAATAATACCATATGATATCACTTACATGTGGAGTCTAAAAAAAGAGAAAGGACACAAACTTATTTATAAAACAGTTCAGATTCACCAACATAGAAAACAAACTTGTGGTTACTAGGGGTGGGGAGAGATAAATTGGGAGTCTGAGATTTGCAGATACTAACTACTACATATAAAATAGATAAACAACAAGGTCCTACTGTATAGCACAAAGAACTATATTCAATACCTTATAATGGCCTATAATGAAAAAGAATCTGAAAAGGAATATATATATATATATTATGTAATACATATAAATGAATTATTATGCTGTACACCAGTCATTAACACTTTGTAAATCGACTACACTTCAATAAAAAATTTAAAGAAAGAATTGTTTTTAGAGAATTAATGCACCATTCTCAATAAGCCATGGCTTCTGGTATCACCTCCCTAATGCAAGATTCCACACTGGCTCAGCAAATATCCCCTGGACAACATGATGAATTTCAGAAACTACACAGTGATTATCCTTACAAAGCAGTCAGAGATTTTATTACTGATCAGATTATGTCTGCCTGTTCCAATACCTTTTATTAAATAAACCAAGTCATCCCACATTGATTTGTTGATCATCTTCTGATCTTTCTTTTCTCCTCTATTGGTATATTTATAAACCAGTAAGATAGTTTAATAACCAGTAGGGCAAAGGCATTCATATTTCTCTTTTTCAAAGTGATCTTGGCAATTCTCATACATTTATTTTTCCAGAGGGTAGTTAGGATAATTATCAATTTTTTAAAAATCTTGTTGGATTTCGATTTGCATTGGGTTTTCCAGGTAGACAATTGCATCATCTATAAACAACAGTAAATCACATTTCATATTTGTATTCTTATTATATTATGTAGAACTTCTTGCATATTCAATAAAATGTATATTATACATGTATACACACATACATGAATAAACTCCCTACTAGGTACTGGAAGAATTTTTAAAATCAAAAACAGATATTAAGTTTTATCAAAATATCTTTTGTTATTTAAAAGAATTATCTTATGGCTTTTTTCCTTTGACATAGTAATTGACTAATATATTTCTAAAAATATCAACTAATATTAATAGATGATACTTTTTGAGTGGTTACCACCTGCTAGGCACTTTAGAAAGTGAATTGAAGATATTAACTCTTTCAATCTTTACAACACCTGGATAAGGTAGATACTCTTAAAAGGTCTATTTTATGGATGAGGGAACTGAGGCACAACGAGATTAAACAAGTTCACTAAAGCCATACAGCTATCAGATCCATCCCAAGACACAAACCTGTTTCTAAGCTATCTGACTCCAGAGTCTGCACTCTTAGATCACTATACTGCTTCTTCATAAATTCTACTTTTGTCAGAGGATGTGTACTAAAATATTTTTCTAAATTCAATTTGCTGTGATTCATTTAGGATTTTGTACTCCTTTTGTTCTATTTAGAATTGGAGTTATCAAATGAGTTGGCAAAGTTTTGAACTTTTTCTATGTTTTAGATCAGTGTAAATAGTGTGAAAACTATCTGTGCTTTTAAGCTTGATGTAACTGACCTGTGAAACTTTCTCGTAGAGTTCTTTTTATAACATAGCTCTCAGAGGGTTTTCAATTTCTGCCATGGCTATTCAAATTTATTGTTTTATTTTATTCTATTTTTATTTCTATATATTTTACTTATATATATTTTTGTAAAACTTTTTAATTAAAAATTTTTGCATATATTAGCAAATTGTACATTTTCATTATAATTTAAAATATTCATATTTGAGATTATATCTTCTTTTTCATTCTGGATGTAGTGTATCTGTGTTTTTCCTTTCCTCATTCAAATTACCAACAATTTCTATTTTACTGAACTTTTCAAAGCACTACCTTTAATATTTATTTTTCAATTCCACTTTCTGGTTTCTAATTCATTAATTTCTTTCTGGCCCACTTAATTCCCTTATTCCACATGATTGTTGAAAAGGGAGATTAAATTAAACACATTCACTGGTCTCTTTCTAGATTGACCTGGTCTCTTTCTAGATTTCTGAGCTGAATTATTGAATTAAATTGCTTATATTTTCTTTTTATTGATCAGTTGTATTTAACTATTTTTCCCCACCTAACTGATTCCATCCTGATCCAAGTCTCCATTATGTTTTACCTGAACTATTACAACAACCTCCCAAATGATCTCCCTGTTTCTACCCTTTTTGCTATGTAGATGATTCTGAAATAATCTTTTAAAAACACAATTTATACCGCATCTATCCTCTGCTCAAATCTTTCCACAGGCTCCCCACCATCCTCAGAGTGTCAAAGTCCTTATGGTAGCCTAGGAGGTACTCCATGATCTGACCCCCTATAATTTCTCTAATTTCCCTTCTTATCAAGTAACCATTGCTTGTTCCACTCCCAGCTTCCTCAGGGTCTTTGCACTTACTATTTTCTCTGCCTAACATGCTATTCCCTCAATATCTGCATGACTCCTTCCCTTCCTTCAGAAAATGGCTGAATTATCACCTTCTCAGGGAAGGCTTCCCCTACCACTATATGCAAAAAGGCATCCCTTCTCTGATCACTCTCTAGTCACCTTATTCAGCTGTATTTCCAAAGAACTTATCATTATCTGAAATATTATATATTTATAGTGGTTTTTTTGGTCTATGTACTTCCACTAGCATGTAACTCTATGAATGAAGTTGCATGGTTTTTTTTTATCTATATCCCTGGAGTGTAAAGAGATTTCTAGAACATGCTAGCCCTTAAATAAAGATTGGTTGAAGTAATAAATAATGAAACTACAGAAGACTGATTTTGATCTCTAAGTTCATCTTTAACCATGTGACATGTCATGTGATATAAATATTTCATTTTTAAAAGTCTATAATTTTTGTTTTGACTTCCATTTTCAGTCAAAAGTTGTTAAGAATAACATTTCTAGCTTTAAAATAGCTTTGAAAATTATGTATCAGTTATTCAGTGCCAGATTTTTTACACTGAGGTTAGATAAAATGATCTCTATAAATTTTTAAAATAATTTTTTTACTTGGGAAAATTACTGAGATTTTTTATAAGACTTATTATGTGATCATTTCCAAAAAATATTTTTTAAATAACAGAAGAAAGTGCTTCCCAGAGGTAAAAATATTTACATCTCTATCTACCTATAAATTTATGTATATGAAATTGATGTGATTAATGATATTATTCATATATATTGTTTTTGCCTTGTGGTTGATCTTGCAAAGACTAAGAGAAGACAATAAAGTTTCCAAATACTATTTTTTTTTCTGTGAACTAGCCTTTGCATTCTAAAACTTTTTAGTTTACATAATTTTAATTTTTTCTCACCTTTATAAATAACTTTAATAAGGTATAAATATTAAATTATATACTTTAATCTATATTATTTCAGTAAGTTTTACCAAGAATATGCCATATAGCCCAAATAACAATTACCACAAAAAAGTATAGAATATTTCCATCACCCCAGCATGCTCTTTATTATCACTTTGAAATCAGTATCACCTAAACCACTGCCTCACACAATCACTGATGTGATTTGTATCAGTGTGGATTCATTTTTCAGTAGATATATGATATGTACTCTATTTTATATAGCTTCTTTCACTCAGTATCATGTTTGGGAGATTGATTTATATTGTTGCATGTATCAGTATATAATTATTTGGGAGGTTAATTGGGTATTAATTAGGTGTCAATTCCAAGGGGTTGGGGAGAAAGAATTAAGTAGCATTCTAATGTATACCAAAGATGTATTGTGGACAGATAGATGTATTGTTTCTAGTTTTAATTATTATGTATGACACTCTTATGAACATTCACATACAAGTGTTTCTATGAAGAGCTGAAGTCATTTCTCTTGGATAGCTTGAACTTGTATGGTATATGTCTGTACAACTAAATTGACTATGCCAGTTAACAAATGGTTCTACACTCCAGCATAAGTTTCAGATCATTTAACTTGTTTCATACAAGCCTGACAATGATTGGTATTTTCAACCTTTATAATTTTAGCCATTCTTATGATACTGTAACAGTGCCTCATTATAGATTTTCATTTTTATCTCCCTAATTAAAAGTGATAATTGAGTATCTTCTCATATACTTACTGGCCATTTGTTTATATTCTTTTGTAAAGTTCTTGTGCCACTATTTTGCCATTTTTAATTGGACAACTTATCTTCTTACTATTTAGTTGTAAAAGATCTTAATATATTATATATATGAGTCCTGTTTCCTTTGGGGGCACTATTTCACTTACTTGTTCACATCTTTCTCCCTCTTGAATCACTTCTGTGGGAAGCCAGATGTCATGAAACGAGGCCACTCAAGCAGGCTATGGAGGAGTCTGTGTGTCAAGGAATGTAGGTAAATGACCAACAGTCAGTGAGGAATGGAGGCCTGTCAACAACGAAATAACTGAGTTTAGAAGTGGATCCTCCAGCCCCATTTGAGCCTGGAGATGACTGCAGACCTAGCTGAGAGCTGGACAGCAACCTCAAGAGAGACCCTGAGCCAGAACCACCCAGCTGAGCCTCTCCCAGATAGCCTACCATCAGGAACCGTGAGATATTAAGCACTTGATCTTCCGAACTGCCAAGTTTTGAGATAATTTGCTAAACAGCAATAGATAACTATTATCCACCCAAACTATGATAACTTACTCAAATATCAATTTTGGGAAAGCATATTTAGCAGAGTTGGCTGCATGTGCTGAACTGATTTCAAGTTTGAAGCCACAGTGCCCAGAAAGGATGCAATGTCAGATTTCTTTGCCCTGGTTCCCAGACCCAGATCAGTTTAGGTGCAGTGCCATAAACTGCTTCCACTCCAAACAAAATTAAGTCCTTCTGTTCTTCCTCATTATTGAGTGCTTTTTAATAGCAGCCACTTTCTCTCTCCAATGTCTCATTTCTCTGGAGCTGATAGCTACTGTTTCACACCATTTTGTCTGCCTCTAAGATTCTTGAGGTAGGAAGAAACCATTATAGGCCGTGTAGACCAAACCTGCATGCTTGAATCCATTCTATAGCATTCCCCAAGTCATCTTCTAGTTCACTTTTAAACTTTGAGATCACTATCTCCTGAGGTAGCTTATTCTCTCTTTGGATCATTCTGACTCTTAGAAAAATCCTCTACTAGTAAGCAGAACTCACTTTCTCTGCTCTCCTGCTTCACTTGGTTCTCAAGAAATTCATAATGGGCAGACTTTCCAGGATAATTGGCTGTGACTGAGACTATGCCTCTGAAGAAAGGACTGGGTATTAATTGTTGGGGTTTTAAAGTAAATCACATTTTCTTTACTATGAAGTTCCTAGCTGGATTTAGTTTTCTATGAGCCATCCATTAGCTGGATCCATTCTAGATAATTACTTACTTATTATCAAGAATGTACCTGGGGTAGGCTCTTGGATTATTTGGATCCTCAGATATTTCTACTCCCGGTGAAACTTTTCTGAATATTCCTGTAGCAGTTGCTGCACATAAATTATTGGGAGAGCTAACAAATGTCTTGCCTTGTCTCTTGTAGAGCCCTGAGCCAAGCACTGTAAGTCTTGGCCTCATCTCTCCTCTTCAGACCTGCCAGGACAATGATGAGATGAATTGTTTCCATAAAGAGGGATACTCTAGGAACTTCCTGAAGAGCCTGGCTCATGTGTAAATCTAGGAAAGTTGTAGAAGTAGATTCTTGCTTACTTAAATGCAGCCAACAGTGGCCAAGGCCTATACAAAACCTTTAATACAGTCCACAAAGCTTATGAAGTGGCAACTGACTATTGTTCCAGCCTCATTTCTCACCTTGTTCTCTCTCCTATTCTGAATTCCAGTTACACTGGCATTCTTTCAGTTTGTTAGAATCTGCACATTCTTTCTACCACAGGGCCTCTCCACATGCTATTTCCTTGTTCCAAAGTTCCTGTATCTTCTCTATTCCCAGTTAACACTTACTCATCTCTTACATCTCAGCTAAGGGTTGTTTCCTTAGAGAAGCCTTCTCAGACAACTATCCTGGGTATAGGTTATATTTATTTCCTATTTAATTTCAAAGAGTAGACATACCTTTCCTTAGCTCACCATTTCAGTTTTAGTTTATGCATTTATTAGTGTGAATATCTGATTAATGTCTAACACTTTAGCTGAAAGTTCCATTCATATAGGAACTGTCTTCATTTTGTTCTCCATAAGGAACATAGTCAATAATATTGTAGTAACTTTGTATGGTGACAGATGGTTACTAGACTTATCGTGGTGATCAATTCGTAACGTACATAAATGTTGAAATCACTATGTTGTATACCTGAAACTAACATGACACCGTATGTCAACTATACTTCAATTTTTAAAAAGGTGATAATACGACTGCAAAAAGGAAAACAAACCCATTTTAATAAATGGTAACCCTGAGTAGCACAGGGCCTGTGTTCTAATCTAATCCAGATAGAAAAGCTTTCCTGGAATGTGGTATCATATCACAGCTCTAAAAATGAACAGCATTCTGTCAGAAGGCCAAAGCAACCAGGAAAGTAAGAAATAACAAGAGCCTGAATAAGCTCACAAGTCACTGGATCCAAGTCTAGTCAATTATTTCTCCTCTGCAAATGCGAACTATCAGTCTGTCTATCTGGATTTGGGAAGTTATTGAAGGTCCCATGAAGAATGGTGGGAGTTTCAAATCTGAATGGAAAGTGACCTTGTAAGGTGGCAGCTGAATACCACACAGCTCTTATGAGATAGCCAGATTCCTTTGCAAGTATAGCTGATGAAGACCACCTTTGCCGAGAGCTGCATACTCAATCACTGATGACTAGAATTGAAATGACAGAACACCCAACAACCAGAGCTGATGATTTGAAAAGAAGAGGTGATGCCAAGATAGAGCAGGATCACTAAAGCTATTTGTGGGCCCATGGCATGAGGCATGACCCAGGAATGTAAAGACAACTCCATAGAACCCTAGAGAGATCAGAAAGCAGTGTCATATACACCAGACCTGGGGACCTGCCAAGGAATGCTGGGCCTCTCTGTAAGGCAGGTATGTAATCTCATGAGGCGGTGCTGAACTCAGCTTATTTCCAAGAGTAATCAAATAATTCAGCCCCATTCAAACTTAAATGTTGAATTTCTAATCCCTAAGTGATGGTATCTGTAGATGGGTTCTTTGGGAAAGAATTAGGTTTAGATGAGGTCATGTGTGTGGGGCTCTCATACTGGGATTAACACCCTTTTATGAAGAGACACCAGAGAGTTGTCTGTGCTACCCTCACCCCCTCTCTGTGTCATGTGAGCATACAACGAGAAGGAGGCTGTCTGCCAGCCAGGATGAGAGACCTCACGAGAACCTGACCAGGCTAGCACCCTGATCTCCAACTTCCAGTCTACAGAACTGAAAGAAAATATGTCTCTTGTTTAAGTTATCTGTCTATGGTACTGTGTCATGGCAGGCTACTACTAATACAGTGGCAGCGATACAGTGATGAACAGAAAACATACAATCCCTCCTCTCATTAGAGGATGAATAAGAAACTTTGATATCACTCATTAACATAAAATAAGAGAAATAATCACAGAGTACAGTGCACTACAGGTATATGTAACAAAGACGTAGCCTTGTCAGGAACTAGGGAAAGAGCTACCTTAAGAAATAAACTTTAATTTGAAAAAAAAGAAATAAACTTTAATTTGAGATCTGAAGATTGAAAGGCAGTGGAGGGACATTAAGGGGATTTCAAGCATAGAGACTGGGGCATAGTCATAGTATCAGTGGCATGATGGGGCCTGCTCATATCAGCTCATGTAAGCCATTGTTTGCATCTCTTCCATACTTTGTGTTCAGGGCCATCTCATTGGTAGCAGGGAAGTAGACATATTGGGAGGATTTACACAGTAGAATTTTGAAAATCCTACAAATCAGGCCTTCCCCCCTCCCCTAGAGAACTACCAGTTGTTAAATATTTACCACACACAGCTGTAAAGCATGTTTAAGAAACTAGAAATAAGGTTGGAGACAGAGAATAAAAGATAAAATTGAAAGAAATGAAGATAATATTAAACTTTTAGGAATGGTGTGTGATTATCCATATCTTAAAAAAAACTTACTCAGTTTTTATAAACAAGGATGGGAATCACTGGGTAAGATTTAGAAAGCCTTGTAAGCTACAGTAAGAAGTTGGTTTTTACATTAACAGCAAAATGGGGTAGAGGATTCTGAGAAGATGGCAGAGTAGGAGGATCCAGAATTAAAGGATTAAATACATTCCAGAAGCTTGCACATTCAGAGTGAATCTCCAAGGAGTTGGTAATTCTCAATGTGGTACATTTTTACTCAAGACTGCTTTTAAAATAAATGTATAAGACTTGAGGACTGGTTGTCATCCTTTCAAGTATTATAAGGGAAAAATGAATTCACAGACTTCATAAAAGTAGGTGTCACCTGAAGTGACTGTCATTTCTCATAAGCAATTTTAAAGTCTAGGTTTCTTTTTTTTTTTTTTCCTGTGAGCACATGTCTCCAAATCATAAAGTAAGATAGTGGAAAAATAAGATTCTATTTACAAATAAGCCATACAACAACTTTCCACAAACTTCCAGGAGTACAGGAGATAATAGTCTTTCACTTCCAAAAAAGATACAGTATTTTAACAACTCATACCAAGTTTGAGACATTGTCAGAATTGGAAACTATGTCAATACTACTCAGCCATAAAAAAGAATAAAATAATGCCATTTGCAGCAACATGGATGGACCTGAGATTGTCATTCTAGGTGAAGTAAGCCAAGAAGAGAAAGAAAAATGCCATATGATATCGCTCATATGTGGGATCCTAAAAAAAACGACACAAATGAACTTACCTAAAAACAGAAACAGACTGACAGACATAGAGAACAAACTTACTGTTACCAGTGGGTAAAGGGGGTGGGAAGAGATAAATTGGGAATTCAAAAATTGCACCTCTTGGGGAGTGATGAAAATGTTAGCTAGCTTGATTGTGGTAGTGGTTTCACTGGTGTATAAATCTATCAAAATTCATCAAATTGTACATTTGAAATATGTGTAGTTTACTGTACAGAAACCATACCACAATAAAGGTGTTAAAAAAAAGTTAATATGTCAGACAAGTTGAAAACCACCTAAGGGAGAGTTAAGCAAACAATGTCTACTCTTCAATGCACACATCCTTTTCATTTTTGTTCCTTTCTCTTTTTCCGCTGTCCCTCTTGCACCTATAGTAAGGTTTAGCCCTATTCAATCTATAGTAAGGAGCCCTCTTTGTGAAAACCCATGCTTGCCTCAGTACAACATAGTTGTACCAGCAATAAAACTGGTTACCCATGCCAAATTCTTATTCATTGTACCAGATCTACCTATGCCAAGATGACAATCTTCCAGCATATTTATAATTTGTAATCTATTATAAGACTTAAATTACCCTCTCCTCTAAGAGAATATTCATAGTAAATACAAAGTTCCTTTCAGTTTTAATATCTATGTATGAAAATCAATTTCTTATTCTGCATGACATCATTTCACATAACTGGCTTAAATATACTTTTTAATTTGTAGGCCTAATAAATTGTTCTGTAATTAATAACCAAGAACATTCAAATAGCACTTAACTGTATTCAGTTATTCTTATCACTATTACACATACGAAGGAAAATTAAGATTCAGACAAGTAAAGGTCAAGTTTTATCTACGAAAGAGGACTCAGACTCTGGTTTTGCACTTTCACATCTTATGATTTCTCTAGAATATTATGCTACTTCGTACCAACACATCAGAGATCTAATATATTTGATGGAAACCATGGAAATACACTCGAGAACTGGAGGATGGAAAATAAAATCTAAGAATTACATATATTTGCTTTAAGTCCAGCCTCCCCTCAGCGATATAAGCCATTATTGAGCTGCAGAAATCTAGAATAATTCTTGTAAAAACAGGTTTAAACATGGATGAAAGCCCAAACCTGAAACACCACAATTGCCAAACAGCCCTGCTGTACTTTTCCTTCAAAACACTGTATGTGGTCAATCGTTAGATTAATTTTTTTTTTCTTTCTACACTGTAACTCCCTAAAATAGGGTTGTGACTGCTTTCTTAACGTCTACATCCCCAGCACCTGGCAGAGACTGGCTGGTTGTCAAAACAAAAACGGGTGCCAGTGTTCTGGAAACTTCTGCATCCTTCTGAGGTCACGAAACCCTTCCAAACGTAAGCTAGTGTCCTGGCCCTTTCCCCCTGCTAGTTAGCAGCTGTGTGGCTGTCTGCAAGTCACTCAACATGTCTGTGCTGCAGTTTCCTCCTCTGTAAAACGGGGGGAACCAGAGGACCTGCCCCGCCCCGGGCGGCTGTGAGTGGACGAGCCCGCTTTGGAGGGGAGGCTGGTCCACCGCAGGCGCAGTTTCAGTGTTTGCCGTTGGGACGCTCCTGGCTTCCGGTGGGACTCGACACCGACTTTTACTCATTAATTTATTTGCTCTTTCACAATTATTTCCCAGAGGCCCTCCCCTGCGCTCTCTAATCCTCACAACAGACGCCTAGACCAGCCGTTCTCAAGTGCAAACATCCAACAAACTCCTACTAACCAATAACTCGGTCTTAGAATGCGGACGCCTGGTTTTCCCGAGAAGTCTTGCGTGGAAGGGAATCTAACCTACACGCGACATGCGGCTCCGTAGGGGCAAGAAGCTGAGCCTCTGGTCAGCGTGCTGAGGGGAGGACGAGTCACGCCTGACAGGACGACCTGGGGACCCCATTGCTCAGGCGCATGAGCACCGCCTTCGCGCACTGAGGGGCGGGAGGATCCCGCCCAGATCCCGCCCAGATCCCGCGCGCGTCGGGCGGGAGCGCCACCTTCGGCGAGGCTGCGGCTCAACGTTGAAGACCTCGCTGTCCCACCCAGGAAGCAGGTTTTCCTCCAAGTTTCCAGCGCACGGAGAGGGTTCACTACCGCTCGCGCCTTCTCAGCCCACTCAGGAAGGAGGCCTGGGTTCGCCCTGGCTGAGGCCCGTCGGGCTGTACCTCTGGGTACACCAAGCTCTGCTTTTTCATGTAAACATGGGGAAGTTCAGCGAGCGAGTAGACGTTGCTGATAAAAGGCAGCCCCAACGGCCCTGGCGGGGGTGGGGGGTGGGGGGTGGGGACGCCTAGCCGCCATTCTGGCTGACCCCCGGCACCAAGAGCAGCAGGAAGAGAGCACGGCTGTCCTTCAGCTCCGTGAGGCTCTCTCGAGGCTCCTGCATGGCCCGGGGCTGGAGCTGTGAACTCCCACCAAAACCCTTTGGCCTGATACCCCCGAGCCCCCCCCCCCCCCATCCATGGCCACTGTCTGGCTGAGTGTAGGGCCCTCTGGCCAGTTAGTCCTGGTTTTCCCAGCCACATCCCGAGTCCGTTGTGCCGAAGGCGTGCGGCCCTTTGGGTCTGGGCGTGGCTCTAGGCAGGGCCCAACCTCGCTGGGTAGCGAGCCTGGAGGCCTGACCTTTTCCAGGGTGTTGACACCCGGACCTGGAAGACATGACAGCACTGCTCCCTGGACCAGGCGGATCCTGCGTCCCTGGCCTACTGCCGTTTCTGTGAGTGTCTTTTTAGGAACCAGATCTGCTTATTTCAGACTGGAAAACTGGGGAGATTTTCAGCACTGCGATTTTTAGCTGAGCCTGATAATCTTTAAAAATCTCCATTAGAGAATTGACCTATCAGTATAAAAAGAAAATAATTATACTATTTTGCCTCTTTTACTCATCTGATTTTTCCTCCTTACGTTATGAGGCAATTTTGTGAGGCCTTAACAATTGTAATGATTATGCAGTATTTTTGTGATTAACTCAGGTTACCTAACTTTTCACTCTGGTGTTCAAGTAAAATGAGAGATCATTACTAAACTTAGTCCTCAATGTCTAATCAAAGGCCAGTAGAAATGGCCCAGGGTGAATATTGGCATTGCAGGTGGAGCACCAGAAGTGGAGGAATATCACCCTGCCTGCTTTCCCCAACTTCATCAGGCTTGCGTTGTCTAGACTGGCTATAACTGTTACGCAGTATGGTACTCAGTTCAAGAGTGGCCCCTTTCCGTCATCTTTATCAAAAAAGATTATTTTCCACTCTGAAAATATGCTCTTATTCACTTAAAAGTAAGGAGCATTTCTCCTTTGGCATTCTCCCCCTGCCTACGTTAGCAGAGGAGAGCTGGAACCCTGACAGCAGCCTGACTCACTAACAACACTGATGAGATGCCTCCTCCCCACCCCCACTGTCCCTTGAGGACATTGTGTGTGGGAGGTCGTCACGACTCACTAAAAGTCTCTCAGAACACAGATCCTTCCCTGTCATCGTTTTCATCATTAAGTGTGTTCTCTCAGCGCTCAGCAAAGAGTAATAGCTCTCTTTGTTTCCCCTCCCGGCATTTGCTCTTAAAGTGATAGAAAACAACCTATATTATGTTTGTGGATTTTATCAGAACAAGGATGTTTGGTAGAACAGGAAATGAAGGATTTCACTGTTTCCTGGCAGAGATCTGGTCTTTAGAATGCTGTTTGGAATGGGTGCCTGGAGGAATGTGAAAACCCTGTACATGGCTCTGACTTCTCTGTGTGCAGATAGATAATGGTTTCAACAGAGGACCGAGTTGTTGTGCTCCAGGGAGAGCCTCTTTCTTGGGCTTTGGGAGCCTCCCCTCAGGACTCACTGTGAGGGTTCCCTGCCAGTTCTTGAATGGCTGTGCCCTTGGCCTGAGCCCTAGGTGCTCGCCCCACAGTACTCGCCTCAGCACACAGCAGTGCAGTCAACACAAGGAGCCTCCTTTGCACATTTCATTATGCGCGCTCACAGTTGCATTTCATCAGAATGGAAGGAAGTGAGAGTCAAGGAAGTGCCCATCCGAGCCATAAGAAACAGTTCTGTAAGCCTGTATAACACAGGATATGTTATCAGTGTTGGAGCTCAGAAATTGCTGATCCAGTTTATACCCAACAAATTATTGTCCCCGTGATCATGTTTACAGCCAATTTTACTGAAATATTTTTCAAGTTACTGGTCTTATATGGGACATTGAGTACCAAGTAGAAAGGGAAAGGAAAGGGGTGTAACAAAATCCATTCTTTAAAGTCTTTAAGGACACACCCAGAAATGTTTTACCAACTATCTGGGCATTCCCTGGCCCTATCAGGTTGACACACGAGATTAACCATCACATTACATTACTGCCAGATCACTAAGTAAAATTCCCATTTGGATACCCTGCTATCTCGATTTATCAGCTCCCCAAAGACAAGTGCTATCGTTCTCTCTGATAATATTCTAATATACACCAGGCTAGCAACCACTTCATTTCCTTTCTACTTTGTCTCACAGTAGGTCCTTTGATAGAAAGCTTTGGCTGTCTACTTCAAAAACTATAATCTCTGTACAATTTGGAAGAGTTTAGTTAATTAGAGAGCTTCAAATCCTGCCAGACAGAGGAAGAGCCAGACTTAAAAAAACAGTCTTGCTTGCACATGTGTTGTTCCAAAAGCAGTATTTTTACCTAAGTTCCGAAATACAGTTTTTCAGTAAATATTTTCCCAGAGGAAGTGAAAACTTTGGGGGGAAAAAAGACATTCTAACAGTGTGATACTGATGCAGGAAAACGGATGTGGGGCATGAGAAGGGCATGTGCCAGGCTTCAGTTGAGCCCCTGGTACACGCCCCTCCAAGTGTGGGTCCTTGGCGTCGCACAGGAAAGAATTCAAGAGCGAGCCACACAGTTCAGTGAAGGTAGATTTATTCAGAGAGATACATTGAAAGGCAAAAGAAAGGCCACGAGGTATGGGGGTTGGGTGCTCAGATTAAAAGTGGGTACCATTCCATAGACAGAATGTGGGCCTTCTCTGAAGAGGGAGAGAGGGGCAGCCATGAGGCACTGTGTTGCTGGTTTTTATGGGCTTGGTGGCTTCATATGCTAATAAGTGGAAGGACCAGTCTGAGTAGCCTGGGGAAGGGGCTGGGATTCCCGGGAATTTGGCCATTTCCCACTCTTTGACCTTTTGTGTCTAGCCTCGGGACTGCCGTGGTGCCTGTGGGCGTGTTATTCACCATGTTAATATATTACAATGAGTGTATAATAAAGCTCAAGATCTACTAGAAGTTAAATCTCTCATCATCCTGAGCCTCAAGGCCTAATGGGAGTTGAATCTTTCACCATTTTGATGTTAATTGCTTGAATGGCTATGCCCTGCCCCCTCCCATCCTGTCTCAATGCTGTTATTTATAATGAGAAATATATATTTGGTCTTTGTCCCGTTTCCAACACAGAGCCTGTAAAACTCTTGGAATTTCCCAAGTGATGAGAGTGATAAAGGTGTCTTTTGCTATGTTAATGAGGGACTTTGGACTGCTTCCAAAGATGCAAGCTAGTTGCCTGTGGAGCCAGTCACGAGATTAGAGGTTGGAACTTTCAGCCCCACTCCCTGGCGTCCTGGCAGGAGAGGGGCTAGAGATTGAATTTAATCACTAATGTGCAATGATTTGATCAATCATGTCTATGTAACAAGGCCTCCATAAAACCCCCCAAAAGTTGGGTTTCATAGAGCTTCTGTGTTGGTGAACATGTGGGGGATGCAGGGACAGTGGCTTGACTGGAAAGAGCATGGAAGATTTGTGCCCCTTCCCACATTATCTTGCCTTATGCATCAGTTTCTTCTGGCTGTTCCTGAGTTATGCCTTTTTATAATAAACTGGTAACTCTAGTAAGTAAAATGTTTCCCTGAGTTCTGTGAGCTGCTCTAGCAATTAATCAAACTCCAGAAGAAAGTTATGGGAACCTCTGATCTATAGTCCATTGGTCAGAAGCACTAGTGACAACCTAGACTTTTGGTTGGTGTCTGAATTGTGTGTGCAGGGGCGCCGTCTTGTGGGACTGAACCCTTAGCCTGTGGGATCTGATGTTATCTCCATGCAGATAATATTGGAATTTAGTTGAATTGTAGGACACCCAGCTGGTGTTGAAGAATTGCTTGGTGGTGTGGTAACCAACCATCTGATACCTAAACCCACACACATAGGAACTGCTGACCAGAATCAGAAGCTTCTCACTACTCAATTTCAGAACTTTGTAATAAGTCTTAGTTATGAGTCTAGTGATAGTCTAGAATTTACACATGAATTTAAAATAAAATTTAAACCACTCATTTTATCTCCATAAAATTTTGTGAATGTGTACATATGTGTATATTTCTGTGGTAGTGGTATTAAATTTCCAAAGAGAATAAAAATTTGCTTAAAATATATGTAGTTAATCTCTTAGATTATTTTAGAATATATTATAAAATAGACTTTATATTTTATAAATAAATTTTGAGATTTGGCCATTACTGCCCCCTCAAGTTATAAAAGTAGTTAAATACAAACTACAAGTAGTTATGGAGGTAATGCATTTACTATTTAAAAAGCTCTTAAATTTGTATAAGAAAATGTTTGAAACTCCAGGAAATTTTTAAGCAAGTGGCATGAGTAAATATATCATTCATCAAAGAGAGATTACAATTGCTGAATAAATGTAATGAAAATGTACAACCTCACTCATAATGATAAATGCAAGATAAAAATCTCTGAAATTTGTAACAGCTTTATTCATAAAAGATAAAAAATAGACACAGCCCAGGTGTCTATTAACAGGAAAATCAATAAATACCTGTGGTATATTCATGCTATGGAATACTAGTCAGCAATAAAAAGGAGGAAGAAAATCTGCTAGTACATGCAACAATAGGGATAAATCTCAAAGACATTATGCTGAGGTAAAGAATCCTTATCCTAAAGACTGACATACTGTATAATTCCATTGATATGAAGTTCTGGAATTGGCTTATGTAAACCATGATTTAAAAAATTAACAATAGTGGTTGCCTCTAGTGGTGGTGGGGGCATATATTGAGGGTAGGGTTTAATGGAAAGAGGCGTGAAGCAACTTTTTGGCATCATGGTAGTGTCCTGTATCTTGATAGAGATTTGTATTTCATATATGTATGTGTTTGCCCAAACTCATCAGATGGTACACTTAAGATTTACGCATTTTATTATATTTACATTTTACATTTAAAAAGTCCAATAAAAAATATTGCACTCTATTTAGTGATACACATGCTAAAGTGAGGGGTGAAGTGTATTACTGAATGCAACTTACTTTGAGATACATTAAAAATAATATGTGTTGATGGATAGAGGGATAGCTAGATAGCAACATATGTGATAAAGTGAATATAGCAAAATGTTAATTATAAAGTCAAAGTATTGGGTATATGGGTATTTTCTGTACAATTCTTTCAATTTTTGTGTGTGTTTCAGTTTTTTCTTAGTAAATTGTTGACCAAAAAACTCTGATGTACTAATTTGCCAATTAAATGAGAAAAAACAATTTAAAACATTAAAAAAATATGAGCCACAAATATCTTAAAAAATAATACACAGTAAAGACTATAATTCTGTGAAACTGGCATTCTCTTGCCTATGAGTGTGTAATTTATATAATTTTTTTGGAAAACAACTTGGCAGTTTGTATCAAAAGTTGTAAAATTGGCCTATCTCACCTAATAATTCTACATTCAGAACTCTACACCAAGGGAATTAACCTCAATCATGGAAAATCTTGTATAAGGGAGATGTTCATTATAACATTTATATGGCAGTAAGTTGGAAACCTAACTATTCAAAAGTAAATCAGTAGACAAGTTTACTTGTATTTCATTGTTTCCACAGAAAATTTGAGGAGCTGGTGAGAAAATTACATACAATGAAGTAATAAAATAGATACAGAAATAATAAAATAGATACAGAAATAATTAGGGAAATGAAATCATTAAGTAAAATATATCTACCCTTGAAATATTACATATAGTTAAAAAGGATAGCTATGAAGACAGTACAGTTTCACTGAAAATGTCTGTGATATGACATTAGGTATAAAATAGACAACTAATCTGTGTATATGCAGCATAATTACAACTTTATGTAAGTGTTACATGTCTGAAGCTCTGTGTAATGGATGCTGTCATTTGCCATCTAAATTTTGACTTCAGGACTGAGGCTTGCGTTGCTCCAGCTCCCTGGAGTATGGGTGGCTAATAGCTTCCAGCTGAGTCACTTTCTGAGAATGGCTCTCAGCCAAAAAGGGTTGCCTTGATCAAGGTCTGGGGTCTGTCCCTGGGAATAACTCTCATTGAATGTGTGGTTGAGGACAGGACTAAAGTATGTAATTTGTAGGGCCCAATAAAAATGAAAATGTGAGGCCCCTTGTTCAAAACTTAAGGAAGTGACAAGTGACAGTGACAGTGACAGCTGATAATTAAAACAAGACATGGAACTCTTCTGAGTGTGGAGAGCCCTGTGTGATTGCTTAGGTCATATGCCATCAAAACTGCACTAGTCTTGGGAGGCATAAAGGCCCACACTCCTTGCCTAAAAGAGATACAAGTCTGAACTCCTAGCCCAGCTTTAAAGGTCCCTGGGGGATCAGCCTTCCATATGCAGTTCAGCTTGTCTCTCTGTCCAGTACCCTTTTTGCACTCCCTGACAGGTGTTGATCTAGGAATACACCCCAATCCACTTTCTGCATGCAAATCTCTGCCTCAGTCTGCCTCCCAGGGAACCCGACTCAGTACATTATTGTTAAAGAAAACAAAAAAATGGTAATAAAATCTGGGAAGAAAATATAGTAATTGTATAAATTTTTTTCTCCTTTCTGACTTTCAGTAATATGTTTATATGACATTTAAAATAAAAATAATTTTAAATTTAAAAAGTGATACTTCTAGCTATATACCCCAAAGAACTGAAAGCAGGGATTCAAACAGATACTTTGCACATTGTGTTCATAGCAGCATTACTCACGATAGCCAAAAAGTGGAAACAACTCACGTGTCCGTCAACATATGAACAGATCAATGAAGTGTGGTATATATACACAATGGAATATGATTCTGTCTCTAAAAGAAGTGAAATTCTGTCACAAGCTACAATATTCATAAATTTTGAGGGTATTATGCTAAATGAAATAAGCCAGACACAAAATGACAAATACTGTATGATTCTACTAATATGAGTTATGTACCTAGCATAGGCATACACATAAAGACAGGAAGTATAATAGAGGTTACCAGGGGCTGGAGGGAGGAAGGAATGAGAAGTTATTATTTACTGGATACAGAATTTGTATTTGAGATGATGAACAAATTTTGGAAATAGATAGTGATGATGGTTACTTAACACTGAATAAACTACATGCCACTGAATTGTACAATTAAAAATGGTTAAAATGGTAATTTTAAAAAGTTCTGCTGTTTAACATTTAGAAACAACAAGAGTGTCACTCCAACCCTAACAATGAGAAAAAGCTGGATTATCTAAAAAGTCGTAATTTTTTTAACCCACTGGAGAGCTGGAGTCACAAAGCAAACCAAGTGTATTGAATCAAAGCTGACAAACACTTCCAAGAAAAAATGGATAATGTGAATTGTTTGAACTTTGAAAGAAGAGGTGGTTCTTGTAAAAGCTGATAAGCAGGACTGGATTAAGGTGAGAAAATGAGGCATTCTCTAGTGCAAAATTTAAGGGAGTGACAAAAACTGAGAAATCAAAATATACAATAGTTAATGAAATATTTAAAAAGTGTAAAAGTCTATGATGAACAAATTATCAACATTTTGAATGAAGGAATAGTGGGAACTGACACATGAGCCTGCCTCACTCACTGCACCCTATTACTCGCCCTGTCAGGTCTCATCTTTACTCGAAATTTAGATATTTTGTTTGTCATGGATTTTTTCACATCAATTTTTATCTTTATAAACATTGCATTAAAATATTTACTTTGGTTACTGAGATTTTTGGCACCCCTTTAAGTTTTGCAGTGGAGGCAAGTGAGACTTGCCTCACCCTATTGCTGGCTTCCCAGTACATCACTCTCTGGAAGTCAGTTTTGTTCACCAATAAAACTAGGCAAGTCGATGCCCCAGTAGTTTGCTTTCTCAAATAAAGAGAGGTCACATAGAAAATGCAGGTGTGTTCAAGATTTACTCTTGGTTGGGATTGTACGAGGTAGTGGCAACAAAGCATTTGTTTTTTCTGTTGTTGTTTCAAACTTTTTTTTTAATGTGGTAAAATACACATAACAAAATTTACCATCTTAACCATTTTTAAGTGTATATTTCAGTGGTATTAAATATATTCATTATTTTGTGCAAATATCACCACCATCCACCTCCATGAACCTTTCATCCTGTAAAATTGAAACTCTGTACCCATTAGACAATAAGTCCCTATTTCCCAGTCTTCCCAGATATTGGTAACCACTATTTTCCTTCCTGTCTCTATATTTTTGACTACTCTAAGAATCTCATAAAATGGAATCATATAATATTTGTCTTTTGGGGACTGGCTTATTTCATTTGACATAATGACCTCAAGGTTCATCTTCATGCATGCTGTAGCATATATCAAAATTTCCTTCCTTTTTAAGGCTGAATAACATTCCATTGTAAAAGTATATCACATTTTGCTTATTCATTCATCCATTGGACTCTTGGCTTGCTTCCATGTTTTAGCTACTGTGAATAATGAACATGGGTGTACAAAAATCTCTATAAGATCTTATTTTCATTTTTGTGGGGTATATACACAATAGTAGAATTGCTGGATCATATAGTAATTCTATTTTAATTTTTAGGAACCACCTTACTGTTTTCCACAGTGGCTGTAGTGCCATTTTACATTCTTGCCAGTAGTGTGCAAGATTTCCATTTTCTCCAAATCCTCACCAGGACTGTTATTTGGTTTTTTTAAACAAAATTTTTAGAGTAACCATCCTAATGGATATGAGGTAGTTTCTTACTGCATTTTTGATTTGCCTTTCCCTAATAATTAGTGATGTTGAGCATCTTTTTGTGTGCTGATTGCCCACTTGTATATTTTCTTCGAAGAAATGTCTATTCAAGGCCCTTGCCCATTTAAAAATCAGGTTATTTTTGTGTTGTTTAGTTTTAGGTGATCTCTGTATATTCACGATGTTAATCACTTATGAGATACATGATTTGCAAATACATTCTCCCATTTGGTTAGGTTGCCTTTTTAGTCTGTTAATATTGTCTTTTCATGTACAAAATTAAAAATTTTCATCCAGTCCAATGTGTCTATTTTTTCTCTTGTTGTTTGGACCTTTGGAGTCATATCCAACAAATCCAATGCCATGAAGATTTTGCCCTACGTTTTCTTCTAAGAGTTTTATAGTTTTAGGTCTTACATTTAGGTCTTTGATTCTTTTAGTTAGTTTTTGTATATGGTGTCAAGTAAGGGTCCGGCTTCATTCCTTTGCTTGTGGATATTCAGTTTCCCCAATACCATTGATAAAAAGACAGTCCTTTTCCCAGTAAATGGTCTTCACACTCTTGGCAAAAATCATCTGATCATAGGTGTGAGGGATTATTTCTGAGCTTCCTATTCTGTTCCATTGGTCTATATGTCTGTTTTTATGTCAGTACCACTTTTTTTTTTTTTGATTACTGTAGCTTTGTGATAAGTTTTAAAATCAGAAAATGTGAATCCTCCAGTTTTGTTCTTCTTTTCCAAGATTGTTTTGCCTATTCGGAGTCCCTTGAGATGCCATGTGAATTGTAGGATGATGAGTTTTCCATTTCTGCAAACAACATAATTGGGATTTTGGTAGGGATTGTGTTGAATCTGTAGATTGGTTGTGTTACCAAATTGGTTATCTGGACCTGTGCCATGTTCCAGAGACCTCTTGTCTTGGCCGGATAGGTGCTTTTTCTGCTCAGATTTGCATAGTCAATAAGAAAACTGGAGCAGCATGAAATACTGAAACTGGAATGGCACACACAAATTTTATTCAATGGCCAAAGAATGGAGAAATAGGAACTTAGTTCGTAAATCAACTTCTCAACCCAATTTGGGTGGAGATACCACGTATATGGAGGAAAAAAGGGAAATAAAAGGGAGGGATTTGGAAAGAGTGGGAGGAATATTAATAACTTATCCAAGAACAGAGGTGTGGTTTGGAGCCTGAATGCAACACTCCTTTTCAGTCCTAGTATTGCATTTTTGGTTGTCATGGAAATTGTCAGCTGTCCTGGCAGTGGTGGGTATGTCATTTAACATGTTAATGTATTATAATAAGCATATAATGAGGCTCGAGATCTACTGAAAGTCGGATCTTCCACCATCTTGGGCCTAGTTTGTTCCAAATCAGTTCTTGTTTTTCTCTTTGCAGCTTCCTCCTAAAACTTAGAAAAGAGCAATTGGTTTCCATTCAAGAGAAAGACAGGGGTATTATTTTGGGGCAACAGCCCTGGTAACAAAAACGAAAGTTGCTTTTAATCAGAATGCCTGCAATCTGGTGGACCCAGCATCCCTCTCCAAAAAACCGTCTCCAAAGATTCTGTTCAGCCCTGAAAGTTTTAAAGGGAATTGAATGAATAATCTCAGTTAATCCTTGTGATAGGTGGTCAGAATTGTTGCCATCCCCCAATGCCTGCAGGCTCATCCTTATCAACTGCTTGAGCCTGCTCTTCTATGACTTAGGGAGGCCTGAGAGACTTCAGCTTTTCTATAAACAATAGGCAAGTGTTGGAGGGTGGTGGTGCCCACAGGGTTCTACTCCCTTTTACTAGAACTCAGAGAAACATTTTTCTTACCAGATTATTGGTTTATTGTAAAAGGATATAACTTGAGAACATTCAGATAAAAGAGATGCTTAGGACAAGGTATGGAGAAAGGGTAGAGAACTACCACACCCTCTCTGAGCACCACTATGTCCAAACACTGCTGCTTACTACAGGTAGATATCAGAGTCACTAAGGAAAATACAATGCAGTCAAGCACTGGACAGAACAATGCTTTGCTCACATACAGAAGAGACCAAACATGATCAGCTCCAGTACCTCGCATTGGTCCCCATGGCTAGAGGTTGCCTTCAGCAGACTCAGGGCAATTGGCCTACATGCAACCCTCTCCTGTCACAGAAGGATTCCCTCCACCTCTCCTATGGAATCTGAAATACTGAAAACTGGAGGTGTTGACTATTGACGCACATGCTTAAGCAGAACAAAGAAACACTTACTGAAGCTTAAACTGGGAAAGATATTCTCACACATGGCAATAGGCTTGGCACAACTGTGTAGTTTCTTTATCTCTTGTTAATGAGGTGTTCCAGGCCCAAGGTCCACTCTTAGTGGCCCAGCAGGTGTGAATGGATTGCATGCATGAGATTGCCTTTCCTGACAGCAGTATTTACATACATTGTTCTGTAAGAAATATTTGTCTTTTCTCCCCTTTGTTTATTAAATCATTTATTTATGTCAGTATGGACTCACTTTATAACTTAGATTATAATCCAATATTATATTACTTATATTGTTGCTTAGATTGTTCCAGCTTTTGCTGAACACCTAAAGCTAGCATTATAAATTGACTACACTTCAATAAAAAAAGTAAGAATTACAAAAAATAAAAAGAAATTATTCCAGCTTTGTCCATTGTGAGCTCTTTCAGGTTGGCTCCTGTGTCCTTTTGACATGCCTCCATTTTTTGAGTATTTCCTTACTGTCTGGCATCGCAATATGCTCCAGGTTTATGTTGTATTTTCCCTGTCCCAGCCCTAGAATCAGCCGTTTCTGGAAGGACCCTTGGTTTCTATTATTGAAGAATGGTGTATATGCACTGCTATTGGGGTATCACTGTTTCTAGACCCCTCTCATTACACAACTCAGGGAATGTGTATATATACTGACCCATATATGCACATATATCTGTAATTATTTCTGTTTTTAATCTATCTTTAATATATTAAACTAAACATGAGTTCATACTGATGTTTTCCACTCTAATCTAGTAAGCAGAATTCATTCTAGCTTCCCCACTAGGTTATTTGTAACTTCTTTCTCTGACAGAAACCTCCGTACTATTTAGTTGCTTATTTGTTCAACCCTAGTATAAAATATTTTTGGAATTGTTAACCTATAACTCTGTGAGAAAAACAAATTAGAGTACAAGGTTTATGTACAATTCTTGTCTTTACCCTTACAATTTCTGTAGTTCCTCAAGTCAGTTCTTTTTTCCCTCCCACCCACTTCAGTGAGCTTATGTCATATAGTGAGATTCATTTTTCACAGTCTGTGTTGCGTCCTGGGATTCTCCAACATCGTGGCTGATTTTTTTTAACTTGTATACATTAAAGCTCACTGTTTGAGATACAAAGTTCTATAGGTTTTGACGTAGGCAGAGTTATTTATCCAACACCCCAAGGTGATGGAATAGTTCTAAAATTCCCTCATGTGTCCCTTTTGCTGTCAATATCTCCCCTCTACTCAAACCAATGGCAATCATTGTTTTGTTTTCTGTCTCTATAATTTTGCCTTTTACATAATATATGAATGAAACCATACAATATATAGTCATCTGGATTTGCCTTCTTTCACTTAGCAAAATGCATTTAAGATTCATTTACATTTTTGCATATATGAGAAGCTCATAATTTTTATTGCTGAGTAGTATTCCATTGGATAGATGTACCACAGTTTGCTTATCCATCACTTACTGAAGGAAATCCTGGTTGCTTCTAGTTTTGGAAAATTATGAATAAAGCTTCCATAGACATTTTTACGTAGATTTTTGTGTATGTGACTGTAAATTTTCAATTAGGGAACCACTAATCTTTCTGTTTCTATAAATATGTCTATTCTGGACCTTTCATATAAATGGAATCATGTAATATATGGCCTTTTTAATCTGTCTTTGTTCACTTAGCATTATTTTTTTAAGGTTCATTCACATTGTAGCATGTATTAATACTTTGTTCCTTTCTATAGCTGAATAATATTTTATTGTGTGGATATAGTACATTTTTTGTATCCACTTATCAGTTGATAGACATTTGAATTTTTTCCACTTTTGGGCTATTATAAATAAATCTGTTATGAACATTCAATACAAGTTTTTGTGTAAACATACATTTTTAGTTCTTTTGGGCATATACCTAAGAATGGAATTGTAGGTACAATGTAATTCTTTACTTCAATTTATAAGAAACTGTCACTTTTTCCAAAGTACCATTTTGTGTAACCCTTTTATATTCTATCCTGATTCCACAAAATGCAATCTCTCATTAGCTGGAACAATTGTGAAATATACATACTTATTTAGTACTATGTGCTGGGGATTGTTGTGAATAGTGATTTTAATCATTGCAACAATCCTAGTAGGTAGGTACTATTATCATCATCCTTATTTTACAGATGAGAAGACCGAAACAAGAAAGGTTAAGTAATTTATTCAAAGTCATACACCAGTAAATGATAAAGCAGGGCTTTAGAATCCAAGTAGTTCTGGCTCCAACACCCACTTTCTTAACCAGTACTTCCACTCCTAGTTTATGAATATGTGAGGACCTGGAATGGGGCCTGGAATACAGTGGGTGCTCTAGCATATTAGGAAGCTTTTTAGTCTTTTTCGCCTTCCCTTTCAGTTAGTTTGATTTCTGATGGATGGTTCTTGCCCAGAGCCTCCTCCCTTAAGGTGGAGGGTAAATCTCGGGTGGAACTGCTGATCACCAGAAGGTGGCAACAGAGAACTGTCCAGATAAGTGTAAGAGCTCTTTACAATGAAGTGATGCCTTAGGTAATCTGTAAAAAAGAAAGCTCATATAGTGCTCGTGGAAATGTTTCTCATTTCTGAATAACTAAATTCACAGGAAAGTAAGTGTAATCCCTAGAGCTTAATTGCTGCTGATATGCCTTGGGGACATTTGTTGATCTCCAGTGCAGTACTGAAAAGAACTAGTGGTTATGGATATCCTTGTTAAACTGACAAACTCAGGAGAAAGAAATTCACTATTAGGCCATATATGATGATAGCAGTGGAAGTTTTTCATAGACATATTTTATTAGACTAAGAAAATTCTCTTAGATTCCTAGTTTTCTGGAAGTTTTTTACCAATAAAGGTCTTGAATTTTATCAAAAGCCTTTTCTGTACCTATTGAGATGATCATATGGTGTTTTTCATGTTTTTTGCTAATGTAGCTAATGTAGTGAGTTACACTGAATTTTGAATGTAAATCCAACCTTGTGTTTCTGGAATAAATACCATTTGGTCATGATTATTATTATTTTTTCCATACTGATGGTTTTTGATTTTGATTTTTTATTTAGGATTACTGCATCTACATTCATGAGATACATTTGCCTGTATTTTGCTTTCCTTGTAATGTCCTTGTATATATACCAGCTTCATTAAATGAATTGGGAAATGTCCATTTTTTTTCCCTCTGATATGATTTTTATTAGATTGGTGATATTTCTTTCTTGGAGTAGGAGAGGTTTAAATTATATATTCAAGTTCTTTATCAGATATAGGACTATTCAGACTTTCCATTTTCTCATGTAAATTTTGGTAGCTTGTCTTTTTCAAGGAACTTGTTTATTTTATCTAAATCATCAAAATTAACGGCACAATATTATTTATAACACCCTCTTATTATCTTTTAATATCTGTAGGATCTCTAGTAGTGTTCCCCCTTTTTGTTCCTGATATTGAATATCCTCTTTTTATCTTGCTTCATCTTGCTAGGGGCTCGTGCATTATATTAATCTTCTCAAAAAATCAACTTTTGGCTTTTTGATTTTCTCCATTTTCTATCTGCTTTCTATCTCATTAATTTCCACTCTTGTCTTTATTATTTTCTTCTTTCTCCTTTCTTTGGGCTTAATTTTTGTTTTTTGTTAACTTCCTGAGATGGAAGCTGAGGAAGCTGATTCTTAATCCTTTCATTTTTTAAACTATATGTATTTAAAGCTATACTTTTTTCCATAATCATTTTCAGATTTGGCCTATAAATTTTGCTATGCCATATTTTTATTTTCCATTCAAAATATTTTCCATTTTCATTATGATTTCTTTTTTGATGCATGAGTTATTTAGAAGTATATTGCTTAATTTCTAAATATTTGGGTATATTCTAATTATTTTTCTGTGATTGATTTCTAATTTATTTTCACAATGATCAGAAGAAATAACTCTCTATGGTTCTAATTCTTTGAACTTTGTTGAGAATTGCTTTATGTTTACCATATAAGCTATTTTGGTAAATGTTCCATGTGTACCTAAAAAGAGTGTGTATTCTGCATTTGTTGAATATAGCTTTGTATATAGGTAAATTAGGTCAAGTTGCTTAGTGGGGTGTTCAAATCTCTTATTTGTATTTCCTGACTGCTTTTTCTGTCAGCTACTGAGATAGATGTGTTAAATTCTCCATCTATGATTGTGAATTTATTTATTGCTCTTAGTTTATCTATTTCTTTTAGTTTTATTAACTTTTGCTGTGTATGTTTTGAAGCTGTATTATTAGTGGATTTAAAATTTAGAATTTTTTCCCTTACTGTTGAATTGACTTATTTTAAGATCTTGAAATGTCTTTATCATTAATTAGTATTACTTATCTTAAAGTTTGCTTATCTGATGTTAATATTGCCACATAGATGCATTGGTTAGTGTTTTTTTGGCATATCTTTTCCCATTCTTTTACTTTCACATTTATAAACAGCATATAGTGAGGTCTTGTTTGCTTAGACAGTCCTGCAATCTTTGTTTTTAACTGGAATGTTTAGTCTATTTACATAATATAATTTCTGATGCAGTCTTCTGTCGTCTCTTTATTTTGCTGTTGTCCCATCTGATCTTTGTTTCTTTTTCCTTTTTTTCTTGTTTTGTTTTATATGAACCAAGTTTGTTTGTTTCTTTTCCATCTTCCCTCCCTTTTCCCCTCCCTTCCCCTTCCCTTCCTTTCTTTATTCTGTTTTACTCTCCTAATAGTTTTCCATCTAAAAATATTAACTTTATTGATGTATACTTTATATAAAATTAAATGCACTTTATAGTTTGACAAGTTTTGACAAAAATAACCACCACCACCATCAAGATACAGATTACTTTCTTAACCCTAATTGTGCTCTTTTGCACTTAATCCCCAATCCCTGTCAAACATTGATCTAGTTTCTTTTACCAAACTGGCTTTGTTTTGCCAGTTTTAGTATTTTATATAAATGGAGTCATACAAGATGTACTTTTTCATGTCTTGCATCTTTTACTCAGTATAATATTTTTTTCAGATTCATCAGTTTTGTTGTGTGTGTTAAATAGTTCATTCTTTGAAGGCTAGGAATCTTTCCCAGCAGTGAATGAGTGCCTGTTCTGCTCAGCTTAGACCACAGATCCTGCTATCAGACTTTGAAATTTTACTCATCTGATAGGAGAACAATGTTATCTCAATAGATTTTAATTTGTACCTTTTTTTCTTGTTATGAATCAGGCTAGAAACCTTTTCATCTGTCAGGGTCCATTTGCATTTCTTTCTCTGAGAATTGTCTTTCAACCTATTCTTCTCTAACATTGTTGGTTTTCTTCTTTATTTTTAAAAACTCTCTATACATTAAGGATATCAACCCTTTATCTGTGATATGTTATAGCCTTTTCCCTAGTTTTCTGGCTTTTTAAAGCCTTGTTTTCATGTTTTTTTCTTTCTCTTGCAGAAGTTTTATTTATATGAGATCAATTATCTCAGTCCTTTCTCATTGTTTCTGAATTTTTAGTCACAGTAAGAAAAGTTTTTTATACTTGCAGATATAGAGGAATTCTCCTCAGCTTTCCTCTAGTGCTTCTATGGTGTTGTCTTTTCTATTTAGACATTTTATCCATTGGGAGTTTACGGTGTGAGAAATGGCTCCAATTTTATCATTTTCTATTAACTATCTAGTTATCTCAATACCACATTTTATTTCTAAAAATTTTATTTATTTGTTTTGGGGGAGGTAGTTAAGTTTATTTATTTATTTATTTTTGTATATATATTTTTATTGAAGTGTAGTCAGTTTACAATGTTGTGTCAATTTCTGGTGTACAATATAATGTTTCAGTCATACATGAACATACATAATTTGTTTTAATATTCTTTTTCACCATAAGTTACTGTAAGATACTGAATATAGTTCCCTGTGCTATACAGTTTATCTGTTTTATATATTTTATATATACTATCTACTTTATATATACACTAGTTAGTATTTGTAAATCTCAAACTCCCAATTTATCCCTTCTCACCCCCTTTGCCCTCTGGTAACCATAAGTTTGTGGTCTATGTCTGTGAGTCTGTTTCTGTTTTATAATAAGTTCGTTTGCCTTTTTTTTTTTTTTTTTTTTTTTAGATTCCATATATGAGTGATATCATATGGTATTTTTCTTTCTCTTTCTGGCTTACTTCACTTGGAATGACAATCCCCAGGTCCATAGGTTTATTTATTTATTTTGATGGAGGTACTGGGAATTGAACATAGGACCCTGTGCATGCTAGGCGTGTACTCTACCACTCAGCTATACCCTCCCCCTCCATACCACATTTGAAAAAAAATCTATCTTTTCCCTACTTATTTGAATTACTGCCTTTATCACACAAATTACCATATGCTATTGGCTCTATTTTTGTACTTTCTATTTTAAATCATTAGACTGTCTGACTATCCATGCACCAGTACTACACTTACTATTACAGAGGCTTTTAAGTGTTTTTATATCTGATAGGACCAGCCTCTGCTTATTGTTCTTCTTTTGTAGGGCTTTTCTGATTTTTGTTATTTCTTGGTTCTTCCAAATTATCTTTATAATGAACTTGTCTAACTTGTAAAAATAGATGTTGACATTTTTAATTGGAAATTTATAAATTAATTTAGGGAAAACTGACATTGATTTAATATTAAGTCTTTCAACTTAAGAAGGAAGGAAAATTTTCATTTGTTCAAACCTATGTTGTGACTTTCAAGTGTCTTATTATTTTACACATTGAGGCTGTGGCAGTTTCTTGTTCTAAGTATTTTATTTTATTTTTATTTTTATTCTTTCTCTCTTTCTTTTTTCTTTTGCTATTTTAGATGGATTTTTTTTCCTCATCCATTGTATCTTTTAACTATCTTTTGTTCAAACTACCATGGAAATTATTGGTTTTGAACACTGACTTTACAATTAATTTGTTATTTTATTAAAGCATAGTCCTTTTGTTCTTTTGGGTTTCCAGATACTTAATCTTATTTTATGCAAAAAGAGATAGGTTTATCTCTTTCTCTATAATTCCTAATCCTCTGATTGCTTCCTTTTATATAATTGAATTGGCTACAATTTCTAATGTGTTGTCATGAAGTCACATTTATAGTTGAATTGATATAGATATTTCATGCTCTAACTTCACTCTGATAACTACAATAGCTGTATCCCACAGATTCTGAAATGTTGTTTTCACTAATATTCTTCCAAAAGATTCTCTCATTATACTTGTATTTCTGCTTTAATAATACAAGTGTTGCTTGATAGCATAATTTAAAACTTTCTAGCTGAAAGAGGCTTTAAAATTTTTGTTATTGAATATCTATTTTTAATGCATATCTCTTTTTCTTGGAATTCTAATTATTTTACTGCAGAATGCTTTGGTGTCAGTCATTCTCAGTTGATTCTCCAGAGTATGAAGTGTATCTTTTCAATATGTAATTTTGAGTTACCTTTTATTTCAGAATGGTTTTCTTCAATGATTATTTTTTAGTATTTGTTCTATTCTGCTCAGTTACTTTGGTTTTCTTCTTTGGGAATTTATACACATGCACATAAACGTACATATACACACACAGTTTGTTAATGTTCTGTATCATTTTCTCTTTAATTTTTTTTAATGAAAAATATCTCTCCTTTCCATTTTTCTGTTTCTCTTTATGTACTATTTATGTTGTTTTATTCACTAATCTATTACTTCTAGTTTAGTCTTTATTTCTAAAATATATATATTTTAAAATTTCTAATACATTCCTTGGTTTTTAAAGTTCCAATTTCAAATGTTTTTCTTTTCTTTTCTCCAATAATACTGTTTCTGAGTTTTAAAAATTCTAATTTAAGTTGTTTTATGACTTCTCTCACTTTCTTAATTTCTTTTATCTTGTTTGTTTTAAATAGTAGAATATAGTTTTCCTTTATTTTGTGGACATGTCATTCTGGCTTTTTTTCATTGCTTGAAAGAATGTTATTCTGATCCTAGTTTTCCTATTTTTCTGATAATAATTTTTAATGGGTCTGACTACTTTTCTTTCATATTACTTGTATTTCAGTGAAATGAGTTTGCCTGTACTAGAAGAGGGGATGGTCAGTGTAGATTTCCTAGCTTCAGGATTTTAGAGCTCCCTTTTCTGTCATTAATTCTGAATTGTGAAAAAATACTGTGCTTTGTAAGATGGGCTGTCTCCTTTCCCCTTTCTTTCCTTTGTCCCTGTTTTTCCTGCTCTATATGGGGGCTGTCCTAGAAGTGAGACTTGAGCCCAAAATTGAGGTCACTCCAGCACTCTCTGACTTAACGAGGTCCCCTGGCCCTCACCTACAAACAAACCTCCCAGTTTGGACTGCTGTCCTCTGGAGGTATATCTGCAGTGCAGAAAAGACAAAGGATTTCTAGTAATATCCAAATCATATGTAGTCAATCAGGAAAAGAAAACTACCCAGTAGAGTAATACGCAAAAGTTAAAAGCAGGCAATCTATAGAGGAAGAAGCCTGAATGTCAAATCAACATATGAAAATGTGCTTCATCCCACTGGTAATTAAAAATGCTAATTAAAACATGAAAATAGAGTTTCATCTGATTCATCACTAAGGACATTACAATGAGTTTACATAATGATTACAAAACAAAGAATAAATTCTTGGTTCCTGTTGAAGAATTGCCATCACCTTGTAGGTATTCTGAAAGAAGGAAGCCAGAAAAAAAACTGATAAGAAGAAATTTTAGTGCTTTCTCTCTGGCCTTTGCTTTACACTATTTCCTCATTCCAGAATATATTCTCTATCCACCTTGCTTGTTCCTACTTATCCTTAAAGTCTTATGTTAATTGTCATCTCTTTCAGGAAATACCTGACTCTTCTTAGACTAAAGTAGATTCCCATGGCATTTTATTCTTTCTATACCATAGCAGTTTCCAAACATTACTCTGATGATCAGTTTTATGTGTCACCTGGGCTAAGATATACGACCCTATTCAATCAGACACTCATCTAAGTGTTGCTATGATGGTGTTTTGTAGGTGTGATCAACATCTACAATCAGTTGACTTTATGTAAAGGAGATTATTCTCCATAATCCGGATGGGCTTGATTCAAGTAGTTGAAAAGACTTGAGGGCAATACTAAAGTTCCTCGAGGAGTAGGAAATTCCCCCTGTGAACTAGAGCATCACCTCCTGCCTGAGAATTTCCAGGCTTTCTTTCCTGATGGTATGTCCAGTTGATTTCAGACTTTCCTGCCTGGCCCTACAATTGTGTAAGCCAATTCCTTGTAATGAATCTCTCTCTCTTTCATAATATATATATATATATATATATATATATATATATATATATATATATATATATATATATATATATATATATATATATTGCTTATTCTGTTGCTGTGGTAGAAATTTGCCCAATCAAGTTATTATACCAGATTATATAATCATCTGTTTTCTTTTACATCAGACTGTAAGCACCATTAAAGCAAGAATGGTGTTTATCTTATTAACCTTTCTATCTCTAGTGCCTAGAATATGGTATATGTTCAAAAAGGCTGTTGAATGAACAAATGAATTTCCTGTTGAGATTGAAGAATACAAGAGGCCCAATATAAAAATCCTCAATACAGCTGTGGGGAACACTGCTTGGTGTACTGTTGGACTGGAGAAATGGAGAAGGAAGGGTCTAAAAGCCTTCTAGATGCTTCTAGGGAGTTTTGATGAATACCAAATAGTAACTCCACTCCTTGGAGAAATCATTCTTTTGGTAAGTCACTGGATGCTCCATCCAGTTTTCAAAGTTGTACCAAACATTGATTCCAGGAGGCAGTCATTTCTATACAAAAAAGAAAGGTTCAACAAATCCTACTGGTGTAGTTTGGTGGCAATGAACTTTCATATATAAAGAAAATATAAGTATTAATATATCAAGTAGCCCCAAATCCTATACTCTAGGAGGCTTATCCATTTTCATTTCCAACAAAAACATCAAAAATAGAATTTCATCATATTAAGCTTAAAAGATATTACAATAACTTAATATGATAATTTCTAAAGAATGAATCAGAATCTTGACTTCTATTAAAGAACAGACAATAACTTGTATGTATTTTTAAAAAAAGAACCCGGGGGGGGAAAAATGATGACAAGAGAGAAAGATATCAAAACTTTAAAAAAAAAAAAAAAAGCTCAAGATTGAAGGTTAAAAAAAAAAAAGCCTGAATAGTGTGCTAACCTTGTCTTTTCAAAAGAGATCTGAAGGCTTATTACATCAGCTTCATCTGATGTGATACATGGTATTCCCAGGCCCCACTCCATGCCAACTAAATCTGAATCTCCATGAGTCAGGAGGAGTATTGAGTAGTTACTAAGCTCCCCAATTGATTTTGATGCACAACCAGTTTGGGGAACTAACTATAAACTGTCAGAGTCTTCACAATAGATCTTTCCTTTCTTTCATCTCACCGGTCAAGATCAGCTTCCTGCAAGAAGCTTTCTGTGGTTTCTTTTACCTACTGGCAGGAATTCTGTGGTTGCTTTTTATCTACTAACTCCTTATCTTAATATGGCATTTAATCAGAGTGTGTTATATCATAGAACCAGGAAGTTGAGCTGGGAGAAGAATGGAGAAGAGGCAACATAACAGTTTAGTTCTCCCGACATTGGCTCTATATCCTGTTTTGTTCAGTTAGTTCAAACATTCTCTCAGACAGAACAACAGACATTGTTTTATTCAAATGCAAATCTGAGTGTAACACACATCCCTAGCATGAAAGAGCCAAGAATATAGTTTTTGAGGAGGGTATGACAGCTTCCTGGATTGAGCCATAACTCAAGATTTTCCTACTGATAAGCCTGATATAACAAAACTTTTGACCCAATGCTTTAGAAAGTTTAGTTAACAGTGAGAAGCTAGGCTTAGTACAAAGACCAAGGTTCATTCCCAGCTGTACCACTAATGTGATTTTAGAAAAGTTGCTTCACCTTTTCACATCTAGATTTTCTTATCAGTCAAGTGAAGATACAATATTACATATGAAATAATAATAATAATAATAATTAGGTGCTATGCTATATAAAGGGGAATGGAAAAACAAAATAAATTGTTTCTCATCAGTTAAAGAAAAGTTGGTGATCATGCAGCTACTACAGTTTTTTGTCATATTTGGGACTACCGTGAGTAGTATATATCCAGAAAGGAACAAACTGATTATTCTAGTAAAAGATTTTTTCAGAATCAAAGGAAAAAGGAAAACAATAATACTTGGATGTCCTTGTTCCAAAAATAAACATGTAATATTTTGAACTATTTGTCTATCTAGAGTTGAAAAAGTTGTATTTTTGACTGTGGCAAATTGTATTTTCCAGCAGTGGCTGTAATAATATTTTACAACACACCAGCTTTTTTGAGAACCTTACCACACTTCCATCAAATGTCCTCTTAGACCTGGAAGGACTTTTATGACTAGTTCAATGAATATAGTACAGCAGATGGGACACTACGAGACTTCTGAGACTAGGCTATAAAAAGCAACAGCTTTCACCCAGCTCTGTCCCTATGTTAGAGAGAAAATGAGAGTTCCCATCCCTCAGGCCCACCTGAGCTTCAAACTGAAAACCAGCTCCAACCAGCTGAGTGAGTCATCTTGAGTGGGTCTTCTAGCCCTCAGTCAAGCCATGCCCACCTAACGCTGTGTGGAGCGGACACAACTCTTCCTGCCCAGCTCTGAACAAGTTACGGATTTCTGAGCTAAATAAATGAGCATTTTTGTTTTAAGCCAGTAAGTTTTGGAGTAGTTTGTTATGTAGCAATAGATTTCTAGAACATTGCCTAATTCAATACCACATGATTATATCAATTCCAGATCACCATTTCTAAAATTACCCTGTGGGTTGTTATAATGGAGTATTTGGACTCCATTTCAACTGAAGAATGTTATTCAAAACTGTTAGGCGTCCTGCTTGGAATTTCTAGAATGGGTATATTTGCTTAGGTTTGGGAAAATGATGTTGAAAGGTATTCATTACAGTGTTATTGCTAATAGCAAGAAAAAAAGAAACAATATAAATGCTTGTTAGTAGGTAAAATAAACTATGGTACATCTATATATGTAATGCTTTACAGGCACTAAAAAGAAGATAAGGATCTAAATGTACTGACTTAATTTTAACTGAAAAATGAAAATTGCAAAATTGTATATAGGATGATCCTATTTGTGTTAAAATATATAACATACTTCACTTACATAGTTCTATAAGGCAGAACATTTCTGGAAGGAGAAATTAACAAGAAATGGTTAACAATGACAACTTCTGGGGGTATGGGATTGTGAAATTGAATTGGGAAATAGGAGCTTCTATTTCCCTTTCCACATTCTCTGTACTTTTAAATTTCTTAGTTTGATTTTGGGTTTTATAATAAAAGTACTTTCAAATGCCATAAAAACAGTACAGTTTTGCTAACAGTATTAGAATTAGTTTTCAAGTTTTCTTTAAAACGATTTATTCCCTGAGGGGCATGTGTAGGTGTTCGAAATGCATTTGTCCTCCCTCGGAGATCATACATGTCACTCATGGAGCTGTCACTCATGGAGCCACCGACTCAGCCTCTAATGCATTGAAAATAGATAGTCATGACTTTCATCTGGAATAGTTAAAATTCTATCAGGAAAAGTAAGCAATTTGACCAAGGTCAGTTCCACCAGAAGACTCTGAAGAACTACAGACACAGGAATGAAACAGCTTTAGCTTTTAACTTTCCCACAATAATGCTCAGTGTTCCCAAAGCCATTATGATTAGTCATCTCATTTTTCAGCTTGCCTCAGAAATAAAATACATTAGCACAGACACTGGGAGAACTACATATATTACTTAGAGGAAACTGTGTTAGTTAAGACTCCACAGTCATTTACTTTACTGACATTATAGGAGTTTTATACAAGTTCAGTGGTGTATTGCTCAGACTAAGAATAAAATTACTTTGATTATGTAAACACACGTCAGCTAGGGATTAGGTTAGGTCGCCAGCGTGCAGGTAGGTGGTAGAAAAAGTCAACAACAGAATGAAATTTGCCTCATATTTTCTGGGACTCAGATGAAAATAACAAATATAATTAGGAATTTAACATTATCAAACCAAGCATCTCAGTATAGATTTGATGTTTTCATGTTATTACACAGTGTTTCATGATAGGAAAGTTTTGATTTGAAAATGTGACTAATCATTCAGAAAAACTTGCATTAAAAAAAAACCAGAAAGCATACTAACAATCATTCCAAACGTTCATCAACAAAATATGTAAGAAAGCCATAGTCGTTAATGAGCTTGTATTAAATTCTTCGAGATTGAATTTACAGTGCACCCAAGCCTCCTGCTTCATCCTCTGAGCTTCCAGAGTATGCATTCATCTGGTCAATAAATCTGTGTTGATGTCCACTGTGCCACACATTTTGCTTGCCATTAAGGACAGAGAGGTGAAGGATACCATTCTGAGCTTTGGCTCATGTCATAAGTGTAGTTCATGTCACATCATGTTATGGCTTGTTATAAATATGTCTTAAGGAAGAACCCAGGTGCTATTCATATTTGTTCACTGTGTTTAGCTCAGTAATCAATTTTAATTGCTGCAAAAAAAGTTTAAATGATTAATCTCCCCCCCATATGGTTATGGGAATAAAGAGAAAAATGAGAGTATTTGAAAAAGAATTAACATTGTGGACTAAAGAAGGTATTAAAATTTTCTGATTGCTCATCATACGGCAAACATCATTCCAGGGAATTTGTATGTGTTCCCTTGTGTATTCCTCACCCCAATTCTGTAGGGCAGGAAGAAAACTAATCTTACTAAGCCTTGCATAGGTTAATGCTTTACTCTCTTCCAATCTGTACTCCCCACTGCAGCCAAGTCACCCAGTCGGGTCACTCGTTGGCTTAGCAACCTTCCATGGCTCTCCACTGCACTTGGATTAATGCCCAAAACCCTCAACTGACTTTGAAGGAGCTGTGGGACCTGGTGTTTTCCCAAGTCTCCAGTCTCATTTCTTACCTCTCTTTCTCCGATCTTTTCTCTCTTGATATAATGCATTTCCTTCAGTTCCTTAAGCATACACCATGCCCTTTTTCTTCCTGGCCTTTCACAAGCTGTTCTCAAATCCAGAATGCTTTTCCTTCCTCTCTTTTCAATAAACATTGAATGAGTGAGTGAATGAATGAATGAAGGGATATTGAAGAGAGTCAGGGTAGAAATCTGTTCAGTGGACAGATTGAGTAGACAGAGGGTTTATGGAATTCATCATAAAACTATGATAATAGATGAGTTCTTTGGGGTTTAGAATGATCACAAGAAGTAGCACATCTGGCTCCCAGATCTTTCCTCTCTTCACTAGTTCCTGCTCTTCCTTCAAGCCTCAGCATTAGTGCCATTTCCTCTAGGACGCTTTTCTGACCACCAAGGTGGTTAAATCCCTCACTATGTGCCCTATAGCTCCATACACTTTCCTTCTATAGTGCTCATCACACCAGACTGAAGCTGCTTGAAGGCAGGGCCATGACTTTCTTGTTTGCTTCTCCATTCCCAGCACTCGGCATTGTAAACAAATCACATAGTGGTTACTCTTTCTATATTAATTGATTTAAATTAACAGAGTTGCTCTAGGAAACATAGTTGGTTAGTGTTTCTTATTTGTTTTGGTGTTTCATTCTTTTGGTCATTAGTGTATTTTATATAGCATTATCATGTAGTCAGAGATTTTATGTATTCCCTACTCACTCTTTCAAATTGAGAACAACTGGTGAGGGAGTAGGGCTACTCTCAATATAAAATGATGTTATCTAATTAATAGTAGAATTAAAAAACAACAACTGTCCTGATTCTTTAACTGTCCTTCTGGGCACATGCTCTGGAGAGCACATGCATTTATTTTCCATTTTTTAAAAAACCTTACCTTCCACCTTTTTCCCTTTGCCTGACTAATTCCTATCTATCTTTTTCATCTCAGCAGGATATTTCTTCAGAAACTGTGTACATACACTATCAAGAGGACAGCTGCATTCTCGGTGTCAAATACAAGAGTACCTAACACACGGTAGGAGCTCAGTATTGAATAATGAGTGAATGAATGAGTGAGTGAGTAAGTGAAGAAGTGTTGGAGAGATACAAGGTAGGATCTTGTTCAGTGGAAAGATCAGGAGTAAAGTGATAAGGGAATCAATCACAAAGCTATGAAAATAGTTGCGTCCTGTGACATTTAAGCTGATCAAAAGGTGCAGCACACACTAAGCACCCAGATCATGGTTTCATCATAACGTTTTTCAGTAAAATAAAGCAGGAATCCTTGGAGAAATAGCTGATTCTAGGACTGGGGCAGGGAATATACAAGATGAGTCTGGAGCATAACGTAGTGTCAGAAAATCATGAAGTGCTCAAGTGGGCTGAACTTAGTGATTCTCATCTAACAGGCAGAATATGGAAAGGGAAAAATAGTTACTATAGTAACAGGAGAAACCTGGCAGACACTATGTTAACCAAGCGATCAAGATGAACATCACCAGTAATACATATTGACATCATGAGCTCTCTGATATGATGCAATGAGAAATACACCTCTCTTTGGTATATTCTTCCATGAGATCCCTAAACTCTATCTAATCATGAGAAAATATCAGGTAGCCTAAATGGGGAAATGCAGGGAGGGCAGTGTAAGAAGTATCTGACCAGTGTATTTAAAAGTGTCAAGGTCGTGAAAAAACTAGGAAAGACTGAGAAGCTGGTAGAGAATCAAAGGAGAATGATACATGACAACTATATGCAATGTGGTATTCTGGAACAGGAAAAGAATATTCATGGAAAAACTAGTGAAATCTGAATAGATTCTATAGTTGAATTAATTTTTTCTGTACCAATGTTAATTTCTTGATTCTGATACATGGGCCATGGTTATGTAAGATATTAACTTCTTGAGAAGCTGGATGAAGGGTATATGGGAATTCTATACTATATTTGCACAGAAAGGTCAGAATAAACCAAGCCTTTGGTGTTCCCACCTTCCTCATGAGCTAGTAAGTCCCCTTTTACCATTTAATCCAGTTTGAGTTGGATTTTCTTTTACTTAAAGCTGGAATCATCTTCACTGACAACTTCCAAAGTAACTTTTGTGAATGTTAGCCAGTGAGTATGGTTATGGTAACCATATAATTCAGTCATTCAGATCAGGACCACTTTGATAGAGTAAGGGAGAGCTAGTAATCATTACATGCTGGCAAATGGTGGCAACTGGGACCATCCTGGACAAACTGGGATATGTGGTCCCTCTACTGGTTGCTGGTTGCATATCTGTCAGTGAATATGCTGTGAGACTTTGGGAAATTAATTTCTGATCTCTCAGTATCAGTTTTTCTGTATCAAAACATTCTGTGTGTCTAGGTAGTTTCATCTGTAATATTCTTTGCTCCTTGCTGCAGTGGGATTCCAAAGACTGACATGTTCCTAGGAGCAGAGATAACAGTAGTAATAATAATAATAAAAAAATAAAAGTACCCACTTTATTAGTCACCCATTGCTGCAATAATGCCAAATAACGAAAATCTCAGTGGCTTCCATCCATGTTTATGTTTCTCACTGGTGAGTTTGCAGATATGTTGTGGTTTGGCTGATCTCAAGTGAGCTTGCTTGGCCAGGCTGAACTCCAGACTTTGGCTTGAATTAGGATGCTCCACTTGTGTTCATTTCTGAACCCAGGCTGAAGAAGTACTGAACACCTGGGACGTATTTTTCTCATGACAGAGGGCAAAAGCTCCAAGAGGCCAGGAAAAAATTTTCAAGCACATTTTAAGCTTTAGGTCTGACATGACATATGTTATATCCACTCATATTCCGTTGGCCAAAGAAAGTCATATGGCCAAGCTCAATGTTAGTGAAGCAAGACCATACAATCCATTCCAGAAAGGAGAACTGAAAAATCACATCATGAAGGGCTTAGATGTATAAATTACAGGGTGGAAGTGAAGATTTGGTAATAATAATCCGACCTAACTTCCACTATGCATTGGGCACTTATTAAGACCAGTCTCTTAATATACATTATATCATGAAACCTCACAACACATATGTGGCACAGATATTAATATTTGTTTGATGGATGAGTGTTTGCCTGTTGTATGCCTATTAGACCATGCACTGTGGTTACTATGCAAAACAGTTCTGTTATTCTGTTGGTTGGAGAGCAGATAAGGTAACTACAGGGCTTTGTAAAGCACTAAGAGGAATCTGGCGTTATTTCCTAGGATCTGATCAATAAGATGCACATCTGATCCTACAGCAGTCAATGGACAGGAGAGCCTTGATTCAGGTTGGAAGAGAAGTGGATTCCTCAGATTCCTCCTCTCCCTCCCAACCCACCTCATCACCTGCGGGCCTCACTCTTCAGAACTGTTTCCTGTATGGCACTATTAAGTATACTTTCCTCTTCTCGCATTATATGTACAAGCTCAGTGGCAGCTTCACAGACTAAATGTTTACTAGTTGGGATTTTCTCATTCTGCCATTTTCATACCAACCTTTACATGAATATTTGAGAAGCACCAGTGAATAAAAATTACAAACTGCAAAAGATTCTAATAAATAAAAATTATTAGATGGTACACTTGATGCCAAGCATTCTTATGATGGGATTCTTAGTGTCAAGAAAAACCATAATGAGGAGAAAATCTGAGCCAATGGTGAAGTCCAGTCAACGTTAAATCACTTCTCCTCTCATTCATTTCCAATACCAGTTTGATGTCACAGCCTGGAGCCTCAAACCCTGAGTCTTTTGCAAAGTCATTATCCTTTAAAGGATGGGTAAGAAAATCTGTTTTTCTATTTAGTAAATAATACCCTCTAACAATTAATACAAAATAACAGGTCACAAATTTTACTTCATCCAGCACTTACTGAACAGCTTCTATTTGCTTGACACTAAGCCAGGTGCAAGTAACAGTCTTGCCATTAGGGCCACACACATAGCACAGACATACAGATTGAACCTTAAAGAGGTGTTGCCCATGTTTTATTTGACATATGAACCAGTCTGTGAGACACACGAGAGAGGGATTATTTCTTTTGCAGGGAGGAGCAGAAAGAGTATGTCCCATCTGACCTGAATCTTACTGTCTTAGAGGAGGAACAAGGACCTTTGGGGAAGAATTTCAGAATGTAAAACAGGACAAAGAAATAAAACCACATTCCATCTTCCTCAGCTCTAATGCTAGCATGGTTGCCTCAGTACTACTGTGGGATGGAGAGTGTTATAGGTTGGACTGTGTCACTGCAAAAAAATATGTTGAAGTCTTTACCTCCACCACATAAGAATGTGACTTGTTTGGGAATAGGGTCCATACAGAGGTAAGCAAGTTATGCTGAGGTCATTAGGGTGGACACTAGTCCAATATGACTGGTGTCCTTATAGAAAGCAGAAATTTGGATACAGACAGCGAGGCACAGAGGGAACATGATGGAATGAGATGCAGAGAGAACCATGTGAAGCCAGGTGAAGGTGGAGGATTGGAGTAGTGCATCTATAAACCAAGAAACACCAAAGATGCCAGCAAACCAACAGAGGCCAGGAAGAGGCAAAGAAGGGTTCCTCTGCAGGTTTTAGAGAGAGCAGGGAGCTGCTGACACATTAATGTCTGAGTTCTAGCCTCTAGATCTAGGAGACCATAAAGTTCTGTCGCTGTAAGTCACCCATTTGGTGGTCCTTGCATTCAGCAGCCTGTGGATCAAATACAGGATTAAGAGGCTGCTGTCAGTATTCTAGGCTGCCCACTCCTACTTTAAACAAATTTTCTTCATTTTATGCTTCTGCTTAAGGTTTTCTTTGAAAAGCAGAGTTTCATGGTGAAATGAACATGACAACAGGTATAGAGCTTTGAGAGTGGATCAGTTGGACACGTCCAATTGCAAGTAAGCAACTTCGAGGTCAAATGCCCTAAATAACCAAAGGATTTATGGCTCCTAAAATTATAAGTCTAGAGAAGACGTGAGGTTCCAGTGCAGTTTGACAGAGACATTGAATCAAGGCTCTGACTCCATTTCTCTGCATTTGTGGAGAGTTCTCATGTAAGGGTTTGTTCTCGGGCTGGCTCTTGTTACGGTGGCAAAATGGCTGCATGGTTCCAGCTTCACCTCATAGCGCACTATGCAGAGAAGGGAGGAGCAACTTTGACCAGGTATCCCCAGCCAAGGCCTTGAAGTTCTCACTGATCGGACCACCCCTGAGCCTGCACTGATCACTTGGCCTGTATTCTGCATCAACTGTGACAGGAGGGAAGGATTCACCCTGACTGGCTTTGCCCATTCTTCCATTTGCCTTGGCTACATGGCAAAATACTCCAAAATTTAGTGTCTCAAAATCACCCAATTTATTATTTCATGATTCTGTGGGTCAGGAATTTGGCCATAGCTCAGCTGGGATGGCTCTTTCTCTTCCATGTGGTGTTGTCTGGGCTCACGCCTGCATTCAGGGTCACTTGGCAAGTCAGCTCAGGGCCAGCTGGTCCTGGATGGTGTCAGTTCTATGACTGCCAGTTGTCTGGGCTGCCTCAGTTCTCTTCTGTGTGTCCTCTCCACCCAGCCAGCTGGGGCATGTTCTCATGCACATAGCACTTCATGAGGGTGAGAACAGAAGCTGATGGCCCCTTGACACCCAACCTTGAGAGCTGTGAGACATAATTTCTTTCACCTTATATTGGTCAAAGCAAGTCCCTACTTCATGATGGGAAGATCTGTAAGAATTTGTTTTGGTTTAAAAATCCATCACACCCACCCTTACAGCTGGGGGAGGGAACCAATTTCACCCAAACCACATAGCTCCTGAGCAGAATGGACATTATGGAGACAACTGGCCAGAGGCTGGAGGAGGTTGGTGGTAGATTGAAATTAATTGTGTAGGGCTCTGTATGCCTTGCTAAGTGGACTTTTTCTTTTAAGCTTGTGGTTCTCATCTTGTTTCTGTGACAACATAATGATTCTGATGCATTCCCATTAGGAAACATGATTTAAAAATGAGTCACGATGGCTGTTTTTCTCAACCTGAAGATTGGGCATGAGTAATGTTCCTAGGTGGGCTGCATGCTCTTTCCTCTTGGGGAGTGGAGCTGTTTTGGTTGTAACTCATAGTTCCAGGCACTGGGGAGCCTCTAATGTCTTGTTCCTAAGTCAAGGCAGGTTTCTGCTCTAAGATTCAGTCTTAAGATGCTCCTGTAACAGCTCTGAGTTGTAATCACATATTATTCTTCATTTTCCCCAGTGCGCACATATGCTGCTAGTTTGGGCTTTTCCTGTTTCCAGCAGCACAGGATTTCCATAAGCAGAATTTCTTCCTGCCGGCCAAGACTTTGGGGTCCAGTCACTCCTGAGTGCTCACATACCATTCTCATTGCTGTGGCTTTTTTCTCTTTCCTTCCTTCAGCCAGGACAGCCCTAGGCCATCCAATGTGTTTGGATATCAAACAGGGGAATGGCCACAGTCCAATTCTCTTTCCTCCCAGAAGTCTCATTCTTGCAACTGATATGGTCTCCATTGACCAAATGAACATGAACTTGAGCATATTGACAAGGGGATCTTGTCAGTTCCATCTCTGTGGCATCTGAGCTGCAGGTACAGTGAGTGTTGTGCCATGTGCACATATTTGTCTCTGCTGTTGGGCTGTACACAACTTGTAGAAGAAACATGGGATTCACCTTGTCTGTGTTGAAAATAAATACATATTGGATGAGTAAATTAATAATGGATAAATATCATGATAATCCTGTGCAGCATCCCTGTTTATGCAAAAGTTTAGGAACATGGAAAACGTTCCCTGGCGGATGACTTGTCTTCTCTTCTCAGAGTCCTGATTCCCAGGAAGGCACTCATGCCAGGTGACACTCGGCATCTTGATCTCAGATCCTCCCTTACACTAATGATTTTTATCATTTCATAGTGGAGAGCTGGGAGGATCTCTACGGAGCACAGCTTCTCAGGTGAAGCAACAGTCAAGAAGGAAAGGTCACCTATCTGATTTAGTGACAAATAGAGGAGCATAACTTTGCAACAAACCTTGGATGTCACTCTGGGAAGTTCTGTGTTGCTTTGCTTACTTAGCTTCCATGCCCAGAGCACCTTGCAGACAGTCCCAGAGAAGGTTCATGTAGATGAGCTCACTTACCAAGACAGGAACATGTGGTATTGCCTGAGCCCCACTGCCTCTTCTGATCTCTTTGTCCCTGTAAGAAGAAGATGTGCGCCACAAGTGGTGATTCTTGTAACTGCCATGAGCCTTCCTGGGAAACTGGAAGCTATGTCTTTGGAGTTCCAGCGATATTGGCTCCTTTAGGCAAAGAGGCTATTAAGCTAGGGAAGCCCCTGTGCCTCTCTGATCTAGATCTGGAATTCTTACATCTGGTCTGTTACCTGGCAAGAAGGTAGTTTCTGAAAAAATTGAATGAGCTGCTATTGGATAGTTTCAAGGACCCCCAACAGAAGAGGAACATTGTGATGTGCCCTGCTGAACAACTGGGATTTCTCTCCTGTATCCTTCTAATAAAGACCTGTGTCAAGTGTGACAGTACTGTGAGTTTCAATTTTTAGAAGAGACTAAGACCCGACATCATACCTCTTTTTAACCCAGTATTGCACAGTTCAGTAAATGGCACAATCATTCATTAAGATGCTGAAGCCAAACATCTAGGAGTTTGATTCTATCTTTTTGCTTCCTCTCTTTAGTCCCAATCTTTGCAAGTCATCAGCAAATTGCTAGCTCTACTTATAAAATATATCCCCTATCCATGTATTTCTCCCCATCTCTACTATTACCTTAAGTCAAACCATCCACATCTCTCATATGGATTATAGCAATGGCCTGCTTCCATTCTTAGCTCCATCGACTCATTGTCCACACTGCAACCAGAGTGATGTTTTAAACCCATAAATTACATTATGTCCCTTTCCTGCTGAAGTCCTGCTCCCCTGGTCCCAACCCCATGGCTTCCCATTGCACGTGGATAAACTGTAAACTCTATGGAGATCTACAGACCTCACATGGTAGGGCCCCTGCTTATGTTTCCAAGTTAAACTCCTGCCATTTCTCACTGTGTTCACCATGCTCTAGACACACTGGCTTGCTCTCTGGTCTGGAACACGTGGAGTCTATCCTGCCCTTTGCAATTTCAGTCTCCTCCAACTGGACTGAATGAACCCTACATCTTCCTGTGTAATCTTTCTTTTCCTGTGGTTTTAATTGTCACAACTAACTTGAACAGTGGGTTAAGCAGTGACTGATTGGTATGGAATTACAAACAAGAAGTATGAATTGTGAGTAAAAAGGAAGGAGAGTTATAGAACAGATGATAAGAGGGGAGTGTGGAGACAAAACTTAATTTTTGCCATGGAGGAGAGACTTGAGCATTTTCATGTGTCTTGGGGAGAAGCCAGAAAGGGAAATATGTGAATTGGAAGGAAGTGGAATAACTAAAGAAGCAGAAGAAAGAAAAAACATAGGCAAAACATTCTCTGACATAAATCTTAGCAATGTTCTAGGGCAGCCTACTCAGGCAATAGAAATAAAAACAAAAATAAACAAATGGGACTTAATTAAGCTTATAAGCTTTTGCACAGCAAAGGAAACTATAAATAAAATAAAAAGACAACCTACAGAATGGGAGAAAATATTTGCAAATGATGCGACTGACAAAGGCTTAAGTTTTAGAATATACAAACAGCTTATACAACTTGATAACAAAAAGCAAACAACCCAATCTAAAAATGGGCAGAAGACCTTAACAAGCATTTCTCAAATGAAGACATGCAAATGGCCAACAAGTACATAGAAAAACGCTCAATTTCACTAATTATCAGAGAAATGCAAATCAAAACTGTAATGAGATATCACCTCATACCAGTCAGAATGGCCATCATTCAAAAGTCCACAAACAATAAATGCTAGAGAGGGAGTGGAGAAAAAGGAATGCTACACTGCTGGTGGGAATGTAGTTTGGTGCAGCCATTATGGGAAACAGTATGGAGATTCCTTAAAAAATTAAAAATAGACTTACCATCTGATCCAGCAATCCCATTCCTGGGCATATATCCAGAGGAAACTAATTCGAAAAGATACATGTACCCCAATGTTCATAGCAGCACTATTTACAATAGCCAAGACATGCAAACAACCTAAATGTTCATCAACAGTTGATTTAATAAAGAAGTTGTCATCTATATTTATATAGATAGATATATAGAATACTACTTAGCCATAAAAACGAACAAAATAATGCCATTTGCAGCAACATGGATGGACCTAGAGATTGTCATACTAAGTGAAGTATGCCAGAAAGAGAAAGAAAAATGCCATGGAATGTCACTTATATGTGGAAACTGAAAAAATGACACAATGAACTTCTTTACAAAGCAGAAATAGACTCACAGATTTAGAAAACAAAGTTATGGTTACCAGGGGGTGGGAAGGGATAAAGTGGGTGTTCAAGATTTAGAGATACTTATTATATACAAAATAAACAAGTTTATATTGTATAGCATAAGGAACTATATTCAATATCTTGTGGTAACCTATAATGAAAAAGAATTTGAACAGGAATATGTGTATGTACCTGTGTGACTGAAACATTATGCTGTACACCAGAAATTGACACAACATTGTAAACTAACTATACTTCAATAAAAACAAAAAAATAGAAGCAAATTCCCCAAGTCTCTTTTAAATGTAAAATCCCTTTAAAGAGATAAAACAACATGATTCCTAAGGATTCTGTTTCCCACTTTGCTTCCATTTCTTTGTATCACTTTGTGAACTTCTATACTATATTGCAAACATCTCTTGATCCATCTATATGTAAACTATGAATTCAATGAGTAGAGGAGAGAGGTCTTAATCACTGTTGTATCCCAGTGCTGAACACAAAATAAAAGCTCCATAATTAATGAATAAGTTTACCTGTTGCCTTTCTTTCTAAATGACATGGGTACCTGGAAGCAGCATGAATCCACTCAATAAATGAGTAAGACGGAGCTATGAAAAAGAGAGGGAGCCATGCAGGTGGAGGAGTGTGTTGATGCCCTTGGCATACAGTTGGTTAAGTTTTTTTTTTTTTTTTAAAGGAACTTTACCAACTTTATGTTTTGAAGAGAAGGAGCAGGAGCAAACACAATCTATTTTCCTCTCGTCCCTTGTGGTCCTTGTCTACATTCTGGTACATTTTACATAGCTATAATCAAAACATCTACATAATTGGATAGTTTGTTTTATGAAACAGTGTTTAGAACAACTCCTTGCCATCTCTCATATTCTCCATAATTACTATTGTGAAAGATTCAGAATATTCTGTCCAGTTAATGTACTGCAATTTACTTCACTGTTTTCACTGTTCCCAAATTTGTACATTTAGGTTGTTTTCATTTTCTGCTATTTTGGAGAAGGCTACAATGAAGAGCCTATACACGGAGATTTGCCTTCCTTTTGAATTATCTCCTCAGTTTAAATTACAGTGAATGAAATTACTGGGTCAAAGGGTGTGAACATTTTTATGATTCTCAGTACATATTGCTGTGTTCCTACTTTATATCCACTGTCAATGGTATTCATCAAATTCATGTAAACAACGATAATAATATTATTACATCTTCTTTGCCAAGTTAATTGATATACAAACATACTTTATTATTTAATTTGAAGTTTGTTGCAACCTGAACATTTTCTGCTGTTTGCTTATTATCCACATTTTGTTGTTTATGTCACTTGCCATAAAAGGGGCATTTATAATATTTATATATATTAGAATAAACTTTAAATATATTATACATAATAAACCATTTCTCTAGCATTTGAGACAAATACTTTTCATACTGTTTTCATTTTTACTGTAACTTGTTGATTCTTGTACTGAAGTTATATATTGATCTTTTTCTTCATGAATTCTTTCAATATCAATCACTGTCATCTAAAGGAACGCATAAAAACTCTCAAGTCTATTTTGTGCAATTTATGAAAAGTAAGTTACTTAATGAATTTGTAATCTTTAAATATAAAATTTGGATATAACTTGATGTTTCCCCAAACTGGTAAACCAGTGACAGTTTAGAGTCCATATGTGAGGGATTTGGGGAGCAATCTTGTTAAAAGGGAGGGCAGGTTCCTTGTCTTGAAGCTGCATTTCTACAGCAAGACATTGTGTTTACTGACACTACATGTTGTTGAGTAGCTTTATGATGATGGTGACCACGATGGAGATTATGAACAGAAAAAGGTGAAGAGTCTCCAGATCAGGACAGCATTTTGATTTTTGGTGGCTATAAGCATTTTTGCCTTCATGGGCTCCTTCCTTCATAGAAAAAAATATTAAAGACTATATTTTACAACTGCTTTGTTGTAAAAATGAATATAACTTAGGCTGGATTCATTATTATATGATTATTATTAATTTTCTTTTTTCTTATTTTGAATGTTAAAACAATTTTGTGAGCCTCTAAACTATGAATAATGTGTCTAATAAATCAGTCAACCCTGTCCCAGAGCCCTTAGCAGATTATCTCTACCAATCATCTATCTATTCTTTCTGTCTGTCTGTCTGTCTATCTATCTATCTCAATAATTGGGCCTACTTCTTACCTTTTTATTCAGTTTCTCAGATAAACATTTCTCTCTATATCAGAACCACAGTATTTAAACAATCATTAAAAAAATACGTTCTAATAGTTGTTAGAGGTGATGTATACCTCAGAGTTCTTTTTATGTCTCTTGGCCACTTATTTTCAAAGTGCACCTTAGAACCCCTCTGTTTAATTATTATAATAAAAAACCTATTGAGGTTGCATTTTGTTGGTTAAGTTGTCTCAAAGAGATGTGTCATCTTTATAAAGATACAACTATTCTATGTTCCATTCCAGCACCAGGATACCATGACCATGTAGCAGAGAAAGTTGGAGAGGAGTGGAGACAGAGGCGGGGCACAGAAGGACCTACACTCTGGTAAGGTGATCTCCCAGCTAGGGTGCTCAGTGAAGCTAGAACACAAGCTGCCATGAGTCAGCACAGTCCCAGAAGTGGGTCGTAAGGCAACACTGTAGGATAACTGCTAGTTTATTCTTCAGTTTAGAGGAAAAGGAATGCCTTTGGACATAAACTGAAGACCATGTCTTAGCCAAACCCTCCTTCTTCTAATCTGGTGTTCTAAAGTAGCTATAGCTTGGTAGCTCTCAGTATCATATTACTTATGAGTGAGTTTAAATGAGAAATTTTGTTTTTCATGCAGGTATCATTGAGACCAATAAATAGTAATTGAAATAGGGAAAAGAGATCAGATGGTGGAGAATGACCAGTATGGAGCTATTTTGGATCATTAACTCATAATCAGCTCACTCCTCTGCTATTTTTCTTATAAGAGAAATATTTTATGTATCCTTATAATTTTCTAAGTTTATAATTCTAATATGAGGGACAGTCATTTTAGGATAGACTTGCAAAATTCAGAGGGCTTTCTCCCCAAGTCCAAATCTTTAGTAGTGAAAATTAACAAGAATTAGCATCAAGCTAATGACTTACAAGGTGTTGTCTGTTATGAATAGACAGAACTTTAATATAAGGGCCATTAGAGTAAATTGAATAACTTTAATGCAGAGAGAATTTGGATGCATATCATGTTTTATAAATCACATGCAGAATGTATATTTGGCAAGCTATTTCCCTTATGAATCATGAAAAGGACCTAGACTAGGAAGATTTCTGTAGCTCCAAGAAAAAGATGAAAGATCTGAAACTTCAAATTTGCAAACTTTCAAGGACAATGTTTTACTTCAATTTTCATGTTATGAGGCGCATTGGAGCACCTTGTTGGAAAATTGACCTGTGGGTCCTTGCCTTCCCACTTGTCACACCCGAAAGTGCACAGTTACCTTTGTATTCAGAGAAGCCTTCCCCCTCCAAATAAATCAAGTAATGACCTATATACTCACTGGGGGATAACACATTAGTGTCCAACACTGATTAACGTTAGTTAGTATATGTATCTATATCAACAACAACAAAATCATCCAATATATGAGAGACTTCAGCAAATTCAAAAAGAATGGCCAAGCTAAATAAATAGAGAAAATTTTCTTAATGAAGTAGGAAATTCAGTTGAAATTTATCATGAACTGGTAATGGTCGCAGACATCAAATAGGAGCAACTGCAAATTATCTTTTGGAGATTTAAACGCAGGTCAGTAAAATTTTCCATTGATTAAGTACCAATGAATACAAACTAAAAATTGAAAAGTCACATAATATCCATGGAAGAAGTCATCGTAAGTAAGAGTCATCAGAAATAAGAAACTGAAAAATCAGACCCACTAATAATAATGCACTTATAGGAATTTTTTGTTCCAAAACAAATTTGTACAATATTCTTAAGTAAATTAAAAAAATGATGTTAAAAGTTTTATTAATCAGTTTGGAATACCATAACAAAATACCACAGGCTGGGTGGCTTAATTGACAGGAGTTAATTTTCTCAAAGTTCTGGTTGGTGGGACGATCAAGATCAAGGTGCCAGCTCACCGAGTGTCTGGTGAGAGCCCTCTTGCTGGCTTGCAGATGGCCATCTTTTCACTGTGTCCTCACATAGCAGAGACAGCGAGAGCTCTGGTGTCTCTTCCTATTTTTATAAGGGCCTTTCGATTAGGACCTCCAACGCATGGTTTCATTTAACCTTGATCACCTCCTCACAGGCCTTCCCTGCAAATGCTGTCCCACTGGGAGTTGTGGGTTCAACATAGGAATTTCTAGAAGTAAAAAAATAAATAAAAATAATTAAAATTAAAAAAATTAATAGATGGATAAAAGAGAGTATTAAAGGTGAAGACTGAATTAGTTATCTGTAAAACAGATTGCAAGAAATTCCCTAGGTTCAATAGTGTAACAAATAGAAAATATTATATAAAAGTTATGAAGCTTGGTGGCTTGGAGTGAAATCTCATATGCAACTAATCAAGTACCAGAAGGATAGGATAGAGAGAATGGAATGATCATGGATGTTAATTTTTCAGAACTGGTGAAATTTCATGAATCTTTAAATTCAAGAAGTCCTACAAATCCCAAAGAGAATCAATAAAAAGAGATTCACACATAGGTGCATTATAATGAATTTCAAGATGACCAAAGACAAAAAAAAAAAAAAAAAAATCTCAAAAGCAACCAGAAAGAAAAGACAGATTATTTGCAAATAAACACCAATTAAACTGACAAATGATTTCTCAACAACAACAGTGGAAGCCAGAAGTTGGTAGAATAGTATCTTCAAAGTGCTGAAGGAAAATAAAATACGACCCTGCTTATGTGTGTGTGCATGTGTGTGTGTTCAGACAAAGAGAACAGAATAAAAATACTTCCAAGAAATGTAAAGGAAACTGAGAACATTTATCATAAGTAGAACCTCCATAAAGAATATTCTAAATCAGACTTTTTTTTTTTTTAAATTATAGAGTATGACCTGTTAAGGGACACTGAAATCAATTCATAGGATCATTGAGTTTTTCAGCTTTTAAAATTACTTTCTTGTACACTTTTGGGGCATATTTCCCATATCATTATCTGTATAAATCTTTCTCATTAATTTTTACTATGACATTCAATTATATTTGTGTATTATAAATTATTTAGCTAATTCCCTGTAAAGGACAATTAGATTTTTTTAAATCTTTTCATTATTATTGACAATACTGAAATGATCCTGTATGCTTATGTCTGTCATTATGATACCATTCTATAAGTGTAATTGTTAGATCAACAGATATGTATGTACCTTTTAAATTTTTACAGGAACTGCTAAGTATTTTTCAAAACAACATCTTTTGAATCCTTGCCAGCCTCTGATTAGACCAAGTGCTGGAGCCAGTCAGGTCCATATATGTATCCCATGTGCCCACCCAGACATGATAAAACTTTTCGACTGCTCACCCATAAATGGTGGGGACATATGGGGAGCCTGTCTTTCCTTTGTATAACCTTAGTCTTTCTAGCTTCAGATTCAGCCCTGCTTTCTCATGATGTGCCTTTGGGGCACCCTGTGATGGTTCCCTTTGTTTCAGTACATCTTCAAGAGTAGGACAGCATCATCTTTTCTCTCAGGTTAATGAGATGAGAGACTAGCATAAAAATAGCTAATGACCAGACAGGTCCTAGAGTCTGTGGTGGAGACAGCAGATCAGCAGGTCAGGTGATAGTGACTGAGGTGTCCAAAGTATGAGATGGGCAAAAATCCCAGAAACTACAGGTTTTACTCCATTTCCTGCTTCTGTTCCTACAGAATATGAGCTAGAAGGAGTTATGAGATCACATGGTTCCAATTCTGTCATTTTATAGACAGGAAAGCTGAGGCGTAGTGAGGACTGGCCTGGGGAAAGCCAGATGGGGAGGCCACAGCAGAACAGAAATAAGAGGTCATATGTTGAACCTACAACCCCCAATGGGACTGCATTTGTAGGGAGGGCCTATGAGGAGGTGATCAAAGTTAAATGAAACCATGTGTTGAAGGTCTTAATCTAAAGGCCCTTGTAATAAACTGGACCTCTAACCCCACCCTGGATTATTCCTCTTTTCCATATATGAGACTGCCACATATTCTAGTGGTGTTGTCTGTGGAGTATCAGTAGCTTCTTGGCTCAGGGAAGAGAGGCCATCAGTGCTCAGGTGTGCTCAGTCTGGGCTGTGGCTGGTCACACCTGAATGTTCAGACTTCTCAGCCCCACTATCCAGGGGATCTCAGAAATCTGAGCAAAGACTGAGTGTCCAGAGCCAAGATGGAGTCACCTGTTCCCAAAGTCTGTTCCCATTGGCGACCTCAGCAGACACATAGGAAATGATTGTTGGTATATCTCTGTTCTTGGTGCCTTATAGAGTAAGTCACTCAGCAGCTAGTGCCAGGCTGTTTGTTTGGCTAAGGTATAGGGGGTCCGATGCCCAGATCCCAACTAAAGGCATCCTCAGGACTTTGCTCTGGCAAGCATGCCAGCATCTCCCCTAAAAGAGGCTTCTCATTCTGGCTCCAGAGGTGACTTTGGGGATTGTGGAATCTCATATTCCTCTCTAGGGACATATACCTGCCTCTTGGTTTCACCCTTTAAAAGGCTTTTTGATCTTGGCTCTTAACCTTAAGGTAGGGATTGGCCTTATACCCTTTTTGTGCCTGACCTCCTCTTCTTCCAAGCTCAGTGAACAATTTCCTAAGTTGTCCTCACGAGGCAGTCTCAAACAGGCACACTTAACTCTAACAGCTTGTAGAAGGGATCTATGAATCACTCTTTTATGTAAAACACAGGTATTAAGTTATTAGCATCCTCCAAGTACTATGTGAGGCACTCTGGAGACTGCAGAGAAAAAAATAGATAAACAATTCCTGCTTTTAAGATACTTAAAGTTTAAGAGAAGGAACAGAGATATTAACCAACTATACTGTCATGTATTCAGGGCTATAATAAAAACTTTGTCAACCTTGTTGTTTGAACTGTGGCCTTAACTGAACAGCATCAGCGTCATTGGGGAGTTTGTAAGAATTGCAGAATCTCTGGCCCTAGCCCAGGCCTACTGAATTTGAACCTATATTTTAACATAATGTGCACATTAGTCACCTAGAGATGCTAATGCTGCTGGTGCACGGATCATACTTTGAGGCATGAGGTTGTAGAGCACAAAGAAAAGGACAGCTCTTCCTAGCTGAGTGAAAGGGTGAGGGGGTCACATAAGGGGTATCATATGCACTTGGAAAGGAAGGACAGAGAAAACTTTGCTGCACACATTAGGGGAGAGGACAGGTGGATGGGCAGTCCAGACAGAGGAGATAACACAAACACATAGGGGCAGTGTATTTGGAGAATGGTAATTAGTAGTTGTATCAGAAAAAGGGATGAAGTTGAAAATATAGTCTGGGATCATATTTTAAGAAACCTTTTATCCTATGAAAAAGACAGTAGAAAACAGGGATTCCAGAAGTTCTTTGAACAGAGGAGCCACAAGATCATATCTATTTTACTGAAGTAAAGAGGGTAGAATGAATGGAAGAAAGCCAGACCATGGCAAGAAGGCAGGAGGAATTTATTGCAATAATCCAGGCATGAAATGAATAAAGGCTGGAACTAAGACAATGGTTGTGGGTATGTGTGTACTTTAATAAGTTTGTGCTAATATGTTATGCAGCAATTGATAACTAGCTCACATTTTAGTACCTGGAACTGGGATCGTGCTGTAAGAAATACCTAAGAATGTGAGAGCAATAATGAAACCAGAGAATAGGCAATGGCTGGAAGAGTTTTGGAAGCACGCATGAAAGAGTACAAATTTCCTTGAGCAGACTCTGGTAGAAATCTGGACTTTCAGGACGCAGAAGTGAGGGACATGTTACTGGAAACTGGAGAAGGAAAATCCTTGTTATATAATGACAGAGAGACTTAGCAAAATTATCTCCAGCAGTTATGTGAGAAGAAGAAATTGTAAGTGATGAACTTAGATTTTATAGGTAGGGAGATTTGCAGTTCAAGTGTAGAAGTGCCATTTCTTTCTGTCATTTGTAAAACGTGGGAGAGGAGATCGATAGCTTGAGGGAAGAACAAAATGGAAACAAGACCTATTAATTTTGAAAAATCAGCCTCTCCAGATGGCAAAAGATGCTAATATTGAGAGATTCACTCTTGGGAAATTATGCTCTAGAGAAAAGGCTGAGGCCATTACTATGCATTTTGCTAAAATGTCATAAAGATCAAAAGTCAGCATATTCAGCCACACTAAGACTTTCAAGAGATTCAGAGTGTGCATCACAGATTCTTTTAATTGTGGATGGAGAATGTCACCTGCCATATTAGTAAACAAAAGATGTTGGGCCATCAAGCCATCAGCCAGTGCAGTTGCCCTGACTGTGCACCTTGAGTGGATTCAGGATGGAGAAAAGCAGGATACTGGCTCTAGATAGTTAAGGTACTTATCAAAGGAATAATTTCAGTGAGCCCAGACCCTTGTATCTTCCCAAACATAGGAAACTGCTAAATTCGTTAACTTGAGATGTCTGTTTTTCTTTAATTAATAGTAATCTTTTGATGTTTTGACTAGCTGGTTTTTCACTTGCATTAGGTAGCATTATGAGGAGCAAACTATGGGATTGTCTTCTGTGGAGGGAGGAGGGTAGTGTTGAGGAAGGTTATGTGTGTGTGTATGTGTTTTGGTTGTGGTGGAGGATGACTTAGGTATTTCGCAGGGTTTGAGGAAGGAGCCAATGAAAGATACCTAATGGCAAAAAATCATGAATGAAGTGTGAGGTGAACAGAACTGGAGAATAAGTGATGGATGGGAAGGTCACCTTGCATTCTGAGAAAATAAAAGATATGAATGAGTGTAGAAATAGCTTTGGAAGTAGAAAGAAGTTAATGAAGTGTTTTGGTGTTATTTATTTATTTTAATTTTTGATTTACTTTTTAATTGAGGTAACATTTGTTTGTAATATTATATGTGTCATGTGTACAACATTAATTTTCTACTTTTGTGTACTGTACAGCATGCTTACCACTAAAAATTTAATTTCCATCCATCGTCATACAGTTGATCCTTTTACCCACTTTGCCTAACCCTCCCCATGCCCTCTCCCCCTTTGGTAACCACTGTTCTGTTCTCTGTATCTACATGTTTGTTTTTCTTTGGTTTGTCATTTATGTTGTTTTTTGTTTGTTTGTTTTTTATAATCCACACATGAGTGAAATCATACAGTGTTTGTCTTTCTCTATCTGACTTACTTCACTTGGCCTAATACCCTCAAGTTCCATCTATATTGTCACAAATGGCAAAATTTCATCATTTTTATGGCTAATTAGTATTCCATTATATCTATATATATGACATTATCATTTGTTACCCTTGCCTTTGAAATCAGATCCAAAAAAACATTGCCAAGATCGATGTCAAAGAGCTTTCTGCCTGTGTTTTTTTTCTAGGAATTTTATAGTTTCAGGTCTTAAATTTAAGTCTTTAATCCATTTCAAGTTAGTTTTTGTATATGGTGTAAGACAGCAGTTGAAGTTTCATTCTTTTGCACGTAGCTATTTAGTTTTCCCAGCATCATTTATTGAAGAGACTGTCCTTTACCCATTGTATATTCTTGCCTCCTTTTGCCATAAATTAGTTGACCATATATGAGTGGGTTTATCTCTGGGTTCTCTATTCTGTTCCATTGATCTATACCTCTGTTATGTCAATACCATATTGTTTTGGTTACTATGGCTTTGTAGGTTAGTTTGAAATCAGGCAGTGTGATACCTCTGGATTTGTTCTTATTTCTCAAGATTGCTTTGCCTATTTGGGGTCTTTTGTGGTTTCATATAAATTTTAGAGTTACTTGTTCTAGTTCTGTGAAAAGTGCCATTTGAATTTTGATAGGGCTTGCATTGAATCTGTAGATTGCTTTTGGTAGTATAGACATTTTAACAATATTAATTTTTCTAGTCCATGAGCATGAAATATCTTTCCATTTATTTGTGTCTTCCTCAATTTCTTTCATCAGTGTCTTATAGTTTTCAGTCTGCAGATCTTCCTGTTTAAATTTAGTCCAAGGTATTTTATTCTTTTTGATGTGATTGCAAATGGGATTTTTTTTTTGATTTCTCTTTCTGATAGTTTGTTATTAGTGTATAGAAATGCAACCACTTCAGCTGCTTTATAGCAGGCCCAGCATTCCTTGAGAGCTTCCCAAGTCAGGTGTATGTGATACTGTTTTCTGGTTTTGCTAGGGTTCTGTGGAGTTGCCTTTTGCATTCTTGAGTCATGCTCTGGGCCCAATCTTCAAGAAACTAAAGGATAAATTGCCTTAGTGATCCTGGCTGACCTGGTATCACCTATTCTCAGCTCTGCAGTCCTCAGCTGTGGCTCCTGGATGTTCTGCCATCTCCAGAAACCTAATCATCAGTGATCAAGGATACAGCTCTCTAGCAAAGCTGGTCTTTCTTGGCGAGGTTCTGTGATGGTATGTGGCATACAACTGCCACCTTACAAGCTCATTTTTCTCCCAGTTTTAAATCTCCTGCCATCCTTCATGAGATTTTTAGTAACTTCCTGTTTCTGGATAGAAGACTATTAGTTCTCATTTGCAGAGGGGAAGTAATTGACTTGACTTGGATCCAATGATTGATCAATTTATTCAGGCTCTTATTAGCTCTTACTTCCCCAGTTGCTGTGTTCACTTGACAGAATCCTGTTCATTTTGAGAGGTGTGATATGATATCACATCCCCAGGGGAGTTTTTAAAAATCTAGATCAGGTTAGATCATAGCCCCCCTGTACCTACTCCAAGGATAGCATTTATCATAATGTGTTCTAATTGCTTCTTTCCTAAATGCTGCAAAGACTTACTATACCTGACACTATGTTACATGCTACAACAGAGAGCAAAATGAATGCAGTTCCTGTGCGAATGGGAATCTCAATCTAAGGGGAAATAGGTTTTAATTAAATAATTAAGCTAAATGTATAAACTAGAATTGAAATAGTGAGTTGAAAGAAAGGTATATCCAATCTTTGAAATCAGATAAGAAAGCAATGTAACCTAGACTCATGGAGTGATCATCTGGAAAGGCTTCTCTGAGGAAGCAAAACTTAGCTGAGATCTAAAAGATAAAGTTAACTGAGAATAGAGAAGATACAAGGACTCTGGAACAAGGAAACAGCATGTGGGAAAGACCTGTGTAGGAAGAACTTACAGATTCTGACAAATTGAAAGAATACCAGTGTAACTGGAACTCAGATTGGGGGTGGAGAGCATGGTGAGAAATAAGGCTGGAATAGCAGTCAGGTGCCACATCATACTTAGCTTTGTGGTCTATCTTAAGGGTTTTATAGAGCACCTGGCAGATTGTTAACTATCATTATGAAGGCAAGAAACCATCCTACAACCTTCCTAGATCCATGGTTTAGCCAAGCTCTCCAGGAAGTCTCTAGAGTACCCCTCTTTAAGGAAACAATTAATCTCATCATTGTCCTGGCAGGCCTGAGTAGGAGAGAAGAGGCCCAGATTTATAGTACTTGGCTCAGGCCCCTATAATAGACACGGGCAAGACATTTGTTAGCTCTGCTAATTATTCAGACTAGCACCCAGCTCTCCCAACCTCATTTAACCTTAATTATCTCCCTAAAAACCCAGTCTCCAAACACAGTGACATTGGAGGTTTAGGCTTCAATACATGAATTTTGGGGGGACACCTATAACACTCTATAACACTCCAAAAACATATATACCACTTAGCTATTGACACAATAGTGGTACATAAAAAAACGGTCAAAATCTCATAAGCTTATAAAACAAATATTTATTTTTCTTGCTCATGGAAGTGAGGTAGGGAAGAAGATGATCTCAGGTGGTGTTGCCTGCATGTGGATCCAGACTGCAGTTCAGGTTTAGGTCAAAGGGCTCTTTTTGGAGCCCAGGCTAAAAGGACAAAGGATACCTAAGGCATGGTCTTTTCAAGGTGATGGCAGAGCACAAGAGAACAAAAACTCAGCCACAGAGACACTTCAAGTCTCTGCTACCTTGTGCCAGGTCTACTGTTCTGTGTGCAGGAGATTCAGCAATTAACAAAATAGCCATATTCCTATCTATTTGGAACTTGCATGATTTATAGGTTGAGGTAGAAATAATTAACTGAATAAAAATATATACTATGATAGAAGGTAATAAGAGGTAAAGAGGGAAAAAATAAAGGAAAGAAGAAGAAAATTAGGTAGGCAGAGTGGAATACAATTTCAGAAAGTTCATCCAGGGTAGGTGACATTTGAGTAAAGGTCTGGAGGAGATGGGGCCATGGGGTAAGAGCATTCTGCAGAGAGGTAACAGCAGGTGCAAAGCTTGAGGGGGTTGGTGCTGGCGGATGCAGATCAAGGAATAGTAAGAAGGCCAGTGTTTGAGAGGGAAATAGGAGTCCAGGCAGGTAATGGGGCAGGTGGTGAGTGGAGAGGAAAGGAAGATGAATTTGGACCTGGTAAGCCATTGCAATGACCCAGGCGTTTACTCCTTGAGTTGGGGATCCAATGAGTACTTTGCACCTAAGGGGGACATGGTCTGATCTACATTCACTGCTAAGGTTGGGCTGATGTGAGCGAGTGTCAGAATTTTATGTGCTTCTGAGGAAATAACTAGAATCAGGAGATAGTAGGGGGTGATTTTTCTAATTAAAAAACTGCACTTAACTGACTGTCCACAGGTGAAACTGGCTGCCCAGTCACCTTGGAAGTTATAGTCAGAAGCTGGTCACTGGCACTTGCAGCAGATGCCCAGGGATGTTGATTGTGGGAAATTTCTACATCAACTGACCCATTAGACCCTGTGACATCCCACATTACTTCCAGTAATGAGTGTCTCTGATTCCATAGCATGTATCACCTCAGTCTCCCCCAGTTAGAATATAAGCTCCATGAATGCAGGGAGTTTCGTCTGTTCTGTTCATTGCTTTATTCCTGCAGCTCAAATAGTGTCAAGCATACAGCAGATACTCAGTTATTATTTGTTAAATATAGGAATTCTCTGCTAAACTTATTGCAGGACCCTGAGCAATGCACTCTTCTTCTCTGCACCTCAGAGAGTAAAGTTGGATTCGATGTCATCTAACGATCTTTCCAGGTCTGCCAGTCTGTGATCCCATTTCATACTGTGAGCCATTGTTCTAAAGGGCTTTGTGGGCTATGGGGTATATGAAGGGGTGATCCTGGGGAGGAAAGGCATGGATTGGTAGGGGCAAGCCTGAGTCAGAGAGAAGTGAACAGATAACTTCTGGGGCTGGGGACCAGGGCAGTCTCTGAAAATAAGTGTGAATGTCTCTTTGAGATGCAGGGGGTTCTAATTCCTATAAGGGTGTTTCCCTAGACACTGAGGGTACAGGATACTGAGGACCCACCCCGAGCATGTTGTCTTTGCCTCATTTGAGCCAGCCTGGTCAACAAAGTGTTCACAGGTCCCTGAGATTGTCATGGGAAAAACAGCAAAAATAGCAGCAGGGACTCCTTTTAAGTGTATTGAAAATACAGTTTTTTACCTGGATGAAGTGCACAATGAGAACATTTCTTTACATGAAGAGTTCCCTTGAGGCACAGCATTACTGTGTGTCCCCAGACCCCCACAAGGCAGTGATTTCATGTCCCCCTGAGGTTTAGTAGAGCTGCGACCATCAACAGGTTGACTGACAGGGCTCAGATTTGCTACCAGAGAAACCAATGAGACATGAATTATATTGATTGGATTCAGAATCAAATATAAAAAAGACGCATGTTGGGTAACTGCAACAATTTTATTCTGCATTTAGGTTCAGTTTATTTCAAGGAAAAGAATGTTTTCAATATCAAGAGGCATGCATGTATGTGTGTCTTCCATGCTATTATTTTTTGTAAGTAGCTTTCACTGCAGATTAAGAGTTCAGGTTCATGGTGACCTAGGAGGAAAAAAAAAATAACAGCTAGAATTTTATTACTCATTAGTTGAGAGGCTCTTGCCATGAATTATCTCAATTACTTTTTATTTTAATGATAACAGGTTGATACTATTGTTGCCTTTAATCTGCATGTAGAAGCTGAGGCTCAGAGAGGGTCTGGCACATGGTCATAGAGTTAGTAGAGGACACAGTATTTGAACTCAGGTCTAAGTTCTGAATCCAGATGTACATGACATTGAGAGGAATACTCAAAAAGGATTGAGTCTTTGCCTTTCAAACTAAAAACTAGAATACTTACCATTATAACTGCAAAAGAATAGTGTTTTAAATGAAAAGGATCTATATTTTCTGGCAGATGATCTCAGTGTCACTGGGACATACTGAAAAAACAGAAATACTAATTCTAGGGATTTCAGCTATTGGGACTCTGTTCTTTCTCCAGAGAGTAGAGTCGTCATGTTCTCCTGTGAGTTTTTTTATGATACAGACCCAGGGAGGGCTAGGGTGTGACCTACACCCCTGCAATACCCAGCCATCTGCCCAGCCATCAAGGTACTAGGGCAGTCACCTTCTTCCTGGAGTCATTTCACTGCTCAGAACTGAAGTTCCCTGCTGTCCTGGCCAAAGGCTTCGGAGCCCACATTGGTGGGCACAAAGTTTCTCTTAACCACACTCCCAGATCTGCTCAGCCAGCCTGCTATCTTGTGGGTCACACAGGTGGCAGTGTCGCAGGATCTCTTCTGGGCAGTGATGCTGTTTTGTAGGAAGGAGAAAAAGAAAAGGTCTGTCAGTGAGAAGTTGAGGGTGGGTGCCTGCCCCATGGGACCTTCAGTGGAAAATTATTGCTCTAAGAGGCACCAGTGAGCCTTAAATATTTCTCCTGAACACAAAATCACAGCAGAAAATCATAAGGCACTAAGGAAAATGCCACAGTCACTCCCCATAAACATTTCCAAGGGTATCAGAAAAACTAAACATGCTCTGGGAGACAAGCCATGGAACACAGAAGTGTAACAGCCAATCTTTTCTGTACAAGTAAACTAAAACTTGACCAAGGCTTATGTGACTAGAAAGATTATGGTGCCACACCCAATCCCCGTTATTTGGTCTATTTGGAAGATGTATCTCATTTGTAGGTACTGAGTATTCCTTTGGGGAAGGAAAATTCTCCTTTCTTCCTGGAAGATAAAGTGAGTTTGCAGCATCAGGTCAGAGGTGCTTATTTGCTCCTTGGTGCTTCTGTTTTTGCTACTTGAGGTTGCTCTCAGGGACCACCCACCCTGCTCTGACTCCAGCTACCAAGGGCTAAAGCTACTTGCCAGACAGATCCTTGTATTCATGAAGTGTGGGATGTGGCCAGAGCAATAACCACAAAGCTCAGGTGTTTTTAGAAATATACTTTTATCCCCCAATGAAAAGCATATTCAGAGGCGGAACTGAGAAGCTCTCTGCAGGCATTCACAGGGCTGTCCTCTCTCTCCTGATCTCTTCCTGGGTGATTCTCTTCTGGCCTGCTCTCCCTCCTCCCATCTGATATTCCAGACATCCATTGCCACAAAGAAAGCCACTGATACTAGCCCAAAGAGCACCCAGAGAAGACCACATGCATTAAGTTATAGGGAGAAAGGAACTAGAAAGGAGTGGGAGGGGTTGAATAAGCACCTTGGTTCATTCCCTGGCTTTACACTTATGAAGCTAAACTCTACCAATGCTGGGAGGTCACTTCAGTACTGCCAGTTTCCAAGTGAGCTATTCTACATCTTCCCCCACTTCTTTCAGAAAGGGATCTTTTTACATGTGCTGCAACTGTAGCCTCTCCACATGACTTATGTCTTCAGTGGAGTCTGTAGAACAGCTGGGCCACAGACCGAGATGCACAGTGACAGCCTGCTGGCTGCTGTCCGGATGTGGTCTTTCCTACCTGTCAAGATATGCCTTCCTGGTAAGCTGGTGGGGAGGGTGAGCAATGTTCTGGGAGAAGTGCAGAGACTTACCTGAAGTCCTCTGTCTCCTGCTCCAGCTCACCAACCTTCATCTGCACATAATCCTTCACCATGGCAGCCAGTAGGAGGCACATGTCCTCCTCGGTGAGTGTAGCAGGATCAAAGTCACTCTCCAAGTCTGACCTAGGAAGGGCAAGCAAGCCCAAAAGGAGCTCTAAGCCCTTGTCTACCTCTTCCTCAGGATAAGCAGCCAGGTCTCCTGGTTTCTCGACTACCCCTGAGGATGTGGCTGCCCCAACTTTCAATGGACAGGGCATGAGCCCAGTGTCCATCCAAAAATGCTGCTTCACCAGGAGTTAGGTTATGATGTGACCTCAAAGAAATGGTTTGCTGGAACTGGATCATATAGTCATATGAAAGCTGATAGATAGAGTTTCAGGAACTTTATAAGCTTGGTATTAAATACAGACATTATTCAAAATAAATGCTAATGATAGTTTAAATCTGAAAGTGGTTTCAGTTTAATTTGAATGAGGGTGAGAAATTAGGTGAATAGATTGCATATCAGATTTAATAACAAATGTATTGGCGAATTAGCAGTTAGAATACATCTATTTCTCAAATTATGGTTAAATTAGTAAATATGTGAAAGACAAATTTTGTTTAAAAGCAGTAGAGCATGCTCTAAGTTTCAATGAGTTATATAAAATTTACATAAATGAGTATTGCATACCTTATGTCTGTTTGTAAATTGTGTGCTACATATCTTTGTATCACAAAAAATTATGAAAAACTTATATACACATTTACATTCATACAGCGGTACACTACCACCCATCCCTCCACTTCCACCCACCAAGAGCCCACTCAGAACAGGGACTTGTATGATTCCAGGGGCTGTAGGAGGTGAGAGCCTTCTTACCTGAGTGGTGCTGCCTGGAGCATGCCAGCTTGGTACAGGACCAGGATGCTGAGGGCTAGGAATGGGGAGACCTTCCAGAACCCCATGACGCCTCTCTGCAAGGGAAAATGACATCACCGTGCAACAGTTCCAAGTCCTATAGGCCCACAGACCAGAGCTCTGCTCCTGCTTATCCCTCTAACTCCCTGGTGTCCTGAATTCAGGCTGGTCATGTCATTTCCCTTCAACATTGTTTCCTCCTCAGCAAAGTGGACTGCTGGAGGATCCAGTGAGCCTGTAGCACTCTTGGTTTAGCACAGAAACCAAACGGAAGACTAGGGTGAGGAGGTCTCAGTCCATAGTCCCCTCCCTAGCACCCACACACTCTCACATACCACCTGTTGGCCAGGACTCCTGGAGGACAGACTCGGAGTACCCTGTCACCACAGCTTTTCCCACAGTGCAACTCAGCTGTACCCTGGATGCCAGGATTTTGCTCATACCCCGCAGGGGGCAAGGAATGGAGAGGATGTATCTCTGCAGTTTAAATCCCTGAGAAACTGAAAAACCGAATTATACTGTTCAGCTGCTCTACACTTTGGCAAAGAGTACCCTGTAAGAAGCAAGCTGGTAGTCTCAAATTCGGACCCTGGACTTAAATGTGGGGGGAGAAAATCTCCCAGAACGTGTTACTGGGGCTTGCGTTTAATGGTTACCTGCCCCTGGTCTTTGCACCTATTTGCCACCTGCTTGCATTGTCCCAGGCTCCGAACCCATTTCCCTAGGTACAAGACGTGATCCGTGAGCGCACAGTCCCCAAATCTATTCCTGCATCCTGCTCTGCGAGAGATGCCTGCGACTCTCCAGCATCCCAAATGGACCTAAGCACGTGTGCGGCTGGAGACAGCGAGACTGGAGCCCGCTTCAGCACGGGAAGAGTGGAGCTGGGAGTCTGCGAACTGAGAGCATCCTGTGTTACCTGTGAAAGGAGGCTGCGACGAACTGCGGATTAACACAGATAGCGTGATGAACAGTCCCAGACAGAAGTGGATAGAAATTCTGAGACGGGAAAAGAGATCAGCCAAGAAAAAGTGATGGAGAGAGAGGGAAGGGAGAAGAGGAAGAGAGAAACAGAATCACAGCCAAGCAGGAATCTCCAGCTTACCTGGCAGCAGGAACCAGGTGGCTGGGAGCAGAAGAGGGAGCCGCGGCAGTAGCTTTGGCGTCAGGCGATGGCACTGTGGAAGAAGTGGCAGAGACACGACCTAGGCAGTGCCTCTGATTCCTCCCACACCAGCAGCTGCTCTTATTCCCGCTGCTCTGAGTCTGGGGTGGTTCAAGAGCTCCGGGCAACCAATGAGGGGAAGGATCCTGAGCCCCAGAAGGATTGTGTCACCACTTGCGTCTAGAACCTGGAGCATCCAGAAGGACCACCCCTGTTGTATTTGCATTGAGGTCACTGATGGCGGGGGTGGAAGGGGAGAGTGGGGGGCGCTGAGGACCAACGAAAAACACAGGTAAAGTGAGCAGGAATTTGAAGACAGTTTGACGTCATGGTAAACTTCACCTGTTCGATTCTGCGGGTTTTGAACACGCACCCGACTCCATCCCTAGGTGTGCGATCTTGTAGGGCAGAGTCCAGCATTACAGATAATCCTGGCTCCCAGAAGTCTGACCGTAGACTCCAGTCCAAGGTTTACTGCCAGTAGAGTTGATTATTCTGTGCCCAAACATGGTGTCTGATTCAGGCAGCTGGGATTACCCACTGGCAGGCAGGGCTTGTGGGCATCTAGAGATAGAGGTTTAAGAACTTGTCAGACTTGAACTCTCTACCAGCTGTGCCTTTTCCAGGCGGTAAGATATGGGCTAGAAACTTATAGCGCCTCAATGTACTCATCTTTGAAATGGGGATCAGATTCCCGTGTTAAACGAATGTTCTCATTGGTAACCACGTACCTGTTTTCCAGCTAGGTAGGGATTGGAAGAGCTTCCTGAGAAAGCTCATGGGGGATTCTGTGGCATCGCATCCTACTTTCCCACTTTCCACCTGAGACTACCAGCCTCGCACGGGGAAGAGATGTGGCATGAAGCAAGCATGTCCAGGGAAATACTAAGGCTTCAGTACGCTGAGGACTGCTGCGCAGACCTGTGGTTTGGGTCACTTATGGCACACCCGGGGCAAGTTTGAGCTCTGCCTGGGATAACCACCCAGCTGGGGTCCTTGCTGCCGCCCACCGGCTCCCAATGCCGCTACAGTGCTTGCCGCGCAGGATGGTATACCGGCTGCGGTGTATCATGCGCTGCGGTATCAGATCCAGTGATTTTGGAAACAGTGGGAAACTCCTTTATGTACATTGTTCCCGCTGAGAATAGCAAGTCAGGACTTAAGACCTTCAGGTGGTCTTAGAGCCGTAGCTTCGAAAGATCCAGAAACCTGTTTGCAGGGTGTAGGAATGTGGAGGTGCACCAGTCGGATTATACGGAGCATGCGTATTCTCCAAAGTGGGTTAGGTATCGTGGATGTAGGTCCTCACCGTGCCGGCGGGTGCGTGACTGCCGTGCGATTAGGGGTGAACGCAACGTGGATGCTCTTGCGTGCGTGTCATTTTGTGAGTGCCTGTGGTTGGGAGTGAGCATGTGTTTAGAGACAGTTCTGGGTTTGCGTGTGTGTAAGAGTATGGCTGGAATTGAGTGTGAGGATTATACTCCGCTGGACTCTTTAGTATTGTCAAGCTTGGCAAGCTGTTTTTAGCAAAGGACTGAACTGCGGTAAATGTGGGTGAGGGACATTGGAACACTGGAACATCTTGGCAAACAGGAGCGGGAAGCAAGGGGCAGTTGGGCAAATAGTTAGGTGGATGATGAATGGTGGGAGAGGAGGGGCGGGGCTAGAGGTCCGCCTGGAGTCTTGGGAAGCATCTATGGCCCGCACCTCCCTGCTCAGGCCCATAGGGGCATCCCGCTCCTCCTTCCCCACGCATAGACCACCCAGCGTGACCCTAGGAATCCACACAAGGTGCCTTTATTCAAATTTTTTTCCTTCTTAACCCCAGGGGTGGAACTGTCACAAGGGAATAAAAGCCCAGGGCTGCGGAAAACTGGGTGTCTGATATTCGCTTTCTTCAGGCAGAGTTACAAGGATATGGGGATCCTGGGAATGGAAGAACTGGTTGGTGGCACGTAGGTGAACTTAACATAGAGCCTAAAAATGCGAGAGGTGCAAGGGAAGGGCTCAGGATGGCAGATTGCGGGCTCAGTGCATCTTGAAACCTAGAGGCTGATGTCCAGGGCTGAGACCCAAACCAGGGTTTTGGGGCTCAGCAGTTAGGGTCCAGAGTCCTGCCCTAGGCTTCTTATGCAGAATTTCGGGGCTATATTCCCAAAGGTGGCATAGCGAATACTTGCAGTATGTAGCCTGGGCTCTCCACTTAGGGCTGTTGTAGGTGAATATTTAACTCTCAGGTGTTGAGTATTTTTGTGGAAGTGACTTTCAAGAAAAGAGGTTTGTAACATATGAATCTTCTAAAATCATTTTTAAGAATCTGTTTCTGTGGATTGCATTTTCCTGATGAGAGAATCACAGCTTTTACCAGTACAATAGTGATTACAAAATGGCTGAAAAATAACTACTTTAGAAGCCAATTTTGTAACCATGTCACATTGTGGGCTAGAACTCGACCCCTGGCCAGCATGTGTGCCTTCAGCCTACAAAGCCTATGTGAATTCCTCACTCTGTAATCTTTGCCAGCTGCAAATGATGGGCTGGTGGTGTGTGGCAGGAATCAGGGTCTGCACCCAGAGGTTGCTAACAGACTCCAGAAATTTCACCCTCTACATTAATGTCACTCTCTCTAGACTGGGAGGGATTGAGATTAATTTATCCCTCAAGCACTCTTTGAGTACCTTATACTGAGCTGGGGGTTAAGGTTACAAAAATTGTCCTTTTCTTTGGCATTCAGCACCACATCTGCCTCAGTAGCCAGCACACAGCCAATGTTTGTTGAATGAATGGAAATTAATTCATTGGGGCAAATTCACCAGCCAGTCTCATCACTATTACAAGGCTCTAATCCCAGCCTGCAGAGAACCTGGACCTAGTTGGGTAGAGCAGCATTTGGTTTGGATTCCCAAATATTTCTGCCAGACTCCTCCTATTTTATTTGACATGCAGAGTTGGTTTCCTGATAGAAGTTTCCAGGAGTGAGACAAGGAAATATAAGGGTCACCCTTAGGGTTTTTCCTAAAGTCCAGGGTCTTCTAGGTGAGATACAAAACCATTCTCCTGAGCACACCTCTGATTTACAAAGTGGACTCCAGTAAGTTCAGACCTCTGCCAAGATGAATTGCTTAGGTTGTGTCCAGCTCTCCCTGAAACTTCTCAGAATATCAACACCAAATAGAGAATGATCTAGCAAAGGTGCCAAGGAAAATACTGATTTATAAATGGTCATTTGACTATTTTGTGCTTGATTTTATGACCTTATTTCATAACTTTCACATCTGGCAGTCAGGGTCAGTTGGAAATACTCTAGTTTGTAAAAAAAATTTTTTATAACACTCTGATAAACTCTGACTGTAATGCTTATTTCCATTCTTTAAAATAAGGTTCTTATATTTAAAAAAAAAAAAAGACTTATCAGGGTGTGCCAGAGACCCATAACTATCTGGAAACTCTTATGTGAGTTTCTATGCAATTAAAAGGTCTACACCTAAAGGCTTACTCAATTCTTTTCAGTTTGTGAATGATATAGACTCAACAATAACAGCACAACCACTACAGTATCAACTTCAGAACCAGTAGCAACAATAACACGAATTAGCAATCATAACACACAAAAAAATTACCAACCGCAACACAAAAATCTGGGGGAAATTCGGAGCTGACAAATTAACTGGAGAATTTCAACTGAAATTTGATTGTATTGGGTTCCACATACAAGGAGTTTAGAAGTGATAATAATAAATAGAAAGCTAAACAGACTAAAAAATCAACAACTCTTCTAGGATCCCTAAGGGAGGTAAAGACTGAAAGACCGAAAGGGCAAGTTTCTGTTCCCAAGATTGGAAAGATATACAGATGAATACTTACCAGAGCAGACACTCACAAAGGCAAACTCACCTGGAACCAGTGCCAGACAGAGTGGGAAAACCTGAACTATAACTGATGAAGTGCTGGAGGGTCAGTGTGGACAACTTCTGAAAGTTAAAAAGCCACCTTCCTGCCCTGCAGCTCTCTATGAGATTTACCTCCAGGAGCTCAACCAAGTTCTCACAGTAAATATGGGAGAAAACTCCCTTTGTGCTTCCAGCAGGGGAAGAAGAAAGGGAACCATTTTGAAATTCACTGGAGCATCCTGTTTTTCTTAACAAAGTCTGCCTTCAGGAGAAACCAATTAACCGGAGCCTAACTTTGCTGGGATATTATCAGAGCCTAACTGACCCTAGGGAAAGGAAATTCTCAACTAACCTCAGTTCCAGCCTTCCAAGTGGGGAGGAAAAAATCCCTGAGAAACACCTGTGAAGTTCACAGTCTGGAGGAATAGGCTCACAAAAAGACTGAGACCTAATTATAGGACTATGGGAATCTTCCCCTGCCCCACACCTCACCACTACATTACTAAAGGCTTATTTACAGCAGTTTCTCTCACCCTGTACATCATGTCCAGCTATCAAGAAAAAATTATAACATGTACTCAAAGGTAAAAAACATAATATGATCAGAAGTAGACATGGCAAGGATGTTGGAATTATCAGACTAGGATTTTAAAACAACCATGATTGATATGCTAAGGGCTGTGAAGTAGACAGCATACAAGAACAGATGGGCAATGTAGGCAGAGAGGTGAAAATCCAAAGAAAGAATCACAAAGAGGGATGAATAGGTGGAGAAGAGAGAGAAGAGAGGATTTTTCAGGCAGTGAAAATATTTTGTATTATACTCTTGTGCCATGTAAATCTCTTTTGCCATGTAAAGTAACATGACATTATATATTTGTCCAAACCCATAGTATATACAACAGCAAGAATGAACCCCAAGTTTAAATATGGACTTTGGGTGATTATGATGTCAATGTAGTTTCATCAGTTGTAAAAAATGTCCCTGTTCTGGTGAGGGGTGTTGATAATAGGGGAGGCTGTGCATTTGTGAATGCAGGGGGAATATGGGAAATCTCTGTACCTTCCTCTGGATTTTCTTGTGAACTGAAAACTTCTCTAAAAAAAATAAGTCTTAGAAAAATTGATTGTGTTGTGTAAAGGGCAAAACCCAAAGCTTTCCATCAGTGATTTTATTGTTGAACATGAAAGAGATTCTGAATTATTTCCCTAAAACATGTTTAGAGCTTAATAAAACCACTACTCGGGGAGGGAGAAAAGAAGTGGTTGCCAAAGAGAGGCAGGAAGTGAATCCTGATAGAGATTTTTCTGAAGCCTTTAGAACAAGTGGATCTATGTAAACAGTGGAGAAAGGGAGCACCAATGTTTTATTAATTACCTAGGTATAAAATTATCTGAAAGATGTTACATGTGTGGTAAATATGAAAAAATCACATATAAAACAAAGAAAAAATGTGTAAATATTATAACTGCCATCAATTGAGTTCTAGCTATGTGCCAGGCATGTGATACAATGTCTCTCATAGCTGTAACAATTTTAAAATGGATAATATTTTCTTTGTCTAGGCAAAAAAATATAGTATTTGGCTTGACTTAATTATATTTCCAGGTGCCTTAAGGCTCTGAGATACCTGAACATGGCTTGTCTTTCTGCCACATCAGGTAAGAGTTCTGGTCCCCTGGCGCTGATTCAGAGGAGGACATGGGCATGTCTTCCTGCTTTCAGGGCTAATGTGAGAGACTCCATGACCAGGCATAAATCATTTACAATTTCTGACCCAACATTTGGAAGACTGACAGTTTTGCAACAGGAAAATAAATGTTGGTGCTGTCATTTAAGATAGGCAGATTGCTGAAGAATAAGCCCCAAACCAAAACCAATCCATATGACTAAACTTCTCGTATTTTGTGTTACTCGTTACTTCACCTTGTCTGATATTGTGGTTGGTTTTGTAGATTGTTTTACTTTGCCAGTGGATGCAGTCAGGGGAGAGTATAGGGGAAAGAGTGTTAGGAGTCAAGATATAAGGTTCTAACTTCTACCCCTAACCCCAAAGTTGTGACTTTAAGTAAGTCATTTGGACTGCTGTTTTCCACTTTTGTCAAACAAATTTATTGGATTGAGAGATTCTGAAATCCCTTTCTAATTCTGATGTTCTGCAAATGTGCTTTAAACTTTATGTCAGATTACAGTATTTTTCCTAACACCAGGTCACTCACAATTTGGCTTCCTCCAATTTCTCCATCTCAAGGTCCTCAGTTGAATCACAGCTTCAAAGTCTCTTTTGCCATGTAAAGTAACAAATTTGCATTTCCAAGGATTAGGATGTAGACTCCCAGGGGTAGGGTGGGAGTTCCTTGTTCTACCTACCATAATAAGTAAATGCTGGGCTGATTTGCAAGGCAGTGAGGGCTGAGGCTTGGAAGAGGCTGCTGTGGGCTGGAGCAGTGAGGACGTCTCCCAGTGCAGGTGGGCCAGAGCCGGAAAGTGGCTAAATAGAGGGGAAGTTACAGTCCCTGAAGGGAGTGAAAGGGAGTGCATCTAATGGAGTGTGGAGCAGAGGGTGAGGACACAGCTCTTAATATCAGGTGCCATCCCCTGTGCTGCTTCTGCTGGGAATAGAGCCCCCTGAGTACAACCTGTATGGCTGGCTGCATTCACTCCCCAGGCAGTTGTGTCTAGGAATATGCAATCTCACATATCAGGTGTTTCTCCTCTAGCAAATTCCAATTGACTCAAATCCTTCAATATTCCTGTTCATAGATGCTACAGAAAAAGGGGAGTTATTGAGCAAACCGGTGTCATATTTGGAAAACTATGTTAGAGGTGAGAAATGAACTGCTTAGCATCACATAACTCCAGGCCTTGACAGGTTATTATAATGTAATTGTATCCTAAAGTTGGTGCTTGGACTTTGAGCTCCATGCCTTAGATACGTCTTACTAGACTCCTTTGACAATAACTAAACAACAAGGCTTGTAATTAAGTGAGGATTGCATTAAAACCCACCTGAAAAAAACCACTTTTTTTTTTTAACCTGTATCCAGTATTTAATGATGCACACAGGTTAGGCAGGCAATAGGGAATTGTTAAAACATGGAAGGCACATGTGACCAAGATTTTCCACCACCTGAGCTTGGAGAAGCTTTTTAACGAGTCCCTGCTCCGAAGAGTCAATGTGATGATTTTCCAGGTGTCAGGCTTGTGGAGCCTTGATGTACAATTCCCTGATCCCTCAGTGGGACACACCAACTGCCATTAGAGTCTAGAACCAAGTACACAACATCAGCGGATTTTAGTTTAGACAAGAAATAAAGGCATTCACGGCAGAAGGAAGAAATGGGATGTTGTGTCCATGGGGTTTTCCTGGCCTCTCATTCTTAGGCCTGGAGAGGCCCAGCTGACTTTCCTGCAGAGTGGAGACGACTTGCCCTGGGAGCTGCTTTCCCCAGCCCCACAGGTGCCTTCTTTGCTGTAGGCACCAGGAAAGTTTCCTTCCAAGGTTTTTAGGGTGACTCAAGCTTCCAGGGAAAGAACTGAGTGTGGTTGAGGAGGCTGGTCACTCTGAGAAGTGGACAGACTTCACTGGGCATGTCACGGAATTACTCTGGATAGGTTCCTCTTAGATGGTTAAAATTCTCCATTTGCTTGGAGTCACCCAATCCAGAATGTTCCTCCTTTCTGTGGCTGAGAACAGTGTTCCTTGGAGAAGAAGGATAGAAATAGTAGTAGAGAGTTCTTTACAGAGACGACCCCTTTATATAAACAGTCAGGGAACCATAAGGTGCATATAAGGGGATTTCCTCTGTAACTAGAGTCACTTAGGACTGGAAAGTGTATGGTTTTGTGGTTTTGTGCAACTGGATTTGAATCTTGGCTCTATGACTAATTTTTTGTCCTTGAGCAGAAAATAATGTCTCTGAGCCATAGTTTCTCAACATGTAAAATGGGGATAATAATAACTACCTGACAGGAGTAAAAATAATTTATGTTAAAGACCAGAAACACTACTTGGCATGGAGCAGATACTTAAGAATATCTTCTTTTCTCCTCCTCCCCCTCCTCTTTCCCCACTTCCTTCTCCTCTTCCTCTTCCTCTTTCCTCTAACAAAAGCTTATCCCTTTTAGTTCCAAATTATATCAGCTTAATATGGTAGCCTAAATAAATCATTTTCCTCTGCTTTCTTAAGAAGAAGGCTATCTATAAGTCTATTTTTCCCCTTTTTTATCTATAAGTCTTTAATTCTCCAAGTAAAATCCATCGCCAAGGCCAGTACAGAATAAATCTGCCTTCACCAAACTTCTCAGATCCACACCTGGTCATGTTGCAGCATCACTGCTCAGAAGGATTATGACAAGTTATATTAAACACCCGGGACATTGCCTGGCAAGGAACAAGTACTCAAGAGTGGTGGTTATTATTGTCATTATAACAAAAGCTTACTCCCTCAAGTGCTAAATTTTATCAATTTGTATGGAAAATTAGATAAAATACATTGCATACTCTTATACCTCTTTAAAAAGAATATATTGAGTATTATTTACTTATTTGTTTATTTATTTATTAGTAGTATCCAACATTAATTGAGTACTATGTGCCAGACACTAAACAGTTCACGTACATGATCTCATTTAATATTACAATGGTTCAGAAAATTAGGAACTATTTTGACTCAATTTATAGGAGGAAACTGAGTGAAATAACTTGCTCAAGGTCACCAATGAGTGATTCATCATTCAAACTCAGGGACTCTGACTCTGAAGCTTCTTCATTCTCTTCCTAGCAGATGAGGATTCACAACAGAGGCAAAGCCACCTGCCTGGGAGGCAAGAGATCTCGGTCCCAGTAAGGATATGTGTTATGTAATTTAAATCCTTTCTTGAGGATTCGTTGACACTATCATAAGAACATCATTTACTGTGTTGGGCACTAAACTGTCTGCTCTCAGGACTACATAATGCCAATAGGTCTGAATTACATACTACAGTATCTTTCTTTTTGAGGTCAAATATCCATATAATTTTGTCATTGTTTTGTTTCATTTCATCTCATTAATTTGTCAACTATCACTGCTTGCTAGTGTCACTGTAACTGTCTTTTGCAACAGTCTACCCACTCCCATTTTCATTGGGTGTGCAGTGAAATGAACAATAAATCAATAACAACAAAACAAAGCTTTGCAGAATGGTATGGGAACAATGAGCCTGTATATAGACGTTAAGTGCAAACCTTTAAATATAACTATATATTTGTCTATTTATTATATAATATTATTTTGAATAGTGTGTATTTTATAAATGTATAGTTATATATTTATTATGTGTACATCAGGAACTATAAAAGCATCTTTTAGGGCATTTACTCAGCTAATCTGTACTCAAGTGAATGGAAACAAAACTTGTCCAATTTTTGGCTTAGAGTATACAGGGTAAACAGATACCAAGTGAGCATTTATGAGTAATGGATGGTCTTTTGTAACAACAGCTTCAACTAACTTGTACTCATGGGAAATCAGAAAACAGCCAAACAAGTTAGCGCTGTGTGTGAATGAAGAGCCTACAGACATTGAGTGAGAACCTGGAAATGGTCAGGATAGCAGTAATAAAATGTAGCGACGCCTGTTTCAGTTATCCAGAGGCTGTTTCCTTGGTTTCTTCTTCTCAGCTTTCTCTGGTTTAAAGGAAGTCATCAGTCAAGGGACTCCTGATAAGTGAGTGTTTTGCAGTTTCTTTCAGGAGGCACAGTCATGGTGAAGACAAGACAGTCTGTGATGTGGGAAGGGCTCAGTGATCTAGGCTACAATCTTGGGAGGAGTGTGTCCCTGGATAGTAGGGCTTTGGGCACATGTCTAGAAACTGTGTTTCATTTCCAGGCAAATATGTAATTGGTTCTTGGAGCTGATATGAGATCAGTCAACTTTCAACTGTCCAGATCAAAGTCACCCTTTGGCGTCAAAGACCCAGAGGATCTTAAAGGCCCTTTGGAAACCCCTCAGCCCTGGGTCAGCTGTCCTTGGCACATCATTAACCAATAGTCAAATAGGCTTAAGCAATCAACGCCTAGCTTGTCTTCAGCACCAGTAAGTGCCATCCACAGCAAACCTCCTGTTAAAAAGAGATTGTGAAGAATGGGCTCCCTCAGGAGACCAAGGGCTGAGCAGAGACCATAGGTTAGAGAAGGGTTGGTTTCTCCTTTTCCTGCTTTGCCTTGTGTTCCATCTGAGATGACTTGTACCATTTGCCTTGGAGGTTCAGGAGTTTTTCACTGGCAAAATACTGCTATGAAATCCTTGCTGTTCTCTCTGTAGGGAGATAGGGATCAGGTCCTGCAGGTGATGAGGCAGGATATGGGAAGTTTTGAGAAAATGTATTCCTTCTTCTGTCATATATATTGAGCATTAAATGTCTAGAGGAACCATCTTGTATTTATTTTACTTCTCTACAATCCTACCAGGTGTGCAGTGAAGTTGGATCATGCATAGTCATTAGATCATGTATAGCTCATTTTAGGAAAGTTGTTCTATTGATTTGGCCTGTTTATAAGTCTAGAAAATTGTAACATTTAACTGAAATAGCTATGAAGCTCCTTCCAGTCTTATTCTTTATTTTATTAAAATTGAGGGGGGAGGGGTGAAGGAGGTGGACATAGAAGAATAAAGAACAAATGAAGGACATTGTGTGATGTCAATGAAATGTACTTGGAAGTTAGCTGGGAGACACTGATAATGATTATTGTATTTTATTTTTATGGAGAAGGAGAGTTTGAGCTGCTGGTAAATTATTCTGGAAGCAGCAGTCTTCAAGGAAGGCATCTTTCAGTCTAGTTTGAAATGGGACTGGTTTTCTTGTGAGCCTTATTTTCTCCCCATATTTTAGAGCTCATGCCATCATGAGGAATTTTATTCCCTCACACTGCTTCATTTATTCTCCCCACTAGCATGCTTATTCACATGTGACAGTCCCCATTCAGTTTTAGAAATGGAAGCTACTTAGGTATTTTAAGCAGAAAAGAATTTCATACAGGAAACTAGATGTTAAAAAATAATGTGGTAGTTTGGGAAGATGCTCTATTTACCGTAACCACAAAGGTGGGAACTGAGAAGTCCACACACCTGAACTGTAGACATGGAGAAAATCCCATGAAGGCTGTGATCCTGGAATCAGGAAACTGCCCCTGGTGCTGCCACAACTACCTTTCAACACCCATGAACTGCTGGGCCCTGGAATGCTGCTATAGAACCCCTGGTTTCTTCACTGCTCACCAGGAGAAAACAGAAGAGCAGGAATATAGAACTGACTCTGCCTTGGCATATTGTGTGCCAAGTCTTACAATATGGCATCTAATTGGACAGAATTTGCCAATTAGATACTGCCTTTAAGGAAGTGTGGGAAAAAATCAGTAAAATCCATCACATTAACAGACTTAAAAAGGAAAATCACGTGATAATATCAATAGATGCAGAAAAGTCATTTGACAAAATCTGGCACCCATTTGTGATTAAAAACTCAGAAAACTAGCAATCAAGGGGCACTGCCTCAACTTTGATAAAGACTATCTACAGAAACTCTGCAGTAACATTATACTTAATGGTGAAAAACGCAAAGCTTTCCCACTAAGATTCGGTACAAGGATGCCTCCCTTTCACTACTCCTTTTCAACGTCATACTGGAAGTATTACTTGCTAGTGTAATACGGTAAGAAGAGAAGATAAAAGGTATACAGGTTGGAAAAAAGACAAACAAACAACCCTCCTGGAGCTAATAAGTGATTATAGCAAGGTTGCAAAATACAAAGTTAACATACAAAAGTCGATTATTTTTCTATATACCAACAATGGACAAGTGGGATTTGAAATTAAAAACATAATACCAGTTAACATTAACAACACTAAAAATGAAATGGTTAGGTATAAACCTAACAAAATATGTGTAAGATCTATATGAGGAGAACTAAAAAACTGATGATTGAAATCAAAGAATAGTTAAATAAATGGAGAGATGTCCATGTTCATTGAGAGGAAGACTCAATATTGTCAAGATGTCAGTTCTTCCCAACTTACTTGATCTATAGATTCAATGAAATCCCAATAAAAATCTGCGCAAGTTATTTTATGAACTTGACAAACTGAGTGTACAATTTATAAAGAGAGGGAAAAGACCCAAAATAGCCATCATGATCTTGAAGAAGAAGAACAAAATTGGAGGATTTATGCTATTTGAATTCAAGTCTTACTTTAAAGCTACCATAATCAAGACCGTGTGGTAGTGGTGATGTTTTTGTTTTCCAGCTGACTGAGAGAGTTGAAAGAATCTTGAGTTCATTGAAACCATTTCCACCACAATAGCGTAGTGCTATGAATATTCTCATCCTGTTATCGATAAGGCTTAAACCAAAGGAATGGACCTCTAATAATGGAACTTCATTCATCATTGAGAGAAACTTGTTTTTCTTTTTTTTTTTTAAAAAACATATCATTTATTACTGTATTATTAAAATTTTTTTTGAGGGGAGGAGGTAATTAGATTTATTTATTTTTAGAGGGGGTACTGGAACCCAGAACCTTGTGCATGCTGAGCATGTGCTCTACCACTTGAGCTATACCCTCCCCCCAGGAGAAACTACTTTTCTCTCTTAGTGCTGTGAGGACTTTTCAGATCTTAACACATAAATGATCCTTTACCAATTTTACCTTTGGCCTTCTGGTGCCTTATGGTTATGAATATCCAATAGAGAACAAAGCCCTCACTTACTCTTCCACTTATACTGCTCAGGAATGTATTATAGTCTCACATGCAATTTTATAATTGATATTATCAACTAGGTTGTCCCATCTCAGGCCCTTACTTTCCTCCATCCTGTTGAAACACAACTGTGAGTGCAAAGTTGGAATGGAATGTGCAAAGGAGGCACAATTGTGCCGGTTGCATCACTCTGCACTGCAGGAGCTCTGTGGGGCAAGCACCCAGTCCTACGCCTGAGCCAGAGCAATCCAAGAACTGAAAATGAGCCCGTGAGACACTCTCACCTGATGCTGTCCCTCAGGATGAGTCTTGAAGGGACAGTTTTCAAAGGGCAAGAAAAAGTCTCTCACTTGAGCACTGCTGTTCTTCCCTATTGAAGAGTGTTACCATTCTGCACACAGAAATGTCAGAGCCCTGGACAGGGTTTTCACATTTCTCCCGGCACCAGTCCATCCTGCATACTGAAGATGAGATCCTTGCCATGAAATGGTGAAGTCTTTCACTTCCTCTTTCACCAAACATCCCTGTTGTGATCAAATCCGTAGACAAATATTTTCAATTGTTACCTATCACTCTAAGAGCAAATGCAGAGAGCTATTTCTCTTTTCTGGGCACTGAGAGAACATAATAAATGGTTACAAGGAAAGCTGTAGGTTCTGAGAGACCTTTAATGATTCTTGAGGACCCCCTCACCCCTCCCCAACCTTACTTATCCCCCAGGGGGATGTGGGGGTGAGGGAGGAGGCATCTCACCAGTGCTGTTTGACTGCTTGAGTCATGGATCAAGCTCTCCTTTGCTAATGTAGCCAGGGGAAGAATGCCAAAGAAGGAATGCTCCTTAATTTAAATGAACTGGAGGTGTTTACAGAATGGAAATCAATCTTTTTGAAATTGAAAAAATGATCTGACCAAGGATCCTCTCCTGATTGATAGTATGGTCAGACTAGAGTTTACTGATGTGGATTTCAAGAAGAATGACCTCAGGATCATCCTTTTTGGATCTTCTCCCTCATTCTTCTGCCTCCTTCACCTAAGGTCCAATCTGAATGATGTTCTCATGGGAACTTTCTAATGGCCTGAACCTAAGCTATTACTTATCATTTTAACACAGTCGTGACCAAAAGCCTTGTCTTGGAATATCAAGCAGCTTCAGGGGCAGTGGAGAAATTCTCATTTGGTACTATTATACTAGACCTTTATTATATCTGCCTTTGTAATTAAATGTTGCCCAAACAACTGTAAAGCATGGATATGTTAGTCAATGAGCATAAACCATATGAGCTCAATGAGCATGATGAATGTTCACAAATCTGGCTGTATGTGTAGCGACGTGTTGCTGAGAATGTCTGAATCTCACTGAAACCATGGTCTAGACACTCAGGAAAAGCTAACATCTTCTAGTGGTCAAAAAAATTAAAGACAAAAATACACATATATCTTTGTCTGTTCAGGCTGCTAAAATAGAATACCATAGACTGGATCTCTTTAAACAACAGGTTTATTTCTCTCCATTCTGGGGGCTGGGAAATCCAAGATTAGGGCAGTGACAGGTCTGATGTCTGGTGAGACCCTACTTCTGGTTCATAGATGGCTGTCTTCTCACATGGCAGAGAGGAAAAGGAGCTCTCTGAGGTCTCTTTTATAAGGGCACTAATTCCATTCATGAGAGCTCTGCCCTCATGAGCTAATCACCTTCCAAAGTCTCCACCTCCAAATACTAGCACATTGGGGATTGGGTTTCAGCATATGAATTTTGGGGGAACATAAACATTCAGACTACAGCAGTGAAGGACTATTGGAAGATAGGAACAAAACCAACTGGGTGACCTTCGGTCATGCCCGATGTCCCAGTGGAACTATTAATACCATCCCCTTTCACTCTCAGAGGGATACCAGCATGGACAATGTCTTAGTCATTTGGGCTTCTGTGACGAAATACCACAGACTGGGTAGCTTATAATCAACAGAAATTTATTTCTCACATTCCTGGAGTCTGGAAGTCTAAGACCAAGGTTCCAGCATGGTCAAGTGGGGATTTGCTTCCTGGTTAATACATGGTTGTCTTTTTGCTGTACCCTTACATGGTAGAAGGGGCCAGGGATCTCTCTGAAGCTTCTTTTATAAGGCACTAATTCCATTCATGAGGACTCCAGTCTCATGACTTAAGTATCTCCCAAAGGCCCCAGCTACTAATGTCATCACATTGAGTATTAGGATTTTATCATATGGATACAAACATTCAGACAACAATAAATTCTGTTGTTTCGTAATACATATGTCATCAGTGTAGAGTATGTGGTCAGTCAGCACAAACTCTGTGACAGTAGCTTTCATCATTAGATAAGAACTAGTACTGTAGAAGACGGGAAAAGTAGACTGCACTGGAGGTAGCGAGAAGGAAGACAGACCCTATAAAAAGATAAAGCAAGTCTTTTCTTTATCCTCTAGGCAACAGAATCTATTCCACTCCTGACATCTGAAATAAATGTGTTATATATGAGAGATACATGAAATGTTAGAATGAGAATGTGTAATTTGTTAGGAATACATACATATTTAACATTATTCAGCCTTTACTAAGTGCAGTCTTACCTGCTGGAGATGGAAAAATGAACAAGAAAAGGATTCTGCCCTCAGGGAATACTAGTTGTTACTTCAGTGTGTATTCACAAGCTCTCCTGAATCTTGGAGTAATTTTCCAAAGCCCAAATTACAGGAAAACCTTATTCCCCAAATCACTTCCCTTAAGGGACTCTACTATATACTTGGAAAAGGTCTTGAACTCTTGACATATTTATAAAAGCATAGAACATCAAGATGAAATGGAAAATTTTTAGGCAGTCATCTAGAACTTTCTATCCAAGAGAACTTTGAATTTTCTAGGATGAGGTAAATGTTCTGCACTTATGTTATCTGATGCCTTAGCCCATTAGCCACACATAGTTACTGAATACTTAGTATTGGCTAGGGCAAATGGTTTTTAAATGTTATTGAATTTAAATGTAAATTGCTACGTATCTAGTGGGTACTGTTTTGGACAGTACAGATTCTCAACCTTTTTTTGCTGATTTTTGTTCTTTTCACTTGGATGTTTTAGTACTGTGGGGATATATGTCCTAAGTAAGAGTGGGTAAATTACAGGAATGACAATTCAACAATCTGCATATTTAATGGGAGAAATGTGTTTATTCACTCAAATGAGATTTAGTGAGCATAACTGTGTGCTGGGCACAGTGATGGGATATGACGTACACGGACTTGCCCCTAAAGGATCATAGGGCCTTAGGGTAAATAATTTATCAGTGCTGGTAATGGGTATCATTTGGTGCCTGTATTGGAATATTTTTTTCTACTCTTCTTTCCTTTCCCAGACACGAAATCAGATGTATCAGAAGTTTCTGGCTGCTTAAGCCTTAAGGTAAACAGAGGTCAGGCAATATCTCTGTACTGTGAAAGGGGACTTCCATGTCCTGATGTGACTGAGAATAAGGTATTTAATTTCCTGTCCATTAAAGAAAAATATTGAGAAGCCCATACAGGAGAGATGAAGAGTCATTTCTTATGAAGATTAACTTACTGGCGAAGTATCATTTATAAAATTAAGTAAAAAAATTCAGAAAATGATAGGGATTTCATCTATTTTCTTTTCTAATATCTGTACTTTGGAGGCAGATGTAATGATATTTGATATTCCTGGCACAGCAATTTGCCCTCTGGAACTATCAAACATTGTAGATGTGATTAGGTAGAATTATTTAAATATGGTCATATATCTTCACCTGTCTGGTCAATCACAATTTCTGGTTGTTTTTTTAAACGGCTTTCTGTTTTGTTTTTTTAAATTGTAGCCCAAGTGTTTCAAAGTCCTCGGGCCTCTTGAGGTCATTCTCTTATTTAATATTCAAATAAAAATGACTTAAACTCCTATTCTCCATAACAGCAACTTCTAGTTTTAACATACCTTACCTTTAAATTTAACTTAATTTAACTTATTTATTTCATTTCTTTTTGTGATCCATGCTTGTATTCCTTAAAAGAGTTGGAAAAGGGAGGGAGGGGTGTTTGGAAGTGTTTTTAAGAGGCCCTGAGCAACTGAGCCCATCATTCCAGTAAGCCCTGATTTTCATCTTCCCCAGAGAATACTATGTCTTTGTGGGGCAGCTGGCTGGAATTCAGGATTGTTACTTATCTGAGGACGGGGGTGAATCTAGTACTGACGATCTGTTTTCATGAAGCCTGGGTAGTGCTGTAAGATACAGGCTGCTGGGGAATCTTTGTTGAAAGAGAATGTAAAGACCCACCTGTGATTTTTCCATGCTGAGCCAGTAATCCCTTGGAGTTGGAGGGGAGGGGGCACAGATAAGATCAGCCTCATTCATTTTAGGAGCCAGGACCTGAGGCAGCTAATGTCTATATTGTTTTAGTTAAAGTGATCTTTAGATAATGAAAAAAAAGTCTCAATTTTTTTAAATTGTAAAAATGTTATAAGCACACTATATACGCAAGCCATATAGAAAAATGTGAGAAAGCAAACATTATTTGAAAGTCTAAAGATAATTACCATTGACATGTGGGTGACCATCCTGTCAGATAGCTCTGTGTTTGCATGTGAACACCTGCATACATCCACACTAATTTTTGCATAAGTGAGATCCTTTAAAATTTTGGAACTTTATTCATTATTTTTTTCTCTCAATTTTAATTTGCTTCTTTCTTTCCCATTTTTCTTGTCCCATCAGCTAACAATCTGAATAGTGTGGTATGTGCCCTTTCTCAGCATCTTCCATGCTCACAGCAACAGGCAATCACATAAGATACAAATCCACACAAATTGGAGAACTTTATTTATTTTTTAGTGGTCTCATTTTATATATACTCCTTTAACTCTTGCTCTTCTCACTTAATAATGCTTACTATAAATCCTTCTAAGTCATCTGGGAAACCATTTAATTCATTATTTTTAATGGCTATATAATATTCTATGGCAGTGGTTCTCAAAGTTCCTCCATTCATGATACCTTTATTGGCTCAGTAATTTCTTTCATAGCATCCCTAGGCCAAAAGAAATGCTTAATGTTTCCATCTATTAAATAGTTAGGCCCACACAACTGAAAGTATTTATGTCCTAACAACTTAGTAGCCATTTGAAATAATAATACAGGTAAATTGGAAGAAAATATAACATTTTAATTTAATTCTTAAACAACCACAGTTACTTATCACAGTATGTGTGTGCTTGTTGGGTATTGCACAGCTTTTCAAACTTTTGAATCAGATTGAACATCACCATATTCGCTGCCTGTCCCACATTGATTTTTTTGTGTGATACTACTTTATGTCACAGAAGCTACCAACTTCTTAAGATATGACATCAGCAAAAGGAAAGTAATACGATCTAATATCAAACCTGTTGATTATCTCAAACTACTAGTTCATGCAATGTCCAACAGATGTCAATACGTTCCTAGAAAAATTTAAATACCCGCGGTGCCCCTGTGAGTTTGCTGCAGTGCCCAGGGCCCCTCAGCAGACAGTTTGGAAAACATGCGTCTATGGTATGGATGTTTAGAATTTTTTTCTCTTGAAAAGATAACTGGATGTTTAAATACAAAAAGTAATAATGTGTTGTGGGTTTATAAAATACATAAGATTAAAACTTAAGATAACAAGAGAACAAAGCACAGGGGGAGGAAAATGGAGGTATATTGTTGTAAAGGTATATTGGAAGAGGCACATTACTTAAAGATCAACTGTGATAGGTTAAAGATGTATATTGTAAACCTTAGAGGAACCAATAAAATACAACAAATAGTAGAGATAAAATGTAATAATAAGAAATATTCAATTAATCCAAAAGAAAATAAAAAAAAAGAAAAAGGAACAAAGTTCAGATAGTACAAATAACAAGGTAGTAGGTTAAAATCCAGCAATATCAATAATAACATAAAATAGAAATCATCTAAGAACTGCAATTAAAAGATAGATTGTCTGACTACATACAAAGTTACAAATAGCTTAAAAGCACAAGACTGTAGAAAGGTACACCATGCAAATTCTAAAGGTAGAATATCAGATAAAGAAGATTTCAGAACAAAGAATATTACCAGGGATGAAAAGGAGCATTTCTTTAATGATAACAGAATCAATTAGTCAAGGACACATACTATCTTATCTGTTTATTCCCAGTGAAAGAGCTTGAAAACACATGAAGCAACACCTGATAGTACCAGAAGGAAAACTAAACAAATCTACAATCATGGTTCAAAATTTCAGCACTTCTTTTTCAGCAATTGATGGAAGAAGTAGGTAGAAAATAAGTAGAGCTAGAAAAGACTTAAGCAATGCTAACAGCTAACTGGACCTAATTTACATTTATGGAACACTTCACCGCCAACAGCAGAATATACATTCTTTACAAATGTGCACATAACATTAAACAGGAGAGACCGTATGTTTGACCATAAAACAATTCTCAATATATTTAAAATTACACAGTGTATACTCTTCTTTGTCTTAATAAATTTAAAATGATTGAAGCAATAAAGAATAAGTTCTATGACCACAATAGAATTACATTATAAATTTAATTATTTAATTATCAATTTGTAATTTAATTCCACTGTGGTCATTGTCTGGAACATTGCCAAATATTGGAATTTAATAATATGCTTTTATTCTATTTCATTTTTTATATGGTTTTTTTTCCCTTTTTAATTTATTTATTTATTTTTTACTTTTTGAGGGGAGATAATTAGGTTTACTTATTTGTTTTTAGAGGAGGTACTGGGGTTGAACCCAAGACCTTGTGTATGCTGAGCATGCACTCTACCACTTGAGCTATACCCTCCCCCCATAGAAGTACGCTTTTAAATAACTCATAGGTCAAAGAGAGGGTCATAGGGAAATTAGAAAATACTTTGAATTGAGTGAAAATGAAAAGAAACTATATCACAATTTGTAAAATATAGCTAAAGAGCTGCTTTATGGGAAATTTATAGGCTTAAATATTTGTATTAGAAAAAAAATTCTAAAATCAATGAACCAAGCTTCTGTCTTAAAAGCTAGAAAAAGGGGAGTAAATTAAGCCTGAGTAAATAAAAGAAAGGAATTAATAAAGGTTAGAGCAGAAATCGATATAATGGAAAATGAGCAAGTGATAGAGTCAATGAACTACAAGCTGGTACCTTTTAAATATATAAAAATTGGTATACATCTAGCAAATCTGATCAATAAGACAAGAAGTCACAAATTACCAATATCAGGAATGCTAACGAGTCATTACTACAGAGACTCAATATTAAAAGGATAATAAAAAATATTATGACAAAATTCACAAAAGGAAATTAAAAATTTAAATTAAATGTACACATCAAGGAATGTGTATCAAGGAAAGATACAAGTTACCAAACTGGCAAAACTAACAATCCTATATCAACCAAGAAAATTTAATCATAACTACAATTTTTCCCACAAAGGGAACTCAAGATTTAGATGGCTTCTCTGGTGAATTCTATCAATATTTTGAGAAAAAATAGTATTAATCTTAAGCAAACTCATTTTATGAATCCAGGCCGTTTTCAGGGCAGAATTACCCTGGTACTGAAATCATCACAGGAAAAGGAATCTACTGACAAGTATATACTTAAGTGGGGGCATTTAATTGCATGTAAATTATATTGCAATTAGGTTGATTAAGAATTAAAAAAATAGTATGTTAGATGGGGATGAATTCAATGAAGAAAAAACAAGTCAGGGAAGAGAGAAAGGATGGTAGGTGTGGTGAAGGTTCATGATCAGGGAAGACCTCAAAGAGAAGGTGATTTTTGAGTAATAATAACCTGAGAAAGGAGAGAAAAGAAAAATGTTGTTTTGTTTGTTTGTTTAGAATCATGACTTAAAATTCTCTCTTTTTTAAACTGAAGTATAGTTGATTTACAATGTGTTAATTTTGGGTGTATAGCAAAAGTGATTCAGTTATACATATATGTATATATATTCTTTTTCAGATTCTTTTACATTATAGGTTATTATAAGATATTGAATATAGTTCCCTGTGCTATACAGTAGATCCTTGTCATTTATCTATTTTATATATAATAGTGTGTACCTGTTAATCCCGAACTCCTAATTTATCTCCTCCCCCACCCTTTCCCTTTGGTAACCGTAAGTTTGCTTTCTATGTCTATAAATCTGTTTCTGTTTTGTATTAAATAAGTTCATTTGTATAATTTTTTTAGATTCCACATATAAGTGATACATATTTGTCTTTCTCTATCTGAGTTACTTCACTTAGTATGATGATCTCTAGGTCCTTCCATGTTGCTGCAAATGGCATTATTTCATTCTTTTTTATGGCTGAATAGTATTCCATTGTGTGTGTATACACACACACACACATACCCCCCACAACTTATTTATCCAGTCATGTCATGGCTATTGTAAATAGTTCCATTATGAACATTGGGGAACATGTATCATTTCAAATAAGGGTTTTTGTCTTTTCTGGATGTATGCCCAGGAATCAGATTGCTGGATCTTATGCTGGGTCATTATTTTTAGCTTTTAAGGAACCTCCATTCTGTTCTCCACAGTAGTGCACAACTACATTCCCACCAACAGTGTAGGAGGGTTCCCTTTTCTCCACACCCTCTCCAGCATTTATTTGTAGACTTTTTGATAATGGCCATTCTGACTGGTATGAGGCAATATCTCATTGTGGTTTTGATTTGCATTTCTCTAATAATTAGCTATGTTGAGCATCTTTTCATGTGCCTGTTGGCCATCTGTATGTCTTTGGAGAAATGTCTATTTAGGTCTTCTGCCTATTTTTTGATTGGCTTGTTTGTTTTTTGAAGTTGAGCTGTATGAGCTGTTTGTACATTAAGAAAAAAGTTTAAGTGACATAGAAGAATACAAAGAAAGCAACAATTTACTCAAAATGGCTAGAAATAACAAGGTTTACCATTTGGTAAGAATAATTCCAAACATAAATTTATACGCATTATCAGACAAAACCATGGGTAGGTAGGTGGTAGACAAGTAGATACATAAAAATAGTTTTATACACTAGAATCATACTGTACATCCCTTTTAAATGTATCATTTATCATACTTGAATTTAATAGAAAAAGTGAGCTGAACAAATTGCCAAATTGCAGATATTTATTCAACAACATGATCATTAAAGTTATTATGGATTGAAGCTATACTTTTCCCTCATTAATTTATTTTATTGAGGTATAATTTACATAGAATAAAATTAACTCTTTTTAGGTAAAGCATTCTATTAATTTTTTTAGAGGGTTTAATTTTTTGAGCAGTTTAGGTTTACAAAAAATTTTGGGAAAATGACTAAGATTTCTTATATGCCTTCTGCCCCCACACATACTTGCTTCCCCCAGTATGAACATCACTCACCAGAATGGTACTTTTTTTGTTACCAAGGATGAACCTACATTGACATATCATAATCATCCAAAGTCCATAGTTTACCTTAGCGTTCACTCTTGGTGTTATAGATTCTATGGTTTTGGACAAAAATGTAATGACACATATCTGCCATTGTATCATACAGAGTATTTTCACTGTCTTAAAAGTTTGAAACTATACTTTTTTTATTGAGTTATAGTCAGTTTACAATGTTATGTCAATTTCTGGTGTACAGCACAATTTTTCAGTCATACGCAAATAAACATATATTCGTTTTCATATTCTTTTTCACCGTGAGTTACTACAAGATCTTGAATGTATTTCCCTGTGCTATACAGTATAAACTTGAAACTATGCTTTTTATTTTATTTTTTACTTTTGATGCATGTTCCTTGCCAGTAGGAAAACAGAATTTGATTAACAAAAAGTTTGAAATACAGAAATTTAAACCAAAGCCTTGCATGAAATATGCCACATTATTTTAGGAGAAATTATATTGGGAATAAGGTATTATATATCCCTTTGCCATTTTTCCTCTAATTTTATTAAGGTCTAACTCACATACAGTCAAATGCACTAATTTTAAATGTATAGTTCGATGAGTTTTGACAAATAAATACACCCATATCATCACCATCACATTTAAGATAGAAAACTTTTCCATCACCCTCCAAGTTCCTCTTCTTCCCCCTCCCAGCCACTCTTTCCTACTTCATACAACCAGTGATCTGCTATCTGTCATAGGCTAAATTAGTTTTCTAGAGTCTGCAATAAATGTAACCATACAGTATGTACTTCTTTATCTGGTTTCTTTTGGGGACTTATCCATGTTATGTGTATCTGTAGTTTGTTTCTTTTTATCGCTGAATGTAGTTCATTGTATGAATACACCGCATTACATTTATCCATTCACTTACCGATAGACGTTCAGCTGTTCTCAGTTTTTTGTATATCACAAGAAAACTCCCATGAACATTCTTGTATATATGTTTTGGGGTGTGAAAATATGTTTTAATTTTTCTAGGGTAAATATTTAGAGTGTAGTTGCTAGGTCATGTGGTAAGCATATGTTTAATTTTATAATAAGGTGCAAAACCATTTTCCATAATGATTGTAACAATTTACGTTACTACCAACTATGTATGAAAATTTTACTCTCTCTACATCCTCACAAACACTTGACATTGTCAACTTTTAAAAATTTTAGCCATTCTCCAGGTTGGGTATTTGTTTCTGATTGTGGTTTTAATTTGCCTTGTCCTTATATATAATGTTAGCTCCTTCTAATGTGCTTACTGGTCATTTGTATATCTTCTTTTGTGAAGTGTTTATTCAAGTTTTTTGCCCAGTTTTTAATTGAGATTTTTGTCCTCTAACATCGAATTGTAAGAGTTCTTTATATGTGTATGTATTTGTGTGTGTATATGTGTGTGTGTGTGTGTGTGTGTGTGTGTGTATATACACACTAGCCCTTTGTCAGATTTACATTTAATATTTTCTGCCAGCCTATGGCTTTCTTAATAATGTCTTTCAAAAAGTAGGAGATTTCAGTTTTTATAAAGTCCAATGTTTCATGCTTTTTCTACCTTATCTAAAGAAATCTTCAACTACTCCAAGCTTGCAAGTTATTTCTCCTATGTTTTCTTTAAACTTTATAGTTTTAGTTTTTATGTTTAGGTCTATGATCCACTTCAAGTTAGTATTTGGGTATGGTATGAGATCAAGATTTCTTCTTCTTTTCTTCTTCTTCTTCTTCTTTTTTTTTTTTTTTTACCATTTGGATGTCCAGTTTGTCCAGTTGTTCCAGCACCGTTTGTTGAAAAGATTATCACTCTCCCATTGAATTGCTTGGAACTTTTATCAAAAATTAGTTGACCACATATGTGTGTCTATTTCTGGATTATCTATTTGGTTGTTTTGATCTATGTCTATCCTCACTCCATCACCACACTGTTATGATTACTGTAGCTTTATATTAAGTCTTACAATCAGGTAGTCTAAGTGTTCCCAACTGAGTCTTCTTCAAAATGTTTTTGGCTATTCTAGCTCCTTTACATTTCCATTTGAGTTGTCAATTTTGAAAAAAAAATCCTACTTGTAGTCTGATTGGCATAGCATTGAATTTATAGATCAACTTGGGGAGAATTGAAATCTTAGTGATACTGACTATTCCAATCCATGAGCTTGATAAATCTCTGTATTTATTTAGGACTTCTCTAGTCCTCTCAGAATTGTTTAGTAGTTTTCACTAAGTTTGTCTCTAAGTGTTTTACATTTGTTGATGTTATTGTAAACTTCAATTCCTAGTTGCTAATTATTTGAATATGGAAACAACTTGTTTTCCTCTCTGAATGGTTTACATGAATCCTCTAACTTTTATGTGCTGCATTTTAATTATGATTTAGTTCAGAATATTTTCTTATTTCCCCTATGACTTATTCTTTGAGCTATGGGTTCTTATGAGTTGTGAAATTTAATCCCCCAATATTTGGGTATTTTGAGATATTTTTAAGTTAGTAATTTCTTTTTTTTAATATTAAGCATCTTTATTCTGAAGATATTAATAGCATAGAATTTTCTTAAGTTTTACATGAGAGAGGTATTTAACTTCACTTATGAGTATGTATTTCCTAAGCGAAGTCAAAACAATCAATGATAATTTCTGAAAAGCAAAGTCCAAATTAGTATAAATTAATCCTAAAAACACAAACATTGCCTCCTTTTTTAAACAAATAGCAAAAAGGACAAAAGCAGAGGAATATGATCAACATTCAATCCAGTGCTTTCCTACAATATTACTACAGAAAAACTTTAATAGGTCTACACAGTTGAACAAGCTAAATATTTTTTAATTTAACAGAACAAATGAATATTGAGTCTCAGTACAGACTTAACAACTACTGAGTCTGCTTATAAAAACAACTCCAATCATCTAGTAAATGTCCATCATCCATTTATTTTTCTTCTTCCTTAGTTGTTCCTACACTGCACCAATTTCTTTTTCATTTTTAGTTTTCCCTATTTTCTTCTGCAATAATTATTACTGAATAAAAAGAAAGGTAGGAGTAAGTCCAATAAAAACAGTAAGCATGATGTACTCCATGCACAAGTAATATTCAGTATTAAGTTAGTAATTTTTAATTTAATTCCCTCATGATTTCAATCTTTTAAAATGTATTGAGATTTTGTTATTGGTCTAGCATGAGTTCTATCTTGGTAAGTGCTCCATGTTTACTTGGAAAGGCTAGGAAGTCTACTGCTGGTGGGTAGTTTTCTAGAAATGTCTAGTAGTTCAAGTTCTTTGATAGTGTCATTCAGATCTTCTGTATTCCTTTTTTGAATATTCCTACTTTTTATATTAATTACTGAGAGAAGAGTTTGGGATTCTACAACTATAATTTTAGACTTATCTATTTTTTTCAATATTGTCATGTTTTAGCTTTGTGTATTTTAAACCTCTACTATTATGTTTTCAAGAATTTTTTTCTCTCCTCCTTTTCCTCTCTTTGTGAGACCTCAGTTACATGTATGTTAGACTGCTTGATACTGTTTCTAAGATTACTTAGGCTCTCCTATTTATGTTTATTTTTTTCCTCTGTGTGCTTCATTTTGGATATTTTCTATTGCTTTGTCTCCTAGTTCACTAACCTTTTTAATCCTTTATGTCTAATATGTGGTTAATTTTATTCAGTGTAATTTTCACATCAGGTATCTTATTTTTATCTTTCTTCCCTTGCAGTTCCATTTGTGTTTTTTTATGGTTTCTCTTCTCATTATATTCATGTTTTTAAGCTCTTAAGCATATTGAACATATTTATAAAAGTTATTTTATCATTCTTGTTACTAATTGTATCAATTTTGTCATTTCTGCATCTGTTTCTATAAAATCATTTTTTCTCTTGGCCATGTTTATCTCTGTCTTTGCATGTCTAACCATTTTTAGTTAGATCCTGGACATTGTAAATATTTCACTGTTAAGTCCTGGATTTTGTTGTGTTTCTTTAAAGGGTGTGGTTTTGCTCTAGTAAGCAATTAAATTACTCATGATTCAGTTTGGTATTTTCTAGGCCTACTTTAAGGCTTTCTGAGCTTTTTAAGGGTATGATTAGAGTAGGTATTCCTGTAGTACCAGTTTAGCCTCAAATGTGACACTTCTAGGGTCACTAGTAAATGTCTTGTGCACTTAGCAAGTGTTTATGCTCTAGCTAGAAGAAACTTGAATAGTCCTCACCCTATATAAACTATGACATTGTTTGACTTCTACTCTGTGGCAATTGTTTTTTCTCCACATGTTGTCTTTCATGCAGTCTTGTTGAATTTTATGTTGTGTACAGACACATTAGTATTCAGTCAAAGGTTGACAGAGATCCATATTCAGATAGATATCTTAGATTTGTTTCTGAATAACCCTTCTCTGATGTATTCTACTCTGCAAATTCTAATTACTCGGGCTACTCTAAACTCTATTACCTGTCTCCTTAACTCAGAGAAAACTATTCAGACTTTGTTCTAGTTCCCCCTACCTGCACCCCTGGGCCAAAAATTGTCTACTTTCTGAAAGCTGGGACTACTGTATGGTTCATATTGTTACTTCCTTTCTTTTAGGGATCACAGTCCTTCACTGGTTATTGTCCAATGTCCAGAATCATTTATTCTATATATATTTGATCAGTTTTCTAATTGTTCATGGTTGAAGAGTAAGTCTCAACCCATTTTTCTCCCTCATGATTGTAAGCACATTAAATCATAGTATTTCCATTGTCTTCTGGAATAATTTTTCCCTAGTGGTTTAGTCGTAGTTCATATGTTTATATGGTGATCAATACTTGTCATTTTACCTCTTAGGGTTCTTAATTTTGAATCAGCTTTTGCTTAGCTGATTTTATCAATCTGAGGTGCTTTCTGTTGAGGAGGGGGCTCATGGGTGCTATGTGACCAGAGAGTTTCATGTTTGAAAACATCTTTTAACCTTTTTACTTGAAAGATAACTTATGTGGGTTTAATATTTGTGAATCACACCCATTTTCCCTTTTAATTTATAGACATTTCTCCATTGTCTTCTGCCATTGAATGTCACTGTTGGAAGCCAGTCTGATATCCAGCTCACTATTAAGTAATTTCATTTTAATTTTTTCTCATGTGTCTGAAGACTTCTGTTTTTATCCTTAAAGTTCAATAATAATTAGGATCTGTCATTGGTGCCCTGTATAATTTTTTGTTGAGGGTGTATGTGGTATGCTGTATTAATGTGCATATTTTGATTTGCAGATTTACTTTTTTTATTGCAAGGAATATATATATATTCTCTTATATATATATTCTCTTTGTTGTGTTCATTATTTTAGGGACATCTAAACATCTTAATATTTTAATATGAGATTGTCTTTCTCTGACCTCTATGTCTATGTTTTTTTACATCATTTGTTTTATTCTCTGTCTTTCTGTTCATTCACCATTATTATATTAAGTTTTTCATTTGCCTTCACATGAATTTTAGCTGTATTGGTCCTGTCCATGCAATTTCTAGTCTATGGATAGTGTTGTTTGGATCCCTTTTTATTTCCATAGCTTTAAAATTTCTGTTTTTCTTTCCATTCTGACACTTCATTTTCCATTTAGTGTTTAAGCTTTCATTTTACTGAATTCATGTTTACTAAGTAGTTCTATAAATCTCAGCACTTGTAGGTAATTTGTTTTTGTATCTCATGTTATGTTATTTTTTCAGACTGCATTTTTTGACAGTTCTTGCTTACTTTCTGGATTGTTTGTTTCCTTTGAGTAAATTCTCCTTGGTATTTCTCTCACTTTATCTGAGAATTGTTTTTCTTTTCCTGTTGGTGGTTTAGATGTTTCTTTCTATCACTTTTCTGAGGTCTGTTTATCCCTTGGTTCTTGACCTAAGTGTTAGTTACTTAGAGAGGACTTCTCTTATACTCCAATCTAAATTAGGACTCCACTGTTACTTTTCTCCCAGGATGCTGGTCTTTCCCCTTATAGCATTTATTAGAATGTATGATTTTGACCACAGTTTGACAAAGAAAGCTCCTTACATCTTTGAAGTAATTTCTCCCCTCCTCCAAACGGTCTATTAGTGCCATCAAGGTTTTTTGTTTGTTTTGTTAATTTTTTTAAGCAAGGAGTTTCTACCTTGTAACTGGCTTATTACCTGGTGAATAAAAAATAATTATGGTAAAGCTCTGAAATAATCTTAAAGAAAAGGTAACTTCTTTATAAATCACACAGATAATGTAGCTTTCTTGGGACATGGTTAAATGTCTAAAGGTCATTGGAAGGATATTGATGACTACCTTGACCCTTTTAATTAAAGCTCTTGCCAAGCGCTAAATGATCACCTCAGTGCCACTTAACTAGAGAGTAAATGTAAACTCCATGCAAATTCTGCAAGTTGCTGAGTTCATCTTTTTCACACACACGAAAACATGCATATCTATATGTAGCTATAAAACTACATCTCATTTTTTGCTCACTGTCATTACCACAACTTTAAAGTGTTGGCCAGGTAATGCATGAGAGGAATTTATATGCTTGAGGAAAAGACATTAAAATATCTTTAGGGATATATCTAGAGCCAACTGAAAAGAATTTGAAAAATAAATGCAAGATTCAATTGGACAGAAAAGTGATTATTTGACTCCAAACCTGGATAAAGTGTTTCAAAATAACCATCTATCCAAATTGACTCATATAAAAGGGACCAGCATATCCAAGGAAAAGTAGAATCATTTTGGAAGGAAAGAATATCTTTTATTTACTGTGGTTCACTCTTCTCAGAGTGCAAAACCTCTGGCATGACAAAAGGGTAATTTGGAATTTTTGGTGCTGGGATCGAGAAAATAAATCTCTAAAGATTGGGTTAAAAAATATTTGGCAAGTCAGTTGCTTTCCAATTATTTGTTTTTAACAAAACTGACAAAGAACCTATTCAAGATACTTTCTTACAAATCATTAAAAATTATTTTTGAAGCTTAATCACTTGGTGGTTTCTGGTATTTAATGCAGAAGTAATTCAAAGAATTATGATATTGCTGTGACAAAATTTCTTCCACTCCCATTCTCACTTTTTATGTGAATGATGTGTCATAGTTCTTACGTCGATTAAAACAACTGTAAAAATAGGAATAGAATGAATAGATGGGTGCATCTGAGCATTTTTTTTATTTTAGTAGTAATTAAGAATTGTCCATAGATACTACAACTGATTAAAAGATATCCTGTCTATCTTGTTAAGAGATGCAGTTCTAGGAAAAATCTACTTTAAATATTTAATAATTATATAACAAAAATATAACCAATATATAATGTTTAATTGATTCTATTATTAATATTTGTAATGAAAATTTATTTCAGAAGAAAATTTTATACTTGGAGTATTATAGATACAGGAAATAAAAATATATTCATCTCTTTTTTCAGAGAAGAATATAATGGGTCAAGCAAAAGACTCTCAGGCATAAAATGTACTGTGTTATGATAAAATTCAAGGGAAGAAGAACAATGTAAAATTTCTGACATTTAAAGAAGAACCTGTTCTTTTATTTTTTAAATTGATGATGTCATTATACATTGCTATGGTATTTAGATTCCAATGGACCTATTTAAAAGAGCAATATAACAGCTTTAAAATGTTGATATTTGCAATATACTGGAAAGTACAGATTTTACAACTCTTTAAACTTATGAGAAACATTTTAGATATCGCCTAAAAGAGGATAGTGAGCAAAATTATTTAAAATTACTGTACTGAGCCATGTGGACTTGTAATAATCTCACTTAGTTTAAATTTTCTGAAAAAGTAGACATAATTGTACCAAATTTACAGGGTACTTCTGTTAAATAAAATATTAAATGCAAAGGTCTTAGCATGGAATAAGCTCTCAATGAATGTTAATTCTAGTCCTTTTCATTTTTTAAGTGAAGAAACCAAATTGAAACATGCCTAAGAAAGATGATGTGAAGCCAGCTCCATCTCCAATGAGAGGAGTGTGGAGCCAACACTTTGTATCAGCAGCCCTGGGTGCCAAAGTTAGTGGCAGGAACAGAACAGGGAACCAAGCAATTTTCCCCTTCCTCTGTATACTGAACACTTTCTACGTCTGGCACTGTGTATTAAACCCATTTCAGTCATTGTGCAATTTAATCATATGAAGAAGGCTATCTGGATTTTATATTTTTTTTAATTATCTCCATATGGCAGATAAGGAAACAGCCTATGGGGTGTTAAGTAATTTGTCTGAGGTAAGGCAGCTAGTACATTTCTGAGATGGGAATCAAATCCAGGTTATGTTTGTCCCCAAACTCAATCCTGCCTGCTTTGAAAATTGTGTGCTTAGTTTCTATTCTACAAGCTTTCCCAAGAAGGCCACACCCAGGGAAGACCATGAGATTGGTGTCCAGGTTCTAGGAATAGGCCTTCACGGATGGAGGCCTCCAAAGCCCTGTGCCCAGGGGACAGCATGACTCACCAAGACCCATGCTTCAGACTGAGCTTTAGGTCAGACTCAGTGCTGGATTCTAGAGCCAGACCCCAGACTTAGAGAACTGCCACTGGGCCCCCACCTCCACCTCTTGTCATTTCCTGGCAGGAATGGCAGTCCCTGTCTTGGGTCAGGTTCATACAGCTACTGACCAGTTTCCATATACCCTGGGAAATCCAGTCTGGGCTCTGTGGGCAGCCTACTGTGAGAGGAAACATTTCTCTTAAGTCTGGGTCTTTGACCTAAAGTGCCATTCTTGCGGAAAGACTTGGTGGACTACAAAACCATCACAGTACACTGTAATAGATCCTCTAATAAGAGTAAGTGCAGGAGGAGTGAGATGATATAGGGGAAGGGCTCTCAACTCAGCGCAAAGAAGGCCCCCCTTGAAGGATGAGAGACACACTACAGGCTAAGGTAACTGTGAGAAATGGGGGAAAGGTGTTAAGAGAAGGGAGGGGGAATGAAAAGGTCTTCAAGTGGAAGAAGATGGGTTAGATGGCAGAGGGCCTTAGTGCGTGGTCAAGAGTTTGGACTTTATCCAATACAATGGGGAGCAATGGAGTGTTTTAGGCTACACAGTGAACACCTCTCACTATGTGTGATCAGGGATTGGAAATAGATTAGGAAAGGGTGAAACATCTAAATTTAGAGACTTGGATGTAAGTCAGGCAAGAAATGATAAGGACTCCATTTTAAGTAGTGGCAATGGGAATTGAAAGGAGAAAACTACAGTTTTTAAAGTGTTGTCCTGCTTGCAAATGACCTGGAGGTGCATCTGAAAAATAATGCAGATTTCTAGACCAACCAGAGGGAGGATCTTTGATGGATAAGGCCCAGGAACCTGTAAGTTCATCAAGTACCCTGGCACAGCACCTTACAGTTGGGAAGGACCCACCAAATCTATTTCTCTCTGAGGAGTGAAGATTTTGGACTATGCATTTACTGCCCCAACTTTTACATGTGAGAGCCAGAGAGGCTCAGCACTGGCCAGTCTCTTGGGACCACATTCAACAAAGAGGTGGTTTTTAAATGGGTCTGTGAGCACTTCCCAGGCTATCCTCTAGGTTCATCACAGAGGGAGCAGGCAAAAACTCAAAGCTTTCAATTTCTCCCTGGAAGGGGTTAGACTGCACACTTTCCCAAATGCTGCCTGAAAGTTGGGTTTCTAATCAACCTGCATGTGGGAGCTGACCGGGATCCTCCTTGGAGCCTGAAAGAGCTTGTGGGCACTTCCCCAGCCACACTGAGATGCTGTACTATGAACAATTACATGCCAATAAATTAGATCACCTGGAGGAAGTGGATAAATTCCTAGAAACATACAACTTACCAAGACTGATCATGAAGAAATGAAAAATTTGAACAAATCAATGAGTGAGGAGAGTAGATCAATAATCAAAAATATCCTAATAAAAAAAGTCCAGGACCAGATGGCTTCACTGATCATTTCTACCAAACATTTAATGAAGAATTAATGCCAATCTTTCTCAAATTCTTCCAAAAAATTAAAGAAGAGGGAGTACTTCTAAACTGATTTTATGTGGCTATCATTACCCTAAAACCAGACAAATATGCTACAGGAAAAGAAAATTACAAGCCAATATCCCTGATAAGCAAAGATGCAAAATTCTCAGCAAAATACTAGCAAACCATACTCAACAGCACATTAAAAGGATCACACATCATAGTTAAGTAGGACTTATCCCTGGATGCAAGGAAGGGTCAACATTTGCAAATCAATAAATGTAATATACCACATTAACAAAATGAAAGAAAAAATAATATGATCCAACAAAAAACCCAATAAAAAATGGGCAGAAGACCTAAACAGACATTTCTCCAGTGAAGGCATACAGATGGTCAATAGGCACATGAAAAGATGCTCAATATAGCAATAAGGTATCACCTCCCACCAGTCAGAATGGCCATCACTTAAAAAGTCCATAAATAATAAATGCTGAAGAGGGTGTGGAGAAAAGAGAACCCTCCTACCTGTTGGTGGAAATGTAATTTTGGGTAGCCACTATGGAAAACAGTGATTCCTCAGAAAGGAACAGAAATACCTTAAAAAACTTAAAATTGACTTACCCTATGATCCAGCAATCCCACTCATGAACATATATCTGGAGAAAACTCTAACTCGAAAAGATACACGCACCCCAGTGTTCATAGCAGCACTATTTACAATAGCCAAGACATGGAAGCAACCCTAAATGTCCATCAATAGATGAATGGATAAAGAAGTTGTGGTATATATATAGAAATTGTATACACACACACACACACACACACACACACACACACAATGGACTACTACTCAGCCATAAAAAAGAATGAAATAATGCCATTTGCAGCAACAAATGGATAGACCTAGAGATTATCATACTAAGTGAAATAAGCCAGAAAAAGACAAAAACCATATGACATCACTTATATGTGGAATCTAAAAAAAGGACACAAATGAACTTATTTACAAAACAGAAACAGACTCACAGATATAGAGAAAAAACTCATGGTTACCAAAGGAGAAAGGGGTAGGGGAAGGATAAATTAGGAGTTTGGGATTTGCAGATACAAACTACTGTATTTAAAACAGATAAACCACAATGTTCTGTAATAACCTATAATAAAAGAATATAAAAAAGAATATGAATCATTATGCTGTATGGGATATTAAGAAAGAATACCTGCAATTTGTGACAATGTGAGTATACCTGGAAGTCATTAAGCTAAGTGAGATTAGCCAGAAAGAGAAAGACAAATATTGCATGGCTTGTATGTGTAGAACCTTAAAAAAAAAAAGTCAAAATCATGGACACATAGAACAAAATTGTGATTTCCAGGGGGTGCGTGAAATGTGTTGATACTGGTCAAGTGGCACAAAATTTCAGTTATAAGATGCATAAGTTCTGAGGATCTAATGTACAGCTTGGTGGCTATAGCTAATAATACTGCATTGTATACTTGAAATTTGCTGGGAATAGATCTTAACTGTTCTCTTAGAAAAGCAACTATGTAGAGTGATAAATGTCTTAATTAACTCAGTTGTGATAACCCCTTTACAATGTACAAGTATCTCAACTAGTCAGGTTGTACACTTTAAATACATTGTAATTTTATTTATTGATTATACCTTAATAAAGCTGGGAAAAAAAGTAAAAGCATTGCTAATCACATTAGTAGTACATGAAATGAGGCTGGAGAAAGAGTCATAAATGAAGAGATAGACCAGCTGACTGGCTGCTTTGAGCACTAATCTATAAGGAATCTAAAACATATTTAGACAATCGGAAATACGTGCCTGTTCATTGTTTTCCACCACCTGATGGAAAATGGTGAAATGTATATTGTTCCCACTTCTGCTGAAGTAGATGGTGCCCTCTAGTGGAAATTTAGACAAGAAAAAAATCCTCCTTGCTGGTGTCAACTATTATAACTAACTGCCTTCTCCACTAGCTACTTGTGGTTTTTAAATTTCCTATAAATTAAACATAATTAAAAATTCTCTTTCCAAGTTTCTCAACCACCTTTGAAGTGCTCAGTAGCCACATGTGGCTAATGGCTACTGTACTGGATGGCACAGATAAAGAACATTTCCGTCACTGGGTGTCATATCTTACAGGCTGTGTCACTAACCCTGAACCAAACAGCTGACATGCCTTAAATCTGTTGTCACAGTCAACTGAAATTCTAAACCACTAAAATAGATAGCATTGTGTTTTTTACCAGGAATGAGTAATTTCTTTGTTGTCTAATTTTTTGTCTCTTTAAAATACCTCTCAAAAGTAGTTTCAGAAAAATCACAATTCCAAACATTTAGCTTTAAATAAACAAAAGTGTTTTATTAAATATGGTTTTTAGAATAAACAGGCATATTATTTTCATTCCTAGAATAAAATACAGCAAAATACAGCAAAATAATATTGAACAATTTAAAAAATAATTTTGACTTGAAGTAATATTCTATTTTTAGCTTCTGTGTATTCCCCATTCTACTCTTTTCAGGTTGGTCTCTATCTTCCTCAATGACAGCAAGGAGATTTCAGGCTTTTATTATTTCTGGGACTACAAGTTATTCCCTAATGCTATTTGGAAAGCATGTTTTGTCATATACAATCCATGCCATTTCCCCTGCACAAAAGCTGAGTAGTGGCACAAGAAAACCAATGAGGATTTACAAATACTTGTCTTATACATGCTGGTCATGACCATACCAGTAGAATAAATAACAGGTAGGCACCATGTCCCAGAAATTCTTATCAGGTAAAATCTTCACTTATCTACTATTGCAACCATTCTTTAAAAAATCCCAGTCACTGTCCTTTGCACATGCTTCTTTCAAAACCCACATCAAATCTGCCCTTTCTCTTTTAATAGAAAAATATTAAAAATGTTATCTTTTTCTCATGCTTTGCTTTCAAGTGTCTTGCTGACTGACACATATTTTTTACGCTTATTAAGTTAAATCACCTTTATCTACTGAGTCAATTCATTCTATTTCTACCATAAACACGGGCATGCAAAATATACCCAACAATGTACAACCACATAATTATATATTTTCATTCTGAATCTTTTACAAAATCTTTTTCTCTACATATTCATTTGTCTAATGATTTCCTTCTATTTTAATGTAATATAATTCTTTTCGACCAACAGTTTGAGAACTGGAATTTCTTCATCAGGCCTTGGAAAAAATGAACATGAATAGAGGCTTGAGAGATAAATGATCTCTAATAAATAAAACATAAGACAAATAAATGTAACACTTTGCAGTTTGGTCTCCAAAAGCTACTTGTGCATATGTGCAGAAAGCTTGAGAGTGACATGGCTCTGTAGATGCATTTGTGAAAAATATTTAGTAGTTTTAATGACTCTTGATTTTAATTTATGTTGACAATGTGACGGGGTAGTTGATATCAGCTAGAGTGGCTGTCTGACTGTCCCCTCCACTCTCTGAGAGCAACAATAATACATCAGGTTAGACATGTCAAAATAAATTACCCACCACCAGTTGGCCCTGGTGTTACCTGACAGATTGGCCAGCCAAAGTCTGTTTTCAGGATTTGTCACCTGAAACTCTGAGAAGAGACTTGGTGGTTTCTGTTATTGAGATGTGAGATATAGCACCTGAAAGTCCCTGCATTTCCTGGAAGGATTCAGTCCTGTAAGGAACTCATCTTTGTTCTAGTTGCCCCTCTGGACTTTCTGACCTTTCAGAGAGGTTAAATAAGATTTTTAATCCCAGTTATTGTCCTCTGTACAAACTTCCTTCAAAATCCCTTATCTTTGCAATACATTTTCTTTTGCTTAGGCTCCTTTCACTTGGCTTTCTATCACTTGAAACCAAAGTTGAGACTAAATGCTGTTCTCTAAGGAACTAATGCAATCTTAGTCTATAATATTATAAGTATTAAGACAAGATAAATGTATTCATATTTTATTCTAAACTGTAGCATTATACTAATTCTGGATGGTGAAGAGATTCAAAATCACATCATATAAAAGAAGGTTAAAGAAACTGGAAATTTAATTTGGAGAAGAGGAGACTCCACTGGGACAATGATAACCTGATATATGGCTATTAAGTTTGTTTTTAACTCTTTCAGATTACCTAAAGTTCAACATGCTTTCAATGCCTAAATCTCCTCTCTAGACTACCTGCCTAGTAGATATCTGGCATATTCTTGACTCATCCAGGGATTCAACAATTATTCAACAGATAGTCTTTGATACCCACAATGTGCTAACCACTATACTGGAAATTTGTGTTTTAGCAATGAGGAGAGATGTCTCTGCCCTCATGACAACTAGAGTCTCATTGAGAATTCAATTACCACTTGAAACGTTCCATCCTCAGAAAATTCTTTCTGGGCCCAGTGGAAAGAAAATGTGGGAATATATGATTTATTTGAGTTGTTTGAAAATGGCCGGATTTGAATGAGAAGAGATATTTAGATACATTTAGATAACTTTCCAGTCCTGAGATTATTTGAGAATAAAACAACCTTGATACCGGTGGTTTCCAATCTTTGGGCTGCGGATCACAAAGGAGCCAAGGAATTATTTCAGAGGGCTCAGGTATCCATATGTGCTTCAGTGACTGTTTAAGATGAAATAAGCAATATTGCCACTTCTATCATGCAAGTAGCAATTGAAAATTTTATTCATTTATGCATTCATCCATTAAGTATATATTGATAACCCACCAGGTCTCAGAGACTGTTTTAAAAGCTGGAAGGGTGGGGGTGGGAAACAGAACAAAAAATATTTGGAAAGATTGTGAATCATTGCTTTGAGCTATTTGCAATACTCAGCTTTATTTACTGTGTGCTTTCATCAGAAGAACAGATGGCAAATCCATGATTCTGTTGGCTTTTTTTTTTTTTTTTTTTTTTTTCTGCAAGGCTGGGCGGTGTCTGTGCTTCACATACTATGTGATAGTTATTAGGATATAAATGGTACTCTACAAGCTGTGTGATCCAGGACAATTTAAACATTTTAAGAATTTTATCTTGACCTGTGGTTGTGAATAAAATTAATTTGACTGAAAGTCACATTATTTTGCTATATTCACAAAGAAAAGAATTTCTTCTTTTTTATGGCAGTTAATTTAAAGTGAAACTGATGTGTTCAAAAATAATGAGATGTCTGTTTCCATGGCAGTAGTACAAGAACAGCCCACAAAGAGGAAGATTTCAAAAGCTCCGGTAACCTGTCCTCCGAATTCTGTGGTTGCTTAATAATCTCAGGAGACTCTGGACTCCTAGGACTTATAGATTGCTGATTGCAGCGGGAAAAGAAAATCTCAGACTCCACTCTTTGCTCCTTCTTTTCACAGTGCTAATGTATGAGGGCAAGGCTCTAGAGACCCATTAGCCAAGTTGTGTCCTAAAAAGACGGTAGTTAAAACTAGTGAATGGTGCTGGCTATCTTAGTGCTTTATACTGATTATAATATTATTGATGTAACATTGGTATACAACACTATATAAGTGCCATGTGTACAACATTATATTTCTACTTCTGTATACCCTATGGCATGCTTACCACCAAAAATTTTATTTCCATCCATCACCATACAGTTGACCCCCTTTGCTCACTGCCTGCCCACCCCTACCTCCCTCTTTACCTCTGAAAACCACTGCTCTGTTCTCTGTACTACATGTTTTTTTCTGTTTGGTTTGTTCAATTATTTTGCTTTTTGTTTGTTTTTTATATCCCATATGAATAAAACCATATGGTGTTTGTCTTTCTCTGTCTAACTTATTTCACTTAGCATAATACCCTCAAGGTTCATCCATGTTGTGCCCAATGGCAAAGCTTCATCTTTCTTATGGCTGAGTAGTATTCCATTTGTGTGTGTGTGTGTGTGTGTGTGTGTGTGTGTGTGTGTGTGTATGTATACCACATCTTTATCCATTTATCTGTTTATGGACACTTGGGTTGTTTTCATATCTTGGCTATTGTAAATAATGCCATGATGAACATGGAGGGACATATATCTTTTTGAATTAGTGTTGTTGTATTCTTTGGATAAATGTTCGGAAGTCGGGTAGCTGGATCATGTGGTAGTTCTAGTCTTAATTTTTCTGAGGAATCTCTGTACTGTTTCCCACAGTGGCTGCACCAATTTATATGACCACCAATAGTGTATGAGGGCTCCCTTTTCTCTACATCCTCACCACTTGTTATTTCTTGCCTTTTTGAGAATAGACATCCTAAAAGGCATGAAGTGATATCTCATTGTGGTTTTGATTAGCGTTTCCCTAATAATTAAACATCTTTTCATGTGCCTGTTGATCATCTGTATGTCTTCTTTGGGAAAATTTCTATTCATCTTCTCTGCCCATTTTTAATTAATTGTTTTTATTGTCATTGAGTTGTGTGAGTTCTTTATATAATTTGGATATAAACCCCTTATTGAATATATCATTTGCAAATATCTGCTCCCATTTGGTAGATTGTCTTTTTGCTTTGTTGATGGTTTCCTTTGCTGTGCAGAAACTTTTTAGTTTGATGTAGTCCCATTTGTTTATTTTTGTTTTTGTTTCCCTTGCCTGAGAAGAAATATCTAGAAGGATATTACTAAGATCCATGTCAAAGAGTTTACTGCATATGTTTTCTTCTAGGAGTGTTATGATTTCAGGTTTTTATGATTTTTATGATTTCTTGCATTCAAGTCTTTAACCATTTTGAGTTGATTTTTGTGTATAGTGTGTGATAGTGGTCTAGTTTCATTTTTTAATTGGGTTTTATCATGAATGAAATCTCTTTCTGGTTTATACGGCTTCTGTGCTTGCCAAGTAATTTTTAATTTCTAAATTTGCCTCTTGATTAACCAGCTGCCAAGAAGCAGAAACAAGTATAGTATTCACAGTGGAGGTATATCCTCCATTGTAAATTAGTATATTTTCATGGAATTAGAAGATCTGATCAGCCTTCATAGTCATGGTTTTCTACTCTAAATTAGTAAATTTGATCTTCTGACTTCTGTATCATTTATTGAGAATTTGAGATCCACCAACTTGAATTCATGGGTAAAATTAAACTGGAAAAGGAGACCACAACCTTGGACCATGATACTTTCTCATGAGACTCTGCCTAAGCAACTATCTCTTAATCCCAGGTGAATTCTCACTTTCAAACTGGTCCTTTGACCTAGAGATAAATCAGATTATTGGAAAAGTGAAGCATAGTCTCTGTTGCTTGCTAAAAACAAAATTAAAAAAGATATCTTTGTCCAGATACATGGTTTTATCTCCAACTCACTCTGAAAAGCTACTTCCCAAACTGATATCTATATATGCATAGATGGTTCAATATAGTATTCATTTCCTAGAGCAGAACTGGATTTCTGCCTTATAAATGCCAATTAAAAATTCCCAGATTTCCAATAAGTTAGAATACTCCCTCACACCATACACAAAAATAGACTTAAAATGGCTTAAAGACTTAAACATAAGACAAGACACTATAAACCTCCTAGAAGAAAACATAGGAAAGCATTACTGACATAAATCTTAGCAATCTTTTCCTAAGGCAGTCTACCCAGGCAATAAAAATAAAAGCAAAAATAAACAAATGGGACCTAACTACACTTGTAAGCTTTTGCACAGCAAAGAAAGTACAAACAAAACAAAAAGACAACCTATGGAATGGGAAAAATATTTGCAAACAATGTGACTGACAAGGGCTTAATCTCCAGAATATACAAACAGGCCATATAACTTAATAACAAAAAACCAAACAACCCAATCCAAAAATGGGCAGAAGACCTAAACAAGCATTTCTTCAATGAAGACATACAAATGGCCAATAGGAACGTGAAAAAAATGCTCAATACGTTAATTATCAGAGAAATGCAAATCAAAACTATAATGAAGTATCACCACACATCAGTCAGAATGGCCATCATTAAAAAGTCCACAAATAATAAATGCTGGAGAGGGTGTGGAGAAAAGGAAACCCTCCTACATGGTAGGTGGGAATGTAGTTTGGTGCAGCCATTATGGAAAACAATATGGAGAATCCTTAAAAAACTGAAAATTACCATATGATCTAGCAATCCCATTCCTGGGCATATATCCGGAGGGAACTCTAATTTGAAAAGATTCATGCACCCCAATGTTCATAGCAGCAGTATTTACAATAGCCAAGAGATGGAAGCAGCCTAAATATCCATCAACAGATGACTAGATAAAGAGATGTGGTATATTTATACAATGGAATACTACTCAGTCATAAAAAGAATGAAATAATGCCATTTGCAGCAACATGGATGGACCTGGGGATCATCATACTAAGTGAAGTAAGCCAGAAAGAGAAAGAAAAGTACCATATGATATCATTTATAGGTGGAATCTAAAAAAAATGACACAATGAACTTATTTACAAAACAGAGACAGACTCACAGACATAAAAAACAAACTTACGGTTACCAGAGGGGAAAGGGGTGGGAAGGGATAAATTTGGAGTTCAAGATTTACAGATAATAACTACTATATATAAAATAAATAAATAATAAGTTTATACTGTATAACACAGGGAACTATATTCAATATCTTATAGTAACCTATTAAAAAAGAATATGAAAATGAATATATGTATGTATTTGTATGACTGAACTACTATGCTGTACACTGGAAATTGACACAACATTGTAAACTAACCTATACTTCAATCTCAAAAAGGTTCAAAAAATCATGAAAAAAAATTTAAAAATAAACAACAAGTTTATACTATATAGCACAGGGAACTATAGTCAATATCTTGTAGTAACCTATAATGAAAAAGAATATGAAAAAGAATATACGTATTTATCTGTATGACTAAAATATTATGCTGTACACCAGAAATTGTCACAACATTGTAAACGACTATACTTAAATTAAAAGATAAATTTTTAAAAAAGATAAATTAAAAATTCCTAGATTTCAAACATTTATCTTAAATGAACTTTAGAAACTCTATTATTATTAATACTCTAGTGGTTTGATTAGGGGAATTAGGATCAATGAGTAAAAATATTTCGAAGATCGTTCTCAGGCTTAACTCAGTTACAAATCTGGCTTAAGTTGTACTGATCATAACGGATTATCCATAAACTGAGTTCTGGCTATGACAAGCTACGTTGGATCTAATGATGCATGTGTAAATAACTTTTAATTTTGAACAGTAAATAAACAGGATGAGGAATCCGGTACAGAGTGGGTTTCATCAATTAGGAAGCTTAAGGGTGTTCTTGTTATTGAATGCTTGGCATATGACCTGAGGGAGGTTTAATGGCAGAAAAAGTATCAGCAAGAGGTTTTGCGTGTGTCACTATCTCTAGATATGATAAAAATGATAATAGCCCATTAATTACACATTCAGGAGAAAACCATATTGTTCAGTAGAAAAACCCATTTCCTGGAATTGGAATTACTGTTAAATGTCTTTTTAAAATGGTTTTTATTTTCAAAAGTGAAAAAAGCTTTTTGTTTGTTTCTTATGATGAAGGTAATGGGATTAATGGGAAAGATGGTGGTGTAAGTGCACATTTATCCATGCTTGATGTTTACTGAAAGGAAGCAGAAGAACCAACTAAGAAAAAGAAAACTTCATTAATGCTGAAACTAGAGCAGGCTTCATCTTCATAACACAATGTCTGGATAAAGAACGCCAAGGCAGGAATAGGATTCTTCTGCTCATGAGTGTGTGGGCTGGGCTGTGGGAAGGGTGTGGAGATGGTACAGAAGAACCCCAGTGGTACTTCTCACTGAAGGGGGAAAGATACTTGTGGTATGAGTGGGCTGCAGGAAGGATGGTAAACATCTTTTTGGGAGCTGGAAGAAAAATTGTATGGCTAAATAGTACCATTCTGTTTCTCTTCCTAACTTCCTAAGCCGTAGAATCTATAAACATTCCACAGATGAATCTTTATTGGAGCTGTGGACCAGAAATAATAATATTGACTCACAAAATCAAGTGTTTACTAATTCTTTAAAGAGAAAAATCTCAATGTTGAAAATGGATTTTACATCAGAAGCAGTAAAGTGAGTGTGCATTTAAGGGGTGTCTTCCACAGAAAATGGATGATAATGAAAGATTTTTAATAAATTCAGAAAGAAAACACAGACTATAATTTCCAGACTATAATTTTCCATAGACACAGCTTCCTACCCACCCACACACCCATCCACCATAGGCAGCTAAGTAGTAGAAGAGGGAATATTTACTGAAAAATTTATCCCTTTACCTCTAGTGCTAATGGAAAGATTAGTATAATGACTTAGTAAATAGGAAGGAGAGTCAAGTAGTTTCTGTTTGTACTAATCTGGAACAAGTATTACTTACATTATGTGATAAATATGCAGGAAATTACCAGTATGCACAATAAACGTTTTATAGCACAAAGAATTAAAGGGACATTTTATGCAAAAGGATGAAAATAACATTTGAGACATTTGCTCTAGAAAACAGAAAATTTCAGCTCTAACCATTTTGTGCTTATGGATTCAAGCAGGAGATTTTACAATAGAGTGAAATGAAAAAGCTACTAGAAAAACTAAGATAAGAGAAGGGAGATAAAGATCAACTTCTAGACAAATAATATTACTCCGATGTTAATTTCCTGTTTTTGATAATTATGCTATGTTTATGTAAGTTGTTAACACATGTATCACTGATGAACAATGTGTCTAGAACAATAGTAGGACTAGTAGTTACTCAATAAATATTTGTTGAATAAATTAATTTCATCCAGAATGGTGTGCCACAGTAGTAAAGAGTGATTATTAGAATTATACAGAAGCTATTTAAAAGCACATAAATCTAGGTTCCACCTCATATCTATTTAATTAGAATCTGAAAAAGTGACAGAAGTTGATGACAACACAATAGTAACAAGAGACTTCAGCGTATCTTAGTCCTTGACAGATTTTGTAATTAAGAAAAATCCAGAGAAGACCTTACTCATATAATTAACAGACTAAATCTAATATAGTGATTTTAAACATTTTTAAGGCTGTGGAATTTTTTCTTCAAATTATATCTTATATAGACTCTCAAGGATTAAGAGATGCAGTTCTGATACTTGTTATGTAGCTATTGATTTAGCAAATGCAGTCTTTTTGATGCCCATAAGTAAGGAGAATCAGAAGCAGTTTTCATTCATTTGGGATGAGCAACAGTTCACATTTATGAATTTACTCTGTGGTCTGTGCCTGCCCTCTGTCACAATATAGGAGTCCAAAGGGACTTTGATCATCTGGACATTTGGCAGAATATTCCATTGGTTTGATATATTGATGATACCACATCCTTGATGAGCAGGAAATAGTGAATGCTCCAAATGCCTGTGTAAGACATATGTGCTCCAGAGGTAGGAGATAAAGCTTTATAAATGTTCAGGGGCCTGCCACATTGGGGAAGTTTTTAAGGTCTCATGATCTGATATAGACTTTGGCATGAGACAGAATTGGCTTGAATTCATGTTGCATTACTCATTAGCTGTGCATCTTTGAATAAGTTCCTTAACCTTCTAAGTCCGAGTAAGGGATTTATGAAGATCTTAGAATGGTCCTGGCATGTAGTATACATTTAATTAATGTACATGATGTTCTCCTTATTATTATTACTCATTTTAGGGATCAGAATCTTGACTGCAATTGTGGTTTGGGTCCAGCCAGTCCAGAAATCTATTTATAATAATGTCTGGGAGCATTCTTTAACTTGGGAATATAGAGTAGTAAAATAGGCTAAACTGAGAATATCTGAGCTCACATTATGGAATGGGAAACTGGAGTGAGTTTAATTATATGGATGACTTTAAGATGATTTACTTTTATTATGTATTATTATTTTAATTTTAATTTATTATTACCCATGCATCTTCTCAGGAAGACTAGAGCCTTGTCCTCTCCTTTTTACTGACGCCTTCCCACAACAGGTGGGGTGAATTATTTGATGGATGTGACTAGAGGAATGTAATAGCAGTCAGGCTACTTTAATAGGGGCAGGATCCTTACAATAAAAAGTAGGTTTGTATCTCTTCCTCTGCTGGTCTCCTTGCTGATATGGACTCAGCATGGGAAAGGGTGCTGAGCCCTGTCTGGGGAAGGCAGACTGGGCTTCTGCTCTCTGGGTTTTGGCTTCTTCATCTGTTCCTAGACAGTTGAGTCAGGTTAATCCTTCATCTCCAATTCAGGAGGAAGGTGTACTTTGCCCTCTGGTCTAAATCACTTTCTTCAATTAAAAAAAAAAAAAGCTTGCTGATATTTTGATTTAGCTCTAACATTAATCTATAACAATGGTGACTATAAAATGAGATTCTGATATCCATTTTCATTTGTTTAGTCACTGATTGATCACTAATTATTCACCCATTCATTCATTCTGATATTTATTACTCAATATTTATTATGTACTGGGAACTCTCTCAGACACTGCAGCTACAGAGTACATAAAAAGGACTAAAATCCCAGCCTCCATGAGACATATTCTAGTAGGGAAGTCAGACCATAAAAAAACATTAAAAAAAGATAGAAGTGTATAAAATATAAAACATACATGGTGATAAATACTACTGAGAAAGAATGAAGCAGAGACAAAAGCTAGGAAGTGCTGTGAGTGGGAATGGGGTTGAATTTTGGATTGGCTGTTCAGGGAAGATGTCACTGGAAGTAAAGGACTGAAGAAAAGGAAGGTGCAAGGCCTGAGGCTGCCTAGGGGAAGGGTCCCAGGTGGAATGACGATGACGTGTACAGGGTGGAGGGGGGAGTGTGCAGAGATGGCCAGTGTGGCCAGTAGGAATTTTGACACTTTGAGTGGCAAGGGAACTTTGGAGGGTTTTGAACACAGGAGTGACATGATATGCATTACATTTTAACAGTAACAAAACAGACAAAATTCCTGCCCTCGTGAAACTTTTATTCTAGTAGAGGAGGCAGACAATAACAAAATAAATAAGTAAAATCTAGAGAATGGAAGGTGGTAAGTGCTACTAATCACCCTGCTGAGGCAGGGAAATAGGATATTCTGGCTGCAGCATTGCAGATAGACTGTTGGGGGCCCTGGAGAGAATGTGAGGGTGGATGCAGGGTGAGAAGTTAGAGACTATTGTAGATCAAGGCAGGAGGTGGTGAGGGTGGGTGGTGTAGGGAGATAGTAGAGGAGGTGGAGGGACATTGCAGATTCTGGCCATATTTAGAAGACAGAGTCAACCAGGATTTGTTGGTAGGCTGGATATGTGCTGTGAGAGAAAGAGAGTTCCAGGCTGACTCCAAGGTTTTTTGGCTGAGCAAGGAAGGATGGAGTTGTCATTAGCCAAAGGAGGAAGACCATGGGTGGAACAGGTTTAGGGGGAACTGGGTACTTGCTTTGAACCTGTTAAGTTTGCAAGGCCTATTAGACATCCATAGAGACGTAGAGGGGATAGTCTGGTGTTAAGATAGAAAAGCTGGCATGAGGTTTTCCTTTTCAGGTCATGCTTATCTTGAATGATACTTTCTCTCTGGGAGGCAGTGAAGAGGATTGGGTCTATAGTTCGATTACCTGGGTTTGAGTCTGATTCTAAGACTCACTAGCACTGTGCTCTTGGGGAAGTACTTAATCTCTCTGTGGCTCAATTTTGTTATCAGTAAATGGGAAATACTTGTGTGACTCATAGGATTGTTGTGAAAATGAAATGAAATGAGTTCATACTTCTCACGATCTTGGCAGTGTGCCTGGCATGAAATAAGTATTCAAAAGAAAAGTTTTAAAAAGTAATAATAGCAGTAGCTAACACTTATATAGCCCTCACTTTATGCTAGGTACTATATACTGTTCTATTTATATGTATATAAATTCATTTTATCACTCATAAAACTGTAGGAGGCAGATATTATTACCTTATAATGGTCTGAAAGGTTAAATTACACAGTTAGCAGGTGGCAGAGTTGGGATTCAAGTCCAGGCAATCTGGCTCCAGAGTCCATGCATTTTGGAATATGTTAACTATGGTTATTGTTTCCTTGGGTTTTTCATTCCTTGTATCAGAGCATCCTTTCTTTTTGGAATGCACAAGGTTAAATTTATTTTGAATGTAACATTATCCAGAAGAGCTGGTACAAAAACAGGTCACAAAATACTGAAAAATACACTCTGGGATCTTCATATGAAAGATTAAAAGAGGCAAAATATAGTGTAGCCCATAAATTGACACAACGTTGTAAACTGACTATACTTCAATTAAAAAAAAAATACAGTGGTAGCACAGCCTTTTAAGTATCTCATTCTTATGCCTGCCTGAGGTTCAACTTCTTTTTAGGAAAGATCTCTTGACACTTTCATGATGGTAGAAGATAAAATGTAGAGCATCCATTCTTAATCTGCTTATGAACCTGCTCAAAGTTCACTTAGAGTCCGGTATTTATCAATTGTACTTCTAAGGAGTATTGTTACCTCCAATATACTTTGTGAAGTATAATTTCTAATTGCCCTCGGAATGACCTAGCTCTCCACTTGCCAGGTCTTGTTGCTTCCTATCCTCTAATTTGAGCACTCTGTCTTCTGTAACTGGGTGATCAGCATTCTGCCCTTGCAGTGGCAACACAGGGATTCAGTTCTGCCTGCTTTGGTACGAAGTATCGATTCCTGGTTCAGAGTCAATCTCCTATGGCTGCTGCCACATTGGGGCATTCTTGCTTTACCATTTTGTGTTCATTCTTATGTGGACAATAGTTGCATAGCTAAATGGAAACCTAAACATTGGGGTTCACTTATGTCACATCACAGACATCATATATAGCAAATATTATTTCTAGTAGCTATTTATAAGCTCTCTAATCAGGACCTTATTAGGTAAAATATAATATTTTAATAATTAAGAAAATATCTTTTTTTGGAAATCAGTGACTTTTACTTTATCTTCACTTATTTATTTACTATTTATTATTTACTATTATCTTCACTTACAGGTTGCTTACCTGTATTATTTTTCTTCTCTCTAAAAAATTTCTTTTAACATTTCTTGTAAGTCAGGTCTACTGGCAGCAAATTCCCTCAATTTTAATTGGTCTGAGAAAGTCTTTATATTTCCTTCGCTTTTGGAGAATAATTTCAAAGGGTACAGAATTCTAGGTTGATGGAATTTTTTTACTCTTAACACTAAGTATTTTATTTCCCTCTCTTCGTGCTTGCATGGGTCCTGAGGGAGGTCAGAAGGCATTTTTCTCTTTGTTCCTCTGTAGATGCTTTTTAAACTTCAGCTTCTTTCTTTATCTTTGATTTTCTGTAGTTTGAAAATGATATGCCTAGGTGTAGGTTTTTTCTTTTTTTGTGTGTGTGTTTTTTGCATTTATTTGGCTTAATGTTCTCTTAGCTTAATGGATCTGTGGTTTGGTGTCTGACATTAATTTGCAGATACTCTCAGTCATTGTTATTTCAAATACATCTTCTGTTCCTTTCGCTCTCTCTTATCCTTCTAGTATTTTCATTACACATATGTTACACCTTTTGTAGCTGCCCCATAGTCCTTGGATATTTACTTTTGTTTTTTCAAGTCTTTGTTCTCTTCACTTTTCTGTTTTTGGAGGTTTCTGTTGACATATCCTCAAGTTCCAAGATTCTTTCCTCAGCCATGTCTAGTTTACTAAGTTCATTAGGGCATTCTTCATTTTATTAGTATTTCTGCTGCCTAGCATTTCTTTTTGATTTTTTCTTAGGATTTTCATCTCTCTACTTAAATTTCTCATCTGTTCTTACATGCTGCCTACTTTATCTGTTAGAGCCCTTGTTATATGATTCATATTTGTTTTAAATTCTTGGTCTGAATATACCAACATCCCTGCCGTGACTGCTTCTGATGCTTGCTCTGTATATTCATGTTGTAGTTTTTGTTGTTTAGTATGCCTTGTAATTTTTTCTTGATAACTGAACATAATGTACCAGGTAAAAGGAACTGCTGTAAATAGGCCTTTGGTAATGTGGTGGTGAGGTGTGGGGGGAGGGGAAGCATTCCATGGTCCTATAATTAGGTCTTAGTCTTTTAGTGATCCTATGCATTTGGACTGTGAACTTCACAAGTCTTTCTCAGTGTTTTTCTCCCCCCTCAGGTGGGAGAGTATGGCTAGAGTAGAAGAAGGCTTGAGTTGACTGTAGTTGGATATTTCCCTTCTTCCAGGATAGTTAGGCCATGATAATACCTCAGCAAATTAGGCTCTGGTTAACCAGTTTCTACTGAGGGCAGACTTTGTTAAAAAAAACAACAGAATGAGCTATTGTATTTCAAAATGGTTCCTTTTTCTCCTTCCCCTGCTGAAAGCACAAGGGAATTTTTCTCCAATATTTACTGTGAGATTCTGGTCAAACTCCCAGAGGTGAATCTCACAAAACTGAAGCCTTCCCCTGCTCCCTCATGCCTGGGTTACCCTGGAATTTTTAGTGTTGTCCACGTGGAGCCTCCAGCAACTCCTCAGTTACGGTTTAGGTTTTCCAACTCTAGCATTGGTTCCAAAGAGGTTTCCCCTTTTGAGTCTCTTTTCTGGTAATCCATGAATTCCTGTATTCACCTGTCTGTCTCCAATTTTGAGCAAAGCAGTTTTCCCTGTATCCACAATTGTTTCATGGGTCTTAGAAAAGTTGTTGACTTTTCTGTCTGTTCAGATTGTTATTGTTAGGATACAGTGGCAACTTCCCAGCTCCTTTTAGGCTGAACCAGGAACTGGAAGTGGCAATCAGTGACTTTTAATCATGTAGAGATTTTAAATATTTAGGCATAATCATAGTACATGTATAATAACAACCTAAAGCAATGGCTTTATTGTGTGTTTCTAAAAACAATAGAGCTATATTTTTTATAAGGAAAATTTCATGTTACATAGTTAATTGAGAATAAAAATCTACTCTTTGAACTCTCTGTAAAATGATATAAACTAGAGGTTAGCAAACTATGATCTGTGGGCCAAATCCACCTGCTGCCTATTTCGCTATGGTCCGTGAGCTAGAAGTTCTTTTTAATTTTTTAATGGTTGATAAACATCAAAAGGTGAATGATATTGTGTGACACATGAAAATTAGGTGTAACACAAATTACCGTTTCTATAAATTGTCTTATTGGAACACAGTCACACGGTTACATGTGGGGATGGCTGCCTTCCCACTACAGATGCTGCCTTCTTACTACAATGACAGAGCTGAGTAGCTGTGACAGAGATTGTATAGGCTGCAAAGCCTGAAATATTTACTATCTGTCCTTTGCAGAAAAAGTCTGCTGATCCCTTCATTAAACTAATAAAGCCTTAAATATTTACTATCTGCTCTTTGCAGAAAAAGTCTCCTAACCCTTTAAAATAAACTTAACTAAGGATGCCTGAGGCCAGGATCCCACATCACTTGGTCAGGATCTGTTTGCCCCTCTCCTCACAACCTGCAGAGTTGTCATTTGACTGCAGGTGCTGACTCCAATCAGAGGAGACAATCAGAGGAAAACATTCAGCCTAATCCCATGTAACACTCCATTCTTATTTGAATATGAGTTTCCTTTGAAAAGAAGATGGTTCTTGTAAATTGTTGACTTATTTTCCTGAAACAAAACCATCATTGAATGTAGAATTGCATTTTGAAAGCCTAGGTAAAAGAGAATTTTTTCCAGAATGAAAATTATCTTATTTGTTTTTCTCATTACAAAAATATGCATTTAGCATAAAAAGTTATAAAAACACAGAGAAGCATAATGTGAAGGTAAAAAATCCCACCTCTCAGAGATAACCACAGTTTGACCTCAGGTTATCCTGTGGCTTAAAAGAAAGAGCTGATGATTCTTTTTCACCCTGCCAAAGGCCACCTGATGTTGGTCTGGATGCAGCTAAGAAGCCCCTTCCAAAGTGGGGATGGCAGTTGGTCCAAATTTCTGCCCCAAAGGGGCACCCATTGGCTCTTTGCAGATGGTTGAGGGTCAGTTGAACTCTATCAGGCTCCAGACACTGAAGCTCAGGCAGGAAACCAATAGGTCTGGCTACTGTCTAGACCTCAGGTAGCTCAGTTTCTATCAGGGATAAAAGGAGGAAAATGCTCTCCAGAAAGCACTGGATATGCATTCATTCATTCAATCAGTCAGTGCATAGTAAGCATATTTAGTTCCCTACTGCTGCTGTAGCAAATGACTACAAACTTAATGGCTTAGGACAACACAAATTTATTCTTTTACAATTCTGATGGTAAAAAGTCTAAAATCAAGGTGTTGGAAAGTCTGTGTTTCATGTGGAAGCTTTAGGGAAGTATCTGTTTCCTTGCCTTTTCTGGCTTCTAGAAGTAAACTGCATTCCTTGGCTTGTGCTTCTTCTGTCTTCAGAACACATCACTTCAACATCTGGTTCTGTCATCACATCTCCTTTTTTCTCAATATCTCACCTCCCTCTTATAAGGACCCTTGTGATTCTATCGGGCCCACCCAGATAACCCAGGATAATCTCCTCACCTCAAAATCCTTAATTTAGTCATATCTGTAAAGTCCCTTTTGCCATGTAAGGTAACATATTCACAGGTTCTGGGGACATCTTTGGGAGGCCATTATTCTGTCCGCACCTACTTTATTTGTGACAATACCCTGGGCTCTAGGGAAGCAGGGATAAATGAACATAGCCTCTTCCCTTTGAACAGCTGAATTCCAGGCTCAAAGGAAGAGCTTGGGCAAAGGTACAGAAGAGTGAAGTGAATGATGTGGTTGAGAAATTGTGATCAATTCAGCATTTGGGAACTCCTGTATATTTGTCAGTGCTCTTTGGCTGAAGCATTAGATACTGATTTGATCAGGATTAAACAAAAATGATTTTCTTAAAAGGATGTACGGTGACAAATGGAATCCAAGAGCAAAAGTGCACCTGAGTCCCAGGAAGGCCTGGACCAGGAGATGGACAATGGATTGAAACCTAGGCAACTTCTCTCGATGTGCCTGCTCCTACCATCCAGTCCATATGGCAGAAATGACTACATCAAAGCTCCTAAGCTTTGCTTTAAAAAAAAAGTCACTTTTTGCACTTTAGATTCTCGGGAAAGAATCTAGTTTACTGTCAACTTCTGGTGCGATTCATCTTGACCTTGGCAATATTACATAATGACATCACAGGGGAATCTCTGAGAAGGTCTTCACCTTGGGGGTTTGCATATCATATTGCACTGCCACATAATAACCTTTTCTTCTCAAGGGGAGGTAGGTTGTCAATTTGTTGGCATTTTTCTTAGATTATGAAGGGCCTAAAGTCATAGGACAAATGTCACTGTAAAATATCTGTCTGATTGCTCTGAGAGAAAATAAATAGCATACCTGATTCCATGCCTTTGTTTAGGAATTTTGCTTGCTCACTGTATTGAATGTATACCTCTCTCTAATCCAGTGGTTCCCAACCATGGCTGCAGAGTCACCTGGGAGAATTTTTATAAAATATTCATGCCCAGGCTCCACCTCAGACCAACTGAATCAGAATCTGAGGTGGTAGCAGATGTCTGTGTTTTTAGAAAATGCCCTGGGTGAAATGAGTACATGTAACAAACTGGTGAAATTGAATAAGGTCTGTAGCTTAGTTAATAGTATTGCACTGATGTTAATGCCCTCATTTGGTCACTGGGGGAAGCTGGTGAAGAGAATAAGGGAATTCTCTGTATTATTTCTGCAACCTCTTGTAAGACTAAAGTTATTTTTTTTTAAGTCCAAACGAATGAAAACCCAAAAGAATCCATCCCTTCCCCAGCCAAAAGAGTTGTCAGTTTGTCAAATTCATTTTTTGAAAGTATTAAAACAACCACAACATGCCCTAGGTGATTCTGAGGAGGACTGGGAATGGTTGCCTTAATATTTTTAGGGGAAGTGAGTCCCTTTGTGTAAGATCAAATTGGATTCCCCTAATAGGAGTTTCAACCAAACAAGGTTTCGATGGGATTAAATTTAGGAGAGTTTATGGGTAGAATTTATCTTCTGCTTTCGATCTAAGGGAATTTAATAAAAGGTCAGAGCACCGCTTTTACCATGCTATGGAAATGACTCAGAAATTTCCTGTAGAGGTTCAGTTGTAGGCTTCAGACCCTCCACCCAGTGTTATTTGTCCTCAGCATGAATGAGCAAATCAGCTTGGGGTTTAGGCTTCTTGAATAATTGACATTTTTTGTCCCTAGGCAGTGTGCTGAATATGAAGAAGGTGATACAAAAGGATTATTGAACATTATACTTAATATGGAATAAAAGGGCACTTGAAACCCTCTGTAGGGTATTTTTTTTTTTATAGCGTCCTGAGATTTCCATCTCAAAGCAATTTAACAGATCAAAGTGTAGTCAGGTCTGGGTAAGAGGAATCATTCTTGATCTAGGGCAGAATCTCAAATAGAGGGAAATTTGGGAGTGGGAGAGATATTTAAGAAAGTTATTTTGATCTCAAAATAGAGTAAATTTTTTCTAAAATGTGTTAGGAAAGTTCTTGTTCTGTATTAGATTTCAGACTTTACAAGCCAAAAGTGATACAGTCATTTAAGTGTGTTAGTGAGGAGTCCTTTTGTTTATAAGTGACAGAGTAATTTAAAGGGAAAGGTTTATTGACTACCTGGAAAGTTGAAGACATCCATGCCTTCAGGTATGGCTGGATCCAGGTTTGAAGCAATGCCATTGGATTGACTCTGTTTCTCTATTTGACTCTGCTTCCCTTTATGTTAGCTCATTTCTTGGCAGATTTTTTTTCCTAGTGTGGTGGCAGAGATGTAAGCCAGTAGCCTCAGGCACATATTTTCTTTTCAGCTAATGATCCCAAAAGAAAAAGAGCACCATTTCCCCAGTGGCTCCAGGCAAACTCCCAGGCATGGTTCTCATTGTACTGGCTTAAGTCACATGTCCATCTCTGAAGCAATCACTATTTTCAGAGGGATGGGGCTCCTGTTGGTCGGGCCTGGGTTGCATGCTTCCTCTATAACTTAGATGTGATATCAGTTCTTCAAGCTACCTGTGGACTGAAAAATGGAGCAGACATTGTTCTCCAAAGAGCAGCTGGTCAGATAGAAGGTGATGATGCCACTGGATGAGGCTCATCTGTGGGTGTTGGCTGTAGCAATAGACATCACCAAGTTGGTGCCATAGGGGAGTGGTGGTGGATGCCCAGTGGTGACTAATATGTCTTATTTGTGAGCATTCATGAGAAATACTCCACCCGAGAGTCCTAGCACTACCATGCTCAGGGCAGACCTTATTGAAGGTAGAGGAAGTTGTCTGTTAGCAGATAAAGAATCTGTGAAGCATGAGTTACATGGGTGAAATCATAAATGAAAATCAAAGTGAGAATTCAAGTTCAGACATTGTAGAGCAGGGCTTACAAGAGAATTGATTTGTGTTGAAAATCACACTTTATTTTTAATGTTTTCCTAACTTATGAGTTTTCTTTTGTACTCTATATGCTGCTGTTTGGGAAGAAGGAAGCTGATTTTTCGTGATGGAGAGGGGCAAATTAGTGGGGGAAGAGAAGGAAGAAGGAAATTTGGAGGGGAGCTGAAGAGAAGAGAAACAGAGAAATGGTATATATTTACATCTAATTTAAATGTTAGATTCATTAAATTTAAGACTTTAACACATGAACCCCAATGTTCACAGCAGCATGATTTACAATATCTAAGACATGGAAACAACCTAAATGTCCATTGACAGATGACTGGATAAAGAAGATGTGAGAGATACACACACACAGACACAGACACACACATACACACACACACACAAAATATACAATAGAATAGTACTCAGCCATAAAAAAGAATAAAATAATGCCATTTACAGCAACATGGATGGACCTGGAGATCATCATTCTAAGTGAAGTAAGCCAGAAAGAAAGAAAAATGCCTTATGATATCTCTTATATGTGAAATCTAAGAGAAAGGACACAAATGAACTTGTCTACAAAAAAGAAATGGACTCACAGACATAGAGAACAAACTTATGGTTACCAGGGGTTAAAGTGGGTAGGAAGGGATAAGTTGGGAATTCAAAAATTGCGCCTCTTGGGGAGTGATGGAAATGTTAGCTACCTTGATTGTGGTGGTGGTTTCATGGGTGTATACATCTATCAAAATTCATCAAATTGTACGTATGAAATATGTGTAGTTTACTATACAGGAACCATACCACAATAAAAGTGTTAAAAAAAAAAAGAGTTAATGCTCAGCCCAGCTCTCTGTTATCATTAGAAAGATTGTGAATATTTCCTCTTGCTTCAAGCCACTTGCCCTGGGTTGGGGAAAGGTATCTTCTCAAGTTTCCTTGGTGAGCTTTTAGAAAGAAACCTGGGCCATCTGGCTCCTCTGACAAATTTCTAAGGTGATGTGTAAGCATATTGCTAAATGACTGCTTATCTCTTAATTATTTTGGATACTGTATTCATTTTAGGTCAGAAATAGGATATAATGATGATGCTTTTGTAATTGTTAGTTAGTCTTTGATTTATTATTGTGGGGATAATAGTTCCTCCACAACTGTCCATAGGCCAAGATATTTCCACAAGTTTGAAAAAGGGCCCCCACAAATTCATCCTGTGCTACTGCTGTTGACATAAGGGTGGAATGAAGCGGTCCTCGGAGATCTGAACCATTGAGGTGCATGCAGAGAGCCAGTAACCACAATTTGATTTCCAAAAAGGACATACCAGCATGTGCTATACCAGATGCTACACCACACTGTAGACTTGGGATAATCTTAAAAAGTTTTTAAAAATAGGAAGAGTGATATTTTGAGATTGATGTAGAGAGCTATTGCAATCTCTTTCTCGGGTTGATTACAAATTCAAAGTTTTAGAGAAGGATCAAGCAACTCTTTCTAACACCACGTTTTGGGTTTTCTTGGGCACTGAAATAGACCTGCTTCCAAAATGCCCTCACCCTTTTTATAGAGGTCTTTTCAAGTAGTTCCAAGTGAGTAGGTGGAGGAAGATCCTTATTTGCTGGGAAGGTTTTCTGTTAATTAGTAGTGCTGAGGTAGCGCTTGGATTTAATGGATATTTTTAGCACATAATCAGTTGGCTCCTTCCATAATGTTTTAAACCTTTCGTTGATTTACGAAGCATGTAGATTTGGTGAAGAGGGAATGGAAATGGAATGTAACGATTAAGAGTTCCTATCTTGACTTTAGCCTGTACTAAATGTATATCTTTGGAAAGTTAATTAATGTCTTTCAGCTTGGATATTTCAAGCTATAAAGTAGATATTATACTACCTACTGCAGTAGCTTGCTTTAGACATTAAAGGAGGTAAAGAGTCCTGCAAAATTCCCAGCACATTTTAGGAAGCAAGTACCTGTCATGGGATCACAGAAACAATAATCTCACATTTCAGCTGCAGCACAGGTTCCCACAGACCTATCTGTGGGATGGTCTTTTTGATGACATTTCCATAGGGCCAATGATTTACTTCGTGAAGCCCTTGAAAGTGGTGAGCTCAGAGAGGCTTTCAGGAAATATGTCCACCACAGGAATTTTAGTAGCCTATACATTGTCCCAAACCTATTTAGTCAGGGTTAAAGATGCTGGACCATCAGTCTGAATATAAATACACACTTCTTTTTAAAAACCCTGGAGACAAATTACAAATTATGATCTATAAATGAACCCAGGGCATTTGTGTGTCTCCTTGGAAGATTTCCAAGATGCCATTAAAGAGATTTGCAGTTACTTATTGGTGGATTTAAACATTACCCTCCCCCAACTCACCATGCCAAGGAATAGTGGTTAAAAATTGATCTGCTTGTTCCAGAGGGGCCAGCAAAAAATACTGCAAAAACCACTCAGGGAAGGTGGATGAAACAATGTGTGTGATCTTATTGCAGGTGGCATTTGTCTTAGTCTGTACAGGCGGTCATAATCAAATAACATAGACTGGGTGGCTTAAACAGTAAAAATTTATTTCTCACAGTCCTGGGGGCTGGGAAGTTCAAGATCAAGCTGCTGGCCATGTAGATTTCATTCCAATGCCTTTTCTCTTGGCTTTTAGGTAGGCATCATCTTGCTGTGTGCTCACACGACCTCTTAGTATGTGGAAAGAGAAAGCACTGGTCTCTTTTCTATAAGGACACAAATCCCATCGTGGAGGCCCCATGCTCATGACCTCATCTAAACCTAATTCTTCCCAAAGGCGCCACCATCAGTACCAACACATTGGGAGTTAGGGCTTCAACATATGAATTTTTTTGGGGGGGAGGGACACAAACGTTCAGTATTAACAGCATTTTGAGTGTCAAAAGATGTGGGAGAATATAGCGACAAATCCGAAAGACATATGACTTCTCGAATCTGTTTATTCCTCCACTGAAGAACTAATTGACTGTCTCATTAACTCATCTTTCCCCTCTCCCCAACCTACCTAAGTAATTAAAAAAACCTGTTCTACCTTGCACTCAGGATTATTTAAGAATTTACCCTATCACACAACCACCACTTACTTATCACCAAGTATTGTGATTTTGACTAATAATATTACCCTGATTTTCTGGGTGGGGGGAGAAAACAGACTATTGCAATAAATAAATATTTGCATAAATAAACATAAACTTTGCAGTCTGTTTGAAGTTGTGTTTTGTAGGATTATCCCACATGAAGTCTATAAAAAGGAAAAGTGGAAGATAAGAATTTGTCAGTGTTGGTTCAGCATTATCCAAGGAGGACAAAGACTGTATGTAGGAGAGGATTTTGATCAATGAATTAATCTTTTTTTGTAGAGCAGGATCTTACCAGGCTTTGCCAGTGATGAGATGAAATATCCCTGGTGGGTATCAAATTTCTTGCACTTCAGTTTTTCTCTGCTGACTAAGAAAGATTCCGATAACTAATTTAATTTCTCAGGTATCTTAATGAGGAAGAATGAGCTCCAGAGAGTGACATGAAATTCTGGTCCATGGAAAGAGGAAGACATAACTTTCACTGTAAATTACATACATCAGCCTATGGTGAGTTTAATTCATGGGGGTTGGGGTCAGCTCCCCAAACCTTGTCAATTCTGAGTGCATGAAAAAAAAAATGAGTTTCTGGACTTCAAAGCTTAGAATTAAAGCCTGTATATAGAGACTATACCTGTACATCTGTACTCTGTATGGTGTGTAGGTCTACTGACCACAGTGAAGCCTTGCTTGAAGTTCCAGCTGGTGTATGCATGTCTCCCATATCTTTTCACTTGACAAGTCTGAATGGGCATGTCAGCTGCCACCTGCCAGCCATTATTGTGTCATCTTCACAGATACAGAGCTATCTGCCCCTGCCAAGCCCAAAGAACAGTTCTGCCCCATGAATAGAATATTTGGCAGTGTACACAGTAACTGTGCCAGGATGCTACAGGACACAAAGTAGAATTATATTTTCAGGATCTCTGGTAATTTCTTCATACGCAATGACCCACCTCTCCAGAGTCTGCGACAGCCTAGTTTAAAGGTGACACATTTTAATACGAAGAGCCAGTGAAGGTTTTCAGCAGCTTTCAAAAGTGTGAATAGTTATTCCTCCGCTGAGTGGAAGGTTATACACAATACAGTTAGAATACTAAGCCCAAAAGGACCCGTCTGTCCAAGCATAGTTAATAACTGAGCACATAGTAAATACCAGAAACTGTTCTGGGAAACGATTCTGGCTGAAAACTTTGAGGCAAGTTAAGTAGAAGGTGTTTCATTCATTCATATTACAGATTAGACATCCTGGTAGTTTTCTGGCTACTAACCTGTTTAATACAGGTGTTCTTGATTCACTCTTTTTGTTGGGTCTTTTAAAATGTCTTCCTTTCTGTTAACAGAATCTTATCGTAGGTTTAGTTTCTATAATTCTTCGGGGTACAAGTTTCATTGAACTGCATACATTAATATAATCCTCTAACTTTAAACAGACCTTTGTCCTTAGAACAGCTGTCTTTATGAATATTTCATTAGTGAATGTTTACTAGTAATACTTTTCAAATTCTCCTTTTATTTTAAACAACTTCACTTGTTCTCTGTTGTTACTAGATTTATGTTTTTTTACCCTTATAACTCTTGCCAGAGACCATCTTTCAGATAACCTAGGAATTTATAGGAGAAACATCCATAAATTTTCTCTAAGTAAAGATGTCAGTGATGTCCTATGTATTATTGACATAAAATAACTTTACAAAATAATAATTCCTCAAATGACGAAACAGTGAAGTTTTTAAAGCACGAAAAGACAGAAATCAAGAATACATCTTTCAAGTAGACAAAAATTGGAGTGCCCAAAATATCCTTAAATATAAGCACATTGACTGAAGCCCCAGATCTCAGGTTGTTCAGCATACTCTATCCAAAATGTCAAGCTAAAGTTCATTCTGGGGCTAACATCATCTGTTATCTGGTGATAAATGTCCATCCCTTTGAGAACTAGCAAGTCCTCTGAATACTTAAACATTTCTGTTGAATAAGTTGTTCAGTACTGAAATCATTGATCCAAATGCTCATGACACCTTTAGGGTTTGTCACCACAAATTTCTCTGCCACTTGCTGTCATTTAATCAGTACCCTTCAGATTTTGCTGTTTAACCAGTTGTCTTTCTGAAAGTCCAAGTAGCTAGTCCACCTCTTAGCTGCATTTTCCAGCTAATGAGGACACAGCACAGTATTTAAATGATTGGTTGAATACATGTGTTTGTTGCATTCTGGAGATCAGCACCCAACTTGGCAGAATGTCCCTGTGATGGTGCCTTATCTGAGGCTTCAAAAAGCCACTCCACTGTTCTGTAAACTGGATACTTCTGGGGATGGGTATGTGGAAAGCCAATTGCTGCACCTGCTTTGAGGTAACACGAATATCTTTTTCCCAGGCAATGTTGTGTGGGACATAATATCAATAGATCAGGCATTCTTAAGTTCATGAGAAGTGGTGCTGAGCAGGGAAGGCAAACTCATCTCCATAGAATGCATCAGTTGTGGTAAGGACAAATTAAGTACCCCCTGTAGGGTGTATGGAGTGTTCTCTGGACCCTAAAACAGGTTAACCCTGTAAGATTATACCAATCAAGTGAAATAGACATTTGATAATCTCACTATCCAATTTCTTGCCGTTCTGTATCTTGGTTAACCACAGGTGGAAGACAGCCTCAGTAATTTTGATGGCCTGCATGCCAGGGCTCATCACCACCCTGTTTCCCACCACGTGGAGTCCTTTTGCCTTCAGATCAGTGAATAATCCAATTCCAAATCCCCTTGTGAGTTCTGCTTCCCCGGGGCCACTGCTGAGACTGTCCCAGCGTGGATTTCTCAGAAAATGGTATCTGAGGCAAAAAACTTACATTCTAACATTTTAGAAGAGAGTTTCATCCCAGATAATTAGAAGTTAAGAGAAATAGGAAGTGAGGCAAGGGAAAGAGGGAGAACAAACACACGGGGATATGTGACTGAGTTGCCCACCACCTTGTGGATAAATAATTGCTGAATTACTTGGCCTCATGGGATGTCTTCAGAGAGGCCAAGTAATATCTTACGGCACCTTTGAAACAGTCCATGGTGTGGGGACTGGATGGGGGTGGAGGAGGAAAGGGGAAAGGGGGATAAATGTGTTTACTTCTTTCTATCTTCTCCCATGGGTTTAAGCCCATCCCAGGAGAAATTACTTCTCCTGCACTTCTGGGTTGTGTTGCCTCGTCTCTCCAGGTAGCTGTTGGGGGAAGCAGAGCTTCTGTAGGTCCCTCCTTCTCTATGAACCCTGTGTCTGGGGGCACTTGACCTGTGTGTGTAGTGGGGGCAAAGGGCAGCTTCAGTGATCTGCTCTGTGATCACGGGAATTGTGTCAAGGCTGCTTGGTTGGGGCACAAGCAATGAAAAATAGGTATGGCCGTAAGGATCTGGGATATTGCATAAACTGAGCCTGCTCTGGGTGTGCTCAGAAAATAGTGATTTTCCTCAAACTAATACCCTACTGGACCCTTCTTTGCCTGGAAAATTCCACAAGAGTAATCAAGAATACATTTCCAGCTTGAATTCTTATAAAACATTTATACTTCTTGCTTTCCCTAGGGCACCTAGTAAAGTGCCTGCTGCAGAAAAGACTCTGGGCAATTTGGCTTTAGAAGCTTTACAGTTTTTGCAAAGCCATCTCCAGTGTCTGATGGATCCAGAAGACAAATTACCGCACTTGTCTATGTAATTAGCTTCTCACAAAGTGTACATATTAGCAAGAAAATGAAAAAAAAAACCCTCAATATTTCTGACATTTAATTTAATTACCTGGTTCATTTCTATAACTTAAATCTCAACCTACTGGAAATGATTTTTATCCTTTCTTGCACACTTCATTTTTTAAAAAATTTGAACACACAAACATTTAAACCATTCTTCTTAGCTAGAACAAGGCATTTGAATTCTTATGCCTTTTTATAATTCAGAGCTGCTTAATTTTGAACTTAAAACAAGAAGGAATACCAACTAGCTCAGATTATATGTTCAGTAGGCACATTTTATGTTTAATTTGTGGGGAAGAGTGGGGCTGGGGCCATGGTAGAAGATAAGAGGAAATCCAAGGAGGTCTAGAGATACATTGATGGTGTTTGGAAATATAGGAAAAATTTTTTGTTTGTTCTTTCTTTTTCTTTTTTTTTAAACCAAGGAATCCTATATTACAGCTAGCTAAGATATTAAGATTTCTTATCAGCATTGATAAATTAGTTTTCTCAATCAATATTTTACATGCTTGAATTATCATTTTACGAAATTCACCCCACACTAGTAAGTTATATCCTTCAAGAATTCATATATCGATATAACAAAAACCACTAATCATTGTTAAACAGTACCAGTCAACTACAATAAATCATATTAAATGGAGATCTTCACTATTCTTTCAGAGGTGAGGATGTGTATGGCTATGGAAAGGGATGCCTGCCTAGTCAACTCAGTCAGACCACTGGCGCAGGAACTAAGATCTTAGTTAATTTTACCTCATTAACTCCTTAACCACAATTTGAAAGGTTTTTTAAAAAAGCCATTTGTCTTAATAAAGACAAGGCAAGGATGGCAAGGATGAACTGTATAAAAAATGGAAGCTATTTAGAATTTGCTTATATGTTTATTATGTATATGCCTTATAATATGTATTGTATGTAGTTTATATTATAAATAACACACACTATGTATACTTCCAATATTGCCTTGTTGCACAGACTTTTTAGGCACTCATACAGTGTGTATTGGGGCTAACCACAAACACCTTCCTATTAGGGAACTGATGAAGCCATTAACCAGAACTGTAAGAATTGTAGATCCTTTCTAACCCTTCTTGCTTTACTAACTAGGTTAGAAATCTCCACCCCGTGCTCTGTCACCTAGACTGAGCTTCCTAAACTGTGTGTTCCTTGGCACTTCTTGACGCTAACCCTCTTGTTAACGAGGACTCTAAGTCTGTCTGCTCGCAGTTGCCTGATGTTCCATCCCTGAAGCAGAGAGTCTGTCAGCAACAGATTTATGCGATACAGGAGGTGGGGCTTTGGATATACTTCCCTTCAAATGCCTGAGAAACACCCTTTGCCATGTGCCACCACCATGGGTGTTGCTTCCACAATTCATCTATTTAACACTTATTTACCTATTTAATTTATTATTTATATTTTTCAGCTTTACTGAGTTATAATTGGCACATAAAATTATTAGATATTTACAGTGTACATCATAGTGATATGATATAAATATACATTGTGAAAGAAGTTCCTCCACTAGTTAATTCACACACCCATTACCTCACATATTTCTATATTTATTTATTTGGGGCAGAGGTTCAGAATTCAACCCATATTCATTGAGTGCTCCCTTTCTGCCAGGGGGTGTTGCAAATGCTGGGAACACAGAGGGGAGTAAGATGTGTCTGGACCCTGGCCTCTCAGACCTCACAGTTTAATAGGAGTTATGGACACGGAAATAAGCAGTTACAGTAGTGACTGCTGGGGTAGGGGAACTGTAGGGAGCCTTGGGGCTAAATGACAGGCAGGATGGCCATCAGGGTGCGCTTCCTTGTGGGAGGACCTGTGTGTGATACATGAGGAAAAACTGTGTAGGGGTTAGCTAGATGTGGAATGTTTTAGAGTTCTCAGAGGTTTAAGTGATTAAAGTTGGATTAAGTGTTTTGTGAAAGAATCTCCTTTATTTAAGATTGTCCCTGTCTCTCAATAAAACATAAGTGCTGGGCTCTTAGCTGTCATGTGAGTTTTCAGGGCTTTTATTTGTAGACAACAAAATTCACTCTAGCTCTAAGCAAACAAGTGTTTGTTACTGGAGACTAGGCATGTTAAAGACACTGGGAAGGCCAAGGAACCATGCCTGGTTACTGCATAGTTAACAATAGCCTGGGGAAACATTCAAGCACATCACAGGACTGTTCCAGGGGACCCCACTGCCTCTACTGCTGCTGCACCTGTGACATTGGGGACCAGAAAGTGAACTCCTCACACAGCTGCTCCCGAAGAAACACATGAAGTACAATCTCCACACAGGGAGGCTCCTCCTAGTCACTTCTGCCTCCAGGTGTTGCTTGTGAGAACCTAGGCTGCACGTGCAGCCCAGTTTCAAGGGTGCCTGGGTAATGCCGTTTCTAATTTTCTAGCCCCAGTGATGTGTGTTATACTAGAGATGAATTAGAGTGCGTGTTGAATGAACCAGTTTTCTTTATATGTCACATCCAATTATCAGCCATTTAACCTTGGGAAAATTGCTTAATGAGTCTCAATTTGTTCATCTGTAAAATGGGGCCAGTAATAGGTCATGGGGTTGCTGTGAAGATTAATAAAATAGACAACACATGCTGTGAAGATTAGTACTAACAAATGCTAGCACTTAGTTTGGAGGTATGAAATTATGAAATAATTTTGTTTTCTATTGCTATTATTATTATTATTATTATTATTATTATTATTATTATTATTATTATTATTATTATTATTATTATTATTATTATTTATAAGTGGCCCTAACTCAAAAGGAACTGCATGCCCTGAGAAATAACTGAGTCAGGCTGTCTTCTGGCTTTGCTGTTGAACTACCTGTTCCAAACTGAACACACACATGTTACTTTGTGAAGCCCAGAGAGGAAGGTGCATTATTGGTAGACAGAATGGGTGAAATTGGGGATAGAACAGGGAATGGTGGACGAAACTTACAAAAACTCCTGACTGCCTATTTAACAATCTAAAATTCAACCACAGCCTCTAGTCTTTTGGGTCTCTTGGGTTTTGTTCTAGAGTTCTTTAAGAATTGCAACAAAACCATTGCCAGCCCCTGTCTTGTACTTCCTGTCTGCCTGTTTTAATTTTGAGCCTTCCGTGCAAGGATAGTCTCACTATGGCAGAATTTATCTTATCTTAATTTATCCTACCACCTTAGAGGGCCTGGAATTGTCATGCTCCTCAAACCACTTGCCATCTGCTCAGCTCCAATTGGGGTCCTTTTAGATCCTCTCCCTGGAGACCATCAGTTTTTTTTTTTTTTTTTTTTTTGCTAGTAGTTATAACTATTAGCATGTTATATTAGCATTAGTCATGTTTCATCTAGTGCTCTCCAGTTAGTGCTCTCCCTACTTCTCTTATGACCTGACGCTTAAGTCTTGAAATCCTGTGTTGGTCTCCATGAATCAGCTGCCTAGCTCTCTATGCCATTTTAGCACCTTTAGAGTAGAAGGAGGGATTTTGGCTTCCAGTTTCTCCAATTTTTCTTGTTGGGTATTGGGGTGAGAGCCATAACCTATGAATTGAAGCATTTCAGACTCTTGAAGTGATTCCCTGCCTTGTGGAGTCCTGATCACTCTGTTTCACCAATGAAGTCTGACACTCAGTGCTGATTGCTTCTGGAATTAAGAATCTGTCCTCTCGGACACTGCTAGACTGGACAACCTAGTTCTCCTCTGCCAGTCTCTGTATTTAGGTTGTATTCCTCCAATCCCTATATAAAAATCAATCCCAAAGGTCCCAGCCCAAGTCCACCAGGATTATGACCAAAGTGAAATCTTTATGAGCCCCCAGTGGCAAGTCCTATGAAAATGAGATGGAGACAAGATAGATACCTTTGGAGGAAAAGGCCAGCAAGCACATCTGAGAAGACTTCTGTTTGCATCATTGATCTGCACAGCCAGCCCTGGCGACATCATTGTTCAGAATTTGATGTACAGGGCAATTTGTATATATACAGCATTCCTCCATCTTTCATTTTCAAAAAGGATTTATTTTTATCCCCCAAATATCCTTCAATTTATTTATCCTAAGGAGCCTTGCTTCTTTGGCAGTTCTCCTCTGGCTGCATTAGTTGGAAATCTCTCTGAGCACCTCTCCTTGGCTGCTGATCCCTGTCTGACTGACAGCATCTAAGAGATGACCTCTCTCCGGGAATAAGCAGAGGGATTTCTCGGGAATAAATGAAAGTCTTTTAGAAAACAAAGCCTTCTTCCAACCACTTATAATTTTTCCCTGAGTGCTCAGCAAAGAGAAATAGCTCATGGAAATCTCCCTCCTTGCATTTGCCCTTTGAAGGACAGTAAACCATTTTTCTGTCCGTTATATAGGGCTGTTTGGGTGGAATAGTAACTTAAAGATGTCACCTTTTCATGGAAGGGTCCTGTCTTTAATATGCAGAGTAGATGGAAGCCTGTAGAAATGTGAGCACAATGTAAAAAGAATTTTACATTGCAGCGTGAATGATGACAACATTTTTAATCGAGAAGAGCATTGCTGTGCATGAGCCAAGAGACTCTTTCTCTGGCTATTGAGAACCATTTCCTCCAGGACTCATCCCACTAGCCTGTCATCAGGTGAGAGTGTTTCTTGGGCTGCATGCCAGTTCTTGGATGGCTGAAATATTTGCTGGACTCTGGCTACTCACCCCACAGTGCTCTCTGAACACAGAGTCATCCACAGTGACTCACATAGAAACCTGTTACCTCATTTTGTTGACTTCCATTGTGTGGGCTGAAGGTTGAGTGTAGCTGGCAGAAAGGAAAATGAGAACCCCAGATGAGGCGACTAATTGACAATCTCATTTGCCAAGTGACACATGAGAACATGGAAGTTCTTAATAAGGAAGGTAAGGTGAGAGCTTTGCCCTCTACTGGATTTCTTTTGCTGTGAGCTACTTGTGAGTCACAGATGAGTTGGGGGCAGGCACAGTGAGTTCAAGAGGGTTAATAGAAAATTCTTCAGTGAATAACTCCCAGCGGGATCTCACAGGAGAGAAAAGTAGAGGAGGACTCCCATTTCTACTGAATGGAAGACAGTAATCTGGAGAAATCTTTCACTGAGTGGCTGGCCCGATGCTCGTGTAGCCTAGATGTGAGCTGAAGTCTACCAACCCCTTATAACACCTTACAAGGGAGTCTGCTCATCTCCTTATTTCATGTCTTGTCATCTCTCAGTTCCAGCTTCTATATGTGCTGTCTTTGATTCTATCTCACAATGACTCTGTGATAAAACTCAAATCCTTCCTTGATTTCCTCAAAAACATCCAGTCCAACAAAACAGAAAAGAGTATAATCAATTTTATTAAGGATATGGGGTTAAAGGGAGAAGTCACATCATAGCTTGACAGGTAAATAAGCTATTTCATATCAGGCATTTCTGGCTTTTAAAAAAAAATTTTTGTGTGTCACCTCACCCCCTAACTACCAAGAAGAGTTTCTCCCTTGCTCCTCACCCCTGTAAGTTCTGGGGCTTCGATTGTTTCCTCTTTCTTCCTTTACTCATTGCTTCCAGACTGCCGGAAGGGAACGTTAATTTTTTATCCTTCTATTATGCAGAACAATGTAGTTTTCCCTAATTCCAGATCACAAACTTGGACATCTAAACACTTCTATGATCTAACAAGGCAGTGGCAATGATGGATAAACGATACAAACTAACGAAAAAGCAAAAACAGTTGTTACACCACCATTATTCATTTAACAAATATATGCTGAGTGGCTGCTATGTGCCAGGCACTATTCTAAGCACTGTCCATCTCTAGACAGAAATTTGCATATCATCTCTGCCTTCTCAGGATCGGTACCTGGTTTCAGTTGGAATATCACATTTGTTGCCCTTAGGTCAAGACTTTTGGTTAACTCTGACTCATGTACCTGAGTTCATTCATTCATTCATTCAATTCTGGAAGACACATATCACCTCTGAACTATGTTTTCTACCGAGTGCAGAGAGGGAGTCAACTAAGAAGAGACTGGGCTCTGGTCTTGGGACTGGAGGCACCCTCTCTGAAAAGTTCTAAGGTGCTACCATGGTCTTCAGATATACTGAAGGGATGAAAAGAGATGATCAAAGGATTGTGATAGTTCATAAAGAAGTTAATTTGGTCCCCCAAGAGCCTTCTGTAGCAATTATGGCTGAGTACCTAGAGGAGGTGGTTGGGGCTGCCTATAGTTCACTCTGCTCTCTGTGCCTTTTTGACATGGTTGAGCTCAGGAGACAATTTATCAAGAGCTTCCTGCTTCTCCTTTAACATTCATATTGCTATGAGAGAGGCAAATAAACATAAATATTTAAAATGTGGGTTCTGGTGTCAGACTGTCTATGCTTAAATCCTGCCCTCAAACTTACTAGATGTGACATTGGGCTACTACTTAACTTTTCCATCCTTGTTTTTATTCAAATGGATAGGAAAAAAAACAGTGTCTACTTCATGGGGTTGTTATTAGGCGTGATGGTTAATTTTCTGTATCAGTTTGAGTGGGCTGCAGGGTTTCCAGATACTTGTGATACATTATTTCTGGGTGTGTCTGTGAGGGTATTTCTGGGTGAGATCAACATTTGAATCTATAGACTGAGTAAGGTATACTGCCCTCCCCAAAGTGAGGGGACTTCGTCCAATCTACTGAAGCCTAGAAAGAATAAAAAGGCTGAATAAGAAAGAATTCTTTCTTTCTACCTGGCTATCTTTGAGCTGGGACATTAGTCTTCTCCTGTCTTCAGACTCAGACTGGAACTCTGTTGTCTGGTCTTCTGGGTCTGGCTTGCTGACTGCAGATCTTGGACTTCTCAGACTCCCTAATCATGTGAGTCGAATTCTTATGGTACATATATTATATATGTAATATTCCTATTGATTCTGTTTCTCTGGAGAACCCAGATTAATACATAAGAATAATGTAAAATGATTTAAGTAGAGCTCCTAGCATACTGCTAAGTGTTGCAGAGTGAGCATTCACATACTTCCATGATTCTTCAGATGTTTATCAAACCCAGCCTTTGTGCTGGGCACGGTTCCAGGGACTGGAGATACAGTGGTGAACAAGATATTCAAGGAGACTGTTTTCAAGGAGCCTACATTCTAGTGAAAGAAGACAAATAATATACAAATAAATAGATTTCAAAGATAATTTCAGAGTGGTAAGTTCTGTAAAGGAAGTAAAACAGGTTAATGTCATAAAGAGACTGAAGGACTTCTTTAGGTCATGGAAGGTCTTTTTAGAGTAGATGGCATTTGATTTTTAAGTTGAAAACTGTAGAGTAATAAGGAGCCAACCATCAGGAGTGGTGATGGCGGCGGCGGCGGCGGTGGCGGCGGCGGCGGTGGTGGTGGTGGTGGTGGTGTGTGTGTGTGTGTGTGTGTGTATTAGTGTGTGTGTGTTAGTTATGTGGTATCATAGAAGGGGAGGATTGACAAACAAGAAAGACTTCTAGGCAGAGGAACCAGCAAATGCAAAGGCTCTGGAGTGGAAAAGGTCTTAGTGTGTTAGCTCTGAGACTTTCAAAAAGCCCAGTGTGGGTATATGGGTGAGGGGAGACTGGCATCAGAGGATACTGGTGAGATGGATAGGAGCTAGACCATCTCTGTCTTAAAGCTATGGAAAAGTGTTTACATTTTTTATCCTAACTACACTGGAGAGTTGGAAGAAGAGGAGGGACCCAATATGATCTATGCTTTTAAAAGATCACTCTGAGAGTTATGTGGAGAAGGAATTACAGTGGCAATGGTCAAATCCAGGGGACTAGTTAGGAGACTACTGAAATTGTACAGGCAAGAGATGATGGTGGCTTGGACTGGGGTCCAGAGTTGCTATGATCTGAATGTTTGTATCCACCCCTCTTCCCAAATTTATATGCTGAAATCCTAATGCTCAATGTGATGGTATTAGGAGTTGGGGACTTTGGGAGGTGATTAGGTCATGAGGGCAGAACCTTCATGAATGGGATTAATGCCTCTATAAAAGAGACCTTGAAGAGCTCCTTTGCTTCTTTTTGCCATGTGAGAATACACAGTAAGAAGTCTGCAGCCTGGACGAGAGCCCCTCCTGACCATGTTGGCACCTCGATCTCAGATTTCCAGCCTCCAGAACTGTGAGAAATAAATTTCTGGTTTTTTTTTTAATATAACCTTACTAGTTGTGTTTGTTTGTTTGTTTACAGCTGTCTGAATGGGCTAAGATACTGGTGGAGACATAGAGAAATGGGTGGATTTGGGATGTTTTTAGGGTGGGGAGAGTAGAGTTAATAGGACTTATCCATGAATTAGATATACATGAAGGAAAAGGAGGAATTAAGGATGATGCCTACATTTTGAGCAGACTTCATTGAGTTGTTTGTGCTGTTATTTACTATGATGGGTGAAAGTGGGGAAAGAACAGATCTGGACAGAAAAAAAATCCCCCAGAATTCTTCCTGGACATGGTTAATTAAAGAAGCTTATTAGACATTCAAGTGAAGATGCATGTGAGTTACTCAATTTCTATCCAAACTCCTTGCAAGCCTTTCTGTAGAGAATAAAAAATTTAAAACATTTCTTCTCAGATCCTCTTGGAGCTAGAGTTCCACACAAAGTTTAGGCTCTGGTGACCAGAGTCATTCATGGAGACTTGAAAGGCAAAAGTGAACATTTTAAGATGTTGACTGTATGAGAGGAGACTGGATATTCTGGGGCACCCATGGAGTTCCCTGGAGTCAAAGCTGCTATAGGTAAGCAGCAATGGACTTCCTACTAGCACATTTTCATGGTGTGGTTGGTTTCTCCTGGATGTATTATTCTTGGCTGTGTGGCATCCAGACCTGATTCCCTGGCCCTTTAAAATTTCTATAAACTATTCAATACCTTGTAACAAATACTGTCCTGTTTAAATTAGCTTTAGAGAATTCTATTATATACAACTAAGCACCCTGGTGAATACAATGTCAAATGTTAACAATTAGCATTATTGTTTAGGGTCATTCTGCCATCTCCCATAATCCTCCATGCTTTCAGGAGTGAGTATGAAAATTTAATTTTAACCCTTCAAGGTGGAGAGCTGAAAACACCCATAGAGAAAAATAAGCCTGATGTAATTATCTTCAACAATAAACAGAAGAAATGCCCCAGTAATTTCTTGGCCAAGAAAATTTCTAAAATGCTAGGTTTGAGAAAATAAAGTCTGTTCAACAAGAAAAAACAAGTAAGTCAGGATTGGAATCTCCCCTCCCCCTACCACCCCAAGCTCATCCAGGATTAATGAGTCTGACAGCATGTCCTTTATGTTTTCCTTTGAACAGAAGGACTTCTTTGTGTGTTTGAGTTATTGCTGCAGGAGAATAAAGGGCACTGATTTTTCTGGTGTTTGCTTACTGATGAAAGGGGCATTGAAGATAACTGACCCTAAGACTCAGGGGCCACCAGAGGCTTTCTAGATACTCTGAGAAAAGACCTTAAGAATCAGATGGGTAGGAATAGTCAATGAAGTGACATCAGCATATCACAGCCTGTTTGCTGATCTTTCACAACATAGTATGGCTAGAAAATTTATTCTTGCTCATTTCTAGGGAAAGTCATTAAGCAGTAGCAGACTCTTTATTATAATAATATAGGCTATGGCGACTAAATCTTAGAACCTCACCAGTCTTTATTATTCCCATGTATGCCTATAGCTTTCTACTGCAAGCACCTATGACTCTCTGCTTGGGAGTTTTCTCTGACCACAGAAGCCTGGCTATGCAGGATAGGCCAGATGTGCTGGGGAATTAACACCCTTGGGAGCACCCCTGAACAGGTGATGGACTTCTCATTCTTTGGGTGGGATAATTCTGAGGCTTTCTCTTTACAATGTTTCAGAGGGTTTCCAGAAGGATGAAGCCCCAGCTGCCTGCAGGAGTAACCTGCTTATTATTTTACTCTGTAATGGTTATTTTCCTTTCCTATCTCACTTACGTGTTCCCTTACTGGTGCAACTCCCAAATAAATGGTTTGAACCCAAAGTCTTGTCTTGAGTTCGGCTTCTGGAGAAACCCAATGGCTAACATGTGTATAGCATTTACCAGTTGCCATACGCTGTTCTAAACACTTTATGTTTATTACCTATTTAATCCTTACAATAACACTATAAATGAGTAATATTATTATCCTCATTTTACAAAGAAGGATCCTGAGGTGCAGAAAGTTTGACCTATTTGTCTATGGTGAAGTATTGAATAAGTGTAAGTGTCAGAACTTAAACAGCCAGCAGTCTGGTTCCAGAATCTATGCATTTAACCACTACTCTTAACCATAGACCATGATGTCCAATACTGCAACCACTAGCTACTTGTGGCTATTTATGTTTAAATTAATTAAACTAAATTAAATTAAAAATTCAGGTCTTTGTACTAGCTATATGTCATGTGCTCAAGAGTCACAAGTGGCTTGTGGCTATTGTGTTGGTCAACACAGATTTGGAACATTCCCATCGTTGCAGAAAGTTCTATTGGACAACATTGTTTTGCAAGACCCTCTTTTAAACCTATGGTCTATCTCAAATTTCCTCAACACCCCAGAAGCAATCACTTATCCAGAAACACCCTTTATAGAGGACAGAGTTGAAGGCCAGAAAAGGTAGGAAAATGCATTAGAGCCCTTTAGCATTGTTCATAAGAGAGATACTCAGATCCTTCCCTTAACCCTCCTTACTTCTGATTTGCTCCAGCCAGTTCTATTCAGCATGCTTCTGTTGTTTTCCTGATGATGTTAAATTAGCAGGTAAAAATTCAGGTAGACTGGACATAAGGCAAGAGGCAGATATATTAACTGTAACCAGAAGAAACCATCAAAAACCAGAAACGTGGTCCTGAGATCCCAACTATGAGGATCTCATAGTCAACTGAATATGAATAACTAATATGCTAATATAAATACAGAATAACTGAAAACGATGGACCAAGAGTTCAAAAGCACAGAAGTTGGGGTCAGCAGGTGTGGAGGTGAACAGTCCAACTAACTCGGGCCTTTACACAGACTGTGACTGGTGTTATTTTGATGATGGCTGTGAGTCATCCAGAGAAGGTTAAGAGGAGAATGTCATGCATTTTAAAAGGATTTCTATCCCAAATAGCTTTTTAAAAGTTGTGTTTTCCATTTAAAGCCTGTTTCAGTTATCTGGGAATTTAGCAAAAACTTTAATTTTTCTAAGAGTGCTGAATGCAGGAGATATTAATCTAATTAGCATTATAAGGAAGTTTTAAGGACCTGTATGTCTACTTCCTTTGTAGTGTGGAACAATGCTCTCAGACAGGGAGGAGAGAGCCAATTTGGGTCCTGTGAGTCTGAGCCAAGAAAGAATTTTAATCATCTCAGAGGAACCCAACCTGAGTAATTCCTTGACGTCATTCGCTGTCCATCTATCAGAGTTATCAGCTTGGGTCTGGGCCACCATGCTTTGCTCATTCTCTGGCAGGCACAGACAACTCTAAAAATATTCTCTAAGAAGGGACTTCTGCAGGTTAGATGTTGGCATCTCTATTTCTCTGGGATTTGGAGAAAAAAATCCTCCAGGCGGGTGCCCTGTGATGGGGAGTGGGAATCTGTTGAGGTCAAGTGCCCAGGGCATTAAATCTAATTTGGGGGCTCTACAATGACTATCTACATCTCCTACCCTTCAGCCAGTCTTCTTAACTGGCTTAGCAGAACAGAAAGCTGTGTAGATACATACATTTCAAGTGTAAACTCTAGTAGGGCAGGGAAAACCATCAAGAAGCACGGACCCCAGACAAGCTCAGGATTCTGAGTAATTGGTTGCCTCTGTTGGTGGAGGTATAGAATGGACTGAAAATTGGAGTGATTGCAAGCCTTTAAAAAGAGTGGTTAGACCCAAGATTTCCTTCTCTATCCTATGCAGTTAGATGACTGGGTACCAGAAAAGACTGGAAGATTAGCATAATGGATGGTAAAACTCTCTCGTCTTCATTAATCATCAGCTTATACTCTGCCCTCATCCCGTTGACCCTTGCAGGAGATTGGAGGACTCCTCTTAGGGCAAATGAAAAGCCAAGGGAAAGGACTTAACAGTTACTCATAGTTAATCCCCTCCCCGCCCCTAATAAAATAGTGAAGTTGCTTCTCATCTAATCACTCTATATTCAGGTCCATTCATGGACAACTCTACCATTCCCATCCTCTGATTAGTATGTTATTACCTCCCTCTTAAATATAAATCAGCAGCTGAGGAGAACTAGAAATGTGAGGGTAGCCTCTAAAATAACCTATAATTAACAGCTTTGGAGAGCTAAAAGATGTTCTACTCATTAAATAAAAACAGGAGGATGTAAAAAGTAAAACGGAATTTTTAAAAAGCTATTAGAAATTTTAAAATATGATCAAAATAATTTAGAAACAATATAAATTTGAAAAGTAAAAAACTCTCAGAAAGTTGAACAAAAAAGAGGAAATTATTAAAGGAATAAAACAAAAAAAATTCCCTGTATTGAAGAACACAAATTTTCTTATTGCAAGGGTTCTCTCAGTACTTAGAACAATAAATAAAAATAGTCCATACCAAGGCACATTATCAGGATATTTTAGAAGACTGAAACTGAGAGAGGGAGAGGGAGAAAGAGAGAGATCCTATATAAATACTAATAAAAAAAAGAATAAATGAAAATGGTTTCTCAATAGTCACACTGGAAATGGAAGACAAATGGAGACTACTTTCACAATTCTGAGTGAAAATGATTTCCAACTTAGAATTCTACTTCCAGAAAATCTATCATATAATGATGAGTTTGACTCCACCAAAATGAGGGAGTAAACCAAGAATGAGGAACAAATAGGATCTAGGAAAAGGAATAAACAAGTCATGGGCAGAAAGACAATTAAACAAATGAAAAGAGGACATTAAAACTAACTAAACTAAAAATAGAACTAAATAAAACTAAAACAAATGTACAAGGGAATGTAATCAAAGTACACTATGTGGCTCAGCTGGTCTTTACATAGTCTTAATAATATAAACCCTGAATATCTACTTGACAGAGATGATATTACTATGTTGAGAGGATGTGAGTAGGATACATACGTGTTTTATTTGGGTGGATGTTAAATACATCATTTTGTAATCTATGCATCAGGAGGGCAGGGGTTTTTGTTTCGTTCACTGTGAGTTGCTAGTGCTTAGAACAATGCCCGGCACATAGTAGGTCCTCAATAAATATTGTTGAGTGAAAATCTTTCCCCTGAGAAATATGTCTCTAAGGAAATTTGTAAAGAAAACACAGAGTAAGTTAAAGGAAATAAAAATAAACTTCAAAAGCTATAGCACATGGAATCTGTTTCTCCATAAAATTTAATAACTATCATTTTCAAAATTTAAAGGTAATTACATAAAATAGTTACACTGAGCATCGAACATTCGAGACAATTTAAAAGCGAAACATATTCCTGGGAAACCAATCTCTGTAAATCCTTATGCTAGTTAGTTTGATTGGGGATGCCTTGCAGCTCAGAGCAGTTCCAGGAAAATCAAAATGTAATTTTCTCGATTTAGAAAGCAAAGCATTTTATTGACTTTTCCTTCCATTCACTCACAAATATAATAAAAGAGGGGTTGAGGAAAAAATGCCTTATTTTGTTTGCAAGCTGGAGTTCGAAAGAGAAACCCTTCTTCTCACATCAGATCTCAGAAAGTTTTCTCCAGAACGCTGATTCCTTTTATTAAATAAAAAGAAGTCTTTGGATCAACAAGCTGCCTTTCCATTTAATGGATCTAAATTGGGGCCAGTTCAACTTGGCTGTGAATTTGCTGCTGATTCTTACTGTAGTGAACCCTTGGAACTGTCCATTCATTCATCCTCGAGCTCCCTCCCCCTTCACCTAACATTTGCTTGTGCACCTACTGTGCTCCAGACACTGTGCAAAGACAATAGTGGGGAAAGATTAGGGCAAACAGTTCTGGATGCTAAAATAGCCGTCCCCATGAGGCACCCAAGAAGAAACTGAAAGCTCAGAACCAGGTCTGTTTGTGTAAGAATGGGCCTCCAGGTCGGATGCGCACTCGTCTTTCTCTGTTAGAGCACAGGGGTCCTAGTCTCGGCAGCTTTTGTAGAAACTTTCACCGACTTTACCGAAGGCAGGATCTCCCTGGATTGTGGGCCACCCATCGCGTGCCTTTGGAGTGGAGGATTGTGCCTCGCTCGCTTGGTGGCGGCAAGGCTATCAGTCTCAACACTTCAAAAAGTCCTAGTGACACAGTCAGAGTCTTTGGAGAGGCTGCCAGCTTTCCAGCCCTTAGCCCCAGGAGTTTAAAGTTCTCCGTAAATTCACATTTTTGGGCCTCTGAGGAGGCCACCCCCAAGCCCCCACCCCAGGCCAGCTCCTCTCACGTTCTCAGGCTTCCCTGGCTCAGTTCCACACTGATAACTTGGAGCCTAGGGAGCCTGGGGTTCAGGGTCTGGGGCCTTCCGGGCCTTCTTTCTTACCCAGCCCCCGACACTGGCCCCTTTGGAGGGCTGGAGCGGGCTCTGTTCCCTGCCAGGCCTGCAGTGGTCCGAGAAGAGGCGGTGAAGAGGGCAGAGGCGTTAGTCAGCTCCCAGCTGCGCCTTTCCACACGGCAGGCCTTCCTCCGACCAGAATCCGGGAAAGGGACACAAAAATGTCCCCTCACATTTGCAGGGCTCTGGGAGAAGGGCCCCCAAGTAAAGGTCGCTTCAGTTTCACTGGCTGCGTCTGAAAGCGAACCCAACCATTTGGGTGCAGAGAGAGACAGTCCTAGTATTACAGCGGAACCCCTTAGCCGCGCTTCCAGGTGTGTGGGATTACAAAGGTCCTGGGAGCCCTCCTGCCCTGCTTCCTGTCCGCTGCAGACCACGGCTACGTTTTAGGCGCCGCGCTGCTTCCCGGTCACGCAGCCTCTGTGCCCCCTGCCCGCCAGGGGAGCAGGCCCTGCAAGAGTCGCCCAGTTCTGCGGCCCGGATTCCTTGGGGGTGTTATCTGGAGTTTCGATTATCCTTGAGTTGGAGGGCAACTCGTCCTCGCCCCGCAAACAAGATCCTGCCACAGAAAATAAGACCCAAAGGGCATAGACAGACGTCCCCAGAGCTCCTTTTTGACCTGTAGAAGCAATGGGTACCTGCTGCTGGAGTTCTGCTAACGTCTGGCTTCGCTGCCTGCCTCGCATCCTTGAACGAGGCTTCCTGAGAGGCTTTGCGAGCTCAGGAGGGCCCGGCGGGCGCTTTTGGGGTCGCAGCCACCGCGTCGTGCAGGGCCTGAGGCCCCCGAGGATGGGTGGCGCTCCCTAACTTCTTTCCCACTGCGTCTATCCCCCAGCCCACCCTACGCCCTTTCAGCCATAGCTGAGATTTTCTTCCTGCGCCCGCCTCGCGGACTCCACCCGGCTTTCCTTAAGGGAAAAGAGACAGGCAGAGTCCGTGCGCGTGCCTGTGCGTATGTCTATGTGCGTGCTTGGGAAACAATGTGTGTCCCTGTGTTTATAGAACGTGACCGTTTCCGAAAGCAGAAACTCGAGGAGTTGATTTTGGATTGGGGCGAGGTCGGTTTGCGTTGATGCTCGCTGCCTCTTTCTCGAACTGACAAGGGAGCGTCTGTTGCAGCAAGTGCTGGCGATCTGCGGAGTGTCGGTGTGTGAGTGCAAAAGGAAAGCGTGTGGCTGGGGTCCAGGTAGGTGGGCGCGGGGCGTGTGCCCCGCGGGAAGCGTTAAGTGCGCGTACCTGCCGGCCTGTGACTGCGAGTGGCGAGTGTGTGAACGTCCGAAGGTTGCCCTTGGGGCTTGCAGCACACGTTCTCCTTCATGGGTGGGCGCTGACCCCTGCCCCGCCCCCTCACCAATCTAGTGCTTCAGGGAAGCGGGGGGCGGGGGGGGGGGGCGCGCGCGTGTGTGGGGCAAGACAGGTAGTGACCAGCACACAGGCGTCCCGGCACAGCAACTTGGTAAACAGAAGGCAGAAGTGCCGGACAGCTGTGTAAACCAATTCCAGCGCCGCAGTGCAGGATCCTGGTTAGAGCGGGGGATGCTGAACCCGAAGTCGAGAATTCGGGGTAGAGAGGGATCCCTAGTCCTCTGTTCAGGCAATTCCTGCGTGGCCCCCTCCCCAGTCGTCTCTTCCGCTCCTACCCGTCCCAGAAAAGTAAAGCGAAGGAGGCTTGGTTGCCAGATTGGAAGCAAAACAACTTTTCGGGGGTCTGGGCAACAAACAGGGAGCGACTGAAGGAGAGTAGGGAGCAGAGAATATCCCAGATCACTCCCAGGTGATCCAAAGAGCTCAGTCTTTCAAGGACCCTCTTCCTCCACCATCCCCCTCTTCTGCTGTGCTCTGTTTCATCTGAGATCTCTCAGAATCCAAGTGACCCGACCAGGGTCCCTACTGGTGTGGCAGGAGAGGGTGCGAGGACACAGTTCAGGCACGAAGAAAGTAAGAGAAACTCTGGCCCCTCACTATCGGTGACACCAAACTGCCCGATTTGCTCCCACTTTCTGGACGTCGAAGTTTCTCCACCCTCTCCAAGCCCTCCCGCTCCCCAGGCAATGACCTAATTGCAAATGACAGCCAGAGCGGATGGTTCCCCTCCCTAGTGGACCGGTGTGGGGAGCGCGAACAATGACGCAATCGGAGCTGGGTCGCTCCTGGCCACTTGGGATTGGCCGTGCGGGCTCGAGGGGACCTCCCCGCCCCCTATCACTGACATAAGAGCAGAGAGCTCCGCGGGGAAGACGCCCACAGCAGGCGTTGTGTCTATCCGGGTGGACCGGCAGCTTGCGCTCTCCTGAAAGTCGAGTCGCCAGGTGAGAACTTTCCACTCCGCTCACTCTAATTACCAGCCTCTGGATTAGTTCATCCAGTTTGTTCCATCTGCCTGCCTTTCTCTTTTTGGCTTCTCATGGCCATCTCGGCCCCCCTATAGCCAGGTGTTCCTAGCTATCTGTCCCGCTCGGGAGAAGGTGGGAGGTTGGGGCTGTAAGCTCATTTTCTTCTAACAAGCGTCCTGGGAACCACAAGCATCCCCAGGGTTTCGCCTGGGCGCTGGAAGCTCTTCGAGCCCAGCTAGGCGGGTCTGCGGCCCCTGCACTGGAACCCGTCGTCAGCGTGCAGGATCCTGCCCGAGTTTGGTCTGGGAGTGTCCTGCGCAGTCTGTGTCCCGAGGGATCGCATTTGGTTCTGGGGCCCGTTGATCCCTGCATCTTCTTCTGAGGCACCTCCAGCCCGCGAGCATCCCTGGGGCATTGGCGCGGACCTGGGGCAGTGCAGTCACCTCGGGGAGCTGGCGCCCAGCACCTGCTGCTAAACCTCACTCCAGCAGAGGCGGGCTGTGCGGGCAGAGCCCAGAGACGCCAGTAAGCGGCATGTTAAATTATCCTCAAGTCCAAACCCACAGACTGAGAGGTTAGGGCTCCTTTCCAATTTACCCTTCCTGCCTCCCTCCCCCTCACACTGGCCGCGAAGTCCAGCCCAGGGGAAGGTGGTCCTAGATTTCTCAGTCCCTAAGGAAACAGGCACAGTGGGAAAGTGAGCCTCCCGCAGGGTGGCTCCTCACTTGATTCCTGCATAGAGCAAAAGGTGTGGATTTAGGTGTATGTGCTTGTGGCTTCTTGGCTTTCCACAGAACAGAACTAGAATCCCCCTGCCATCACCCAAGGACACCCGTTTCTGCTGTACCAAGCTATTCACTATAATGTATGTTTTGAGGTTTAAAGCAGTCTGCCTGGTAAATATGGAACTGAGGCACCGGGAGGTGGGGTAACCTGCCTGAATTCACAAGGCTGTTGTGGCAGAGGCCGGACTGGAACCTGGGACTGTGGGCTCCAGGCGGTGGTTGGTCCTGGTGCAGTGGTAACGTCATTCTCCCTTTACAGAGAGGCATCATGGGCTTCGGGAAATCCTCCCCCTTCCTGGCTTTCAGCATCTTGGTCCTGTGCCAGGCAGGCAGTCTCCAGGCAGCACCACTCAGGTGAGACAGCTGGAAGCCACGAGATCATTCCCCTTCCACTGCCCCTGGGATCAGACAGTTCTGTGCCTCTGAAGTCACAGCAGCAGGAGGCACCCTGTGAATCAACATCCTCAGGTGGACACTGGCCTTGAGCCCTGTTGGCTGGGAGTCAGGAGAGCCACATCTTCAGGGGATGCCACAGGGACCAGGAAGCCTGGCTGCTTATCCTTGGAAGGAGGCAGGCAGGGGCTCAGAGCCTGCACTGGGTTTGCTTCCTCTCTCCAGTTCATCTTTGGAGACCTTCTCTGATCCCTGGGCACTCAATGAGAAGGAAGGGCGCCTCCTGCTGGCTGCACTGGTGAAGGCCTATATGCAGAGGAAGACCAATGAGCTGGCGCAGGAGGAGGAGACAGAGGGCTCCAGGTAAAGCTCGCCACCCAGCCCTGGCATATTCAGGAGGACACATCCCAGAGAGGTAGGAAAACCAACATCTGATTAAGAGTCCAGCAGGCTGTCCTGGTTCACCAGGACCTGGGACCCAGCCATTCTCAGCCTATGTGGAAGACAGAGGTCCAGGTGCAGCTGGAGGATCTGGGGTTAGACATACTAAAAAGATCCATTCCTGGAAGCTGTTAGGAAATGAAATGGGGAGGTGTGGAATCACTTGCTCTGGGAATTGGTCTTGCCCTGCTGGAATGACCAGCACTGGATGAGTTAGGATTAGTAAGTGTGAAGCCATTGGATGGACCTAGGATATCTCAGGATGTTTTAGAAATTTAACCTGTGAATGTTGTTCTTTCACACTGGCAAGGCGCCTTCATTGCACATTTGCAAGGTGAAATCAAAGGCTGTGTAGAGGGTGGGGTCAGGTAGAGCAGTGTCTGAGGTAGGTCTGGAGCCTTTAGATGTGTCAAATCTGCAGAGATGTGCATGTTCTCATGGGGCCAGACACCCTTCCCCAGCCCCATCTCCCTGCACACCCTGAGCTTGGAGCTCACACCAGCAGAGTCACGTGTTACACCTGCATCCACCCTGAGAACCTTTCTGCAGAGCATGAAGTACTGAGCAGCATGTGGAATGCCAGAAAAGGTCACCCCTTCCCCACTACAGCCCTTCTCCACACTGCCCTGGCTCAGCAAACCTCCAGGTTTTCCTAATGGAGGATGTATGAGCCGCCCTCCTGCCTGCCCCTCCCACCTCTGCTCCAAGTGTCCCCTCCCTGGTCTAACCTTTTGCATGCCTGCACCCCCCCCCCCCGGGGGTAGCCCTGGTGCATGCTATTGTCTGGCATGTCTTTCCCCTGCAGCCTGGACAGCTCCAGAGCTAAGCGGTGCAGTAATCTGAGTACCTGTGTGCTGAGCGCGTACTGGAAGGACCTGAACAACTTTTATAGATTGTCTGGCCTGGGCTTCCGGCCTGAAACGCCTGGCAAGAAAAGTGACATAGCAAGCAGCTCGGAGAGGGACCACTTCTCCCATTTTCGGGTGCTCCAGGATGCCAACTGAACTCCTTCCACTCCTTCCTGGATTTCCTTTTTTTGTTCCCATTGATGAAATTAATGCATGCAGATTTCCCTCTGATTGCTCTTCGAGCTGGTATGGGTAGCTTTGCTTATGACAGAGAATGCTGGGGGCTTCAGGATGGAAAGAAAGAGAGGGGGACTCACAGACAGGGTTAGAGATAAGAGAGAGGGAGGGAAGCTTCTGAGATCCCAGAGGATGTCATAGCAGAGCCCTCCAATTCTTCCTTCGGCCCTTGTGCCTCATCATTGATGAATAAACTGACTTTCTAAAAGGATGCGCTTTGGTGGTCATTACTCTGGTCTCTGTCCAAGGCCTGAGAGTGCCCAGGGCCTGTGCTTAAAAGTAGCCTTAGCCTCAGGGTAGCTGGATTCAAAGCTTGGTAAGGGTCCCTGTGAACCACCTCCAGCAAGAACAGGTGTGCTGAGGAGCAGGTAAGCACTTCTGGAGGAGGATGCTGCAAACACTCTGCTCTGAACCCCTTCCAGGTAAGTCTTCAGGGAATTTTCATTTTTTTCCAAAGAAAGTGGTTTTGTTGGTGCTCATGGCTGGGGTATGGCCTCTGTATGCTTCTTGACTGTTCGGATGGGGCTGGGCCTTTGCTGACTATTCCTTCCTCGTCCCAAAGGGACTGTATATAAGGGGTGATAAGTGTAGGGTTTTAACACTTGCCCCACAGCTTAGAACTGGTTTTTTTTGGTGAAGGTCTTTGGGCTGGGCTCCTAGCATAGGCTGCCAGGTCATTTTCCCTAACAGTTTTGATAACTGCTTTTAGGAGAAACACTTATTCTTAAGTGGTGTGTGGAAGAGCTGTGTTCCTCTTTATGAAAGCCCCGAGGGATAGGCTCCAGCTCCAGCCTCTCACTGACAGGCCTTCTCTTCTTTCTCCTTCCTGCAAAACAGCATCACTGCCCAGAAGAGATCCTGTAACACTGCCACCTGTGTGACCCACCGGCTGGCGGGCTTGCTGAGCAGATCTGGGGGTGTGGTGAAGAGCAACTTCGTGCCCACCAACGTGGGCTCTGAAGCCTTCGGCCGGCGCCGCAGGGACCTTCAGGCCCGAGCAGCGAAATGACTCCAGGAGGAAGGTGACCGCCTCGTACTGTTGGATGGGAGGGGAAGGAGGTTAGGAGGTTAGGAGGTTGGAGGTTAGGATCCATATTTTGAAACCCACCACACCTGGCAGGTTTTTCAGATCTTTTCTCTCTAATAACATTCTTCTTCATGAGGTAGTGATTTCCTTCTGCAACTCAGCTTGAAATCAGAGCACTAGGACAGGCTGCAGAGAAGCAGTGTCATCTTTCTGAGAGGAGAAAAAAAGAAAACTCATTGGGTTCAAGCTCAGTGGTAGAGTGAGTGCTTTGGTATGCAAGAGGTCCTGGGTTCAATCCGCAGTGCCTCCGTTAAGGGGGAAAAAATACCAAAAAAACCTTACTGGATTCAGAAAGGGAGAGTCTTACAAATTTTAGCTTAGGCCACTCATCATTAATAAATCCAGATTCAGAAAGTCCTCAACTCTTGATCAGTGTTCACAGATTTAGACCAGATGGCTATAATCATAACACTACTGCTAATATTAACAGTGACCATTAATTATATTGTAATCATTTGCCTTAAAAGCCTGCTTACATCTCACGTTTGTAATTTGCAAATGTCGTTCAAAGTACTTCGATAAATTTGTTCTTTTTTTCAGTAATAATTGTGGTTATTTCCTTCTTGTCTTCTTATTCTCCTACTTCTCCCTTCTTCTTTTCCTCCCCCTCTTCCTCCTCTTCTTCTTTTTAATTTTCTTTCTTTTTCATCCCAGGTTACCATGAAGCTGAACTCACCACTTCTATTTATTTCTGTTGACAACAGTTGGTGAGAAGGCCCCATGGAAAATATACATGTTTGCATCCTAATAGATATCAAAAAAAGCACCTTTGTCACTTGAAAGAAATGAAACTGAATGCAAAATAAGCTAATTCCATATTTGTTGTGCATCTTTTTTATATTTGATTCTATGTGCAGTAAATGTGATGGCATATCTCATTAGCTTATCTGGGAGCAACTTGGTTCTTTGAAAACTGTCCTGTTGATCATGGCAGCTTTGCCAGATCTTAGGGGGACATTAAATCACTGCCTCTGTGGCCTCTGGGGACACATGGTAATGGTGATGCTATGCCTTGTTGTCTAAGAACATGATTGTATAATTTGTTTAAGGAAATGTTAATATTGTGCCATTTGTGAACTTCATTAAGATTAAAGACATATTTTGGATACACTTGTTTCAAGACCCTGACGGTTCATTTCAGATTGTTTTCCTATGTGATGATAACAATAACAATAACAATAACAATAATAGATGTATTTTGAGTGCTTACTGCGGGCCAGATGATGTTCTGAGACAGTGCTTTATACCTATTACTTCGGTTAATCTTCATGACAACTCCATGGGGCTAGATTCCATTATCATTTCCACTTCACATGTGGAGAAACAGAGGCATGGAGAAGTGCAGTCCAAGGTCACATAGACCAATAGTGGCAGACACAGGTGCTGGTTTCCAGAGCATACAGTTGAATCCACTGCAGTATATGCTTCTCAACAATGGCTCCCCATATTTTCCAGAGATCTGTGAGCCACTCTTTGACCTAGCTGCTTCACATGGTAGACCCTCAGATTTTGAAGACAAATGCAAAATTTAAATCATACAAACAACCTAGTCTTTGTATGATAAAATGAACCCTTTCTACCATTTACTTGGTGCTATAGGGTCAATCCCCCCACAATTCATGTGTTGAACCCTAACCCCCAAAGTGGTGGTATTAGATGGGGCCTTGGGAAGGTGATTAGGTCACAAGAGTGGTCCTCTCATGAATGGGGTTAGTGCCTTATAAACGAGACCCCAGAGAGCTCCCTTGTTTCTTCCACCAAATGAGGTTACCATGAGATTACTGCTGTGAACGAGGAAGTGGGCCTCCCACCAGACATTGAACCTGCAGGTGCCCTGATCCTGGACTTCCCAGACTCCAGAACTGTAAGAAATAAATATTTATTGTTTATAAGCCACACAGTGAGTAATATTTTGTTATACCAGCCTGAATGGACTAAGACGCTTGGCTTCAACAATGCTCAATTTGTTGTCAATGTTATTAAATCTCTGAGCCATCTACTCTCCTCCAGATCCCCCCCACCAGTGTATTATTATATCAACATATCCATAAATATTCCCCCTATATCTCCAAATGGGGAAGACTCTTAAACATAACCGTAATTCCATTTAACAACTGAATAGTTCAAATCCCTCAATTACCTTACATATATCTATATGTATATATATCATATACATTAATCACATGTTTCAAATGTAAAAGCTATACATACGTATAAATAAAAATGTAAATCAGGGCTCAAATTAGGTCTTCACCTTGCTGCTGGTTGCTATGTTGTAAGGCTCTCCTAACCTAGAGATTCCACTTCTGCCATTTTTCCCCCCTGCAATTTAGTTGTTGGAGAGACTAAGTTATTTGTCCAATAAAGTTTCCCATATCTTGAATTTTGATAATGACATCCCTGTGGTGAGGTTTAACATGTTCCTTTATCTACTGTATTTCTTGTGAGTCTATGAGTGAGGGAAAAGAGAAGTGGAAGATGAGCTCAGAGAAGTAATGGGGAGGATGGATCATGTAGGACTTTGTAGGGCATAGAAAGACTGGGGCTTTCTACTTTCTATCAGCCAATTTCTAGTCTGTAAAACAGAAACCACATCAGTGCTTTTAACAGAAAGAATACTGTAAGAAATTGACTAAGCAGGTAAAAGAGTACTGAAAAGGCAAAAGAGAATGAGAAATAGTGCAGAGACAAAAACTAAAAGAAGCAGCTACCATCCAGCTAGGGGACCAAGGGAAAGTTGGGGCAGGGAGTGGGGATTAGAATCTAGAAACTTGAAGAAGGATTCTCAGAACACTGAGGAGGGAGGTCGGCTGATGGTGGTATTTTTGAAGGGTGGGGGGAGGCAATGAGACTGTTCTAGGGGTGTGGAAAAACAAAACAAAATTGGTAACTGGAACCAACTTCCCTGGCAGGGTGAAGAAATTCTGTGGGGATGCTGACAGAGGCAGAAATCAAAATAGAAAGGAGCAAGTTTGTTCTTCACGCCTTCTGGTCTCCTTTTAGGACCTCCAATTGGCAGAGCCTAATAGGGATCCACTGACAAAGGAAAATGTGTTTTGCAGAGTCCCAGCCCTAGCACCTCCTTTTAAGCATATAATTAAAAATTTTTATAGGTAAAAGCGTTTTGGGGGGCATATAGTTCAATGAGTTTTGACAATACATTTTAGTCATGTAATCACCACCACAATAAAGGTACGAGATAGTTCCATCACTCCTCAAAAGTCCCTCATGCCCCTAAACCTTCAAACCCTGATGACAACTGTTATGTCTTCTGTCTCTATTTTTTTTAAATCATCTTTTTAACTTGAGATATAATTGACATACAATGTATTAGTTTTAGGTGTACGATATAATGACTTGATGTATGTGTGTATTGTGAAATGATCACCACATTAAATTCAGTTAACATCCATCACCACACAGTTAGTTTCTTTTCTTGTTATGAGAACTTTCAAGCTTTACTCTCTTAGCAATTTTAAAATACATAATGCAGTGTTGTTAACTGTAGTCACCGTGCTGCACATGACATTTGCTTATCTTATAACTGGAAATTTGTACTTTTTGACTACCTTCACCCATTCTAGGGCCAGAAGAGAAAAAAATGAAAAAAACAATGGAGATTCTAGATTGTCAGAGCTCTTCTTCTTGTTTCTCTGGCCAGAAAGAGGGGGATTCTCTCCGGGTTTTGTTGTCTGTGCCCACTGCACAGTTCCATGACCGAAACCACACTTGAGCTAAATTTAGAAGATAAAAGAGAAAAAAAAAAAACCCCAGGAATTACGGGCTTTTTTTTTCATTCTTTTCCCCTCCCTAATGCACCTGCTTGCTATTGCTTACTTTTTTTTGGCAGGGGGTAAAGTAATTAGGCTTATTTATTTATTTAATGGAGATACTGGGGATTGAACCCAGGACCTCATACATGTTAAGCACGCACTCTAACACTGAGCTATACCCTCCCCGCTGCTGTTGCTTACTTTTAACAGTCCTCAAATAGATCCTTTTCATATTTTATCTGGAGGTTTTAGTTATAATCAGTGTGAGAAACACACTGTAGTAAGCTTACTTCATCTTGGCCAGCACATTGATTGACCATAATGCAATTAAGATAGAAGGTAATAATAGCAATAATAGTAATAATAACAACAACAACATTTTAATACTTGGACATTATATAAGATTTTAAGTAAGTCAGTATTCAAAGAAGAAATCATAATGGAAAAATTTAAAATACCAAGAATTGAATGATAATGAAAACCCTACATCAGAATTTAGGAATGCAGTGAAAGTGATAACTTTACAAAATATGATAGCCCTATATAATATTTGGAAAAAAATGGGTAAAATTTAGAGAATTTAAAATTTTAAATTCAACACTTAAATTGAGATATTCAATTTGAGAAATGAAAAATGAAAAATTGAGAAAACCCAAAGAATGTGAAAAGGAGATAACAAAGATAAAAGCAGAAATTAATGAGGGGAGGGTATAGCTCAAGTGGTAGAGTGAATGCTTAGTGTGCATGAGGTCCTGCGTTCAATCCCCAGTAACTCCTCCAAAAACAAATAAATAAATAAACCTAATTACCACCCCCCAAAAAGAAATCAATGGACAATAAGATGAAGATATTAGAAAGAGAATCAATAAAGCCAAAAGTTTGCTCTTTGAGAAGACTAATGAAATTGACAAACCTCTAATGAAGTTGCACAACAAAAAAAAGAGAGCAGATCCAGATAATATCAAGGCTAAAAAAGAGAACATGCCCGAAGATACAGCAGAGATAAAATGATAGTAACTATCAACTGTCTTTATGGCAATAAGTTCTATAATGTAGATGAAATGGACAAATTCCTAGAAAATATAAAACCTATTAAGACTCACTCGAGTAGGAATGGAAACCTTGAATCATTACATAACTATACTATATTTAATCAGTTTTGTAAAGTCTTATCACAAAGACAGTGTGGACCTGTTGGATTTATAGATGAATTCTCCCAAATATTCAAGGAGACAATTCTACTTGTATAGAAAATTTGCCCGAGAATAGGAAAAGAGGAAATACTGCTTAACTCATTTCAGGAGGTCAGTGTGACAAAGAGAACGAGACCAGATGAGAAGTTTATAAGAAAGAAAAATTACAGTTCAATGTCACCATGAATATAAGGTACAACTATCTTAAAGAAAACAATAGCAAACGAAGCATAACAGTGATTCTAAAACAATGTATCACAACCAATATTCGCTTGCCCGCAAGCATGAGTGATTTGACATTTGAAAATCCATTAATCCATAAAAAATTCATAAATTTAGTAATACTAGGATTAGCTCTGTAGATGACATGAGTAATCAGGGCATAGAAAGGAATATTCTTAACCTGATTATAGGCATCAACAAAAAACCTGCAACAAATATCAATCTTACTGAAAAAACAGAACGTTCCCTTTTAAATCAGGTAAAAGGTAAAGAAGCCTACAGTTACTGTTTCTACTGAGTAAGAGACACTAAAAAATAGCTAAATAATAGGAGAGAGATACCACATGCATGGTTGAAAAGACTCAGTATCTTAAAGGCATCAAATATCCTATAATTAAATTCAATGTGAATTCAATAAATATCTCAAAAGGATTTTTTTACGATTTGTTAAGTTGATTCTAAAGTTATCTAGAAGGAAAAATGATAAACAGCAGTTAAAATGCTCCTGAATAAAAACTTTTTGAGCGTGGCTTGTTCCATCAGTTATTACAAACCTGTAGTAATTAAGACAAAGTGGTATCGGTCTAGCAATTAACCAAAGGAAAATGGTCAAGATCCCAGAGATAGACCAATGTATGTATTAAATTTTGACCTATGACAGTGGATCTATGCACTAAATAGTATTAGGTAATTGATTATTTATGTGGGAAAAAAATGAACTTGGATACTATCTTAAACCTAGCAAAATATCAGTTCAAGGTGGGTTAGGGAATCTACTGTGAAATGCAAATACTTAGAATCATTAGGAGAAAAATATAAAGGAATTCTTTCTGACCTTAGAGTAAAGAAGTCCTCTTAAACATCAATAGTGCTAACCAAAGAAGAAAAAGTTGATAAATTAAAAACTCCTATTTTTTATAAAGAAAGTAAAAAAGAATGACAACTAGTAGAGAGATTTACAACACATATAGTGGTTATAGGATAATACTGCATCATATATAGGAGGCATCTATCTATTCATCCATCCATCCATCTATTAGATACAGTAGGCATGAGGGGAACAGGCCTTCTCTTGCAAAGTAAAAGTTTCTCAAGCAAGGGGAAAAAAGCCTTCTGAGCTCAAGTATAAGAGCCTCAATAGAGGAGGAGGGATTTTAGATATTTGGAAACCCCCTAAAACAGTCTAAATATCTCCTTTCAAAAATCTCACGATCATCCTCATTCCTAATTAATGTCTTAATTTCACATCAAATATCCGGTGATCATTTGATAAAATTCCTTGATGGCACTCAAATTTCAAGTTTGGATTTTGGTTATCTTGGTCCTATAATAGATGAGAAAGCGCCTTAGCACTCTCATGAAAAGTGCTTGAGTTTCAGATCATGCTTTGAGTTGAGAATTTGGGGGGTTTAAAATGGGGCATAAGCCTCCACCTCCACCCTGAGGTCCGTAGATGCCCCATACCCTTATGCTTGATGGGAACTTGGTTCCAGGTAACTAAATTTATACTGAGTGTCATAGTTTCATAGTTGCTGGGTTCTACTGGAATATGAATGGACTTCTGTGCTATTTGCCACTCGTCAGATAAATGATCTTACACTCCACATATTCCGTACATTTCCCTGAGCATTTGTTTTCTGTACTCCATTCATGCCATCAATCTATGTCTCAATTAAGGTTCTCGGCTGTAAGCAACAGAAATGAACTCTCATGCTGAAAGGCAACTTTTTGGAAGAGTATCACAACGTTGTCACTGAATTCTTGCAGGTCAGAACGTGGGAGTGGCTTAGATGAGGGGTTCTGGCTCAGGGTCTCTCATGAGGTTGTAGTCAAGATGCCAGCCAGAGCAGTGGTCTTCTAAAGACTTGAATGGGGCTGGAAGAGATGTTCTAAGTTCAACCATGTGTCTGTTGGCAGGAGTTTTTTTAGTTTCTTGCCAGTGGGAGTTTTTTATGAGATTGTTCACATCATGGCTTAGCCTCAAGCAATTGACTGAAGGAGGAGAATGGCTGGATGGGGAGAGAGAATGAAAGCGTGAGATGAAAGCTGCAGAGCTCTTTATACCAGAATCACATCTCCATATTTTCCCGACCACATAGACCAACTTTGGTATAAAGTGAGAGGGAATTACACAAAGATGTGAAAACTGGGAGGCAAGGATCATTGGGGGCTTTCTCGGAGGCTGCTTACTACAGTGGGTAAGTGGAGGACAAAGCTGGGAAACAGGATGAAATTAGGGCTGTTCCTGAGATCTGGCCAGCAAAACTTCAAAAAATGTCACAAAGAGGGAACAGTGGTCTTTATGCTGTTGTTGTTACAGTGATGAATATGACTTCCAGTCATTCTACGTTGTTGAGTCATTTGAATTAGATTTAGAATCCTGGGAGTTTGCTGAGCCCACCTCCTGTGCTTCCATTCCCAACGTGCCAGGTTAGGGAGAGATTCAGCTTCCATTGTAGCAAGTACTACCTTCCACCAAGACCTCCCACAACAAGGAATTCTCCAAATGCGAGGTCAGGATGCTAATAAGAAAGAAGGGTTTAATGCTAGAAACCTCATCTCCTCTTCAAAAAAATAATATAATGTCTACTAGAGTCATATAAAGTTGCGGACTTTCAAGTAGCTAGTACAATCTGTGGTTCTGAGAGATTTACGTTGAATAACTAGATATGGTGGTCATTGGAATTTGAAAAAAAGGTAATGCAAACACAGCAAATGTCTTTTAGAGTTTGCTTGGGAGGAGAATATCCTTTTCTAAATAACATCATACATCTGATGCTTCTTGAGTTGCCCTCAGATCTAAACCTCTAGAAAGATAGTAGATATGAGCTACATTCATTGGGGCAAGGGTTTGGACTTCCTATCACTCATCTTTTAGAAAGATGAGCTAAAGGCCTAAAAGCTTTTCAAGAGCCCATGAAAACGTTCAAGTTTCCAAAGTAGATGATTGGCTTCAAAATATGAAAATGATAAAAACAGATAAACGTTTATTTAAACATCTACATATCCATTGGTCTACTCCAACTCAACTCTTATATATTTGTATAGAAATAACATTTAACGTGAGATATAGGTGCTTTTTTAACATGATGTGGGGTGAGGATGTCAAAAATAAATGTGTAGTGGCTGGCAGCATCTTAAAATACCCAGTCTCCCCCGTCCCTCCCGCTGGGTGCGAGGCAGCCCCTTCTCCACCAGAGGGCGCACCAAGCAGGCGCTTACGCTCGCTTTACCAGGATCCCCTCCTCCCAGTCGGGTCCCAGGCAGGTCTCCAAGATTCACCTCTGGTTCTTCCCTCTGTGAGCCGTGGTTTTCTGGCCTGTATAATTCCTCTTGTCTGAGGGGCCTTGAGAAAAGGGCAGCCATAGAGAGACCCATTTTGTTGCCTTCTTGATTTCCCTCAGAACAAAGGCTGGGGCAGAGATGGAGGAGGGGCGGGAGTGGGGGGCATTCAGGGCATGAACGGGGATCCCTGCATTTTGACCCAGGATTGCTCCTGTGGAGGGGTGGGTGAAGACAAAATAAGGGAGATGTTTAATGGAAGAGTTAGTCTTGAACTCAGTGTTGAAGGGCTGGCTGGTAGGGTTTATTTTTTAATTAAAAGATTAAATAACTTCTTTTTTTATAATTATAAAATTAAAATACTCATGGAGTATTAGAAAATTTAGAAAATAAATTTAGAAAATACAGGAAAGACAGAAAAAAAAAAAACCAAGTTGGGGGAAATAGTGTGTTTCTTAGTTATCCCATCATCCAGAGAAATTTACTGTTAATAGTTTGGTGTGTGTTCTTTCTTTTATATCTTATGTGGGTATTTATAAAATTGTATCATGCCAAACTTACTTCTTTGAAACCTGCCTTTTTCAGTGTCCATCTTTCCATGCCATTCCATATACATTTCTTCTAGTGTATCATTGTTCGTGTCCATTTCACATTTCACTGAATAAATGTGCCAGAGCTTATTTCATCCACCCCTTATATACATGTAAATTGTTTCCAGATTTTTATTACTGTAAATTGCTGTAATAATCATCTTTGGAGCTAAAGTTCATAAAATATTCATTTTTTTTCCTTAGGGGTAATGTGCATGAGCACAAGGTAGGATCATGTTAATCTAATTTTAATCTAGATGCCATTTTAAAGAATTCTTTCTAGCAGAATGGGGTTGTAGTGTCAAACAGTAAATGCAAGTAACCTATAATGAAAAAGAATATGAAAGTGAATGCATGTATGTGTATGTATGACTGAACTATTATGCTGTACACCAGAAACTGACACAACATTGTAAATTGACTATACTTCAATTAAAAAAAAATAAAGACAACCAAAAAAAAAAGTATAAATGCATATGTAATTTTGCTGAATATAGGCAGTCTACCATTTTGCATTCCCACCAGCCATGTGTGAGAGTTCTTGTTTCTCCCAGCCTCCCCAACTGGATGTGTTGTCGAATTTCTGGATAACCAGACACAAGGGGAGATGGAGCAGCATAAACAACAGAAATCAGAAACAGACCTGGAGGCTCAAACTTAGGGAACAAATGGGAAGAGAAATGCTAGCTCAATATGGGGAAACAGTTTCTGACAGTCAGAGCTGTCTAGAGATAGCAGGGGCTCCTCTGAAGTGAGGCTCCCTGTCACTGGAAGTGTTCAAGGAGTGGCCAGGCAACCATTCAGCAGAATGTGGTACAGAAGGTTTCAGCCACTTGGCGTCTGGACTAAGCTCCTTCAATGCCTGGAGAAAAGCACACAACCAAACTGATCGATTGCCTTATTTTAAATCCATGAATCCATGACTATGAGCCTTAATTAAGCCTTTATTGCTGCTAGGAAATTGTATATCCTTAGTCTATTCACTCTCCCATTTACTTCGAGATCATCACTCACACCTTCTCCTCAAAATCCTGACACCTCCTCCACCATCCTTATTCTCAGCCCCTGACCTTGCAAGTTCCTACTCCACTGATAAAGTGACATCGATCAGAAGAGAGCTTCCACCGAAACGCCTGTACACTACTGGGATCTGCCCCCAGGCACTCATCTCCCACTCGTCTCCAAGGATGAACTGTCCATGCTCCAAGTCAGAGCCACTTCTTCCACTTGTGCATTGGGCCCCGTCCCCTTTCCACTACTCAGGGCATCGCTCCAGCTGTTCCCTTGCTCTCTCTGCCCTCATCTCCTCCTGCTCCCCCGACCCTTGCTCATACTGCTCCACTTCACTGGTCTCCTTGCTCCTGCTCCAAGACACCAGGCAGGCACACTCCTGCCTTAGAGCTTTTTCTCTGTTTCTTTTCCTTGGAAAGCTCTTCTCACAGATAACCATTTGCATGACACACAACTCCTTTACCTCTATTTCCATGGACTGAACTAAAAAAACCAGTCTAACTATAGGCTCTTTACAAGAGGTATTTAAAGCATAAGCATACAGAAAGCGCGAAAGTAAAAGAACAAACAATTCTCCATGCAAACAGTAGCCAAAATAATGGTAATGTAGCTATATTAATTGTGAATACAACTGACTTTAAGGCAAAAAGCATCATAGAGATAATTAAAGCCGTCTTATAATTGCAAAATTTAAAATTTGTCAACCGGATGCAATAATTCTAAATGTATGTGGAATTAATAACACAGACTCTATGTATATAAAGTTGAAATTCAAATTATGGTGGGACACTTTAACACACCTCTCTTATTAATCACCTCTTAGTATAAGATGATCTGTTTATATCTCTTTTTCCATTATTAAGCTGTGAGCATCCCAGGGTCAGAGATTGCCTGTATTCGGAGTAATGTGCACAGGACTGGTCTTATTCATTTTTTGCTGGAGTAGACATCCTTCCGCAATAGTGAGGTCACTATCTTCTGAGGTAGCACATTCTTGCGTTGCGAATGCTCTTACTCTCAGAAGGGTCTTGGTCTTCTGGATTGAAACCTGTCTTTCCCATTCTCCCCAGCTTTCCTAATGTGGCTTGAGCGTGGATAGGTTTTGGAGACTTTCCCTCCAGGAAGAATGAGTGTGTCTGAGGCCAGATCTTTTAAACTGTAGGTGGGTATTAATGGCAAGGAATTTAAAGTAAATCGATTTTTTAATTTGTTTGTTTCCTACAAAGTCCTTGCTGGGCATGGTTTCTATTAGAAGGGTCCTTTCTGGGCTGTCACCCATCCATCCTCAAAAATATATCTGGGTGTTGACATTAGGGCTTTTCAGTTATTCAAGTTTTCAGGATTTTTATCCCTGGTAGAACTTTTCTGGACGGTCTCACGGCAGCTGCTGCATGTGCCCTGTAGCACAGCTAAAGCTCTTGCCTTTGTCTCTGGCAAAGGCCCTCAGCCAAAGGCTGTAAATCTGGGCGTATACAGACCATTAGAACAATTCAGCGGCTTTCTGGAGAGCACAGTATTTTTATAGAGCGATTTAAATGAGAGGGAGGCTGTGGGACATTTAGAGAGTTTGGAGGTCTGGGTTTTTCTCTTTAAATACCTCTTTGTTCTGATTCTTATCCATTTGCACTGTAGACCCTCCCCCATAGCTTTTGCATCCTTCTCTCCTCCTCTCTGTGTCCTGAGGAGCTGGTCCGCAGGTCACACCACCTGGGCTATTTGACTGAGTTTTGCCAGTGGAGGTGCAGGCTGGAGATGAGAGGGAGAAGCAGAGAGAGGCAAGGGAATTTCTTTCCCGCTTTGCTGCAATGGTTTTGAGATGACCTCTTCGGTGGTTCCACTGGAACACTAGTAAGCCATTTCCCTCCAGCCCCTAGACTTAAGGCGGTAGCATCTTCCTACCGTCATCAGTCCCAGGGTGCCTCAAACCAGTTGTTATTCTCTTAACCCTGACCATAAATAGCCTTTCATTAAACTGTCTCCAAGTCCCATCCAACTGGACTTCTTTTCCTGCTGGGACCTGCCTGGGATATAAAAAGATACAGAATATACATTCTGCCTGAAAGATGGCCCCTTTCATCACCTTATGGGCTCAGAGTCCTTGTCAGATACATCTGAGTGGACTCTCGGACTATATCCTCTGTGACTCAGAGGGGGAAAAGGACACTTTCTTAGAGTCACGGAGGGAAGAGACGCCTCGGCTCCTTTCCCCCTGTGCTGTGCTCCTCCCACTAACCACTGGGCCTTCTCTTGGCCCCATCTTTACCAAGGACATGTGGGGAGGGGGTATAAATTAGGACTTTTTAACTTGTGAGCAAAAGAATAAGCTAGCCAACTCAAGGGAAATAAGAAAATGTTGGTATAGTCTAGGGGTGTCTCATGGAACCTCCAGGACAGGGAAGCTGCTGGGTCTCACAGACCAGGGGGGCAAACACCCTTCTTGGGGAAAATTCCTGGAAACCAGAGTCCTCTTCCTTTCAGTGCCTGTCTCTCTTTATCCTTTCAGCTTCTGGATTCCAGATGGTCTCTGCCACTTCTCTGCTCTGCCACGTTGGGCAGCTCCTTGCTCCTCTGTGCCTGAACCACTCCGCAGACGTTGACTGAGTGTGTCCCTCTGTGCCAGCGCCTTGCTAGGAGACAGAGCCACTGTTCTTGTGGGTGGAGAGAGGGAGAGGCAGACAATAACCAACCAAATAAATACACAGGGAAATTTTGAGAGTAATAAGTCATATTGACAGGGGAATGGCCCAGGAGGGTTCCTTTAATTCGGGTGTTCAGGGAGGCGCTCTCTTAGGAAGATGATGTCAGGGAGGCGCTCTCTTAGGAAGATGATGTGAGCTGAGACCCTGATGGAGAGAAAATCATGTAGAGTTTCGGGAGCCAGAGTAAAGGGTCTAGAACCTTTATTTTACACACAATAATAATAAGCTGCTGAGGAGTTTTAGGCTGGAGGGGAATGTGATCTCATTTACATTGTAAAAGGGGGACTTGGCAGCTTCGTGGCTTATGGAGTGTAGATGGTCAGGGATTCACAATGGAGGCAGAGGAGAAGGGACAGACAGACAGGTTGGATGTTGGGGGAGGGGTGGCGAAGTGAGAGGAATACAAAAGGACTCAGGTTTTTGTTTTGTTTTCCACCTCAGCTGGGAAGAGGTGGTGTCGTTTAATGACCTGCCTTGATTCCAACTCATAACCAGCTCCAGAGCTTCCCACTCCCCAGGTGGGGAAAGTTCTTTCCTGACCAGGCTCCAGCTTCCGTGATGACTCCCAGTGCCCAGGCCCCACTCCGTTCAGGAACCTGGGTTGTGTTCTGCCAGAGCTGGGAAGAAACTTCCTCAGAGCAGCACCACGCAGCATCACACAGCTCCCCGCTGAAAGCACCCACCATCCATGGGCAGGTGGAGTCCTGGATGTTTCCCCTCTTGCCAAGGACGGTAAGCTCCCTGCAATCCCTGCTTTGCAGCACTTTAGTCATGGAGTCAGCCTCTGTCCTCAAACTCAGATCTGGAGTCACTGACTCTGGATGTGTGATTGCTCTCACTGGCTTCATTTCAAATGCATGTTTGCCAACACCAGCCTGACCACGATTGTCATTCCTAATCCACTCCTTCTTCTACTGCCCAGCGGAGCTACCCTGAGACTCCTCAAGGCCCTACTCCCATTTCTGCCCCTTTGCTTGCCACAAGCCATCTGGCCTCCCACTTTAGAAAAGGACCCTCCACCTCTCCTCGTCCAGCCTATCAGAGCTAGCACCTGGCCGTCCCTCTCAGCTGCAGGTGCCCTGCCTCCTGTGGCAGGTATACCTCTGTACCTGGGTTCTTGCACTGTATCCTGGGAAACTCGAGGGCCTGCAGCCAGGCAGGCCTGGGTTTGAATCTTTGATCTTCCACTCACTGGCTGTGGGATCTCGAGAGAGCTGCTTAGCCCCTCTTGCCCTTGGCTCCCCACCTCTAAAGTGGGGATAATAAGTGTATCATTAGATTGTGGTGAGACACAAACAAGGTCACCCGTGGAAAGTGCTTAGTACAGCAGGGCCGTGTACGGGAAGAAGTCAGTGCCTGGTAATGCAGTAGTTGTGGTTATTTTATTATTATTATTTTACTCCTCTTCCCAAGACCTCACTTCTTCAATTACCCTTGAATCTCATCTTTCTCTTTGAACGTGGGGAGCACAAGAAACAGTAGATTCACACTGGAGAGGCGAAAGTGGCCTCTAGAGCGAGGCCCTTGGCAGGCCTCCTCACAGAAGGACACCTGAAGCTGTCCCTAGGACGGCCAGAGGAGTCCCCTGGGAATCTGAAGGACCAGGGAATGGCCACTAAGTTAATTAGGCACCAAGACAGTGACAGAAGTCGCATTTCCCTGCGGTGCGTCTGCTGAAGTTGTCTTGCTGTTTTAGGAAAGAGGTTGCCCCTAAGACTTTGGAAAGAGGGTCTCTGTCTTAGCTCAGAATGCAAAGCCACAGCTCAGACGCCAGAGATTCCCCAGGAGTGTGGGATCAAGGAGGCTGGCCAGGAAGAAGTGGGACTGGCCATAGCTGGCACCCCGATGGCCTTTCCTCCCTGGGCTGAACAGCCTTTGATTCACTGTTAGGGAAGCAGAGCTACCGCCCCTCCCACTAGGACGGTGGCCCTCAAAGTTTAACAGGCATCAGAATCACCTGCAAGGCTTGTTAAATCAGTTTGCTGGACCCTAGTCCCAGAGTTTCTGATTCAGTAGTTCTGGGAGGAGGCCCGAGAATTTGAGTTTCCTGTACAATGCTGGGGGTTTCTGGTGCTGCGTGTCTGGGACCACTCTTGGAAAACCATTGCCCTGGAGGATTGCATATTGACACACTCTTCTTTTGCATCTTGTCTGAGGGAGTGACGTAAGGGAAAGATAAAGGGGCAGGAATCTCAGTGTTCTTATTTTCACTGGCTTGCTTTGTGGCTGTATTTCTCAAGGTGGTTTGGATTGTAAGTAACAGGAAACAGCTAGTTACTTTAAGTAAGAGGGAATTTGTTGAGAGGATGCTCGGGAACCTCTCTGAATTTAATGAAGAGCTGAACAGTTAAGGCTTGGGAAGGGCAGGGCAACCCTGGGCCCTCAGCAGCTGGAGTTCATGTGCCTGCTGTCCAGGGTACTCTAAGCAGGTGATCTGGCCACTAATAACCTCTAGTCCAACCTATTCAAATTCTAAATACTGATGAAAGGTAATCTGATTGGCTCACAAGGGGCAGGACCTTCCTGCCACCCCTCTCTTAGCCAATGAGCCACAGCAGGTGTGTGGTAGAGAGGATGCAGGAGAGGGTCAAGAAAAAGGCAGGGCTGCCTGCCAGGCCCCACCATCCTGAACTAAGCAGCTGTGATCCCATGAGGAGCCTAGCACCGTGACCTCAGTTAGGATTCTTTCCCTCACGGGACCTCAGTTTCCTTATCTGTAAAATGAGGGGTTTGGGTTAGAACCTCATCACCTGATCAGTGCTTTTTCTCAAATTGGCCTGCATCATAATTGTTTGGAATGCTTAAAAATGAAGACCTGCATGCCCCATGGTGGGCTGGGAAGTTGTCTACAACAGGCTTTCCAAATCAAAGCAAAGCAAAGTAAAACAAAACAAAATGCCCCAATTTGTAGTATTTGCCCAATTTCTGTGGTGTAAATAGATACTACCATCATAGCCAGTTTCAAGCTGCCAATACAAAGTCATTGAATATGGACTTGGGAAGAGAAGGGCACCCGGACTCCAGCTCATCACCTACCCACTGATTCAGAACCTCTGAGGGAGGCATTTCACCTGCTTTTCACCTCCACCCCCAGGTGATCCTGGTAGGTAATAAAAATTTCAGAACTCCTGCTCCCAGAGCTCACTGAGGGCCTTTCTGTTCCTTATATCCTCCAACCTGATTATGTTCCAAGTTCTCACACGGGTCCTGGAAGTTGGGGGAAATTTTCCCTGTAAGAGCATTTCCCTCTGAGAGCAGAAGGCCTGACAATGAGCTGTTGCCCAAGTGAGTCAATGGTGTGTTCACACCAGCCTGTGGCCAGATTTGCCTCTCCCTGCTCTCCTTGGGTGGCCCCTCCGCCATCATTCCTGGAGGCAGGGCAGTGTCTCACTGTGCGTGTCTCAGGGTGACAGGAGGACACGAGGGACTGCAGGACACAAGGTCACAGCCGTGGCTACTGGGATCCTTGCCCATTGCTCATATCTCTGGGTGGGCTGGCATTTCAGCTGCGATCATCATAAACTTCTGATCTGATATCTCCGTCCTGGGAACTGAGAGCCTGTCTGGTCATCAGTTATTTTTGTGCAGGTCCCTCATCATGATAACCTTCTTAGAGCAGGTGCAGAATAGTACAGAGGAGGCCTTCTCTTACTTGAGATGTACTGAGGCAAAGAGAGCCATCACAGAGCCCACAGGAGATCTACCAACAGACGGCAGGGCTGGCACAGAAGCTGGGAAGATGGAGGCTGGGTGAAAGAAAGTACAAACTACTGACAGAATTGGAAATTCTCTCTTTAGGGGTCTTTCAGAGGACACCATTTGCATGTTGAAGTCAGGTTGTGCATTTAGTTCTGAGTCGGGATGACCTCTGACTTTCTCTTATTCTATAAAGCAGTTGTTCACAGAGCGTGACCCCCAGACCAGACCATCCACATCACCTGGGAACCTTTTAGAAATGCAAATTCTTGGGGTCCAAATTCTCCCCCTCTTAGAGCCAGTGCCTGACCACATGATTCCAGGTTCATCTATGGGGGTTGAGCATTCCTCTCTCGAAAAACCCGTTTACAATGGAGATGCCCCACAAGGCTGCCATGCTGAGCTGTCCTCAGAGTGGAGGGGCTGTGACTGCAGGAACATCTGGGGAATTCTGGGATGGGGATGGAGGTGAGAAACCTCGAGAGACAACAGAAATCACCCTGGCTGCAGCCGGCCTTCCTGGGCATTCTCCTGGGGCTGCTGGGGAGGCGGCCCAGAGCAAGCCTATCCCCTGCTCGGAGATGTCTAGCTTAGCACGGAAACTTCCAGCAGTGGGCAAGTTCCTTGGCTGCTAAATTCTTCTGTTCTCTTCTTTTGCAGTCCTGTTTCCCTAACTCCCAGGGCTCTGGACTTCGCTCCTTGTCCTGTGTCGTGGCCCCACCCCCTCCTGTGCCCCTCCCCCACAAAAGTCCTGCCATCTGTCTTCAGGGTGGCTCCAGTTCCCTTGGGCAGCCCATGCTCTGTTCTACCTGAGGCCTGGGCGCTGGTGCCTGCTTTGTCCTATGGGTCCTGTGCAGCCTCATGTGGGCCTGGGGGCCAGAAGCCTTCCTTGGCCAGCCCCTGACAGCCCCAGGGTCTCTGACATGTTCCTGGCTTGAGGTTCGTTCGTGATCCTATCAGGAGAATGCACCTGAGACTTCTTCTCCCAGTGACCATGTAGGGTGTGCTGCGCAAACTGGATTTGGAGCTGAGGCTAGGGGTTTACTGTAGCTCTGGCTGGCTGGACTGTAAACCTGAGATCTTCCCTCCATTTAGGTCTAACTGGTCCTTCCTGAGGTGACTTGTGAGGTTGGTAGAGCTGGGAGGGGGTGTTTGGGAGGGAAGAAGACCATGGAGTCAGGCTAGAGGGGCCCTTTGTCTGACGCGGCTCTGGACCACTCCTGGCTTCTCCTTTGGTAGAAGAAACTATGTGTGGTCGTGTCCCTGAGTGTGTGCATGTATCTCTTTACCTGTGCTTCTCCCTGTTCCCCCCATGAGGGTTCCCATGCAGAGCTGTATAGAATCTCCCCTCATCTCACAAGCTGTGAGGCCACAGGCAGGTGATTTGAAACATGTCTGACCTCCATATTCCTTGTCTGTATAATGGGCGTAATAATAACTTCTACAAAAAAGTTACTGCGGTGGCAAAATGAAACGATGCACATAAGCCCCTGAGCATAGTTCCCAGTGCTCATGTGTTAGGCTGTTTATACTAGATGCCTAATGCAAATTAATAACCCCTCTGAGCTTCATATGTAAATTGGAGGTACTAGCAGAACCCAGCGTTGTGAGGATTAGGGAAGTTGATACCTGTAAAGAACTTAGCACCATGTAATAAATGCTAATGATTGTAATGCTTAATATTATTATATGTGTATATGTGTCTGGGTGAGAATCTCTGAGTCTGGAATGACTCCTGGCATGTCTCTGTGCTCGTGGGTGTATATATGTATGTGAATATGTGTGTATCTGTGTTTATATGGCCAGGCAGGCCTATTGTCTCTGGGTGGAGTTTGCTGTTGGCCCAAGCCTGGACTCCGCAAGCCAGCCAAGACTGGTGCCGGGGATGGAATTTCCATTAAGAATTAAGCAGGACAGCTCTGGGAAGCCAGACAGGCAGAGGGGAGGGGGTTGAGGGGGGTGATGCTCCAACTCTGAGCTCCTTCTGTGGCCTCAGTTCTGAGCTGCCTTGCAGAAGGCCTCTGCCACCTTTGCCGGGAGTTGCAGGCCTTGCTGGGGCCATGGCCCGGAAGGATGGGCAAAGAGAGAGGAGCAGCCTGCAGGGGCCTCTGTAGGGAGACTTGGAGTTGCTGCAGCCAAGATTGGAGCCATGAGGAGGCCCCCTGGGAATGGAGAGACGGCCAGCGAGGGTATAGGCGGCTGGGGCCTATGGGGCCGACATGAACCCAGGAGGCTGGGCTGTGCCGTATGTATATGGAAAAGTGTGTGTGTGTGTGTGTGTGTGTGTGTGTGTGTGTGTGTGTGTTCAGGAATGCAGGGTGGGGGACATTCATACCAAGTGCACTAAGGGAACATCTAGCAAACCAACTCTGTCTCTCTCTCTTTCGTCCTGAAACCCAGGCAGAGTTTGGGCATAAAAATAAAAGATTTCTGAGGCTTTTTGCTAATATTTATCCTGTTTATAATCTAAGCCTCATTCCATTTCTAGTGTACTAAGGAAAATCTTAGCTTTCCAAGTGCTTTTACATTCCTGAGCTCATCTCATACTTTCAACAACCTATGAGTTTGACAGAGATTATTATGATCCCCCTTGTAAATATGGGAAAACTGAGCCTCAGAGAGATTAAATGACTTGTCCAAGGACACACAGCTAGAAAGTAGTAGAGGCAGGATGCAGTCAGGTTTCTCTGAGGACAAAGCCTAGGCTCCCCCCCACCCCCCACTGCCTGACCTATCAGAAATGGACTCAAGGATTTGGGAAACTTTGCCCATATGAGGAAGGCTGTGGCTCCAGGGTTAATGCCCAACCAGGTAGGTGACTGAGGGTCCAAGCTCTGTCCCCAGGCTCTGAGACAGCTTTTGTTCAGATAAGAACTGAAGCCCCTCTCATGGGTCTGGGAAGTAGAGTCAGGCTGTCTCAAATGGATAGAGGCTGTATTCAAAGCTGGCTTGTCTGAGGGCAATGACTTGGATACCTACCGACTCTGGGGTCCCCAGAAAGCTGAGGCAGCTGAGTTAGTGTCAGGAGCTGCAATGCATCCAGGGCCAAGGAACAATCATCATTTTTAGCCAAGGCCTGAAAAAGTGAACAAGGATATTAGTGTTAAGGAAGAGATGCTGAGATGGGACCTTGGAGTGGCCATTGTGTCATGGAGACGGAGCTGGTTTTTCTGTCCCTGAACACAAAGTGTGAGCATGTTGACATAATTTGCACAGGAGGGATTTAGGTTAGACACTAGGGAGAACTTCCTGTCAGTGAGCAGGTTCAAGATTGGAAACAGTGCCCAAGGGAGGCTAGGGGCTGCTCTTCCTTGGCGACCCCTGAGAGTGGGTAGAAGCCCTCTAGGCTCCTTGGGGAACTCGTGACAGGATGGAGGGAATTGGATGGAATGACCTTGCAGCTTCCTTCCAGTTCAAGAATGCAATATTCCTTAGCTTTTAGGTAGGAATCCACCTTCTTTTCTAGACGTAGAAGTCCAGGGGGAAGTTTGATGTGCCCTAAGTTAGAAGGAGTCCCTGCAACCATCTTCTGTCCTTTTCGGCATGTGGGTGATCTTATGGAGTGACTTAGGTTCCAAAGGGAAGTACCTGTGCTGAATAAACCACACGGCATTCCAGGCGTTTGGGGGTTGCTCAAAAGTTTAGCGGTTCCCTCCGCAGAGCATGTGAACCACACCCAGACCCCTCCTTGTTTTGTTTCAGCTCCAAGGGAAATGATCGCGGCGCATTCCCTTCCCTCTCCAGATGTTGGCATGTGGGGCACATGTGGGCACCCCCGCCGGGACGGCTCCCAGGCTCCCGGGTGCTTACCCGCCGCTGTGACTCCCGCCTGGCCCCGGGGTGAGCCGGGTCTCTAATTAGACTTAACCGCGTCCCCATTCCAGCGCTCCCCACCGCCTAGCGCGCGAGGATTCCACTGCCTGGGGCACCAAAATAGCCTCATGGCCCGGGCTGAGACTCCAGGCAGCGGTGGCTGACGCGGGACAGAGGCTTGGCAGGGAGCACGCTGTCGCCGGAGGTCCTGTGGCGGCCGGGAGCGGCGGGCGGGGGCAGAGCGGGGCGGGGGCGGGGGCGCGGGGCAGCGGGCGGCCCTCGGGGCTGGGCCGGCCAAGCGGGCCACTTGCTCACAGCCTCAGGAGCCCCAGCTGTGCCTGCCACCGCTGGCCTGACCGCTGCACACAGCTGCTCACACCGGCTCTCACTCTCTCAGAGTAAGTAGAGGCGCTCCCGGGGATGGATTCTGTGCCCAGTCCAGTCTGGGACAGAGCATGCTTGTGACTCTTTGGGTAGCAGGTCTAAGTGTGTCAGTGTGAGTGTTTGTAAGTGGGAAAGAGCACCTGTGGGAGGAAATGTGTCTGGGCCCGTATGTGAGCATGTGGAACTTTCTAGCATATGTCTTAGGGTGTGAACGTGGCTGAGACAGTGTGTCAGTGTGTGTGTGGTGGACTTAAGTGTGCCCACAGGTGGCTTGTGTGTTGGAGGGGGACACGCTGTCCCACGTGAACTGAGTCTGCGCTCTCAGAAGTGCAGACTCAAGTGTGTGTGGTAGACAGGCTCCACAGAGCTGAGCGAGTGCATGTGTGGATGGCTGGATGTGTGTGAGTGAGCTGATGAAGGCAGTGGCCCCTGGAAAAGGAGTGTTATCTGTACTCACTTTCTAAGGTGACCAGACTTGTCCACAGTTGGGGTGTCTTCTCCGTGGGTCATGCAGCTTTGGTTTCTCAGGACTCTGAGCAGGACAGGAGCTCAGCACCAACACTGGAGTGAATGGGGTTCTGAGCAAGCTCAGCCTGCTGACCAGGGTAGGGGAGACAGCTTGGGGGAGACCCCACTGTGATGCCAGGAGGAGACAGGAGGACCAGGGAACGAGCAGACCCCACCACCATGCCCACTCACAAACACTCACAGGACACCTCCACCCACATGCTCACATCTGCTCATGTGTGCACACCTTCTTGCCACCCACGCCAGTCTCACACATACTGTGTCTCAGGACATCCAAGCAAATATTTCAACACATACACCTGAGGACAGTGACAGGTATGCAACAGGCACCTCTGAGTGTAAAATCTACATATGCACAAATATGCACCCCTGGCTTGACCCATTCTCAGCCTCTTAGGTCCCCTTTAGTTCCCTTAGCCTACATAGGGCACCTTGGACAAGTCTAAGAAACTGGCTTTAGTAGGAATTATCTCAAGTCAGGGGCTTCTGCTGGGGGGTCAGGGAAGATGTTGACAGAGTGCCTTCAGAGTGTCCCGTCTAATCTGGAATTAAGGCTGCTCTTGGAGTAGCCTTACCCTCTTAGAAGTGAAAAGACTTCTGGCACGGCAAGCTGGGCCAGTCTGGTATCGGGATCTGAGGCAGAGCTCAGCACCTGTAATTTGCTCCGGGCTCTAGTTGATACTCTGGAATCCCCCTGCGGCACAAAAGCAGCAGCTTCTGTGGGCTGGGCTCAAGCAATCATTTGACAGGGAGGAACTGGGAGCTGAGCTGGGCGGATTTCCTTCTCTTTGGTTTTAGTCAATCCTGTTTTGAGTCTCCCATCTGCAGCCGAGGCTGGAGGGGATAGCCTTTGCCTTGCTCCATCCTAGTGGCTATTTCTTTTCTTGACCAAATCTTGTTCTCCCTGACCTCCTCCCCCTGGGGACTACAGGGGACACACTAAAGAGTGCTTGGAAGAGTCAGTGTCCCAAACTATCAGCTAGCTGCTGCTGCTGCTGCTGCTGCTGTTAACGGCTTCTTGACTTCTCCCATCCTGGCCATTCTCCCGTGGACAGGCTTTAGTGAAACGCCCTCACTAAATGGGCCCCTTCAGTTGTGAAGTTAAAAAGGTGATATTGACTACGTCTTCCTTAGTGTTTATTATTTGGTCTAAGGAGTGCCTGAGTTGTCACTTGACCAACTCCCCTGATACGCAAGGGAGTAGATGGGCTTCAGCCATTTCCTAAGGAGGTGCTGGAATCTGCCTTCCTTTGGCCTGATCCTCCACCTGACCCTTAGGGATGGTTAAATACGGGCAGGCTGTGGTCAGCCTGGCAGCCTTTTACAGAGTAAAGGTGGTGAGGGAAGGAAGTGTGCTTGCCTTCCCTAGCCTTCTTGTTTGTGGGGGCCCCCAACCACCTCAGGACTCAGGAAAAGACTCTGGAAAACTGGGGTATCCACCGTGACTTCGCCCCAGACTGTCCTCGTATTTTTAAATTCATCAAATACATATACCTGCCAATCAGAATTTTAGAGCAACAATTAGGAATCATAGAACATCAAGGCAACCCCACTATGTTAACATGGTTCCAGTTTAAAGAAGAGAAATCAGACAACAGAAAAATGGTAGTAATAACAACCACCATTTATTGACTCTTTAATACATGTTTTATTTCATTTACTTTTCACAACAACCTTACTAGGTTAATAGTCCCCCTTTTTTTTTCTGACAAGGAAATTGAGTGTTCAAGGGGTTCTACAAGTCTGAGTGACTCCTGAGCTCATGATATAACCTTCTTATTCTGTGTTTCTCTTCTTACTCTGGCTCCTAGGAAACTCTTTGTTCACCATATTGCTTCATCGTAGTAACTGTATTCATTGGAACCATGACTTTGACTTTTAATTTCTGCTTTAACAACTTTATAGGATGTACATCTTTAACTGTAAATTCCTACCTCCTCTATAGAAAGAGATCAGAATAAATAAATGAACAACCAACAGTTAAACATTCTATTAGTCTCTAAGGATGAGAACCGTGTTGCATGGGTTTTGGAGGGACATCTCCAATTTAAAATATTTCATCTGGTTTTCAAACCATATGTCTCAATTTTGGCTTCTGAATCTTTGGGCTCTGATTAGTGACCATGTCTTGGGGCTTTTCTTCCTAGCGGCTCTGGGAGATAATGCCCATTCTGTGCTGGCTCAGACAATGGGGATTGTTGAGAATGAATTGGGCCATTGATAAATGCCCCCGGCTCTGACTGCTTCAGCTGCCAGCTTCTCCCTTCTCAAAAGCATGAGTGTCTGTGTGTTCGAAGGAGATTGACCCCTGCCCTACTCCTGGCCCTGGCCCCATGGCCACTGCTTCTTCATGTGACCCCGCCTAGGCCCAGGGCTCTGCTGGGAGGTCTGTGTCTCTTGGACCTGAGCTATGCCTCCCTCAGTGTGGACTACAAGGTCTCTGATCACGGATGGCCCTTCTGCAGCAGGAGATCAGGATGAGGAGTGGGGCCTTTGGAGCGTGGAGAGACACACATGGTGGAGGCAGGGGACTCTTCCTCCCCCTCTCCTGGATCTGTGAGGCCATTAGCTAGTGCTCACTTTCTTCTTTTTCCCCATGAGGAGCTCTCAAGTCTGCCACATGGTCAGAAAGTCATTTGTCACCTCTTACCTGCAAGGGATGTTTGCCACCAGGTTCATCTGAATGCAGGGCAGGGCTCTAGCCACACTGCAAATTTGGCGAAACACCTAACTAGTTTACTCCAAGACTAATTATTTTAGCCTGCCCAAGGCTATTAATATTTGCAAAGGGGAAGAGTGGGGGGGGGCAATGCTTAGCGCTAAAGATTACTTAGAAGGGCTCTGACGGTGGGCTTTCAGGTCCTGTGCTGGAATCTTGCTTCTCAGTATGCATTAAGTTACCAGACGCTGGCAGCTGCTGCCCACCTCCAAGACTAATCCTCCCAGAAGCATTTGGTTACAAAGCAGGAAGAGGGAATCATTGGCCTGAGGCCCCAGGAAATGCCAGGAAGCAGGTGATGTGCTGGTGGGTTGGTGAGGGTGAGAGGTTTGTTCCTTCCCAGGTAAATGCCAACTCAAAAAGGTAAGACTTAGATTTGATTACATCTCTGCTGAGGATTCTGGTTGTTCCCTGGACTTTAAGCTCAACCAAGTGAAAACAGGTTTAAAGTCCAGTAAGAAAACATCGGTGAGATGGTCAGAACTTCTGTGGGGAAAGGCTTACTCACGGTTACTCTCATGGTTTAGTATCTACTAACGGCCAACTCCCTTGTTAGGTGCTTTGCATCTCTTGTTTTAAGAAACCTCTGGAACAATGCTGGGATACAGGCACCACTATTTTCAAGGTAGGGAAACTGAAACACAGCAAGGCTAAGTGATTAGCCCAAGGTCAGAGCCAGCAACAATTCCATCCCAGGTCTGTCTGATGCCAGAGTCTTTGAAGACTCTGTGGTCTGTGGTCCACTGACCACTCCCAGGTTCAAAGGCCCTGAAAGCAGAAAAATCCAGCCCTTTGGGCCAACTGGGGAAGGGCTGAGGGCCTGCTTCTCTGGTTGTAGGACCTGAGTGTCTTCAGCATCCTAAGCCTTTCCAGCTTCAGACGGGGACTGCTACTCTGTGGGAAGCCGGGGTGGGGTGGGGAAGGCCTCCGGGCTGGGCAGAGATCCACTCCCCACCCCACCAGCTCCTGCCAGCCACTCCTTTGGGGTGGGCTTCTGTGGCTTGCTTCTTCCCTGGAGCAGTCTCTGTCCTGGGAACTGAGCCTCCACCCAGACACTGTGATCCAGCCAGCCTGTCTTCCTCCTGCAGCTCCACGGTGCCCTCAGTGCCAAGCTCTGGGGGAGTCCTGGATCTTCTGAGGACGTCTCTGGGCAGACCAGACCTCGTTCGGTGTGAGGCCGCGTCTGTAGGCGTCAGCAGTTTGGCTGGGTACTGGTGTATAGTGTTCACTTTCTGCTGGAGAAGTGGAGGTTTTATCTTACAAACCAAATATCCTGGGTTTGGAAACCATGTGAAATGTAGCCTGCGGTCTGAGGGGTGTGGGCTGCGCGTTGTGGGTCTGTGTGCGGTGCTGGTTGAGGGGCAGAACGACTGACTCAGGCTGACTTGTTGCCTCTGCTGGAGGGTCAGGGGTGGGCTGCGCATCCCGGCAGCATGTGGAGAAAAGAGCTTTGCCGTCAGGCAGATCTCACTTGGAACCGGTTTCCTTCCATGTCTGTAAAAAGGGGTTCCTTATAATGCAATGGTGATGCCCGAACTGGAAACCTTATGGGAAGCATTGTGTCTGGCGTAGAGCAGGTGAACCGTAAAGGCTATATGTGTTCTTCCCTCTTGTTCCACCTGCCTTCTGGGAAAGAGCATGGCTGATGGGCAACAGGTCCAGATTCCAGCTCTGGCTCAGCCTCTGGGTACATTGTGTTATCATACCCTCTCTGGGCCTCAATTTCTTTGTGTGTAAAATTAAAGAAGAACTAATTTCCCTTATTCTTCTGTATTTTTCGAGGATAGGGAAAGAGACTGAAGTCAGGGGGCTCTCTTGGAGGATGCAGAAAGTTTAGTCACTATTCTTCACACATTCATGCTGCACATCCTGTGATGTGCTGGGACCTGTGCACAGCCCTGGGCATCCAGGTGAGTCAGGAACATCCCGGGCCTCAAGCAGCAAAAAGACAGGGTGGCAAGACAGGCTTGTGGCCAAAAAGAGACAGGCTGTCTGTGGGACATGATCACAGCAGGTACTGGCGGTGTTGATGTGTCAGAAGAGGAAGTATCACCCCCAACTGGGACGATCAGAGAGGCCTTCCCAGAGGTGAGAATTCCTGGTCTGGAACTTGAAAGATCGCAGGAAGTTTCCAGGAGGATAAGAGGCTGCAAGACCAGCACATGCTAAAGCACAGAGGTGTTGCCTAGTGTGGTGAGCTTGGGGAACTTTAGGCAATGAGTCTACCAGTCAGTAGGGATGAGAGAGAGATGGGAGACATTATAAAGGGCTATCGGTGGATGTCAGGCCTCGCTGGCTGTTCTGAGGTGTTTGGATTTTTTATCGTGACAGTTATGGGCAGCTGCTGAGGTATTTTAAGCAGGGGAGGGTCATGGTTGGATATGGGCTCACTTATTCACTCAGCAAACATAAAAACAATTTTATATCACCTTCAATTTTGGTGTCATATCAAATTATACAAATTTGCTGATAAAAGAAATTCTTTTTTTTCCCAGCAATATTGATCATTTTTTTAAAAACATTTCTTATTGATTTATAATCATTTTATAATATTGTGTCAAATTCCAGGGTAGAGCACAATTTTTCAGTTATACATGAACATATATATATTCATTGTCACATTTTTTTCTCCGTGAGCTACCATAAGATCTTGTATATATTTCCCTGTGCTAAACAGTATCATCTTGTTTATCTGTTCTATGATTTTGAAATCCCAGTCTATCTCTTCCCACCCCCTGCCCCCTTGGCAACCACAAGTTTGTATTCTATGTCTGTGAGTCTCTTTCTGTTTTGTAATTATGCTTTGTTTGTTTGTTTGTTTGTTTTGTTTTGTTTTTAGATTCCACATATAAGCGATCTCATATGGTATTTTTCTTTCTCTTTCTGGCTTACTTCACTTAGAATGACATTCTCCAGGAGCATCCATGTTGCTGCAAATGGTGTTATGTTGTCGGTTTTTATGGTTGAATAGTATTCCATTGTATAAATATACCACATCTTCTTTATCCAGTCATCTGTTGTTGGACATTTAGGTTGTTTCCATGTCTTGGCTATTGCAAATAATGCTGCTATGAACATTGGGGTGCAGGTGTCATCCTGAAGTAGGGTTCCTTCTGGATATATGCCCAGGAGCAGGATTCCTGAGTCATATGGTAAGTCTATTCCTAGTCTAAAAGAAATTCTTTTATCTATGTCCCTTAATTGATTACAAGACACTCCATTTACTTCATTGTTTTTGTTTCTTCTCTCTCCAATAATATAAAAATATCTTATTTTTATTATTTATGTATATTTTAATTACCTATATAATTTATACTTTATTGTTCACTTATAATAATATATTTATGGTTTTATTATGTATATGTATATACATGAATACATATAAAATATACATATTTCTGATCAATTTAGGAGTAAACTGGAGACATGATGCTTCTTTGCCCGTAAATACTTACGTGTGTATTTCTTTAAAACAAGGATATTTTCTTAACACATACAATTCTGTCCCAATAATGTCTCTAAAGCTCTCCTGTCTCCCTCGCCCCATTCATGGTCCAATCCATAGACTGCATTTAGTTGTCATATCTTTTTAGTCTCCTTTAATCCAGAGCAGATCCTCTGCTTTATCTTTTTGAATTTTTAAAATTTTTTTATTGCTTTATCTTTCTTGACCTTTATGTTTTTGAATAGTACTGGCCAGTAATTATGATGACTAGCCCTCAGTTAGGGCTTATCTGATGGTTCTGCACAATGGGATTCAAGCTGTGCCTGCTGGGCAGGAACCCCGCTGCAGGGAGGTCAGCACGGCGCAAGCACAGGTTGCGGGGACGGTCCCAATGCTGGTGATGGACGCCTTCGTCACTTGCTTAAGTGATGTTCACCAGTTCCTCCACTGTGAAGTTACTATTTTTCTCGAAATTAGTAAATAATTTGTGGAGAGATGCCTTGAGGTTATGTAAATATCCAGTTCCTTATCAAAAGTTTACTCACTAATTCTATCATCATTGATACTTTTGAGTCCATCATTTCTTCTGTATTTATTTTTGGCATTCTACCATAGGAAAGATCTTTCCCCTCTTCTTTTCTCTCTTTCCCCCTTTCCCTCTTTCTTTCCTTCCTTCTTTCATTACTATGGACACATGCATTTTTAATTAATTCATATCCAGTCTACCACCATGTCTTGTTGATGTGCTTTTGAAAATCTCTCCCACATCTGTCACATCTCTCTGTCTCCACCAGTATCACTCTAGTTCAAGGCCCCATTTTCATCTTTCTGGAGTACTACAAGAGCCTCCTAACTGGTCCACCTAGATCCACGCTGGCTCCCTCCAGTTTGCTCTCACACAGCAGCCAGAGTGCGTTTCAACTCCATTCATGTCATTTCCCTCCTTGAGAGTACTTCAGTTGCTTCCTATTGATCATAAGGTAAAGACCAACCTCTTTAATAAACCCCAAAGGTCTTGTTTGTCTGACCCCTGCTGCCGTCTCCTACATCCTCCTACCCAGCTCTCCCTTTGCTCTCTCTCCTGGCCTTGTCTTAGTCCCTCGGGCTTGTCAGGCTCCTCCTGCCACTGGGCCTTTGCATTTGCTGCTCCTCTGCTTAGAATGCTCTTCCTTCATGTCTTTATTGACTGAATTCCTACTTATGTCTCAGTTCTCAGCTCACCTGTCACTTCCATGGCCTCCATGATTAGGTCAAATCCCATTTTAAAGGCTTTACAACACCATGTACCTTCTTCAAGACTTTATCGTGGTTGTGATTTTATGTTTATTTGCAGTTATTTCATGATAATTAATGCTTATTTTTCCTCTTTGGTGATGAGTTTTGCTCATTACTTTATCCTAGTAGATAGTGTGTTACTGACACATGCCACAAATATTTGTTTTATGAATGAATGAATGAATGAAGTTTCGTCAGCTGAACAACCAGATAGATGGTGGTACCACTCAGTAGAATAAACATTCTAGGGGAGTATATTTGGGGAGAGAGAGCTAATTCATTTTAGGACATGTTGCATTTGAGGTGCCTTGACAGCCACATGTCTGCCCCCCAAACATCTTACTATCTTCTGGGCAAACAAATTAGATAGTCATTCGGGAGCTTTGGTGGACTGGTGATAGGTGACATCTAATTCCTGGCTGAGTCTAAGGAGCTCCTGGAGAAAACAGCTAAGTCACATGGCATCCCTAAGCTGTAACCCCCTCTCTGATTTGTAGCAGATACAGGAGATCTGAGGGACCTCCAGGTGGTCCTGACTTCGTTTCTTGGCTGCTTGTATGAAGGATCTTTATAAACATTTATGAAGGCTTCTTGGATCTTGAGAGTTACTTGCATGATTCACATCAGTCAGGACTTGTCAACCTCCTCCCCATCCCTGAGACTGCACTAGACATAGGCCCAAAAGAGAATTCAGAGACCATTTACGAAGCCTAGTGAGCTGTCCTTGCAAAGATGCCAGTCACTCTAGGATGGAGAGCCCATTCTGTCACTCCGGCTCACTCACTCCTGCGTTCCTCACTCACTGATTCAATATCTATTTCACCTTCACTCAGTCACTTACCAACCAACCCACCCAGCATCCACCTGTCTATCCACAAACAAGAGTTTATGTTGGATCTGTAGCAGGACTCAAGGCTGCTGAGTCACCCTGACACCCTGTCTCCTTCATCCCTCTTTCATGTGTCCTCACAGCTCAGGAGCCCATGTGAGGCAACAAACATCATGATAAGGAGACGTCACTGTGCTGGTCGAGGGCCGTCTGTGCTTACTGAGTGTTAACAGGGAGGGAGGGAGACACTAATTACTCCTTTTATTTCACCTTCTGCTTCTCTAGTGTCCTGCCCCTCTTTCAGCGGTGATGAGAAGTTAGGAATTACGCTCCTTGATCAGACAGGTAAAAGCTGATAGCTGGGTTCTGCAGAAGTGTTTGGGGCTCAGGCTCTAAGGAGATAGAGAAATACAGCTCGCTATAAGCCCCACCGTGGAAAAGAGGATGCTTCTGTTTTCTTCTTCGTTTTCTACCAGGATTGCCCTTTTAACCCTGTGGAATTTGCAGAGAGGCTAGGGAGAGGGAGGGACAGTGGGATTTAAAATGTGGCATTTAGGAAGCAGGCAGTAGACTAATCTTGGCCCCGCCTCTCCAGAAGCTGCTCTTTTAGTTCTCTGAGGTTTGTCATTTACAAAGAGCCCCCTTGAATGTGTGCTGTCCATCTGCCACGACATTGGACAGGGCTGGGGCTGACCAGACATAGGACAATGGCTGTCATGTCAGATAGAGAGTATCTTGGAAAAATGACCGAAGGTGCCAAGGATCTGAGTTACAGACTCATTCACTCATTCCCTCCCTCATTCATTCTTTTCAACCACTATCTACTTAGTACCTATTCTGTGCCAGGCATTGTTCTAGACACTGGAGATACAGCAGTGAGCAAAACACCTGCCTGTGTAGAATTTGCTTTCTGCTGTGGGAAGACAGACAGTAAACAGGTTGATATATGCAAAATAGTGCTGAGAGCTGTGGAAAAATATAAAGAATGGTGAGGGGGTTCCAAGAGTGGGAGGGGAATTGTATGTTTATACCAGGTCAAGAGATTCTCTCTGATATGCAGATATTTAAACAGAGGCCAGGAAGCAGTGAAAGGGCAACACTATGTGAATATTAAGGGGAGGAACAGTCAGCATCTCAGTATTCTAGGTGTCCTGTAGTCTGGGAAGGTCAGAGTAAGCTTCCAGGAAGAGGCCACATTTACGTTGAATCTTGACACATGGGGACAAATCAGTGCTGAAGAATAGCAGGGAACTTGCTTTGAAGCATGAACATAACAGGACGTGTTGAGGAGGACAGTTCAGTAAGGCCACAAGAGGCGGGGAGGCTGGAAAAGCATCTGGAGAGTCATGAATACCAGGTTACAGAGTTCAGACCTAAGTTGAGAGACATCAGGGAGACAGAATTTCAAGGAGATGTTACAATGAGAGCTGTGTTTTAAGAGGCTGAAATTAACATCAGAATGGGCTGGGAGCTGGGAGGTCAGCAAGAAGACAATTGCCTTGTGTAAGCCTTCTTGGCCTTATGGCCAGCAATGCCCCTGAGGTTGGGGGGAATGTTGAAGTGGCCCCCAGAAGCACCGCAGGCCGGGATGCGGTGATGTGGGGCTAATAGTGGCTAACAGAAGCAGCAGGTGATCTGAGTGGCTGCCACTGGTTCAAACCCCAGATGTCTCCTGTAACTTGAAGTTGTATCTGAGCAAAGAACACAGAGCAGCCAGGGTTCTGGGCAGAGCAGACTGGAGAAGAGAGCTTTGGGTCTGATCTCTGGCCATGAATGACTCTTTTAGAAGCTTTAGGGAGGAGGGCGTGGTCCTTGGATTGTAGGAATATTAGATTCAGAAGGGAGCTTATCGAATACAGCTCTCTCTTCTCACAGATGGGAAATTGGAAGCCCAGAAAAGGGCATAAATTGTCCAAGGCCATATAGAACCTATGTGGCAGAGAAAGGTCAAGCATCTTATCTGAACTCATCTTGGAGGAATTACTACGTTTTATTTAATTATAGCTTTATATATCTCTTTCAGTGGAAGAGGAAATTCTAAGAAAGAGGAAATCATTTTATGCATCTACTTCTCTGTCATCCGGCTCTAGCCCGACACAGAGCAGATGCCCTCCTGACCTGGACCAAGGCTGCTCTTAGCCTGGTGTTGGAGTGGGCCAGATGTGGGGACAGAAAGAGCTGCCTGTGGGTGGGGGGAGCCCTGGATCACTCATGTGGCTTGGCCTGCGACCATTTCTACATCAGTTATACTCACAGCCCTTGCCAAGGGGCTGTGGATGTGAGGGAGTAATGGGGGCTGCTGTCACAAGGGTATCTGCTGAGACGGGGAGGTGACAGGTGTGCTGAGGGGCCAGGTGTCCTGGGCCTGAGGCCACTGCAAGAGAAAAAAGCCCTGCCTGGCTTGAGAGAGCAGCCCACGGGGGGCTTCATGGCCTCTAGGAGGACACCTGGGATCCATATTTGGGGTGTAAGTCCTGTGCTTGGTCTGCCCTGAGGCTGGGCCCCTAGGGGTGTCACCAAACCCACTCACCTGCTGTTCCAAGGAGCTGAAGGCCACATTTTAAAGAACACGTCCTGTCTTCTCCTCATAGCACGCAGAAGCCTGTGACTTAATGACAGGATTTCAGATAGAACTGTCCTTTGATGTGCCTCCCTCCTCACATTCAGGGCCCTAGCGGTAGGGCTGAGTTGGAGACAGTTTCCTGGAAAGTCAGAGGGATTTGAGCTGTAGCTTCTGCCAACCAGGACCCCAGGGTCTGCGTCGGTGCTGGAGGAGCAATTGGTTCTTAAGCTCTTGGTCAACACATTCTGTTTGTCTTGTACAACGGTATTGGCAGAGAGATTTCTACACAAAGGGGAGCGAGTTATACACATCAGCAAACTGAACCTGTAGACACTGGAAAATAAGTGCCCAACTTTGGCGTCTATCAGTGAATGTCCTGGGGAAGGCAGTGGTGTCTTCTTTAGGTGTGGGGTCATCATGCTCTCGAAGGTGCATCATAGAGTTGGCCAGGTTTTGGGCAGAACTGGAGAGGAGGGGAAGAAAGAACTTGGATTCTAGTCTGGGTTTAGCCACAAATTCGCTCTGTGACTTTGGCCAGATATTTGCCTTCTCTGAATCTTAGTTTCCTTTTGCGTAAACCATAGGGTTGGAAGAGACAATTCCTGAAGACCTGTCCTATAACACTCCAGGTTTCTTACATAATGCTAACCGGAGTTTTGTTTAAGACCCTAACTTCCAGATTTTTATTCTGGCCCAGGTCTCATTTTTCACTTTGCCCGAAATCCAACCTTTATAGTTTCATTCCTTTGGGTCTTTTAAGAGACTCCTATTTCCATAGACTTATATTGACTAACAAAAATCCCTCTTAATTTTATGATATTCTGTAGTGATACAAAACAGTGTAATCTGTGAATTGTATTTCAGCCTTTACAACAACTGTGCCAGGTCATCACAGGTATATTATTATTTCCAGTTTGCATATGAAAAAGGAGGCATGGAGAGGTTTAAGAACCTTGATGAATTTCACAAAGTTGGTTGTTGGCAGAGCTGAGATGAGGCTGCAGGTTTCTTAGCTGTTGACTTTTGTTCTTTTCTTTTTTTTTTTTTTTATAATTCCTGTTTCCTTTTTTATTTTTTATTTTTTTATTGAGTTATAGTCATTTTACAGTGTTGTGCAATTTCCAGTATAGAGCACAATTTTTCAGTTATACATGAACGTACATATATTCATTGTCACATTTTTTTTTCTCTGTGAGCTACCACAAGATCTTGTATATATTACCCTGTGCTCTACGGTATAATCTTGTTTATCTATCCTACATATGCCTGTTAGTATCTACAAATTTTGAACTCCCAGTCTGTCCCTTCCCACTCCCCGCCTCCTTGGCAACCACAAGTTTGTATTCTATGTCTATGAGTCTGTTTCTGTTTTATATTTATGTTCATTTTATTTTATTTTTTTAGATTCCACATATGAGCGATCTCATATGGTATTTTTCTTTCTCTTTCTGGCTTACTTCACTTAGAATAACATTCTCCAGGGACATCTATGTTGCTGCAAATGGCGTTATGTTGTCGGTTTTTATGGCTGAATAGTATTCCATTGTATAAATATACCACATCTTCCTTTGTTCTTTTGTGCCACCTTTTGACTTTGGAAAGGGGAGTCTAAGGACTGCATGGGGTGGGGGTCGTGGTGTTCATCAGATGGCAGAACTATCAGGATGACAGCTTCTGCCTCCACATACCTATACTGTGGAAGGGAGAAGGGTTCTCAGCCTGGGGCAGCCCCAACCGACCCGGGCACAGCGGCGAGGGGCTGTGCTAGCCCTGTGCCTGGTTATATGAAGGCAGGTCAGGGCAGGAAGCAGGCCCTCTGCAGCAGCTTTCACACAGAAAAGCCTGTATTCTTGTCGACCACAGACTATCTCAGCCGGGTTGTGGGTATCTGGCCGAGCCCAGGCCTCCTTTTTTTCTGCTTTTATCCCCTAGCTTTATTGAGCTATAATTTGCATATAGCATTATATGTTTAAGGTGTACAATGTGATGATTTGATATATATATATTCATTGTGAAATGATTACCCCAAGAAGATTAGTTATGCATCTGTCACCTCACATAGTTACCTTTTTATTTGTGTGGTGAGAATTTTATGGATCTACTTTCTTAGCAACTTTTGAATGTATAATATGATATTGTTAAGTAATAGTCACCATGCTTATATTAATCTCCAGAACTAATTCATCTCATAACTGAAAATGTGTACCCTTGGACCATATCTCCCCATTTTCCCCAACCCTCAGCCCCTGGCAACCACCAGTCTCCTCTGTTTCTATTATGTTCAGACTCCACATATAAGTGAGGTCGTATAGTATTTGTCTTTCTCTGTCTGACTTATTTCACGTAGCATCATGCCCTCCAAATCTATCCATGTCATTACAAATGGCAAGGTTTCCTTCTTTTTTTTTTTTATGGCTGAACAGTATCTTATTGTGGTATATATATATATTTTTTCTTTCTTCTTTTATCCATTCATCCATTGAAGGATATTTAGGCTGTTTCCATGTCTTAGCTATTGTGAAAAATGCTGCAAGAAATATGGGGGTGCAGATGCCTCTTTGAGAGAATGATTTCACTTCCTTCTGACATGTACCTAGAAGTGGGCTTGCCATACCACATGATAGTTTTATTTTTAATTTTTTTGAGAAAACTCCATACTGTTTTCCTAGTGTCTGCACCAATTTACATTCCCATCAATAATGCACCGTGGTTCCCTTTTCTCCGCATCCTCACCAGCACTTGTTGTCTCTTGTCTTTTTGAGGATAACCATTCTAACAGGTGTGAGGTGATATCTCATTGTGCTTTTGATTTGCATTTCCAGGTGATTGGTGAATACCTTTCATGTACTTGTTGATCATTTGTATGTCTTCTTTGGGAAAATGTCTATTCAAGCCCTCTGCACATTTTTTTTTCAGTTAGATTTTTGTTGTTGTTATTGAGTTGTATGAGCTCCTTATATGTTTTGAATATTAACCCCTTATCAGATACATGGTTTGCAAATATTTTTCCCAGTTTCCTGTAGGTTGCCTTTTAATTTGTTGATTATTTCCTTTTCTGTGCAGAAAATTTTTGTTTGATACAGCCCCACTTATTTATTTTTATTTCTGTTGCTTGTGCTTTTGGTGTCATAGCCAAAAAGTCTTTGCCAAGACCAGTGTCAAGAAACTTTTTTCCTAGGCATTTTAGAGTTTCAGAACTGACATTTAAGTTTTTAATTCATTCTGAGTTAATTTTTATGAGTAGTGGAATGTAGGGGGTTCAGTTTCTTTCTTTTGCATGCGAATACCTAGTTTTCCTAGCACCGTTTATTGAAGACTCTCTTTTCCCCTTTCAGTATTCTTGGCTTCCTTGTCAAATACTAGTTTACCATATATGCGGACGTTTTTCTTGGCTCTTGATTCTTTTCCCTTGGTCTATGTGTCCGTTTTTATGCTAGTCTGGTTTTAATACTATAGCTCTGTAATTAAGCTGGAAATCAGAAAGTATGACACTCTATTTGGGTTCTTATATGGTATCACATGAATGTTAAGATTATTATTTTTTTATTTCTGTGAAAAATGCCATTAGAATTTTGATAGGGATTACATTGAGTCTGTAGATTGCTTTGGGTAGTATGGACATTAAAACTATTAATTCTTCTGATCCGTGAATGTGAGCTATCCTTCCATTCATTTGTGTGTTCTTCACTTTCTTTCATCCATGTCTTACAGTTGTCAGTGTACTGATCTTTCACCTCCTTGGTTAAATTTATTCCTAAGTATTTAATTTTTTTAATGCTATTGTAAATAGGATTCTTTCTTTATTTTTCAAATAGTTTGTAGTTAGTGCATAAAAATGCAACTGATTTTTGAACATTGATTTTGTATCCCGAAACTGTACTGAATTCATTTATTAAGTCTAACAATTTTTTGGTGGAGATTTTAGGGTTTTCTATATATAAGATTATGTCATCTGCAAACAGAGACTGTTTCACTTCTCCTTTCTGATTTGAAAGGCTTTTATTTCTTTTTCTTGCTTAATTGTTCCGGCTAGAACTTCTAGTACCATGTTGAATAGGAGAGGTGACACTGGGCGCCCTTGAGTTGTTTTTGACCTCAGAGGAAAAGCTGTCATTCTTTCACCATCGAATATGATGGTAACTGTGGGTGTGTCACGTCTGGGCTTTATTATGCTGAGGTATATACCTTGTATACTCAATGTGTTGAGAGCTTTTCTTGTGAAAGGGTGTTGAATTTTGTCAAAATTTTTTCCTGCATTTATTTAGAGGATCATTTGATTTTTATCCTCCATTCTATTACTGTGGTGTATCACATTTATTGATTTGTGTATGGTGAACCCTCCTTGCATCCCAGGATAAATCCCATTTGATCATTCAAACTGAATTTAACAGCACATTAAAAGGATCATATACCAGGTCTTCTTAATTAACCTTCCATTTCTCATTTTCAGAAGATTTCTAACATGCTTGCCCTGGAGATGGGCTGGACTTCTCTGTCTGCAGAAGGAGGCTCTTAGAGCACCCCTCTTAGCTGTTTCTCTCTAGCTCAAACCAGCTCAATCTTTGCCCCTGGGCCAGAGGGATGCTCAGGGGCCTGGATGTATGGGCAAGAAGGAGCTCTCCCCTAATATACCAGGCAGGAGCAACAGTGGGAATCACCCCTGCCCCCAATTCACTCTTTGCGTGTGGTTTTGGATACGTGCATGTGTGCTCTCACTCTCTCTCTCCTGTTTTCCCCCTCCTCTGTTATTAATCAAGTTTTCACATTTGCTTTGGTCTAGTTTGGAGCCTGTTATTCAATTCTCTAAGTTTATTCCAGGGTTGATATCACATTGTATTTACTATTTGAAAATAAGCCTTATTATCTAAAGGAAAAGTCCTCCAACCCCCAATTTCTTTTTCTTTTTCAGGAATAATCTTGGGTGTACATTTCAGGTTTAACTCAAGCCCTAGGAAAAAATTTTGTGGGGATTTAATTGGGATTTCATGGAATCTATAGATTAGTATGATGAATTGATATGTATATGAAATACGTCTTCCTTTATTTTGGTCTTCTTTAATATCTTTTAATTATATTTTATAATTTTCTCAGGAAGGGACTTGCACATTTTAAGATTTATTTCTGCATACCTTATGTATTTTTGTTGTTCTTGTCAATGCCCTCTTTTCTAAATCTCACTTTATTTTTGCGCTAGTGTCTAGGACTATACTTGACTTTTGTATATTCACTTTTAGCCGCTTTTCTAAGCCCTTTTATGAATTAAAATAATTTCTTTGTAGATACTTTTGGGCTGCCTACATTGACAATAAGGGTAACTTACTAGTTCATGGTAAATTTTTATAGGAATTAGGAAAAGATACAACATCTGGGAAGACGTAGGCCCATGGAGACTTGGCTTGCCAAGTGGACTGCAGATTTGTGTTTGGTGGACTCAGCCCTGTGTAGGGTATGTGGCTGGGTGGGCACAGAAGAGGCTGACTTCAGCCTCCACTCACCCCTGGGCTGTGCGCAGGCTGATGTGGCAGCCCTGTGGAAAATCCAACAGTGAATAATGACAGTTTTGTTTCTTTCCATTCGCATGCATTTTCTTTCTGCACTAGCTAAGATGTGTAATACAATAATGAATAGAAGTTGGTGGGAGCTGGCATTTTAATTTTGTCTCTGGTTTCACAGGAAATGCTTTCAACATGTCATCATTAAGCATGTTATTCCTGTATATTTTTTTCTTGATAGACGCCCTTTAATCAGTTTAAGGACAGTCTCTTATATTCTTAGTTTGCTAAAAGGTTTTGTTATGAATGACTGTTGAACTTCATAAAATTATTTTTCTTCATTTATTGAGATGATCATAGGGTTTTTCTTCTTTAACCTATTAATGTAGTGAATTTTATTAATCTCTTTTCTAATGTTAAGAGAACCCTGTATTTTCAGGCTTAACCTACCTTATCCATGATGTATTAATCTATTTATATATAGCTGGGTTCTGTTTAGTAATATTCTATTTAGTATATTTTTATATATGTATGTATATGAAATTGGCCTATATATTTCCTTTTTGTGTTTTAGTTTCAGCATCAAAATTATGTCAGTCTTATGAAATGAATTGAAGTATGTTTTCTTTTATTCTTATTCTCTGGAAGAGCTTGGCAGAGAAAGAGTTACCTTTCCTTTGACTGATAGAAACTTATTTGTGAATTTCTCTGTGCCTGGTATTTTCCTTATGGGAAGATTTTTAACTACTGATTAATTTATTCAGTAGTTATAGATCTATTTCTTCTTGAGTCAATTTTGGTAAATTGTATTTTTCTGAGACCGTAGTTTATTTATAATTTCTACAATATTGTAGAATATTCTTGTCCATATAATATTATCCATCATAATCTTATTTCTGCTGCATTTGTAGTAATAGTTTCCTTTTGTACTAATATCGATTATTTTTGTTCCTGTCTTTTTTCTGATCCTATCAGTGGTTTATCATTTTATTTGTGTTTTCAAAAACTAACTTCAACTCTTGATCACTTCATTTGTGTTTATGTTTTGTTTTGTGTTTTTGTTGTATTTTGCTTAATGTTTGCTTCTATCTTAATTATTTTTCTTTTGTTACTTTCTTTGAAAGTATATTCTCTTTGGAAAATTTCTTATATTGTTAGAAGTTAGAAATTCTTCTAATTTTCATATTTATTTTCTAATTTAAGGCTGCAATTTTTGCTCTTAATGCTACTTATCTGTATACTATGTAGTTTTTATATGTGTGTTTTCATAGTCATTCATGTTTATTTTCTAATTTCTGTTACAATTCCTTTTTTGACCTGTAATTTGTATGTTTAAAATATCTAGAAGTATGGAGGTGTTTTATATAGGGGTAGAGACTGCAATCTGTAGGATACCAATCATTTGAAATTTGCTGAGGCTTGCTTTAAGATCTGGTCACTAGTCATTAAAAAAAATAATGACTCATGAATCCTCAAAAACAGTGTGTATTCCTGATAAGCTGAATGCAGTGTTCTATTCATTTTCACGTTTGTTACCTCTATCTTAATTGTGCCATTCAAATCTTCTGTGCCCTCACTGAGAATTTTTCTGTTTGAGCTGTCAATCAATGACAGAATTGTGTTGGAATCTCCACTTGTGATTCTGGACTTGTTCATTTCTCCTTGAAGTTTTATCAGTCTTTACTTTGTGTATCTTAAGACCATATTATTATTAGGAACATCCTTATGGTAATATCTTCTTGATGAGCTGAGCTTTTTATTTTTATGTAATGAATCTCTTCATCTCTATAGTCATTATTGTCTTAAAATTTGTTTTGTATTATATGAATACATTAGCACCAAAATTCTTTAGGTAAGTATTTCTATGGTGTATCATTTATAGCCTTTAACTTTAAGATGTCTGGGTTCTTTTGGTTTTAGGGATATTACTTATAGCCAACACATAGCACACTTTCTCTCCTTTCCTCCCTGTCTTTTTCTGTGTGTGTATGTGTGTGTGTAAACACATGTTTTATAATCTTGGCTGACAAGTGTCTAGTTTAGTTTATCTCCCTGTACTGTGATAACTATTATTCATTGATACTCCCCTCATCCATATCTCTTTCCTCTTCTGGATATTTTTTTTCATTATAACTTTTTTTTTTATCTTTGCATATTTGAAGGGTAATGTCTATTCTGCCTCTATGTGTATTCTTTAAGTGGGTTACCCTAGATTTTACTGCATTAATAATAACCTAATAAGGCTAAAGTTAATTTACATTTCTATTTTATTTCTCCCAACTAAAAGAAACACTTTAGTCATCCTTTTCTGAATTTGCATATAATACTTCAGGTTTATCTTTCTTTCTTTATCCCACAAACGAGGTTTTGTAATTGCTTCTTATAGTTGCAGTTTGTTTGGATTTACTCATCTAGTAACAAGTAAGTTTGCTCATCAGTCTGTCTCATATCTCAAACCTTCCCTCTGGCATTACATTCTTTCTGCCTGAAATGCATACTTTAGAATTTCCTTTGGTGTGGAATTTTTACTTGTTTGAAATGTATTTGTTTTAGTCTTATTCTTGAAAGAGAGTTTATCTGGGTATAAAAGTTTAAGACAATTATTTTCTGTAATCAGATACTTTTTTCTGTTGCCTGCTGACATTCATCATTGTTATTATGTGGTCACCTGTAGATCTAACCTCTCTCTCTCTCTCTGGATGCTTTCAAAATCTTTTCAGTCTTTTGTGTTCTTTACTCTTATGAGTTATCTAGGGCAGGGTCTATCTTTTATATCTTTCCTGCTTGGGATTCATTGGCATTCCTTGATTTAAAAGTTGTTTTGATTTTCAAAAATTCTGGTAAATTTTTCAGCCACTATTTTTTTGGATATCACCTTTTCCTCCTATTCTCTCTCTTAATCTTTTTTTAAGAAATCTGATTAAATACTTGTGAGGCTACCTTACTTTCTAGTCCTTAGCTTTAGTTCTCTCGTATTTTCTGTTTGTCTCTCTGGGATGCATTTTAGATCATTTCTTTTGTTGTGTCTTTTAATTATATCAATCCAATCTTTAGCTGTGATTAATATGTTCAATGAGTCTTTCATTTTAATTACTATATTTTTAATTTATAGAAGTTTTATTTGGTTCTCTCTAAAATCTACTTGGTAATATTTTATAGCCTCTGTTCCTTGAAAATGTTTCTAAGACTCTCTTTTATGTTTTGAAGCTAAGTTCTCTAACTGAGTTCTTTCCCCTCACAGATAATGTGAATTCAGGCTACAAACCTTTATGAAGGTCATATTTTGTTCATTAATTCTCAGGAGAGATTTTACTTCTTTTTAACCCAGCACCAAAGTTGGGATAGACAGCTTTTCTTGCTCTTCTATATAGGAGATTTATTTTTCATTCACCATTACGTTGAGTTTCTGGCCTTCTGGACAACTATTTTATTGTTTCCCTAGTCCCTGGACCAGGACTTTGTCTTCCCTTCCCCATTCACACATGGAACAGAAGCAGCTTAGGGAAAATAACATTCAGCAGATGTTCTCAGGGCAAAAATTCCAACTCTTGCTTATCATTCCTGGTTCCTGCTTTTGCTCTCCTTTTGGCCGAAAAGCCAAATTTTTTACATTTTTGCCAGCTAAGTGATACCTTTTAAAAATGTTAAGAGCATTTTTATCAGTCCTTTAAAATTCTTCTTATGAAGAAGTATTTTAGACTATATGACATATTATATCGCTCCACATAAAATTCCTGTGTGAATTTTCTCTGTAAGAAGAGGACTCAAATACCAATTAAAAAATCAGATTCTAAAAAATAGTAGCATAGTACGAATTTCCTTAAAGAGAGGATACGATCATTACCCTCATTTAACTTACTAGCTGTGTACATTAGCAAATTATTGAATCTCTCTTGATTTCCATGTCTTTAAAATGGGGATAATAGTAGTACTAATTATTTGGGATTTCTTTGAGAAATAAATTAATTTACTTATATAAAGCACCTAGAAGTGTCTTTGAGACATAGTTATGTGCCAAATACTATATTTTATTAAATTTAAGATGCCACAGATTGTAAGATGCCATGTCACTTCATAAAAAAGAAAAGATGCTTTTAATTAAACTATAACACAGTACAAAGATGCCATTGACTGAAATATACATCCCAATTTCATATGTTAAAATATGAAAAAATGCATCTTAGAACCATCTAATAATACTAAATTTTTTCCTTTGCCCACTTAAAAAATTATTTATTTATTTATTTGTTTGTTTGTTTGTTTATTTAATTGAAGTATAGTCAGTTTACAATTTTGTGTCAATTTCTTGTGTACAACAGCATAATGCTTCAGTCATACAAGTACATACATATATTCCTTTTCATATTCTTTTTCATGATAGGTTATCACAAGATATTGAGTATAGTTCCCTGTGCTATACAGTAGAAACTTGTTGTTTATCTATTTTATATATAGTAGTTGGTATCTGCAAATCTTGAACTCCCAATTTATCCCTTCTTACCACCTTCCCCCTGGTAACTATAAGTTTGTTTTCTTTGTCTGTGAGTCTGTTTTTGTTTTGTAAATAAGTTCATTTGTGTCTTTTTAAAAAAGATTCCACATATAAGTGATATCATATGGCATTTTTCTTTCTCTTTCTTGCTTCACGTAGTATGACAATCCCCAGGTCTATCTATGTTGCTGAAAATGGCAATATTTTATTCTTTTTTATGGATGAGTAGTATTCCATTGTGTAAATGTACCACATCTTCTTTATCCAATCACCTGTCAATGGACATTTAGTTACTTCCATGTCTTGGCTATTGTAAATAGTGCTGCTGTGAACACTGGGGTGCATGTATCTTTTCAAATTAGAGTTTCCTCTGGGAGTGGGATTACTGTATCATATGGTAAGTCTATTTTTAGTTTTTTGAAGAATCTCTGCTACTGTTTTCCATAATAGCTATACCAAACTAAGTTCCCATCAAGAATCAGTTTATAATTTTGTGTCAGTTTCTGGTGTACAGCAGCATAATGTTTCAGTCATACATGTACATATGTATATTCCTTCTCATATTCTTTTTCATGATAAAATAGACTTAATTCCCATTCTATAGCTGAAGAGGCTAAAGGTCAGAGAGGCCTATTAAGAGGCAAAACTGGGATTGGAATCCTAATCCTGAACTTTTGGATTTCCATAACCTCATCATGCTACTTTCCAAATGTTATTGAGCTGCCTCCAGTTTGGAGGATTTGAGAAGGAAATAAAATCCGAGGAGGCTGGACTATCATGGTAGTTGACGTAGCACTGTTGTCTACTCATGTCTTTAGAAGTAAGAGAAAATTGTATTTGTGAAACTGCAAAATATTGCACAGTTCTCTCTCCTCTGTCCTCTTTCCCAAGGGTATATAGACCCCCCTCAAACTGGGTCCTCATCATGACTCAGAGAGGGAAATAGCTTGCCCAGAGTGACCTCTGAGTGTGATTTATGAAACAGGATGTATCCAAATTTTCACCACATTGGAGCTATTCAATTTTCTCTAATGGCCTTTATCTGAGAGTTATGTCTATTCGTGGCAGCCACGACCAGTAAGTCATTAGCTTAAAGTATACTGATTGTTAATTTTAGCATCCTGGGACCTGGGCCCAGTAAGAGAGGACTCTCATTTTTGCGAGTTGAAGCTAAAGAACGTTCGAGCAGTTGGCTAACATTTACATCAGGAAAAGTTAGAAAGTAGGAAGAGATGATTAAAAAGTTAGAGAGTAAGAAGCAGTTGACCAACTGGACATAGTTCAGGAGGGTCAGAATGGCCTCCATTTGGCTGCCTCCCTACTGCTGGGTACTGCTCGCACCAGAAGAAAAATGGAACCAGTCCTTACATCAAGCACCCATGTGTGCCAGGTACTTCACGTGTGTGATCTCACGGCAGTGCCAGGAGGAAGGAACCGTCACTTCCATTTTATTTTTATTATACATGGACCCTGCTTCATAGATAAGGAAACCTAGTACCCAAGGTCGCACAGCTAGTAACTGATGGAGCAGGATCTGAACCTGGGCAGTCTGACTCCAAGTCTGCATTCTTAACCAACAGAGCTCTGGATGGGGTGGCCCAAAGACCCAGCCAAGCCTCCCTTGGGGACTACATGCCACCTAAAAGTCTGGGGCACCATTTTCGCACTTTTGACACTTAGAAAATGGCCAGCTCAGTGCCCGCTCCCAGATGACAGTAACTGCAGTTTCCTGGTGAGGCTCAGGGCTTGGTGCTCCTCTGATGGGCGGCTGGGGTGTCCGAGTCCCAGATCCGGGGCGGGCCCACCCTGAGACTCAGGCTGGGGGCAGCCATGGCCTTCCTGGCTCCAGGAACCTGGGCCTCCCTGCAGGACTGCTTGCACACTCCTTCAGGGGAGGCTGCTGGGGTTGGCTTTGACAAGTTGAAGCCATTAAGAGGATGGATCAGTTTAGTCAGGGCCTGGGGCACACGGGCCTCAGCGGGGAGAGCTTGTCTCTGGGCTCCTTTCTCTCCAACCTCTGGGGACTCGTGGGCATCTCTGAGTCAGCCTGTCTGTCACATTCCAAGGCTGAGCTGAATCAGACCAGGAATCCTGGAACTCCCCTGTCCACTGTCCATCTCCTGTGCTTGGCAATCACAGCAAAGAAGAGAGAACAGGTGTAATTATCCCTGTTTTACAGATGGGGAACTGTGGCACCCCAAGGATTTCCCAAGGCAAATCACCTTGTGCCTGGGTGGGTCTCTCTGGTCTCTCACCAGGCTAAGCCTTCTTTGGCTTTCCCATGGGAGGAGTTTATGGGAGTGAGGAGACCTGGGTGAAGGTCCCAGGGATAGCTGGGCTTGCTGTGTGACCTGGTGCAAATCTCTTCCCCTCTCTGAATGAGCCTCTCCATCTGTTCATGCTGACCTCTCTGTGCTTCAGTTTCCTCGTCTGAAAACTGGGGATAATAATTGTAACTTACTTCAAGGGGTTATTTTGAAGATTAAATGTAAAGTATTTAGAAAAGTTCCTGATACAGTTAGTACCCTTAGAACCCGATAAGTACTCCTTCCTCTACTCCTCCTCATTTTTTGGGTATTATTATTATTATTATTATTATTATTATTATTATTATTATTATTATTATTATTATTATTATTATTACTACAGAGAGGTAATCTCTAAGGCTTCCTATTAGTTCTAATACTATAAGATTATGATGCGAGCTCCTCCAAGAAGGCTGCCTGGATATTGGCTGGGAGCTATAGTCTTACCCCTGTCAAGTTCATGGACATATTTGAGCAGATGGGATTCCTGTTCCCTTCCAGGTAAGGCCTGGAAAGTAGATGTATCCAGTTGATCAGGTGGAGGTTTGGGACCTTGTCTGTGCTTTGCTGAAACTATTCTAGCTCCAGAATCGAGGAGCAGGGCTGAGGTCTGGTGGGCCCCCTCTACCTGATGCAGTGTCCTTCTGGGCTGTCCAGCTGGGCTTCTCAGGGCCTGAGGGGACAAGGCCTGGCTCTGTGAGCCCTGAGGTCTGTGCTGCCTACGTGCTGGGCTCCGTCGCCTGTCAGCTGCGAGGGGCCGTCGGGGCCTCCCCCAGGGAGCCGGAGCTCTCTATATTTCATGAGGCTCCGTCTGTTCAGCAGGGCTGGGTGGCAGCTTGCTTGGTTTCTTGTGCCTCCCCTGGGAATGAGGGTTCTTAAAAGTATCTGATTGCTGCAGGAGGCTGGCCATCACAGCTAGCAATACTGAAGTATCTCTGATGACTGTTACCACCTGTGGGAGACAGGTCACACAGAGGGCCCGCGTGGGAGGGAGGAGGGGGCCTCTTGTCGTTACTGCACAGAGTTCATGGCATCCCTCCTTTCCATGCCCAGGTGCCCACCTCCCCAGCCTTGGGGCTTTCAGGGTCCCCTGGGAGCTTGTATTTCTCTTAAATGAACTCTTGCTGCTGGTCTCACTCCCTGGAGTCCGTCCACTCCACTGGTCCCCATGGGAGCCGAAATTCTACTCTGATCATTTCACTCTCTGCTCAAACACCTTCAGTGGCTCCCACCATCCATAGGCTGGAATCTAGAGTCAGTTCCTTTCATGTGCCTGATTAAAGGTGCCCCTTCCTTCCAGTCCCCTAGGAGAGATCTGGGTGCCTAATACCCGCTTCATTTTCTGGTCTCCTTGCCATGGCTCACATTGCTCTCTTGGCACTGAATGTTCTTGTCCCATCATCACCTGGCAAAATGCCACCCTGCCTTTAAGACTCAGCTCAGATGTCACCTCCTCTAAGAAGTCTGGCTTATTCCCCCAGCTGAAAAGTGACCACTCCTTTTTCTGCTTTTCCATGCCACTGGGATAGCTTCCTCTAAACTCCACCACCATCCCTGGAGGCCCCAGCCTTCTAGAAACACTTGCAGTTCTGTAACTGTACCATGCTCATGATTCTGTGCCTTTCACACGCCCTTCCTTCTGCCTGCACACTCTTTCTTCCCGCCCCTTCTCCTTCCCTTATTCCCACATTCTTCTTTCTGCTTTGTGGTCATGTCCTGAGAAACTTTCCATGACCTCTTCTACTCACCTTCCATTCTCACCTACTACTGCCTGGAAGCCCTCTGGACCTCCCTTAGCATCCCCTTGGTTACCTGTTATTGTAGTTTTCATGCAGCATTGGGACCGCCCCTTGGTCTGTCTGTCTGTCTCGAGCACTTCATGAGCACAGGCTGCGGGTAGGGAGGGAGGCTGCCCAGCTGGGTTGCACCAGGCTGTGAGGACTGCAAGAACTCAGGAGGGACAGGTGGCTCTGCTGTGTGAATGTTAGGTTGCAGAGCCCTTTCCATGCAGTGTGTGTGGTTGCAAAAGGCCCTTGCCTCACTGAATTCTCATAACAACCTGGTAAAAGTAGGTACCTTCCTTTCTGTCTCTCATCTCCCATTTACCAGTGAGAAGAAAGCTGAGGTTCCTTCAGTAAGAACCCACCCAGTCAATCAGCAAGTGTTAGTTGATTTGGTCGTTAAGTACTAGGCCATGTTTTGGGAAGGGGTGGTGGGGAATTGAAGGAGATGCAACAGTGAGCAGGTCAGACCTAGTCCCCGACCCTGGGATCCTCAAGGGAAAAAGATGTTAAACTACCAGTTTCACAGTTAATTGTTTAATTACAATTGTGATAAATTCTACCGAGGAGAAATAATGAGGGGGTAGGGACATCATATAATGAGGGACTTGACTGGATCCCTAGGTCCCTGCCTCTCCTGCCCTCCCTCCCCCAGCTCCTGCTCCTCTCTCTACCGCTGCGGCTGGAGTTTAACTGCTTCCCACAGTGTTTACTGTCCTGCTCCTGTTGACAGCCCTAATGTGTTCTGCAGATTAAACAGTCCCAGCCCTGCCTAGAGCTGCACTCGGATTGGCCCATTAGACAAGAGCAGAAGCTGCCCTTGCTTCTGGTTCTAATTGAATAATTTACTGTAAATAGCCTCCGTTTCCTCCAGAGCCTAAGCTGGCTCCTTAGCCAAATGGAGGTGAGCAAGGGCTGCTTCTGATGGGATGCAGGATCAGAAATGAGCTCTCCAGATGAGCAGTTGTCCTAGCAGGTGTTGAATTAAAGCAGAGACATGTAAGGCTTCAAGTCCTTCTTATAAACTAGCCACTCCTGGCTGGGGAGAAACAGCCAAGAGCCCTGCAGAACCCTGGCTGCAGGCTGCAGGGCGGGGTTTCTAATGAATTAGGAAGGCCCCTGGGCAGAGGGGTGGAGGTGATGGAGTTTCCTCTTTCTTGCTTACTCCTGCCTGAGTCCTTTTCACCTCTCTGATGGGCAAGTAGCATCTCTGCCCTGAGATATATTTTTCTACTCTTCCTTCCATGAGGAAAGATACTCCCTTTGAGGCTACCACGTGCCAAACTCAGGATATTTTATTTTGAATTATGTTGTGTTATATTATGTTATCCATTGAGGAGTTTTATGACTGATCTCATTTGATCTTCATGAGGCTCCTGGGAGGCAGGTATAATCAAGGAAGCTACATTCATGTGGGTTGATGCTTTGCCCGAGATCATGTACTCAGGCATAGAATCAGGATTTGAATCCAGATCTAACAGACTCCAAAATTCAAGTTCCTTCTGCAACACCAGTGAGGACACATGGTGTGGGGCAAAGGGCTTACCTTGAATCCATTCTTGGTTTTCTTACATGCTGTGCAGCTTTGGAGGGGTTCTACTCTGACTCTGTTAACAGGATGAGTCTGGCTTAAGGCAATGGGAGAGGGTAGCCACTCAGCAGGCCGTGGGGTCCTCCTTGAGGGCTGCACGCTTGACACAGGTCTCTGCACAGGTAGGCTTTAGCTGGGGCTGGTTTCCCATCCCCTGATCTCTTTAGGACCTGTAACTCTAATCCTGTGACTCACAGAAGGAACCAACCAATGAGAAACAGAAGAGATGCGCCCACCCTCTATGTCCTTCTTTCTCCAGTGATTTGGGGGCAGCGTTGGGCTGCTTCATTTTCCCGAGGACTCATCTGCTCTCTGGTGTGTCATTGAGGGCTGACACTGGATGAAGCAGGGGGACTCACAGTTTGGGAGGTGGGAGAAGTGAGAGGCGCTGATGAGATGGAAGAGGGCTTGGTTGTCTGTGAAGGGTGGGGGCCCAGTGCTGCCCCCATGGAAAGAAGTCAGGCTTCCTGGTAGCAAATGCTGGACCTGTGTCACTTTTGTTGCTCTCATTATCTCCACCTGCTCCAGCACCTCCCCTCCCCTCTGACCATAAAACCTGTGTACTGTTCCTCTGTCACCCAACGGCTGTGTGAGCTGGAGCAGTGCATGCACTTCCACTGAGTATCAGAGGTCTCGTCTGTAACAAGGGGATGGTGATGGTATTGAATGAGTTAACACTAGACGAAGCATTTAGAACAATGCTTGGCATGTAATACACACTCAAAAAAATACTAGCAATTATTTTTATTATTATTATTAGCACTTTACAAACATCAGCTGAGTTAACTCTTGACATTTACTATCTCGCCCTTCAGATATTCTCTCCTACCTGTTCCCCATCCCCTGTGAATGTGAGCCGAGGCTCCTCTGAGAGCCAGTCTGATTCACAATCCCAGCTTCGACATGTGGGCGCCCAGTCCCACACTGAGCAAGATGCGGTTTCAGACATCAAGGAGCTTGTCCCATTGAGGGAAAGAGGCAGGCATGAATAATACAGCCCGTGCACAGGGCAGTGATGCCCATGCAGCCCAGATGTCCCCGAGTGGCCTCCCCAGCCTCTGGGAACACGTGCAATCACACGAACCTAGGTTTTGTTAGCAGGTGGCCTCCTCTGGCCTCACTGCTGGGGAGCTGGGGATGGAGTGGAGGAGCGAGGCCATATCAGCCGGGCTCTTTAACAAAATCCAGATATATTCGGTGTACTGCCTCCCCCTCAGCTAAGAGCCAGTGGTCACTAACGAAAAGGGAGAAGATGGTTTGAGTATGACTTGTCCCTGCTGGGCTCCAGCTGGCTTCTGTTGGAAGGGCTCAGATCAGTAATTAGGAATTGTTCTGGGATTCTGTGGTTGCCAAGCTATGTTTCTGGAATCTGCCTCCTGGAAATTCAGAACATTCTCCTGTATTCAGGCTTCTGCTCTTGACAGCTCACTCTTTCTCGGGGTCCCTCAGATACGACTTTTTCAGATTCAGAAGGTCCCCCAACATTCTAGGCTGCGCTCACAAAATTCTAACTGATTCACACTCTAAAGAGCTTTGGAGCTTCCTGTAGCCTTACACTTTCCTTGCTGTCACCTGCCTTAAGCTTTACCTCCCTCTTCATTGTTTTCACTCTGCTCACTTCCTTCACCATGATGAAAAGATGATGAAGATGGAGCTAAAATAAGATCTGCTTGCTCACTGCTCCCTGATCACATCAGAGCACTCACCGTGAGAAGTCGGTATTTCCCTTTTTGGTTCTTTCGTCAAACCTGTTGAAAAGGGGCAGATACCTCATTTTGTTGCTTCCAGCTTTTTTCTTTTATGCCCTTTTCTTTTCAGGCTGCTGACTCACTGCATTCCAGAAATATACCTTCTCAATAATGAAAATAATGAAAGTAATAAAAATCGTGCTACTCCTGATGATAATGCAGCCTCGTGGAGCAGTGTTATTGTGCTGGCTGCTTTATACGCTTTATCTAATTTTCCACATCTCCTCCAGCAAAGCTGACCACGGGGCTGAACACACCACAGATTCTCAGGGCATAATAATGACTATTTATTTAGCTCTTGCCCTGGCCTGACCCTTCTACATTCCTTATCTTGTGTCATTGTTATGATAGCCCTCTGTAAAGTAGATATTATTATTCTCAGTTGCAGGTGAAGAATTAGGGCTCAACATAAATGTATTAAACAGTCATCTCACTCATTATCTCTATAGACATATCAAGTGTTTGCTAAGTGCTAAGCCCTTGGAACCAAGTGATCCCTGCCCTCCAGGATCTCACAATCTAGTGGGGCCCACAGACCAGGGAGCAAGCAGTAGCAGTGAGTCTCTGGAATTTTCTAAAGCCCTCGTTTATCCTGGGCTCCTGCCTCCCTATAATTTTCAGATTCACTCTTCCCCCCACCACCCCCCCAAGCAGCCTAAGGGATACTTTCTGTCCAGCCACATCTCTATTAATTAAAGTCCTCCTCTGTTCTTTTCTCATAAGGGTCACTTGTAATCACAGTGTAAGAGCTGAATGTTTCTAGACTTGTCTAGCTGCCCTCCTCAGCTATCTCCTCCCACAAGTTCATACTTGTGTGTTCTCTGAATGTCTTGAAATCTGCTGTCCTCAAGCCCAGGACATGACAGGTGAGACAGTCAGCCCTCTCCTTCTATTGCTTTGCTCAAGTAAAGGTGACAGAATCTCCATTCTCCTCAGTGAGGGCTTCTTCCTTGGCTTGGAGAAGGAGGTGGCAGAGAGGGAGGCATGGGGAAAGGACGGCAAGGTGGGAGACAAACAGGGGGCAGCTGATTTTATGGAGGAAGGGGGACACTGTTGTCTTGGTCTAACCTGTGAGGCCCAGGCAACCCAGGTGGGTCCTCAGTGCTGGGATGAGAGGCCCTTGGAACTGAGGTCACCTTTATCAGTCAGGCTGCTCTGGGGAGTACAGAACCAAAATCCTCACTGCAACAAGAACATTATTATCTTACGTACCAGGAAGCCCAGAGGCAGGCTGGACTCGGGTTGGTTGATTCAGTCACTCAGTGGTCAAGGACCCAGGCTTTTTTCCTCTGTGTGCCTGCTTTCTACTCCAGCTAGGTCCTCTTTTGGTTGCAAGATGGTCGCCAGCAGCAGTGGAGTGACATGTTTCCTTGTACAGGTCCAAAGGGAGAGATGCTGTCTCACCCTGTGGCTTGTGGAGAAAGAAAACTTTTCCTAGAAGCAATCCTGTCACGGCTCATTGGCTTGAATTGCATCACATGCCTATTCCTGAACCGTTTCCTGGCAGTTTGGGCGAAATTACATCATCTAAAATGGAATGGATCTGGGGAAGCAACTGCCATGCCCATTACAGGTCACATTTCCCAGGCATAATCAACGTGAAGAAAGCAGTGCTGTGGCAGTAGACAGTTAGGGAATTAGCATGCGGAGTTTCTAGGTTTATCTAATAATACAGGATGCCCAGTAAAACGTGAATTTCAGATAAACCAGATTCTTTTCAAGTACAAGTATATCCCATGCAACACTTGCTGGTCTGTGTGTCCCGGTATTTGGTACAAAGCAAAACAGGCTAAGTAAGTGTTTGGCAATGAGACAAAAGAGGACTGTAGAGGTCATAGCGGGCTAGGGACTTAGAACTGAGATCAGATCTGAGTCCTGCATTGCTTGTGTGGGGACAGCAAAGTATAAACTGGTCCAAGCAACAGAGGAAGGCCAGGGGGGCCTTCCCTCCGCACATGAGCTGACTCCCTGTGACCAGGATTCAGGAGAGAAAATGATTGAGCCTCCTTGCTCGGGGGCCCTCATTGACCCCATCCTACCCTCTCTTTCCAGGGCCCCGACCGCTGTGGGCAGGCGTTGCTGCAGATTGGCATCAACATGATGGCGCTGCCTGGAGGCCGCCACCTGGACTCCATCCCCATGTCGGGCCAGCGGTAAGTCCTACCGCTGTGTCTCAGGGCCAGGCCTGCCCTGCTGGACTCTGGCTGAGGCCCAGCCTCCGGGTCCTAAGGCTGCAGGTGGCCGCATCTCTCTGTGCACGGGGCTGGGGGCAGGATGGGAGGAATCTTAGGACAAAGTAGCAGGGATGCCATGCTCACTCAGTAAGTATAAATGGAACTGGGCCCTGGGGCATGGAGGAGTCAGCCACATTCTGCCACCAAGGAGCTGCAGTTTAAGATCCAGGCAGACAATAAAGAAAAGAGTCAAGTGGGATGTGCTGCTAAGACAGGGAGCCCCTGAGGAGGCTCCTGATCCCACCTTGACCAGGAGGCTGGTGCTGCTGGGGGAAGCTGCCTCCCGGGAAGGGATCAGTCTAGGTATCTTTCTCTCAGGGCACCAAGGAGAGAAGTAGGCATGGAACTGATCTTTGGAAACACTTGCTGCCCTGAGCTGGCAGTGTGGGAACGGGGAGGGAGGGATACACTGAGCAGCAGGTGTGGCCTGGATGATGAGCTGAGAAGAATGGACCCTGGGGGCTCCAGGGTGGAAGGGATGAGGGAGTGGGTGTAGCTCTGACTGGTTGGTCCTGGAGACCCGACCAGAAGCAGAATGTTTAGTAGTGTTTCATTTTCTATGTTAGGTCTATCACCAACGTCTAATCTTTACTCTGTCCTTAACCCCCTACCTGAATTACAGGGGGTCTCAATTTATTTACATTATGCATTTCTATGTTGTTTGTTTGGGTTTTGAAGGTTTCGTGGGGGAGACTATGTGTTGATTTTAAAATCAGAAAGATTTATTAAATATGTGCTAAAAGTTACTGGAACCGGGTTAATCTCTATGATAGCATCTGTCTGCTCCCCCAGAGCCATTGTTATGAAGGGGTTTAAGAATACGACATACTGGTGCATGTGACTGAGGGCTGGGAACACTGTCAGAAATGTAGTTAAGAACTTCCCGTGTGGCCTGACACTGAGGACAAGGGACCCTGTGGAGGCCCAAATGTGTTTCCATGAGGACTCTGAGGAAGCGCCGAGAGATGGTGAGATGCGCCTGTGAGGGTGCGTGTGTGTTCTCAGACGGGGACTTGGCTCTTACCTTCATGATCCATGACTGCCTGGCTTCAGCGTCAGGCTCTACCTCTGACTAGTTGTGTGGCCTTGTGCAAATTCCTCAACCCCATCAGCTCCTTGGTCCCCCATGTATAGAATGGGGGTAATAGCCTGCATCATAGGGTTGAAGTGCGGATTAAATGAGTTAATAATATATGCAAAGTGTCTGCCTTGCAGTGAGCACTACGTTAGGGGGGCCCTTGTTTATCAAGTGTCCCCATGTGTCAGAGGCCGGCCATGACTCTTCACGTAGGTGATCTTAGTAATTCTTCTAGGAGTCCCTCCCTTCCATTTCTCCCTTTATGTCTGTTAGTATTTGTTTTACATATTTAGGTGCTCCTACATTGGGTGCACATATGTTAACGAGTGTAACAGCTTCATCTTATATTGTTCCTTTGATCACTGTAATATTGTCCTTCTTTTTCTTTCTTTATGGCCTTTGTTTTAAACTCTATTTTGTCTGATATAAGTATTGCTGCCCCCGCTTTCTTGTCATTTCCACTTGCAGGAAATATCTTCTTCTATCCCCTCACTTTCAGCCTATGGGTGTCCTGGAAGTCCTTCCCTGGACACCCAGGTGATCTCACTGAGAAAATAAGAAATCATGGACAGACATTCCCAACAGCCTAATATTTTATAATCAGAAAAAAAGTGGATCTTCTGGAAGAGGTATCTTAGTCTTTCCATCTCCCATCCTGCCCAGGCAGTAGGCTGGAAACTGTGTACCCAGCTGGGCAGCAACAGCTGTGGCAATAAGGCTTTGGGACCCTCCACAGAGCTGATGTGTCCTGGGATGGTTAGACCAGAGCCTGTGCTGGGCATGGGGAAGCAGTTTAGAACAGTGGTTAGGAGTTGGGACCACCCCCCACTCCCCCGCAACTTATTCTTGGTTCTGCTATTTGCTATTTATTAGCTGTAACCTTGGGTTTTAGTTTATTGATCTAAGAAATGGAGATATTTATACTTACATCGTTGGGTTGGTATGAAAATTTAAGATAATATGTATAAAGCACCTGCCTGGCAGGAACTGCTCAATCAATATTAACGTCTTTAGATAAAAAATAAGCCCCCCAGAGTAGAGGAGATGGGGTGAGAGAGATCACACCCTGGCACTCTTTCAGCCCCTGGGAACCACTGATCTCTCTCTTCCAAGCTCCTCAGAAGTTTTCAGGATAAAAGAAAATTAAATGACATAAACATGATTTAGAAATCAGATTATTATTCTTTAGGTTCTCTAGCCGATGTTGTCAGCAAATACTTTGGGAGGAAAACCCCAGACTGATGTGATTCTGCAAACACTGCAACCTGCAAAAATGTTTGTTTAGAATTGTCTTTAAACTGACAATTCCAGTAGGGCAGGGTGGGCTGCAGAGAGAAGGTGCATTTCCTTCAATGTATTCACAGCTGGGCCAGGCCTACACAGAACATTGAGGGAATATAATCCTATTAATTGTCTACCACCCTATTCATCACCTGTGTTCTGGAGGCATGTGCGTGGGCCACGTTCCCAGCGAAGGCTCATGTGTATTTACAGGATGTCAGAGGGGTTCATTTGTTCAATCTGATGCTGCATTATGGACAGACAATAGCTGAGACCTCTTCCTTCCTCTTGTTCCAAGCTGCAGAGGCCTCTCTTGTGGGGAATAACACCATGGTTATTGTCCCCAGATAAATAATTAATGCTGGATAATTGACTTCTTTCTGTTGTGTTCCACTGAGACTGAATTTCCCTCTGTAGTGCCATTGTTCACCTCAATGTACAAAATTAATAAATACTGTCAAGTTGCGTGGGATCATCCCACAGCCTGGGTACATCATGAGGGTTAGACCCTTGGGATCTGAGATCCTTATGAGTAAATGGCATCAGAAAGGGCTTTTCTGGATGCCGGCTTCTGAAAGAGAATAAAGGGCAGAGAGAAACCATGTCTGAGTCTGGGGGTGGGAGCCCCCGCTGAATCGGGGTGGATGACGGGAGGGGGCGTTACCAGGCTCTGGATTCTGTGCCTGAATCTCCTGGCATGCTTTCATATTTAAAAGTAACAAAATAAACAAACCAAAGAACAAACCCCTACTGTTGGAAACTGTAATGGGAAAACTCTAAGTGGTTGAAAGCATACAGGCCTTGGGATCGGACGTGGCCTCAAATCCCAGCTCCGTTTCCCGCCAGCTGTGTGACATTGGCTGCCGCCTGATCTGTTTGCACACCAGCCTCGTCGTCTGTGATAGAGCAGCGGTGGTCTTTGCTTTAAAGGGTCTTGTAAGTGCTGGGGTCCAGGAAGGAAATTCTCTCTAGGCCTCAGGGTGTCAACCCATATTTCATCAGGCTGTCCTGGTAAGGGTAACACACCCTCCCTCCCACTTTCCCTCCCTCAGCAGTGGAGGCACTTGCAAACTCAGGTGCAGGTACTTCCCCTGCGGTTCATGGATTTGTTGGTGGGAGTGAAGGGGGCAGGGGATCAGCTCTCTGAGTAGCAGGAGACTGGCTACTCTGTCTCTAGCTGATCTTACTTCTTGGGTCTCGGGGCTCCCATCTTTGAGTCTGGGGCACTAATCCTCCCGCTGGCTCTGGGCTGGGGGTTGGTGGTGCTGCTAGGACCTAGCCATGTGGTTGGCTGTGGCGGCCTGGGTGTTACCGCCTATCTGCCTGCTCCCAGGGTTGTGCCACCACAATCATGGTATAGCCCTCATCTACTGCAGGGGTCCTGATGGCCCAGTCCTCTGATTTACCTGTCTCCATGGAGAGGTGCCTGCGGGGTGGGTTGGATGCCAGTCTGAGGGATGCACACAGGGCCAAGTCCACACATCCCTTTCCTCCCTACTTCCTTTCTTTCCTTCTTTCCTTCCTCCCTCCTTCCCTTCCTTTCATCCTTCCTTCCACTCCTCTTATCCACAGATCAAGCTGGGACATCTTGACATTTTTCTCTCTGGTTTCCGGCCATTGAGGGTGGGGATACTGATGAAGGGCTGGGCTTCACTAACACCCTTAATAAAGTTGGCTCACCCTCGTCCAGCACTTGCTACAAGCTGGGTGCTTCTACACATAGCAACTCATTTGGTCCTCATGACAGCTTGTGTATGTACTTATTATTATTTCCATTTTGCTAATGAGGGGGTCACAGGTTGGGTCTGAGTTTAGAGTTAAGACTAGGGAAGGGGTGCCTTTGGGATCCACACCCATGGAAGTGAGAGGAAGTGAGCAGGCCTGGACCGAGGGAGATGGTGAGCGGCGATGCCGGCCTGATGACGACCTCAGCTGACCTCACCGGGACTTTTGGGATCAGATTTGCTGTTCATTAGCCAGAGGGGCCAGGGTCTTCATATCCCACCCGGATCTGTCATCAGAGTGGGTGTCTGAAGGCAGGGCATGACATCAGGTGAGGCGGGTCTGAGACAGCATCTGGGGGACCTGCTAACTGGAGGCAGCAAGTCCTTCCTTGGGGGGTAATTGGAGCGGCATGTGTGCAATGTCCATCCCAGGAGGAAACTGAGGCTTGAGGAGGTTAAGTTACTTATTTGTCCAAGGACAGGCTGATGAGGAACAGAGCTGTGATACACATTCCCTGACGGTGCTTGAACCTGAGTGCCAGCCAGTACTCTGTCCAGGCTGCCTTTTCTGTGATGTTCTTGGGGGCATTACACAAACAGATCTTTCACTCATTTACTCAGGTGGTTGTTTATTCATTGGCCTTCCACAAGATTTCTCTACAAGTAGGTACTGAGTGCAGATCATGTGCTTTGTACGGTGCTCTTGCGCTTAAGGATGTGATGGTGACCGAATCTGGCGTGGTCCCTTCCCTCCTGGAGATCACTAAGTTTTATCTCTTGACTTAATCAGGCCTGCCTTTATAACAAGTGTACAACCTACTTGGGGCTTTTATCCCGGATGTCTCACTGCGGGGGAATCACTTTCTCCCAAGGTTGCTGTTCAGCCTGGAGTCTGAGATGAGCCCGGGCTGGTGCAGCTGCAGCTGGTGGCAGGAGGCCTCCTGGGTTCCCCCGGCCTGCTGGCGAGGACCCGCCCAGCTTCCATGAGCCAGCGGGGCCGATGCAGGCCATCCTGTCTCCAAGCAGATAATGGCTTGCATGTGTACACCCTTGGTCTGCGGCTGGCTTTCTGCTGCTGGTCTACTTTCTGTGCCTGTGGTGATGTGCAGGCTGTAATTGTCAATGGGATAATTAGATATTTTTCTGTTGTTTAAACTGAAAGGAAGGCCAATCAAAGCTAGAATCAAATTCCCTTCCTTCTCCCATGTCCCCAGAGAAATCCACAGAAACACAGGGCGTGACCTTGTAAAGGCAGAAGGACAATGATTCAATAGTTATTTTTGAGAGGAGAGGTTGGATTTAAATTCCCTTACAGTGCCAGGAAGTGGGATCATAGAGGCATCCAGAGTTCCTGCTGGAAGTTTCCTCAGAGCTCATCTATGCCCTCCTTGCATTATAAGATGGGGAAACTGAGGCCTGGAGAGGGGAATGGAGCTGTTGTAATATTCTTCAAGCCCCTCCTGCCCTTTTTGGAGTCCTATCTTCCCTGGGCTGTGTATCTTAAGCTTATTTACCCACCCAGCCTCCAGTAAATTCTAGCAGCTCTGTGTCCTAGCCCCAGTGGAATCCTCCTGTTAGCAGTGATCTGTAATAGACATCAGTTTCATTCATTCACTTTTTCATTTCAATAATACTTACTTTAGGCTAAGAGTTTTGGGTCAGACCATGAGTAGTACAACAGTGATTTATGTAAATATCATCTTTCCTCCTCAGTGATAAATGTCCTGAGGGCCAAAGTGATTTCTGATTCATATTTGTGCTCTAGTGATTATAATGCACACAGTAGGAGCTCAATAAATGATTGTTGAATAAATATATGTTTAATAAATGTTTGATGGAGGAATAACAAGTGGCTGAGGAGTCAGAGGTGACTGTGAGAAGTTTAATTCCATAGCTTGGATTTTGTTTCTTTCTCCAAGATACTCCTCTGTCTCCAGCCAGCTTTTTCTTTTTTTTCGGTAGAAAACTGCTGCTTGGAGGGAAAGGGTAAGCTAGAGTTTTAATTTAATTAATTTAAATATTCTTTCTGAATGGAAGCCAAAGATTTAATTGGTGGAAGGAGTCAGACAGTTGGCGAGACATGTTTTCTTTTTCTAAAGAATAGCAATTCAGAAATATTTTTAATCTTTGATTTTAAGGTCATTGGAAAAAATGTCTCTGCAATTTCATCATTAAATGTCTTCAGGAGAACACACTGTAGTGGGGACCGTGGACCAGAAGCCAGAGGCTGGACTTCCTTCCGTCTTGTCTTCCTTCCCTTCTTCCTTCCTTCCCAGCCCTGGCTCCGTGCTAACCTGCTGTGTGTCTTCAGACAATCTTTTTCCCTCTCTGAGCTTCAGTTTCCTTATCTGAGGATGAAGAGGTAGACAAAAGTTTGCCCAGGGACCCTTTCAGCTGGAATGTTCTAGGAGTCTGTGAGTGACTTTTGAATAGTCTTTTTCCTTTTCTGGACAAAAGTATCCCACTTTAGTGTCTCAGGGCTGGGAAAGAATCCCATTGACCAAAAGAAAGTCTTTTCATTCTTTCCTATGAAATGCATGAAGAAGCCTAGCGTTTGCCTTCTGGCTGGGATGGAAAGTGCAAGGCATGCTAGTTTGGGAGCCCATTCCAGCATTTGAGGGTGTGCCCTGTTCAGGTTTTAAGGAAGCCTTGTGGTAGAGCCTGGAGAAATGTTCTATCTGGGGACAGGGTGATAGAAAGCCCTGCTTTGCTGGAATATAATACGGATAAATCCACAGATCCCAGCACTCCAACATGCTTCATGACTTAAAGTTCTTTTTTATTGACTGAATTCATTCCACCCCTCTGACTATTTTTACCAACTTGCCATCTTCCCAACATGTGGTTCCATGCCTCTACTCCTTTGCACATGCTGTTTCTTCTGGCTGAAATCGTGTTGTCTTCCAGCTCTGCTGCTTCTTCTGGCAAACTTGAAGGCATCCTTCTAGTGTTGGCCTGGGAAGCTTCCTCACACATCCTAGCTTGGGCTGAACATCCTTTCTCTGTGCTCCCCAATTCTTTCTTGTTACTTCAGAATGCCACATGGAGCATACTGAACCATATTTGCTTATTTATAATCATTCATTTATTCATTCAGTAAATGTTTATTGAGTGCCTAGAACACGCCAGGTGTTGTGCTCGGTGGAGGGGTTATGTCACAGTTTTGTAGAATGTGGTCCTTCTTGGAGATCCTATTTTTGCCATCTATCTTCTGTAGCCCCAGCACCTAGTCCAGGACCTTGGCAAATTGGGGTGCTTGATAAGTTTGGAGGCCATTACCAAGTGTTCTTGGCATAGAAAAGTGTTTTTTTATGGAGAACTCTCCACTTCACACAGCAGGTAAAACAGAGTAAGGCAGAGAAATCCAAATTCCAGACTTTGAAGAAATAATTAAAGTTTCATTCTAAGTGAAAAGAGGTTAAAATGAGCCAAAAAGAATGTAAGCAGAGATTTTCAAAAACTATTGACCCCTGATGTTTTGAGGAACACTGGATGCCAGGCCAGTAGGATTATCTGGTGATGAGGAACTGGTACCAACAACTGGGGGCCAGGGCACAGGTCTGCTAAACTGGAAAAAATGGTTCCCTTTGGCATCAGAAGGGTCAGGGAGTGTCATCTTCCCCAATGATGGGCGTGGAAGAATGAGGAGGACAGTCTAAGAGGTGAGAGCTGAGGCAGGGCAAGGACAGTGAGGTGGGTGGGAAGACCCTTTGCAGCCAGAGTCCTGAGAGGGTCACTCCCACTCTGTTTGCACAGTCTTCCTGGCATCCCTGCACTGGCTGTACTTCTGGTGTGAAATTGTCAGAGGCCTGTGATGATGCGGCCAGTGGGCCAGTAGTTTTGTCCTGAATTTAAAGAACACACAGGCTGTTCTCCCAGAAAGAAATAAGGCAAGAGTTTGAAAAATGACTAGACATACTGTAGTCTTTAAATGATCACAAGCTTTAAAAAGGCATTAATATGCCACATAAGGGCAGTCTAGCACAGTAGAAAGAGCCCCTGCTGTGGATCTGAGGGTTTGAGTATCAGCTAAATTGCTGTAGACCATTAAAGAACACATCATTTAGTTAAGAGCAAGGCTCTGGTCTCCGACTGCATAGATTCTTGTTTCTACTTAGCCACTGAGACCTTGGCCAAGTCAGTTCACTTCCCAAATCTCAGTTATGTGACCCTCATGGGGTTGTTTTGAGGGTTACCTGAGAATTTAAGATTGGATTAAACAAAAGGGCACATTGACCAGAAGTAAAGAATGTCCATGTTAAATATAAAGATTAAATGCCCCTCTTCCTGGGGCCACAATGCTGGTCCTCCTTTGAAAATGAGACTCCCTTCCCAGATATCAAGGCCATAGACTCGCTGTGTATGTGCTGGCCTGTCCTTTTACTTTTGGAAACCTTGAAGAAATGTAATCCTGGCTTGTTAATGTCTCTTTCTTCTGACAAGATGTAAAACTGTGCTGAAAATCCTGCTTCTCTGAAGCAGTTTCACAGAGTAATCTGGGAAGTGGGCTTCTGGGCTAGTCCACAGTTTGGCTCAAATAAAACTCTTCTATTCTTAAAAAAAAAAAAAAAGGAAAGAAAGATTGGATTAAGCATTTAGCATAGTGTCCAGAATGTAACAAGCACTCAGTCAATTTTAGCTTTATCATTACTCTTAATAGTGAGGTCTTAGACAAGTTAAGCAATACCTCTAAGCCTCAGTTTCTACATCTGTAAAAATGGGTCGATGATCTCCAACTATCACACCTCTGTATGGCCCGAAGGAGAGAGAGTTCTTGGTACACAGAAGGTGCTCTATTGTTGGTAATTCTCCCCTGCTTGCTCTGTGGGCAGTTAATTCCCCCTGACTTTAGACATATTTTAGGGAGCCCATTGTTTCATACTATAATTCCTTAGTATAAGACAGTGCTACTCCCTTCCCACCCTGCATAATTCTGGATTAAAAAAAAATTATCCGATCAGTAGCCTGGTGTGTGGATGTTTGTGGTTACATCTGGCTTTGTGTTTGAAATCTGCCAGACTCCAGAAGACCCAGATTTGGAGGCTCAGTTACCTCCTTCCAGATGTCCAGGAAAGCCACCATCAGGGAGCAAAAGGCAGACGACGTGGGGAGTAGTCATCCTCTTCTCCCAGGGACTCTGCTAGGAACTGGGCAGGGCTCCTGTGAGCCCTGTTCACTGTCTGGGATGCCCTCCCTGCTGCGCAGGCACAGGAGCAATCTTCATAGCATCAGGCTCGGGTTCTGATTCACAGTGGAGACAGAGGCAATCAAACCCCAGTCCTGGCCCCTGGCTCCTCCATCTCTTTGGCTGGAGACCCTACAGGCTCCTGACTGCGGTGGTTTTCCATCATGAAGGGCATGTGACTCATTGCCAGTCCATCTGCTTGGACCTCAGTTTTCAGTTCTCTTCCTCTGTGTGAGAAATCAGACCACCTGTACTTGCAACAGAAAGATTTCATGCACAGTGAGATGGCAGCTCCAAGGTCATGGCCGAGGACGGTTGTGAGGTGCAGGGACGGTAGCCCGCCCCCACCGCACAGCGAAACCCTCCCTGTTTAACCAGTCTTTTTATGTTGGGGTCAAACAGCAAGTCCAGTAGGAGAGGTGGAGCCCTGAGAACCAGAGAGCTAATGACAGAGAATCTGGTGAGCTATGCAATTATGGGATGCTCAGCGCTAACACAGTCCAAACCTTAAGGAGCCACAGTCCCTGGACTCTGAAATTGAGAAGAGCATCTCATTATGTGGCGGCACAGTGACCGCGGCTGGGAGTGGACTGGCTTGTGGCCAGACCGGGCTGGGTTCACCGGGTCTGCTCTCCTCCCTGGGAAGGTTGGGGCCTCTTTGAAGGACCTCCCTGCAGGACCTGGCCCCTACCTCTGCTGTGGCCTCATATATTCCACTGGTTATTGTGCCTCATCTGGAAGCTGCGCTAAGTGATAGGTTTCCTACCTCGGCTGGGGCAGCACCCATCACGGTCACCCAGACCAGAGACCCAGGAGCCAGCCTTGCTCCTTCCCCTCCTTCCACCTCATATCCTCTCATCTCCCTCCCAGACCTTCCTGTCCCATGTCACTGCCTTAGTTCAGCCTTCTGTCCTCTCTCTGCTTTTTAACCATCTTCTCCCAACAGATTACCTTCTTGTATAGTATTTATTTTTTCAAATTTAAAAAAATATTCCAGATGAATTTATTTTCATTTTTTTGTTTGTATTTTTTGGGGAATGTAATTAGGTTTATTTATTTATTTATGTTACGGAGGTACTGGGGATTGATCCCAGACCTCATGCATGCTAAGCACACACTCTACCACTGAGCTATACCCTCCTCACCTTGTATAGTATTTGACCTGGCCCCAGTCCATTTTCTCCTAAGTCCCTGCCCTGCTTTAAAATGTTTTGAGTGACTCCAAGTTGCCTTCAGGATTCAGTCCAAATTCCTAATCATGGTATTCAAGGTTTTTGATCAGCTGGTCCCTTTCTCTCTCCTTAGGCCCCTGATACTTGAGTCTAGTGAAAATTTTGGTTGTATTACTATTTTTATGTCTCTAGGCTGTTTTATATTTATGTGGAAGTCCTTTTGCACTTGTCATCCTGGCCAACTCCTCTCCTCTCAGAACCAGGGCAAATGTCATTTCCTTTGTGTACATATTCCCAGGCAAAGTCAGGCCCTCCATCTCCTGTGAGCTTAGACTATCCTGCTCACAGCTTCTTGAAGGCAGAGCAGTGTTTAGTTGATATGGGGAGAGACTCAGGCTCTAGACTGTGGGTCTGAGTAACTGCTCCACCACTTACCCACCATGTGACTCTCCCAACAGTCTCCTCATCTGTAAGTGTGGGTAATAATTGTCTTCGCTCCTTGGGCTTCAGGGAGGATTAAAGAGGTAATATAGAGAGAGGGCTTAGAGCATGCCTGGCCAACTGCTGGAACTCAACACATTAGCTACTGTTATAATTGTTATCAGGTTGGATTCTTGACACTTTCCTGCCTGTTTAGGGTCTTGCCTGAGCTGTGTGAGTGCTGGGATTTCTTCCTGTTCAGCTTTGTCCTCAGCCTCCAGAACAGGCTAGTGCTGAGAATGCACACAGAAGACGCCAGGACATCAGGGCTCCAGGCCTGGCCCCAGCACGTACTGGCTGTGGGACCTGGTGGGACAGGCAGCCTCCTCAAGTCTCTGCATGTAGGGGTCCCTTGGAAGCCCACGGTGAAGGATCTTTTGTCCCTGGAGTCCGCCCACACCTGTGGATAGAGAACTCTGGGTCAGAGCCCGAGGCTGGGGGTGGAGCGAGGGTGCATTGGAGGAAGGGGATCCAAGCACTGGGGGCTGGAGGCTGACAGGGTCTGTGGAGTCGCTGATGGTGTAGACGGGCTCTTGGAAACACTCTAGTCCTGACTTCGGTACTCTCACCTCTTTCCCAGAACCTTGCAGAGGTACCAGGATGGCAACTGACACCTCTGAGGTGTGAGTCCTCCTAAATATTCCACTTTGGCAAAGGAAAATACTCTCCCTAAATGCTCTCCTAGGAGGAGAATAGAATGGGGAAAGACAAAGCTAAACCCTCTTCAGTCTATACATCAGGTCCCGTGTTACAGCCGTGAAACCTGAGGACAAGCAAGGGCTGAGCTCATGTATGTGCGAATGCGTTTATAATATCCACCTGACGGTACTAAGCCTGCCATCTGGACAGAGCATGGCCTTTCATAATGCAGTTTAGTGTGACATAAAGGACATGGGGGTCTGGAGTCTGATAGGCTGGGTTGAGAGCCAAACTTTGCCACTTACAAGCTGGGTGATGTCAGATAGTTCATGTAACCTCTCCAGGCTTCAGTCTCCTCATTTGTAAAACTAAGATCATTATTGTGCCCTCGGGGTCATTGTGAGAACTGCATGAAGCCATCCCCATGACAGTTGGCACAGGGCCCAGCCTCAGTACGTTTTGGAGCTTGTCATACTAACCTGATGAGACAGGACAACAGTACAGGTCATTGTCATTCCCATTTGATAGATTTTAAAACTTAATTCAGTTCCATAAATATACACTGAGCATCTTCCCTGTATTAAGTCCAGTGCCAGGGGAAGCAGGTGGCGGGGGGTGGGCACGACAGACACAACCCTGCCTCTGCTCACAGGCTAGTGGATAAACAAGTAGTTAGACATTATGATCTGTGTCATGATGGAGGAAAGACAGTGCTACAGGCACACTGCACACGGGACAAAAGCTCATCTAGGAGTCAGAGAAACCTACTTCAGAAGAGACATTTAGGCCAAGTTTCAACGATGTGTAGGCATCAGCAGTGTGAATAGGAGATGGAGAGAGGGCTCAGCACGTGCCGAGGCTGGGGGGCTGGAAGTCACAGCAAAGACACTTAAGAGAACTCAGTGTAGCTGGGACAATGGTTTGGAAATGAGGGGGAGAGCAGGTCAGGGAACTGAGGCTCAGAGAGGGCAAGTGTCACATGCAAGGGCACACAGCTATCAAGACTGGAAGCGGGTTGAGGACTCAGTGATGGTTCTTCCTCAGGTGTTCTGCTGTGAGTATCACCCCGCCAGCTCTCATCTGTTTACTGACAATGCATGTACACACATATTCTTAGATGTTAACAAATGAGTTGTTCCTGGGTTAATGAAAGGCTCAGGAGTATCGTTAGTGGCTTCTTTCTCCCAGGGCGTCTACAATGCCAGAGTTTGATAAAGTTAACAAGATGGGCTCTGAGTCATCAGAGAGGAGGCAGCTATTAAATGTATACATCGGCACAATGGACTGGAAACTGTCACCTGGAGCCAAATTCATGTTCCCTGGCTTTCTGAAAGAGAAACAACAGCACACTCCATAGGTGCTGGACAGACCAGGGACAGCGAAGGCACAGGGTTTGGAATCAGGCAAACTGGGATTGAGATCTAGGCTCTGCCATTGACTTGCTACTGGAAACATTATGAGCCTGTGGGTTTTTCCTCCTCTGTAAAATGGGGCAGAATAAATAGCATTCCTGTAACTGCAAGACAGATATTGTATGTGTAAGCACTTAATATGTGCCTGGCATACAGAAGGTGCTCAATAAATAGTTTCCTTTATAGTATGCTTGAAACTATGCTAGTTTTTTTTTTTAATTGACTTGTTAGAGTATTCAAATCTCTTCCCTACTTTCAAGCCCTCCTACAGATTGATGGAAGCTGCAACCTGGTGAAATGGATGGGACAAAGTGACTGTAATGCCATTATCCATGTCCTCTTCACAAGTTACTCCCTTTTATCAGCTTTGAGGTGTACTGGGGGGAGAACTCCTGGGTTTAATCTGCAGAAAATGTTATGGCACACATGTCAAAATGGGTAGGATGAATAATGAAACTGAGGATTTCTGGGTAGAGATCTGAAAACTTTTCCAGTTCTACAGCTTGGAGCAAAGGGTCAGTGCAGGGAACACAGAGGAACAGAGGCTATTCCCCCAGTGCAATCGGTGATGCAGGAAACCTGCAGATTCTTCAAAGGAGAAATGACCCCCTTCCTGGTTCTGGCATCGCACAGGTGGGTCAGCTGCAAGTCACAGGCAAGCCTGCTGTGAGCTGTCCAACACCACTACACTTAAAATGTGAACTAGGAGTGGTTAGGGATGGAGAGATGGAGAATTACCTGCCCCTTTGACAAAAGCCCCAACCCACAGAAAGGTCTGTGCTGCTGCAGCTCAGCGTGGGATTCAGAAATGGGTCAGAAGCAGTGCAACGAAAACACGGGAAGAGCTGAACAAGATCAGAGAAGCAACATTTCCTTTAGTTGCTATTGGCTGCGTTTTACCAGTTCCGCAGTGCCTTCATGAAGAGAGGTTGGAAGTTAGTATCCTAACTAAACTGTAAATTATTTGTAGCTTGTTGCATAAATAATTATGCTTAAATTAACTGTTTAATAAACAGTTTATAGTTCACTGCATATCAGAGGTTAAGTCATTCTAAATTAACCTATGCATTGTTTTTATAAAACCCTTAGTGAGAGAGCCTTCCAGGTCGGGTTGGAAAAAGGCAGAGGGGACAGGTGGACCCAGCTGACATCTGGTGACAAGATTTCTCGGATGTCTCAGGAGGAATTCTGTTTATTCCGGGTGAAACCCAGAGTGCTTGCAAAGGCTTCCAGGCTCCTCCTGGATCTAGCCTGCGTCCTTCTCTGAGCTCACCTTCTACTCATCTTTCCCTTGCTCACTCCGTTCAGCCACACTTATCTCTGGACCGTTTCTCAAACACCCAGGCCTATTCCCACCCGGGGTCTTTGCACCGTCTATTCCCTCCGCCTGGACTGCTCAGTACCCGCATTTCAGCCTGTGTGATTTCCTCACCACCTGGAAGCATTCCCTCATTTCTTCCCTCCTCCATGAGCCCCACCCTGACCACTTACTTTAAAGTGGCAGTTACCTCCCTTCCTCCCACATGAACAATATTGTCCCCACTTACTCTAACTCTACTTTTTAATAGAAATTATCTACTTTTAACATGTGATATACTTTTAAATGTATCATCTTTATTATTGTTGTCTGGTCTCCCTGCTACAGTATATCCTCCACAGGGCAGGGATGTTTGTTTCCTTCACTAAGTATCCCAAGCGGCTGAAAGAGTTGCTGGCACACAGTAGGCACTAAGGAAATATTTATGGAATGGATATTCAAGGTGGCGCCTGTGAGGTCACACGCTCTGAACAGAAGCTGGGAGTGCTTGGAAGTTTGGGGAGTCAAGTTCTATGGGAGGGCGGCCCAGTGAGAGGGACTGGCCCTCTTCAAAAGAGGAGGCAGTAGGTCCATGAGACTCAGCAAATCTCAAACCAAACCCACCTTCCTGTCTTCTGAAGTAGTTTCTCCTGTCTATTCAGCTGCTCAAGTTAAAAACCTGGGTCACAGCTCTGACTATTTCCTGTCATTTGGTCTCCGAGTCCCGTTGATTTCATTTAGTTATTCTTTTTGTTTTGCTTTGTTGTTGTTAGTTGGGGGGGGGGGTGCTAATTAGGCTTATTTATCTTTCACGGAGGTACTAGGGATTGAACCCAGGACCTTATGCATGCTAAGCATGCGCTCTACCACTTGAGCTATACCTTCTCCACCTTACCTTAATTGTTGTTGAGTAGTTGTTTTCCAGGACCGCTGTGCCCACAGGAATCAGAGATCCTTCTCATCTTATGCTTGAACGTCATTTTGGCTGAATATAAAATCCTTGGCTCACACTTTATTTGTTTTAGTATTTTAAATATGTTACTCCATTTTTTTTCTGGTATAAAGAATTGCTCTAAAAATAATTATCACAGTACAATTTTATATCCCTTATAAGTAACATGCACTTATTTCTAGATGCTCAAAAGATTTTCTTTTTTCTTTTTAAAAGTGCAATGATCTTACTAGAATATGCCTTGTATGTTTGGTTTGATTTATCCAGTATACTAGGTAGTTAGATTTTTTTCCAGCAAAGTTTTCCTGACTTATAGTTTTTATTCTTTACTCTGTTCTTGTGTTTTGGGCTTCATCCTCAGGAACTCTTATTGTGTGTATATTATAACTTCTTTGCGTATCTTATGATTTGTCACTTCCTCTCAAATCTTTTTTATTTCTTTTTTCATTTAAAAAAATATTTCGACATTTTCTTTATTTTGCGTTTGATGCTCTTTAGGCATTGCCTTGAGTTTCTTCTTGTTTAGTCTTTGTTTCTAAAAAATGACAGTTCTGTATTATTTCTAATTCTTTCCTGAGTTAGGACACCTGTTAGAGGCTTTGTGCTTCTCTTTCATGTCTTACTTAATTTTCTTAAAAATTTAGACTCATTTTGTAATAGTTATTGAAACATTGAAATAGTAAGTTATAATTTCCTTCTATTTTGGGGGTACATTCTCCTGGCATTTTCTCATTATAGGGATATTATTCTGACCTTCATTCCTTTTTAAAAATAACTATGCATGGGATAAGACCTCGGTAATTTTTTTGTTGGTTACCTTTATGTGAAATTAGTTTTCATGAGCTATTAGGGTGAGGTAGGGTTTGAGAAAGCTGTTCTAACTTAACAGAACTCTATCTTCTTGTGTTTTTGTATAGAGTTAAAAATTATAGTGATCTGCTTTCTAAGGCTGCTAGCTGTGCTCCTGCCCCTCGCATTGACCTGAGCATCTCTTCCTTCTGTCTCTGTTGTCTCTTCCGGCTCAATTTTGATTTTACTCCTAGCAGTTTCTTCCTATTGTGGCACTTTGCTGTAGAAGAGGTTGCTGATGGGTTGGTTTTGAGAGTTCAGGGTAGGTGCCTTGCACTCACCTCGGGGAGAGGCAGCCCTTTTCCAATTTTAGTTACTGTTCTCACATTGTCATACTGTGCTTTCCAGTAAATACCCAGGGTGTCCCTAGGGGTTCTCCTTTCTTGTGTTCACCAGATGCCACCTTATTGCTTCCTTCTTCCGTTCGTACAGATGATACCAAGCGTCTTGCAGCTGCAGGCAGTTTGTCCCCACCTGCGTGTGTTTCGAGGTTTGTAGGGATGCTTTATCATCTAGGTTTGTTGTAAGTGTTATCCATGGGGGTTTGGCTTTGTTGTCTGGTTTCTCTGTCAGTTTTTATTTGGGAAATTGGAGAGACTGAAAAACTATGCTGCCACTACTGTCATCTTTCCAGAATTTTCCCCTTATTTCTCTTACTTTTAAGTAACTAAGTTCTGGTGATGCAGCTGCTTTAATTCAGATCACTCCAGTAACAACTAACACATACAGTGTTGCCTATCAGTTACTATTCTTAGCCAATAAATACATACATTTGTATACATATGTTTGTGTGTGAATATATGTATTTATGTATTCATATATTCACTTCACTTAATAGTCACAAAAAGCCTAGGAGTTAGGTACTATTATCATTCCCTTTTGCCTCGAAGGAAGAGGAAACTGAAACACAAAGGGGTTATGTAACTTTCCCAAGGTTATAGTTAGCAGGTGGCAGATGAGGATTTAATCCAGGCAGTCCAGTCTAGTCTGAGGGGAGCACTGGTGCACAACAGAAGCCACATCATGTGTAGAAGACCCAGTGCCCTGCCTGGCTCTGATAGTGGCACAGTGGTGCCTAGAAGATGCAGCAGTGAGAAAAGCATCCGCAGCGGTGACAGTCTGAGATGTCTAGCAGAGACCAAACAGCATAAAACAGTACCCAAAATGAAAGGCAGCCGTGCTGGGTGGACCTGGCAGGACCTGGCAGCTAGAATGACGCCCAGTGTAACGGTGCTAAAGAAAGAAAAGATGGCAGAATCATCCAATGCCACCTTGTGGTTGACTGAACCAGTCTTTTGTGGGGGAAATATTTATGAGATGAACTTCAGGGACTCCTGGAAGTAACTGACACTGTGATACCATGTTGGGATGAGAATGTGGTTGGGCTATATTTGTTTATGTCTGTTTCTTCTCTTAGATTGTATGAGCTTCCTCAGGGCAAGGGTCATCAGCAGAAAGCCTGGCATGTGATCAATACCAATAATGTCTCATTGAATTGGCCAGGGATTGTCCGGGAGGCACTGCTCAGTGTTTTAAACCTTATTAAACTGGTTGGGAATATTTTACGTTTGTTATGGGTATCATGGGGGGACAGGCACTTCCTGTGGGAGCTCAAACCTCCCTTCAGCCTCTTCCCCAAGGCTTATATATAAATCTCCACATCTCACTGGAAAACCAGTTCTGAGAACTGGGACAAGGGTTTCTAATGGTCCAAGCTCTAGCCAACCAGAACATTGCTTCATGGAATACAGGAATGTTTTTGCAAAATGCCTTGTTACAAAGGTCTCTCTGGTTCTGCTGACACCTCCTCTAAGTATTTCTATTTAAAGCAAAACAACTTTATTATCATGTCCTTTGTGGGATCTAATTACTTACAAAACCTCAAACTTTGGCTACAGGGAGAAATCATAGCAAGGAGCTCACCTGTACTTTGTCTTACATCCCAGCCAAAGATTGAGTCCACTTCTGAAACATAGTCCCAGAACAGAGGATGGAGTGAGTTCAGAGATTCCGATCTATGTGCCAGGTCCGGGCACTCCTGCTCACTTTTTGTAACACTGCAAATTCTGGAAATATTTTTAGCTGGTGTGGCAAGGCTCACAATCTGCCTCCCAGGCTATCTCTGGTTTGCTTGATTCAATTAAGTATTTATTGATACCTGCTATATGCCAGGCCCTGTGCTGAGTGCTGCTGATGCTGAGATAAACCATTGAGAAGTCCTGCCCTTGAGGACTTCTCAAAGTCTGGTGGATGAGAGAGACAGAGAAACCACATAGTGTAGCTGGTATGCACATAGTCTTTGGAACTGGGCTGCCTCCATGGAGTTCTGGCTCTCCTAAGTCATGTATGTCTTCTGTACCTCGTTATTCTCATCTGTGAAATGGAGAGATTTTTAACTTAACCAGGTTATTGCGAGAATAAAATGCTACATAATTATATAGCCTGAGGCACAGTTAACAGTCCAATAAATATTAGTTATTACTACTGGTGGGTTTCGTCTACTTTCTCTTTCTCTGTGACTTCAGAGCTTTCATCCAATTCTCTATTTTCAAGTTAATTAATTAGTGAAACACAATTGTATTTTTATTCCAATGGTTTAGTTGTAACTTGGGCAGCTTGGGAGCAAAGCACACTGGGCAAAGTCAGGCTGGGTGGAAGGTACATGGTATACATGATGCCTTGAGCACTGACCCATTTCCCTCCACCTACTGGCCAGAAGCTCCTGCTGTCCTCCCTGCTCTGGTCAGACCTGGCCTTGGAACTAAGTGGGATATGCCTGCTTGACAGGGCTGGGGTATGAGCCACTGAGTGGGGTTAGGAGGAGGCAGGAGGCAGGGATCCACGGGCTTACTGGTCGGCTTACTGGTCTGCTTGTTTATTCTCCTCTGTGTGTTTGGTCGCTGCTGGGGGAGGAGGGGGTATCTGTTTAAACAACCTCTAGAAATAGAAGTTATTTTCAGCTCATTCTAAAAGAAAACCAGATTCTGCTTTCCCCACAGGCGCCCCTTGTCTGTCCTCATCTCTGAGTCTGTCATCCTGGAAGGCAGCTCCTGGAACTGCACGGCCGGGAGTGGGTTTGGCCTGAAAGCAGCAATTACATCTCTGGGGCCCATGATCCTGGCCAGTCCTCCCACCACCCAGAGCTTTAGGCAGAGTCTGTGGCCCACAGCTTCCCTTCATCTTCCTGTTGCTGATAAGCAGTCCCTGAAGTTCTTCTTTGGGAAAATGGCCCTTCCTGTCTCCCTGTGTTGAGGATCCTCATCGTGCTCTCTGCCCTCTCCCTTTGAGGGGTAGGCAGGATGGGAAGCAGTCAAGCATAGCACTTAAGAGTGGACTCTGGAACCAGAGAGACCAGGGTCTCAGTCTCGGCGCTACTGCTGTTTACCTGGATGATTTTACTTCTTTCAGTCTCAGTTTCCTCATCTGTAAAATGGGGATGATAATAAGACCTAACTCAGACATTTGTCCTGAGGAGAAAATCAAATAATGCACGTGAAGTACTTAGTGCAGAGCTCAACACATGGAGTGTGCTCACTAAATTATAGCCGTTGTTATAATTCTTGCAGGTGCTAAAGTGTTACACATTGGGAAAGGCGGCAAAGAGAACAAACATTTTTGAGCATCTCCTTTGTGCTGTGCAATGTCCTAGGCCTTTCCCATTCACCATTAAATTTAATTCTTCCATCAAATTAATGTAGAAGGTTCTATTATTACCTCTGTTTTACAGATGAAGAAATTGAAGCTCAGAATGGTTAAGAAACTTACTCAAAAGACTCACGTATGTTGTGAGTCAGGATACTGGTTGCTCTGGTTGGGGAGTGACCAGAAGGAGGCACAAGGGAGACCTCTGGGAAGCTGGTAATAGTCTATTTCTTTATCTGGTTCCTGGATACAAGGGTGTGTTGATTTTATGAAAATTCATTGAACTGCAGCTTGATATAATGATTTGTTGACTTTCATGTACATATGTTATTTCAGCAAAAATATCAGGAAAAAAAAAAAGCAGCCATGGTGGCAGCTGGCCTTCAGTCAGAGATAATGAGCAACAGAGCCAGCTCTTTCTACCCCTGTGTGCAGCCGGGCAAGCCTGTCGGCCGGGGCCTGCGGAAACGCCTCTTACGCTCAAGGCCCTTACACAATAGGCTGTTCTGTCTCTAGGAAGCTGTGTTTCAAAGCCTGTTCAGGCAATTAAGGAGGGAGCAGCATCTTCCTAAGCCAGTCTGAAGGCCTGACTGCCGGCCGGAGGCCTCCCTGAGGCAGCTGACCACAGAAGGCGCTGGTCCCAAGAGGCTCGCCCAGGATTCAGCCATGGCTGGGCTCCAGTCAGCAGGTGATGGGCAGACTAGAGACCAAGCCAGCTGCACTTGCCACGTTCCTTCCTCTGGCAGGACAACTTCCATCCCCTGGCCCAGCTGTGGACCCCCGTCCTTCCATTGCCAGGTTCTCTGAAGAAGCTTCCATCTAGGATCCTTAGCCAGGTTCCTCCTTCCCGTCCCCTGGAGCGTGGATGCTCTGGGGCGATGCCAAGTCAGAGAGACAGCCAGTCTCAGCCTGTGTTTCTGGTTGGGGAGGAAGTGAGGGAAGTGAAATTCTTTATGGAGGGATGGGGCAGGAAATCCTTAGGCCTGTCATCTGGACTCCTCCTCCCTCTCCAAACCTCATTTGTTAAAGAAAGCTTTTTTTTTTTTTTTTTTTTTTAGTTCTTAAAATAGTTTTGGATTTATAGAGCATTGCAAAGATAGTATGGAGTGTTCCTATGTGCCCCATACCCAGTTCCTCTGATTAACATCTAACGCCATCTTGGCACGTTTGTCACAACTAAGGAACCAGACTGTGAACTCAAGTCCAGACTTTATTTGGATTTCACTAATTTTTCCATGCATGTCCTTTTTTGTTTCAGGATCCCATCCACAACACCCTATTACATTTAGTCATCATGTCCCCTTGGTCTCCTTTGGTTTACGACACTTTCTCGGTCTCCCCTGTGTTTGATTACCTGACAGCTGTGAGGAGTACTGCTCAGGCCTTTTGTACAGCGTCCCTCAGTTTGGGTCCCCGATGCTTTTCCCATGATGAGATTGAGTTACGGGTTTCCGGGAAGAATGCCACAGAGGTGAAGTGTCCTCATCACATCGAATCAGGGATACATGCTATTAACGTGGCTTATCAGTAGTCAGTTTCACTTAACCAAGGATCTCTTGGTGAATGGTATTGGCCAGGTTTCGCCACTGCAAAGTTACTTTTTCCCCTCTACTTTCTACACTCTGTTCTTTGCAATTGAGTCATTAAGTGCAGCCCACACTCAGCCCCAACCCACTTCATCTGTTTTTAATCATAGTGTTTATCTGACAAAAGCCCAGTAAACACACAAACTCATCTGAGTATTTACGCAGGTACAGAAACACAAACTCTTACCCAGACGCCCAGACACTGGCGTACAGATAATATAGACAGACACCCGGGTGAGTTCATATCCGCAAAAACACAGACACGCATGAGCACAAATACACAAACACTGGGGAAATCAACAGCTTTGTCATTCCGTTTCTCTTACCAGCAGAGTGATAAATCAACCGGGATTTTAATCAACACAGCTTTTGAAATCCCTCTTTCTCTCTAATTTTTAAAGTTCTTAAAGAGCAGAAGCTGAGTAATAATGCCTCCATGAGAGGTGGGGGTGGCAGGGGTGATGAAAATGTGAGTTTGGAATCTAATCAGGCCTCCCGGGATGAAGGCATTTGGTGGTTCTGACTCCCTTTTTCTCCCTTCCTGGCTCTTCTAGGGCCCTTCCCCATCCAGACCAGAGGTAAGGCGGTGTGAGTGTCTCCCCTTTGAGGACCCCAGAACTCTTCCACAGGGAGACATGCTGTGAAGCCCCCCTGCCAGCACCATGGGTTTCCTTTGCGCAGGTGCTGGCCCCAGCTGCTGTGATTTAGCCATCTTTCAGCCCCATGGGTCTCCACCCCTGTTGCACCACTGCCCTTCGATAGCTTCAGAGCTTCTCAAGATCAAGACTTTCCCTGCTTTCCAGCTCCCCCCACCCCACTGCTGTCTCTTTTCCAGAATGTGTAACTCTAGTCCAGCTGACCTGCCCATTGTCCCATTGTCTGTCCCATCCTGGAAGATGCTCCCACTGTTTTAACGTGTCCATACCCTGCCCAGCTCTAAAGCCACCTTCTCCAAGCACAGTCCCCTGATCTCTAACTGGGAGGAACGGCTCCCTTCTTTGAATTCCCAGAAAACCTTTTCTCTAAAGGATCGCAGTGAGTCAACTCTGCTTAGTTATCTGTGTACTTGTGTTTTAGAAAACTCCTTTTTGCTTGCAAGCAATAGAAAAGAACTCTTGGCCTTATTCCCCAGTTACCAAACGATCCTGGAGTTCCTTGTGGGACAACTGAAGTTGCCATCACAAAAGTGACCCACGTCCAGTAGCTCCAGTCTGTGTAACTCTTGGTTCTAAGTTTCAGAGTTTGGGGAGGGGGAATTAGATTTAGTGCATTGGTTCAGGAGCCCACCCATGAATTACCCACCAGCTATGGTCAGGGGCGTCTTCACACAGCGCAGACATGGCCCCTGCAGGACCACTCTATGTTTGGGAGGAGGGACCTTCCCCAAAGAGGAGGGACCTTCCCCAAAGAGGAGGGAAACACTGAAGCCTAGATTGCCCACCAAGAGGCAGCTAATGTAACTTGTCTTTGCAATTGATGGAAGAAGGAGGAAGGATGCTGGGAAGATGAAAACAATAGACATCAACTGGGAAGTGTTTATGGAGCAAGTGAGTCAGTGAGTGAGTAACTGATTCTGTTGTTGCCCCTTAAAAGTCCAGGTCAGTTTGTCTCCCAGTTCTGTATCTCTAGAACATGAAGGTCAAGTATTTTTCCACCCTCCATATCCCCTTTCCAATCATGTCGGTCTTGGAGCACTCCCAGGGAAGCCTGAGTGGTGAAGGCATATGGAGGCTTCTGCAGAGGGATAGCAGTAAATGTCTGCTGCTCCTTCTTAGGCATATGTCGGGCATGGATAATAAACCAGATACTAAGGACTGTCCCTCACAGGACTGGGAGAGTTCAGATAAACACACAAGTTGCAATAGAATGTTATTAGTGCTTCCATGAAGGATGCACGGAGAGGTCGGGGGCTCTGGGGAACAGCTGATGAACACTGACGGAGGCTTTTCAGAGACAGTAACATTAGAGCCGGGTATTGCAGGGCAAATAGGAGCTTGCCAGGTAGAGAAGAAGGAAATGGGATTCCCATCTGAGAGAGGAACTGTCTATGCAAGGCCACAAGGGGTGGTAAAAGAGCACTATGTTTGAGAAATAGGAAAGTTGAGTGTGCCTGGAGTGGACTGTGCTTATGGCAAGGGTGCTAAGAACTGGGGAAAGATGGAAAAGGGAGATGGGTGGGGAGGGAGGCTGGGGCCAGATCTTGGAAGCTCCCCATCTGAGCCTCAGGAATTTTAACTTATGGGGCAGGGGGATGTCAGCCAGGAGCCACCGATTACTCACACAGTAGTGTGACTATATGGGTCGACCCTATATAGGGTAGTAACTGTATGTATGTATAGAAAGTTCTCCTACATTGTTGGGGGAATGGGACACATTGCTGCTTTGGGGAGCTAATATGGGAGCATATATTGAATTTCAGTTCTACTCCTGGGGATCTGTGACATAGAATGAAGATACTGATATGTAAGGGCATATGTATGAGGGCATTATAGTGGCCAAGAACTGGAAACAAAGTAAGTGGCCAACAATGGGGAAACAGGTTAATAAACTGTGGTTTACCCACAGCATGGAACTGTTTTCAGGCATTGGAAAGCATGTTTTAGAGCCCTACCAGATAACTCGGAGGGGTTTTCATGTTGAGTAAGGAAATCAAAATGCAACAAAATGTGTGTACATTATGGTCCCCTCTGTGAAATAAGTTAGGGTCAGAAAACCTAACAAATGTACATGTACTTAGATATGAGTCCATACAGGAATGTATGAGTGTGGAGAAAAATATGGAATGACACTAGGTTACCTTGAGTTGGCCAGGGCTGGTGGAGGTAAGGATTGTGGGAGTGATAATAAGGTGCAGAAGAATAGAAATTGTCTGCAGTCAAAGAGTGCATGTCATACAGTCCCACTTCTGGAAAGTTAAGTGTGAGCTCACAAAGACAGAATGGGCAGCAGGGCACTGTGATTTCAGGTGACTTTGTCTCTTTATCTATCTATGTATACAAATTCTTTACAAAATATAATAGCTATTTTCACAAAGGGACAGGGAGAAAGAAAAGTCATTGGTGAGTTTTTTACAATTTAAAAAGCAATTTACTATAAGAAACCACATGTACAATCTCCATAGTTAAACATTATAAACCTTGTGGTTAAAAATTGCATTTAAAAGCCTTAGAGTCAAACAGCTGCATAGTTTAGAAAGGCCTACTCTTTCTCATTAAATAGCAGTAAATATGAAGATGTGATTTTAAGCATAGAGAATAAAAACCAGGTCTTCTCTTTGTCCCACATACAGCTCTAAAGGATCCTCCTACCCCCACCCTCCACTGCTCTTACCTCATGTCCTCCATCTCTCTCTCTCTCTCACTCTCACTCTCTCTCTCTCTTTCTCTCTCTCCCTCGGCCAGGTTAACTCTAGCCTTCTTGCTATTTCTCACACATCTCAAGGACACATGTGCCCCAGGACCTTTGCACTTGCTGTTCTCTCTCCCTGAAACAGTTGGTCGTCAGATACCCACATGACTCGCTCCCTTGTGTCCTTCAAATCTTGGCTTAAATGTCCCTTTCTCAGCAAGCCTTCCCTGATTCACCTATTTTCCATTGCTATGCCTACTCCCTCCCACCCCTCACTCTCTATTCTTTCCTGTTCTCTTTTCCTTCACAGCACTTACCACCTCCAATGTATTGCTTATTATAGGCATTGCTTATTTATTTTGGAAATTACTTTGTCCTCTCACTTGAATGTAACCTTTGCAAGGGAAAGGATTTTTACCTATGGTTTACTGTTACAGCTCAGGGCTTAGAACAGTACTTGGCACGTGGTAGGCACCAACTACTTATTCGTAGAATGAGTGACTAACTAGTGGCATTTGGTGAATGGCTGGAGGCAGGTACGATTAGCGACAGAAAGACTAGTTGGAAGACTGTTGCAAAAGCAAAGGGACTTGAGTCCAGCCTTGAAGATTAACAGTGTGTGTCTTCTTTCATAACCTTCAAATGAGGTTGAAATCTATTGTTTTTGAATTTCTCATTACTGTGTCTTGATTCTGTAGGCATCAAAAGTGCCACAAGTGGGGAGGCTTGGCATGTTTATGTCCACTCGTCCCACAGAGTCTGGCACTTATATGATATTAAATATAATTCATTCAACCAGTGTTCAAAGCTTCATTAATAATCTGATATTACCAAATTTTATTTGACTAAGTGAATTTTAGAGTGAATTTTATTTGTTAAAGATCTTAGGACCTAATCTATATTCTCATGCTGTTGTACTAAACAGAGTTAATTTTGTTCCATTATGAAAGTAATCTACACAATTATGATAGGAAATTTGGGGATTAGAGAAAAGTTGAAAAAAGATGAAAGATTTTTTTAGTTTCACCACTCATAAAGAACCACTAGCATTTTAATGTTTCTTTTAAATATTTTTCTAGATACAGCTTTTCAACATAGTTATAATAATTGTGTTTACATTTTTGCATACTGCTTTGCATACTGTGTGTTTACTTTATTCGTGTACACATTTTTCTTTGCTATAAAGTTTTGGAAAGCATTATTTTAAATAAGCGTGTATTATATAATCAGTAGCTGTACCATAGTTCACTTGACATAACTAATATTTGATGTTTAGGCTATTTCTATTCTCCTCTTACTGTAAAGATTATCTGCTACTCTGTTATACTTCATTGCCTAATTTGTCTAGTCATTTGCCTTCAAAACATCTTATTATCTGTAAGATGGACATAATGAGAAGAGGATTAAGGTGAGTGAATGCAAGAAACAGTGATGAGCATACAGTAGGTGTTTCATAAACAGGTGGGTTGGAACTGAAACGCTTGGAGACCGTGGAGTGTGAATAGCCTTCCTGGCGCTGTTCTCTGGCTGCAGGCTGCACCTGATGCAGGTGGACTCAGTCCAGCGCTGGATGGAGGACCTGAAGCTCATGACGGAGTGTGAGTGCATGTGTGTCCTGCAGGCCAAGCCCATTAGCCCGGAGGACGATGCACAGGGTGACCTTATCCTGGCAGGCGGCCCTGGCCCCGGAGACCCCCTGCAGCTGCTGCTCAAGCGGGGCTGGGTCATCAGCACCGAGCTGCGCAGGATTGGGCAGAAGCTGGCCCAGGACCGCTGGGCGCGCGTCCACAGCATGAGCGTGCGCCTGACCTGCCACGCCCGCTCCATGGTCAGTGAGTACAGCGCGGTCAGCAGGAGCTCCTCGCAGGAGATGGGCCAGGTCAGTTGCCTGGCACGGGCATGGGTGGGCACTCGGAATGGGGTTGCCTTTTGGAAGAGTGGGTCTGAATCGTGCGGATTCTGGACTCTTCCTGCCCCAGGGACTTCCCTCCCCTTCCAGTAAAGCAGGGAGGACAGTAAGGGCCGTTATTGAGTAGCTGCTCTGTGCTGGGAAATGTTTTTATACGTATCTCATTTAACTCTCACAACCTGTGAGGCCATCATAACCACCTAAAGACACCGGGCAATGGTTAAAGGCACCCACTTTAATGCCACACTGTCTGGGGTCATATGTCAGCTCTGTCTGCTGTGTCACTTTGGCAAATTACTTAACTTCTCTGTGCCCCAATCCCATCATCCTAATGAGTATAATAACAGTGTTTATTTCATAGATCTGTTGTGAGGACTAAGTGAGTCATTACATATAAAACATTAAAAACAGTTGATTAAGTTGATTAAAAATGTTAGTTAATATTATTGTCCTCACTTCAAATGAAGAAACAGAAACTCAGAGAGCCTAAGTAACTTGCCCAAAGTTATACAGTGAGTGGTATCAGCGGGATTCAACCTAAGGTTCTGTGAATCCAAAGCCCATGATTTTGAATCTTCTCCAAGTCCAAAGTGAACCACTGAAAAATCCCCTTTGTCATTGTTCATCTTTCCTCTGGCATCATTTTTGCACCTTAGTGCTTTCTTTACCTTTCTCCTTGTTCTACTTCACAGACAGTAAACTTCTATTCATTCTTTGAAACCCAGCTCAAATGCCCCTTCCTCTCTGAAGCTTTCCAGATCCCCCAGCATAACTAACTGTTCAGTTTTATTTTTTTTTTTGAGCTCCCAAAGCAGCTGATGGTGATCTCTTTTGCCACATCCACCAAACTGTGTTACAGTTTGCAAACTATATGCCTGTTTTCCAAATCGGATGATTTGATTCTTCATCTGTACGTCCCAGAGGGCCTGGCGCAGCAGTTGGTCCTCGACCAATGCTTATTAAATTGAATAAAATTGATCTATTTTTCTGCAGATTGAGAAGCTGCTGATGGAGAAGTGCTCAGAGCTGTCAGCGGTCACAGAGAGGTAAATCTGGCCTCTGGGTGCCTCTGGACAGGGTCTGCCAGCTCAGGCAGGGGAAGGGGCTGGTGTCTGCTCCCTTGGGGACAGTGTGAGCGGGCAGGCCTGGTGGTGGTCTGGGAGTTTCCTTTTGCTAACTTTTATCAGCAGCCTTAAAAGACTCCCTTGGGATTTTCTGCTCCATTTTCAGGCCTGGGAGAATGTAAAAGGCAGAGGAGTGGCCCCAGCATAGGAAGAAAGAGGATTCTTAAGGGCTGGTAACAAGGAAAGGTTTCCCACAGCTTTGAGAAGCCCCCAGTTCCCAAAGTCAAGGCCAGGTAAAAGCAGACGGCCACCCTTCTACTCACAGACACTGTTACAAGGATTTCACAGACACACACATACCCACAGACAGATACATAAACACACACCCACGCAGTCACAGAAATACCCTCACACCCTCTTGTCCGTATCTCACACATAAACATACCTACGCTTACACTCAGACACGTGCACACACCCGGGTGTGTGCTCACTCGCCATCACCCTTTCCAGCTCCCAGGCCCTGGGAGAAAAACCTGGAACTTGGTATCCCGAGGTCTCACATGAGGTCTTTGGCTTTCCAGTATGGAGCATTCTCAAGCCACAGGGATCGACTGGACCCTGAGCCCTCGCTCTTCGTGTGTAGGGAGAAAACCCTCAAGCCTCTTGTCTGCACGCTGCAGGTGGCCGTTTCTGAAAGGCTCAGAGGCACTGCTGTCTGTCCACCTTCACAGTGAGCACAGCGTACCTGACACACCGGCAGCCCCTCTGCAGCCCCCATCACCCGTCCCTAGACCCTGGCTGTGACGATGGTAGATTCTCCCGGCGAGAAGCCCAGAGGGATGGATTTGGCTACTTTGTGATGGCCTTTCTGGTGCTGTGGACTGTTGGCTGCCATGTCAGGCCCGCACTTCTCTAGGAGGCCGGGGGGATGAGCCAGCCTTGGAATATTCCATCTCTGACTCCCCAGGAGCTGATGTCTTCTTCCCAGGCCACTTGCACCACCACCAGGCCTGCAGCAGGCCCAGATCTGGCCCCTGAAATGACTCTGGGCTGACTGCCTGGCCCTTCCGGGGGCCCACCCTGCTGTTTGTTTCCCCAGGTGCCTCCAGGTTGAGAACGAGCACGTCCTGAAGTCGATGAAGGCCTGTGTGAGCGAGACCCTGAGCACGCTGGGCCAGCACTTCGGCCAGCTGCTGGAGCTGGCCCTGACCCGGGAGGTGCAGGTCAGTGCAGGCTGAGCTGGGGAGGTGGGCAGAGGGGCAGGGCCAGGCTGGGGGAAGCTCTGGAGTGGCCTTTCTTGGGGGACATCATCCTTGGACCACCAAAGTGAACTCCAGCACCTGAGAGACAGGACTATCAGAGCTAAGCGGAGGCTTCCTGAGAGCTTCTAGCCCCAATTGTGCATCTTCCAGATATGAAAACTAGAGCTCAGAGAGGGCAGAGACTGACCAAAGGGCACACAGCAGGGCAGTGGGAGAGCCCGGTGTCTCCCAATTGCCCTTTCAGTATTGCTCCCACCACCTTAAATCTTCTCTGTTGAGTTATTGTTCACAGTGCACACAATGGATCCTTTTTGTCCTGAAGGACTTGAGGTACCTACAGGGAACAAGTCAATTCTGGAACTCTTGACAATAGAGAAGAATCTAGAAAGGTCACCTAGTCTAGCCCGTGCCTCTAGGCAGGCTGGTGCATGATTCCAGAAAGAGTGAGGTCTTTGGAGCCTGACAGACCTACTTTCAAATTGTGGTTCATCCTGGGACCTTGGTCAAGTTCTCTGACCTTGTGGCCCCATTTCTCCTCATCTGTAAAGTGAAAACCTTCCCCCGAAGAAAAGGGAGAGGACTAAGCAAACAACATATGAAAAGTGCTTAGCACAGAGTGTGGGTTAAATACATTTCCCTCTTTTATTTCCCTCTCTTCTTGCCTTTTCCTATTTTCAAAGCCTCCCAGAAAAGCTGATTCCATACGGTTTTCATTATGAAAGGTATTTACATGTTATTTATAGTCACAGAAATACTGTGTCACATATTTGCCATTCTTTTCCCACTGCCGAAGAGAAGCTTTCCACAAATAACAAATCCCTTCCCATATCGGCTTCTCTCCAAACTCGGCCTTTCTACCTAGCCCAGACTTCTCCGTTCTCTCTTTCTTTGTGTGTCTGGCTCATTCTGTACATGGCATGGGCCTTTCTGAGCCAGTTTGCCTGCCAGTCATTGCAGCTGGCCCCACGCAGCCTCACCCTCCCAACCCAGAAGGGGCTGTGAAGTCCACTCTCCCTGCCTCGAGAGTCTGGGACAAGGGGAAGGATGGGCCAGGGCTGGGGTGCTGGGGCTGGCACTTAAAACTGATGAGCAAATGCTGACAGTCACTTGTAGCGGCAGGTGGTGGTTCAAGCTGGGACCAGTGTCCCAAACTGAACCACCAAGTCCCATAGGGACCCAGTGGAACATGGGGCTGAAATGGGTGAAGAAACCAAAGGAGTGATGAGAGAGGGTATAGAAGTTAATGGCGGGGAGGAGGGGAGCCTGGAGGATTTTCCGAGCAGGAGCACAGGTGCCTGCTGATGCTTCTTATGCCATTTTTGCACCCTCTTGCCTAGCAGTCCCAGATTCATTTAGTGGGCTGAAATGGAAGCGTTCCGTTGGGTTGTAAACAGAAGCCAGCTGGGTCTGGAAGTAGTCCTTGGCTCTCTCTACCGGGGGCACAGGGTAGGGTGTCTTTTTGATGCTCTAGGTCACAGAATCCTGGGAAAACTCTGTGGACTGTCAGGAACCTACTTGGGCTTTGTGGACTGTGTATCTGATTTCCCAGGGCACTGGGCCCATTCTGTTTTTCCTCGTCCTGATCTTGTTCAGGGTGGAATTCCTGATCTGGTACTTCTACTTTCCTGGCTAAACCCTGTTCCACCCCCGGGTCTGCCCACCTGCATCATTGATGCTGAACCTGGGAGCTGCTGGATCAGCTGCTCCTCTCTTAGAACTGAGCTCCCATTGGCCCCCCTCACCTGGCTGGGGAGGCAGTGTCTGTCCTCCATTCCTCTGCTAGCTTCCTGACAACCCCTCTTCCCGCCCACATGCCCTGTGGTGTCCTCTAAGTCCTCCTACGGGCTGAGCTTGCTGTACTGATATTTCTTGGCTGATCTCTAAGCCTTTTAATTTTTTAATTCTTTATTTTTTATCGAAGTATAGTCGATTTACCATGTTGTGTCTATTTCTGGTGTACAGCATAGTGATTCAGATACATATGTTCCTCTTCATATTCTTTTTCATTATAGGTCATTACAGGGTATTTACTATAGTTCCCTGTGCTGTACAGGAGGACCTTGTTGTTTATCTAGTTCATATACCATAGGTAGTATCTGCAAATCCTGAACTCCAGATTTATCCCTCCCCACCTCCTTTCCCCCGGTAACCATAAGTTTGTTTTCTGTGTCTGTGAGTCTGCCTCTGCTTTTTAAATAAGTTCATTTGTGTCCTTTTTTTTTAAGATTCCACATATGAGTGATATCATATGGTATTTTAAGCTTTTTTACATTAGAAAGTTTCCATACAGGACAGTGGTAACATAAGGAGATATACTAGCCGAAGGACAGTAGTCTGTATTCAGTGTTGTGAGCATGTTATTTCCAAAACAGGTGACTCAAATACTGTTTTCTAGGATGTTAGCAATTATGCCAGGATTCTGTATTTGAGATATCTTGACATAAATGAACTTAAGCTTAATTATTTGCATCAGCATTTCTCTAATGACGTGCTATTCTGCATTGCGAGTCTTCTAAAAGGTCCTCACACATTTATGGCATTTCTTGTCTGACCTGTAGTTTCCACAGACAGGAATTTTGGGTTGTCTTGTGTATGGACATGTATCTAGTGACTAGAACAGTACCTGGCATACAATAACCATTTAGTAAAGATTTATTAATGAAAGAATATTAAGTGTATTCCAAACTTACACAGTCACAGATCTTTTTTATCCTTAAAGTACCCATTCACTTATTCAGGGAAGCTGGTGTTTCAGGAACTGCAATTTGGGAAATGCCTTTTTAATGCACTAGGGAGCCATGTAGGCTCTTGAGCAGAGGAACAGTGCTCTTTCCGCCCCCTACCTCCACCATAGATCCACAGTTCATGGTGGAATGGTGCTTACGTCAAGGGCAGTGATCATCTATCACAACTTTGCGCTGGTCTGCTCCATCCTGGAATGCTACGCCCAGCTCCAGACCCCAGATGTGTCACTGCAATGATTGTGCTCAGAGGAGGTTCCTAGGAGGATGGGGAAAGGCTGAAGATTAAGTTTTGAGGGTAAGAGTTGAAAGAGCAGGGTTGTTTAATCCAAGGATGCACACTCTGCCACCTCCAAAGCTCTGTGCCTTGGGCCCCCAAAGGGAAGAAGGACCTTGGGCCAGTGAAGCAAATCTACAGGACATTCCATGTAAAAAGGAGTTTGCAAAGCAATCGGGCTGCCCTACAGTAGAAGGGGCTGCCTTAGGAAGTCCCCATCACTGAGGTGGGAAACTCACACCTGGGAGGACATCGGCAGTAGAGGAGGTTGGACAGAGTGACTTGCAAGGGTTCTTCCAATCCTGATAGTATGTGAATTTATGAATGTGAGCTTTGTGGGTAGTGGACTGTGCGTGGCATGAGGAGGCAAATCAGGGTTCAGATCCTGACTGTGCTACTCACTGCATAGGCATACTTCAGCAAGTTACTTAATTTCCTCACCTCTGCAGTGGATTGCTGTTAGGATTAAATGAGACAACAGAGGAATGGTTGGTGGCACTCTTCCAATTGTGCCAACTTCTTTATCCACCAGAGACCTGTTCTGCCTTCAGAGAAGCTCACAACAAGCTTTGCTAAAAAGAACCTTCTAATCACCTAATTACTGTTTATTGAGATAATTTAACTACTTGGTGGGCAGGGAAATTTAAGGCTTAGCTGTTAGGAGCCACCGATGGGAAATTAATGAGCATTAAGGATTAGAGTTGCTGGGATTAAAGGATTAGCCATGTGGGAGTTTAAGAGGAAAAGACTTAGAAAAGTTGATTTACTTGAGGATGACGTCTAGGGGACTTTCTGTGGGTCCTTGACTCAGTGTCATGTGGATAGGTGTTATATGCATTCATCCTTCCGTTGCATCAATCAATTTTTATTTTAGTTTAAAATAGCACCTTTGTTCTTATAAAACTGGTTAGGGAATGTATCTCTGGCTCTGTGGCTAAGAGACCTTGTTAAAAATACGTCTCATAGCCAAATTCTGCCCCTCCCTCCAACCCCAGTCCCAGGCAGAGCTGGACAAACTCAGTCCTCACCTGTGGCACAAGCGCCTATCCTGTGACAGAGGGCAGACACTTCCTAAGAGAAGAGAGGCAAGTGCTAAGCTGAACATACTCAGTTCCTTCTTCCCAACTTGCTAACTCATCCCTACCCTATCAGCAAAATGACATGGAGAGGTAGGGCTGAGGCCAGCAGAGGTGGTGTTGCTGAAATCCTTTCCTAGCAGGACAGGAGGAGTGGGGATTGGCCTTATCCGTGCAGCTGTGGTCAGGCGGGGGTGTGGCCGGGCTCCTTGGAGGAGGTGGGCGGCTGCCTGTGAGGCAGTCTTTTCCCACCTTCATGAAGCCATCCTTCCAAATAACAAAGTCTACTCCTTTGTGGATCCTTCTGGAATCATAGTGGGCAATTTAGACTTTGATCCCAGAAAGCTTGGAAAGAACTAATAATATTACATTCATTAAACTGACTCTAAGGAGATTTTGTAACTAAAGCTCAAAATTTGCTTTCCTGTTCTATTTCCCACTCTGAGATTTTGCTCAGTTATGTTGTCCAACATACGGAGTCACAAACTGCAGTGTGATTAAATACAGTAAGATAAAGATAATCTAAACATACTTGCCAGGATGAGAAATATAAAGCTGTCCAAAATTTTAAAATAGTCTCCTATTTCATTTTAAAGTTCTTTGGGAGAAAAATAAAAGTGAAAGAAAAAAGCCAGAAAACTGAATCCCTTTACTCTTAGGAGTAATTCAAAGCCCCAGATTCTTAGGTTAATAGAATTCTCTTTAGTTTTCTTATTCTGCTCAGTTTAGCCAGCAGAGCCTCATCCCAGTGTGTGTGTGTGTGGAGTCTTGTTCCCTTGCGCAGTTACAGCCCAGGGTCTCTCCAGCAATGGGACCAGTGTCTTCAGGGCTTTTCAGTTTATACTGATCTTTCTCCACCATACTTGAAAGTGCAAAAAAATTAATACCTTGAATATACAGCATTGTCACAGCACTACTCCTACACTCACAGAAAGTTAAAACAAGCCAGTCCTCAGTCCCTAGGGCAGGAATTCCAGTCAACGTGTCTTCCTAAGACTCTGTCCTTAGGGTTGCTGAAGACCTTAATAGACACTCATCTGCAGTTGAGAAAAAGAGGGTGGGTGACAGATTCCATCTTGACTGTATCTGCAACAGGACGTCTATTTATTTCAGTTGTCCGCAGTCCACAGGGATTTGTGAACATACATTCACCGGGGAAAAGCGTCCACCATAGGTTAATGGTGGTACAGTGTTTACCGTATATGGGAGAAAAATGTCTCCTTTATCGTCGAAGGGCATGTGATACATTTTCTTCTTCCTGCAAAGCCAGGCATCTGTAATTCCCTCACAAAGACTGGCTTGACTTGCATTCTTTCCCATTCAACATTTTCAACATTTCTTAATTTTAGGCTCCTCTCTAAACGTTGTGTTTCTACCACCCCAGGCTGCACTGATTCGGGCTGCCTGAAGTGACTTGTGCCAGTGGTCTGTCGCTTCCAATGCACTGTATTCTCCAGGTTCCCAAACATTTCTTACGAAAAATGCAAGCACGTATACTTTTAAGGAAACCAAGTTCCAGATCTTCAATTTTCATTTCTTTTCTTTCCTAAAAACAATCCTCCCAATAAGACAGGTTTTACTAGCCCTTCTATTATTTACGAAAAGTAAGCATACTCTTCACCCATCCTAAATCTTCTAGTGCATTGCCCTTTTTTTTGCACAAACCGTGTTGTGGGAGTAGGGAGAGCAAACCAAAAAGAAGCCTCCCTTCCTGAACCATAAACTTTTAGGCTTCTGTGAATTATTTCCATGCTTTTTACATATTTCTGTTGAGAAAAGCATTAGAAATTGTATGTTTTTCATAGTATGGGGATTTTCTGAATCCAGAAATATGGTTGAATGATAGAGAGAGAGAGAGAGAGAGAGAGAGAGAGAGAGAGAGAGAGTGTGTGTGTGTGTGTGTGTGTGTGTGTGTTGGAGGGGTAGTTATGAACTTTTCCAATTATCTTATCCCTTCCATCTTCGTTTATTCTCAAATCATGCCTAGCTCTTGAGGGACATTCTCCTTGGACAAAGCAAAGAGAGCACAGGTAGGACAAATCAAACACTCACCATGGCTTTTGGGGACACTTTTTATTTTTATTTTTTATTGAAGTTCAGTCAGTTACAGTGTGTCAATTTCTGGTGTACAGCATAATGTCCCAGTCATGCATATACATACATATATTTGTTTTCATATTCTTTTTCATTAAAGGTTATTATAAGATATTGAACATAGTTCCCTGTGCTGTACAGAAGAAACTTTTTTTAAAATCTATTTTTATATATAGTGGCTAACATTTGTAAATCTCAAACTCCCAAATTTATCCCTTTCCACCTCATTTCCCCTTTAACCATAAGATGGTTTACTATGTCTGCGAGTCTGTTTTTGTTTTGTAGATGAGTTTGTAGTGTCCTTTTTTTTTTTTTTAAGATTCCACATATGAGTGATATTATATGGTATTTTTCTTTCTTTTTCTGGCTTACTTCACTTAGACTGATGATCTCTAGGTCCATGTATGTTGCTGCAAATGGCATTGTTTTATTCCTTTTTATGCCTGAATAGTATTCCATTGTATAAATATACCACAACTTCTTTATCCAGTCATCTGTTGATGGACATTTGGACATTTAGGTTGCTTCCATGTCTTGGCTATTGTAGATGGTGCTGCTATGAACACTGGGAATCAGTATGTTTTCAAATTAGAGTTCCCTCTGGGTATATACCCAGATGTGGGATTGCTGGATTATAGGGCAAGTCTATTTTTAGTTTTTTGAGGAATCTCCATACTGTTTTCCATAATGGCTGCACTAAACTACATTCTTGGTGACACTTTTTAAATGCAAAAACTCCTTTCAGCTGTATCTTATACTCAACTCTAAGATATGTCAAAAAAAAAGTATCTTTGAAGAGCCAAAGACTCTCAAACTTAATGATTCTTTTAAATGTAACTGGAATATTTTTGAGAAGGACCACATTTTTCAAGATGTACTGGATAAAATTCACAGATACCAGTTTTGCATGATTTTTCTTTTCAGATTTGATACATATTATTTAAGAAAGCAGTTAAAGCCTACTTTGTCAAAACATTTTATAAAATATTTAGACTAATTTCTACTTCCTGTTAGCAAAAGATATAATTAATTGCTAGCAGCTGTACTAATTAGATTTCAGTATAAATACTTTTCTCCTTCTTTAAATACATATGGAAGTTTGATCATGAGAGCTACTAAAAACAGTTGAATAATTTTGGATATTTTTATTCTCAAATCTTATTTAATTATTACCTGAAATTAAACAGCATAAATTCCATACATATACACATCTATTTGCTGAAGAACTACAATGCCCTCTATCATATTCCAGATTTATAATTAATTTACAGTGTTAGCTATTACTTTGCATTATGAAAAGCTTAATAAATTGTTTTATCTTGGTTTTTGAACATATATAAGTAAATCAAATTTTATTTTAGGTCTATATTATTTTAATATTGACAGTTTTTAGCATTTTCCCTTACTGAATGATATCCATAATTATTTGTCAGCAATTTTTAGCATTTCTTGGAACACATACTAAAATTTTTTTAATTAAAAATGAAGTCAGGTCTATATTGAGAAAAAGCTAAGTTGACTTGGCTGATGGCTTGAGTAAAAGAAATGTCTTTGCCAATTAGGTTATAGGGTAGGTATTTTCCAGAAATTAAATAAGCAAAAGCTGCAGCTTCAAGGTTTTTATACAACATATTTGAAACATACAAAAATATTTGATTAAAATTGTATTGGCAATGAAATTAATAATATTTTGATTTTCCTGATCCTTTCTGAATAATTTGGGTAATCCAAGGTGCTTTAAGTGAAAGAGTAGTGGGTATAATTAACAGTTATTTGATAAGTCTTGGTAGAGTACTTCTGGAATTCTTCCCAGAAATTGAGATAGTGAGTGAATGACTCTAATGATTGGGTAAAAAATGCTTTTGCAAGTCAAATGTTTCCAGTTCTTTGCTTCTACCAATTTATAGGAGTAATCAGCTGGAAGATTAGAAATAGTGTTTGATGATAGATCACAATGTGGTTACATAACTCAGAATGTGCTCAAAGGGCGAACAACTTGGCCATAAGAACTCCTTCCATTCCTCTTTATTGGATTTATGGTAACAAGATTCTTCAGGGTTTATATCTAAAAATATAGCACTCAGCCAGTATTCAATCATGGATAAATAAATGACTTAGACTAAGAAAGATACAAAGCCTCATTCATCTTGTTAAGAGCTAAATTTGTAATAAAATTTTAATTTTATGATTGATAATTACTTATCAAAATTTATCATCTATGTGGTATTGACCAAGTGTACTGATAGTAATTGTAACACTAATTCGACTAAGAAGAGATTATTTTTAAACACGTAGAGCCTTATAGTCACAGGAATTAAAGTTTCAAATTTCAGTGATAAGTATGCTAAGGGTGATCAGTAAAGTACTTTGAAACTTAAAAGTATTACATTAAGATAAAATTCTGCGGGAGAATTAGAATGGGAATATGAATTTAAAGATGAAAAGAAAAGAGGCAAAATGTTCAAATGTTAAGAAAGATTATTCATGTATTTTTAAAACGGGTGGTGATAGTATCAAGTTGTTTTGGTATTTAGATTTCATTGAATATATCTAAAAAAGTGATATAGTGGTTTTTACTTTATGTCAGTATTTATAGTCGGCTGGAAATTACATCCTTTCTAACTTTGTTCTTTAAACTTATGATGAAAAGTTTTGTCTGTCCAATTAAAAATGTGCAAAGGGTCATATATTTTAGAAAGTTCTTGTAGGGCTAAATGAGAAAACGACAGTAGACCCAGGACACACAGGCACTCTGGTTCTGTAACAGGATGGCTGTTGGCCCTGCCTCTCGTCAGAGAATCACTTAAGCCTCAAGACCCTGTCTTCTCAGGAGGGTTTCCTGGTGATGCTCCAGAAGTCTGGTCCCTTATGGGCCCAGTGGAAGCCCATCCCTCTGCCATGGGCTTCTCAAAACACCGTCTTCCCATACCTTTTGAAGGTTTTAGCCTTGAATAACATTTGTTTCTGCTACATCTCTCTCTCTCTCTCTTTTTTTTCCAGTAGCGACTTATGTTTTCAGTTTTCTCTTTCCTTCTGTGAATCCCCTTCACCTTTCAGGGAGACTCAGCTGAATTTCTAAGAGTTTATTTACCCTGCTTCTCATGGAGGTCTCTTTCCTTCTCTAACTCATAGAATGAGCACTATTTGCTGGATCTAAGCAGCTTTCTCGCCGTGACTTCGTTCTCTTTTCTGGCACATTCTTTTGTGTTTCCAAAGTCCTCTTTCAGATTTCCCTTATTGAGAGAAATGAAATCAGTTAAGTTCTGGATCTGCCCCAAACCACCAGTTCTAAGCGATCTTTTCCACATGGGCCTCTCTAAATTGGATATTCCCACCCAGGAGAAATTTTCCCATCAGACCAGTAGCTAATCCAAGCCCGGATTCAGTTATTATTTTGTCTGTCTCCTCTTTAGGATGTCTATTCTTCCCGTGCCTTTCCTCAGAGTCCTACTTCATGCATTTCTCCAAAATGTTCTCTTGGGACACAGGCAATCCTGTGTCCTTATTTTAAAACCTTTTCCTTTGAATTTGTCTAGTAATCCTTTGACCATTTCATGCTGATCTGTGTAATTTTTTCCTGTATTGCAAAACTCTACAAAGACATAACAAACAACCCCAGCAACAATCATTTTTGCTGTATGTCACAATTTTAAGGGTCAAGAATTTTGGTGAGATTGGCGGCATAATCCTTCTGCTCCATGCGACATCAACAGAGGTCTTTTGGTGGTATTCAGCTGGCAGATGGTTTAGAGAGTCTTGGAAAATTTCATCACATCCACGGTGCCTTGGAGGGGATGGCCGGAAAGCTGGTCTCAGCTGCGAGTATTGATCAGGGATCCCACACAAGGCTTCTCTAGCATAACAGTCTCAGAGTTATCACCCTTCTTACCTCGTAGCTCAGGACTCTGAAAAGAACGTTCCAAGAAGCCTGGATGGCAGCTTCAAGGTTTCTTATGACCTAGTCTTGGAAGTCCTGAAACATTACTTCTGCCAAGTGCTGGCTTCTATTGGTCAAGCAAGTCACTGAGTTCAGCCCAGATTTACAAGGGGGGAAATTAGAATCTATTGCTCTAGGGGAAAAGTAGCAAAGAATTTGTGACCATCTTTAATTTACCCACATTTATGCAATCCCCTTGTATGGCTGGGCTGCCCTAACTGGATCTGTCTATGGCATCTCTAACTGAAGCTTAATATATTTATTTAGGTTTTTACTTATTTATTCGTTTATTTATTTATTTTAATGGAGATACTGGGGATTGAACCCAGGACCTCTTGCATGCTAGCCCGTGCTCTACCACTGAGCTATACCCTCCCCTCTGTCTGAAGCTTTTGAAAGAGGTTTCATAATATTTTCCTGCCTCCTTCTGAGGAACTTGTCCCAGGATTCTGTGTGAGAATTTATCTCTCTTGATAAATATCACTGGGCTGTAGTCACTCTTTCTGATGGAGGAAAAAATTACAAACATATCCCTCCTTTCAAATTCTTTATTTAGAGTACTTTCAGTTGTGCGCCTCTCCTTAACCCTTTTTTATCCCTTTCTCCCGCTCTTCAAGATCTTTTGTTTTGTTTTGTTTCATATCTGCCTAGAGTATCTTTAAAAAAAATTCTGCCATTTGATTTAATCGATCTATCTTCCTTTACGTTGTTTCCATTCTTAAGCCAAAGTCACCTGTTAGAGGAGTCCCCTGTCCCGCAGTGACGGGCTCGCAGTGGTGCCCCTGCCGTGCTCAGTCCCCTCTGGCTGGGAGGAGCTCAGGGGGAGTATGGCCCTAACAGGAACACGGTGGTGGATGTAGAGGGGCAGCAGCTGGGCTCTCGGTCACCTCTGCCCCCTGCAGCAGAAGCTCTGGCGGACACAGGGTGGAGCGTTGTAGATACTAATGGAAGCTGGGGTGGAGAGCTGTGCTGCATGGTGACAGCGACTCATGAGGCTGGATTCTCTCCTTGTCTTGAGACTTCCATCTCCACTAGTCCCTGTGAGGACCTGCTGGCATTGAGAGACATGGATTCACTGACTTTGGAAAACAGGAAGTCGAATTCACAGGGGTTAAAGTCTAACTCCCCCACATACCACATATATAACTTTGGTCAGATGTCTGTGTCTCAATCTCCTCAACTTGGAAGGAAATCTTGAACAAAACTTTGGAGAGCCCTTCCAGCTCTGACGCATTGTGATACTTAGAGCCTTGATGATTTCCGTGGAGCCTTTGATCTTGTATCTTCCCAAATTGATCCTGGTGAAAAGGATGCTTTCCACTTTTCATTGTCAGAGAGCTGACTCACTGAGACATCTTTGAGGTGTAATTGTGGTATAAATGGGTAAAGACGTTAACAAGAAATTATCCTCAGACATAAATGGTCTAATAGCTGCAGATGATTGCAAAAGACATTGGGTTTGAACAGTTTAACGTAATGCGAATTTGCTTCAAGTGCAAACACTAATCAGGAACATTAGGTAATTATCATTTAGGTACAGGACCCCAATAGTATGAAGCCTGCATTTTCGTGTTAGCACTGATATCACTTACATAACTGCTTCTGGTAACGATGGGAAAGGATTCTAAGAAGCACATTCATTATAGAGACTTGCAGTGATGAATCTTGGGTTAATTTTACCTTTTGTTAAAATCTTATAAGAGACATCTATCCAATCATAGGGAATAATTTTTATATTTAATACAGTCTGATTAATTGCACATGTAATCTTGGCTGCTATATGTAGAAGACTAGCATGTTGCTATGTGTGAAGAATTCTATGAGTTTGAGTAAGGAAGAGCTATTTACCTTAATCCTCAAACCACCTTTGTAAAATTTAAATCATTTTACAAATGGGGAAACTGAGGCATAGGAAGTTTATCTCCACTGCCCAAGGTCACAAGATAATAACTGCTAGCCATTTTATTTTGCTTCTGTGTGCCTGGTACTTTTAGAAGTTCTTTATATATATTAGCAGCTTTAAGGGATGGGTACCATCACCGTAAGAGAGAGCCAGTTGTTTCCACCATCTTACAGATGAGGAAACTGAGGTGTAGAAGGCCTAAGTTATGTGCTTTGGGGCACTGAGGCAGAAGAGGCAGTGCCAGGATTTGAATCCAGGCAGTTTGGCTCTGAGGTCCATGCTTTTGATCATATACATACTCCCTCATCAACATACCGTGTTAAAAAAAGGCAAGCTGGCCCTGGAATTCAGGTCTCGTCATTTCCTTGTGTCTTTTCTATAATAGCAGGGTTATTTGAAAACAAACCTATTTGAATATTTTCAAATAAACATGGCAACTGAAACCGCACAAGAGGCTTCCCAGAGGTCTTACTTTCTTGCACAAGGCCCCCAAAGGCAAGTCTTCCCCGTTTCTATTGCCACACCTCCCGGGAGAAACTTAAGCAACGAGCATTAATTAGCAGGTAGGAATCATTTGAATCACATGCTTCAAAACAAATGGCTGATTATGAAGTGGTTTTAAGCTACGTGAAAAGCTTTTTCCGAGAAATCAGCTAAACTCTTCTAGGAATAATCTTCATATCTCATTTGTTGGTGACTTCCCTTTGCTTGTCTTCCTGGGCCTCTCGGGGTCCTGTGCTGGGACATTCCCAGCTCTCTCACCACCAGCCTTAGGTCCAGCCTTCATCAGTGTGGCATTCCTCTCTCAGCTACCCATTCTTTGACAGGATTCCAGAGTTGCCATTTTGGCCTGGCTTATCCACCCAAGGCGAGTGTCGCCTGAGCAGGAAGCTGCTAGTAGAGTGTTTCTCTTGACTCATCTCCTGAACCCGTCACCCAGCTGGAGTTTGCCATTAGCCACTGGCCATCCAAAATGAGCAAATTCTTTGGTCATACCTGTAGGAACTTATTAGTTTTCAACTTGATGGTTTGTTTATTTAACTGATGGTTCCTATTCTCAGTAGGAGCCCACAGAATAGCAAAAAGGTGCTTGCTGAGCCCATCGGTGTTGAGAGCTGATTTTCTGATTAACTGGATCAAGGCACATTCATTGTCCATGCCCCAGGGGTTTGAAATTATCCCGTATTTCTGAAAAGTAGCTCAGACCTCATCCTGACTCATGTCTTTCCCAAAGCTGGATGGAACCTCACCATCGTGGGACAGTGGATGGGGCAGGGTTGTAGATTTCAGGGGCCTCTTAGGAGTGTGGATCCACTAGTATTCCACTAAGGAAGACAGGCAGAAGGTAGGTGAGTGAGTGATCATCACACTTTACTCTCTTTTCTTAGGCACTGGTGAGAAAAATTGATGCCTCAGACAATATCTACACCACAGAATCCACCACAGGGAACCTGTTCAGCCTGACCCAGGAGGGGGCTCCCTTGTGCCGAATCATAGCCAAGGTGAGTTCCATGGTTGGGGCCGAGTTCACAGGTCAGCCTGGGGAGAGTGTGAGAAAGCTAGTTTGGTGGGAACAGCTGGCTCAGGAAGCCTGTCTTGGCTCTAGCTTGTACTTGCTGTGTGACCTTGGAAGAGTTACCTCCCCTCTCTGGGCCTTTTGTCTCCATCTTTCATAGGGACTAGTCCCTCTGATTTCATTTCCCACTTGAGACAAGAAGAGGGTGCCTCCAGATCCTCTATCATCTTTGTTCACGTGGTGTCTATTATAAATATCAACCCTCCTTCCTCATCTTCACATACCCCACCAAACCCAAGCCAAACATATCCCCTAACTCAGGTCCTGGGCTGGGTCTTGAAAATGCCTGCAGCCATGGCAATGCTACATGAGGAAAAGACAAAATTGAGAGGAACAGTGGTTTTCATCAATTACCATGGGTGTTACAATTCGTTAACTTTATGGTCAATTTGCCCCTGCATTCAAGGTCCAAACACTTAGAGCAAATACGGGCAATTGGGGAGCCCTAGGACCTCACTAAGGTCTTCTGTTTAATTTTTGCTTTTTATTTTCCACTTGAAAAATGACATTACTGTTGGAGATAGAACGATGATCTAAGTGGAAGCAGTTATGTCCTTCAGTAGACTTAAGATGCCAGTCACAGGAAGATGCCAGTCACAGGAAGTCTTCAGCTCGGTGGTTCCCAGTGCTAACTCTGAATCATCATCCCTCAGGGATGGTTTGGAAAACACAGATGGTTTGCCCCACCCAAGATTCACTGAGGTCCTAGCGTAAGACCTGGGAAGCCGCACTGTAACCAGCTCTACAGGTGATTCTGAGGGGCATGGTCACTCTCAGAAGCACTGGTCTAAGCCCTTAAGGAAATCTGGATGAGCAGGGCTTGTCAAGTCTGGTCCAGGGAGAAGTAAATTGTACAGAACAGCAATAGCTAACGTTTGAGTGTGCTCTCCCTGTGCTTAATGCCTTGCAGACGTTTCTTTTAAATCATAAAACCACCCTGACAAGTAGGAGTAGGTGCCATGTTGTTCCCATCTGTGGTTGAGGAAATGGTTTGAGAGACTTCCTCAAGGTCACATTGGATAAAGAGTGGAGTCAGGATTAGAACCCAAGTCCCTTTAATTCAGAGTTCATGATACTAAAGCCCACAGTGGAGACTTCTGGTTCCACTCATGGCCCTTCAGTTTCTTGGGACAAAGAGGGCTCAGAAGTTCTCCACCCCATATGCATATTAGCATCACTAGGGAGCTTTAAAAATCACCGCTAGTAAGTGACCAAGCTGGAATTTGGTGCCTGGCTGTTTGGCAGCAAAGACTGTGCTCTTGCTTGCTGTTCTGAACTGCCTCTTAGCAGCGCCCCCCACCTTCCTCCTGCCTGCCTCCTTCTCGCCCCCTCCTCCAGGGCCCTCCTCCCTTCTCCACAACCTTTCTTATCTCCTGTGTCCTTTCTGTATGTCAAGCAGTGTGCTACGCTTTCCATTCATCCTCTCATCCGATCCTCCCGATATTCTAATGGTGTGTTATAATGATAATTCCCATGTTTAAGATGCTGGAACAGAGGCTTTGAGAGAAGATCATGCACATTAAATGCAGAGCTGGGATTTTAACTAAATCTGCCGACTCCAGAATCTTAATCTCACCCTTCTTATGTCTCCGGTCCTTGGTGGGGAGTAGACAGAGGGTTGAAGCAGAGGGAAGGTTCAGGGACGACTCCCATCTTCTCAGCCTGGAAGATGGCCAGATTATTCCATCCAGCGGAATCGCTTTGTGTGGGGTTCTGGGAGTCTCTGGTATGCCCTGCACAGCATCCTTATCCTTGATTCTCAGGAAATGTGCCCAACATGGTGACAGACGTGGGGCAGCTCCCCACAGTGGTCTCCCTCACCACCTCCTTGGGGCCCAGTGTGGCCTGTCTTTGGGCCCTTTATCCATCTGAGCTGTTGGGCAACCTGTCTGAGGTCAATCCTTTCATCCTCTTGGGTTCCTGTGAAGGCCAAGGAATAAACCCAGTTCTCCCTATGCTAGTAGCAAATCCTATCCCTTCCTGAGTCAGAGCACAGAAAATTCCAAAATTACAGCCACCCCCCCAACTCCAGCTCCTCTGTTATTCCCACCCCCAACCCACGAGCCTACATACCCCACGAGTGGGCCCCTCTGGCTTTATGACAGCTTATCCCACGTCTGTCTGAATAACGCATACCATTATACAGCTGGGCTCTGAGCCCAGAGCTTTCTATAAAATTAAACAAGCCCCAGCCAACAGCGTGATTCCACCAGCTCAGGCGATTCCCGGTTCCACTCTAAGCTGAGCGCTGCGTTTGGGTCCTAGATGGGGTTTCAGAGTGGCCCACACGACTACTCCATCTCACTTCCCCCCACCTCTTCATCCCACAGGTTCCAGCCCTTGGGATACCTTTCATGAGGGTCTGGGACACTCTTCCAACCAGGAAGCCTTACATAGCCTGACCCTCACCCGGGGGCTGGGTGCTTGGCCCTTTCACCCTTGAGATGTTAACTCAGTTCTTCTTCCAACAGCTGAGTCATGGAGCTAGCAGGATCCCATTTTTAGCCAAAGGTAACCAGCAGCAGAGCCAGGATTTGAACCAGAATCTCCTCAGTCTGGGTTCAGGATTTCTCCCTTCCTCTCCAAGGAGCTGAAAATGCTGAGAAGACCATTTTCACAGGCTTAGCAAAGGATGTAATGAGAATCCAATGCAATGGGTACAGAGGCTTAAACAGATTTCTGCTGGACTCAGCATCTCCTGGACCAAGGGAAGGCTGTCACCTTGGTCCTGGCTCCCAGCCTCACCTTCTTTGTCACTGTTTCTTCATTGTCTGTTCCAGATGTGAATATCTATCTCCTACCTACCACGTCTATCTATCTATCATTTTACACATATAAATAATATTTATACTATATATGACTAGATAAAAATACATGCATATATACATATGCATACATACCTAAACACATACATGCATATCAATATTTACATTTGGAGGGAGGTCATTAATGACCAGCAAGGCTCACTGGGGAGACCATATGTTTCCTGTTTTTTAATTCTCACTTTAAAGAGTAATTTGATTTTATGTCCGAGACTCTCTGAGTAGGGTCTTTATGTGGAACCCTTATCAAATGTCCCCGGAACTGGGAAAGTAGGAACGCAGGGATAAAGGCTTGTGGAGCAGAAACCAGAGGGTTAAGTGTCTTGTCCCACACCAGAGCATATTTATATCGGAGTAATGATGTGCATTTAAAATCCGAGTGCTTCTCTCTGACCCTCCTACAGCCTCCCTCAGATTATGCCGGGAGTTCCTGCCCTGTGCTTTTTAACCCTGCACCTCCTGTCTTGTTTCAATACACCTCTACCCAGATTTCTTCCTGCTTTTAACGCTGTCCACCAGACCATAAGTTCAGTGTGGATGGGGACTGAAGTGGTGTCCAGCATGGTATCTACAGGAATGAATTTACCAGTCCTAAGATATGACCCTTTCCCTTCCAATGAGCTCCCTGAAAAGGAGGTAGGAATACAGAAGGTGAGGATCACTCTTGGCTGATTATAAAAGGTCAGAAATCTGAACCCCACCCCCCACCCCCCAGCGTCGGACACTTTCATCTTGGTCCCTGCAGTGACAGGCAGCAAACTCCTAGAATGCCCAGGGCCCTGAGCTCATCTCTGTGGGCTGCGGGGAAGGGGAGGTGCTTTGTCGAAATAGGGTGACATTTCAGGGAGGCGGTGCCCGGCCGGAGTGGTCATTGCTGCTGCTTCTGGTTTCTCACACGTTATCCTGTCAGTCAGTCACTGCTGCGTCCCCAGGACACAGAACAGCACCTGTTCAGAGTAAAGTTTTTGTTGAAAGAGTTCTCAAAAATCTGACAAGGGATGGTAATTTTGCTGAACCCAGCCACCTCCTTCTCCTTGTAATAGCTTTCTCAGTTTGGGGAACAGAGGGCAGTGGGCTCAGTTAGAGCCGAGAATGGTGAGGAGAAAGGCGAGTGCCCCTGTGGACCAGGTCCAGACCACTTGCTCACGCACTCTTTCCTGCTGCTGCCCCTCCGCACCCCTTCAGCCCTCAGGGAAGGGGAGAGGGAGGAAACAGGGCACAGCCAGGTGTGGGGTAGCCAGCCTTCTGGCTCTGGACGTGAACTCCACGGTGGTGTTGTCTCCGGTTTGCTGGGCGCCGTGGTGAGTCCCCTTCATGGTCTGTTGGCTCTCTCAGTTTGCTCCGGGAGCTAAAGTGGCTCAGTGATTTTTATAGAATAAAAATGTCCAGTTAGGATGGATGCCTCACTCCCAGATTCTTCCCAGAAGTCCTCCCAGATTTCTCCTGGGAAGTTGCTACAAGGCAAACGTGTCTCCATAAACTAATCTCACAAAAGGAAAAGAAAAGTACATGCTTGCACTCAGGAGCTGGGCTATCAGTACTAAAGGGCTTTTGGTTTTTTTAAACAGGACCAGTGTGGACTTGGGGTGATTATTTCACCCATCTGGACTTCAGTTTTTCCATCCAAAAGTGGAAATAAATTATATTACTGCTGTAAATAAACTTCCTTTTTGTGTGCCTGCCATAGTGGTAGGGAGGATCTGAGAAGTCACGGGTGGTCTCTGGCAGAGTGAGACCAGCATGGGGCATCTAGGCTTCAGTTCCCTCCATCTGCTCAGACTTGTTTCTAGAACCTATTTCAGACGACTCCAGGCTTGCTCCACGGTGGTTGCTGAGAGGGGGTTGCCAGGAGTCTGGGAGCAGATCTGAATGGGGTTGAGCCTGGCCCCTGCACGTGTGCCTGTCCTGGCCCCTGCAGTCCCAACCAGCAGCATCTGGGGATCCCACCTCCAGTTTATCCAACGAAGGGTGGCATTACTTCTGGAGCCGGTATTTCACCGCAGCATGCACGGGAGTGTGTGTGTGTGCGTGTGTGTGCATAGAAACCGGAGGGGAAGAAAAATTCTTTCTACTACCTTTCTAGGTTCTCTGGCTGGTATCCTATAAATTGAACTGACAAAAAACAGATTAACGAAAGAAAAAACATCCAAGTTTATGAGCGCGTGCACAGGGGACCTGTCAGAGATGAGTAACTCAAAGGCTTGGTTAGAGCTTGGGCTTATGTAGCATCTTAGCAAAGGAATAACACATTTTTAGAGCAGTAATAAGACAAAGAAAGTGAACCTTGAGGTGTGGCAAATGGTGGGAAGGCACATAGATGGGAAGCTAGGAGTAGATAAAGGCTGGTTAGTGAAGTGTGCTATGTGGATTCCTCTGTGCCGAATCCAGGCTGATAAGGGTCTAAAGTTGTCTCCAGTGATTAACTCTTGTCCTTCCTAATAGAGGGAGGAAGGGGACAATCTTTGTAAATTTATGTCCTGCTTCTGGGCAAATAGGGGAAGGGCAGAGAGCTTTTCTTGTGTCTGCTTCTTCTTAAGGGCCTACAGCTCAAAATAATCCTTGAGTCAAAGTGACGTATTTTGGGGTGACATATTCTGCCACCCTACAGGCCCCAAAGTACAGTGAGAGATGTCAGTTATTCTAGAGTCAGCCCCAGGAGAGGGCACACAGCGAGGTCACATGACATCTTCTCTTTCTCGGCAGGAGGGTGGGGTCGTGGCGCTCTTCAAGGTCTGCCGGCAGGACAGTTTCCGGTGCTTGTACCCCCAGGCACTCCGCACGCTAGCCTCTATCTGCTGTGTGGAGGAGGGTGTCCACCAGCTGGAGAAGGTAAGAGGGCAGCTGGCTGGGCCCGGCCTGAGGTCGCTGAGGGCCAGGAGGGTGGCAGGGGAGGAGGTAGACACCTGGTGGCCATCTGGGCCTCTTCACGGAGCACGTCCTAGGTGTCCCTCCTTTCCCCAGGCATCCTTCAGATGGGGCTGCTGGGGTGGTGACTGTGGGGACTGATGACACGTGAAGGTGGTGGAGACTGAGGAGCTCGGCCAGGAGAGGCGGGGACCAAGGGGACGCTCATCACTTCTTGGGTGGAGTGGCCGACAGGTCCAGGGTGAAACAGAGCAGCAGGCAGGCAGGTCAGGTGGGGAGGGGTGTCGAGGTTGAGGGCGGTTGGCCCTTCATTCATGATAGGACCCAGCTCCTCAGGGGACAGAACGGGCAAGAGCAGGGTGGGCTTGGTTGCCTGGGCAAGCAGGCTTGGGTTAGGGAGAGGCAGGCTGGAGTCCAAGCGTGTGATGGGTCAACATGATGGGGGTGGCCAGGGCTGGAGGGAAGGTGGTGACCTGACAGGTCCAGATGCCCTGCTCCTCGCCAGCCTAGGGCAAGGTGCCTGATTCCAGCTGCTGCTCCCCATTCCCCTCAGATTGAGGGCTGGGGCTGCTCCTCCCCCTGGGCCTGAGTGGGTCTGAGCCTGCAGACGGGCCCTCAGGGACTGAAGCCAGAAAGGCTGGGAGGCTGGGCTGACACTTGGGGATTTCTCAACCACGTTTCAAGGAAAGATGCTGAAAATGCTTATGGAAGAGAGGCAGGAAGGCCTGGGATGTCCTGGTGACACTTGTGGTGCCTGCAGAGTTGGGCGTAGGTACCTTGAGTCTGTCCCTGTGACTGGCCTAAACAAGGGTGAGCCAAGCAAAGGGCTCCCCTTCCTCTGCATCCGTGTCCCACGGTCTGGTCCTGGCTGCCCAGAAAACCTGCACTCTTCCGCTAGCTTCTTCACTTTGGTCTGGACTCCAAAACAGGTGGTCATCTTACATTCTACCCTGCCTCTTTCCAAATCTACTCAGGTTGTGGGACAGGGTCACAGAATCATGGGCTCAGAGGTGCTTTTAGCTGAGGATGGAGGGTCCATGGGAAATTGGCTCATTTTATAGATAAGAAGGCTGTGGCTCAGAACAGGGAAGTAACTTGTCTGAAGCCACACAGCAAAGTGGTGGAGGAGCTAGCGCCAGCCCTTTGGACAGAGTGCACCCCTTCCGCAAGGTCAAGTGCTCCCTTTGTACTTGTGTGCTTACTTAAGTGGCAAAGTGGAGGAGGGGGCAGTGGCGAGACAGACAGACTGACAGACAGACTCTGTGAAGTAAATGTATTGAGCATTTCCATCTTCATGTGCTGAATAATCCTCTCTTCTTCCATAAATTCTTCTTCCTTAGACAGTGGAAAATGGCCAGACGGGTTTGTTTCTTGCCTTCTTTCATGCTGGTTGGCAGGAAGAATGGAGGAGAAAACAGAAGGGACTGGAATCACTAGACCTCCCAAAGCAGTGGATTTCTTGGCTTTAGAGAGTTTTCAGAGCAGGAAAACTTCAATCCAGGGAAGAAAATCAGCTGGTCTTTTTGGTTTAGAGCTGAAAACCCGTGCAGTTGGGAAGGCTGCAGGCAGTGTTTCCTTCCATCTTCCTGAGGCTGCTCCAAAGCCAGAATACACAAACGCGTCTTTCCCAGGCCAGGTGGGCTGCCGGCCTGGGAGTCGGACCCCACCCCGCAGAGCAAGGGGACGAGGGGCTCAACGCCTGAGGACTTACTAAGCGCCCAGTGCTGAGCTAGCCCCTCACACACATCCCTTCATTAACCCACCAGAACCTTGTATGGTGAGCACTGTATTCATGTCTCCAAAGACGAGGAACTGAGTCTCTGCCAGTGTAAATGACTCGTCTAAAACCACATAGTAAGTTTTGGAGCCAGGTTTGGATCCCCTCTGAGTCTAATGCCCCGTCTACCTCACTGCCTTGCTGGTTTAATAGATACTCTCAGAGCGCCCCCCGCCCCACCCCCAAAATCCCTGGAGCTAAGCCCAGACTACCTTGCTGTTTCTGGACAATGTCCTCATTGCCCCCACCCCCAGCTTGCACAGAAGGTCACACTGCCTGGGCTTCCCCCTCCTCTAGGTCAGGTTACTATCCGTACACAGACACTCCTGAACTGTCTCTGTGCCAGGCACTGAGCAGGACGGAGACGTGCCAGAAAGGAGCCCCCGTGTGGTCAGAAACAGGAACTACAGCTCTGCAGTCAGAGCTTGCCAAGTGGCTCCACAGGCAGCCTAATTCCATCAGACGTTTGCCTGAGTGTGCAAGTATCCCCATTATACAGACAAAGAAATCAAGGCCTAAAGAGGTGAAACGATGTCCGCACAGAATCACACAGCTTGTAATTCATTCATAAACATTTATCGACTGCTACTTCCCAGGCACTGTTTCATGGGGTGGGAGTCCAGTAGCGAACTAAACAGACAAAACTCCTTGTCTTCTTGAACTTACACTAGCTCAGGGGGTGGCAAGTTACAGCCTGAGGGAAAAGTCAGCCTGCTGTCTGTTTTGGCATGCACATGAGCTCAGAATGGTTTTTTTTTCTTTTTTTCATTTTTAAATGGTTGAAAAAAATCAGAAGAAGAATATTTTGTATCACATGAAAATTATGTGAAAGTCAAACTTTTGACCCATAAGGTTTTAATGATCACTGCCAGACTCCTTTGTTTAGGTGTTGTCTATGTCTGATTTCTTGGTACAACTGCATAATTGAATAATTGCAAGAGACCATGTGACCCACGAAGTAAAAAATATTTTCTCTCTGGTGCTCTACAGAGAATGTTTATCGACCCCTGTTCTATCAGGTGATAAGGACATTGTGACAGTGATTAAAAGGACAATAACTGACATCTATCGAACACTTGCTTTGGGCAAGCACTTTGCTAACCCCCTCCTTTCATGGTGTCACTTAATAGTTAATCCATTGCTGCTGTTATTTTCCAAGTCGTTTGTAGAAGGAAGGGAGATTCAGAGAAGGAAAGTAACTTGTTAAAGAGCACACAGCGAACGAATGGCCTGGCAGTCATTCAGTCTCAGCTCTGCTGGGCCAGAGCCAGCCTGGGCTGCGAAACATTATGTGGACTCAGGATTCCAACCCAATATTGTGAGGCCAACACCCATGCTCTTTTCCTCCACATCATGCTGCTTCCAAAGTTGTGAGAAGTTCTAGAGACACCCAGAAGGGCCTGGGTCACCTGCCCCCTCCCCCAGGTCCTGCCGTCACCTGCTGCCATCTGTGATCCTACTGCTGAGCGCTAGCCTCAGATGGTCCCATGAGGTGCGGCCATTGTCCATGTCCAGGGTGAAAGGTGGAGAAGTCCAGGGACAGGCAGATAGTAGAAGCCGCAGCACAACAGGCAGGGCGGAGGCAGGCTGGGGGGGCCGAGCCCCCAGGGGTCTCGCCAGCTGCCCACTCCCCAGGCACGGTTCGTGCCCTCCTTAGATAATGTCAAACACAGCCTTCCCCTGATTTACTGGCCTGGCCTCCTCCCTAAATCCCAATTAATTGGCCGCAAGAAATGTGCTGGATTTGGTGAAATTCATCTCTGTCGTGTGGCTCCCCCCACTTCCCTCCAGCTTTAAAGTGGTTCATTAAATCATGCACAGAGCCCAGCGGAGCATAAGTCTAGTCGGGTCACCAGACACCCTCATCCATTCCCGGCCCTGCTGCGTGATGCCCGAGCTCTGTCGGGCTGGGGTATTCACGTGGCCAGAGATTGACTCAGTCACCTGCTTCTTCCCTTCTCCATCGTTTCCTTGCTCACTCACTCAGTCTATCACCGTCTCATCTTGCTGCTAATTCATTCTTTCATCACACTTTGTTGTGAAGCAGCCCAGCGTGGTGGGGACACCATAGCCTTGGAGAATCAGGGTCTTCTGGACTGGAATCCAAACTTCTCCACCTGTGAACTTGGACGTGCTTCCCTGGGCATGTTACTTAACTTTGTAGAGGTGTGGTTTCTTCATCAGTCAGATGGACATGATGCACTCTACCTCCCAGGACTGTCAGAGATGAATAGATGTGCAGTCACGTGGTGCCTGGCACACACTGGGCACTGAATAAATGGTAGCTATTATGATCATGGCAGGGATGATGCCAGTCTCGGGGGTTTTGAGTATCAGTGGCCTCAGGAGGATGCAGGTCTGGTGAAGAAGGGAGTGCTGGCAGGCCAGAAGGAGGCGCTAATGTGGTCCAAAACACTGCCCAGTGCACAGTGTGGAGAGATCAGTGGGGCTGGAGTACGAGTCTCCATGACCTTTCCATTTCACAGGTGAGGAAACTGAGACAGAGAGCTTGTGTTCCCTCAGCTCATGAATGTAAGGCTTGGATTCAAACCCAAGTCTGGCTGGTTCTAAAGCCCATGTTCTTTATACTCGGGGACTCTGGGAAGAGCTGGCCCTTTGAGGCAGGGACTGCAGGGGACTGGCTCCCAGGAACCAAGCTCTGGGTATTGGTCTGGGAAGGGGGCAGATGTGAATACTCCCTGGGCAGGTCTGGAGAAGCAAGAAGTCAAGATACAGCAAAGGCTTCTCCAGAGGTGTCTGAAGGCTCTTTCAGGGCTTCATTTTTTCTTTGCAGAGGTCTGGTTCATCCTGGCCACCACCATTGTGGTCCCCTTGGGGCAGCAAGTATTAGGAAATATCCTCCCTTGTGTCCTCAAGAAATCAATCACCCCTCATTCCCCAGTCCCGGCTCTGGGTCCTGGGGAGGACAGACAGGCAGCTGTGTTCCCTGCCTCCCACCCAGGGTAGCTGAGTGGCAGCCCCATGACCATCAGAAGCTACAGGCCGGTGGCGCCACCTCACCCTCACCTTGTGAAGGCAGCAGCAAGGGGGCAGTGCTCCTCCCAGAGCACCAAAGAGGAGCTCCCAGGCAGGCCAGGGGAAAGTGGCCTTGGCCTTGGCCTTGGCAGAGGGGCTCCACAGCAGGCTGGTAGGTCAGTGGGGCTCTAAGTCTTGTAGGACCTCTGTGCTCAGTGGATTAGGGGAGTCCAGAGGAGGAGGCAGTGTTCTCTGGACCCACTTTGGAGGAGATGGGATGAAGGAAATGAGGGCCAGGGAGGGAGTGAGGGCCCCAGAGCCACACAGCACAGCCCATTGAAAGCAGATGGACACAACTTTCTGGGCCAGGTGAACCAATCTGCCTGGACTGGTCCGGGCAGCCTTCCTGGAGGACTAGAGCAGAAAGATGGACTGGCATTTCCAAGGGGGAAGACTGCGGGTTTCGGGGGAGGCAGACTGGGTTAGGGAGCAAGTGATTCCTCTCTGAACTTTGATTCCGTCTTTATCAAATGGGACAAAGACACCTCGTCCGAGGGGGTGCCATAGAGATGAGGCAGCAGTATGGGTGGGTCCTGTGTGGAGGAAGCACTCACCTGTTTCTGCTTTCCTTCCCTCCTCCCTGGCCCATTTGTTTTCACCTTTTCAGGTTGATCTGGGGGAAACTCTGTGATACTCCCAAAAAGCATCCTGGGATTTTGCAACAGCCCTGTCTGAGTTCAGGAGTTCTGAGTGGCTAATGGGAGGGTCAGGGCACTGTGGCTGGGTTTGGACAGGGCAAGGGGCCAGGATGGAGTTGGAGGCAACTGGGGACTAGAGCTGGACCAGGGACTGTGGTCCAGGTGAGGGGCTGGGGATGTGGGGCAGGAACCTGGAGTCTAGGCCCATAAGGGGTGGGGACGTTCCAAGCCCTATGCTCAGACAGCCTCAGAGAACTCCAAGAAGGTTCTAGTAACTGCCTTTTCCTTTTCTAGCCTTGAAACCAGAGACAGTCTGGCTTTCAAAAGTTTCCTTTTATTCCCACCCCCTCCCTCTGATTTCATTTTTTTCAAATAAGGAGTTCATCCTGTGTTGGAGACGAGAAGCGTTTAATGAAAATCATTGGAGAAATTAGAGATGAGTAAGGGAGGAGAGGAGGGCTCAGCTTCAAGTCTGAGAAGAAAATCATCTGTGGTGGGGGATGGGAAACTGCTGCCTGTCTCCATGCAGCTCCTTCACCCCACCCCTGTTTCCTGGGGCAGCTCCTTGGGGTTGAGATGTCCTGACATCTCAGGGGAGGTGGGAAACCAGAGACTCCGGGCAGGAGGGAGCAGAGTGCTGGGAGTGGAGGGTGGGGGTGGAGTGTGCGGAGGGGGAGGCTCTGTGTCTCTAGTGGTTGCTTTACAGAAGTTTCTCTCCCCTACCTGCAGCCTGTAAGGCTGCAGATGGTCAGAAATAAGTATATCTGTGGAAAAGGTTAACCAGTTTTTCTCATCCTTTTGCTCGTTTGAGTCACACAATCATTTTGCAAGGAAGGCAGGGAGAGATGGTTATGCCCATTTTAAAGAGGGGGAGGTTGAGGATGGAAGGCGTAGAGACGCTGGCAGAGGCAGAGCCTGGGGCTGAGAGCCTCATTTTTGCTCCCAGCCATAGGTTCCATTTGCCACCCCCAACTCCCACCCCATTAGGGGAAAGAGACGGTCGTGTACAGACCCCAGGGTGAGGCAGCTACTTTGTCTTCATGGAGTCAGTTCTAATATGTTAGTGAGGCTGGGTGGGGAGAGAGGGGATCTGGATGCCAGGTGAGAGCTCTTGCTTAATTTGACTTGAAGCCCTGTCTTTACCTGGGAGCAGCTTGTAGAGAAATGGAGAGAGAAAATGCCTCTGAATGAAGATCCAGATGTCCCCTCACCCCTCTCTGGGGCTCAACCCACCTCGACGTATCAGCTTCCTCCAGTCCTCACGCCCCCAGGCGCCTGCCTTCAACCTCCTGGATGGGAGGACTGTGCAGAGAGGCCCTGGGGAGGGTGGGGGAACTTGAAGGAGGCCAAGGCGTGAATGGGCAGAACAGAATTAGGAACACTGCGCAGTTCCCCCTGCCTCTCCCAGCGAGATTCACGCAGATATTGTGGGCCAGTATTGTCCAGACTGAAGGAAGGCCCTGCTGGCTTGGGGGCTGCGCCCCACTCCAAACTGGAGTTTGGAGAAAGTATCAGGAAGCCTGAGCTCTGAAAGCAGCGGGCGGCAAAGACTCAGCTCAGCGGGTCCTCGGCGTGTCCCTGTGCGCCGTGCGACAGCGCCGTCTGGTGGGAAAAAGCTGAAACTGCAACCCTGCCGCCCTGCCTGGGGCTGTCTCCTGGAGCTTGCAAAACTGGAAGGCTTCACACCAAACCAGAGGTCAGGGCCAGGCTATGTCCTGTGTGGGTCGTGCTTTGCAAATTTAAGGAAACAGAATGTTCTTTCTACTCAGCAGCTTCCTCCAGGAGGAGGCTGTGGATACATCTTGTAATCTAGTATGTTTTCAACTTCCAGGATTTGACTGTGAATTTGTCCTCTGCCTTCCTGGAACAGGACCCCTTCTAAGCATCCCCAGTTCTCACTGGACAAAATCCAACCCCCAAGCCTGGCACTGGAGGTGCCCTCTGAGCAAGCCACCTCTGGCACGTTTCCCCTCTGGTACACGGACCTGGTTTGATGTCTGGCTTCACCACTTACTATGGGTTGACCGTGCACCCCTCTGAGCCCTGGTGCCATCCTATGAGTAGTGAAGTGATAATTCCTGCCTTGCAGATTATGGGGACAAAATGAGTCAATGTGCCATGAGTGTCAGTTATTTTCCCCTTCCCCTCAGATTCCTCCACTATCCGTCCCCTGGGCTTCCTTGCCCTGCGGCACCTGCCCAAGCTGGGCTGTCCCAGCCAAGTGTTTCCCCAGCACCGCTGACATCTGTCAGTGCCCCGTCTCCGGGCGGCCTTCCTGACGGCCCTCCTCCCCCTTGGTGCTCCCCAGGTACTTGGTGCAGCTCTGGGAGCATGATCTTCGCTCTTGACCCCAGAGCTCTGTCTAAGCCTCCCCACCAGCAGGCACTATCTCACCCACCCCGGGCCCATCAGGGAAGCGGCTTGCACGCACAGATGAACAACTCTGCTGCGTGAATGAATAAATACAGTCGGAAGAGTGCTGGTGCCTCCTCCCCCATTGCAGATGAGAGGACAGAGGCCCAGAGAGGCAGAGTCACCTGCACACCCACGTTCCCACTGTTCCCAGCAAGGCTGAGCCCAGAGGGCAGGCTGCCTGACTTCACTCAGATACAGCCTGTGAGCAGTTCCAGGCCCAGCGTGGGTTGGGAGTGGGGGAGCGAAGACACTGTAGGGCCCCTCAGCAAGGGCGGAATGGCTAAAAATCTCTATGTGGGATTTACCCTGAGCCCCCTTTTGCACCATGTGGTCCTAGAAACTTGTTCTGTCCCCACCCCTCTCCCCCTTTCCTCTCCCTCCTAAAGCTCTGAGCCCAAGTTCTTAGGTCCCCAAGCAGAACTTGTCCCCAGGTTGGGCAACCGTGGACAGAACCTGGGGCCAGCTCCTCTTTTGCTGCTGGTTGGCTGGGGAATCACGAGGGAGATTCCTAACCCCTATAAACCTGGGTTTTCTCCTTTGGTGGGTGGAGTCTCTGTTCTGCTGGTATCGTGCGTCATACGAAGTGATTTTGGAAGATGAAAGTGATGGACGAAAGTTGGAAAGTGTTGTGCTGGCTGGGCCGGGAATTCTGGTGCCTCTTCTCTGGGGTGGTTGGTGTGTGTTGTCAGAAGAGAGCTGGGCCCCCCTCCCTCCCTGTGAGTTCATAGACGGAGGCCTGTGGTTGAGAACTCTGTGTGTGTGTGTGGGGTGAGGGGCAGTAAGCTCTGTGGGGTAAAACATTGGTAAAAGTGCATTTCCTGGCTGCACCCCCAAGTGATCTAGTGAGAACAGGAAATAAATAAGCAGTCAGATGTGAACGTGATGCTTGTACTGGGGAGGAGGGAGGCTGTACCACAGGGAAGCCAGGGTTGCTCAGGGCACCAGACGTGTGCAGAGGTGGGGCCTGCGCTTCCGCACTGGCCTCCCCTTGGCTTCTCGAGTGGGGCAAGTGTTAGTTTTGAGACCAGCAGGGAAAGGAAATTGCTGTAGCAGGGAGGGGAGACAGTGAGGAGACTGAGGGAAGACAGAATGTGCGGCTTTGGGGGCAGAATTAAATTAGGGAGGGTCGGCTTCCTGGGAACAGCCTGGCACCAGCAGCAGGGAGCAGGCCAGCCCTCAAAGCACAGAGCAGGACCCAGCATCCGCCACCCCTGACAGCAAGGGGTGGGTCCCCTGGTCCCACATGCAGACACAGAGACGGGGAGAGGGAAGAGCGGTGAGAGAGCGGAAGAGAGGGAGGGGAGATGGAAAGACACACACAGAGATAATGAACACGCAGTTTCCGAAGCCATGTTTCATTCTCCCTTGGGCTACTTTTAAAGTACAAATGATTAGTGTGAAGTCTGTGATGGCTAAACGCGCAGCGCCCTGCTGGTGGCCTGCTTGGGCACAGCGTGCTCTCTCATGATGGCTTCATTTTTCATCTTCCTGATAAGTAGAAGTTCTGAGCGTGTTTCCATATCCTTATTGTCTTCTTCTGTGAAATGTCTGTTTGAGACTTTTGCCCTTTAGAAAAAATGAGCTTTGTCTTTTTTCTTATTGACTTATAAACTTAAAAAAAATATATATTTTTCATACAAACCCTTTGTCAGGTTACGTATTGAGGACATATATTCTCAGACTGTGGTTTGCTTTTTCATTCTCCTAATGGTGTCTTCTGATTGACAGAAATTAACTGATCAAGCCCAATTTGTTGATCTTTTTTTTCATAGTTAATGTTCCTGTGTCCATTTAAGAAAGGGTTGTTTTCCCCAGAATCATGAAGAAATTCTCCTATATTTTCTTCTAGGAGCTTTACTGTTTTACCTTTCACATTGAGGTTAATGATCTGTTTCAAATTAATTTTGTATTAGTGTTCAAGTTTCAGTGTTTTTCCATATGAATTCAGCTGAGCCAACACCATGTATCAAAAAGGTCATCTTTTCACCACTGAGTTAAAGCGAAGCTGTTATTACATCTGTGAGTCTGTTTCTGGACTATTTTTCTGTTCAGTTAGTCGTTTTGTCCATTCTTGTGACAATAAGGCACGTGGCTGAGTCCCATCTAATATATTTAAAAGTCTATAATAAATTTTAATATTTGGTAGTATAAGCCCTCCAATTTTGTTCTTGTTTGAGATTATCTTCATAATTTTAAACTCTTTGCATTTCTATATACAAGTTAGAATCAGCTTTTTAAACTCAACCTGCTGAGATTTTGACTGGGTTTTTTTTTAATTTTTAAATAAATTTTTGGATAATTGACATCTTAAACAATATAGGGAGTTCCAATTGATAAATGTAGTATACCTCTCTACTTATATAGACTGCCTTTTGCTTTTTTTTTTAATTGAGTTATAGTCATTTTACAATGTTGTGTCAAATTCCAGTGTAGAGCACAATTTTTCAGTTATACATGAACATACATACATTCATTGTCACGTTCTCTTTTGCTGTGAGCCACCACAAGATCCTGTATATATTTCCCTGTGCTACACAGTACGATCTTGTTTATCTATTCTACATTTTGAAATCCCAGTCCCTTCCCACTCCCCGTCCCCCTGGCAACCACAAGTTTGTATTCTATGTATATAGACTGCCTTTAATTTCTCTCAGTGATGTTTTGAGTTTTTAATGTCGACATCTTGCACATCTTTTTTTAGATTATTTCTAGGTATGTTCTTATGCTAATGTAACTTATTAAAATTTTTTATTTTCTAATTGTTGCAAATACATAGAAGATACAATTTTGAACATTGTATCTAATGATCTTGCTAAATTCATTTATTAATTTTAATGGTATGTAGATTCTTCTGGATTTTATACAGATTTGGATTTTGTACACATGCACACAATCATGTCATCTATAAATTATGACAGTTTTACTTCCTCTTTTGCAATCATTATACCTTTTGATTTCTTTTTCTTTCTTGTCTAATTGCATTGGCTAGGGCCACTGTAAAATGTTAAATTGGAGTAATGATAATGGCTATCTCTGTCTTGTTACTGATTTCAGGGAGGATGCTTTTGATATTTCATTAAGTGTGATATTACCATTTTTAAAATTGAAGTGTAGTTTATTTACAATTTTGTATTAGTTTCTGGTGTACTGCATAGTAATTCAGATATATTCTTTTTCATTATAGGTTATTACAAGTTATTGAATATAATAACCCATGCTATGCAGCAGATCCTTGTTTATCTGTTTTATGTATAGTAGTTTGTATCTGCTAATCCTAAACTCCCAATTTATCCCTCCCCCACTTCCCTCTTTGGTAACCATAAGTTTGTTTTCTATGTCTGTGATTATGTGTCTGTTTTATAAATAAGTTCATTTGTGTCATTTTTATAGATTCCACATATAAATGATATCATATGATAGTTGTCTTTCTCTGTGTGACTTACTTCGCTTAGTATGATCACCTCTAGGTCCATCTCTGTTGCTGCAAATGGCATTATTTCTTTATTTTTTTTAATAATAATAATTTTTCATTATTCTTTTTTTATGGCTGAGTAGTATTCCATTGTGTGTGTGGTGTGTGCACGCGCACGCACGCGTGCGTGTGTGTATGATGTATACCTTCTTTAAGTGTGATATTATCATTTTAAGGATTAGAATACTGAGACTTAGAGAAGACGAGTAACTTGCTCATTTCCCCAAGTCAGCAAGTAGCACAGCTGAATTGTGAGCCCAGGTTTTTTTACTCCTAAGTTTTTGCGACTTCCACTGTACCACAGGCACCTCTAGAAGAGTGGTGCTTAACTGAGGATCTTCATTAGAGTTACCTGAGGAGTCTCTAAAAATCTTGATGCGAATACTCCACCCCAGAGCAATTAAATCAGAATTTCTGGTGGTGAAGCCTGGGCATCAGTATTTTAAAACGTTTCCATATGATCCTAATCATCTGAGAACTAGGCAAATAATGACGGATCTAGAAGCACTTTGATACAGTTCGGATCCCAGCTGTGCCAGGAGGGCTTTGCGGAAAACTTGGTATCTTCACATCAGCACATGCCTAGGAGCCCCAACCCAAAGGGAGAGGAACTTTCTCTTAGTGGTCTTTCCATACCTTCTCACAAATGCCACTCCTTCCACCACCAAATGCCTCCAGAGCATTTTTTTTAAAACAATTTGCTTTAAGGAAAATCACCCACTTGACAGGGAAATTATTTTCTATTTATATTCTTAAGTGACTTAATCATTGATTTCTTTCCACCTCAGTAAAGCATCTCTTTCTTCGTCACTGAGTTGGCTGCCAGACTGGTTATATAATTCCTTCCATGCATTGTTCCATTCCCTATTACACAGTAAGATTTCTATTTGTCTATTTTGGCACTTGGCTTTTCATCAGAGATTCTTGTTTGAAAAAGCAGAAGAGGTTGAGTGGGGTCTGAGACACGTTCACTTGGGAGGATGAGAACTCTACCCTCCTACAGGCCTGCGTCACCTTCTGTAGCTTTCTACTGAGTGCTCAGCTCTGCCACCACCCCTTAAAACAAATCTGTCACTCTATAGAGTGAGCCTTTAACCCTTACGGTGTTCGCAGACTTTGTCCTGAACCTTGCCCTGATCTAGATTACACCCCACATTCAGGTCCTGCTCTGGCCCAGGGGTTCATTTTTCCACCAAATGCTTTGCCCTGTCCCTTGACCCACACTTGTCTCTGCTTCCTTGGGCGTGACCCTTGCTTCCTTCTCTGACTGTGATTGAATTGTCCCTCTGGCTGTACCCTGGGCAAACAGATCCATCCTGCCTTGACCCATGAGAAGGATTTCAATTGCTTTGTGGTCCCACTTGTCTTTTTTTTTCCCTGCAGACTCTTGGGGTCCAAGTGGCCAGAAAGGTGAAGAAGGTAATTTGAAGGTCTTTAGGTCATGCTCCCTCCCCGTGGCGGAGTTACCACTGCATTTGCAGGATTCTGCTTACCCGTTAAACAACCCGGCAACCAGCTCCTCTGCCTTTCCCTAGAGACTGAACATGCAAAAAGGAATTAGGAAGTAGCTGACCAGCACCAGTGCTATAGGGTGGCCTTTGTGTACTAGCCTGTGTCCCTGAGATAGTCACATAAAAACCACCATTGATGCTTTTCCAGAAATCAGTAGGAGGACATTGCTCATAAATGTGATGTGATGTTTACAGGATTTACAGTACGCTTGGGCTCCTCAGCTGCGTGGCTTCCACACCCCTTCTCCCACTCCTTGGGCAGAATCTCAGCATGCATCAGCTCCCTGTGTCCCGATTCCGGGTGCATCAGTCCTGCAGCCCAGGTAGTGACCAGGCCAGGCCAGCCTCACCACCCACCCCTCGAATGCCCTCTGTGAGGAAAGCTTGTCCTCAGGCCCAGGCCCATCCCGCTCTGTGTAAAAGCTAATTACCTCTAAGTGCTTCCAGCAGCAGTTTCTTTAGGGATGTGAAAGTGCTTTGATGAGATTGTTCTCTTGGCATCATTAAGTTTGTGACTGAAGATGAGAAGTGGGTGTTTAGGGAGGGAGACTCTCCGGAGAAGGGACGAGTGTTTGAGGAAGCTGGCCTCGGGCTGGGCTACTCCTGGGCTCACTGTATTAACTGAGCTCAGCAGCCCCCACTGCCCTGGCCCTCTCCCCAGCTTCTCCCTTCACTGCCCTTTCCAAGGGCCCCAGAGAGGGGGCACAGGGCCAGGAGAGGGGAGGCCAGGATGGGAGTCCCAGCCCTGGTGTTAACTTGCTTCATGGCCTGGGCAGTCCCTTCCCCTCCCTGAACCACTATTTCCTCGTCATTCGGCCCACACTCCACAAGTTAACTTCTGTGAGTCAGGCCTCAGCTGGGTGCTGGAGACCAGAGAGGATTCTGTACAGGAGCTGCCCTGAGCAGCTCAGATCTACTGCAGGGAAAGGTGTGTAAATTGATGAGGATGATCCAACAAGATATAGGTTGTGGTTGGACCAGAGTGGTGTGGCAGCTGGGAGGACTGGGACCCTCTGTCTGGGGGAGGCAGGTGTCTGTTCCCAGAGGAGCTGACCTCTCACCTGGGTCTGAGAGGGAGTGAGGAGGGGAGGCAGGGAAGGTGAGCACTTCAGCTGTAAGTGACCTGGGCTTGACGCCTGTGAAATATCCAGAGAAATCAGTTTTAGACTTGAACACAGAGACTCAGCAGCACGTTGGAAGTGTAGATGTGGATCTTGGGAAAGGTCCGGGATGGAGGGCTGGGTTAGGGGGTCATCACAGAGTCATAGAGGCCACTTGGGTTTGGGTGCTATTGACTGAGGTGGTACAGAGTGGGCTGATGGCCAAACCTGGGGCTAAAAAGCAGTTAGCTGGAGAGAAGGTGAGCCCCAGAGTGGGGTATCATGGAGGCCCAGGAAGGGGAAAGAGTTCTCAGCAGTGGGAGTTGATCCAGAGAGCCGAGTGAGAGAGGGTTGGAGAGGCTGGGCTTTGCACCAGGCAAGTTTCCACATCCTTTTAAACGTATGATCTCTCTCTCTCTCTCCCCTCCCCTCTCTCCCTCCCTTTCATTTTTTTTGTTTGTTTCTCTATGTGTCTGTCTTTATTTATTCCTGATCCATCTCTGCATCAGTCTGTCTAGTTCAGCACCCACAATGTAGGTGTTCAGTACATGTTTGCTGAACTATACAGGGGTGCATGGGTGGGACTCTCCGCTGGTTTCCTTGTGAGGAATTGTCATTATTCATCTTACTGTTCCTGGTCAGGTATTAAAACAGGAGTCACTGACATTCTAGGACTTCTAGTTCTGGGCTGCATGATCCAAGGCTGGCCAAGCAAGTGGCTAAACTTGGGGCCCCAACCCAAAAGGCTGAGGTTCTCCATAGGGTCTTAGTCCTAGAGAAGCCTGCGGAAAGGAGCTCTGGAGAGAAGCTCAGTTGGGAGACCTAAGCTGGGGCAGGCAGAATTGAGGCGAACTAAGACTCAGGGCCCCGGAGTCTAGGAGAGGTGGCTGCAGCCACCAGATGGGGATGAGGTGGGATGATGGTGCCACCATGTGGCAGACACTGAACATGCATGTTCTCAGTTGATTCCAGATTTCAGTATCCTCTGAGGTTGGTATTTTTATTCCCATTATATTCCCAAATAAAGCCTCAAATTAGGTACAAAAATTGTCCAGGTAGTAAGATACAGAGGCAGAATTCAGACCCAGGTGGGTGTGACTGCAGATCTTGTGTGTATTCTGACGCTACAGGAATTGGTTCAGGCACTGGGACGCCCAGAACCCAGTGGTGGGGGACCCTTCAGGCTCCTGCTGTGATGAGCCAGGCTGGGCTGGAGTTGCTGAGATGGTGATGAATATGGAGCTCAACTTGGGCTGGTGGCAGCTTGTTGGCAGGAGGCTAAGTGGCAAGTCAGAGGCATCAGAGCCAAAGGCCTGGGAAATTGGCCCATGTGACTATCGACCAAATAGAAAAATGAGCAAAATGCATACAGGCAACTCATAGAAGAGGCAATTCAAATGGTAAAAATCAAACCAAATCAAAGCAAAACCAAACATATAAAAAGACTCTTAGCTTCATTATAGTAAGTGGAGCCATGCCTATTAAAATAAAAATTTACAAACCTATCGAAGTGGCAAAGATTTTAAATATGACAGTACCAAATATTGGCGAGAATACGGTGTTAAGTGAGTTTACACATTGCTGGTGGGAATCTAAACTGCTGTAACTGTTTTTCAGAACAGTTTGGCAACACCAGCAAAGTTAAGGGTGTGCAGACCCTCTGAGCCCGTAATTCCACTCCTAGATTGAGGACCCGAGAGAAACAAGCACATGTGCACCAGAAGACATTTAGAAGAATATTTATAGCTGTGCCGTATATTGTAGCAAAAACTGGGAAACGACTCAAATGTCCGTCAAAGGGAGAATACATACATGAATTACAGTCGATTTATACAGTGAAACACCACACAGCAGTGAAGATAAATGGCCCTTAACCACATGTAACAACAGAAAGGAGTTTCCCAAACATAAGGCTGACTGGAGAAAAAAGCAAATTGCTATACACAGTATGATTCCATTTATGTCAAGTTCAAAACCTTATAAAACTAAACAATATGCACATGCAATAAATCTCGAAGGTTAACAAGGGAATAATAAGCACAAAATTCAGGGCAGTGGCTCCTTCAGCAGAAAAAAGCAGAGGTATGAGATCAAGAATGACATTCAGGACCTTCATGGTTTTATTTTATTCCAGATATTAGAAGTTCCGGATGTTGGGTACACACACACACACACACACACACACACACACACACACACACACATATAGGTGTTCATTTTATTATTTTTGATACCATATAAATTTGTTACATATATATTCTCTTTTGAAGGGATGATGTATTTCATAATTAATAAATTACCTAAAGGGATCTGGAGCATCTAAAACAAATTAGAAGGAAAGCCAGACAGTGGGCAGTTGCACTGACAGGACACCACAGATCCTTGTCTCTTGGGAGAGAGGGTACCAGGGTCCACATCAGGCTGGGGTCAGGGTCACTTGCCTGGGGTCAGGAATCTGTGGAATCCATGTTTCCAAGCCGGCTGTTGCTCCAAAGCTGCCTCTTCCTTTGGTCACAATATCTCCTGCATCTGCAGTACAATTTCTTTACCTTGACTTGTCTAAAGACTGTCCTCAGTCTTAGGTCAAATTTTCCTCTCTTGCATTTATCCTCCCTTTATTGAAAGCCTACTACATGCACAAGCTGTGGTCCCCAGACTTACAGTGCCCCTAGGGGGATGGCAGGCAGAGACAGATAAACCCGGGAGCAGAGAATCACACCCCAGGGGTGCTGCTCCAAATTTCTGGTGCATAAAGTCAGTGCGGACCTTGTTAAAATGCAGATTCCAGGCCTCCCCAGAGAGTCTAACTGAATAGGTCTGGGTGTGGCCCAGGAAGAAGAAACTTTGAAGAAACTCGTAGTGAATTTGGTGCTGCTGGTCCACAGATGCACTTGGAGAAACAGGGCCATTCAGGGTGATAAATGCCGCCATGATAGCAGAAGTGCTTGGGTGTGGGTTCCAAGGATGGACACCTCCCTGAGCTGGGGTGTGAGTGTTAAGTCAGGGTGGCTTCTGGAAGGCCTCCCTATGGAGTGTCCTTACCAGAAGTCATGTTGTGTAATGGCCATTTGTGGACGAGTCACTTGCCCCTGCCCCTCTGCTCCAGCTCAGGGCCTGGCTCAGGAGGCAGGAGATTGTGCTGAGTAGGTTTGGTGAGCGACAGTCTGGGCTGGTGGCACAGGCCGTTGGGGACTGTCCACTTCTTGGCCTCTCTAGTGCGATCAGATAGGCCCATCTCCCACCAGGTGCTGGGGAGAAGGTCTGGGTCTAGTTTGGATCTGACCAGCATTCCCAACTGGGTGTGGGAGGCAACTCCATAAGCATCCAAGATGAGATTAGGGAGCTGGACTGACTGAGACGTCCCCCCATTAGACACCCCGGAGCTCCTTCGATGCAGCCTTGGATGGTGCTGGAAAGAGGAAGGGAACAAACCAGACGAGGCTAAGGGGTTTCTTAGTTTGGTGATGAGGGGGCTGCTTCCTGTTTCTAGGCCCAGAGCACCCCTCCTTCCTTCCCTGAGTCCAAGTGGGGCCCCTCTCCAAGGGCCTGTGACTCAAACACCTGGCACGAACCCAGTCCTGCCAGGACTGCCTGGCTGCTGTTTGCTCTCGTTTATTAAGTACATCCAGGTGAGTTTTATTGCGGACAGTTCCCTGAGCTACTGTTTCCACATTTGTCTCTTTTGAGTCTGAGATTGCTAAAGGCCTTCACAGCTAATGGACCTTACAGCTCCCAAGAGCATTGAAGGGAGGCCCAGAACTCAGTGGGGGTAATTAGTCAAACGAAATGCAGACTCTGGGGAGCTGAGTGGCAGGAGGTAACTGTAGGGACAGGAGCCTGGGGCCTGCGGCAGGTGTGGGAGCAGCAGCGCAGGCCTCTCCTCACCTCACCTCGCCCTGGTCCTTTCCTGCCTCACCCCTCCCCCTCTGACCCCTACTGAGGGAAGGTCTCCGTGGCCCTTGGTGGCAGGCCCTCAGGCAGGTGGGTGTCCTGGGGCACCTGAGGAGCTGTGAGCTCACCTATCAAGTTACTGCCCCGTTTTCTCTAAACAAGTCTCACCTACTCACCCCTGCTGGAGGCTGGGGGCTGAGCTCAGGTGTCGAGTCTCAGAAGAAGTGTGATGCCTTTTCAGAACCATGGGCTTTGATGCTAGACCATTTGGGTTCAAATCCCAAACCAACTACCTTTGAAGTCTGTGATCTGGGGCAAGTCAATGCACCTTTCTGTGTCTCAGTTTCTTCATCTGTAAATTGAAGATAATAGTAACACTGACCTCAGAAGGTTATTATAGGATTAATGGTATAATAACATGTGCACTGCATATAATAGCACTGACCTCAGAAGGCTGTTATAAGGATTAATGGTATAATAATATATGCACGGTGGTAGCCAGCGTGTATTAGGCACTCAATAAGTGGAAGCTGTTATGCCAAAAGCAGGTGTGACTGGGGCAGAACTGGGAAGCTGAAGTCTATCCGGCATTCATGTGCCCGGATTTGTTTCTCTCTGGGGGGCGGAGAGAGCAAGGCCTCTGGGGAAGCAGCCCTCCTCCTGTGGGGGAGCGGGAGGGAGGAAACACATGGACCCCAGCTTGCTGCTAACCCAAGGAGGTGCGGAGGGAGCCAACACTTGCTAAGCCTCTCTTCTGGATCTAGCATCACTTGCTTCATCTCTTTAAATCCTAACACCTTGCTGGCAGATGAGGAAATAAAAACTCAGAGAGGCCGAGTGACCAATGCAAGCGAGAGGGAGCTGGGATGGGAGCTTAAGGATGTGAGGTTCCTGCTCTTTCCACTGCTGTTCACTTAGTGGATGAACAGGGCCTAGCCCCTGGAAGCCCAGCTGACGTCTGCTCTCTAAGAAGCCCATGGAAGGTCACTGATCTCTTTGGAGCCAAAGGGTAAGTCCCCAGAGTCACCGAGGATGCAGGACTGGGCTGTGTAGGGTGCCTGAGTCTGTCTCGTGACTGTCAAAAGCATGCGCTCTTCCAGGACACACAGGGCTGTGCCCTCTCTCCATCTGCAGGTGGACGGTGTTCTGTGCTTGGCCGACATCCTGACCGACGACAGCCACTCGGAGGCCACGCGGGCTGAGGCTGCAGCCGTGGTTGCCCAGGTCACCTCCCCACACCTGCCCTTCACCCAGCACCTCAGCAGCTTCCTGGAGAGCATGGAGGAGATCGTGACTGCTCTCGTTAGTGAGTTGTCTGGGGCGGGAGGGGATGCTGGGTGAGGGGGCCTTGTCACAGTGGTCTTCAGGAAGGAACAGGAGGGTCTCCCTGCCCCCCACTCACTGCACCCCACATACCTCCTGCATGGGAATCACACCAGCTGAAATCCCAGCTGTGAAGTGTCAGAGTCAGGCTTTAAAGAGCCCTGTTGTCAAGTCTCCTTGAATTGAGGTCAGGTTGGGATTCATTGGCCTTTCAGCAAGGAGACCAGGACAAGCCCCAGGGAAGAGTGGGGCCTCAAATGTTGAGACCTTGACCAGATCCTTAGCCAGAGAGACTCTGGTGGGCTTTGTTCCTGAAATCTCAGTCTATTATGCCCAGCAAATGTGGCAGCAAAGACTGGGGGCAAGCGGCTCCTCAGAGAAGCCCACTCACACGGCCGGCTGCCTGCAATCCCACCACTGTCCTTGCTTTGGGGGGCCCTGAGAGCTTTGGCTATCCTATTCCCCTGTTCCGACATGTGTGCTCCGGCGGGGAGAAGCAGAGCCCGGAATTACAAAATACACTCTTCCTGCAGTTTCCCCTCCCCAAACTGCAGAAACTGGAAGGGCTCATCTGGATGACAGTCCTCAGGACACTTGTTTTACAAATCACATCCTCTCTTTTATAAGCGCTGGTGATGGTTTGTATTTCTGCTTCGGTCCCCATCTCTGTCACTGTCTCTGTATCTGTATCTTATTGAAACTGAAGGAAAATGGATTCCATCAGAAAATGTAGGGTTAACACTGGGTGTTACCAAACCTAGGGCTGGGAATATCTGGAATAGCACAAATTTAGGGGCAGCACAGACCAGTGGACTTGCAGTCCGAACACTTGGGCTTGGTTTTTGGTCTCTGATTCATCCATTCAGCAAATAGCTATTGACCACTAACCCTGTGCTGGCCTGTGTGAGACGCTGCCGCTCACAAGCTGTGTCACACTGCAAAGCCCACCGTGCAATTTTCCTACCAGACAAAGCAAGGGGTCGGACCTCAGGGGTCATGCTAGCTCTAGAATTTTTAGACCTGCAAGTACTTTGCACCTAGGAGGACTCAGTTAAGTTGACTTTATGGCTAATTCTAGTGCCTGGGGCCGTGGCACTCACAGGCCAAGCTGGGAGAAATCAACTTGTCAACATCCACACTTACTCAAAGTTGAGAAAACACAGAAGCCCATTGTGGAAAGTCTTGGCTGGAGGGAACTCAAGCGACCATAAAGTGTAATGCCCATTCATTCTATAAGAGAGGAAGCCTAGGCCCAGAGGGCTTGAGGGGCCTTCTCAAGGCCACACAACTGTGTTAGGGGTCACTTCTGCCAGGAGTGTCGTGCTCAGTCACGCGCCAGAGTCAGGCGGGTAACACACATGAGCTGAAGGGAAGGAAGAAGAGAATCAGGAGGCTTGAGTCCTATACTGAATTTATTTATTTAATATTTTTGAGTTGTCTTATTTTGTACATTTTTATTTCTTTTTTTGTCTTTGTTTTTGAGGGGAGGAGATAATTAGGTTTTTATTTATTAAAAAATTTTTTTAATTAAAAATATTTTTATATTTATTTATTTTCTATTTTCCTTCTTTTATTAATGTAATTTCTTTTTTTCTTCTTTTTAAACATTTTTTATTGAGTTATAATCATTTTACAATGTTGTGTCAATATTTATTTATTTTTAATGGAAGTACTAGGGATTGAACCCAGGACCTCGTGCATGCTAAGCACGTGCTCTACCACTGAACTTTACCTTCTCCTCCCCACGTATTGAATTTAAAAACATGTGCAGTGACTAAAGAGGGGCAGTCACTGATAAACTCTGGTTGATTATTGCCATGTAAGAAAGGCCAATTAAAAAAAAAAGACAAAAATCCTGTTTTATAGAAAATCTCCCAATTTATAAATGATTGCAAACAATAAATCAAAACGTATGTATTCCAAATGACTTTTCATTATTGTCCTGTGTCCATTCCTCCTTCTTTGCCTGGGCTGTATTTCTGCCCGGAGAAGAGTCTCCCTATTTATTTCACTGTGATGAAGATACATTGTGGAGTCTGCTCTGAGAGTCAGCAGATGGGATATATCTTCTGGGCAGGAAGCCAGGGCTCTGTTCTTTGGTGGGAAATAGTCCTCCAATTTCTTGCCATTCCCTGGAAACATTTATAAATGAGTCACTGGAATCCTCAATTTAATCTTCCTAACACACACCAGGTGACTCAGACTGTAGTTCAAATAAATGTGCATCAAAATTAAAAGGCACTTAGCTGCTGGTGTTAATAATTGCTGTGTCAGCAGCAATGGTGACTGCATAAGAATGAGAATAGGTGTTTGGACTTAGAAGAAATCATGCAGAAAAGCGGGCCAGTTTGTGTGGTCTCACTCCCATACCCTGGATGCAGGGGAAGTGGCCTGGAAGGGATTGGCTGACCCTGGTGGTTCCCACAAAGTCAGAGGATAAGGCAGTTATTGGAAAAGGGGAAATCATTGAGTTCTTAATTCCTTGGCTAATCTGCTGGCCCAGCCCAGGAGGGGCCAAATCAAGATTTTCGGTTGTTTAGTGGAGTGGTCACACCTGGGCTGTGGGGAGCAGCGCTGCCCAGAGGCAGGCATTGCCCTCCTCCTTTAATAGAAATGAAGCTAGAGCTGCAAGAGCATCCCTGGGGATGAGGCAAAGAGGCCTAGAGACAAGAGGCAGCCTGGCGAGTAGGAAGGATGAGGACTTCGGAGTTAGGTGGACCTGGATTTGATTCTAGGCCCCTCAGATTACCATCACTCCTCAGCGCCACAATTTGGGGAAAAATCATTTAACATTTGAATCCTCAGTCCCTTCATCTATAAAATTTGATAAGCAGTTGGGTTGTTGTGAGGATGGAGTGACCTAATGAGATGAAGAATATACAGCAGTGCCCGACCTGGAGTAAACACTCCATCAGTGCAGCCGCTGCTCTGGCTACCAGCTTCTCTGGATCTCAGCTCCTACGTCGGTAAATGGAGCGACCCTCTGCTGCTCTAAAGATGCTCAGAAATAAATGGCACAGTGCAAGACACACTGCAGGGGGTTCAACTAAGGCTATTTTCTGTCCCTTTATAGGTAGGGACCAGAAACTGCAATCACTGGAAGGTGCCAAGAGGTGCCAATTTTAATATCAGAACCTGGAAGTAGACTCTTTGGAAGCAAGAGCTAGAAACCAGGATAGAGCATAGCTCAGCTCTGCCCTGGAAACTTTCCTCCTCTCTTATGGCTATTTTCTTAAAGCGTGGCTTCTCTTCCTGTATTTTTATAGAGCTGTTATCGGTAGAAGGGGGCCTGAACCCAGGAAGCACTTTGACTGATGGTCAAGGTGGAGCTGAGGGTCAGAAGTCAGGGCCACTGGGACGGGTGGGCAGCATCATGAACCCTTTTGTGTCTTCTCTGAGGCAGGAGTCCATTCTAGGTCATGTGGAGCCCATGGAGGAAGGTGTTAGGTGGGGGAGGGATGCAGGGGTGGGGGGTGGTCCCCTTCTCCTTAAAGACCCTCAATTCAATTACAGAAGATGAGGGGGGGAATGTGCTTAGGACTGGGTCAGAGAGAAAGAGCCTGACATTCAGGGGCTCGGTGTAGGATTTTCTGCAGTGAGCTGACACTTATCCTGGGACCAAAAGAAACTCCTGAGGCTTTGCTGATGGCAGCTGAAGAGATAGAGTCTTTACGTTTTAATTTCAGCTTCTTTCTCAAGGCAAATTCAGCAGCAGTCTAGTGTACATGACTGGAGACACTCATGGACTAGGTGCTCTTTCCTGCCGCAGGGCCTTTGTACATGCTGTTCCTTTGGCTTGGAATATGCTCTTCCCCCAAATACCCCCATGATTGCTTCATTTTCCCCCTAAGGTCTCAGTTGTAAAGTCACATTTCAGGGAGAACTTCCTCATGTACCCAGTGGGCCTCTAGTTATTCTCTGTCTTAGAACCTGTTTATTTTCACCCTCACATTTATTAGAAATTGCAATTATTTATATTGACTTTTTAAAAGCTCATTTTCTTTTGCCCACTATTAGGATGTGAGCTTAACAGAAACAAAACCTGATCTTTTTTGTTCATCAGCCTATCTGAAAACACCAGGGTGCCTGGAACCCAGTGTTCACTTAGTAAATACTTGTTGGATGAAGGTGTGATTAGGACTCACGCATCAGGCTTCAAATGCCAGCCCTGCTACTTCTGTAGACAGATAAGCTTCCCTCTCCAGTAACTACTTTCTTCATCTGTAAAATGGGAATGATAACGCCTGCCCAGATTTTCTCCCAGAGCTATTGTGGGAACCAGATGAGGTAGCTGACATGAAAGCACTCGACAGTGAAGTTGTTTTCTTCCTCTTCACCATCCAGAACTGTGCCAAGAGGCCTCGTCCGGGGAAGTCTTCCTGCTGGCCTCTGCGGCCCTTGCCAACATCACCTTCTTTGACACGATGGCCTGTGAGATGCTCCTGCAGCTGAATGCCATCCGCGTCCTTCTGGAGGCCTGCAGCGACAAGCAGAGGGTAGATACGCCTTACACCCGGGACCAGGTGAGCAGCTCAGGAGGAACCAGCCCAGAACCTGTCACCATGAAGACAGAGGGCAGGAGGCCAGGGCTGAGGTTCCAGGGAGGGGCAGCATGGCCTGCAGCACACAGTCAGTCCTGGTAGTCGAGTTTCATCTGAAGGAAAAGGAATATGTTCTCAACATGCCTTGTTGTCCTTGGAGCATCTGCACGAGCCCACTTCCCACTCCCTTTGCCCATCCCAGCCACTACAGGGGTTCCTCCATCTCCATCCAAACCTGTCCATCCTGGGGGGTCAGAGAGGCATCATGGGAAAATCCCTAGACTCTGTCCAGCCATCTGGGCGCCTGATTGTCTGATATTGTACTGGCAGTGAGTTTCTTTCTATTTCTGCCTCCATGACACGGGCTTGGAGCAGAGCCTAGATTCGGGTCTCAATCACTGTATCAGTCTCAATTTTTTTTTTTTTTTTTGTATATTTGAGTTCCACATAAAGTTTTGTTCGGAGAAAAAGGATTTTACTACTAAATGTGTTTGAAACCATTGAGTGAGGGGGTTTTCAAGGGCCTTTGAGCTCTAAGGTTGTGGAATTCTATGCTGTCCCATCTCTGCTCTGCTCAGCCTCCCATTTCCCTACCAGAGGTGGGGGTGGCAGATCTGGGGGTTTTAGTTCTCTGAAAATTCCTCCAGGTGCCTGAGCTCAGTGTTGGATGATCCCACAACCTCCAACCCAGTTCACCCCTGTCTGCATCCTGGCCCCCCAGCCCCACCTGTGTCTTCCAGCCTCATCACCCAGTCAGAGCTGCCACAGCCTCACTGCAGCTCCTACCCCAGCAACTTCAGGAAGGCCTTCCCGGATGGACGGCTTTCCCTGGGAGCCTCCTTTCCTTGAAGGCCACACCTCACAATGCAGTGTTGACTTTTCCGATGATACTTATTCCTTTCCAGTTATTTCGTTGTCAGTTTATCCCCCTGAGGGCACGGCCCAAGTGCTGTACTCTCCTAGGATTTCTTCAGGCCTCTAGCCCAGAGCGGGTACCCAGGGCAAAATTCTTTAAATGTTTGTTTGGGACACAAAAGGGAAGAAGCAGGCTGGAACTTCATCAGTTGTCTCTGTCATTAGAATCACCCGTGGAAGGGCAGCCGACCAGAGACACTCCCATTAAGAGAGAATTGTCTAGTATATAAACATTTGTATAAGAGGGTTCTGTTAATACAGTGAGGCTGGTAATATCTGCCCCATTTTACAGATAAGAATATTGAGGCTCTAGAGAGTGTCCCCCCAATCATATGGTTGGCAAGTAGCTAGCCAGCAATAAATCCTGGCCTGAAGTGGACTTTGATCTTTGACTTTCATCTGCTCCCATCTCTGAAAATGAACAGGAGATAGTGAAGCTCTGGGGTCAGAGAGACAGAGTGTCGATCATGTCTGGAGCCACTTATTAATTGGGTGACTTTGGGCAAGTCATAGCCTCTTGGACGTTGGTTTTCTCATCTATTAATTAGGTCCACCTTGCAGGGTTATTGTGAGGGTGAGTGAAACAATACGTGTAAAGGACCTGATACAGTGCTTTGTCCCTGAGTCCTTCGTAAGTGGTGAATATAATTATTTTTCAAACTTGATGTTCCAAGGAGAAGCACAGATAGTGAATTAGCCAAAATCCTCAGCTTGGCCTTCCAAGTCTTGCGTGAGATGGTAACTCATGCAACTTCTCTTCCAGTTTAATCTCACTTCTTTGGACAAGCCCCTCACAGAGACAGGGTATGGCAGTATGGACAGATGAGTGGTGGCCCACAGGGCTGGCCGTTGGCCACTAGGCTCTTGAGGGGGAGTCACAGTCCTTGGCTGTGGGAAATGGGGCTGGAGAGCTCACTCTGCACAATCTGCCTTGCTCCTTCTCTTCTCTTCTTCAGATGGATGCCTCCAGTTGCTGCGTCTCTTACCTCCCTGACACATTTTAGGTCCCTTTGCCTTTAAGTGCCTCTCCTGTAGCTAACTCTGGTCATTCCATACAAGATCCAGTAGTGAGACACTAAGTACAGGGATTTGGGGATCAGATGACCTGGGTTCAAAGCTTCTCTGCTGTATAATCATGCAACTTTGGGCAATTTCCTCCGAGCCTCACTTTTCTCATCTGTGAAAGGGTTGAATAATACAAAGCTCACAGAGATGAAATAAGAATTGAATAAACGAATGAATACAAACTCTTAGTGCAGTTCCTGGTGCAGAGAAACTATTAAATAAGTGGAACCCACTGTCAATGCTATTATTATTATTGGCCTTTGAATGTGTGGTACTCAGCCCTGAATGGGGACCCTTCAGAGGGCATTTTTCTTATCTGCAAGGTGGGATGGCCTTTGCTGGCTTAGACATCCTATGGCTCTATGTGCAGAGACCCTTTTTCATCAGGAGGAGTGACTGGCCCCCTCTTGAAACCTCAGATTCCTAGGAAGGAGGGGGCTCAGGTGGAGAGAGAATGTGGTCAAGTTCTACTTAGAGGGCAGTTCTTTCTGAATCTGGAGTCAGGCGTTTTCCTGCTGCACTCCCCCACCCCTCCATCCCCCTCCCTACCTCTGAGCCAGGCTTGTCTCCCTCATCCTCAGAATGGCTTCACCTTCTGCCCTGACTCAGGGCAACCACTTAGCTAGTGAGAGCGGACTCATTAGAGAAACAAACGGCTCTTTCCTGCGGCAGAGGGAGGATTAAGGTGATCAGAGCGCTCTCAGTAATGAAGACAAAGAAGATGAATTAGACTCTGAAGTGCTCACCGCCCCCTGAAACACTTAGGAGATTAAATGCCCGTGAGTCTTCCGGTAATGCTTCTGCCAGTGACGCCAGTGCTGTGCAGAGCCTCTTGGTCTCGGATCTGTATTTGTCCATCTCTGTTTGAACATATCAGGGAGAACCCCTCCATCATCCTAGCAAGCTGAGTCCACGGAATTTTTCCGACAGAAGCCTTGGTGGCCATGCCTGTCCTGTACCCACTCTGGGAGTGTGGACAGGGGTGAGGGCAGCCTTGGGCCTGGGCTGTTCTAGCCCCATCTGCTAATCTAGGCGAGCTGGATGTGGTCAGCCACCCAGAAACTCTCCCTGCCTTATGAGTCATCTGCGTGGCCCGTGTTTTCATCCCCAGCAAGTATTTTCTAGGGTCATGCTGCCCAGGGAACCTGGCTACACGTGTAACAATAGGGTTGGGGGAAAAGGGCTGCTCACCTCTGCCCTGCCTGTGGAGTGGTGACAACCTTGGGTGAAAGGGATGTGCTTATCTTGTCTAATCCACAGCAGAGACTTCCACTGAGCATGACTTTACAGCTTTCAGAAAGTAATTGCTTTCACAGAGGTGAAAGGTGATGGTGTATTCACTTCCCATGAAGACACATTGCTTGGCATTTTAGAATGTTCAGATTTTGTAGCATTTCTGAGACTTTTCTGTGAATACCAGGAGTCTATCAGAAATGCCAGTTAGTAGCAATTAAAATTTTGACTTACATTGCAAAAGCTCTCTATAGTTTATAAAGTCTTATCATATACATATATGACATAGTAGGAACAGTATAGACTTTGGGTTCACACAGATCTGAGTGAATATCCTGATTCTGCCATTTCCTAGCTGTGTGACCTCAGACAAACTGCTTAACCTCTCTGAGCCACAATTCCGTCGTCTGTGTAATAGGGATACTAATATTTCCTCCCTCCTTGTGTCATTATAGTGGTTAGATGGCATAATGCTCATAAAATAGTTAGAATCCAAGTGGATACTCAATAATGAACGGGCCAGGGGTCTCTCTGCTGATTAGCAAAAGACAGAGGCCAATCCATCTGAGTTTTGATATTGATACATTTGACCCTACACTGGCTCCAGCCATAGGAGCCCCTGTTACAGGGGGACTGACCTATCCAGAAGGCGTGTATGTTACTGAGCAAACACACAAGACAGGGTTGCTTTCAGTACTGGATCTTGTTGAAGTCAATCCTTGGTTGGCCGCTTCTGAAGAAGAGGCCAAGTCTATAGCTGGCCTGGCAGTGGATGTGATTGCTTCAAGTTTTGGTCAGACAAGGGAGGGAGGGCACACTGTCTATGACCTACTTCCCACTGTGTGAGAGAGAGAGGGAGAGAGAAAGACAGAGAGAACATGTGACAGGACTATAAGCCACTAAATGGAGCGATGCATTTACTTGCGTATGAATATACGTGCATATATATATTCTGCCTATCTGGAGAGGCTTAGAGAAAACCAGGATCACAACACCCAGGTCTGATCTGTTCCAGAAACCCCTCCCTACGCAGCCAAGGGAAAACCAGGCCCACAGACAGTGGTCTGGCGTCTACATGCTCTCTAATACTGTGAGGCTGACACCCCATCTAGCAATTAAAGAACAATTCCAATTACAGTTCTATGAACTCTTGGCTTTTTGTCCTAATTTCCACACAGCATAAAAGCAATCATAACTTTTCATTAAATGTATGCGAGATTTTCTGTATTGTAAGTACTATCAGATCAGAGCTCCTGTCTCTGTTTGGGTATCCCAGGTACTCCTTACTTGTCTTTTTTTTTTTTAATTGAAGTATAGTTGATTTGCAATGTTGTGTTAGTTTCTGGTGCACAGTATAGTGATTCAGTTATTTATATGTATATATATAAGCTGTGCTACACAGTAGGACCTTGTTTATCTATTTTATATAAGCTTTTCAGTGGTATGGTCTTCAGTGTTCATGACATAGCAAAGGAAAGGGACAAGGGTAGGGTCAGCGTGTGATCAGGGCTGACTGCTGAGACATTGTAAAGGATGCAGACGAGCCTGAGGTTAGTTTGTGAAAAGTAAGCCTTTACAGAGTAAACCTTCTCGTCTACATATATACTGACACCAGAAGGCTTTGCTGACCTCCTTCTTACCACACAAGGGCATTTCTTTTTGAACCAGTGATATGAGATTTCCTGTTACTCTGGTTCCATTTGCTATTCGCCTCAGTTTTCCTAAGGTCTTTGGGAAGTCAGAGGAAAAATGATTTTAAAATGCCACAGAAAGTCATGAACACAGTTGGTTGGGTTCTCCCCTGGGAAAGGCTCCTCCCGCTCTGGGACCTTGCCTCTGTTGGGAGGGATCTCACATTGGCCACACATCTTGACAACATGAGGTGTTGCACTGGTTAGTACTTGACACAGTCTTTCAAGGCCAGGGTCCCTTTCAGGCTCTGTTGCCTGGGGGCAGAGTACATTCATTTTATAACACATACTCTCGGTGCTTGACAAAACATTAAGTCATGTAATGCTCGTAACAGTCTTATGAATTACCTTTAACTTCTGTAGAGGGCCAGCTAATGGCTCCTCCAAAGATGCCCGTGTCCTAATCCCTCAAACCTGTGAATAGGCTACCTTACATGGCAAAAGGGATGTTCTTCAGATGTGATTAAATTAAAGATCATGGTACAGGGTTATTATCCTGTATTAGACATGTGGGCCCAATGTAACCAGAGCGATTCTTATAAGTAGGAGGCAGACAGCTCAGAGTCAGAGTGTGAGATGTGATTAAGGAAGCAGCGGTCAGAGCGATGGTGGTGGGGGTGGCAGGAGCCAAGGAGTGTGAGCAGCTTCTAGACACTGGAAAAGGCAAGGACATGGACTCTCCCCTCGAGCCCCTAGAAGGAATGCAGCTCTGTCAATGCCTTGATTTTAGCTCCATAAGACTCATTGTGGACTTCTGACCTCCAGCACTGCAGGATAAAATGGTGTGGTTTTAAACCACTGAGTTTGTGGTAATTTGTTTTAGCAGCAACAGAAAACTAATATACCTTCATTAACCAGGGCACAGAAAGGTTGAGTACCACGGCCAAGATCCGATGGAAAATAAATGATAGGCTGGTCCTTGCACTTAGCCATTCCTCTACCCTGCCTCTTCCCTAGGGCCTCTCCCAAGGCTGATACCCTCTGTATTCACTAAATAGCTACAGAGGGACTAGTACCCTCTCACTCAGGAGGAACAGAACTTGATTAAAAATCATCAGACAGGAATGAACTCACCTGGGCCAGGGGAAAACTGTGCACCTGGCTCCTGTACTCTGTCCCCTGACAGCATTGCTAGCTTGTAGCTAACAAGGTAACCCAGTTGTCCCTAAAACCCCAGGCCCAGGTCTGACTGAGGAGCAACGTTGATCTCCCCTTCCCTCTACATCATGGTACACACAAGGATGTTTCAGAAGGGGGACTCAAAGCAGGGCATAATTAGCATTTATTCAAATTGTGCCTAATTGAATACTTCATCTGCACCTCAGAAGACCACATGGGGTACAGGTTCTGTAAAGAGGAAGTAATTTTCATTAACAGGATCTAAATTAGTCTGACACAAAGACCTACCTGTGCCTGTGGCACAGCTAATAATTGTGTAATGAACTTGATGTTGCAAAGATTTCCTTTTTTATTTTGCCTTTCCTTCCTTCGTTCCTTCCTTCCTTCCTTCTTTCCTTCTTTCCTTCCTTCTTTCCTTCTTTCCTTCCTTCCTTCTCTTTTCATTTTGTATGTCAAGCAGGCGTCTTTATTCAGAGGCCGGGCTGGTGATGGTTGGAGGGGAGTGGCCCCTGTGCTCACAGCCCAGAGAAGACCAAATAAACTGCAGCCTGACAGAGTCTTGGCCTTGTGAATCCTTCCTCGTAAGACTCTGTCCTTTATGCCCCTTGAGAACATTCTGTATTTTGACTGCTTCTTCACGCTCATATTTTTCTTCTAACTCCTTCCACTCAGCCCTAAACACTCACAATCCTAAAACAGAGGGGAGAAAAGAGCTTCTAAGGACTAAATCTCCTTTAGTCCTATTATCTTTCTAAAATGCAAATAGGAGCTTGTCACTCCCCTCATAAAACACCTGGTGGTACAGAGTGGCCTTCAGGATGAAGCCTTGAGGGTATCTCCTGTCCCTCCCCTGCCCAGCCACCTATCACGCTCACCCGCCCAGCCCTGGACCAGGTCTGAACTGGAAAGGACAGCAGCCTAAGAAGGCATGTCCCTTTCCAGCATGTGTTTAGTGGGGAAGGGAGGAGATAAAGATTCTAATAATGTGGCAAACTTTTTTCCTTTCTATTTAAAAGAAGAGATTTTTTGTGTGTATTTATTATCCAGCATAGTATACCAATATTGAACAAACTAAAATCTAGAGAATACACTCTGTTGGTAAACATCACGTTGCTGCGTATGATTTAGCTGCCTGACCTGTCCTCAGGGGACTGTCATCTGCTGACTGAGGTCGGGGCATGGCCTAGGGTTCTAAAGTGTGACAGGCTTTGAAGGAGCCTTTCAAGAGAGAGAAACCTGCACCACGGAAAAGTGTTATTTTATTTTAATTTCTCTTAATTACTACTTGAGAGTGCTGTCCACTTCTACGAAAGTGGGTGGATTTTCATTTTGCTAAAATGTGTGTCAGGAGCAGTGTCATGGGTGTCATCTGGGTTCACAGGTGCCACATTTCCAATATATCCCGTGGTGTTTGGCACCCTGAAGAACTGGGGGTCTGCAGCGGGTCCCTTGCTGGCTCATTCCTTAATCTAGTTTTATGCCGTGAGTTTTCTGTGCAACCTTGACTATGCCAGGGGGTGGGGAAGGGGTGGCCTCTTGGCTGCCAGCCCACAAGATTGTAGCCACGGCTCACTGTCCACCTGATGTCACCACCCCTTTCCGGCAGGCAGAGCCCCTCAGTGATGACTGATACATGAGGCCTGTGGGCCACAGACCTCTGAGTACAGCTGAGCATGAGCTCTCATCAGATTCCACATCAGACCTGAAGCCTGCGGTGTGATGCTGCCTTTAGTTTCCTCGTCATGATCTCTCTCTTAACCTTAGTCTCCATTCATTTCAGGTTGAAAGTAGGTGGGGTTCAGTATCAGGCAAGGAGCTGGGATGGAGGGGATCTAATCCAGGGCAGGGGCTAGCCAGAAATCTGCCAGTTCTGTCTGCTTTTCAGGGCCTGAGGCCAAAGGGACCCTGTAGAAAGATGATGGAGGCTCCACCTTCCCCCAGGTGACCCTGTTCTCTCCAATGGTGTCCTGAGGCCTCTGGGGGCCATCCCAGGGCTACGTGCTGATGAATGGGCATCAGTCACTGGGAAAGCACATCTGGGTGGCAGAAGCCCATAAGGACGGAAGAAAATACCATGGAAGGATGGGCCAGATGGACTGTAAGGAGTCATGGGCTACAGGAAAACTTTATAGCCCCTGGCTCACCTGTCTGTACAAAGTACCTTTTGGCTCAGGTGTGCCCATTTTCTTAGCCTCTCAATTCTCTTTTCCAGATTGTGACCATCTTGGCAAACATGTCTGTCCTAGAGCAGTGTGCCTCTGACATCATTCAGGAGAACGGTATGTCTTTGTGTTTGTGTAAAGGCCCGTGTGTAGGCACGGACATTTGTGCACGTGGGTCTCCACACTTGCATGAGCGTGTGTGTGTGCTTATGTGGGCGACTGGGTCAATATGTAAATATTTGCTTCTGTGGGGCTTCAATGCTAGTGGGAGGCAGACACTGAAAAAGAAGATTTAGAATGTCAGGTGCAAAAAATAAAACAAGGAAGGAGATAAAGTGAATTCGAGGTAGAAGTGTGGCAGTTTACTATTTTAACTAGGGAGATGAAGAGAAGACAGAGATTTCATTATGATTCTAAAAGCAAAAGTCTATTCCTACAGAGGATATGTTCCAACTTTAAACCATTCCCATCACATTGGATTTGGCCTCAGGAGAAAGTGGAAGTGCCTGGGAAGGGAGCAGGGTAGGGGAGTAGGTCAGGGCCAGCTGGATCCCTTGATGCCTTGCCTGAGAGCATCTCTTTCCTCCTGCTCCCACCTTGTGCTGAGGGCATCACCAGGGTCCAGGTGAGATGGGCCAGGTTTCATTGGCCTGGAAGCTAATCATAGCAGCCTCCACTGGGGGACAGGTTGGTTGCCTTGCAGCTGGGAATGAAATGGCAAGGGCTTCCCATGACTGAGAAATAAGGGAGCAATTAGTAAGGTTGGAAACCAAAGACGCTAATGTGAGTGAGCTGGGAGCCCGGGCAGCTGCCTCTGCTCTTGTTAAGCCCTCTTCTCCCAGGTTGCTCTGCTGCTCTGACAGACATACACATTCCCTACCTCCCATTGCTCTATTAGTAATCGAATGACATCATTTTGTGTTAATTTTATGTGATTGGGCTAATAATGAAAAACTTTACTGAGCCAGCTGAGACTGAGAGGCTGAGGGGTATCATTTGGGATCTATTCCTTCAGCGCCCAGAGCCTTTGCTTAAGGTGGTCAGTGGGAGTGTTTTAGAGGATCCTGCATTTACTGTGTGTTCAGCAGAGCACCAGGTATGCAGTCAAAGCTCAGTAATAGCATGAAAAAAATTTAAAAGGGTGTCCTCCAGATGTCCCTTCCAAGTGGAGTGACTTGGTACGTGGAATCAGAGACACCCCCAGGGCAGAAGGAGTGGGAAAGGTGGGCTTGCCCAGGTTCCTCCTGTGGTTGAGACCCCCGAGTCGTCCTGACAGCCTTTGCTTGAGCCTGTGGCCATCCAACCGGCTGGCCCCAGAGGACATCTCCCTGGTGGCGTGGCACCAGCTCTTCATCACTTTCCACCCAGGGGTCCAGCTTATCCTGGGCATGCTATCTGAGAAGCCAAGGTCTGGGACCCCCGCCGAGGTGGCGGCCTGCGAGCGAGTCCAGCAGAAGGCTGCGGTGACCCTGGCCCGTCTCAGCCGAGACCCAGATGTGGCACGTGAGGCCGTGCGGCTGAGCTGTAAGTGGTGCTGGTGGTGGCAGGGAGTGGGGGACCTGGGATAGGAGCAGCCGTGATTTCATGGTGGCCGTGGTGATGGAGGACTCAGCAGGGCTGGCTGTGCTGGGAAATGCTGGCATGGGAGCCTGCGGCGCAGCCCCGACTTAGCTTCCTTTCACCTGGGGCTGAAGCGAGAGAGAGGAGACGAGAGAGGTTTAAGTTGGCCAGAAGGGTGACTCTCCTGCCAGCTTCCTGTTAATGAGGACCCTGTTCCTTCACTTACTCATTCATTTCTTCACTTATTCACTTATCCGCTTACTCATGTGCTTCCTTATTCACTCATTTGTTCACACATTCATTCATTCATCCTTTGGTTTATTCCTTCATTAACTCATTTATTGCTTCATTTATCCACCATTAAGTCATTTATTAATTCACTCATTAAATCACTCATTTATTCAGTTAGTCACTTATTTACCCAACAGATGTTTTCAGAGCACCCACTCTTTGCTAGGCTAGGTGTTCTGCTAGGTGTTCTGAGTGCTGGGCATATACACTGATTATAGCAGCGTCCTGACCACAGCGGCTTCCAGCCTAAGGGTGGTGGCAGCAATGGAAAGAAAAAATTGCGCTTGAATATCACAGAGCGACACTCAAAGCATGTCCAGCATACAGAGAAGTAGCCCTTGTTTATCTGGGTGGGTCAGAGAATGTTTAACAAGGAGGAGACTCTTCAGCTGTGGTCTGAGGTGTTATTTGGGTATGAGGGCCAAGGAAGGACGCCAGGTCGAGGCAGGAGAATAAGCCTGGCGGTGTCGCCGACCATCCAGGCATTCGGAGGGCAGCAGGAGGTGGTCCTGGGGCAGCAGAGGTTCCACTTCATAATGCCTTCATGGTGGATAAACATACAGACTCTGTCTGCACATCTTTTATTACTATTTTATAATGAGTTTTTTTCCTCCATTGTGGTTGTTTTCAGCGTTTAAAAAAGAGTCAATTTGCATGGAAAAGCAAAGTCATTTATTTCACTTTCCACTGTAAAGGCTTAGGAAACATTCATCTACCCAAACTGTAGTCTTCTACAATTTTAGCTGCAATATATTTTCTGACCCATAATGGGCAATTGAGGGAAAAAAAGGTACTGGGAAGTTCCCCTGATAAAGATATAAATATTAAATGTAGCACTGAATTAACATTGGAGGTGCCTGCACAGGAAGTTCTTTCTCAGAAAGACCTGCAGTGTCCTCTGCGCTCACACCTCTGTCCTGCAGCTGAGCTCCGTCCTGGCCAGGGTTCTGGCACTTAGAGGTTTGGTTTTGATGCTCTGGCTCATCCTGGCCCTGACAGGGTCTGTTCACAGCTGAGAGAGCAGAAAGTCTCCCCAACAAGCTCCTCAGTGGAGGTGGGGGAGTTCAGCCCCTTTCCCTGCCAACTGTTGGCCACCTGTCTCCACGGGGCCCCATGCAGAGGGCTGAGTGTGACAGACGGGGGCACCTCTGGGTCAGGCCCAGCCAGCCCCATCCCAACCCCCGTGTCTCACGCAGGTATGTCCCGCCTCATCGAACTCTGCCGCTCGCCCTCAGAGAGGAACAGCAGTGACGCGGTACTGGTGGCCTGCCTGGTGAGTTCTCAGTCCTGCCCCAGCTTCCTTCCTGGGCTTTGGGGTTGCAGACCAGGGGCCAGGAGAACAGGCTGTGTCACGGTGGGCTTGGGTAAGCCAGGCAACTTCTCTGGGTTTCCACTGTTCTCTTTAAAGTGGTGATAAGAGTAATACTTGTTCCATTTTATTCATAAAATTATGATGAAAGTTAAATGAGGTCATATGTATGAAAGGCAGAGGTCCAGGGAACCCCCATTACCACATTTTTAGTAACTTTTGAGGTTCTGGGGGATCTTCACGGCAGGTCAAGACCAGAGTGGCCAGCTGGCAGGATGCTGGGTGATGTTAGTGATGGCGTGGGAGCTAGGCTGTGATGTCTTCTGCCTGTCTTCTTCTGTGAGAAAGCTTTCCCTCCTTGGATGGAGCCCCTCTGCTGGTGCTCTTCCAGCTTTGCCACTCCCTCCTCCTTTGTGGAGTAGGAGAGGACAGGACAGGTAGTATTCAGCCAGCCCCCAGGATCGTCACCCTGAACCTAGCACATCCCAGGAGGTCCCCACCCAACTTCTTGATGCTTGAGTCCACTGTGGAAATACTGACAGCACCAGAGAGGAATGCAGGCCTTGTTTCTATACCTCTCCCTACTGGGTTGTACCAAAGCCCAAAGCAGGGCAGCTTCTAGTTAGGAGCATGGAGGAGCAGGAGAGCCATTGTACAGACAGGCCATCTGACTTCCAGAGGGGGTGCCAAGTCCTGATGGGTCCTCAAGGACCATGAGGGAGAAGCGATAGAACTAGAGGGCCTTCAAGCTGTTTCACCATAAAGCCCCTCCTCACCCTGTCCTTTTTCTGAAAACTGAGCTCATCCCATTTCTGGGCACTCCTGACGGGTATTGTGCGGTGGTGGAAACAGCACGCCTTACAGTCAGACCCACCTGTCTTGATTTTGCCATTAATGAGCTGCATGCCATTAGGCTGGCCACTAAGTGCTGTAAATTGTATTCAATGAATATTTGCTCAGTGATTCCACGGGCCATGTACTCTTCTAAGCTTTTGGGATACAACTGTGGGGAAAAAAGACAAAAATCTCAGCTCTGTTGGGGCTTTTGTTCTGCTACATGCAGAACAGCTTTCACGATTTTTCTGTGTTTGGCAATCTGGTGAGGCTATGGACCCCTTCTCAGTATTAGGTTTTAAATGTACAAAATAAAATATGCAAAATTAGAAGGGAAACAATCATATTAAAATAATTATTAGACTATTTAAACAAATGGTGTGTGTATGTATACACACACACACACACACATACACACACACACACATACTTTTAAATTAACACATTAAATGAAAGCTAGCAAGGAGTCTTGACTAGCAATGAGCGTAAGTGATATTTGACAGAACTCCAAAAGCTGTAATGGGATGTGAAAGTGTCTGATTTCTATGGACGAGCAAGTAGTAGGCATCGCGGAGACTTCCTGTTTTGTTGCTACATTCGTAACCGAGGACAGGGTATTTCAAGGGCAGTAAATATAAAGATGTATTTTTTTCCCCTGGAAGTTCACAGACCTTAATTCCATCTGGTCTAGTGAGTAAAATGGAGAGAGTTAATTCCTGGCAAATACATAATCATTGACCCCAACTACCGTATCGTCACAACGCGGGCAGCCAGCAACTGCGCGTCACTGAAGAGGCCTGAGGAAGTGCTGAGAAACGATAAAACTCCATTCAGATGTGCAGGCTTGTTATGATTCCTTTTCCATTTTTATTATTAGTTTGAAGGCAAGCATACAGAAGGGCTTGGCCTCTATCTTCAATCACTTGAAGGACTTACCGGTAGAAAAGGGATTAAATTTCTCCTTGTGGAAGGGGTGTTGGAGGCCGAAGAGAGGCCCTCCCTCCTGAACCCATCCTTCGTGTGGCTGCCAGGCTGACTCTCCTCAGGACAGCTTGCAATCATGACCCGTCCATAAGCCATCCTTCCCTGGTTCCCCTTGCTGATGACCCCATGTGCTCAGTCCTTCACAGCCTGGCTCTGACCCAGCTGCGGTCTGAAGGCTTCCCACTGCCTCCAGGCCCTGTCCTGCTGGGCTCGGTCAGAGGGCTTGAGCCGCCTGGACACTGTGCCTTGGCCCTTGTTGCGAGCAAATGCTCTCTCAGTACCTCGATCAGCACCTCCTTCAAGGCTCAGATCAAAATCCCTCTCCTCCTTGAGGCTTCCTGGGAGCTCTCTGTGGCCCAGAGACAGGGAGTCCTCAGTCTGCACCCGGGCCTGCCTGCTTGGACTTTGTTTTCCCCGTAGGAGGCAGCTTGTGTTATCCTGTGTTCTAGGTGTTTTTAAGGGAGGCTCTTGGAATTCAGACACACGCCTGCTAATGCTGCAGGTCTTGACTTCTTGACCAGACCAGCCTGTTTCCAGCCATGCTTTCTTGCTGCCACATCTTGTGGCTCTGGTCGTGCTACCTTGGCTCATGGGAGAGGATCTGTATTTCTCCTCCTCTACCCTGGAACTTTCTCCGGGTCTCGTATCTCCCTAGGACCTTGGTGACTGTTTCTTGCCTCACTGAGGGACTGATAGACTTGTTTCCTTGCCCCCAGTCATCAGTGTTGGTGGGTGTTTGTGGTTTGGCTCCCAGAGGGGGCTTCACACTTGAGTGCGGCCCCCTGGCTGGTGAGGTGGGAGCCGCTTGGAGCCAGGGCTGGTGACGGAGTTGGAGGCTCCCTCTCCTGCCCCTCCCCAATCCTTCTTCCTGGTTTCGAAGGCTCTCTTCAGGTGACGGGAGGACATTTCAATTATCATCTCCCAGTCTGGGAAAGTGGCAGCGCGGACTGCCTCTCGCAAATGGAATTGATTTTTCCTTAATGAAACAGCTGTCAGTGGGCCGCTGGGCTTGTTTAATACTTGGGGGTTTGCAGACTGTCGGGGAATGAGATCCTGGCAAGACTGGCTGTTAACCCTCTGAGGAAAGCAGAGGCCAAGAAAAAGGCTTCAGAAGGGTGAAGGTTCCTTTGAGGACCTGGATTCTGAGGAGAGGGTGCCCTGAAATCATTTGGTTCATGTCCTGCGTACTTTCTGGGGACCCTGGGGAGATGAGGGTATCCATTTGCCTGTGTGGGTGTGCGGGTTTTTTTCCCCCTCTGTTTCTAGTTCTCTCTCTTGTGTTTTGTTTTTGCTTTTCTCTCCTTCTAGAGGTTGCCTCCTCCCTTAGGGGTGTCTCTCTCTCCTTCTCTCCCCTCCCCCTTCTTTTTACCCACCTCAGTCCTCCTTCCCTTCCTCTACTCCCTCTTCATCTCCAACCTCCCTCCTGTTACCTCCAGCATGCGCTCGCTCTTTCTCGGACACTGTCTCTTTCTCTCTCCAGCTCCCTGTCCTGCTTGGTCTCTCTTCTTCCCCAAGTCCATCCCTGCCTCTGTTTTAATAGTTCCTTCTTGTTCTGTTCTTCTGATGTTGTCTCTTTTCTCTCTCTCTGCTATTTTCTTATTCTATCTCATTTTCTCTTTTCATGGCTCTATTTTCATGGGTCTATTTTCTACCTATTTCTTTGTTTCTCTTTTTCCTTCCCTCCCTCTTGCTTTATATTTAGCCCTGATGATGTAAAATACATTGATGGGCTCATATTCTCCCATCTGATAAGGATCCCTGGTTCCATTTTTACCATGACAGCTCAATAGGGTTGTTTCTCCCAGTTGGAGCCAAGAGGAATCAGAAAGTACAATGGAGTTCAGCCTTTAACCCTTGGGGAAATCATGCCCCAGGAGAGGCAGGACACAGTAGTTAGAGACAGGCTCCTGGAGCCTCCTTCCTGCCATGAGAGTCTCAGACCTTGTTCATGTGCCAGAGATGCACGTCCCTTCTCCTTGATCCAGCTTGGACATGGCAGTGCCTGTTAGTCCAGCAAACAACTTAAGCCATCTTCCTTTTTCACCAACTTGGCAATTTCTCAGCAGTAGGTTACCTCTCATGTCTAGGTACTGAGCTGTATGGCTGCCTTGTACTCAACATAACCAAGTATTCTGGGCTTTCAGCATCCTGCCTGTGTGTGGGTAGGTATGAGGACCCTAGAGTTGGACTGCTGTGTGATCTTGGGAAGGCCACTTTCCCTCTCTGAGCCTTAGTCTACTTATTTCTGAGTTGAAGATCATGATACTTACCTTGCCGTATCCTGTAGGGATGAAATGAGATACTATGTATAGATACTCAGGAAGAGTTGGCATTCCTCCTTCTTTGCTTCTTCTGCCATGCTGGATCTTCCTCTCTTTGTTTCCCAGGGGAGGGGCATCCTTAAGATCCCACCTTGTTCCCTGCTGTGTACAGGCTAGAAAAGAGGGAAGGAATAAATATTCACTGAGTGCTTAGCATGCACTGCCTCAGTGCTCTAGGTAAGTGCACAGCTCACTTTTAGTTTCAGGTTACTCTAGCAGGAGAACCCCTAAGCACTTCATTTGTTCTTTTTTTCTTTCCAACAAACATTTATTGGGTCCTGTGATAAGCCCTGTTCTACCTACTGTGGAGACAGAGAAAAATAAAAGTCTCTACCCTTGGGGAGCTCAGAGTGTCGTGTGGGAGACAGAAGAGTGAGATGGTTGAGGTCAGCCCAGGGAGAGACTGTCTCTGCTTCACGGGATTAAGGAAGGCTTCACAGAGGAGGTAACAGTGGGCCAGGCCTTGTAGGATGAATGTAACTGCTGAAAGAGTGGGGAGGGGCTTCGCAGCATGGGGAAGAGCTGAGCAAGGGCACAAGGACAGAAAACAGGATAGTGGACTCAGGAAAGAGTTTAACCCTCAGTGTCTGGGGACCTGGGCAGTGGTTTCATTCTGTCTGAACCTCTTTCCTCTTCATCCACATCTTGGTGGCAGAATTTCCATCTCCTTTAACTTTATGACCTTCCTTCCTCTCTCTCTTTTCCCTCCTTCCCATCCCAAAATTGCTTCACTCAAAACCTTGTTGAATTTATGGATAAATTAAAAGTCCTTGCTGTTCTCAGGTTCCTCTAGGGACCTGGAAGCAAGAATATAATTCCACTGATGCTTTTGGCAGTTCAAGTCTCTAGGATAAACAAATTGTGAACTTAAATATGTCACTGAATTGACCCAATCCTTAAAATAATACATCTTTAGAACAACCAGTTTCCTAAGATGTCTGAAAAACCAAGATGGCAAGACCATTATTAAGATCATGAAGACTTTCAGATGATATCCACCACAGTGACCAAGCTACAAATGAAACCTGGTGACCACATGATAAGGTTGCTATGGTGACCAGGTGACCAAAAGGACCAGATCACTAAAGTGTCAAGGTGATGATCAGCCCGAGTTGGCTGGTAAATGAGCCACCTTCTGAAATACATCTCTCAGGGCAGTTGAGGGAAATACTTACACATAAGCAGGGCCCAATCTGATTTCTTCTGTTCTCTCCCCAGGCTGCTCTGCGGAGATTGGCCGGGGTCTGCCCTGAAGGCCTCCAGGACTCTGACTTCCAGCAGCTGGTTCAGCCCCGGCTTGTGGACTCTTTCTTACTCTGCAGCAACATGGAGGAGAGTTTTGTGTAGCAAGTGTGGGAGAGGAAAGGCTTTCGGCCTCATTCTCAACCCCCTCGTATATACCTGTGAATACACCTGCCTACACTCCAGCCCCCTCACCTCCCTATTTATACTTAATTTATTTTTTACGTGAAATGAACAGAAGGCTAAATATTCTAGCAACATCATCAGGCAGGCTGTGGTCCTTGGGAGTCTTTTTTGTTTTTATTTTTTGACTTCTGTGACTTTTCAGTTGCAGGTGTTGAAATGCATAATGGCTAACATGACAGGTTGTCATGGCGATTTCACTTCATCTTACTTTCTCTACTCTCACTATACAATCTTGCCTAATTTTTTAAAAAACTTGAGAACCAGAGTATTTTAGCTGCCCTGCAGTTTTTTTTGTTAAAGTTGGATTTGCTCTTTCTAAAAATTTTTAAATGAACTTCATAGTTGGACAGAATATACTAGAAGGATATTCTAGTTTTATTCTTTAATAAATAAAATCATATAAAATGTGTCTTGGATTCTCTGATTAAATTATGTCTTGGACTAACTTCTCACTTCCCAAGGTTTCATGCCATAAAAACTTTCTCAGCTATTAAAAGTGCATAGAAAGTTTTATTGCTTTCATAGCTGCATAAATGGATCAGGTTCTGAGTGATTTAGGGAGAAATCAAAAGATTTCCAAAGCCCTAGGAACTCAGTTTCCCTTGGCTTGCTCTACTGTAAACTCATGGTAAATGGTATCCTCAGATGAAGCTTTAGTGAAAAATACCTCTTAAAAGTATACTTGAAAGTAATGGTGTGCTGGAGCTGGCTTATGTCAACTCACAATGGACAGCTGTGAGGATTTCTTCCCAACTCCACATTCAATGATCCCATTTGGTAACTTGTAGTTGGCAATAGTGACAGTATTTGCACCACAGAAATTGGCAGATGCTACAAATCAGAGCCTTTGTGTTTTTTTCGGAGAGCTTATTTACCAATATTATTGCTTAAAAGTATCATAAAAATCTGTGAATCTTTCTGAAGAATTTAATACCATCATATTATATGATTTTATCACAATTCAAGAAATATTTAATTCCATTACATCAGGAGGCTAAAAGAGAAAAAACTATATCATCACATCAATAGATGCAGAAAAAGCATTTCACAAAATACAAGAGTTCATGATAAAAACTCTCAGTAAACTAGGAATAAAGGAAAATTTCCTCAACTTGTTAAAAATATCTATGAAAAACCTACATAGCTCACAACATCATACTTGAAGTTTTCCTACTAAGAAACACAAAGCTTTCACAAAAGATCAGGTACAATCAAAGATGTCTCCTCTCATCACTTCTTTTCAACATTGTACTGGAGATTCCAGCTAATGCAGTGTAAGAAAAGGAAATAAGAGATATACAGATTGGGAAGAGAGAAATAAAACTGTTTTGTTCACAGATGACATGCTCATTGATGTAGAAAATCTGAAATAACTGACCAAAAAAAAAAAAAAAATCCCTATTGGAACTAATAATCAATTATAGCAAAGTTGCAGGATACCAAGTTTATATGCAAAAGTCAATTGCTTTTTTGTAAACCAACAATGAACAAGTGGAATTTGAAATTAAAAATACATTATTGTTCATTAGCACCATCCCCCAATGAAATAGTTAGGTATAAATCTAACAAAATATATACAAGATCTGTATAAGGAAAACTAAAATATTCTAATGAATAAAATAAAAGAAGAACTAAATAAATGGAGAGATATTTCATGTTCATGCATAGGAAGACTCAATATTGTCAAAATGTCAGTCATTCCCAACATTATAGATTCAGTGCAATCCCACTCAAAACCCCAGCAAGCTATTTTGTGGATATCAACAAACTGATTCTAAAGCTTACACAGGAGGCAAAAGAGTGAAAATAGTCAACACAATATCGAAGGAGAAGGACAAAGTTGGAAGACTCTGACTTCAAGACTTACTATAAAGCTACAGTAATCAAGACAGTGTAGTGTTGGTGAAAGAAAAATAGATGAATGGAACAGAATAGAGCCCAGAAATAAAAGCATGCCCCCCGCCCTGTAAGTGTAGTCTATTGATCTTTGACAAGGAGCAAAGGCAATACAATGGAACAAAGGTAGTGTCTTCAACAAAAAAAAAAAAAAAAAAAAGAAAAAGAATCTAGATACAGATCTTACATCTTTTACAAAAATTAACTCAACATGGATCACAGACCTAAGTGTAAAACTCAAAATATAAAACTCCTCAAAGCTAACATAGGAGAAAATCTAGAAGACCTTGGATATGACAATGACTTTTTAGATGTAACACCAAAGCTGCGATTCATGAAAGAAATAATTGAAGAGCTGGAGTTCATTAAAATTACAAATTTCTGCCCTGCAAAAGACAATGTCAAGAGAATGAGCAGATAAACCTCATGCTGGGAGAAAATTGATTTTGCAAAAGACACTTCTGGTAAAGGCTTGTTCTCAAAAATATACATATAACTCTTAAAACTCAACAATAAGACAAACGATTTTAAAAATGGACCAAAGATGTTAATAGGTACCTCACTAAGGAAGATATACAGATGAAAAATGAGCATATATAGGTGCTCAATATCATATATCATCAGGGAAATGCAAATTAAAACAATAATGAAACACTACTACAAACTTATCAGAATGGCTCAAATCTAAAACACTGACATCAAACACTGGTGAGGATGTGGGACAACAAGAACTCTCATTCATTGGTGGTGGGAATGAAAACTGTATCAGCCACTTTAGAAGACAGTTTGTGGGTTTCTTACAAAACTAAACATATTCTTACTATACAAAACAGCTTGTGCTCACTGGTATTTACCCAAAGGAGATGATAAATTATGTCCACACAAAATCCTGCACGTGGATGATTCTAGCAACTTTATTTATAATTGTCAAAACTTGGAAGAAGCCAAGATGTCCTTCAGTAGACGAATAGAAAAATAAACTGTGGTACATCCAGGCAATGGAATATTATTCAATGCTAAGAAGAAAGGATCTATTAAGGTGTAAAAAGACATGGAGAAAACTTAAGTGCTTATTATTAAGTGAAAGAAGCCAATCTGGAAAGTCTCCATACTGTATAATTCCAACTATATGATATCCTGCAAAAGGCTAAACTATGGAGACAGTAAAAAAAAAATCAGTGGTTGTAGGAGTTGGGATGAGGAGGGAAGAATAGGGAGAGCACAGAGAATTTTTAGAGCAGTGGAAACTCTATGACACTATAATGATAATGACACATCATTATGCATTTGTCCAAACCAATAGCATGTACAAAATCAAGAATGAACCATAATGTAAACTATGGACTTTGGGAGATTATAATGTGTCAATGTAGGTTCATTGATTATAACAAGTGTTCCACTCTGGTGGGAGATGTTGATAATGGAGCATGCTATGCATGAATAGGGGCACAAGGTATATGGGAAATCTCTGTGCCGTCACCTAAATTTTCCTGTGAACCTTAACAATAAAAAGTCTTAATAATAACAACAACAACAATAATAATAATAGAATAGAGCAAGATATATTCAAAGTCATGAAAGAGAAAAATCTGTAACCTAGGATATTCTACCCAGAGAGATTATCATTTAGAATAGAAGGAGAGAAAGAATTTCTCGGATAAGCAAAAATTAAAAGAATACAGCAACACACAACCTATCTTAAAAGAAACATTGGAAGGTCTTCTCTAAATAGAAAAGAAATAAGAATGTATAGAAAAGAGAAAAATCACAGTGGGAAATGCAATGATAACTACAATGAACAGTAAAAGAATAAACATGAAGATGTAAGTGAGGACATTAAAATCATAAAATGTGGGGGAGAGGGGTAAGAAAAATGCAGATTTTTTTAAGAATGTGTTTGAGTCTGTATGATAACCAATCTAAAACAAGGAGATAAGTAATGGGTTAATATACTTGAAAAATAGGGTAACCACAAATCAAAAACATAGAGTCACAAAAACCAAAAAAGAAAAGAACTCAAGCATAATACAAAAGAAAATCATCAAAACACAAAAGGAAAAACAAAAAGAAAAAGAAAGGAAGAAGAAATACAAAATCAACTGGAAAACAAGGTTTGAAATGGTAATATCCACACACCCATCAATAATTATCTTAAATGTCAATGGACTAAATGCTCCAATCAAAAGACAGAGTGGCAGACTGGATAATAAAACAAGAGTACACAATATGTTTCCTACAAAAGACCCACTTTAGGGTGAAGGACACACAGAGATGGAAAGTGAGAGGATGGAAAAAGATTATTTCACACAAATGGAAATGACAAGAAAGTAAGGGTAGCAATACTCATATCAGACAAAATAGACTTTAAAACAAAGGCTATAAAGAAAGATAAAGGACACATATAATGATAAAATGAGCAATATAAGAAGAGGATATTACACGCATTAACATATATGCATCCAATATAGAACACTTAAATACGTAAAACAAACACTAACAGACGTAAATGGAGAAATTGATGGGAATACAATAAAAGTAGGAGATTTTAACACCCCACTAAAATCAATGGACAGATCTTCCACACAGAAAATCAATAAGGCAACAGAGATACTAAATGACACAATAAAACAGTTAGACTTAACTGATATTTTTAGAACATTATATCCATTTTAGAAACAATATATACATTATTTTCCAGTATGTATGGAACATTCTCTAAGATAGACCACCTGACCAAGGAAATGAAGCCTTATATGCAGAGAACTACAAAACATTGATGGTGTTTATCAATTAAGTATATATCATTGTGGTATATATATATATATATATATATATATATATATATATATATATATATATATATGTAAAATGAAATACTACTCAGCCATAAAAAGAATAAAATAATGTCATTTGCAGCAACTTGCATGGACCTAGAGATTGTCATACTAAGTGAAGTAAGTCAGACAGAGAAAGAAAAGGACCATATGACATCACTTACATGAGGAGTCCTAAAAAAATGGACACAAATGAACTTCCTTAACAATACAAAGACAGACTTACAGACATAGTAAACAAACTTGTAGGTACTGGGAGTGGGGAGTGGAGGGATAAATTGGGAGTTCGGGATTTGCAGATACTAACTACATTGTGTATAAGATAGATTAAATAGCAAGGTCCCACAGGGAATTATATTAAATATCTTGTAGTAGCCTATAATGAATAAGAAAAGGAAAACATATATATGTATAACTGAATCACTATGCTGTACACCAGAAATTAACACATTATAAACCAACTACATGTCAATGAAAAAAATGATATGAAATTAAAAGTTAGAAATATGTTAGAAATATGCATAATAGGTGATTTACTAGCACTAAATATGCGGTGGAACATTCACCATCATTTTTGCTTTAAATGAAGATTTGCAAATGAAGATTATCAAAGTGACAATTCAGTTTTTTCAGTTAGAAAAATTAAAAAATTAAAATCCAACGGAGAGACAACCATATAACTGATAGATCTGACCACACAAAAGTTATAGTCTCAAACATTCCTGCAAATATATCTATACTTGCATAAGAGAACAAAATTGCAAGCAGCCATCTTGTGGGAAAAAAACAAAAATCAAAAAACTTGCATTTCTTTTTTTTGAAAGACTGATCAAAGACAGGAATGCAAGCATTTCAACCACATGATACAAAAGGAAAGGACTCTCACAATTTTTGATCTAGAAAGTAAATCGCTAACAAACATACATCTATGTATAGCACCACAAGTCATAAAATACTTGCAAATTAAAGGTCTTTAGCATACCCCTTTTCACATATTAAATAGATATCTTTAATGTTGAGAATCTAGAGTGAGAGCAGATACTGTGATATACTGTTTCAAGAAATGCTGTTGCTGGGATGTATTTGCCTGCATATTCTGGCTGGGATGGTCCTTATTAATATTGAAAAAACTAAAAATGCCCAGCATAAGATAAAAAGAAATGTCCCCACTTCACTGTAAAAAAAAAAAAAAAATAAAAAAATGGGCAGAAGACCTAAACAGACATTTCTCCAATGAAGACATGTAAATGGCCAATATATACATGAAAAGATGTTCAGCATCAGTAATTATCAGAGACATGCAAATTAAAACTACAAAGAGGTATCACCTCAAACCAGTCAGAATGGCCATCACTAAAAAGTCCACAAATGAGAAATGCTGGAGAGGATGGGGAGAAAGGGAACCCTCTTACACTGTTGGTGGGAGTGTAGTTTGGTGTAGCTGCTATGGAACAGTATGGAGATTCCTCAAAAAACTGAAAATAGACTTTCCATATGATCCAGCAATCCCTCTCCTGGGCATCTATCCAGAGGGAACTCCAATTCAAAAAGATACATGCACCCCAATGTTCATAGCAGCACTATTTACAATAGCCAAGACATTGAAGCAACCTAAATATTCACTGACAGGTGACTGGGTAAAGAAGATGTGGTGTATATACATATGGAATACTACTCATCCATAAAAAAGAATAAAATATTGCCATTTGCAGCAACATGGAAGGACCTAGAGATCATCATACTAAGTGAAGTAAGTCAGACAGAGGAAGACAAATATCATGATATCAATTATATGTGGAATCTAAAAAAAAAAAAAGACACAAATGAGCTTATTTACAAAACAGAAAGAGACTCACAGACATAGAAAACAAACTTATGGTTACTAAAGGGGAAATGGGGGGGCAGAGGGATAATTTAGGAGTTTGGGATTGACAGATACAAACTACTATATACAGAATAGATAAACAACATGGTCCTACCATATAGCACAGGGAACTATATTCAATGGCTTGTTGTAACTTGTAATGGAAAAGAATATGTATATAGTTACATGCATAACCGAATCACTATGTTGTACACCAGAAACAAACATAACATTGTGGATCAACCATACTTCAATTTGAAAAAGTGGGAAAAAAGAAAATAAGAAAAATTATGACAAAATAATGGCTGTAAAAAAAAACTTTAAAATGACACAAATGGTCTAATTTACAAAACAGACTTGCAGATATAGAAAACAAACTTATGGTTACTAAAGAGGAAAAGTAGGGAGGAATAAACTAGGAGTCTGCTATTAGCAGATACAAACTACTATATACAGAATAGATAAAAAACAAGGTCCTACTGTATAGCACAGGGAACTATATTCAATACCTTGTAATAACTTATAATAAAAAAGTATATATATGCATAACTGAATCATTATGCTGTATACTGGAAACTAACACAACATTGTAAATCAACTATACTTCAATAAAAGAAAACAATAGGAAGGGAAGATCTAAAGCTGAGGGGACGGAGAGCCTCTCCAATGGCATTGGAACACAAATGACAACTTCCATAAGATCCTCTGTGAGAGCATTCTGCCCTCCAGGGACCTGCAGCTCCATCATGCCTTCTTTTTGGCTATATTAAACTTCAGAATAATTACTGTCCCTTTAACAATATCTTTTGTAACTCCCACAGGTTCATAGCTTGAAGAGATGATGTTACACAGAAAGGAAACTTTATTAAAAAGCAAAAGAAGAGGAGGAAGAAAAGAAAGTTGAACACAGAATAGGAAACTCAGGCTGAAAATTTAAAGGGTCTTTTTTTTTAAATAATGTTATTCAGAAAGCTGGAACTTTTGAAAAAGAACATTTAAAAGAGGAATGAAAGGATGACATTAAGCTGTGGATGGAATTTTATAGTTAAAACCCACAGGTGATGGGATAAAGCCCTGCCCTTCTTCTGGAGGCTGTAAAGGGCAGAACAGGCAGGATGACGTGTTGACTTAGCCTCAACTGATGAGAGCCTCAAAGTCCCATGATTTTATAGCATTTTACAGCAGCCTGGAACGTGGACTGTGTGCTTGGCCATATCTGTGAGCAGCTTCTGGGCTCTGGTGGCTGCCGTAACCAGGCTCCAGGACAGAGAATCCTTCTCTGGAACTCAGAATAAGACCTCAGTGGCTCCGTTTGAAATTTGCCCCAAGATCGGAGCTAATGCTGATCCTTTTTAGTGACTGCCTCCTGCATGCAGTCATTTTCCTATGTGTTACCTCTTGTAAGTCTCACATTTGTGACCTAGGTGCTATTATTTAGATTCCCATTTTCGCCCTCCATTACAGATGGGGAAACTGAAGCTTGGACAGTTTAAGCAGATTGTCAAAATCAAATAGTTAATACTAAGGTAGGGACTGAAACCACATCTCTGACTTCAGAGGCTAATTAGGAGGAAAGCAGGAAATTAGTGCCAGATACTTACTACAGGGTTAAGTATGGCTCTGGACCTATGCGGAACAATCATCCTCTGACAAACATGGGCCCAGGAAGGAAAAATAAAAACGAATAAATGTTTGAATTACCTGTGAATTTAGACTAGAGGGTGGTGGGTTAGTTGTCAGTAAACCAACCCCCTTAGAAAACCTGTAAAGCACACTAGTTGAAACAAATCTGAGCTCTACACCTCAGTTTGAATCCTGGCTCTGCCACTCACTAACGCTGTGACCTTGGGCAAGGTGCATAACCAGTCTGTGCCTCTGTTTCTCATCTCATGATGGTGCCTTAATCACAGAGTTGCTGTGAGAATTAAATGTGCTCATACATGGAAAGGCTTAGACGAGTGCCTGCTGACAAGTGCACAGCTAATGTGGCTGCAGTGAAGGTCAACCGAATTCAAGTGTGCATCTATGCAGGTTCCCAGACCCTTCCCACAGTGCCTCAAATGTTAGACCTATGGCGCGTTAGAAACAGAGACTTTAATCCTGCAAGGGACTTGAGTGGGGACTGTCTAGTCCCATCTCTATATCCTATGCTTAGGAGTAAAGAGACATGCCTAAAATCACACAGCAACTTAATGAAAGAGCTGGGACTTGGGTCCAAGAAATCACAACTGCTATCACCATAGCTGCCATTTTTTGAGCACCTGCTCTGTGCCAAGAACTGTAAAGTACACAACTTCACTAAATTTCTAAAATGACTTTGCTAAGTAGTTATCTTGATCTCTTCTTACAAATAAGGAAACTGAGGTTCAGGGAGAGTGTGTCCTGCTTAACATCACAACTGATAATGAAGACAGGATTTGATCAAAGACTGTCTGACATTAAACTCGTGATCTTTTCACTTTGGTGCACAAATGTTTTACACATAAGCTCAAACACCATGCTTGATCTTAAAAAACAGAACTAAAGCACTTTAGCAAATTCTGAACTTTCTCTTTATTTGAAAAAAAATAGTTTGTATTTTTAATTAAATGATTTTTAAGCATTGATAAACAAACTTTATTCATTTGTTAAAATTCCAGTGTTAGATGTGAAGATATTTCAGAGAGAAAGTAAAAAGGAATGAGACAATGAAAAGTAACTTAAACAATCAAAATAGAAATCCGAAGTAAAACAGTTACTCCTTAGCCTAGTTTCAGAGTAAAGCATCAAAGACAAATCAAAGTAGATGCAGTATGTTATCCGTCCCATTTTTAAAGCAATGACAGCTCTGGGGAACAATTGTTTTAAAATTCCTTTTTGTTATAGATTTCTGATGGTCCCTTTGTAGAGATTCTATTTATGTCTGGAATCTATGTCTCCTTCCCTGTGATTTTTATCTGTGATTTCTTATACAGTGTGGGGCTATCCATGACGGATAAAAGCAGAAGTTAGAGGATATTTATATATGTGTGTTTCTGAGTCTCAGCCTTGAGGCCCTCAAAGGAAACCATGGAATCCAAACAGAAATCCATAAAGGGCTATTTGCATATTTTCATATTTTGGCAACACATAAAAACGAGATTCTTGTCAGTTTCCTTACATCATTTATGTGGCATTTTCTTTAAAGTCCATGGCCCCTCTCTTCTCCAACTCTAGACTGAATCAATACCATTGCAGGCATATCTCACCATCACCCTTTCAAACAGAGTCATTTCTCACTGTGGTGCAGGCCATGGTGCCTACGGGTGACAGCTGGGATATGGGGTGACACTACATATGAGTGAGGCTTCTCAGGTTTGTGCCCTCAGGGAAGGCAGAGAGGGAGAAAGGGAGGAGGAGACACATCCCATGGGCTGTTGTCCCAGGGGTCTCTCAAACCAGACTTGAACTTTCAATACTTATTCATCAATTAAAATCACTTCCCTCTCATTTGTGTTGTTTAGGGATATGGCATCATGGTTAAGTGGCTCTCCTTCTACTGCCTGAAACTTTGTTAGCAATGGGACCTGCTAACCCCTGAAATCCTAAATGTGCAGGGTCACAAAATGCAGTTAAAGAGCCACAGAATCTTTGGAAAGACTGGAATCAGAGAGCTCATGGAATCCAAGCCCAAGTATCTGTTACTATTTACTGATCAGATGACATTTTGAACCTTGTAGATATTTTAAAAATTTTTAGAGAGGATAATGGTACATTAATGTGGTGAAACACTATAAATGATGTACTGTACATTTGTCATATGGATACACCTCAAGACATAATCCATACTGTTGGATTAAAAAAGCATTACCAGAGATGCATACAATTTAATAACATTTATATAAAAGTTTATATACATAAAATACTATATGTGTGTGTGGGGAAAATCATATACAGTGAAAGTATTAATACATCAGTGGTATTATGGGTTGAATTTTGTTCTCCTCAGATTCATATGTTGAAGTCCTAACCACCCCCTGCCAGGTCCTCAGAATGACATTTGGAAATAGTCATTGCAAATGTAATTAGCTAAGGTGAGGTCACACTGAAGTAGCGTGGGCCCCTAATCCAACAGGACTGGTGTTGTATCAAAAGGGGAAATTTGGACACAGAGACGTGTGCACGGGGAAAACGTCCCATGAGGATGGAGTTATACTGCCAGAAGCCAAGTAACTACCGGAAGCCAGGAAATAGAGCCCTGGAACAGATCCTTCCTTAGTGCCTCAGACAAAACATGGCCCTGCGGACATTTTCATCTCTAATGTGTAGCTTCTAGAACTCTGAGACAATAAATTTCTGTTGTTTAAGCTCACCAATTTATGGGACTTTATTATGGTAACTTTGGGAAACTAATACAGGTGTGAAGGATACACTTGAATGCCAAGATTATGCTTATCCCTGGGGAGGGAGGGAAGGGAGTAGAATTGAGGGGGGACTATATAAGACCTTTATTTGTTACCAATAAAAGAGCTGTAAGTATGTATGATAAAATATTAATAGTCATTAAATCTGGGTAGTGAACATATATGGGTGCTTGGATATTATTCTCTGTACTTTTAATACGTAGAGCAGCCCTAAATGAATCAAAAAGATACTTAGAGGAGTGTATCAGCACACCTGGGACAAGCATGGTATGTTGTCTGGTTGCTGATTTTGAAGCTGTGATAAACCCAAACCCTAGCCCTATCGCTGGTGATAATGGGAGAGGCTGATGGGTAAGAGACTGAGATGCTGAGAACCCACCCAGATGGGCTGTGCAGAGGAAAGCAGAGAGCTGACACAGACCACTACTTATTTTTAGAAACAGCCACCTTACTCACCTGTTCGTCTCTTGAAGGTTCTTTACAATTGAGGCAGCATCACTCATCCTGCTTTGGGGTCAGGATAGCTGGTCAGAATTTTACCAATTAGAGGAGCAGATAGATTTGTCTGAAAAATACTGTCTCTGAAGCCAACACTCATACAATACCCTGCCTAGAAAGAGCTCTCCAGGGCAGAGGCTGATGTAAGTAGATGTGTTAATACTCGACCAGGAGAGACTCAAGAATTCATACTGACATCTGCTGGACCCTTTGAGTACTTCCCAGCCTCAGAAGGAGGAATTCTGGAGCAGAACTCCCCACCGTCTGCTTTTAATGCTCTCTGCCCTGGGGCGGGTCTGGCAGCAGACTGAGATATGCAACTTGAAATCAAATTTAAGATCTTTTGCTCACTACACACATTTAGCATAATACATCCACGGCAGAATGAGGCAGGACATCTAGGGTATAATTAACAATCACTATTCTGTGACAAGTCTCGGCAACGCAAATGCCAATTTGCTTGTCAAATTCCAAAGACAAGAGGAAGGGGCCATGTGGTAACCATACAATACAAAGTCCTTGTTTTTCTGAGCCCAACCCAGCAATTGCTCTATGTAGCAGAAAAGGAAATCTTGTCAGATTCTGGTCCACTGAGCTCTAGATTTAAGTTCACTTCCTGAACATCTCTCCAGAATTAAATTCCAATCCAGCTGGGTTCTGTGGCTCCTCTGGCAAGTCAGTAAAGAAGTAAATGAAGCCCCGTGAACCAGGAAGAGGCAGTTCAGAGAACTACCACACCAAGGTCCTTTACTTGGGGCTTGCTGGATACAACAGGCCTGTTGAAAACTCTCATAGTCATTACATTTGTTGTTGCTTAATAAAGACAAGGAAGTGAATTATTACTTAATAAATGCACTTTGTTTGACAGATAAAATTTATCTAAAAGTGGGATCATCTTTACAAATTAATGAAAAGAATTTCATAGTGGTATACATGTTGAAAGCTACTTCTGTAGATAATCATGAAATTACTTTTTTCCTCCTAAAAAGGAACTATTGATCATGACATAAATTAACTAAATTTTTACCTGTTCTATGCCATACTCTCCCAGTATAAGAAAGAGTTGTATGATTTGAGTTAAAATTAGATTTTTAAGCAAACCTCACTCATATCTTCCTATTGTTGGATAAAAGTCAGTTCTCAGATTTTCCTGTCTGGGAGATAACTGATAACTGACAGTGGCTTCCTGCATGGCTATATTGGTGGGAATTCTGATTCGAGCAGGACAGTATACTCTTCTTGTACAGACAACATACCTAAGTGGCTGAAGGCTTGCATTCTGGAGCTAGGCCGCGCTGCTGCTTGCTTAATCGTGGACAAGTTTCTTCTTCATGCTTTAGTGTCTTTAGCTGTAAAATGCTACCAATAACAATACCTGCATCATGGAATTGTTGTTAGGAAAAAAATGAATGAATTCAGTAAAGAGCTTAGAACAGTAACATATTTAACTATTATTTTTCCAATCATTAGTTAGTAATGCTTGCCAGTGGTGAGGGAGGGAAGAAGAGTGTAAGAAATGTCAAGGATTTACTATTTGCTCCCAGGGCATGGTTTGCTGCTTCTGATCCAAGTTCTCTTCTGATACATCCTCAGTTTTGATTTTAGTTTTCTGCTTGTCAGTCTCTCTATGCCCCCACAGTATTTCACATTCCATTTTGGCCGCAGATAGTTGATTCTACTTTCCTACATCAGAGCTGATATTGAACAGCAGACTTTTTATTCTTTCTGTAATTGCTCAAGTCCAGCCTTCACAGTACAGAGTAACATGGTCTTAACCTCAGAAAACCCATCACCTCTGTTTGTATTATTCTGCCATTTGGTACTTAATTAAACACCTATTTTGCATTAGATACTTTAGACACATCATCTCCAGTACTTTCAATAAATCTGACAAAGATTATGTACAAGCGAGGAAATGGAGGCTTAGAGAATTTAAGTAGTAATTCACTTATGGGAGGAGGACCTGGGCTGTAAACTTTGATAACTTTGGTTCCAAAGTTTGTGCTTCTTCCTTTCTTACTGCATGCTGCATTCTGGAAACTACCGTTGTCAGAACTTGGTTTTGGCATAGGTTAGGTTACAGGGCTTTGTAGTGTTTGTCCCAACGAATATTGGGAGAGACAGGGATATTAGCAAGAAAACAGGGTAGACCTCCCAGCAAGGAAATAGGCAATTAAAGATCAAGTGCAGTCAGGTCTAACTCACTTCTGTGCCGGGTGTGGGGATCAGGCTGGACTGATCTGGGTCAGCACAATGGGAGAGGTGAGGAAAATTCAGAACTGGGGCAGGCATGGCAAGAGCATCAGGCACAGTGCCCTAGACAAGCAAGCCTCTCCTAATTACTGGAGCGCAGGACAGGGCTCCCATCGTGCTGGGTCCTAGTGCCTTTTGAAGAAGAGAGAGAGGAAAAAGACAGGTGGTAGCTTTCCCTCGTCTTGGAGAATTCATCTTACAGAAAGGTAAAAAGCACCTGGAACTTCCCATTTCTAGCAACGTGCCAGATATGGGGTACCCCGATTGTCCCTTACTGAAAACTAAAAACAGTGACTACATTATAGAAAACATCTTATTAAAGGCTCTAACGAGCTGGCAAGAGAAGATGAAGCTATGAACCAAGTGAAAGTAGATACTCAAGAGGCAAGCTTTTACCAGGAAGGCATTTGCTAACCCAGATGAAAAGGAACTATGGCTTCCAGAGCCTTGCATGGTACTGCTGAATTAAAACCAAATCCAGAACCTGCCTGTGGTGGAGAGTCTAAAGAGAAGCCAACCAGCATAAAGTTGGGGCTCTGAGGATTGCAACCTCAGTATAAAGGTGAGCTAGAAATAAGCCCAAATCTCTGCCCAGGAGGCTGGAAGGAAGACTGCCTTCCTTAATTCTTGGCACCAATACAGAGGGAAATTTGTGCCACGAGATGGTCCTCACATGAATTTGCAGCCTGAATTCACATTATTTGGGTGAATCCAAAACAAACAAACAAACAAACAAAAAATCCAAGCCAAGGATTTTAATTAAAGCAGTCCTTTAATCAGATGAAAATATACTTTTCTCTGGATGAAACAATTTCAAAGGCCTCAAAGTATTTCCACAGAGAAGGTTCCAAGATGTATAAACTTAGTCAAAAAAAGCACAAACCCAACAAAACAAAAGGAAATTAAGCACTCTGAGAAAGGACCAGAAGAAAAAAATAGAATAGACCTACATTGAATGGAGATATTTGAATAACTAAATACAGAATATGAGAATATTTAATTTTTAGAGAAATAAGAGGGTTCACAATATTTGACAAGAGCAAGACTATTGTAAATGACAAAATCGGTTTAAAATAGAAACAACAAAACTGCCAAAAATAATAAAAAATAAAATAATCGAAATGAGAATTCAATAGATGGTTTTAAAAGGTGATCAGTTTGACATGTATAGAAATATCAAATATCACTATGTTGTGCAACAGAAACTAACAGTGTGGTGGGTCAACTATACTTCAAAAGCAAAAAGAACTCATAGAAAAAAAAGATCAGATTTGTGGGTACCAGAGGCGGGCGGAGGAAGGGGGAGTTGGATGAAGGCAGTCAAAAGGCACAAACTCCCAGTTAAAAGATAAATAAGTACTAAGAATGTACTGTACAACATAATATAATTAACACTGCTGTACAACATAAATGAAAGTTGTTGAGAGTAAATCCTAAGAGTTCCCATCACAAGAAAAAAAAATTCTATTTAATTTTTAAATCTATATGACATGATGGATGTCCACTAAACTTGTGATAATTACATCATGATGCATGTAAGTCAAATTATTATGTTGTACAACTTAATTTTATGCAGTGCTGTATGTCAATTATATCTCAAAAAATAGGAAGAAAAAAAGTAGATTAGAAGCTGCCGAATAGTAAACTGATAAACTGGAAGACATGTTTTTTTTGAAAAAAATTATATATCTGAGTCTTTGATGGACAATATGAAAGAGAGATTAAGAAAAACTGAATACAAAGGATGCCCACTCCCACCACTTTTTTCAACATAGTATTGGAAGTCCTAGCCATAGCAGTTAGACAAGAAGAAATAAGAGGTATCCAAATTGGAAGGAAAGAGGTAAAGTTGTCACTATATGCAGATGAAATGGTATTATGTATAGAAAACTCTAAGGATTCCACACAAAAACTACTAGAGCTGATAAAAGAATTCAGCAAAGTAACAGTCTACAAGATTAACCTGCAGAAATCTGCCCCATTTCTTTACATAACATAAAATATCAGAAAAGGAAAAAAAATCTTTTAAAATCACATCAAAAAATAAAATAAAATACTTAGGAATAAACCTGACTAAATAAGTGAAAGACTTTTATGTCGAAAATTATAAAACGTTGACTAGGGAAATTAAAGATGATTTAAAGAAATGGAAACATATCTGATGCTCTTGGATTTGAAGAATTAATATTGTTACAACAGTCATACTACTCAGAGCAATCTACAGATTTAACCAATCTCTATCAAATTACCCAGGACAAAAGCATTTGATAAAATTCAACACCCATTTACGATAAAAAAAAAATCTTACCAAAGTGGGTATAGAGAGAACATATCACAACATAATAAAAGCTATTTATGAGAAACCCACAGCTAGTATAATACTGAATGGTGAAAAGTTGAAAGGCTTCCTGCTAAAATCTGGAAAAAGACAAGGATACCTACTTTCATCACTTCTACTCAACACAGAATTGGAAATCCTAGCTACAGCAATCAGGCAAGAGAAAGAAATAAAAGGGACCCAAATTAGAAGAGAAGAGGTAAAACTGTCACTATATGTGGATGACATGATACTATATATAGAAAACCCTGAAAGCCCCACATAAAAACTACTAGAGCTGATAAAAGAATCTGGCAAGGTAGCAGGATACAAGATTAACATACAGAAATCAGTAGCATTTCTTTATACTAACAATGAAATATCAGAATAATAAAGAAGCAACCCCTTTTAAAATCACATCCCAAAAATAAAATACTTAGGAATAAATCTGACCAAGGAGGTAAAAGACTTATATGTGGAGAACTGTAAAACATTGATTAAGAAAATTCAAGATGACTTAAAGAAATGGAAAGCTAGCCCATGCTCTTGGATTGGAAGAACTAATATTGTTAAAATGGCCATACTACCCAAAGCAATCTACAGATTTAAGGCAATCCCTATCAAATTACCCAGAACATTTTAATAGAACTAGAACAAATAATCCAAAAATTTATACGGAATCGCAAAAGATCCAGAATTGCCAAAGCAATACCAAAGAAAAAGAACAAAGCTGGAGGCATAAACCTCCCAGACTTCAGACAATACTACAGAGCTACAGTAAACAAAACAGTGTGGTATTGGCACAAAAACAGACATATGGATCAATGGAACAGAATAGAGAGCCCAGAAATGAACCTGTAGACTTATAGTCAATTAATCTTTGACAAAGGAGTCAAGAATATACAATGGAGAAAAGACAGTCTCTTCAGCAAGTGGTGTTGGGTAAACTGGACAGCAGCATGTACATCAATGAAGTTAGAACACCCCTTCACACCATATACAATAATAAACTCAAAATGGCTTAAAGACTTAAATCTAAGACAAGACACTCTAAGCCTCCTAGAAGAAAACATAGGCAGAACATTTTCTGACATAAATCTTAGCAATGTTCTCCTAGGGCAGTCTTCCTAGGCCATAGAAATAAAAGCCAAAATAAACAAATGGGACCTAATCAAACTTATAAGCTTTTGCACATCAAAGGAAACCATAAGCAAAACAATACAACAACCTATGGAATGGGAGAATATATTTGCAAATGATGAGATTGACAAAGGCTTAATTTCCAGAATATATAAACGGCTCATACAAATTAATAACAACAAAAAAAAAACCCCAATTCAAAAATGGGCAGAAGCAATTCTCCAATGAAGACATGCAAATGGCCAATAGGCTCATGAAAAAATGTTCAGTATTGCTAATTAGCAGAGAAATGCAAGTCAAAACTATAATGAGGTTATCATCTCACATCAGTCAGAATGGCCATTAATAAAAAGTCCACAAACAATAAATGCTGGAGAGGGTGTGGAGAAAAGGGAACCCTCTGACACTGTTGGTGGGAATGCAGTTTTGGGCAGCCATTATGGAAAACAGTATGGAGATTCTTCAAGAAACTAAAAATAGACTTACCATATGATCCAGCAATCCCACTCCTGGGCATATATCCAGAGGAAACTCTAATTAGAAAAGATACATGCACCCCAATGTTCATAGCAACACTATTCACAATAGCCAAGACATGGAAACAACCTAAATTTCCATTAACAGATGACTGGATAAAGAAGCTGTGGTACACACACACACACACACACACACTCATACTCACACAGTGGAATACTACTCAGTCATAAAAAGAATAAAGTAATGCCATTTGCAGCAACATGAGTGGACCTAGAGATCATCATACTAAGTGAAGTCAGTCAGACAGAGAAAGACAAATATTATATAATTTCACTTACAGTGGAATCTAAGAAAAAGACAGAAATGAGTGGAGCTTATTTACAAGACAGAAAGAGACTCACAGACATAGGAATAAAACTTATGGTTACCAAAGGGGAAGAGGAGAGGGGAGGAATAAATTGGGCTTTTGGGATTTGCAGATACAAACTACTATATACAGAATAGCTTAACAACCAAGGTCCTACTGTATGGCACAGGGAACTATACTCATTAGCTTGTAATAGCCTATAATGAAAAATAGTATTACATATATATACACATAACTGAATTATTGTGCTGTACACCAGAAATTAACACAACATTGTAAATCAACTATATGCCAAAAATGTAGACTATCACCTGACTCTGTCCATACCTGCAATCCATTGATTCTACTACCTTTCACTGTCCTTCACCTCCTTCATGACCTTTGCGCCTCCGTGTCACACTGGCATTCCATTGTCAATCCTTATAATCACACCCTTTCAAACTCCCTCAATTCCTTTGCCTTCTCTTTGTTTTACCTGCTTTGACTAAGCCAGAAGCTGGTAAAATCCATCTCCCTGCTCACTCCAAGACACAGTTAAATGTGGTTGGAGTAAAACATACAATCAGACACATTAATTTATTTTTAAGTTCATAATCATTAAACTCAAGGAGGTCCTTCACACTGTAAGCCCCTCATACTCTACTACCTCATGATGTTCACTTTCCCACTTTCCTGGGTAACTATTTCCCTTTTCTCCTCTCTCCTAAAACTCCAAACAGCTCTGCTCCATCCTCACTTTCAGCTGAAGGCCAGGTTGTCAACTTCCTAAGAAAACTGAAGCTGCCACACGCCTACCTTCATCTAACATTTCAGACATTTACTCTTCTTCTTGTTACTATGGATGCACTGTTCATGTTCTTTGCTAAAGCCCAGACTTTGTGCATTCCCTTGTCACTTATTCAAGACAATTACATGCTTAATCCTCCATTCTCTTCTTTTTTTCTCTAGGACCATTCTCATCAACATGGAAACAAGCTGTTACTTTTCTCATCTTAACCTTCTCTTGATTCTACTTTTCCCTCCAACTACTTCCCCATTTCTCCGCTCTGTTTTGCAAACAACAACAACAAAAATTCCTTGAAATATTATTGCAATCTTGATGTCCCCAGATTTAATTCCTTCCCTACTCTCTTAAACCACACCAGTCAGGTTTTAGCCTCTACCACTTCCATGAATAAAAATCTTATCAAGGTTACAGGTGACCAACATGATGCTAACTCCAAAGTGAGTTCTGAGTCCTAATTTTCTTTGATCTTTCAACAATACTTGCCTTGAAACATTTTGTTTACTTGGTTTCCAAGACACCACACTTCCCTGGTTTTTCTCTCATAACACTAGCTGTTTGTTTTGTGTTTTCTTTCCCGGTTCTGCTTCATTTCTTGTCTTAACATTACTTACTTTTTTAGTGACCTCACCCAGTCTCATGACTTTAAATACCATAAAAAACCGAATACAGAGTCAATAGGTTCAGTATATATATCACACTGGAATTTCAGAAGAGGAGGAAGGAGAGAATGGAGTAGTGATCATATTTGAAGATGTCAGGGCTCAAAAATTTCCAGCACTGATAAAAGATAATCATCCCCTCATTCAGAAAATCTAATGATTTCTCAGCAGGACAAATAAAAAGAACTCAAAATAAAAATTCACATGCAGATATATACAAATGAAATCACAGAACATCAAAGACGAAGTCAAGATCTTAAAGGTTGGCAGAGAAAAAAAGACTTTAAAAGAAGTGATAATTAGAACAATGGCTGGTTTTTCAACAGCAACAATGAAAGCCATACGTGGATTGAGATTGTCAAGGTACTGAGTATGAGTTTTCTACTGCTGTCACAACAAATATAGCAGCTTAAAATAACACAAATGTATTACCTCACGGCTCTGTGGGTCAGCAGTCCCGGTTGACTCAGCCAGTATCTCTGCTCTGAGTTTTATAAGGTTGAAACCATGCTGTCAGCCAGCTGGCCTCTAATTAGGAGGCCCTGGGAAGAATCCACTTCCGAGCTCATTGAGGTTGTTGATATAATCTAGTTTCTTGCAGCTGTAGGACTGAAGTTCCTGTTTCCTTACTGGCTGTCAGGTGGGGCTGCCCTCAGATCCCAGAAGCCTCTCTCTGGTCCTTGTGGATGGGCCTCTGTATCTCAAGAGCCAACAAGAGAGTCTCAAATCCTTCTCATGCTTGGAATCTCTCTGTGTTCTCTGCCACATCTCTCTTCTTCCTCTTCTGCTGCATATTTGACTTCGGTAAGTTCTCTGCTTTTAAAGGCGCATGTGGTTAGATTGGACTCACCTGGATACTCCAGGATACTCTACCGTTTTTAGGATCAATAACCTTAATTGCACCTGCAAACTCCCTTTTGCCATGTAATGTAACCTATTCACAGGTTCCAGGTATTAGGGTGTGGCTATCTTTGGGGAAGGGACATTATTCTGCCTTGCATGTACTGAGAGAAAATAACTACATGGAAATCTTTTTCAAGAATAAAGGGAGGTGGGGAAGTATAGCTCAGTGGTAGAGTGCATACTTAGCATGCACAAGGTCCTGGGTTTGATCCCCAGTACCTCTATTAAAAAAATAAAACTAATTACCTCCTGCCCCCACAAAAAAAGATTAAAGGGAGAATAACACTTTTAGAAAAAACAACAACTATGAGATTTGTCATCAAACAGTCCTCACTAAAGGAAGTTCTAAAGAATGTGTTTCAAGCAGAAGAAATGTGATCTCAGTGAGACAGGCTGGAACCTGGGACCTGGGATTCTTTGCTGCAATTCTTGCACCTGGACAAACATCTCCTTGAGCAACAGAACACAAAGAAACAATAAGGGCCTAAAAATAATTGTACATGCATAGTTGGGGCAAATTATAAACAACAAGATACAAAAAGACCAAAAACCCAACTGCCATTTCTGAGAAGTCTGGAAGAGAAGCAGGGGACTGCACAGTGATCCTTGCACACAGCACTGCCAAGGGGTTGGGCCAGCCACCTAAGCCACCCTTTCAGCCCGACCCATGGATCCGCCCCTACCCTCACCCCATTTAAGGAACCAGCTTGCCTCTCCCCTCAGAGAGTGAGCAAGGCAACCTGTTAACTTGTTTTTGCGCCTTCCTGCTGCAGCATGAGTCCCAATAAAGCCTTGCCAAAATATCTCGTCTGGCCTCTTATCAATTTCTATTGATTAAGGAGTCTAAGAACGCTGGCTGGTAACACTAGAAGAAAGGTCTGTGGGATGAAGGATGAAAGGTGAAGAAAGTGGCAAAATGTGGGTACATCTTAGTGAACATTGTACAAAATGTAAAGTAAGAATGTTTTGTGGATTAAGAAAACTAAAGGGAGGAGGGTGTAGCTCAGTGGTAGAGTGCATGCCTAGCACGCATGAGGTCCTGAGTTCAATCCCCAGTACATCCATAAAAAAAAATAAATAAGCCTAATTACCTTCCCCACCAAAAGAACAACAACAACAAAACCTAAAGTTGAACAAAAATACCTGTCAATATATAAGTTGAGTGGAATGAATGTATTATATAGTCTTTATATGTGTTCTTTGAATGCAAATAGATTTTTTTTTCTTTTTTTAATGGAGGTACTAGGGATTGAACCCAGGACCTCATGCATGATAAGAACCTGCTCTACCACTGAGCTATACCCACCCCGACAAATAGCATTTCTATAAAAGATGTACTTCAGGCAGAAGACCTCTGTACTTTGTCATCAATCATATTTCTTTATCTGTATTAAGTTCTGAAGTCAAAGTTATCTTACACTCTTAGTAAAAGCTATATAAATCTCTTCCTGGAATAATTTTTAAGATAGGAATATTTTAATAGTCAGTGAAACTAATCAATAAGACCATCTAGTATTCTTCGTGAGAAAAAAAAAATTTTAAAGTACCAGTTCATTTAAGCGTTCTTGAACCATTAACCTTTTTTGGTCTTTTTAAGAGTCAGTTTTGGTAAACTGTATTTTTATGTTTCTGGAGGGTTTTGTAATTCATGTTTCAATTATTTATTAGCATAAAGCTGTCAGAATATCTTTATTATCTTTTAAATTCTACCAAATCTGAACTATGCCCTATTCTTCATTTCTAGTATTTCTAAGCTTTTATTTTTTATATCAATCAAATTTGCCAGAAGTTTGTAAATTTTATTAGCCTGTTCATAAAACTAATCCATGGTTTTGTGTATTCTCTCAATTTCATGTTTATTTATATTAGGTTAAAATAAAGATCTTTCTAGAATGACACCAAGAATGGAGCAAATTGTTGTATAGGTTCTAAAGTTATCTGTCTATAAAAAGATGGAGTCCAATCCATAGTCTCATGGCGAATATACGGTAGGCCCCTCTGAGTCACAGGAAGAGAGAAATGTCACACATCTGTACATCATTAGTGAAGGGATGAGGTACTCCAATACTAACAGAAGAAGGGATAAAAGAGATATCAGGACCACTTTTCTTTGATGAAACATCACCTGATGTTCTTCAAGGCCAACTCTGATATCTTAAAGGATATATATAAGCATTTCCAGGCACATTTGTATCCTTAAGAGTAGAAGAGAGAAACATCACACTTTTATCAGGTATCATGCTGAACCAAGGCCAAAAGCAGCGTCTTACCAACTGTTCCTCAAAGAGGTATCATCAGAACTCTCATTAAAGTAAGATGTTTTATGAGGTGGTTTAGATATTTCCATAGGGGCAGGAGAAGATCCACATGATGTATCTAGATCATTTCTTAGAAATTTTTTTTTGAATTAAGAGTAGAAGAATGAGATGTCATGGTTTTTTTAAAATTGGTGATACACTAGGGTAAATACCATAAAAAGGAATATTGATTATTCCTCATTAACGAGACTACACCCAGATAAGACTAGATAGGACCTAGATTAAAGGCAGAATTTTTTCTTAAGGCCCCATTGGAATAAAGGGACGCCCATGTCCAGCCTTCATCTTGGGCACATATATTTTAGAGGGAATGTTCAGAGTTGGATCCACCTTCAGTGAGAGACACCATGGTCATTTACAGGGAGTGTGCTAAAGAAGGAAGGTGGATAATGGTCATCCAGGAAGCACTGAAATAGACAAAGGCAGCTGTGGATTCATATACCCCAGAATGTTCTTTAGAAAGTAGTGAAAGCATTCCACTTTCTCCAGATCAGTTTTTGACCCACATTTTAAGTTACGATTTGAAGGAACATGTCACCTTTGTTTTCATCTTTGGTCAGAGAATGGGATTCAATGGATGGATGACATGATGTGACCTCAAAAAGCCACTTGGAACATTACTCAAGATTTGAATGTCAAGGACACATCAGAACAGAAACTTTACCAGATGTCTTAGGATCAGAACTGGGCTTCAGAGGAGTCTTTTAGAAATTTTCGGGTCATGTATTGTTACAGATTTTTAATTAAGCAGAGACTTCCTGGTGTTGTCCCTCTTCTGTGAGGAATGAAACATTAAGATTCACAGGGAGTGAGTTAAGAAAGGCAAGTAGAATGTCTCTTAAATGGGTTGAACTGGGGGCCAGAAAAAAGATCAACATTTTCCCCATGTATGTTGGTTGATATTTCAGACTCTATAAAATCCCATGTTGGATTACAAATTATCTCAATATGCCTATCCTATTAGATAAGTGTGCACTACTACAGTTGTATCTGATATTAGTGAGCAGTGAGATGCTCCAGCACACACAGCAAATAGGCAGTTTGAACATCGTTCATCATGGAGCAAAAAAGTCTTGGAAGACTGGCATGTTTTCTTGCATATAATCCAGAAGTCCCAACGGTAACAACCAATCTACTTTCCCAACTACTTCATGTAATTTTTCAAGGAAGGTTAGAATAGAAAGATTTCATGATTGACCAAGTTACCTGGTTGCTTAGGCTCTGTGTGTTGTTTCAGTCACTCCATCACAGCATTTTTAGAACAGTCCTATAACTTCAACCTAATCCTTCTGAACAGTGGTCATGGAAGTCAAAATATATCTGATTATATGGACAGCATACACATCGTGGCAGTTTTTCTTATAGCTTTAGTTTTTTTGAAAAAAAATGCTGTTTGGAAGTAAGAATTACTTTAAATACCTACATTACCAAATTCAAATTGATACAGAAAATGTAACATCTGTTATTCATCAAGAAATACAGGGTAATCTGCAATTTTTACATGTTTGCATTCATTTGAATCTGAATTCCTTGTGATAAAATATCCTAATTAACTAGTAGTCACTGCTTATGAAACAATGATACTCTGCTCAGTATGTCAACAATTTTGTCTTCAAAGGTATAGATATTTCATTAGCAGTTATTATTCTATCAATACTGTAACACTTTTTCCCTTCCAGGTGCTCAAACATTCAGAGTACTCAGTTATCCTTTTGGAATGGGTACTTTGATTAAATCTTTACCTATTACATATTAAAGTAGCCTATTGAATATTCAATTAGCCACAATTATAAGGCTTCATGGATTTTTCTACATGTTCTGAGCCTTCATTTGAGGCACTGATGTCTATTTTTCTCATCTGTAATCAAATGGCAAAGTTCTCCCAACCATTTTTAGGCACTTAACAGTTTCAACTTCTCCATTCTCTGGAGGCCTTTTTCTTCCTCAGCTGTGATATGGTGTTTCTATTTTCCACTGATAGCCAGTCGGAATTCCTGGTGTCCTTTGGATTTTGTTTCTATTTTGTCAAAGGCTTTCATGGAAATTTCTTCAACAGCAGTTGGTAAAGAAGAACCTACTGTGCAAAGAAGATGGTTTGCAATGGTTAAAACAGGTCTTCTTTTAAACAGCATCCAACATGACATCTTCTTGTCTGTTTCTTTTATGTCTTCATTGTTCAGACATGTCATTATAATCAGCTTTATCAAAATACTGAAACAAGAGGAGAGTGTAACAAATGAGATAAAGAATACCACAAACCCAAATTGCACATACAAAAACCAAATTCATTTTGTTCTGAATCACATCATTTTCCTACGTCTTTTCTATTTCTCCAGCTTGGTCCCAAGCTTGGTTACTAAAAAAATGCTTTTGTTTTAAAAATGAAAGTGGACATGATCATCAGTTTGAGGCCCCACCAGTAGTCTGCTCCTTCAAAAACTCCAAATAGATCCAGAGACCAACAATGAGAATGCTTACGTATGAATAACACTAATGATAATACTTCTATCAGTGTGGATAAGGCATGAACCCAGTCACATCATGCTGCCATGTGCAGAACGGTCAGTGAAGCCATCTGGATTTTACAAGACACATCAGTCCGAGAGCTGAGCTTTACAGTATCTGCCAACGCACAGCCACATTTCTCCCCTGTGTTGGGAGACTCTTAAAAAATGACCCCCCAAAGTCTTTATTGTTTAGCCCCAAGGGAGTCATCAGTGGAAATCTATAAAACAATTAAAAATGATGGAATTCCAACTGTGCAGAAAAATGAATAAATCTTGAGTGAAAAAGGAAAGATACAAAGCTCATGTATTCATTTGTATGAAGTTCAAAAAGTGCATAACTGAATGCTATGTTGTTTACAGATCCAACAATATGTGGTAAAATATAAAGAAAAACAAGGAAATAATAAATCCAAAAATTTATAGGACAGTTACCTCTGAGGGGGCCAGAGGGGGTTGGCATCTGAGAAGGGCACACAGGGCACAAATACTAATCATGTTCTTTTTCTTACGTTTGTTGATGAGTACAAAGGTGTGTGCTCTCTGCTTACGTGTTGTGGCAGACACATTTCATCTGTTTCCTCCAGTCTCTACCTCCTCGAAGTTAGGCAAGGCCATGTGATGTCCAAGCCAATGAGCGGCAGGCAGAACTGGTGTGTGTGTGTCTGTGACTGATTTGTGTGTGTGTGTATGTGTGTGATTTTTTGGACCAAAGCATGAAAAAGTTGGTGCATGGTTTCCAGCCGATTTTTTCCTTTCCATGGCTTCATGTTGAAATGAAGGGGCCACAGGATCCAAGCAGCCTGAATCGGTGAATTTCGTTATTCTGAAGAGTTATCATGGGTATCTGTCTGGATTAGCAGTGGATTTTGCAGAATAAGAAATCCATGTTTGTTATGTTAAGCCACTGGCATTTCAGGCCTGTTTGTCACTGCAGTATAACCTGGACTATGTAGACTAATATACATGCTTTTACAAAAGTTCTTTTGTGTTTACTTTATATTTAATAAAGTCAGATTAGAAGGCCCACATTCAACATTTCATACAATGCAAACAAGTAAAGAAAAAGTGCCACTCAAGACTTGGGTATAAATCAGTCATAACAATTTCCAAATTCTTTCAGGTTTGAATGATAATGGAAATTGATTGGCTGAACTACTGACCTATTAGTCTAGAGAAGAACGAGTGGGGCAGAGAGAAGGGGGCATTTATTAGAACCAACTGGATGGGCTTTGGCCAGGGATGGTCTCTGCTGCCTCTGGCCTGCTTTACATCCTGATTGAACATGGCCACATGTGTACATCTGGGCTCCCCAGTGAAGTTGAACATTCCTTAAGGCAGGGATTGTGGTGCCTCTCCCATCTCCTTGCTGTTCCCGTCTGGTTCCAGGCCTGTGAGTGAGCTGGAAGTACTTGTTGCATTGAGCTCAGGAAGTCTACCTTCCCACTTCTGCTGAAATTCTTGACAGCCGCCACATCCTCCCTGCCTTCTCCTACCTTGCCAAGCACCTTTGGCCCAGAGGGCCTGCCCCACAACACTCAGGGGACACAGTTTTCTAAGAAAAGCTGACTTCTCCAGCAGGCGGGATTTGCCAGTCGGTGGATGTCATGCGAGACAGATTGCAGACGCCTCGCCTCCGTGGCTATCAGAATCAGAAATGCTTGCCTGCCAATCAGCATTATGGTGAGGAGCTGTGACATGACAGTTGTCTGACTTGTGTTAATACGTTCTAATCTTGCAAACTAATTTTGCTCCCTCACTTGGCCATCCCCGCATTGTGTTTGGCCTGCCAGAGCTCACACCATCCATCAATCTTAGTTAGTGGCCTGTTCCTTCCACCCTGCAGCTCCGACTGTCCCCGGTCCCACTGAGACACCCGTAACCCCCTCGACAAGGCTCCCTTTGCAATCATCCTGGTAAGAATGTGGTCATCTGGTTCAGAACAAAGATGCATGTCCTTGTCTAGGAGGGCCGACAAATGGCCTTTGTCTGGTAATGTTTTTCAGGGTGGCTTTTCTGGGGGGAACATCTCCCCCCCGGCATAAGGAGACCATTGTGAGCCCAGTTGTCATTTATGAGCCCATGAAACATGTTAAATTTGTTGGAGTTAAACTCCCTGACCTTTCTTTGGACTTAGTTTTCCTGTCTGGATATAGTGGTCTGGGCGACATGATCTCTGGGGTATTTCTTGTCTCTGAAATGTGGTGACTTCAGTCTGTCATTTTTATGGCTACTGATTCTCCTGTGCCTGGTAACAGCCATTCTCCTGCTCCCTTTAGTTTACTGTTTTAACATTTTTGGGGTGCATGGGATATATGTTACCAACCCCTTGAGAATCTGATGGAAAATATAAACTTCCTCCTTAGAAAAATTCACTAACACAGCATTTGTACTTCAGATTTCCTGAGGTTTGTAGCCCCTAACACCCACGCATCGTCCCTAGGCTGAGACAATAATTTTTATTGTGTCCTGATTTGATTTCTTACTCTACCATTGACTTTATTTTTAAATTCGCAAACCATTTAAAATACTTTTTTTGTATTTTTTTCCCAATTTTTTTTTTTTTGGTTTTGAAAAATTTCAGAACTACAGGAAAATGGGGAATAAGGAAAAGTACGATGGCCATTTAGGCACCGGCAGCTCCATCCACCAACTGTGACACGTGTTCTCTTTCTTTCTGCCTCCTCCTTTTTCATCATTGTTGTCTTCCTCCTCTCCTCCTCTCCTTCATTCCTCCCTCCCCCCCTTGCTACCTTCTGCTTCGTCTGAATCATTTGAAAATCAGTTGCAGAGATCATTTAAATACTCTTCAAATGCTGGTGGGCTATACATTTGAAATGGAGACATAGATCACTTAACTGCCTTTGCCTGGGAAGTCTTCAAGGAAAGGAATGGGTGCACCTGGGGGCTCCTGGGCCCTCAGATCCAGCCTCACCTGGCCCCTCTATCACTGAACAGAGACAGTCATCGCACGTGGGTGAGGTCACACACCCAGGCACACAAACAAAAAGCATTCATCCAGTACATTCTACGCTTCTCCTATACAGTAGGCCTGGTGCTGGAGGCCGAGTCTTTGGAGATTAATGAAACCCAGCCCCTTCCCTTTCTTCTTCACTGTCTGTGGGATGATGAAACAAAAGCATGTATAATTGCACCAAGAAGACCTGACCAGTGCCACCTTAGTGTCCTAGATACGGTACCGTGGGGAGGGACAAGACAAAACACTTCCACTGGGGGTAAGGGTCTCAGAAGGGGTGGTAAAAAGGGTCATAAAAGGGGTGACATGATAACTTAGTTCTTGAAGGATGGGCACTTGGTGTAGGTGACAGTGTGAACAGAGACCCGGAGATAGCTTGGAGGAGGGAGCATTCGAGTGTGAGGGGTGCCATGCACCTTGGACTCAGATCATTTTTCTCTCCTACTAGCCTGTCCCCAGATGAGTCCACGCCTCCCTCTCCCTCCCCCTGCAAAAAAACCTTTTGGGGAGCATCCCCATGAGGAGCAGGCCCTCATTCCTAGAGCTCTTCTTTCTTTAATGAGAGAGAGGAGCTGCACTTTCTGCCCACATGACCTTGGATAAGGAGCAGGTGGTGTGCAGGGACCAGCCTCCCCGCCCTGGGTTTGACCCAGCTGCCTCCCCCAGGACCGCCAGCCTTGTTGAGTGGTTACCAGTTTTGAAATCCGCTGAAAGGCAAGGAGCACCTGTGATTTTCTGATAAGCCACAAGAGGGGGAAGTGTGAACACAAATGAAAAAAGGAAAGAACCAGGGAAAAAAAAACCAAAAAACCCCACAACCCAGCTGGAAAATGAACAGCTCTTCCGAGGCCCTCATTTCTGCTGCCAGACTGGCAGTTTCAATCTGTTCTGTTTCTCTGTCTCTGTCTCTCTTTCTCACTGTTCTTTCTCTGCTCATCTCTCACTTGGCCTCTCACTTTCTCTCTGGAATTTCTCTGGGAAATATGCAAATTCCATTTTGCTGCCTGTAGGTTCAAAAATCAATTGAGTGATTCTGATGTGAGGAAAGTCCAAGATCTGAGGAGATTTGACTTTAATCTTCCTATCAGTCGATGGGGAGTTTTAGCAGCTAACTTCCTCTCTCCCCACAAAAAACAAACAGAAAAATCTAAAGGAAAACCAGTGCAGTTTTGATCACAATAATAATAGCAATTAATACTCGCCCACTCTCCTTGTACCAGGTCTTGCTCTAAGTGCTTGACAACGATGAACCCCATTAATCCTCCTGGCTACCCTCTGGGGGAGGTACTATCATTATCACCACTTTATCTGAGGCACAGAGATGTCAAAGAGTTTGGGCAAAGTCACACAGCAAGTGTCAGAGCTGAGATTTTAACTGGGCAGTTTGCTTCCAGACTCTCTGTTCTTAACCTCTCCATTGTAGCTGGATCTTCAGATTAATGAGTGTATAGTGCTCCCAACAAGGGAGGTGATGGCCCTCAGACAGCCTGCCATCGTCACGACAGATCTGCAGGCACATTTTAGGAGGGAGCTGCTGCAGACTGACGTAATCAGAGAGATGGAAATAAGGTCATATGGGACCAGTTGAATTAAGTGAGAGGGGTTAGTCTGTCAAAGAGGAAACAAAACAAAACAACCTGAGAGTGAGGCCAGGAAAGTTGCTCTTGAATATTTGCTGAGACTCTGAGACCTCTCTTGGCTTCCAGGGGCCCCGTGGTTTTCATCCTGAGGCCCGTGGAGCTCTCCTGGGCCTGAGGACCACCTCCTGCTTATTTGGCCCAGGCTTTCTGATTCTGATTTGTTTGTCCCTAGACAGGCCAGTATCCCGTGATCTGGGAAGGAGATTGAAGTCATTTTGTGCCCTACTCTGCTGTCCAATAAGGGCTTACTTTCCCAGAGTATGGGATTATGTCTGTGTTGATATTAGTGATGAAATGCAATCTGAGATTTACTCATGTGTCATCGCAGACACACCAGGACAGCCTTTCTCTTAAAAAGACTGCTGTTTCATTATTATAAACACAACACATGATTAATACAGAAAGTTTAGAAATTATAGAAAAGTATGGAGAAGGATCTTACACTGGCCCACCACCCTGAGAAAGCCAGGGTTAAAGCTTTATTATAGTTCCTTCTGTTCTTTTTTTTTCCCCCAGTACATATATCCTTGTCCACACTCTTCTTAATGGTCCTGAAAGGAGTCCTTCCTGGAAGAGCCATAAAGAAAACTGAGAGAAATGTCACAGTTCATTATGGAGCACGAGCCAGAGCTTCCTCCAGCCTCAAAAGAACGTCTCTGGTGAAAATATTTCAAAATCATTCTGAAAGAGCAGTGATGTGATTTCTTCTAGGGTCTCCTGTAGAGGGTGGGGATTTCTTGGGCACAGAACAGAGTGTAGAATATTCAGACTTCATCATCCCAGAGGAGGGCATGGGGAAGAGGACATATTGCCTACAGGCTGTTGTGAGCCAGGCTCTGGGCTGGCATTTTACCTATTTATTCATTTATTCAGGAAAGATCCGAGTGCCTACAGCAATGAGCTCTGGAGATGCACACTGGGCTGCATGAATCCTGCCCAAGGGAGAAAAGTCTCAAGAGGGAGTCTGGCAGTAACCGGTGGAGGGAACTGCCAGAGAAGACAACAAGGAGGAGCCTGGTCTCCCCTGAGGCCAGGGTGGGGGTGGTCAGGAAAAGCTTGCCCTAAGGAAGGGGGACTGGATCTAAAGTCTAAAGACTTCCTTTAATCCTCCCACTCTGCCCTACAGCTGATACCCCGTCAGAAGTGGGGGCCAACCTCTCATGGGCACTTTAACTCCTCAGATTCTAATTTAGTCTCTGAAGTTCCCACAGAGTAGTGAAAGGAACATAAAAAGTAATCAAGATGAAAGAAGCTACATGCTGAGCTTGAAGCATAAATAAAGATCTGTGGGGATCCAGAAGAGGGAGCAACTCTATCTTGAGGGAAAACTTCACAAGGAAGAAGTTTGATATGGGTTTTAAAGGATGAATAGGAGTTTGTCAGTCAAAACGTGTAGAGACAGGTAATTCCATAGTAGAGAGAAAAACATATGAAGAGGCACAGAGACAGGAGACAGGAAGCCATGCTAGGGAAACAGGGAATGGAGAGGGCTGGGGTAGGGGACAGTGAGGTGGGGTAACAGGAGGCACCTGGAAAGGTAGTCTAGCTCCAGGGTGAAGATCTTTGGATGTCATGTTGAGAAGCTTGAACTTCTATCTGTGGGGAAAGGGGGATTAGCAGAGTTTCTTTTTAAACTTTGATTTCTTTATTATATGAGCAATATATATTTGTTTTTGAAGAATTAGATCATACATATAAATAAACAAAAAATCACTTGTAATACTACCAAAGATAACCACCAGCAAACATTTGATCTCTATCTGTCCAGAATTCTCTCTATTTATCTATCTCTCAATCTATCCTTTATCCATTTTAAATAAGAACATACTGTATATATCATTTAGCTTTTTTAAAAAATTTAATAGAGGACAGATTTTTTTTTAAATTTTCAACAAACATATCTTCTGGCCTCATCCCTTTTATGGCTGCATGGTATTTTATTGCATGGATGCACATCTTAGTTTTATTAAACCAGTCTTCTATTATTGGGGATTTTGGGTGATTTTCAACTTTCTCTATTGTAAATAATTCTGTGACAAAATTCTTTGCAAGGACATCCTTGTGTAATTTTCTGATTCTTTTCTTTGGATAAATCCACAGGAGTGTAATTTATAGCATCTTAGAATTTTGGATGTTTAAATATCCAGAAAGATTTTAGACAGAGAAGCAGCTCTAAGATTTGTATGTAGCAAGAACACTCTGGCTGCTGGATGTTGGGAGAAGTCAGGGGAAAAGCTGCTGCAGGGATCTAAGCTAGGGATGATATTGGGAAAGAGAAATTTAGGAGAAAAAAATTAATAGAAATTGTTGTAATTTGATACAAATGACAAAGTTAGAGAGTATAATGTAAATATATAAAAGGAAAAATTTTAAGGCAGCAATATTCTCTCCTTTAAAAACTGGAGGAAGAGAAGTGTTCTGGACTTGTGTCCCCTCAAGTTCACATTTGAAGTTCTAAGTCCTAGTACTTCAGAGTGTGACTGTATTTGGAATGGGGTCTATAAAGAAGTAATTAAGTTAAAATGAGGTCGCTGGGGTGGGTCCTCACCAAACATAACAGGTATCCTTATAAGAAGGAAACTTGAACAAGAGTGGAAATAGAAGGAAGACCATGTGAAGACTCAGGGAGAAGACAAGCCAACGACAGAAGTCTCAGAAGGAACCAGCCTTGCCAACGCTTTTATTTCTGATTTCTGTCCTCCAAACTTGTGAGGAAATAAATTTCGGTTGTTTAAGCTACCCAGTCTGTGGTACAGCACTCTCCCCTGATCCACGGTTTCACTTGCTCCATTTCAGTTACTGGCGGTCAACTGTGGTTGGAAAATATTAAATGGAAATTTCCAGAAATAAACAATTCATAAGTTTTAAATTGCCATTCTGAGTAGTGTCACGGAATCTCGCACTGTCCCACGCCGTCCTGCTTCATGCCTCCCGGGAGGTGAATCGCCCCTTTGTTCAGCGTATCCTGCCTGTTGGTCACTTAGTAGCCGGCTAGGTTCCCAGGTCGACTGTCTTGGTATCGCAGTGCTTGTGTTCAAATCATCCTTATTTTACTTAGTAATGGCCCCAAAGTGCAAGAGTAGTGATGCTGGAAATTCAGATCTGCCAAAGAGAAGCCGTGAAGTGCTTCCTTAAAGTGAAAAGGTGGAAAGTTTTCAACTTAATAAGGAAAAAAAATCAAATGCTAAAGTTGCGAAGATTTATGGTAGGAATGAATCATCTACTCGTGCAATTGTAAAGAACGAAAAAGAAAATCGTGGTAGTTTTACTGTTGTACCTCAGACTGCAAAAGTTATGGCCACATTGCATGGTGAGTGCTTAAGTTAAGACAGAAAAGGCATTAATTTTGTACAATAAGATGTTTTGAGAGAAAGAGGGCCCACATTCACATACCCTTTATTGCAGTATATTATTATAATTGTTCTATTTATTATTAATAATTGTTATTGATCTCTTACTATGCCTAATTTACAAATTAAACTTTATCATAGGTATGTGTGTATAGGAAAAAAACAGATCCCCAGTAGATACCAAAATTCACAGATGCTCAAGTCCCTTAAATGAAATAGCATTGTATTTTCATATAGCCTATGCCCATCCTCCTTTACAATTTAAATTATTTCTAGATTACTTATAATACCTAATACAATGTAAATGCTATGTAAATAGTTGCCAGCACATGCAAAATCAAATTTTGCTTTTGGGAACTTTCTGAAATTTTTTTTTTTTTGGGAATATCTTTGATCCATGGTTGGTTGGATCAGTGGATGTGCAATCCATGGGTATGGAGGGCAAACTGTAGGTGTAAGGTTTGGTACTATCTGCAGTTATAGGCATTCACTGGGGGTCTTGGATCATATCCCCCGCAGGCAAGGCGGGACTACTGTACTATGTTATGGCAGACTTCGCAAACTAGTATCACTAGAAAACAAGGAGAGAGAAGGGTGGGTTGTAATTTAAAAATGTATTCTGAATCCTCCTCCTACATTTTCCCTTTAGCCACTAATGGGCTTGTAATATTTCTGCAGAAAAGGAGCTCAGTGGTATAATCAAACTCTGTTTACTAAAGATATAAAAATAGTACCACTAATCAAATCAAAATGGTATTATCAAAGGAATTCCCATCAAGTTTTCTAACCATTTACTAGATAACTCTCTCATTTGATTAAATTTTTTTCTCTTTTTTATGAGCAATTGATCTTTGTAAATTTTCTGCATGTTCCCAAGGTTAAGTGTTTTAGCATATAATTATTCTTCATTGTGTTTATGAACCTCCAACAAGCTGCCCTCCATTCTTTGTAGACAATTTCAGCCTTGGGTTTGTTTACCTAAGATTATTAACATATTTAAATGCAACCACAGAATTCTGATGCTTAATTTCAAGTTGTTATGTTGAGATGTTTCAAGAGGAAATTAATGTAGCCGATAAAATAATTTCTATAATTTCCAGGCACTTTAATGGTGTATATAAGGGTATAGCAAGAGTGTTACAGAATACAGTTTTCTTCATGAGATTATTAGAAACTCATTCATATCTGGCCCGAGTAGCTCTGCTAGACATCCTGTCAAATGTTAGCATTCAGAAAATTCTGCTGATTTCACATGAAAGTAACATATGACATTTTCCTCCTGTGATGGCTACTACTTTGGGGGAGTTGAGCTGGTTGGTTACTTCAGGTTCTGAAAGAGGGCTCATAGGCCCTTGCCATTTCAGAAGACTCTGACTCAATCATCTTTCAAGGAGGAGTATCCTTTATTCAAAGCTGACGGGATAAGCTATCCAAGTTTCTTCTGGCAAAAACTGTGCTCTAGCTCAGCTGGACTCTGGAGAGTGGAGCAGCATCCTCATGGAAGTTCTCTCTGCTTCTCTGCACTGTGGCAAGTCTGTGAGGCCTGAGGCTATGGTATGTCTGTGACTTAAGCTTGGGACATTAGCTTCTCACATTCAGTGGTTCCACTTCACTAATGTTTTCTAAGCAGTTTGTGCCAGGTGCTGTCTTGGGCACCGGTAACACCAAATGAAATGAACCACTCTTGTCTCAAAGAGCTCACAGTTTTACCAACACTTTGACCATTTTCTTAATTGTCTGCAGAAATGAGAGGTGGGCGATACTCTACAGAAAATGTGTTTCCTTATCAAATACATGTAAGAAATTCAAGAAATGCCATATATTTTATTCCTTTCTAAGAGTCACGCTACATAAGAACATACTAAAGATTCTACTATAAAGATACCTACTTAACAAATTTACAGGTAAATATCTAGAAACATCCCAAGGGATGCACTTTGGAAAATGCTAAGCTTGTGGTGCCTTCCAGTTCCAGGATGTCTGCTGCCCTTGGTCCTCTTGGTAACTTTGTCAAAGCTGCATTGCACCTAATCTTTTGCTCAGCGTTCTTGGGTTCTCAATTATGCAGCAAGTGTTTATGTAGGCCAAACCTTTTTACAGAGACCCCAAGGGCTTCTTTGAATTCTTTTCCTGTTACGGGGTGGTTTTATTGTTTCAAATATTGCTTACAGTCAGTGCGTCACTGGCTGGGAATCTTTGGTTAAGCTGAGATTTCACAGTAATAGGAACTGATTTAGTCTCTGGGGTTCATTGTGCACATTGTCGGTTGGGTTTTCGCTCAGGTTTACAAGGACAATTACAGTCCTACTGGTTTTAACCTCTCATTAGATGATGGACTCTCTGAAGGCAGGGACTGAGGTTCCTTTTCTATCTGTGTGTTGTTTGCCCGCCCATCACTAAATCCTCTCCTTCCCGCTATGACTCACTGAGAACTTTCCATATCTGATGTCAAGACAATCATTTCTTTCAAGGCTGTGAATTAGTAGCTCCTGTTTGTACGATTGTGATGTTAAGGTGTTCATCAAGGTCATAGATCCTTTCTCCAACCACTTTTATCTTCAAGCTTAGATGCCCTTCTTTCCTTGACTGAAGGCCAAGTAGAAGAAAGTTCTAGAAAACCTCAGACTTGGCCATCTTTCTATTTTTCTTAGCCTCCTTATGACTGGGGAATGTGATTTCCTGTTGTGTTTCTTGGCTCCCCAGCTCTGTTCCTGCCTCGTCACCACCCAGCCCCTCAGAGCTCATGTGCCTAACTTGGTGAGCCTCCTCTGAGCATGACACGAAGGGGAGTGAGAGATGGAGAAGAAGGAGAAATGAGATTTTGAAAACACTGAGAACTAATCGTAACAAAACTTGTGCGTGGATATCAAGGTTATTCTTCCCTCTGCCTCATCAACTAGTTTTTGAAGCTATTTTAATCTGAAATGGTTCTATCTTGGGACTCACAGACAAGCTGACAAGGCTGAGGCTTCTCTTCATTTCATAGGTGTGCCCATCCCAAACTGGGCAGCCTTGTTCAGCTTACAAGGTTTGTGCTTGAGTCTCTTTGTGGCTTAAGGTACGATCTGTTCCTAGTTCACCCATAAGTCATAATTTGCAATGCCCTTGTAGGAAAAGCAAATAAAGAAAATATGGTTCTTTCCCTTGAAGGGCTCACAGTCCAATGGTGGAAGCAAACCCCCCAGTAATTCACTGCAGTGTGGATAAGTGTGCAAAAGGGAAAGGATGGGGGAGGTGCAGAAAGGATGGTGCCTAATGCAGCCTGGAATGGGGGGGATGTTCGCATCAGCATCTTCTTTAACTTAAGTAGGGGCCAGCACAACTGGCAGACAGTAAACAGTTTAGCCTTTGGGGCCATAGTATCTCTGTCACAACTGTACAACTCTGCCACTGTAACAGGAAAACTGTCATAGACAATACGTCCTCAGGTAGGTGTGGTTGTGGCTGTACTCCGATAAAACTTTATGAAAACAGGTAGATAGATTTGGTCTGCAGGCTGTAGTCTGCTGACATTTATCTTAAAGGATAATAATGACAGCAAATAGCTATGCAATGCGTCCTACATGCCAAACACAATGCACACATATACACAGACATGTGCACCCATGTGCTCATTTAATCCTCACGCTAACCCTGTGATGGAGGTATCATAATCACTATTTTATAGTTGAGGAGTCTGAGGAATTAACAGGTTAAATTTGCAAAAGTGAAACAGCTGGTAAGCTAGGATTCAAACTCTAGGTTGGCCCTGGGGTCCATGCACTTAACGACTGCACTGCACCAGGCAAGGATAGAAGGGAGTTGGCATCTAGGCAGAGGCAGCAGCACAAGCAGCAGCCCAAAGGCAGGAGCCTGTACGAAGAATGCACGGAGGGGTAAGTGGGAGGCAGAGAGTGGTGAGAAATGAGGTAAGAAGCGGCCAGATTGGTGGGGGGGCTTTGAATGCCATGCTGCGAAGGGAGGGTTGTTAAATATACAAGGCAGCACCTGCCCTGGGGGAAGAGGTAATACGTTATTCTGAGATTTGACCCTTCATGCTTGCGTTCTCTGGAGCAATGCTTTGACTGGAGGGAGCAGGAGTGAGTGCCACATTCCTGCAGAAGCAGGGAAAGGAGTCGGAAGGAGTCTTTGGCAGATACTGGTTTTCCTAAGGACCTGCGCTATAGTGCTGTTTGGGGGATCGCCTGACCCCAGGAGCTCTGGAAAGGTTGGTGGGGGGATGGGCAGTCTGAGCACAATTTCCCCGGCCTCCCTCCTGGGTTGCCAGTCTGTTTGGCTTGGCAGAGGTGAAGTAGCACGGTTAACCCATGAGGCCAGAATTCCTCTGCCAGACGTGAAGTTTAATAGTCATCAGAGCCCCATAGCTGGGGAGAGTTTATAAATTCCCATACTTATTACATGCAAGGCACAAAACTGTTTATTGAGGATTTTTTTTAAAATTAAAACTCCAGCTCAAGCCCCACCCACACCATTACCTTACTGAGTGAGTTATTTCTCTCTCTGTCTTTTTAATGGGCCACAGTCACCCTGGTCTCTTGCCTCAGGCGAAGGGAGAGCTCTGCTGGAAATAAAAGTGTCCGGCTTGGAAGGGAGCAGCCAGCTGCAGGCCAGGCTGGGCCTGTAATTGGCTGAGATGATACTGGAGGCTCGGCTAACAGGCCCAAATTGGTCCCTAATCAAGTCCGACCTGAGAGCTGCTCACTTCCCAGGGCTGCCAATTTTCTTCCCAGGGAGTGAGAGCTGCTGGGCAGGATTCCGGGCTGCCTGTACCAATGGCTCTGCAGTGGTTCAGGGAGGAACACAAACCCTCTGCCGAATCCGTTCGAGCATGTCCCCTGCTTTGTCCCGGAAGGGATTTGCCTCACTCATCCCTTGGTTTCCTGGTGCCAGGGCCTCCGCCTAGCTGCCAGGAAGGCAGGAGAGGTTGGAAGCCCATGTGATGCCAGGCCTGCTGGCGATCATAATCATCACCTTGTCACCCTTTGCACTTGTTGTGCATCAGAGGACTCTTCTCACACATTGGGCCCGAGGACAACTTTGTGTTCTGGCCCAGCAGGCGTTATAATTCCCATTTTACAGATGAAAGAGAATCCCCTTGGTACAGGTAAGAGGGAAATCTCCATTTGGGGGATGAAGAAACAAAAACTCAGAGAAGTTAAGCAACCTACTCAAGGTCCCACAGCAGCAGGTCCTGTGGGGAGCTGGGACTAGGCTCCAAGGCTCCTTCCTGGCTCTTGATCTGGCCTCTTTGTTTTTGGTGCGTTTCTTCCATAAAAGCAGGCAGACTTGTGGATTTCTGGGCTGGTGTACTCTGGTTAAATGGGCCCTGGGCTTGGCTTAGCCAGGGACAGGGGCTGGTAGTAGAAAGATGTGTTACTGGGATAGGAATGTCAGCAGAGGTCAGGGCATATGGGTGTGTGCAGAAGTAGAGAGGTGGGCATTGTTGCCAGGCAACTAATCCCACACAGCCCCAGTTACCTAGGTGATGGTGGACTGAAGAGGATTCGGATGATGCCAAGACTGGGTATGAATTCCAATCCTTCGCTGCATCCGGGACTCGAGGGAAGGATTGCTCCTTTTTCTGCTGATTATCTTCCTCTAGTTTTCTGGTCCTCACTGTGGTGTCAGGATGCCTCTTCCTTCCGGTTATCACTCTCACTTACCCCAGGAACGAGTCTGCTTGTAGACCCCACCCGCACCCCCAAACCCTGCCTCAGTGTCTGCCTCATATTCTGAGCCTTGGAGGACAGGGCCCAAGCAGAATAAAGTCAACGTACATTTATTGCTTTCCTGGTAAATGGGAAACCTGTCCTGGGTCTTCACGTTCCTGAACTCGTCTAATCTGAGAGGTGGGCTGGTGCTGGCTCAGGCCGGCTTGTAAGAGCGAAGCACCCACAACTTACCAACTCAGCCTCCAGTCGGCTGTGGTGAGAACATGAACGCCACAGAAACCAGCAAACATCACAAACCAGGGCTTTTTTTGGTTCGGAAGGTTGATTGTCAGACATTTACCAGAACACCGTTATAGTCCTCTCCACAACTCAGTAGGAAACATATTGCTATTTTCACTTGATGGGTGAAAAGCTGAGACTCGGTGAGCATAATTAATTTGTTCAAGGGCGTTCAAATAGCAAGTGGGAGATTCAGCACCTGAACCAGTGCCAGTCTGATCCCAGAAACTTTGCTCTTCTCATGCTACTCCATTTACAGTCCTGGTAATGCTTCAATGACATGTGTCAGAGGTAGGGATGCTGTCGGGCTAAGGCACAAGCACAAGTCACAGACAATTTTGACAGCACTTTGAAATGTCCCATGCGTGTTCTATTACTTGATCTTCACAACCATCTTGTGAAGTAGGTTGTAAGTAATAAGTATCATTAGGTCCACTTGAAGTTGAAGAACCTGACGCATGGTCGTACCTGTAACGATGGTGAATTTCAGGCTGGAGCCCTTGTTAACTAACCTTTGGTTTAGAGTTCCTGCCCTCGTACAACGTGGCCTCTAACCTTGACAAAACAGATCCTAGCTAATCAAACACTTCACCAAAATATAATTTTAATTCTTCCTCTGCTTTTTTGTTTTTGTGTGTGTGACTAGAACATAAAACACAATGATGCAGCCTCATATAAAGGATTTATTAGTAAGAAAGAAAAGATACATGCTAGGATCAGGTCATAACCAAGTCCCTGACTCTTTCTGGGTCCTGATGTATAATATGGTGGGGGCAGGGGTAAAGGAAGGAGTGGCAAGAAAACAAGGGCTGGATGAGAGAACCTGGACATTCAGGGATTCTGGCATTCCCACCGTTCATAGCCATGGACAGTGAGGACTGTGTTCAAAGAGATCATTTTTGCAAGTGGTTCCTTCCTAAAAAGACGATAATTCACCATGTTCTCTGCATAGGCCAGTACGTAAAAGAGATCTAGACATTATTCCACATTTATCAACGACCCAGCTTGAAACGGGAGGGTTTTTTCTTTAACTCAGAGTAAAACGGGGAAGAACATGCAAGAAAATCCCAGGTGCATGTTCTGGTTAACTGAGGCTTGTTGTTGATTAATTGAGGTCGAACCACAGCTGGGTGACTGCAGAGCAAGTAGACCAGGTGTCTGGGGTTATGAGACGCGCTCTGGGAGTGGAGTCGACATATACAACTGCAGCTCTGCCACGGATTGACTATGTGACCTTGGGTGGATCACCTTGGCTTCTCTGAACTCCAGTTGCAGCCTTCATGAACAAGGGTGAATTATATGTATTTATTTGTTTTGAGATTTAAAGGAAATGGGATAACCGATGCAAAAGCTCACAGTGGTTATTCCATAAAGGTATTCAATAAATATTTTTCAAGTGAATAAGCCATTCCATGACTGACTCTTGAGGAGTTAACTCTTGACTGTTCTTTGTTGAAAATCCACTTGATGTGGCATATAGAGGGTTAAGTTTGATTCAGCAATCCAACCAATTGTCCTCTTTTTTTTGCAAGCCTGTTTAGGGAATGAGGCCATTCTGCTGCCACCTCCCTGGTGGCATGGTGCCCAGCTGCTTTCTGTAGGCAATGGTGTGAAAAAGATTTTAATAGTCAGTCATGCCCTAGAGTGGGCAGAGCTTATAATTTTCCATGACTTACTATGCTCAGCCCCAATTACTCTTGATTGAATATATATATTTTTAAATCACCTCATTAATAGTGGGGCTTATGAGTTCGCCTTCTATTTCTAATAGAAATCTACCATTTTTCATTCAGTGGTTTCTTAGCCAAGTGGGAAAAAGACAGGATAAAAATTGATCCACTGAAAATAGTTTATGGAAAATCTGGGCAGGAAAATGTTTTCAAAACTCGTGTCAGTGACACAAAGGAGTTACCAATAGTCCATTTTCTTTCTTTCTTTTACTATCTCACTATCCCAGCTATCCATCTTAGCCATTTTGGTCATCTTTTAGCTCCTGAATTACTTTATTTGTGCAAAGTGGTGAGCGCAAGAGCTGGAGGAAAAAGAGATCAAGAGAGTTAATGGGTATGAAGTGCTTGCAAATGCATGTTTTCCCAACATGCAGAAATCATTTCATCAGTGCTCAGCCACAAGGTTCTCACTTTGAACGTGAGTGGACAGGCCTTCTGCAAACTGAGGCACTGGTGCAGTTTGTCTTCTGGGCTTTCAGCTTGCTGTCTTTATGTCTCCACATTCTCCACCTCTCTCTCACCTTAACCAGGTTCCTTATGTGCTCCCCACATCCTTCCCACAAAAGCCCACTCTCAGGAAAGGCTCTGAGGGATTTATTCACAGTATTTATTCACAGAAGGATATTGTTCTGCATGATCCCGAGGTGGGGATGGGATTGGAACCAGAAGATTCTCTTTAGAGAGCAAATCCCATTGGAGTTTCAAGCCTAGCTGTGGTGGTAGGGGTTCGCTTCCGGGAAAGTCACATATTTTGGGGCAATGGAATAGGAGTTAACCCACATAATTTCATTGGTCATTGCAGCTGGCTCTGTGGGCTGGGCAGGTCTCATTGAACCAACAGGAAAGGAAACAGGATGAAACAGGGGCAGTGCCCAATGCTACACACCTCAGTGGCCTCAGCATTTAGTGAAACAATGTATTTTTCTTCTGGACTTCAGCCAAGTTTGATCAGCCTTCAGCCTTCCTCACACCCACTGGCTATGGCTAAAGTCTCCCCATTTTCCAGAAGGAACTTTAGAAACATACCCCTGCTACAGTGCTCAACCAGGCCATATCTCCTGAGCTTTCTGGGCTCTGCATCAGCTTTGATAAAGCACTTTTAGCAAGGGTTTATATGCAGCAATTTCTGTGTCATCAGTTCTTCAAATAAAATCAACCCCAAGAAACCCACAGAATGCATCTGCCTTCCCACAACTGCTCAGGTGTAGGCCTGGACACATTGCAGGCTTGGTGTCCTTCCTCCCAACTCCTGTGCTCAAAGCCACCAGCAGGTGGGGTGTGGCTTGACTCCTGCTGCCACAGTCTCAGGTCTCAGTGTTGCCATGGATGCCCATCTGGGAGCTCTTGAAGGGAAACTGGAAGAGACCTGAGACCAGAGTAGGGCTGAGAAAAACTAATCATGACATCTGCAGAGTTTGGTTGGGAGGAATGTGATGTCCTGGGGAGGATGCAGGCTCTGGAGTCAGGACACCTGAGCTCAAATCCTGACTGCTCCTAATCTGTGTAACTCAGGTGAGTCTCTTCATCACTTGGACCTCAGTTTTACTTACCTGTGACACAGAAATGGTTATCTCTGCACTGACAATACTGAAGAGTTGCTTTGAGCATCAGATGAGACTCTAGCCTGACGCTAAGATCAGGGGGAACTGCCCTTTGGCCCCGGGCTAGTTTTCCACAGGGGTTGCAGAGAATCAGCTGACATTGCCTGAAGAGCAGGGAGGGGATGCGCTTGACTGGCTGCTCTTCTCTCCGCAGGCCGGTGGAGCTGAGCAGAAAGGCATCCTGAGAAAGTCTGCCTCGGCGCCAGGTGAGATTTACAAAGATGGGACCCTTGGGCTGAGTATAAGACCAGATTGTGGAGGGGAAATTGATAGAAATTACAACTGACAGGTCACAGATTTAAACATTTATTGACTCCAGCTAACTATGCATACTTATTCCAGTGCTACATACACTGACTTTGATCTCACACACACTCTCTCTCAAGATGTCACAAATGCTTGGATGTTACACACACTCAGCCTGTTACACAAACACACCCATGCAGATGTTCCACATAATTTCTCCGATGTCACCCACACTCACTCAGATGTCACAGACCCTCGATCACAGACTAGATACACATGTCCTGTTGGGCTTCCCACTGTCTCAGGTATTATTTGGTTATAGGCAACCAAGCCACACAAACCAGTTTAGGCAAAAAGAGGATTTACTGGAAAGATGAAAGCTGTGTCACAGAACTCAGACAGGTCTCCTAGGGGAGTCTGGGCCAGGGTGTGACTTTTTCTCTCTCTCTTTCAGGGATGGTGGGGGCCACATAGGCTCTGCCCTCTGTCTTTCTCTGAGTGCATGGTTTATTCTGTTTTTCCCCAGCCAGTTTTCTTTTCCCTGCTTGCATTCAGGTCATCAGAGCTGTTCCTATATGTTAATCCAATTTCTATTGTTTATTTATTTATTTTTAATATCATGATAGAACCCATTCGCCTCTGTTTTTAGAAACCAATCGTGGGCCACCCCTGGGTCTTCCATTTTAATGTTGAAGCTAAACTTGATGTGTTTTTCATCACGAGGCAAAACTTTTCATTATGGAAAATTAGAAAAAAAATAGAAAATTAACTAAAGGAAAAATAGTACCTGTTGTTTTACTAAAATTTTTTACTTATTTTCTGCTCATCTTTGCTTCTGTGTGGTTATTTTTATAATTGTGATCATAGAAAATAGTCTACTTTGTAAACAATGAATTTTTCATCTTCTGCAGAAATGCAGTTGAAGATATCTTCCTTGAAGCACATAGTCTCAGGTGAGCCAATCAAGGCTGTCATGCCTGGGGATGGGCTCTTGTCTACCTCCGTCTCAGTGAAGGACCAGGGGTCTTTAGGCATCACAGGTAAACTGTGTTTGACGAAGTTGGGCATCTTTCCTAACTCTCATTGACACCCTGCATGCCCAGGAATCCGAAGGGCTTTCAAGCCCACCATGTTTCTGATTTAAGCCATTTCTGAGCTTTCTAACCACAGGTCCAGAGCTGAGTTTCAGGTTCTCAGGAGACACTCCATACTTGTACACCATATTTTGTAGACTTGCATCTATTCTGGAGATAAGATTTCACATTTTAATCATATTCTCAGAGATAACCACAATCCAGGAATTCAAGAACATCTTGTTGACCATTCATGGCAGAGACCATCCAGCCTGCAGAGGCCTCTGCCCTCCTGGTTTCCAGCCAGCCCAGCCTGGCCCCAGTCAGAGAGCAACCAGTGAAAGAAACTAGCTTATCCCTTCTTCCTCCAGTTTTTTTTTTTTTTTAACTTTTGTTTTCATTTTTGAGGTCTGAGGCATATTATTCTAAACTGTTAAAAGGGGTGAGAACCTTCCCACACAGAAGAAAATGGAATTGGTATGCAAAGTGGGCCCAGTCTTGAATAATTAATTCTGATTTGCATGTTCAGATGAGCCTGAGAGCTGCCCTGGCAGCCAGGAGGGAATTCAGATGCAGGAAGGTGGAGGGTGGCTGCCCAGTGGGAGAGATTCGGCTTCCCCAGACCTCCCTGGGAACTGTGAAAATCCTAGGAGCTGAGGAATTGAAGCCCAGGGAAGGAAGGTGTCTTGCCTGAACTCACACAGCAGGTTAGTGACAGGAAGTATCACATGGTTGGTAGCATAAGCTCAAGGACTCTTGGACCACAAAATTCTCATCCCATTACTTACTGATTATGTGAGCTTGGCAATTTCCTTAACATCTCTAAGCCTCAGTTTCCTCATCTGTAAAATGAGGCAAATAATAGTATCCACTTTACAGGGTTGTTGTAGGCACTCAATTCACTGTGCCTGGTAGAAAAGTGATCGCTTTTGCCTATGGCTCTCATCATCAAAATCCTCCTCCTCCTCCTCTTCATCACCAGTTTTTAATGGTGGAACTGCAGTTAGAACTCAGATTTTCTTACCAAATCAAAGGCAGCATATAGTCTTCAGTGAGCCTTAGTGCCCCCTCGCCCCCTTCTTATTACCCTGGGATACTACTGTCAGGTAACAATAGTAATCGTAATAATAATAACGACATAATATGCTAGCACATATTCGATGGGCACTCAGGTACTTTGCTAAGGACCTAACAGGTCTTTAGACCCCTGGGGTTGATGAGTCACAGGATCCAGTGTCGAGGTTGGAGAGGAGGCACTGTCTGATGGGGTGAGACTTCCCAGGAAGCTCTGACCAGCAGAGGCTACAGAGGCTGAAACCTGGTCAGAGCGCAGACCCTTCCCTCGTCCCTCCCGCAGAGAGGGCTGGTCAGATCATCCCAGGGCTCAGCGCTGGTCTGACAGCCAGACAGTCCTCGAGTCTGAGACCCAGCGAAGCTCAGCGAGGAAAATGGAGACCCACAGACCTGCTGTGTGCACCCCGAGGAGGGCCACCTGTTCCCACCGCTTTTACACTCAGAATGGAAAGGGGGTCCCATGGAAGAAGGGTTCAGTGTTGGACCAGTGGAGAGAAGCTATAGAGAGACAGACTTTAACTCTAATTTAATTCTGCAGAATAAGAACTCTATAAAAAATAGAATGAACAGCATTTGGAATGAATTTGTAGCCACTGAGAGTTTTCCATTAGAGGACCTGAGATATTGCAAAGAGGTTAGACTAGATGATGCTTGAGGTCTGCAGATCTCTGGGAGTCTTTGTTCTAAGTCTCCAGGATGGATGATGAGGCTCCCTTGCTTTCAGGGGGCACAGAACTAGGTCTTCTCCCCTCGCCCTATAAGATTCAGGAGACTCCAGCCAGGGAGCTGGGCTGTCCCAGGAGCCCATGATAAGAGACAATCAACCCTCTTTTTCTGTATCATGAACCCCAAAGTGGACAGACCTTTGCAGATGTGATAGACTTAGTCCCTTTCGGTCTGGGGCTTCTCAGAGGCAGCATAATACAACTGAAAGAATACTGGACTTGAGTCACACATCCTGTGTTCAAATCCCAGGACTTCCACTCATGGTTTAGTGACTTTGAGTAACTTGCTAACCCTCTCTGCACCTCAGGTTTCTTGGGGTTGTGTTACCTACTTGCTGCATCTTTAAGAGTAGAGCTAAGGCTTGCATGGTGCCTGGCACAGCAGAGGGGAATTCTGCAGGGTAGGCTTATATACAGATGCACATTATAGATGCACATATTTACAGGTCCTTTGTGCAGACTAGAGGAGAGGGCTCACAGAAAAGCATAAATGTCACTTCCCATGTCCAAGCCTTTTTGGTGTGTCAGGGAGGGTCTGTGTCCTCAGATACATCTCTCTGAGTAATCTAATCTTACTTGAAGCTCTGCTTTCAGAAGTCCCAATTTCTGCTGGTCCTGAGAGGAAGGCCCAGCCAGAACTCCGAGGCTGACAGAGGATTGGGATCAATGCAAATGGAAGAGAACCTCTCAGATAGCGATGGCATTGCCTGCTGATGGATGTGTGGGAAAATTTTAAGTGTCTGATGTAAGATCTCATGTCTCTGGAGCCCTGGGGCAATTTGTTGTTCTGGAAGAAGTAGGAAGAGTGAGAACCAAAAGGAATGTCCCTGCCCTTTACTAACTGACTTCTCTGTGCTTCAATTTCCTCATCTCTAAAATAGAGGTAATAAATACTACTTCTCAGAATTTTGACTTGAATTCTATGAGATGACTGGTGGAAATACCTAGCCCAATGCCTAGTTGGTACTCAGTATGTTATCGAATCTGAACCAGGGTAGCTGAACTTTCTGGAGAGCCAAAGGCTAACACTTTAAACATTCAAATCTTTAAAAAATGATTTTGCTGCAGATCTTGATGCCTTTCTTTACCAGAGGAAACTGAGTGATTGAACCATCTCTTGGGGACTCAGGGTCATGACGATGAACACCAGCCACTGCTCAGAAGGCAGAGAGGACTGTGTTTCCATTATAAGTGGCCCCCAAACAAACTTCTGCCTCATCACTGCTGCTGCTGCCCCCGCAAATAGTAGATTTCTCTACAAATTTAATTGACTGCCTCTCCCCTTCTATAGCTAGGAAAAAGAACATCCAGGAATTTTGTCACTAAAATGAGTTTTCAAATGCCTGAAAAGCCCCCTTGGATAAGGTACATGATTTGTGACACTCTTTTGGTCACATTGCTGCCTTCCTTGTGTCTGGATGTGCTCTGAACACACCAGGTGTCAGTTGTGACCTATCCTCCACCTGGAAAACAAATTGTACCATCTTACACTGCTCTGATATAGCTTGCTTGTGAACAATGGTGACTCCCTGACAGTTTTTTTTTTAAACCATACAAGAATCAGGAAATGTTCTTTTGTGTTCATGCCTGTTTGCACAATTGTATATGGCTGAGATACAGCTAGGTCTAGAAGTTACTGTAGTTGGTGGACTTGTCTATATCTGACATCTTTGCTCTACAAGAAGATTGTTTGGAATCTTCTGACTTGAAAAGTCCTAAGCTACTGAGCTCGGGCTCAAAACCGCAGGGTAAATCCATCTTCCGTTAGCTTCTGGGAAGTTCTGGGCTTCTGTAAAAAAGAACCTCAGGCAATCCTGGGTACGTGTAAACTTGACTGCCAAATTTTGGTTAGATTAGAAATGGGGGTGACAGATCTTTTAATCCAGAGTTGCTGCCCTGAGCCTTCCTTTGCTCTCCATTGGCATCATTTACAAGCCAGATGAATGGTATCTGGTTTTGAGATATTTCCCACCAGGGAGTGCTAGGATTCTTGAGACATCGAGGCCTGGGTATACAATGCATGCATGCGTGTGTTGTTCATAGCACACACACAGAAGCCACACAGACCCTAGACAAAATCCATCGGCCACACTCACAGCACATGTGCACACATGGAGGCACCTAGATGTGTCTTCTTCACCTCCCTCTTCTTTTGCCTGGCTAACTTCTCCTTATCTTTGGGTCTCAGCTTATATCCCAGTTTTCCCTGAGAAGTCTTTCCTAATTTCTCTTAATGTAGGTTATACGTCCCTATTATGCACACTCAAAATACTGTTTCCTTTTTCCATCTTAGCACTTAGCATGCTTTACTCTGATTAGATATTAATTGATGTATAGATTCTTCCACCAGATCATAGTGCCCTGAGTAGAGATGCTTTCAAAGATTTTATAACCACTGTAACTTCACATTGTCTAGCACGTAATAGGTGCTCAGGAAATATTGTTGAATGGATACAAGGAATAGTCATACAAACCCAAACCCATAAAATCTCTCCCATATATATAGTCTCAGAGATATAAACATTTACACACATATGATATATGCACAGAGAAATGAGATTATGCACTGTTACACCCCCCCACCCCTACAGATTCATGCACACAAGGCAGACACACACTACCCCCGGGCACAGAGACTCACGCATACAAAACAGGCCCACCCGGGTACTATTATACACATACCCACAAGCGAAACACACCCAGACATACACAAACAGACATGCACCTCAAGGAAGATATTTTCCTTGCACTTGTACTCACAACCTGCGCTTGCAAATTGGATTTTCAGAATGTTCTAATCCTTTGTTGACATTTATTAAGACAAAACAGAGGTAGGCAGACACAGGCTTTTGGCTGGGCGGATGCGTCTTTGCTGCGATGTAATGTCAGAAACTGTTGATGCAGAATTAATGCTCACTTTTACGAGTTTATCTTATGTCATAGAGTTGAAAAAAACCTCGGTGTAAATATTCATCATATGGCTTAATTGGTTTGATGTACCGTAGCAACATGCACAGCGCCAGACGCTTGCTGCGGAGGCCTCCGCGTTGTTTCAAAGTCTTTATTATTATGACAGCAAAGTCTTGTTCATTAAAGTTTCACAATCCATTTTCATTAGGTTGAAGCTGAGTCTGTAAATGAACAGTTGCTCTGAAAAATCAAGCCCTCACAGTTCTCGCTGGGGAGGCAGCGCGTCTGTATTAATTATCAGGACGCTGGTGTCGATCGACGATGTTAATTGCACTGATGGCTCGTTATTTGGGGAATTGCCATGCATTTCATGCAGGGATAATAAAAATGAATTTTTAAACAAAGAGACTTAAAATAATATCGAATCTGCAGAGAATACCAACATCAAAGGCGTATCTCAAAGCTTTGAATTTCATCTTTGTGGTCCAAAATGTTAAAGAGGCGCCCGCAATGCAGTTGGTTCCAGTTTGCAGTGAAGGAAAACAAAACAAGAGTTAATTAACTGTTATTACAAACCTTTTCAACTTTAATTTGACTTTCAAATATTAGCATTTATCTATGAACTGTGCTTCTGGGTTTGACAAATTAGTTTTCACAGAACAAGTTTAATTAGGCGTCATTGTGCTTTTATGTCAGTTTTCAGAGCTCCAGACAATGAATGGATTAACTTATTAAAAGTCATCTGTTTAAAAGACTTTGTCGAATGGCAAATGGGTGGGCAAAGTTGCTTGGCTTTGCAAGAAGATGGGGAAAATGATATTGCTGGTTGGGTGTCAGGGGGGTTGTAGATCAGATGAAAGGAGAGCTGGCATCCTTACCCGCTGAAGCTGGCTTTGGGGGAACTTCTATCTTCCAGCCATCTCAGGTGGGGACGGGTCTGTGGTCATTATACCAACACAGTGCCTAGGAGAACTGAGCCAAGGAAGGTGCTGTCTGTACTGCAGAGGGAAGAAGTGATGTGGAGAGTTTTTATCATGGACAGCATCCAGGGGCCATTCACGTGGCAGTCTGTACTTGACTATACATTCTTTTCCGTGATTCTCTAATTCAGAGGCCAGCAAACTTTTTCCTATAAAGGACCAGTCTGTGTCATAAACACTCAACGCTGCCATTGTCCCATGAAAGCAGCCATAGACAATGATGGGTAAACAAATGGAAGTGTCTGTATCCCAATAAAACCTTACTTACAAAAACAGGAGTTGGAGGCCATCCTTGGCCCAGGGCTATGGTTTGCTGACTTGTGCTCTGGTTGAATGTTTTGTGTTGGTCTGGCTGCACTGACCAAAACACAGTAAACTAAACGGAGTTTCTTCTCCACTACTGTTCTCCTAAGAAAGACCCGTAACTTTTCATTCATCAAACATTTTCTGACTTTCATCTCAGGCACTAGGCATTGCTGGGCAAATAATGACGCACAGATAGTTTTTTTTTTTTTTTTAAGTGTCCTGACCTCAAGAATGTCATAGTCTTTTTTTTTTTTTTCATGTCACTCCCCCAGTGCACTTTATTGTTTTTTTTAACTCTTACTTTTTATTGAATTGTAGTCAATTTGCAATGTTAGTTTCAGGTGTACAGCAAAGTGATTCAGTTACACATATACATACCTACATATATATTTTTCCAGTTTCTTTTCCATTACAGCTCATTACAAGAAATTGAATATAGTTCCTTGTGCTGTACAGTAGGTCCTTGTTGTTTATCTATTTTATATGTAGTAATGTGTATCTGTTAATCCCAGATATCTAATCTATCCCCCTCCTTTTCTGCCTGGTAACCACAGTTTGTTTTCTATGCAGGATGTCCCATTCTAATGGTGGAGCTCTTTCATTGGAATCTGCTGTTATAGTAATAGGATTTATTTTGTAGGAAAGGAAAATTTGCCACCCCAAAATGTGCTCTTTTGGCATGAAGATTACTTTGGACTGATTGTTTTTAAGAAACAGAAATCTCAGGAAGAAACTTTTAACTTCCTCCTAACTTCCTGAAAGTATTTAGATAGAGGATCTGTTCTGGGAAGGGAACCATCACCAGAAATGCCTATAGTACAATATGGACTAGGTATGGTAGGCAGGGAGGAACCTAACAAAGTCCGTTTGTTAAAATTCCTCTCTGTGTCCTATTGTTTCTACGTGGCCTAGCAAACATTTGTTACCCAAACATTTGCTCTTTTTTCATCTTTATGTGAATTACTTTCCTTTCCTTTGAAGTCCTAAACCCTGCCCTCTTCTCCTCAGTCCAGAATAACATATATACCTGATTTTGCCTGACTGTCTTCAGAACCTCCAATGTTTATAAGGATTTACCCTGTTTGTATGTGATAAAAAAATTTCCCCGTTAATCTGTTTTATGTCATTTTAATTACTCTACAGTCCGAAGAACCAAGAGGGGTTAGAGGGAGTTCCGCCCCCCTGCCCCAAATTTATTTTGACTTATTGACTTTTTGACAAATTGACTTTTTTTCTTAATAAAGTTGGGCCAAGGATTAATCTATAAGTGTGTCATTGGAGGAAAGTCATTTCTTATCACTATCTTTGCAGACCTTTATAATCACCCTACAAAGCGGGCCATGAAAGAGAGAAAGAGATGTATTTTACTTAGAAACAAGGGATCACTCATGAAGATAAGTTTGATCACTATTTGCAGGAATACCTATACATAAGGTTCTATGTTGGACCACGGAGGCTTCTACCCTTGGAGAGCTCACAGTCTACAGAGGAGACAGATCTATTAAACTGCTATCATCAAGGCTGTGCAAACTGCTGTGACAGCACGGAAGAGGAAGAAGCCAGTTGTACCTACCTGTCAGGGAAGCCTACAAATAAGTGATTTAAAGATGGGTTTTGAAGAATGAGTAGGAGTTTTCTGAGCAGAGAATAGAGGGTAAAAGGCATGTCACATAGAGGGACTAGCATGTATAGGAGTCTAGCCACGAAAGACTGCTTTGATGTGGCCAAGGCACAGGCCTTGCCGGGGGCTGTGAGAGAAGGCAGACGTACATCTACATGGGGCTTTACACTTGCTGTCTTCACTCCAGAATGATCTCCCCGCAATATCCATGTGGCTTGCTGCCTTGATTCCTATACCTCTCTCCTCAAACAGCAACTCCTCAGAGAGGTCTTCCTTGAGCACTGTCTTTAAAACAGCAAACCCCATTTTGTCTCACTGTCCCTTTCCTGGCACATGTATCGTGGTGTATTACATGTTTCATTTGTATTTTGTTTGTGTCTCCCAACTAGAGTATAAGTTCTTTGAAAGTAAGGGCTTAGTGTCTGGTGATTTCTGTAGGATACCCAGTATCTGGCACAGCATCTGGTTAAAAAGTGCTCAGTAACACATCACATACCCGTGCCCCAGGCACTGAGAAGAGGGGCAGTGCTTTCCCTGGAGATGCTCACCGTCCAGTCAGTCACACAGCAAGTGGTCACATCAGAGCATGCTGAAAGCTGGAACAGACAATGGCCTTGAATGCTAAGTCAAGAAGGTTGGAAGTTACTCCATGGATGATGGACTTGTCATGAAGGCCTCCTGGACAGGAGAGGGCAGGACTGGACTTAAGTATTCATAGCTTTGCTTATTTCCCCAGGGACCATAAGGAGCCAAGAGAAGGTGTTTTTGTCCAGGCAGGACAGGCTTTTCCTCAACTCAATGTGGCCTGTTAGAGGTGAGCATGCTGTGGCCTTGAAGATTGCCCTGGGAACTCCAAGGATGCTCACTGCTGCAGGCCCTGGAGGGCTGGAGGCTCAGGGCCAGGACTAGGGTGAGGCAATGGCAGTAAGCAGGGTGCAATGTTGAAGGAGACACTCCCCCTTATGTGCACCAGCCTGCGAGGGAGCATCTCCAGCTCCTTAAATGTGGATTCTGAGCTCCTTACCTGCCTCACCCTGGTCTCAGCCCTGGGGAGATGGCCAGTCCAGAGGGGACAGGACTATGTGGCAAGGCCTTTTGGCTCCTGTTCAGGACAGAGAAACTGAAGTCTAGAAGGTGAATATAGGCTCTCCTGAGTTCCAGCTGTGGAGGAAACAAGAGGCCTAAAAGGTGAGGTCTTAAAGACAGAGGGGGAAGGAGGCAGATTAGAGGGATCCAGGTTCCAGCCTCAGGGCCATTGCTACTCCCCATGTCTGGCTTCTGTTTCTCCAGCTCCCCACCTCTGGGCTCAGTGCCTTCTGTGTCCTCCCTGCCCCATCCCTGTAGATTCAGCCTGTCCATGTGTCCAGACTGGGGGTACACTGGGCAGGCAGGATTGAAACAGCTCTGGTTTGCCTCTGCCTTTGCTGGACACTGAGCTTCTGGGGCTGTACCCAGTGTCCCTCCTGGGATTCTCTACCAAGCTTCTGTCTGCCCCTCCTTTTGGTTCTCCTGCTCTGGGGTTGCTTTTGCTCAGGACTGGGCTTTGGTCTAGCTGGAAGCCCACTGTTGGCTCCCTTGCGATAGGCTGTTATCCTCAGGTCGTTCTTCCCAAGGATGGGTGCCCACCTGCCTGCCCCTGTATGCCAGAGTCCCCTCCCCAGGCCCAGACTTCCCTGTGGGGGCTGTCCTACTTGCAAGTTCCTCTAATATCTGGAGACTTCTGAGTCTCTCAGACCCTGTGCCTCAGAAGCCAGGCCTTGGATGTGTTCAAGATCAACTCACAGTTCCCTGCACCTCAGCCCTGGGAGGTTGCTATCAGTGTTATACTCTGGTGTTATACTCTGGGCATAAAAGTTATAGTCTGGCCATAACACAACAGAGAAACTAAAAGTCAGACAGTGTCTTGTGGGTGGAATGGAGGTAAATAAACATAACCATAGTCTGGCAGTCAGTGATGGTGCTTGAGATGAGTAAGACATTCTTCCTTCAAGCTTCCAGTATTTAAGATGGCTTCAGATACACCTATCTTATCCTATCCCATCCCTATCACCACTACCCTGGAGATGCTTCCATGAGAAGAAAAACAAAATGGTTTCATTTTATGCTTAGGGCAGTCTTTTGAAGATAGATTTATTATTCCCATTTCACAGATGTGTAAACTGAGGTTTGAAGAGATGTGATGACTTGGATTATAGAGCTGGTAACTTGTCAGTCTGACCACAAGACCATGCTTCCCGCATGCCATGGCTTTCCATATTGACCACATCCCAGAACTCAAGCCAGGGGCATTTGAACCCAGAGCTCTTTGGGGGAGCTAAGCACATGGACACCCTCTTCCCATTCCCTTGTCATTCTGGGCAAGACAAGGATGGCTTAATGCACACATGCAAATGACATCCAGCTTCTCACTGCTGGATCCCTGAGCACAAGCACTTGTTGTTCATTTCTATAAATGTTAACATATCAAGATGTATTTTGACACACTACTAAGATAAGTGCTGGAGCTGACAATAATAATGTATAATTTATGTCTCTCATATTACCTTCCCATCACTGTGCTTACATTATTACATAAATTAGTTTAATGTATCTGACATTCATCAGATAATTTAAGCATTTGTTCTTTTGTCTCTGTCTCCAGTTCACAGGCTTCTAGGCTGGAGATCATGGCACCATGTTGGCAATGATTTGCAGGAACATTGGGAAAGTTATGGAAGACTTTTCTGAGGTGCAGAAAGGAGAGGAGACATACTTCCTGTGTGAGCGCCTGGGTCACAGGGCACAGACAGCCCTGGAAGAAACACTCACCTCTGAGATAAATTGCAAAAATGGCCACGGATTCTTCCCATTTCAGTGTTTACACCCCTGTTTGATGTGATGTTGGAGCTTCTCCCACCCAGAGGTAGAGTCTAGTTCTCTACACTTTAATTTTTTTTATTATTATTTTTGAGGGTGTGGTAATTAGGTTTATGTATTTATTTTTGGAGGAGGTACTGGGGATTGAACCCAGGACCCTGTGTATGCTAAGCACACACTCTACCACTTGAGCTATACCCTCCCTGCTAGTTCTCTACCTTTAGACTCTGGGTTTGGCCACACGTCTGGCTTTGGCCAGAGGGCCGTTTCCAGGCTTATGCATATTGACTTGCCCTCTTGCTACTTTTGGAAATCTGTACATACCATCATGTGAACAAGCCCCTAGTAGTTGACTGGATGATGAGCCCGATGGCCTAGTTACCTCCTTTGCCACCGTGATACTCAGCCATGTCCTGCTGGCTGACTGCAGCCACATGCAGGAGCCCAGCAGAGGCAGCAGAAGAACCACCCACCAGTTCCCAGCAACTGCTGATCCCCAGAATTCTGAGCTCATTTCATGGTTGCCATTTTAAGGCAGCAAGTTTGGGGTGATTTGTTATACAACAGAAAATGACAGATAGGAGGCTGAGGTTGACTGACAGGGGAGTTCTACTTACAGTTGTTAGGGAGAAGGGGAAACTTCATGAATTTCTGCTATACCTCCAGGCTGGGCCAGGCACTCGCACATATATTATTATCTCCTTTGGTCCTCACAGTAGATATATTATTTCCTTTGTGAAGTTTACACTATTGTTATCCCCATTTTACAGTAAAGAAAACTTGAGATTTCGAATGTTTAGGTTTCTTGCCCAAGATCACAAAGCTAGTAAGTGGTAAAGCCAGTATTCAAATTCAGGTCTATCTGCCTGAACACCCTAGCCCTCATCATTTACTGAAATTTTTTTAAAGAAGAAGAAAAGTTTGACGTGATTAATTCTGAGTTTGCAGTTTAGGGCTGGCGAGGGACATCCAGACAACAACTCCTAGTGTTTGATATGATCATTAGTACCAGGGTATCGGTACAGTGCTTGTCAATTGATTATCCATTAATTAATTTAACCCAGGCTTAGTGAATACTGACGTCCTTTTTCTAGTTGAGGCAAGTAGATTCAGAGAGGTTTAAAAATTTGCCTGAAGTAAGCAGGGAAGCCGGGACTTGAGCTCTGAACTCCTAAATCCAAGTCCTATGACTGCTCCCCTGAGCCAGGCCATCTCCCTTTTCAGTTTTCCTGCAGGGCCTCAGGCTGGATGCTCTAACCCCGGATGACCTCATCATTGACCGAGATGAAGGCAGTGGATCCAGAGATACCACCTGTGTGCAGGGCCCTGCACCAGGCCTTGGCAGGGACGAACGTGGCTAGTCCCTGCCCTCACCGAGCTTGCTCTCTGGCTGGGGAGGCAGCACTCCACAGTACGTTACACCTGAGTCTGTGCTGTGCGGTTTTGGGATGGAGTGTCGTCACGTGACCTGGTGTACCAGTGCTGCCTTTTCAAGTGATGCTAACGCCTGTCCACTTAAATAGACCAACATGTCCATTTTCACCATCAATGCCTGTGACCTCCAGGGTACCCCATGGGACCCTTCCAAAGTGCTTCACTCTTTTTTCATATTCACAAGTGTTAAGAAGCAGTCAAAGGTTTAAAACTGAAATAATGTCTAGTATTGGCAAAGATCAAGGGAAGCTGATAGAGTTTGTAAACTGATACAAATTTTTTACAAAAAAATTACATTTGGAGGGCAATTTGGATTAGGTAACAAAACCCTTAAGATATTCATACATTTGGCCCTCAAATTCTAGAAATTTATTCTAAGGAAATCACCTACCATGTAGATGGGCAAAGATTTATTTATAATATTTTTAATGATGATGGCATTTAATTGAAAATAACCTAAATGTCCGATAGTAGATATTGGTTAAATAAAATATGATACATATACAAAAAGTTCTATTACCCAGTGGATTTCAATGACACAGTAGATGAACAACATGAGATCATGAAAAGAAAAGGCAGATGATGAGAACAGCACTGCAGTATAAATTCACATAAGCAAAATATGTACAGAAAAATTCTGGGAAGTTGTGTACTGAATGAAGTATTAACAATGGTTATTTCTGGTGGAGAGATTAGGAAGTTAGGAGTATTTTTTATTTTCTTCTGTGTGTTTATTTGTATTTTTTCTACTTTCTTCATTGGTGGTGTTATGCTTTTGTGGTTAAAAAAAAAGAGAAAGAGAATAAAAGTTTAATAAATAGCATTCAGCATTTTAAATAGAATTTTTATACCTGTTTACCCAAATCTGGAAATCTGGGTGGTACTCATGCTTTAGTTTTAAATTTGATTGAAAGAAGTTGCAGACTTTAAAAACTGAGGGATGGGAGAAATGCTATTAAGATTTGAATATCCATATCCCATTCTTTTAACCCGCACCCCAAAGCTATCTGGTTTTTAACTCACGGAGCTCATGTTTTCTCTTATTTTGATTCAAAACAGATCTGACCATTATTTAGTGAAAAAGAGAAGAGGCTTTGGCACACAGATATGGGCTCAGATCTACCCTCTTCTTACCTGAGTGATATTGGGCAAGTCACATAACTTCTCTGAGCATCCATTTCTGTGTCTGTGAAGTATAAATATATAACCCATCTTGCAGCAATGTTGCAAGAATTAGACCCACTGTGTGTACAGAGCCAAGCATAATACCTGACATATAGTAGGTACTCAATAATTTGTTGTTTTATATTGTTGTTGCTTTGGTATTGTTATTATTGCATAAAAGAACCAGAGAGTATGGATACTGTGCCCATTTTTTTTTCCTGGTGAGCAGATTGAATCAGCCTAGAAGCAGACTTTCATGGGGGTCCCAAGAGTAGGAAGGGATTGCTGATTGGCTGTTGAGCCCCAGGACTTATCTCCTCCTTGGCAGTGATTTTTTAAATAGGCTCCTACATGTCTCGCAGGGCTCACTCAACCCAAAGCATCTCCACTCCTGGGAAAGAGCACATTTCCTTTTATAGTCAGGTCAGGATGATTATCTTGCGTGTGTAGGAAAGTGTGTCATTTGCCCCCATTATACACGTGGCTGAGCCTAGAATGGTGTCCCCTCTGTACAAGTGCGCTGAGGCAGATGTTGGTAATGGATAACGATGCCCTTTCCGATGGAGCCCAGGCACAGTCTTATGGAGTCTGCTCAACATTGAGTTTCCTGCAATTCTTGCAAGTTGATCGGAGGTTGCCAACAAGAGGAAACCCATGACCTCTTTTGGATGAGAGCGGGGTGGGGGAGGGGAGGCTGAGTGTGCATGTGCTTCAGCCTCCTCACTTCTGAGAGGTTAGAGGAACAGTTCTCCCTCTTCTGGGCCCCATTTTCTTCATCCATTCAGTGAAGTCCTAGGAATAGATCAGGACTGGTGATAGTTTTCCTGTCATGAGCCTGCTCTGATGAATCAGTATCTCTACAAAGAGTATTCTGTGTAGAATTAATCAGAGGCCTCATTCAGTCTCGGCCAGGAGGGGCGCCGTGTGGGTTAGTGACGGATGAGTTGCAGCAGCGGTAGGTATGCCAGGTGTTTGCCATTCCTGGATTGGATAGCTCTGAATGTTTACTTTTCTAGGAAACTGAGGCCCAGAAAGGAAAGCAACTGGTCCAAATGCGTTGATGGCAAAGCCAGGTCTGTGACCTGGGGCTTGGCTCCCTGCCTGGGCCTTGCTCTACCAAGCCTCAAGTCCGACGTCAAGTCTCTGGGTGGCACAATTGTTCCTCAGGCGGAGACACAAGTTCTTGGTGAGTGGGCGATGCCAGTCTTTCCTCCCCTGGGACTGAGCTTGGCTGCCCCAGGGCACTATCCCCTCTGCCTGACAGGCCTGACTACAGCCCTGGGCCCTGGAGCTGGGGGCCAGGCTGCCCCTCCAGGGCTCCACCCTGGGCTTGTCTCTGGATTCTCCCTAAAAGGCTTGGGGAAGTAAATGCTCAGATTCCAAAGACTTTCCCCTGGGGTGGAGTTGGGGGTGAGCAGCATTTCCCAGAGTGGGGCTTTGCCTAGGCAGGGGGCTCAGCTAAGAGCTACAGGGACGCAGCAGGGGCTCCTTAAATATGCAGAGGGAGCAGCTGCCTTTGATCTCTCCAGCGTGGAAGCAGCCACTCCCTGCTGAGATGGAGTGTGCCTGTGTGCTTGAGGGTGGCGTGTGCGTGTGGGTTCACATGTAAATGAGGGCAGGCCGGACCCCAACATGTGCATGGTGCATGTACGTGTGCACACAGGCACCAGTACAGGTTCATATGTGAGCTTATGCATGTGAGTGTGTTTGCCTGTCTGCGTACGTGTGCCCATATCCGTGCCTGGGAGTTACCAAGTGTGTGTATGTGTGTAGGCTGTATAGTTTGTTGGGCTGAGCACACGTCTGCTCGTTAGTTCATCTGAGATATCTCTATAACACAGTACTGTTATCTGCCTGGCAGTCCCCATTTGAGAAAACTATTCACAGTGTTCCTCTTTATTCACAGTATGACCACTGGAGTCACCATAGTAGCACCACCTGGTCCTGCCTCCTGGCCTAATTTAATTTGTCTAGGAATGAGTCAGTTTTAGTATGCACTCACCTGGTTACCATGGTCAGGAGATGGTGTGATAGGTTGGATCACTATTCAAGGCTTTCTTTGTCTCTTTCCCCCAGCGATGTTAGGAATGACTCAATGATCTCCTTTGGCCAATGGAATGAGAGCCCAGGTGACACATGCCACATTTGAGCAGAAGTCCTAAGAGCCCTTGGATGGCTTGCCACTTCTCCTTTCCTTCTGCCATAAGGCTTGTGATATTCAGATAAAAGCTTTTCCATCATCCTGGGTCCCAGAAAGGACATGCCGCATAACAGAGCCATGGCCAACCCATGACAAACATGTAACAGAAGTAAGAAGTAAACCTTAGGTTTTCATGGAGGTTTTAGGGGTTTTCATTGTTGTTGTTAACCTACGTGTTGCAGCATAACCTATCCCAAGCTGACGACAACAAATGGGCACTGCAATCAGTTGTCCCCTCCCTTGGACTTTTGGTCTTGGAACCAGAAAGCACATTAGTAATTTCTATCTACCATGATCTGTGGCTAGAGATCAGGAAATGCACAGTCATGTTTCTCATACATGCATAAAGGTCATTCTTCCCTCACTGGGCTACACACATGCCTTTTATGCAAAGTCAGCACAGAGAGAAACAGAGACTGGAGGCACAGAGACCAGAGTGGGTTATGAGATTGATGAAGCCTGTAGTTCTGAGTTCATTCCTGAGACTCACCTGCATCCTTGCTCTGTACACAGCTTCCTTGTCCCACCTCATCTTGATTTTATAAACAATAAATCCCCCTTTTAATTAACACCGATGTGAGTTACTTGCACCATCTCTAATGTAATATGTATGATTTTGTGTGACTATACACACGTATACATGACAATGCTATGTGTTTGCATGTATATTTGTGTGTATTCATGTATGTGTTGCCATTTATGGAATATGCGGTCTGTATATCCTTGGTGTGTCTGTGTCCTGGTAATCATATGCAGTCATACAGGCATGTTTATGGTGTGTGGGTGAATTTGTCTGGCACATAGTAAGTGTTCAATGAATATTTTCAGAATAATTTATCTGTACTTCAACAGAATATGTGCATGTTCGTTGCACAACCAGTGACTTACAAAGAATGATGTCAAGAGGGGTAGGTTATACTGGGACATCTCCCAGAGATACTTGGACCCTGTGTGGGGGCTACTCTCATACATCCATTCTTCCCAAAGGGTTTACATATTGGTATCTCAGGTTGCTTTCTGGGTGTCTACCTGGCTGGGCTTCACCCTTCCTTGATTTCTTGACAGAAAGAAAAACAGCCTGGGCCCAACTAGCCAGTCGCTGGTGGTGCTGGGACAGTCACCATGGAGGCCCAGGAAAGGCCAGTATTTCAGGAGGCATTCCTGGAAGCATCACCTAGGTCCAGATCAGGATGCCTGATGTCTCCCCATATCCTCCCTCCTCTCCTCCCTGCCCCTCCCTCTGTTAGGGGATCTAGGGAAGGACCATTCTTCTCCAACCAGAGCAGTGGTTCTCAATGGGAGTAATTTTCCCCCCAGGGGCACTAGGCAGTGTCTGGAAACATATTTGGTTGTCAGGATGGGGGTGGCATCAGGTAGGGAAGGATAAGAGGGGAGAATAGAGCAATAGTAATATAAGGTTTGAGCATAATACCATGCTCTCAGGGTGAAAAAGGAGGGTGAGGGATGTGATTTAGACTCTTACACTATAGCATTTTTAGGATACTTCATTGCTTGTGGAAAGAATCTTGTGTCATTGAGGTATTTGGAACTCATATTCTCAAGAGTCATAGCCCATAACTGCTAGTGGGACCCTATGGGGCATAGATGAAGTGCCCTTGGCAATTGTCATAACTTTATCCAAGACTGTAACCTGGATACTATCTGAAGGTTTGAGAACTTCTCTAAGGTAATGTTGAATTTCATTTCCTCAACAAGGATTATTAGAAACATCTCCCTTTGCTTAATGGCCATGGGTGTTGGCCTTCAGGGAGTGCTTAGAGATGGATCTGGAAGCAGCCCCTTTTCAGAAGAAACCTGAGGAGTGTAGAGAGATAATCAGATAAAGGGGGTCCATCTGACCTCCAAGAGTTGGATGGGCCTAGAGAACCTTTTTCTGAGGATGCTGGTCTACATGAAGAAGATCATTAGGAAGGGGACCCCAGGTGCCCTCACTGAGCTGGATGGAACAGTGCAGAATGGAAACATCCAATTCCATCAGGACCCTTGCTATCTGGTACTGCAGAGATGGCAGATCAAAGAGGATGGCATTGTCTCTGCTGCTCTGTGAGTTTTGTTGTTGATACAAAGTGGCAAGGTTTTGTCTTACTGAGGGGATAATTGGAGCGTGGACAAAGGATGAGAATTTGGGGCACAAAAATTGCCTAAATCTTTTTCTGTGGTACTTCTATTTTGTTCGATTTTTAGATTTCATATAAAGTCTTCACTAAAATGAGTGATTGTCCATCATGTGCCTAATTCTGTGCCAAATGCTCTGGGGATAGGTGAGGGGAAAGACATGAGCCTAGCTCTCCAATGTCTTCCATTTTTCTTTAGGGAGCTTCAGGGAACTCATGTGACACAATCATGGAAGCCCAAAGGCATCAAACACTTGAAATGCAGGTGCTCAGTGTTGTGTGGATTCCCAGCAAGGTGAGATAAGTATAGGCAGCTGTTGACAGAAACATTTCTGAGGGAGGTGGCACTTGAGTTCAGTCTCCTAGAGTTTCCTCAAAAGCCACCATTTGCTTGTATATTCCAGGAGCTGACAGCATGATTTTTGAGTCAGATAAGACTAAGTCTGGAGCTGGATTCTATCCCTTCCTAACTCTGCAATGTCAAGTAAGGGTAGGGAAAGGAGATACCATAAACACAGGGTACCTGGCACAGAGGAAATGCTCAATAAGTGGGAGATGTTCGCTCCTTAGAGAACAGTAAATGTGTGTTCCACAAAGCCAGACTTCTTGGGTGTGAATCCCAGCTCAGCCCCTTACTTTCTGTGCGATTTCAGCAAATCACTTAACCTCTCTATGTCTCAGTTTCTTCACCTGTGAGACAGCTATCATGGTACTACTATCCTGTAGGATTGCAGTGAGTGGTAAATCCATTAATACATATAAAGAGTATGGAGCAGTACTTTATAAGCTATGGCTGTTATTATCACTATTAGAAAAATAATCATTTCACTTCTGCAGATGATCACCCCCTACACTGAGAAATAGTGGCATTACCTTTCTTGGAGAACCACAGAATAATTCAGACATCCTGTGTGTGCATGTGTGTGTGTGTGCACCCGTATGTATGTGATAGGAAGTGATGGCCCGAACGATGGCACCTTTCTCACATGGTGACATTGACACATGCATTTTCAATTAATCTGAATTCCCATTTTGCTCCACTCATTTGCAGCAACTGCAAGTTCGCAGAAAAATATGAACAGACAAGGGGAAGGTGCACAAACAGAGGAAGGGGTGGGAGAGTCAGAGAATCAATTTATGTTTGTCAAGACAAGAGTTTTAATGCCTCCCTTTTATTAAAAAAAATAATGCAGTGGGTCCTTGTCTGTCATGGATCATAACAACGACAGCATTCACTTACTGAATACTCACTATGCGTGGGGGATGTTGCTAAGTGCTTTATAAATGCGTTATCTCATTTAATCTTCATAATACCCTAGTGGGTTTTCAATGGTCGGTCTCATTTAAAAGGGCTTTAAGGAATCAGCTGGCCGGAGGTCACATGAGCAATATATGATGGAGCCAAGATTAAAACGCAAGCTTTTCTGACTCCAGAAGGTCATGTTCTTAACCAAGGCTGATGGCCAGCCCCGGACATGCCAAGATGGCACAGGAAGTCTGGAGCCACTGTCCTTTCTGAGGCATGGGCCCTCTATCACTGCTCTTCTCAACCAGGAGGCGATATTACATTGTTACAACTGAAAGTGGGAGGGAAAAAAAGACAAATATGGAATATCTTCTTAGAATCCACGACACATTGATTTGAATTCAAAGAGAAATAAAGCTAAACTTACAATGTACAAGATCTTAGGAATAAAGTGGTTGGCAAGTATGTCTGCAACACCTATCAGCATGGCAGAGGGAAAGGGCACATGGTGGGAGTCAGGGAGCTGGCTTATTAAAAACCCTCCTCCCTTCCCCAGGAGAAAGATGCTGCTGAAAAAAAAAAAGAGAGAGAGAGAGAAATGCAAATAAATAAATAACGGAAGGAGAAATCACTCACAGTTCTCAAATTCTTATTTCCTAGAGAAAACCTCTGAGAACTGTGGTTACCATTTTGGTGTACTGTGTGTGTGCATGTGTGTGTGTGTGTGCATGTGTGTGTGTGTGTAATTTTAGGAATATATTTATGTATTGCTCCAGCTGTAGGCTGAGGGGGTCGATCTGGGAGGTCTCTTTCCTCAGGAAGCATTCTGACAATAATTCAATAATTCGCCTCAAGGTGTCCAGTGGAAGAACCCGAGGATATGTCATTTTTGACTGGCTAGCTGGGCTCTTGTTTACTCCTAGTGAAAAATCGTCTAAAGGGAACATTTCTTAGTGCGTAAAACTAAAAAGCAGAATTCAGTACAGTATATAATCCTAACAATGCTGTATGAAAATGCAGTAAAAATAGAGTCAATTATACACTGTCAAAGCTTTTCTCTAAACAGCTGCTTAACAGAATATGACAATTTTTCCTACAATGTAGTAAAAAATTTAAAAAAAAGTTCTCTCACAATGCCAACTACACAGGGCCGAATTCATTAACACTTTATTACCTTAAACTCCATTGTAAGAGAAAAATAATATGACGCAAATTGTCACTTTTTTCTTTTCCCGGTTTTGTTATTGTGACACATTAAGATTTGGGCACCTGCTAGTGTGTTGTGATCTACATTTAATGATCTTAGCAGGGACTTAGTAAGACATTGTTCGTTTCTCTTGCGCTATCCCTGAGCGGAGTGTTACATGAACAGTGAGACCCAATTATATCATAGTGTAATTTACAAAGGAGGAGAAAAAAAAAGTTCTTTTCATGGCTTGTTCCCCAAGGAGACTAGGAGTATTGTAGCAGTTTCTTGGCTCTGCTTTGCAACAATATAATTAGCTATAATCTGAGCATTTGCATATAGTACATAGAGCAAAAATGATGCTCTACTGGCTGGGTTAGGCTGTAAAATGGTCTTTTATAAGATGGTTGCTCTGATACACCTAATTTTACTTAACACATTTGCATCTATGTTGTGGCTGATCATCACAAATGGAAATCATCATTCTCAGCATGGAAGAAAAATGAGAAGATGCATCATAACGAAAGGTAATGTTTTTAACCAACAGATTTTAATCAAGGGCCTACTGTGGATTCAGGACAGGGACAGAACCCTTATGCCTTTGAGAGAAAAATCTGGACTTTATTTTGGTCTCAACTTTGTCTAGCTTAGGAGTCAGGCTTCCATTCTATACACCTTATAATTTATACTTGGAGATGCCAAGTCGTTCAGCACCACGAAATCTAGAGCCTCTACTCCAAGCACAGGGCTTTGCTTCCTTAAACAAACATGCAAACAGGAAAACACTAGTCTGGGGGATTGAGGAACAGAAAGGAGAGTTTATTAGTTTGCGATCTCTTGTAAACTGTTCACTTTCTCTCTCTCTCTCACCCTTAACCACCAAACTTGGTAGTTGATTGTAAATCCATAAACTGGCACACTAGTTGATTTTGTCAGTTGATTTTACCTTAGGGATTGTGCATATATGGTTCCAAAGTTTAATGCAAAAACCTCAGAGTCAAAATTACCCTTGAAAATCTCATAGCGTCACACTCAGGAAATTTGAGAAGCTCCATAATGAGAGGCCAGTGGGAACTGAGCCAACTGAGTGGATAGTAGAGTCAAAGTAATTTCGCATTTCAGGCTCCTTCCAGGACACGTTCTAATTGCTAGTGGAATAGCCTTGTGTTGAAATATCTCTCAGTATCCCTCTCTCCTCCGCTCTTCTTCTCCATTCCAGCTAAACAGAGGGAAGTCAGTAAGCATGACTCCCATTCAGTCTCACTAGCATGTAAGCTCCACTGGAATGCTGGTCTTGTTCACCTTCATTTCAGCACTAGTGCTGTGCTTGACACGGGGTAGACATTTGGTCAATATTTATGCAAAGATGATTGGAAGGATTTGCTAAACCTTCAACTTTCAGCCACAGGAAATATACCAGAAAGATTATGGTGGATAGCAAGCCCCAGTGGTCATGTTCAACATCTCTATCTTACTGCAAAAGGTAGTCGTGATGGGCTGCTGGTGTGTTTTTTCCAAAGTTTGATTTGTTTTCTCATTGCAGGTTTGGAAATGTAAAATTCCATATCTTTGGATGGATTGGAGCTGAGTTTTGGCCAATCAGTGTGCACTGATTGGATGTTGAAGAAATGTAAAATGTTAATGCTACGAGCACTCTTAGAGAAAATGGAGTCCAGGACTCTGTCCACAGGTGGGTGTTGCGGGTTGAATTGTGTCCCCCACCCTAAATTCGGAAGTCCTAACCCCTAATACCTCTGAATGGGACCTTATGTGGAGATAGGCCTTTACAGAGGTAGTCAAATTAAAATGAGGTCATTGGGTGGGCTCTAATCCAACATGACTGGTGTCTTTATAAAAAGGGGACATTTGGACCCAGAGACACTTACAGAGGGCAGATGACGTGAAAAGACACAGATAGAAAACGACCTTCTACAAGCCAAGGAGAGAGAATTGGGGCAGATCCTTCCCTCAAAGCCCTCAGAAAGTACCAACTCTGCCGACACCTTGACTTTGGACCTGTAGCCTCCAGAACTTTGAGACGATAAATTTCTGTGTTTTAAGCCACCCAGTCTGTGGGATTTTGTTACGGCAGCCCTAGCAAACTAACACTGGGTACACAGATGCCCAGACCTAGACCAGCTTCCAGAGCCCTCTAATTAGGCAAGAAGGTTGATACTTTTGGCCAGGCTTGATTAAATATGAAGAATTTTAGCACTAGAGGCCATTTTCAGGATGTTGTTCGGTCTCCTCCACGTGTGATCCCTTCTTCAAAGAGCTAAGCTCTTTCTACTGTGAATCTTTGTTTTTCACTCAACCAACATTTTTGCAGAACATCAATGAATTGTTCCTACTACCAAGTATAAGGAACTGTTAGATTTATTTTTCCTATTTTTTTAGTTTTTTTTTTTTTGGTGGAAGTTATGAAAGCAAGAAGAAGGGAGCAAAGAATACAGAAAGTAGGAAGCAATGCAAAGAAATGCAAGGTATAATTTTTAATGACTTATGTACGAGCTCTTTAACTTTTTAACTTGAAATAATTTTAATCTTACAGAAAAGTTTCAATAATAGTAAAAGAGCTCCCATATACCTTACATCCAGGTTCACCAATTGTCAAAACTTGCAACACTTTGCTACAACCCTTTATAGTTAGTATATACTATACATATATAATTATAATTATGCAAATCTATATATTTACATTATATATATATGTATATATATATACGCCTTTCTATGTAAGTATTTCAGTGTGCTTTTCCTAAGAGTGAGGCTATTTTCTTATATAAATGCAGTGTAATTATCAAAATCAAATTTAAGATTGATATTAATCTACAGGCATTATTCAAATTTTACCAATTATCTTAATAATGTCTTATATAGCATTTTTTTTCTGGCTTAGGATCCAATTCAGGGTCACACATTGTATTTAATTTTCATTACTCTTTAGTCTCCTTTTATCTGGAAAAATTCCCTAGTCTGAAATATTGACATATTTTTAAGAGTGTAAGCCATCTGTTTTTCAGAGTGTCCCTCACTTTGGGTTTGTCTGATGTTTCCTCATGATTAGATTCAAGTGTACGTCTCTGGCAGGAAACCACTGGGGTTCTGGTATGTTCTTAGTACGCCACACACGATGCTGGTTTTTCTCAGCGACTTCCTCTCCTCCAACACACTCAACTGTGTTGACAAAAAATAAAAACAACAGGGTAATAATGAGTATAACTGAAAATAACTTTTGGGAGAAAAAATCATTCTTTTTAATCCATTCATCATCACACACAGGAATTTTATAATCTCCAGAGCACTTTATTTGTACTTTTTTGAAGGACAAGTTTATTAGTCCTTGCTTTGTTTCAGTAGAGTTAAAAAACTGTTATGGAATGCCTGGAAATCAGGGTCCTCTTTACAGATCTTTCTAAATGCATATACCAGAAAACAAACTGCAAAACCACCTCCATATCCTCACACTAAACAAGAAGCAAAACAGTTCAATTGTCTCTGAGTTTTCCTGTTAATATCTTATTCCTTGCCTACTCAGTCTATTTCCTGTGAGCCCAGTCTAGCAGTTTAGGGGCAGACTGATGTTAAAAATCAAACAAACAAACAAAAAAAACTGGGAAAAAAGAAGCTGCAGCTAAAGAAATGACCCTCATTAACATGATGTACTCTACAAGTTGGGAAGGTACTAACTATGTTGGATTTCAACTGCAGAATCCACATTCAGTGGTGGAGCACAAATGCCTGAAAAGAGCAAAGAGAACTATGATTTTCTACCAGCATATCTTCTCAAAAGGTAGAGGCTCTGATCCCCAATACCATAGGGTGATTTGGTGGGGCTGGGGGAGCCGGAATCCCTGGGCTGATTGCCTCTGACCACTAGCAGCCTTGTGAATTTGTCCCAGGTTTCCCATAAATTTATTATCATTTTTTTTGTGTGTGCCTACCATGAAGTAAAAAGACTGGGACTCACTACAATCATCTGCTTTATTTTACCCGTGAGAGGCAGGACCTGGGTCCTACTCATTCGTCTTTTGCGATGCTTAGATCAGGGGTAAGCACACAACAGTTGCTCAAAATGTATTCATTGCAACAAAGTTGCTGAATATTTGCTTCTTGCAGACACTGTGAGCAGAGCTGTGATGGTTAAGCAATGAGATACTGTTTGAGGGGCCACTTTTACAACAGCTGTTGACTTAGAGGACAGAGAGTCTTTGAAAGCACAGCTAAAGGACACCTTGGATCTGAAATAGAGCAAATGACAAAGTGGTGAAAGAAGAGACACGTAACACGTTTCTGGAGAAAGAGAGTGAACCCAATCCCTGACAGGATTAGCAGGTTAATTAAAGAATCTATCCTGATGAGGCTGGCACCTCTTCAATTCAGACTGACATTAAGTCAAGACACAGGCCCAATCTATCTTTTCCACCAGCTGCCATGGAGCTGAAATGCTTACCAGATAAGTTGATTCTTCAGGACCTTCTAGATGTGTGTAATGTAATTGTATCCCAGGAAGAAGCCCACTCTAGGGAAGCTCATAGATTAGCAGGAACAGGGTTATCTGATTAACTCTTGACTCCCAAGTAATGGTCAGTGGGTAAAATGGGCATCAGGGGGAGAAAGTTTAGACAGAGTGAGCAAAGCAACACTCCCGGAGCATCTCTAATGCGCCTGGCACAGTGCGAGGCACGTCACACAACTTCTTTCCCTTGATGTGGTGGCTGAGGGTGGCCACTATGCAATCAGACAGACTTGGCTTCAAATCCCAGTTCTGCCGTATTTTGGCTGGATGATCCTGGGCAGGTCACCTTTCTGTAAGCTTTCGCTTCCTTGTGTGTAAAACAAGGAGAGTAATGCATTTGTATCAGTTTCCCAGGACCGCTGTAACAAACTACAACAAACTCGGTGGCTAAAACAGCAGAAATGTATTGGTTCACAGTTCTGGAAGCCAGAAATCCAAAATCAAGATGTCAGCAGGGTCGAGCTCCCTCTAAAGGCTCTAGGTGTGCATCCATCCTTGCTTATTCCAGCTTCTAGGGACTCCAGGTGTCCCATGGCTTGTGGATGCATCTCTGTAATGTCTGCGCCTGCCTTCACATGCCCTTCTTCTCTGTGTCTCCTCCTATTCTGTCTCTTACAAGGACATCCTTCAACGAGTTTAGGGTTGGCCTGCGTAGTCAAGGATGTTCTCATCTTGAGATCATTAACTTAATTACATCTGTAAAGACCCCTTTCCCAAATAAGGTCACAAGTTCTGGGAATTATGATGTGGACATATCCTTTGGGGGCCACCATCAGCCCACTACAGTCTTCTTCCTGCTTTTCCTTTGGTGTGAAGATCACATATTTGGCATTTATCTTAGCATAGTTCCTGGCCCATAGTTGGCACTCAGTGAATATAACTATGCAGAGCTGTGTCACACATAATGCTGTGACGTCTGGGAAGCAGGTCTTACTAATCTCTTTTTATATGTTGAATTTGGTCCAGAGTGGTTTATTACCTTTCCCAAACTCACCAAACTGGGTTTCCTATCCAGTGCTCAGTAACCACAAAGTCTGTATTTTGATCTCTCCCCACGTGGAATGAGTTGTCTCCCCAGTGCAGACCTGGAGACAAAGATTTGGGTACAAGCAGATTATTTAGAATGATTCCAGTAAGCAGTGAGATAGTGGGGAAGTACAAGGGAAGGAGAGAAGACAAGGAAAGGTGCATTAGTGGGTTGTTTCCTGCTGTGGGCACCGGGGCCTCAATCCCACTGGAGCTTCCTGAGAGGTCGGTGTGTATAAGACACAGGTGATCTCCAGGGCAGGCTGGTTATGAGAGGGGGAGGGGCACCAAGATCATCTCCTACTCCCAGCAACTCTGTGAGGACAGAGTTCCTGGAAGGTCAGGGTGAGAGGAAGTGCCAAAATGAAGGGAGAGAAAGAGCAATAATAGTCCTAAAAAACTCTAACTTTTGGTGATTTTGCTTAGGCCACTCTTGGGAGGTTTGATGGAATCCCAGATTCTCAGCGGGAGTGGACCTTACAAGTCCATGGACCCACCTCACTCCCATTGCTGTGGTCCCCTATACAATACCTTCTATTCTCAGGTTGGTTCTCAGTGTTCACCTATAACCACTGCTTACATACTTGCAGGACCAGAGGGCTCACTACTTCCTGAGGCAGCCTGATCCATTGCTGTACAGCTTTCCTTGTGAACAAGATCTGTATGCTGAGTCAAAATTCGACTCCTTGGGTCTTCCACCAATGGGATTTAGTTTCCCCCTCCCCCTCCCCCTCCCTAAGAGATCTGCTTTTGTGTATGGCAATTTTCAACTCTACAGTCCTGCCCTGTCCCTGCCCTGGAGCTGTGGCTCTTTGGAGACTGTTTCGTTCCTGCAGGGCTCTTGCTTACAATGGCCTAGAAAGTAACTTAAGTGGTTTTAGAATAAAATTAAATGGCACCCTCAGGGACAATTGGAGCATATGGTGTAGTAAGAAGAATGTTCATTCAACAAATGCCAAATAAGCACTTACTTTGTGTCAGATCCTCAGATCCGTGGCCACAAGTCTGTTGGAGCTACGGACATAAAAATGACTAACTACAATGCCCAGGATAAAGGTTTTGAAAAGTCATTGTAGGAGGGGCAGAATGAGGTGCACCATGCTTACCAAAGCCTGAAGGACTACATGCTCTGCGCATGGCAATTTCATTAAGGGAATTAGGGAGGACTTCACGGAGGTGGCATTTGAATTGGGCTTTGAAGGTTGGTTAGGATCTTAACAGATTCTGGTATTGGCAGGAGAGAAATCTGAGAATATGGAAATAGAACAAGAAGTTCCTGGAGATAAGGCCATGCCTGCTTCCTCTTTCAGGGAATGGCAAGCCATTATGAATTTCTAGAGTTTAGGGTGTGTATGTGTTTATGTGGTTAACAGCACATGAGGCTGGTATGGTAGATGAAAGAACTATTTAGAATATTGTAGGCTAACTGATCTTGGCTTATCCATGAGATGACGGGAAAGTTTTCAAATGCTTTTTTTGCACAGGGAAGAGAAAGGCTCAGTTTTATTTTTAAAAGGGTCCCTCTAATAGCACTGTGGAGGATAGGACAGATTGTGGGAACCAGGAGACTAGGTAAGAGGTGAGTGTAGAAATTCCATGTAAAAGTCTTTACCCACCCTTGCTTCTATCCATCCTTCCATTTATCCTTCCTTCTAGCCATCCATCCATCCATCCAATTTTAAGCATTTACATGCTAATCATTGTAAAAGTATTGAGGCTTTGGAAGAAGGAAAGAGATTTTCTATCTTTAAGAGACTTATGATCTAGTGGGGTTGAATGGGAGACGTTGAGAGAAGAAGGATAAAAAGATGTTTCAGAATTAAAGTAGGCTCTCATCAGTGCCCAACTGCATGTGAATAGAAAAGAGGAGGGAAAGTATAAAAAAGTCTTCACCCTGGAAAGGGGTGCCTGAATTCTAGGCCCAACTATGCTACTCATTGGCTGTGTGACCTTGGACAAATCCTAACCCCTCTCTGGTTGTATTTTCCTCCTTCACAAAGTTTGGACTAGATGATTTCTTCCAATGCTTGACATTCTAAGATTCTATTATTCTATTACTTTGTCTGTTAATTAGTGAGAGAAAGAGCAAAGGTTAAGCACTGGGCAGGGGGTGGGGATGGGGGGCTTGGGGCATAGGAAGTGTGAATCTGTGAGGAAATGGAAGGAGGAACAGATGTCTAGGAAGGCAGGGTGGAATCAGTTTACAGGGGCTGTGACTGTCATTGTAACGAGCTGTAGTTAACAACTACAATTACCATTAAAGCTTTGTTTCCTCACTTCATCTTCCAACCGCTGTTATGCTTCTCCCCTCTGGCTCTGACCTTTCTGGTGTACTTCCCAGAAGCCTCCATTGTGGCACAGAAGGCACAGGGCTGCTGAAGCCAGATAACCACAGCCACATCCCCCTCTTTTCTGAGTGGATCTAGCCCTGGTTGGGCTTGAGGCAGTTTTCCAGACTGGCTAGTCCCAGACTAGCAGGGTGTGGATCAGGGGACTCTTGGGCAAGGACACTGGCCTTCCTCCTACTCTGTGGGCTGGCTGTCTTGTCCCCCTAGGCTACAGCTTTTTACTTTCCTCCCTTTGGTCTCTCCTCGGGGCTTTTGTCCAGGTTGGCAGAGAAGAGCCACTAAGTCATAGAGTCAGGGACCTAGGAGGACAAGAGTGGTCATTGATTCCAGAGGACTGAGACTTCCTTAAGGGCAGAGGCCACGCATTGGTGTTTGCTGAATTCTTAGCCCCAACACAGATCCTGGTCCACACTAGGTGCTCAAGCAAAGCTCACTGAAAGAAAGAATGATTGAATGAATGGTTGGAACCAACCATGTACAGATGATGAAAATGAGGTCCAGGATGGCCAAGTGGCTGTCAAGTTAGACAGAGCTAGAGTCCCATTTTAGGGCCATTCCTTCTTGGTTGTAGCTCCTTAAAATGAAGACAGTAATGCCTTCCCTGCAAAAATAGCTGTTGTGAAGATTAAAAAGATATTGTATCTAAAGCTTCTAGAGTAGTGCTGAACACAGTTCAAACTCAGTAATGTTAGACTCTAGTGCAAGGCTACCCGAAGTGTTAATGACAATGCCCTGATCTTTGGAGAAGAACTAGAGGCATCACGCAAGAAAACTTTTGTTTGGAAGGTTTTGGAGACTATAGAAAGCCTCATGGTCTAAGGGACCTCTGGCTACAGCCTTGTTAGACGGGGAAAGTTGGACTCAATGACCCGGGATCCTTTCCAGTCTTTTGGTTCTTGGAGCCAAGGCTGCATTTCTGATCCTGACCATTGGGTGGCACCAGCCCATCAGGTTAGGTAACAGGGAGGCTCGCAGGGCCGCGCCACTTCCCAGCAGGGGAGCTGGAGGGTTGGGGGTGGGGCTTGAGCAGGAGTTGGGTGGGGGAAGGAGCGGCTTAGAGAGTCCAGGTGTTTGTGCCTCCGCGCGCCTGTGTGTGCGCCTTTGTGCACGATTGGGGAGGGGGGCGGGCTGTATAAGCATTATGAGGGTGTCCGTGAATGTGTGTGAGTGTGTGCGTGCGTGTGTGTGAGAGAGCTAACAACTCGGAGAAAGGGGGCCTTTGTTTCACTTCTGTTTATGTGCAGGGCAATCATTTGACCTCAATGAAATCGTTCTGCCCCAAGGATATTGGTATAAGGCTGTGGATGAAATCAGGCTCGGGGACATGGAATTTTCAGGATGCTATAGCCATTAAAATTGTTTAATCGACCCTCTCATTTTCTCAAAGAGGAAAAACTGAGGCTGGAAGGTGGTGTAACAGGGCTAGGGTGTGCCACAGATCCTTGGTGGGCTGGGCCAGAGCTCTGGCTCCCTGACTTTCTCCACCAAGATCTTCAGATCTGAGCTTCTGGCTGCCTCAGGAAGAGGAGGCGAGGCCACCCAAACAAGCCGGGTGACCTCCAGGAAGAAAAGCGGGCAAGGGGCCGGACACCCTGCTCAGTCTACACCCTGCTCAGTCTACACCCTATTTCAGGGTGGGCATCCTGACTCCTCTGGCATGGGCTTCACCCTCACATCTAGTCCCAGAGCCAGCTTGGCCCAGCCAGCTGCTGCCATCCTTTGAGCAGAACCTTGAGGGCAGCTGACTCTACTCAGACTCGCATGGTTGGCAGGTAACAGGTGGGGACTAGAGTCTAAATTTCTGGTCTTGTACCCTGTGTCCTTCTCCTGCCATCCTTGTCTCTGTCTTACTCCCAGGGCTCTATTCTGTCCCCTGAGTAGCCCAGAAATCAACCCTCTGGGAGTACCAGACAACTCCAGCTCTGCTTCCCCATGGCCTCTCAGTATGTCTCTATCCCCTTTGTAGGACCTGGAGTCAGACCCAAGGTCTGATAACAGTAATAAAGATTTGTGCATGGAATTGGCCTGAAGCTGGGGTAAAAATGGTGACGGGAACTGTCATTTATTTTTTGAGTGTTTACTTTGCTCCAGGCACTGTTGCTGGATTCTTTGGCTCTGGATTAAGATTGCCTGGTCTTGAATTTTGCCTCCATCACTAATCAGCTCTGTGACCTTGAGCCAACCTCTTAACTTCTCAGTTTCTACATTTTAAAACTAGAGATGTCATCAGGGCCCACCACAAAGGGTTGTTGAGAGGCTTAAATGAATGGACACATAGAAAGTACCTGAAAGTAATGTCTCAATGTATGTTGTTAGGCTTTAATTCTCAAAACAGTCCTGCCAAAAATGTGAGGTATGGTGATCCCATTTTATGAATGAGGAAACTGAGACTCAGGGAGTAATGTGGGTGGTTCAAGGGAACACAGCTCGTAAGTGTGGAAATGATAACAGAACCCAAGTGTATGGAGTCAGACCTTATGCCAGGTCCTGAAAATCCTTTGTTGTCCCATCACCAAGCCCAGGCAAAAGGGTAGCCTCCTATCTAAAAAAAAATTCAATAAAAGCAGAATCAAATATTATATATGTTTACACATCTATATATACACTGAAAAAGTAAGAAAGAAATTAAGAAAATGAAAAAGAGCTTCAAAAATGACCCACTCCTAGATCTAATGTTTTCAGCAAGCTCTAAGTCTGTCTTGAATTCTAATAGGTTGGTACCAGGGTGCTTTCGGAGAGGATACATATCTCCCAAATCCTTCCTGGTCTGCAAGGAGTCCTGCACTCCCATCTCCCTTGCCTCCCAACCCACTCATCCTTTGTCATTCAAATGCATCCCACAGGGTGGGTCTGGACTGGGTAGTGGATGGTGGGTACACCACGGACTCCCAGCACAGTTTATAATCACTGACCCTTTATGGGCTCTGTGCAAATACATAATCGGCTTTATATAAAACATAGTTATGAGCTCTCATTATGGTGGGAGGGAGTAGTTAACATAGAAATTACCCAATTGCAGATGTGTGATGTCAGGCCACTAATGAACCAGCCTGGCAGCCTAGCAGGTCCCACCTGATCCAAGAAGGGGCCTCTGGGCCGCTTCATGCCAGCCCATGTGGAGCCTTTAAGATAAGACAATGTTTGCTGGGCTACAGGTACCGGACCCCTCCATCCGAGGAGCCTCCCTCCATCCCAGCCTAACAATAAGAACCCAGCTCATCTACATCCATTCGTTCATCTAACCAGTATCTTTGGAGCACCCCTTCTGCATAACATTGGGGAAACCTTGAGAAACACTATCAATTCTTTCTCTGCTTTCATGGATCTTGCAGTTGGCACTTTTGGGTTTTACAAGTGACATTAATGAGCTAAACCACTGCTTTTTGTGACCTAGAAGACCTATCTGATCCCCACTTGTACAGAGCCAGATGGGCAGGTTGGATGGCAGCTGAAGTGGCTAGCAGCAACAGGTGAGTATGGGGAAGCCAGCCATGGGGGTGGAAGGAACCAGGCAACCTAAATTGCTTGGCAGAAACTTTGGGGTTGGAAATAGGAGCCAAATCAACAGCTAGACATGTAGTAGAAAGTGAACTGAGCCTCCAAGATTCCATTTTTGTTACCAATAGTTCATTCTTCACTTGGCAGTCTGAGTGATTTTTTTTAAATACTTAAGCCAGATTGCATTCTGTCTTCCTTAAAGCTCTCCAGTGGTTCCCCATCATGCTAGGAATAAAATCCAAACTCCTTATCTTGTCTTGTAAAGGCCTAGATGGTCTGTTCCTTGCCTGCTTCTCAGGCCTTGTATCTTACCCTTCTCCCTCCTGCTCATCTGCCCCACCCACACTGGCCTGCTTTCTGTCCCTGGGACACTGGCAAGTGACTTTGCACTCACTTTTTTCTCATCTGAAAGGCTGTTCTCCCAGATTTTCTGAAAGTTAGACACTTCCTTTTCAGGTCTCAAATCAAATGTCACCTCTGAGAATCCTTCCCTAACCATTCTGTTGAAACCAGTTTCTCCCTGCATCTCATTCACTTTCCAGAATATCACTCTGTTTTATTTTCTGTATAGAAAATATTGTGAACTGAATTTATATCATTTGTTTATCGTTCATCTCCTCCCCCTAGGCTATAAACTCTGAAAGAAAGGGAGTCATCTGGCTTGTTCATTGTGTATTCTTGAAGACTAGAAAACTTCTTGGCATACAGTAGGACCCCAATCACATCTGTTGAATGAATGAATAAGTGAATGAATGAATGAATGAAGGAGTGAGTGAATATAAAGTAAACAGCAGGTATGGGAGTGAGATGAGAGAACTCAATGTAATTTCTGTCTAAGAGCCTCTCTGGCCACTGGCTCATTTTAATGATTTACCAGCTGCCTGGTGTGCATAAGCGTCCACTCATCTAAACATCGTACTGGATAGAAGATCTGGAGACTTGGGGAATGTGTCCAATCACTAGAGTTCACTTAGAAACAGGCTTAAATGGCCAATGAGATATTCTTTATATCATTGCCGGGTATCAATAACCTCTGAGTTGTGATGATAGGAGTTTTGATCTTTTCATCTTAGAACTGGTTATGGGATTGTTGGAAAGACTGCCATACCATGACATCTGAGATGGGATCTGGGTCTGATCCTCATAGACCAGGGGAAGCCTGCATTCCAGGAGTGATGCCATCAGACGTGTACCAGATGTCTGCTCTTATGGCAGTGATAGGAAATGCAGAGAAAGTTTGCCATCATCCATTTTGAGCTCTTAAAAATCAATATTGTCTCATATTTAGATATTAAAATTCACCCATGATCTCAGTGTCTCAACAGAGCAAACAAATTTTATTTGTCTCTCTTTTCTTCTAGGCTTTGTCCACATAAATCAAGTCAAATGATTTTCAAAATGTCCATGTGCAAGGCATCATTCAGCTGTTTAGGGAAATTCTTACAAAAACTGTAGCATATGTCAGTCACAGGTAAGGCACTGGTAAGGGGTGGAAAAGATGAACAAGACTTGATCACTTTCTCCAAGTATGTGGAGACCAGAAGGGAGGCCAACATGACCACTAGACCCCTAAGACGGGATAGTATATAATACCTGGGACCAGATCGCGTGGGCTCAAAGCCTGGCTGGGTGTCTCTGGGAAAGTTATTTAACGGCTGCGTCTTATTAGCCTTCTCATTAGTGTGAGAATGGTGACAATAATACCTCAGAGAACTGTTGGAAAGATTAAATAAATTAATATTTAAGAAGTACTAGAACAGTGCCTGGGACACGGTATATGCTAAATACATGTCAACTAACATGCTTATTCATAAGGCAAAGTGCTCTAGGCTTTGAAGGAGATGCACAAGGTGCTATGGGGAACTTTGACTGCTGGGGGAGGACACGGAGTACTTCCTGCCGAAGATGAAGGGCTCCAAGGGGGAGCAGCATGATGTCACGACAGGAGTAAGGTTATTGGGAAAGAGAGGCCTCTTCTTCAATTCTGCCTTCATTATTTGTCAGCTTTGTGGCTTTGGACAAGTTATTTCACCTTCTCTGTTAAAGGGGTACTATCTCACAAGAATGCTGTTAAGATCAAATAAAATGACATTTGTGAAGCTTCTGGCATGTGGTGGGTGCTGGAGAAAGGGCACCAGTCTCCAGGTCCCTGCATTGTGATGGGACGCTGGGATGGATGCATGGAGTCCTGCCAGCCTTCTTGGGGATTGCTTCTGCTGAAGGAAACTGCCTCTTCCAGGGTCACGCCTCTTTTCAGGGGCAGCCTGCTTCCAGTGACTGATGATCTAGGGGGCATAAAGGCCTAGCCCCTCACTCTCTCTGGAAATGGCTCTGAAAGGCCATCCCGGCTCCGGAGCTCCCCATGGGGTCACCTGAGCTTTTACGGGGCCCGCATGACAGCTCAGTGTCTGCCTCTACCCCTTCCTGCTCCCTTCATCTCCTGTGCTGGTCAGCTAAGCCTGCCGAACAGCACACCACAGACTCGGTGACTTAAACAGTGGAAATTTGTTATCTCACAGTTCTGGAGGCTGGAAGCCCCAAGTCAAGGTCCTGGCTAGGTTGTGGTGAGGTTCTGGTGAGGCCTCTCTTCCTGGCTTGCAGACAGCCACCTACTTACTGTGTCCTCACACCATCTTTCCTCTGTGCTATGCAGAGAAGGGGGGGGGGTGGGGAGAGAGAGAGAGAGAGAGAGAGAGAGAGAACACCTCTTCCCTTAAGAATGCCAGTCTTACCAAATTAGGATCCCACTTTTATGACTTTATGTAACCTTAATTACCTCCTTAAAGGTCCTGTCTCCAAATACAGTCACATTGGGGGTTGGAGCTTTAACATATGAGTTTCGGAGGGACACAATTCAGTCCATATCTCTCTTGCACAGGTATGGATTCTAAATGCACTCTGTGATAACCCCCCTCACTTTTGTCTGTCTCAGTGTCTGAGTTAGTGTCTGCTTTCCAGGAACCCAAGCTGTGAACACATTTCTCAATCATCTTAGTGCACATAGTGCCTGGAACATAGTAGTTACTTAATTAAAGCTGACTGAATGAAACAATATTTGAATTACAGAGTGAAGTCTTACTCAGCACCAGGTCAATGAGAGTGAAAATCCAGCTGTTCTGTTATGGGTTTGTATTTCGGTATTCATGTGTACAGACACCACCAACTTCAGCCCAGTGATCCTGGAGGCTAATAGCCTTTACTAACTGAGTTAGGAAAGGGGTCTTCAGACTAGTCTGGGTCCCAGGTAGGAATGTCTGAAGGGAAGAATGGAGAAAGAAATTTCCTTTATCGACTGCTTTCTGTAAGTCAGGGCTCTGCCAGAAGCCTTTTGGAACATATTTTCTCACATAAGTCTCACAACTACCCTGTAAAACAGAGACCTTTGTTAATTCCATTTGGCAGAGAAACTGAGCTTCCTTCCCAAGGTCACACGATTAGCCAGAGGTACAGCTGAGAGGCAACCCTTGCCCAGAATCAAAGTCCCTGAAAGGAGGTTAGGACTCTGTTTCCACTCCCTTCTATTAGAGGCATATGCTCCTGTCACCTCCTGCTCTTCTGGTTGATAGTGACAGGCCTGCCTGCCCCCTCTCGCCCCATCGGCTGTGCACGAGCCCCATCCCAGCTGCTGTTTCCCAGAGGCCTTCGCAAGGCTGAGGAACCAGACCTCTGGGGGTAAGGCTGACACTGGAAGTTAATGATTATCAGTTGAAACAAAACACTTGTTTACATGTTGCATCATTAGAGGTTTCAGCCTTACCTCTGCTGGGCCTCCTGCCAGATGTTTCGAGGGGGTTTTCACAAGCTGTGCAGTTTACTAAATACAAAAGCTTTCATATCAAGGCATTCTAGTGTTAGGCAGTGCAGTTCTGATAATGGGTAATTGAATTTCTTTATCTGGAGCAAAAGGGACCAAGACATTCTCAGAATTTTCTCAGCTGGGACTCAGATGGTTGCTGGACACATGGGGATTCTCTTCTTGAACCCCCTCTGAGAAGAGCGGGTTAGTCTAATGATCCTTTGAGTGTTGTGTCTGGCTCTCGGTAGATGCTGAAGCAACTCTTCTTGGGGAAATCAGGAGAGACTTCATAGGAAAGTAACATTTACACTTGAGGTTAAAGGATAATTTTCTTTTCCAGGTAGAAAGAAGGAGTGGGGAAGAGCATTCCAGAGAGAGAACAGCATATGCAAAGGCACTGATGCTTGGAATTCTGACTTTCTGAAGACCGATGCAGCTCCTGTAACACTAAATGCTGATGAGTGTCTGGCTGGTTCCAATTCAGACCAGTGGTTCTCAGCCCTACTTGAATATTAGAATCATCTGAGGGCTTAAAAATTACCAAGTCTTCCTTTCCAGATCCTAATGTAAATAGTCTGGGGTGGAATTCTAAGCATCAGTATGTTTGAAAAGTTCTCCAGATTATTCTAATACACACCCAAAGTAGAGATGGATCCTTCCGTCCCAGTGGCCTCTCACTGTCCCAACTTTTGGAGAAACTTAGGTCAACTTTTCAAATTTGTTGCCTAGTATGACTAACGTGCAAGATGGGGCTGCCCGAGTGCTCAGCCTTGAGGGCAGACATTTCCCTTTGGGCTAGAGAGGCATGCGAGGCACCCTCTTTCCTGTCAGAGCCTGTTAGTGAAAGAATAACTTACCGGAGGAGCTCAGTGTTGACCAGATCTGACCACATCAATCACACAGGTAAACAAATACCAATAGGACCCCTGTGCCTTTACCTGCAACTCTCCTTCTGCTGACTTTTTCTGGATGGAGAAAAAAAATGGTAAATTATTCAAGGTTTGGGAGAGCAGGTTTTGTAACTGAATTGTAAGACGGCTGAATAAGGAACTATAGTAACCTATACATATTTTATCCCTATTTTTTTTCACTCCCTTGCAGAAGAAGATTTCAGTTTTCGTTTCTCCCAAGCAGGACTGCTCACTTTGACATTCCCCGGGTGTCTGTAGTACTAGGCAATAATTAAATATCAGGTGCATAAGTTGCTCTTTAATTTGACATGTGTGCTCCAGGCAATAACGGCACGCAGTGCCATGTGGGAGTGTAATTGCTAAGGAATAAAATCTTGTAGCGAGTGAGATCATTGTATCAGGTACGGTGTGACAGCTCATTTGATCATTATGCCCAGGCTAAAGAGTTTGCCTAATTAGTTTCCATTAAAACTCACCCTTTAATCAAGAGTTATTCTTGCATAAAGAATGTCACTCGGTCCAGATGAATGAACAATGGTTTCCCCTTGAGATTGGACTCTCGGCTGTGCTGGGATGCCATATGGCTTCTCAAACAATCCACGCCCAGCCCTCAGCTGGAAAGCCCGAGCTGGAATGGCTGGTATGAATGGAGAGAAGGAAAGGCACTGGGAGGAGAGAATTGGATGCTGCCAGCCCCAGTGGGTGTGGTGTAGAGTCTAAGATAAGCCCCCTGCCAGTCACAGAGACCTTGGATTCCAGAGTCTCCCTTGTGCAGAGAGAATGGCAGGGTGTGGTGTGGTGGTGACTTGGTCACAGTCCCATAGCAAGTTGTGGCACAGCTCAGGCTGGGACCCAGTTCTGTCTTGCAACCCACCCAAACTCCTTCTTCTCCATCAAATGGTGACCTCAATCCTCAAGCTTCTTAGAAGCGAGGAAATGGACCTTTTCCTCCTGACCCACTCTGAGTTTGGGGCTTTGAAAAAGCAAGAATGAGAATGAATGCTAGGTACACTCAGGACTGTCTTGTTTCATCTCCATCTCCTTGGCTCTGGAGCCAACCTACTCTCCATTTGAATCCCAGCTTCTTAGCTGAATGACCTTGGGCAAGTCACTTAACCTCTCTGATTTAGTTCTTTATCTACAAGGTAGAAGTAATAATATTTTCCTTTTGGATAAGAGGACGCTTCTCTGGGCACCTGGTATTCAGAGATACCTCTCCCCAATTTGAGTTTCCCAAGCAACTCTAGTGTTCCTGTATTCCTGGACCCCAGGGTTGGGTGTAACTTAAAAGAAGTCAGACTTATGACAATCTGTGTCTGAGGATGGTTATCTTCACCAGTTGGTTGACAGAAGCAATTTAACATCATATTCAGATCCCATCCAGGGGATCTGATGTGCTAGCACAGTGCCTGGCTGACAGAAGATGCTACAACTGCACTAGGATCTGACGAAGAGAGAAAGCACAAAGCCAGTGTGACCGTGGGCCTTTCTGTTTTCGTCTCTTGGCCAGTGATGTCCTACTTCTCCAGTGAAATGTTTCTGTCCTAAGAAAATGTTTGCCAAGATTACAAGGGGGCATTATTGCTACAACTCCATCCACCCCCATGAATGGACCCACCTCCATATGCTGATAATTTCCAGATTTGTATTATTAGTCTTGATCTTCTTACTTTTAACCCTCAACTTCTAATTGTCAACTGGACATTCTGACACTTCAGAACAACCCACCTGATCCTGAATGTACAGGTCCCCTACTTCCCAACTTCATTTACTTAAAAAAAATTTTTAACTGACTTTGTCAAGCCGTGAGACATCCAAGCTAAGCAACCTCAGAGCTACCACTGGGTGGGAGGACGTGTGAGGCAGTGAAATGGCTGGAGCCGGGCAGTTGGAAGCCTAACCTGGGGCAACTCTGTCAACTGTCTGAGCTTGACTTCATTTCCTTATATTTAAGGTGGGGCATAACTATACTGCACATCTCCCAAGACTCTTCTGATCTGACCCTTGCTTGCCTTCCAACGTTAACCTTCATCATCCTCCCTCAAACAGCCTTTGCTCCAGACACACCAGACTGCCTGCTTGTCCCAGCTCACAGCGATCATTTTGGTTCCTGCCTCCGTGCACTTGCACGTATTGTTTTCTTCTGCCTGGAATGTTTTTCCTTTCCATGCTAACCCTTCTTTTTGTCTCGGCTCAAGACTTCTCTGTCTTAAGCTTTCTGTGGGTTTCCCTGCTCTTTACTCTCTCAGAGCACTTTTCTGCCCATCTCTCTGGAACTCCTATACTCCCCTTATTCTAGTCTATCTTTAATATTTAGTCTATCTTTTCATATCCAAAAGCATTTTTTTGATTTTCTTTTTTAATTGAAATATAGTCAGTTTACAATACTGTGTCAATTTCTGGTGCACAGCATTAATCTCAGTCATACAGATACATGCATATATTTATCCCCATAGTCTTTTTCATTACAGGTTACTACAAGATTTTGAATATAGTTTCCTGTGCTATACAGTAGAAACTGATTGTTTATCTATTTTATATATAGTAGTTAGTATTTGCAAATCTCGAACTTCCAATTTATCCCTTCCTACCCCTTTCCCCCTTTGGTAACCATAAATTTGTTTTTTTATGTCTGTGAGTCTGTTTCTGTTTTGTAAATAAGTTCATTTGTGTCTTTTTTTTTTTTTTTTTTTTTTTTTTTAGATTCAACATATAAGTGATATATGGTATTTTTCTTTCTCTTTCTGGCTTACTTCACTTAGAATGGCCATCTCCAGGCCCATCCATGTTGCCGCAAATGGCATTATTTTATTCCTTTTTATGGCTGAATAGTAAGCTTTTATATATTTTCTGTCTATTATTTCCTTAGTCAGATCTTCTAATTCACTACTTCATTTTTCTTTAGTCAAATTCATCTTGCCATTTATCCCATTGACTGTGTTGTTTACTTTAGCTATTTATAGCATTTATACTTAACATTTCCACTTGCGATCTTATTGATTTCTTGTTCTTACTTCCTATGGCTAACATTTTGCCCCATATCTGCATGCTTATTCTGTATTTTTGGAACATTTGTTTTAGTAATTCTGCTTCATGTCTTGTTCTGTATGTTGCCTTTCTTTATAGTAATTATATCCTCAAATCTAGTTCTTTTGGTTTATTAAGTCATGTTTTCCTCAGGCTATCAATCAGTCACTTTGGTAATGCATTTTGGGGAAAGAGGTCAAGTTCAGGTGTCTGTTTCCATGGGTTTAAGGAGAGGGGAACTGAGGAGTTCTAGGGTAGAAAGCCCAAGAGCCCATGCGTCCCCCAGTTGGACTTCCACTTTAAGCCTGTAAGGCAGATTGGCACGGGGAGAGGGTGGATTCTTCAGGTTGTGTCAGCCCTGGGTTTGGGAGAGGATGGGATCAGGTGTAAAAGCCTAAGGGCAGCAGTGCAGACCCAACCCATTCTCATCAACTTTTTAAAAAAGATTTTATTTTTTTAGAGCAGTTTTAGGTTCACAACAGAATTGAGAGGGAAATACAGACATTTCCCATATCCTCCTGCCCTGATACATGCACAATTTTCTCCATTATTGGCATCATTCACTAGAATGGTACATTTGTTACCAATGGTAACCATGCACTGACACATTATAATCAGCCAGAATCCAAAGTTTACTTTAGGGTTCACTCTTTGTGTTGTACATGTTATGGGTTTGGACAGATATATAATGACATATATCCCTCATTATAATACCATACAGAATATTCTCAGTGTCTGCCTCAAAAATGCTCTGTGCTCTGCCTTTTTATTCTTTGCCCCCTCACCATGTACCCTTGGCAACCACGGATCTTTTATTGTCTCCATAGTTTTGCCTTTTCCAACATGCCATCTAGTTGGCATTACACAGTATGTAGCTTTGTCAGATTGGCTTCTTTCACTTAGTAATATGTATTTAGAGTTCTGTGTTGAATGATATTTTTAGTGCTGAGTGATGTTCCATTGTCTGGATATACCACTGTGTATTTATCCATTCACCTAATGAAGGTATCTTGCTTGCTTTCAGGGTTTGACAGTTATGAATACAGCTGCTATAAACATTTGTGTGCAGGTTTTTGTGTGGACATCAGTTTTCAACTCTTCTGGATAAATACTAAGGAGCGTGATTGCAAGATCATATGAAAGAGCATGTTTAGTTTGTTAAGGAATTGCCAAACTGTCTTCCAAATTGGCTGTACCGTTTTGCATTTCCACCAGGAGTGTGTGAGAGTTTCTGTTGCTCCACATCCTCACCAGCATTTGGTGTTGTCAGGGTTCTGGCTTTTGGCCATTCTAACAGGTGTGTAGTAGCATCTCGCTTTTGTTTAATTCATCAACTCTCCCCCACAGGACTTTCCTCCTGCCCTGTTGGGTGCTGGCTTGGCTGGACTGTGAAGTGGCAGGTGATGGTTCGTCCAAGGCAGTGCAGCAAGGAGGTGAGAGCAGAACTTCAAAGCTTTCCTCCCACACATTGGCTGGCACAGTCTCTGGGTGCTGTCAGCTTCAAGCTGCAGCTACACACCTCCTGACACACAACCATTCCAGGCCATGTTCTCAGAGGGCTCACATTTTGTTGTTATTATTATTGTTAGTTCCTGGAACCTACAATTTCTTCTTGCTTCTACATTGTTTTCAGTGTTAATTTTGGTGAAAGGAGGGAAAAAAAATCAACTATTTTGGCAGAAGCCAAAATTTTATATTTCATAATACTTGATACAATCTCTGCAAATGTATGTATGTCACATTTATTAGATAGCATAGTGGTTAAAAACCAGGATTCTGAAGTTACACTGAGTGCTTGATTTTACTTTTTAAAAAGTGTTAAATAAATTCTATGTAAATATAATTTATATCAAGTAAACTTCAGTAATTTTAAGGATATAGTGTGGTAACTTTTGACAAATACATACACCCATGTAACTACTACCACAATCTATGTATTGAACCTTTACATCACCACCAAATTCCCTTGCACTCCTTCCTAGTCAATATCCACCTTGTCCCCTAGCCCCAGGCAAATACTGATCCGCATCCTTATATCATATATTAGATTTGTGTTTTTCCCAGAAGTTTTATATAAGTAGAATCATATTGCATGCATTTTTTTGTGTATGGTTTCTTTTGCCCAGCATGAAGTTTTTGAGATTCACCCATGTTGTTGTATCAGTGATTTATTGCTTTTAGTTGCTGAGTAGAATTCTATTGTATGAATGACCACAATTTGTTCATATATGTTTCTATTGATGGACATTTGGGTTATTTCCTGCTTTCTGCTATTATAAATTCCCAGTGTGCCACTTTTTAGCTTTATGTCCTCAGGCAATTTACTTAAACTCTTTCTATTTCAGTTACCTCATGTAAAATGGGGATAACATTGTCCCTAGCTTATAAAGTTATTGTGATGATCAAATGAGTCAGTACATGTGAATTGCTTGTCCGCAGCATGTAACAAGCACTCAATAAATGCTATTATTAAAATTGCATATTGTACTTTTGTCTGCCCAGTTGAGTGTGAGATTTTTGAAAACAAAAACTAAGTTTTATTCTTCTTTATAACCCCAAATGTTAGAACAGTGTCCAGCATTCATTCCTTTATTCATGTCTTCATTCATTACTTCACTTGGTTAAGTTGTAACTGACACTACGAACACCTCATGCTGGTTGCGAAGGCTATAATAATCCCGTCATGGTCCTTACTGTCGTAGAGCTTCAAGTCTAAAGCAAGGGACAAATAAACCAGTAGCTACAATACATCACATTAAGGGGAAGCTTCAATTTGAGGCACTGGTGAATTTCCTACCTTGAGGTACTCAGGGAAACTTAGGCGAGATGTCAGAGAAGGAGAAAGAAATTTAAGTGGGCAGCCCACTCACTGAACACCTGGTGGGGGACTTTCAGTTGGAGCTCAATTCATCCACGTCCAGGTATGTCTGTTGAAATGATGGGGCAGCTGGCTTATAGGTATCTATTTGCCAAGTTGATTATTTGCATTTGGGAAAGAAGCACACTCCTGGGGAGGGGAGAAGGGGCAAAGGAGACCTTACTGTAGCTCTTCCGAGGCCCCTGGTCCAGCCTCAGTGACTTATGTCTAAGATCCGTGGAAAAAGGGACAAAAAAACCAGTTTTTAATAACTAGTTACTGAGAAGCCCAATTCCTGGTTAAAAACCTATGTGTATGTCTATGTATTACTGAAACATTATGCTGTACACCAGAAACTGACATAACACTGTAAACTGACTATACTTCAATAAAACGACAACAACAACAAAACTCCCCCAAACCAACGAAAAAGCTATGTGTGGTGTTTCAGGTCCAACTATAGGTGGTTACAAAGGGGCCACTTGGCAGTCGTCCAGGAGGAGCGCTGTCCCCGCCCCCCCTTTCACGCCCACCAGTGCGCTGCATGCTGGGAAGGGAGACCAAGTCAGGGTCTCAGCGCCTCCACCCCCCACCCCCGCTGGTCTGGATCTTTGTCCAACTTCCATTCTCAGCCCAGGCAGGGGAGGAGGGTAAACTTAAAATACTTTTTCCCTCTGACTCTGTACACCGTGTCCCCCCCCCCGCCCCGCCACCCCAGCACTTGTTTTTCAGGCCTAAACTTCCTTGCCTCTCACTGCTCTGAAGCCCACAAAACTGCTGGGGGAGGGGGGCGAGAGCTTATGTTCCGTGAGCTCACTCAACAGTGAGATGAACCCCACCTCTGCACTGATTCAGTTGACCTTCCACCCAGTGCTTGGTTCCAGGAGGAGTCCGCGTTTTCTCCAATTCTCCTGTCAGGGTAAGTGGTTAAAGGCTTCCCTCTTCCCTTTTTGGCTTGTTGCTTTAATCAGCTCCTCAGACACGGGGGTTCAGCGCTCTTTTCTAGCTCAGCTGAAATCCTGACCCTAAGCTTCACCTTCTGCCCCCCAGGCATCCTGACCCTAAGCTTCACCTTCTGCCCCCCAGGCATCCTGGCATACTACTGGTGTAGTCTCGCTGGGCTGCGGCTCAGAGGGGCCTGTGCTTGGTTTTATTCTCTGTCGCTGTCTTGAAATCTTTTAAATTTTGAACAGGTGGCCTCACATTTTCATTTTACACTGGGCCCACCAAATTTTGTAGCCAGTCTTGCCCTAATGTCAGCATGTTACATAACCGTGGTACATTTAGCCAAACTGAGAAATGAATGTTGCTGCAGTACTGTTAACTAAACTACAGGCTTTATTTGGATTTTTTCAGTTTTTTTAAACTAACATTCTTTTTCTGTTTCGAAATCCAATGTGTGATACCGTATTATACTTAGTTATCATATCTACTAGTTTCTTCTAATGTATGACATTTATATGGTCTTTCTTTATCTTTGACCTTAAAACCTTTGAAGAGTTGGTCAGTTATTTTGTAGAATGTTTCTCAGTCTGGGTTAGCGTGACGTTTTCTCTTCGTTAGACTGAGGTTATGGATTTTGGGGATGAAAACCACAAAGATGAAGTACTCATATTCCATTACACCAGGAGGTACATGGTATCAACGTGACTTCTGTTTTCATCTTGACTGGTGAGGGTGGTGTCTGCTAGGTTTCCCCACTATGAGGTTACGCTTTTTCTGTTCCATACTCTGTTAGAAGCCAGTTACTAAATCTAGACCACACTAAGGAGGAGGGGAATTAAACCCTACCTCCTGGAGAGAGAAATATCAATTTGTGAACAAATGTTAAAACCACCCCTGTAATAAATAAATACTTGTGGGGGACACTTTAAGACTATACAAATATCCTGTTTTTCTTTAATGCTTTGCTCACCAATTTTGGCATTTGCCTGCAGCAGTTATTACATGGGGGGGTGGTATTCTAATGGTGATCTTTTATTTCTAGAGGAGCCTTTTAGAATTATGGCACTAGCCTCATCTGTGTATTGATGTATTCTTTTTACTAAACTAGTAAAGCCTCGAAGGCTGCCCTTTGCACGCTATCTGCACCCTTCAGGTTCTCAAGGACACTTTGTTCAATTGAGCTGAATTGAATGATTTTTATCAGATGATGCTTAAAGATAACATCAGGCATGATGGAGAGGCTGTGGTACACACTGTGTGGTCTGCGGCAACTTGTTGGAAATGCAAATTATCAAGCCCTACTTCAGACCTATCATGTTGGAAGCTCGAGGGATGGGGCTTAGCAATCTGTTTTCAACAAGCCCTCCAGGTGATCTCTGTACCCACTAAAGTTTGAAAACCACTGATGTAGGGGATTCTTTAATAATTAACAGTGTGTCTATTCTAATTATTTATAGGGACACGAGTCCCAGTGAAATCATTATCTATCCTGTAGTCCTGAATGGCTGTTCTATGGATGAAAGAATGAACTGGCTGATTGTTTAAATCAGTTTAATAACATGTGTGGAGTGTCTGTATCTGCTGATCCAAGGTGGGTGATCCCAATGAACAAGAACTCATAAGTGGGGAGGAAAGGAGGGGCTGCAAAGAGGTTGGAAAGGTGGGGTGGGCCAGATGAGGAGGGCAGCTCTCATACCTTGGGATCTGCTCTCTGCTAGTTGCAGAGAGCCAGGGTGTTGTGGATTGACTACCTAGGGGACCCAGAGCGCAAGTGACATTTGAGTCTTTCTAGAGGAAAGTGGTCTAGAAATGTGGTTAATTACACACCAGCTTTAGAGTTACGACCGGAGCTCAGATGCCAACTCTTTCACTTCCTGTGCAATTTTGAACTTGTTGCTCTTTTAGCCTCAGTTTCCCTGTCTGTAAAACAGACAAAAATATTTGCAGTGTTGACTGAGTACTGACCATGTGTCAGTCATTTTCCTAAGTACTTGACATGAACCCACTCATTTACTTGTCATGATGGCTTTATGGAATTAGTAACATTATTATTCCCATTTTATGGAGAGGAAACTGAAATGTGGGGAGGAAAATGCATAGAGCTGTTAAGCCAGGCAGATGGGATACAAATGCAGCCTATTTGTCTCTGGACAATAGGCTCATAACCTGTCTGAACTTGTAGGATTTCTGTGAAGTTTGAAGTTAGACCACGTGTGAAAAGTGCTCAGCGAAGTACTGCACCCACAGGGAGCCTTCTCTAATGGTGCTGGTGAGTTGTGATAATCCAGGAGTTCTGTGTGGCTCTGTGTGGCTTGGGGAGCCCTGTACTGGAGCAGCAAACTTTCTGTTATCTCTGGCTCTCTGCTTGGGTCTCCTGCATGCTCTGGGGCTGTAATTGTGTCTTGTCACCTCCGTTCATAGGATGCCCAGAGGGTCCCACCTTCCGTAAGATGGGCCGGCTCTAAATGGACCTGGGGTGTGATATCTGAGAAATTAGGAATAAAAGGCAGCACACGGAATCACCCAAGAGTCAGGAGATTCTGGGCCTGTTTGAATCACTAAACCTGTGTGACCCTGGGCAAGGATCTTCTGCTACCTTGATTTCAGGTTTCTCATTCATGAGAGGAGGTTGGATTTTCTTATCTTCAAGTTTACTCTCACCTCTGTGAAGAAGAAGGGCATCCAAGTCTCAGGCACATTTTCTCTTTCTGGGCATGGCTATTCAGCTCACTGGGGGACTGGTCTTTCCGTTCTCTGGGCAGATCTTTCTCCCTGAATTATGTGCCAACCACATCATACTTAACGCTTAGTAAACATTGCCAGGAATTGTAAGCCTCTAATCTGTGGGACCTATATGTAAGCATACCAATGTAAATAATGCTATGCCTCATTAATTTGGACTCAAGGAGTTTAGAATTAGAGTGAACTTACATTACAATATGCTGAATTTTGCTTTTAGATTGTTTCTGAAGAGTGACTAAGTGTATGAAAAAAAGAAAGGAATCAAGAAAAAATATTTGAACCACCTTAAAATGACCCACCTCCATGATTTGCAAAACACTTTTTTTATTTCCATTTAGACAAAATACTAGAAACCACTTCAAATTCTTTTATGAAAATGAATAAGGAAATAATGGAATCAAATCAATGAACTTATTAAACATGCTCTTTATTCATTAAAGCAGATTTTGAAAGGACCCACGCTAGGAAGCCTTAGTTATCCTAGTTTGGAGTTCCTCTAAATTCTTGGAAGAAATAATAGTATATTTATCCTCATGGCCTCTGTACTTGCAATTTGCCTGAAGTAAAGAACAGTAGTAATCCCTGGAATTAAGGACAATTAATGACATCTGGAGGGTGCAAGGCTCTGACCTCCCTACAATGGCCTTAGACTTCTTGATGATCTCATAATGGCCACACCGTTTTTCCAAGTCTGTCTTCGTCCTCACAGATGGGAAGGCCCAGCCACCCCTTGGAGGTGGGCGGTGGTGAGAGTGATTTTCACCCCATTTATCTCCTCAATATCAGCAATTTCTGTGTGTTCCTGACAGCAATGGATGTCATGCTGGGTAATCCTCTTCCCGTTGTGAAGGGACCTAACCAATTACCAGTGAACTATTCATGAAAGCTCCAAGGGGAGAAGGTAGCTAATGATGCCTTTTATCAGATCTACCAATACATAAGAAAATGCACTTGGGAGAAAATAGAATTTTTTTCTTTTTACAGGTAAAGTTATGTTATGTTTTTGAATGTGTATGTGAATGTATGTGTCCAGTGTTAATATTAATGAATTAATTTCAATTTAAGGGAAACCTTCATCTTATTACAGAATTATGGGAGAATTAAAAAAAAAAAGGACTTCTGACTTCTCTTAGACTTCATCCTTGCAGTACTACCGTTCTCTCCTCATGGCAGTCACAGTGGTCTTTTGAAACATAAGACAGATAACATCCTGTCCTTCCTGAAAAATCTTCCCGTGACATCCCACTGCACATAGGATAAAATTTGAACTCGAGCCTCACTGCAGCCTTCAAGGCCCTTCGTAATCAGGCCCCTGCCCACCTCTCCAGCCTGCTCTTGAGCCAGCCTCCTCTGTGCTCCACTCACTGCCCTCCTTTCTGGCATTTAAGTAGGCTGAGCCTGTGTTCCTGTCAGAGCCTGTGCACTTGCTGGTCCTGCTGCCTGCACACCACCCTCCCTTCTGAAGCAGGAACACTTCCATCCCCTGGCTCTCCTTCACCTCTCCTTGTTTGATGGTCTTCAGAATATTTATCACATTCTGAAATTGTCTTGTTTGTTCATTTGTTTAATGTCTGCCCTCTCCTTAACATAAGCTTCATGAGACAGGAATCTCATCTCTCTCATCCACCACTGTGTGCTCAGCACCTGGCAAAGTAACTGGACACTAGCAGGTACTCCATTCAGTTGATCCTTAAACAACATGGGTTTGACTGCGTGGGTCCACTTATACATGGATTTTTTTCTCTAGTGAATAAGACAGTCCTACACAATCTGCAGTTGGTTGAGTGGACGTGGAAGAACCATGTATGTGGAGGGCCAACTATAAGTTATATGCCAATTTTCTACTGCACAGGGTTGGCACCTCTAACTCCCACATTGTCCAAGGTCGGCTGTATATGTTTTTGAATGGCAGAACTGATGGACATAAAACCCAGCTGCCGTCATCGTCTGCTGTGCTCTCCGTGGTCTAGTTTTTCTTTTTGGGTTCTAATTAAACTTTGGAGGAAGTACCAATTGGCTGACTAAGTAAGAGTGAGTGCTATGTGGGCTATAAAGTCTGCCTCAGAAGCTGGCTAAGATTGAATCAGGTTAGAACAGGCATTTAGGGCTCGGGGGACTATGATACAAAAGCAGATCTCTTATCCTCAAGTCTGAGAGTTGGGTGTCAGGGAGCTTACTGAAAGAAATACATGCTGGACAGTCAGGAGTTGTATATGTATGCTTTCCAGACTGAATGGATGATACTGTGAACGTAGGTGTCTCTGGGAGCTTCCTTTAGTGGACAAACCCATTAAACCCTATTAAATTTCTAAAACACCTCTTGCCTCTCTTCTGACACTTCTGTTTCCATTGTACTGGCCTGGTGAAGGTTCACTTTGTCCTTCTTCTGAAGAAGATGCTGAAGGAGTTTTCTTAAAAGCAAATGCAGCCATGGAAATCCTCTGCTTGCCTCTCACTGGAGAACCTGGGGATCCTAGCCTGGGAGTGTGGAAGTGCACATCAGTTACACATCAGAGGCAATGAACAGGGTGTTTGCTGTCCTGTTAATTGATTATTGATCTTTGTGGCCATCGTCTTTGTGGACGGTGACCCTCTTTTATGCGTACTTGCCAAAGACAGTTCACTTACAAACCCACCTCCCCCTGCCCAGAGTCCCAGACTTACTAGTTCTCACCAATCAGAACAGACTAGCAGAGAGGAATATGTTCTTTGTTATTCAACCTAGAGACTAAAGATATTTCTGGATAAAGAATAATAGAAAGACTGAGACCAGCCTAATCCAAAGATTTTTAGGAAATGTTATGGGCCTCGTGATACCCATGGGAATCATGGAGCAAGAACTGAATGTCAGGTCTTATGCCAAGAAATACCTTTAGAAAATAAGGCTTCTATAAGATGTCTCCATAGCATCTGATGGAGGCATCATAAGGAGAGACAGATGTAGCAAGGCTACACATGTGATGTTTGTCTTTAATCTGAAGGTTTTTCTTCAATGAATTCTTACTTGATAATTTTTAGTTTTAAGAAATGATTTTTATTTTCATGAGCTCTGAATTTTGTGAAATATAGCACTTCCATCCATAAGCACATGAAACTCTTCTGTGTAAATACAGGACCAAGGGTATCTCTTGTACCTGTGGATGTCCTTCCCCATCTGCATCAGCAGATGAGAGTAAGACTCAAATTACATAAATACTGTATGTCTGTAGAAAGGTATTTACAAAACTGGTGACACATTTTCCAAGATATTGATAGGTCACAAAAAACGTTTAGTGCACAGTTGTGACATTTACTGTAATTGGAGATCCATGGAAAGAAGGCCTTTGTCTTATTTACTGCTGTTATTTCTAGCTTTAAAACAGAGCCTAGCACAGAGTAAGTACCCAAAATATTTCAATTAAATGTTGTACATTAAGTTATTAAACAGCTTTCTTTATTGTATGACTTTTCAGTCCTGTTATGCTCATAGCACAGCTCCAAGAGGAGGCCCTGGTATGCCTTATTTTGTGAACTTATTTGACCGTGGGTCACCCTAGGATATACTTATTAATATCTACTGGAACAGTGTTTCATAATAGACAGTTTGGAAAGTGCTGAATTAAATTGAAAGAACAGGTAAACATTTCTAAGGCAAAAGGGAGTGCAGGTGGGCGGTATGTATGAGTTGAAAAAGTTAAATCTGCAATTTAAGTTCTCTTATAAACTTTTGCTGACCTGTATTTTTTTTTACCTTTGAAAACAGGAAGAATGAAGAAGAGAGCAGAGGAGAGAGAGAGAGAGACCAAGAGACTTAAGATGGAAAAAGCGGCATCCCTTTGGTGTACAGAAAAAATTTCAGACTGCTCTGGGCCTGGCTAGCAGATTATTGACAACTAGAGGCTTCTCATGAAGCCCAGTGACAGCGGTTGTCTACAGGTGGCTTCATCTTGTGAAGGCTTGCTTGAAGTCCGTCCGCTCAGTTGGTTCTGGGCAGGCAGGACAGGGATCAGTGATGGTTGGGTCTTCTCTCTCTTCTCACGTGGGTCCATACACCCCTCTTTTGTACTCTGGGACACACATTAATGGATGGTCTGGGCTCATATCTGCAGAGGAACTTAGGCACAGAGAGTGAATGAGTAAGACTGCAGATTGTGCAGACAAGCTGTTGGGTTGATAGTGTCCTGAGTGGTCTTGGACCTGTTGCTTGACTTCTCTGTGTTTCAGTTTCCTCCTCTAAAAGATGGAAATGATAACAATATTTGTCTTATAAGACTGAGGGTCAAATAAGATGAAATTTATGCACTTATTACAACAACTAGCTGTAATTATTGGTATCATTGAATATGGTAATGAAGATGGTATTTCTGGGAGCTCAGTTAACTCATAACTTCTATTTCAGTTTTAAGACATATGTATTTCTGAGAACTCTGCATATAGTGTTTTGTAAGAAGGCCCTGTAAGTTATTTCTTTTTGTGGAATGCACACATTACAAGATCTTGCTTCCAGGAAGTTAATACATGGTTTTGAAGATGAGTATGCTTTGGGAAGAGAGGGCCTCTTGCTAATGGGAACTTTCACCTTCTATCACTGGTTCTTCTCTCTCAAGAAAATGGAATGAACAATGCCCAATCTGGAGGAAAAAAAGAAAAAAAAATTAGACTCTTGGCCCTCAAGCAAGTTGCTCAGTATTCCATCTCAATTTCATTTTTCTATCCACTTTTATCTGTTCATTAGGTTCCAGTGCCAAAAGTCTGTAATTCCAATTCTCCAGTCTCTGCTCTATTGTATGAATACCATGCAGCACAGCAGGAGAGACTAAGTCTTTTCCGCACACCATTCTTTAAGGCAGGGTGGGCAAAGCTGTCTCTTACCTGATGTGTGCACCCTTGGCTCCTAGGTCATGATTACCTTTGTCAGCTGGCCTCACTCTGTCCTGAGGGCCCAGCCCACCAACCTGAGAAAATAAAAACATTGATAGTTGATCATGTGCAAAGGTTGAATTATAATTAACTCACAAAGCAGCTAGTTCAGGCTCAATTGTGTATTTATCCTACAAACGCCATAACCCAAGTACCTAGAGCAGTGCCTGGCACAAAGCAGGCACTTTATAAATATATTTTGAATAAAGAAATGTAGAATCTAAAGTTTACTACCATTTTTAAAATATAAAGAGAAAATCAAGCAAAGCCATGGCCCTTCACTCCATGTCCAAATAACTACTGCTGTCCCCAAATAAGTAATATATAAATAAAGTGAAAAAAAAGTAAAACTGAACAGAAATGATTGAAGGAGAGTGCTGCCACTTCCCCTTTTGGCCCTCATCCCGTCTCCTCAAAGATAATCACTGTAAGTGGTTTATTCAGTGATTCTTTCCCCAAAGCAGTTATTTGTTTAAGAGCGCATGTGACTGCAGAGGGCCACATTATTTATGTAACAAGCACAGAAGAGCAGAGGTTTCCAAGGTGAGGTCTGCTGACAGCCCACACAAGGCCCAGTTGCCTCTGTAACACCTTGTTTGCTTGTTAACAATAATAGGTTCCAGTAGATGATGTGATTTGGTTGGTCTGGGCAGGACCAGGAATTTGCATTTTTATCACGCATCTCCAGTGAAGCAACCCTGAAGGTGAAAGACCATTTGTTACTCCTGAAGAATCTGCTGAAGTTTAGGGTGGTTCAGGTTTTACTCCCAGTCCTCCCTCGTTATGGTATTGGTGGAACCCTCAGCCAATTGTGAGCAGAGCAGCATACCTCTGGTCTGTCGCCATGTGCACCCTCTGACCTTACCAACCTGCTTTCCTCTTCTCCCGCTCTCTTCAGCACCCCTTCTTGTTCCATGTCTTCTACCACACTGGCTGGGTTTGCTGCTTCATTGTGTCTGACATAGCTATTGACCGCAGGTAATTTTCAGTCTTTCTGCCCCCAGCTAGTCAATTTATGTCCAGCTTAAACTTTCTGGGTGTAGCCGTGGCCATCCCTATTCTGGATATTTTTTGCTGCATAGATCCAGGCAATGTTAGAATTTCAAGTACTTTTGTTCTTCTTAGTGATCTCTTTCTGTAACATGTTTACTTATTATTACTATAGGAACATCTCTGTCCTTCTCTCTCTCCTTTTTGCTCTTATCTGCTGGCTCCAAGCCCGGGTGTGTTCTTGAGTCTCCTTTTTTGATGCTCTGCACTAGTGCTAGGGGAGCTTTTACACGTTTTCCTTGATTGCTGGGCAGAAGAGGACAACCTCTAGGTTTAGTGAAAGCTGAAGCGTTCTCTCCCATTGTGTAGATGCCACGGGCTCCAAGTGTGGCACTGTTAAATATGGTTTAAAAGCTGGAGCCCAGGCTTTTTCCACCCCGTTCAGCTCATTGAGGACAGCCTCCACTTGGGCTGCTTAGACATCAGGCGGGAAGGTGAGCAAAAGGGATGGTGAAGGAGATGACTGTGCCAGCTCGGGCTCAGAAAACGTCGGAATTTTACATACAGACTGTGAGCATAACAGAGGACATACCCTAGCAAGGGATCATGTCCACTACCAGGCTATACATGACCAAAGCGGAATGCCCTTTCTCCAGGAAGATTTTGAGTGGAGGAGTGACATAGCTGACTTAGAAAAGGACCACTCTGATTACTGTGCCAGGAATCAACTGTAGGAGGGCCGGAGTGGAAACGCAGGGGTCCAGTAGGGTGGTATCACAGTAAGATACCAAGGCTAGAATGACGGTGGCTGGTACCAGGGGGCGCTAGCAGCAGGGTAGTGAGAAATAGCTGGAAGCAACCTAGAAACTGCCTAATTCCTGAGGGACACAGCTGCCTGAAATTCACAAATTCACCTAGTTCACATTTCAATTTCTCATACAAGGTGTGACTAGCTTTCCGAAGTTAGTCGCCAACAAAGGTCCTGCCTCTGTCTGCTGTCATTTGAGCCAGTAGAATGAGACTGAGTTCCGTTCAGAAGCAAAGGAAAACTTTATTCTTTGATGAAAGAATGGAGAGGGGCAAGCTCTGTGGGCCGGCTGCGGGCAGGGCTTTATAGGGTTCAAGTCAGCCGGGCAGTTGGGGCGTGGGGAGGGGTGAGGGGGTGGAGTTCTCGCGGAGTTCTCGCGGAGTTCTCGCGCGGCTCCCAGCCCTGCTGCTCACGCTCCAGATCGCTGTTTAGCGTCTCCGCACACCACCTTCCGCCGCCATCTTGAATTGCACTGTCATGGGCAGCGCTTCTGCACACAGTCCCTGAGCTGAGGTGTCAGCGCAGCCGTTTTGCACTGGGAACGCTGGTCTGAAGTGTTGGGTGGGAGGCCTCAGCACACAGTATCCTGTGAGCAAGTGAAACTAGACGAAGCACAAAGGAAAAAAAGGTTAGACTTTATTTTATCAACAGATTCTGTTTATATTTCCTGGAAATTGTTAATGGGCTTTGCTGATGACAGATCCCTCCTCTGCCTTTTGTCCTGCTCCTCCCTCTTGAGGGGCGCTGAGAGGCACAGGTGCGTCTTCTGTGACTGCTTTCTGCTGACTCGGGGCGTCGCCGTGACCCCGGGCGGAGGAGCAGAGCTGCTCCCCAGCTGCTTTTAGATGCTCTTGATTGGCTCCAGGCCTCCGCCCTGTTTGTGTCCTGAGTGACCACCACGTGGAAATTTATAAACTAACCTTTTGGAGATAAAGGACACCAGACAATTTCGGATGCGTGGCCCAATTGTTAACAAAAGAATAATGGTCACAAGTTAAATTTTTCCTACAAATGACAGTATCTAGGTCTTTTGCTATAGGTATGAGTGTGCCCTGATGTCGAGGCTCACTGCGGGGGCTGGACCTCCCTGGTCACACTTCTGTGGTTTTTCTGAAGAGAAGCGTCGGGTCAGAGAGAGGTTCACATGAGTAGTCGGGGGTCCGTTGCCCCAGGTTGTCTCTCTGGAGGTTGGGGCCCGGGGCCCTCTTCTCTCGAGTGTTGTATGCCCACAGGGTGGTCCCTGTAGCTTCGGGGCAGAATGGCTGGTTAGAATCACCCAGTGGGGTCTGGTCCAAGTATGAGTGAGCTGCCCTTGCGGGCTGCTGGTTTTCCAGGAGTTTAGTTTCACCCGGGCTCCCGGCTGGAAGGGGTGAAGGGCCAGGTTGGTGGGTGCAGGCAGCACCTGGTTACCATGCTCTGTGAGGGCTTTCCTGGCTTCTCCCACCTGGAGGGCGTACTTGAGTTGCTCCATTTCCAGGGGGGTAAGATGTCCCTCCTCTCAGGCTTGGGGAATGGGTCCACCATTCATGAGTTCAAACGTGCTTTAACTTATCCCTTGAGGATAGCTGCGTGGGGAACAGGGCAGTTGGGAGTAACTTAAACCCGTTTCCTTGAGTCTCCTGGCGTAGCTTGGCTAAGGTTTGTTTTATGGGCTCCCCAGTGATGGGGGTCTCCAGGCTGAGTGCAAGGCCCATTTTATGCCCAGTGCTTGTTATCCCTTTTGTCACTTGAGACACAAATGGCAGGCCATTGTCACCTTGTAGGGATCCTGGGAGCCCAAACCTGGGGATTATGTCTTAGGAATACTTTAGTCACTGTGGCTGCCATTTCAGTTCTAGTGGGGGAATGCTTCTGCCCAGCCTGAAAATGTGTCCACAGGCACCAAGAGATAACTGGTCTCCTAGATCTGTAGTGAAGCCTCATTTTCAGGCTTTGTCTAATTCTTCCTCTGTGTAGACTGGGGAATAATTGGATGGATCTGGCCTTTGAGGCATGAGAGGTAGTTGCCAGGTTACTGGTTCTAGGGCTGCCCTTCTGACAGTTGTGTCTGCCTTATTTTTTCATTAATTTATTATCTGTGCACCCCCCTTGTTGGTGACCACTACATGGAATCACTACCACCTTTTTTTGCAAGCTATACTGCTTCTAAGAGCTTCAATGTTTAAGCTGTGTTTCACCTATTTATTCTCTGCTGTAAGAATACCCCTTTCCTTCCAAATAGCCCCATGTACATGTAGGATAGCATATGCATACTGAGAATTCGTGTAAACATTTCGGATCTTCCCCGTCCCAAGCTCTAAGGTTTAGGTGAGGGGTATCAGCTCTGCCTTTTGGGCAGAAGTCCCTGGGGGTAGGCTTCTTGTTTCTATGATTTGGGTCTGGGAGTTTACTGCATATCCTGCTGGCCTTTTTTCCTCTTTCATAAAACTTCTGTCTGTGAATCATACCTCTTCGACATTTGGAATAGGCTCACTTCTGAGGTCAGAATAGATGGGGTGACTGGAATAGATCGTGCTTATGGCTGCTGTACAGTCGTGCTCCAGAAGCCCTGTTTCTGTGGGTAGCAGCATGGCGAGATTTAGCCTATGACAGGTTTGTATGGTAGCTCCTGGGTTGTCTAAAAGCATGGTTTGAAATTGAATCAACCTTCTGAGAATGGCCATTCTGTTCCCTTAGAACTTACTAAAGCCTGAACCTGGTGCGGAGCCCATATGGTGGTTGGCTGACCAAACGTTAACTTTTCAGCCTTCTTTAGCAGGGTTGTAGTAGCTGCTACCACTCATAGGCCGTCCCTTAGTGGTTTGATCTAATTGTTTAGAGAAATAAGCAACCACTTGAGTAAGAGGTCCCAGTTTTTGAGCTAATACCCAAAGGGTGATTCCCCTTCTCCCGTGAATGTAAAGGTCAGAGAGTTTAACTAAATCTGGGAGGGACAGGGCAGAGGCCTGAAGTAATTGCTTTTTCAGTTCCTGAAAGGCCCTTACGCATTCTGAATTCCGTACAAAAGGATCATCATCCTTTCCTTTCAACTTTTTATATAGAGGCCTTAGGCCACAGTTAGGGATCCAGATGTGGCAACACTGGCTTCTCCAGGAAACCCGTAAGCTATCTTTTAGTTTAAGGAGAGGCAAGGGTGCATATTACTTCTTTTCTTTCCTGGGGTAGGCTTCTCTTACCTTCTGTGAGAATGAAGCCTGTGTAGGTCGCCCTACTTTGTGATATTTGAGTCTTTCTTGGACACCTTATATCCTTTATCAGCTAGGTAGTTCATGGTGGCTACAGTATTTTTGTCAGAGGCCTCCTTAGTAGGGCTGGTGATCAGAACATCTGGTTCCCTCCTCCAGATGTAGATCTCTTAGGACTTTGGCTAATGTTTCCCCAGAGATGGTGGGGAATTTTTTAACCCTTGGGGCAGGACTATCCAGCAGTGTTGTTTTGTTGCACGTTTGGGTCCTGTCACTCAAAAGCAAATATTTCTTGTGACACTGGGCTAATGGAATACAGAAAAAGGCATCTTTTAAATCTAATACATAATATCAAGTCCTGGTGGGTGGTAGAGTTGCCAGCAGGGTGTAGGGTTTAGGGACTACCGGATATATATTGCTGACTGAAATAAATGCGCAGCCTAAAAGTTAAGAGTTATGTTTTATTTGGCGAGAGGACTCGAGCCGGGATGACAGCCTCTCAGATCGCTTTGAGGGACTGCTCCGAAGAGGTAGGGGAGGAGCTAGGATATATAGGAGCTTTACAACAAAGACCAGGTAGTTGGAACAAGAAAAGATTGCTTGTTATCTAAAGAAAACCAGGCATCTCAAGTTAAAGAATTTAGTGCTTTTCTATGTACAGGAGGAAGCAAACATTTGGGCTCACTGAATTCATTCCTTTGACAAGCACCTAGCTATCTAGCACCAGTATCCTGTCCTTTCTTATTCTGAGTCCGCTCAGAGGGCATCATTGTAAGTGGCTGCAGAGGCTGGGCTGCAGGCCTGTCCTCACTGGGGGGTGGCGGCAGCCACTGATGACTTGGTTTCAGCATTCTTTGTTTACTGATATGGTTGCAGTATTTTCATTCACATTGCAGTACTTTCATTCACAATATCCGGTGTGGCTTCACTGCCTGAGGTCCTGTACCATCTGGTATTCCCCACTGGGTTTCTCTGTGGGGAAATGGGGATATTACAGGCTGATTGGCATGGTCTAATAAGGCTCTGGTCACTTAGGCCCTGATGACCAATGCCCAACAAGGTGTCCTGACAGTGAGACTGTTTTCTATTGGGCCATGTATGTTCCGGTTCTAGGTGGACTATCACAGGACTGGCTCCTGCAGCTCATCCCACCTGTCCCTGGGCCCAGACCTGGGGATTTACTCCAGGAAGCTTGACTTGCTCTGTCTGGGGAAGTTTGTCCTTAGTCATTAACATTATCATCTTGTACCCCTTGTCTAGAGGAACACCATCTCCAGTTTGTCTCACGTTAGGGGGATAGTAGCCCTCAATCTATGTAAGATATCTCTTCCTAGCAGGGGTGTAAGGCATTTGGGAACATATGGGAAGGAATGAGTGAACATGTGTTTGTCTGACTTACATTCTGATGGCTCTATGAATGCCCGTTCTTGGGCCTTCCCTGATCCTCCCATAATTTTACAACTCTTGTGACTAAGTTTGCCTAATATGGTGTTTAGAACCCAATAAAATGGCACCGGTGTGAATAGAATTTGACAGGCTTTCCCCCATATCCAGTGTCAGCTTATTCCAATTGACAGGTTCTTTCCTGCTGCCTGGGTTTCCTTTAGAATCCTGTTTTTATAGTGAGTCAGCCTGTGTCTTCCAACCCATTCTCCATTGTCTTGGTAATCCCAGTTGGGTTTGTTATCTGGGACTGTTTGATTCCCTGATCTGAAAATATCATGACTTGTACTCTTGGACTTTTGTAAAGACTGTGGCCTTTTCTTCCCTATTTAGGAGTACATTGAGGAGGCTCTGGATGTCAGCCGAGGTGGGATCATGGCTCTGAAAGATTTCCCTAATCAGATTCAGAAACCCCTTGGGATTTTCCCTCAACCCCTTACTATGACTTTTCCAGTTATATGGATCAGAAGTGGTAAATGGGATGGTTACCTGGCTGGATGAGCCTTCTTTCTCCATCGATGACTCGTCTCAAAGGAGTACTTTTCCTGGGGGGTTATTGGACCCTGGCTGGTCATTAGTCCTGTTTTATGTACTTGCTGGACTGAGTTCTGGGGAAGGGAGCTGGTATGGAGGGAACCCCTCGAGTCTGTGGCCCAAATCAGAACATATGAAGGAAGGAGGCAGGGAGGGAGCAGTTGGAGGAGGGCTGGGGAGGATACCAAGAAGGTCCTTGGGGGAGGGTCAGGGACTGGCATTATCTCAGTGGAGGAGAGCTCACATTCCTTTTGAAGACTTTTTCTCTGATATAAGGCCATAAAAAAAACTGGAAATAAGGAATTTCATCCCATTTCTTTTGTCTGTGACATAGCAGGTTCAGTTGTAAAGTGGTGCTGTAATTTAGAGACCCATTTATGGGCTAACTTTTCCCATCTCCCAGCCAGTGTTGGGGCCAGGCTGTATTATGTAGGAAGATTAAATGTTTTGGGGTCAGGGGGTGATACCCAAAAACTTCCAGCTCTGCAGGATGCACCCTAATGGACTGTCCTTCCATTTGGTTCCCCATACCTTGGGTGTTCTGTTTTGGATTTATTTCCGACTATGGGGGGGTGAGGGGGACAGTTATATTGATTTGTCAGTACACAAATGCCACAATATTTGACCCAAATAAGATTTTCATTTGGGAAATTTGGAACCAGAGCCAAACTATTTCCTCAAAAGATGAAAATAGGAGGTGTCCAAATGGCATGGACTCTGATATAACTGAGGGTCCCCCTTGAATTAGTAATGGCCCGTACTTGAGATAGTTAATCCCCTCTAAGTCAGAATATCCCACAGGAGATTAGACAGGACTGCCTTCAGGCCAGAGCAGTTTAGGCATGTTAGTTCCTGACCAACTTGGTCCCTTAGGAAATGGCACAGCTGTCAGAGGTAGGGGTCTTCCCTTTCCTCTCCTCAGCCAAAATGGAGTTTTCAGACTTCCCACCAGGTGAGAACTAAAAGCACGAGGGATTCCTGTGAGATCTGCTCCAAATCTCTGAGGCAGCTGGTATTCTTCTGTGTTGATTCTGGGAGGACAGTGTGTGGAACCTGGTCGATAAAAAAATCACCCAAGGTTTGCCTTACAAGCAGAATGGGGAGAAGAGGTCGGGTGGTGGATGTTTCCTGGTCTTGCCAGCCGCTCACAGGGCTTCCTGATAATAGGGTTCCTGATCTTGCAAGTGGCTCACAGGGCTCCTTAGCCCATTTCAGAGAAACTAGCACTGACTGGAAGAGGCGGTGTCTCCTGTCATGTATTCACCTTGGGACCCTTTCATACTCGGGTACCCCCAGTGCCTTTTCCTGAACTTGGATCAAGCATCCCTGTTCCATTTTGTCAGGAGTCCTCATTACTTTGGCCTTTCCCTAGTCTTGCCTTTTGGCTCACAAGGCTGTCCACTTTCCTTTTCTAAACTGAAAGTGATTATGGTGAATGCTACCATTGACTCCTGGAGGTCGGTTGGTGAGGAGGGCAGAAGCCCTGGTGTGGCCACTACTGCCTTATACAGGGCTCAAGAGGACAGTACGAGTGGCAAGATAATGGGCAAGACTGCTGTGGCTCCCTTTTGTTCACAGGTCTGCACTGTCCCTAGGCGTCCGGTGGTGTGGGAACGCCAGCCAGAGGCTGTGGGCAGACATGGGTGTTTCAGTCTCTAATCCCCAGTGATGCCACAGTGTGATCCCCTCAAAGGGTGCAGTCCAGATGACTCAGAGTTACACTGTGCATGCACCACACACTGTCAGGTTGCTGGGCAGGGTTGCTCTGAATTTGGCTGAAGGCTGCTGCTATTCTACTCCGTCAGTGTACTCAAAGATAAGAGGCAGTCATCCTCACACAAACCTCCAAAAGCCTCTGTTGTCCTCCCGCTGAGGCCAGCCTGGATCTTAGTGGGTAGACGCAGATAAAAAGGCCATGGTCTATCCATTTGTGGCTGCCAAAACTTTTGCTGCCAACCCTCCTGAGGCCGACCTCAATAAAGTTCTGCCTAGTGTCATTTGAGCCAATAGAATGAGACCGAGTTTGGTTCAGAAGCAAAGGAAAGCTTTGTTCTTTGATGAAAGAATGGAGGGGTGCGAGCTCACACTCTGGAGCACTCGATCTTCCCAGAAGGCCATTGCCAGGGCTGCTTTATGGGGTTCTTGTCAGCGGGCTTGTAAGTCATGCTCAGCTGGGCTCCAGATCTCAGTGCCTGGCGCAGCATCTCTGCATGTGGTCCCCTGCCTGATGTGTCAGGTGTAGCAATTTCGCACTGGGCACTCTGGTCTGAAGGGCTGGGTGCAAGGCCTCTGCACACGGCACCCTATGAGCAAGTGAAACTAGACTAAGCACAAAGGAAAAGAAAAAAGCTATACTTCATTTTATTACCCAGATTCTATTTTTATTTCCTGGGAATGGTTAAAGGGCTTTGCTGGTGACAAAGGCGCTTTATCACAAGATCTCCTAAGACCTTCTTCTAACAAGTTGAACAACATCTGGACTAGAGCAAAACATCTGGTAGCCACAGTTCCCAGGTGGTTCAGATAATTTGAATTCACAATTTGCAGTTTTTGAGCTACATCATACAGACTAGTGGAGTGGTGCAGCTGAGAAGGACCGTAGTAGTGTTGCCGATAGATGCAACCGGTGTTCCAGGTTCTTGTCCCGTCCCAGAAAGAATTCAGAGACAAGACTTAGAGGTTAAAAAAGGTAAAGTGAGGATTTATTAAAGGATGGACAGTACACTCTCAGGGGAGAGCGGGCAGGCTCAGGTGAGCGGCTGCCCTGAGTTTCTTTGGCAAGTTAGCTACATAGGGTGTAAAAATGAATGGGCGGAATATTCACTGGGGAGGGAAGGGTTTGGGGTCGTATTCCCTGATTATCATCCCACCTCCACCTTCCCAAAGGGAGGAGGGATTTTTGTCCTTATTTAGTCTGAATCGGAAGTGTCATGGCGTCGGTGCATGATGGGTACTTCTGATTTGCAAGGCTAATTTTATACAAATGAGGGCATAATGAGCAAAAGGTTACATTTGGGCACTAGAAATTCCTGCTTTTTCTCACCTTTCTTTGTTCTTCTCCAGGCCACTTGTCATCCCAAAAGGCATAATCCCTTATCAGCCCCAAGGTTCCTGCTTTTCTTTCTCTGCCCAAGGATCCCTGCTGCTTACATGATATGTGGTTTTCTGCATTTGGCTTGTGCCCCTCCTTTCTGCCCAATTCCTGCCATTTGGTCTGTGTCCCCCTTTCTCTGCTCATATCTAGCTATCTGCCTGCTCTAACAGTAGGGCTGAGAGTCCTGGTTTCTCACCATGGTCCTGTCCCTGACCTGCCTTACACCCTGCATGGATAGGCCCCTTCTCTGGCCCCAGCCTCACTGCTCTACAATGAGGGGCATGGAGGAGATGCTTTCTGAGGATCCTTCTACCTCTGACAAGCTGCAGTTCTTAATTTACTGAGGCCCAGGCTCCTTGGTAAGGATTCTGGGAAGGCTTTGGGCTGAGGCAACTGTTTTGTTTTCTCTTTTCTTATTTATTTAATTCTATTTTTAAAATGAGAATAATATCCCTGAGAATCTACATCTCACTTCCAAGAGTGAGTGTCTGCCCTCAAACTGATATCACTTTGGGAGGTTTTGCTCTGTATTCTTTGTCAGAGAGCAGTCAACCCAATTCTACTTGGAACCTCATGGCAGCAAACTCCATGGGATGGAAAAAGCATTTTCCTTGCCTGTTTCATCTGGTTCAGGCCCTGGAGGACTCAGGGGCGTCTGTGAGTCTGCCTTAGGACATGCCTATTTACATTGCTGATTTCTCCTTGGAAGTGATTGCAAATAACCTCTGAATGCCTTAGTGAGTATCCTCTCCAATCCCTCCTCCCCACAGCACAGCCGCCCTCCTCCCCACCCCAGAAATGAATATTGTGCAGCAATGAGGGATGCTGACTGCACCTCCATGTTTGTGGGTGCCCACATTTGCCCAGAATAGAGGCATGTGTACTGGTGAGCTGAAGTAGCTAGGGATAAACATTAAGGGAGCCATTTTTCTAGGCATTTCTTGGGAAGATCTCCTTTCCATTTAGGAGAGGCAGCTGGTGGTATGGCTTATTCCAGAAAACATTTTTGTAAATGCATTCTGCAAATTGTGGAGACCAAGTTCCCCAGGAGCAGAGGCCATGGCTAATGAGGCCAAACAAGTCCCATGTCTATTAAACACTCCCAGGATGAGTTTGCAGTAGCGGTCTAGCCAATGCTGACTGAATAGTTAGAAGACCAGGAAAGTACGGTGATTCAGGCTTCTCAACACCTCCCCTAGATGGTTCAGTGGTCAGACCTCTCCCGAGTTCACAGGCTACCCTTGCCACTCAGACTTGGTACCCACTTGCAACTGAATACCAACTAACATTTAGGCTTTCATTTTTTTTTAATTTAAAAACATTTTTACCGAGTAAGTTTGGCATATAATCTTGTGTAAGTTTAAGGTGTACAGTGTGTTACTTTGATATATTTATATATATAATATGGTACTGATGTAGCAATATTATATATTAAATGTTAACTATAATACAATATTATTGTCTGTGTTATGCTGTGCATTAGCTCTCTGTGGCTTATTTACTACTGATTACAAGTTTGTAAACTTAAACATCATCACTTTTATCCACTGCCTTGCATTCCCTATCCCCTGACCACCGTTTTACTCTTTTTTTTTTTTTTTTTTACAGGTTTAACTTCCTTAGATTTCATATATAAGTGGTACCATGCAGTACCTGTCTTCCAGCTCACATTTAATGTGCACTTCTGTGCACAACACTTTACCTGATCACTTCACTTATCCACACCTGTGAGGCAGGCATTATTATTCCATTTTTTTTTTTTTACAGGTTTAACTTCCTTAGATTTCATATATAAGTGGTACCATGCAGTACCTGTCTTCCAGCTCACATTTAATGTGCACTTCTGTGCACAACACTTTACCTGATCACTTCACTTATCCACACCTGTGAGGCAGGCATTATTATTCCACTTACAGATGAGGACACTAAGATTTGGAGCTACAACTAAAGTCACTCAGTTAGTTAGTGGCAGAGCGTGGGTGGTCTGATTCAAGGGGCTGACTGAGGTGCTTGGAACATGCATCACCTAACCAAAGGCAGCTGCCTTAATGAGCTCCCTCATGGGTCCCCACAGGAGAGATGTGCCTCAGGATCGCAGAGCAGTGTGAAGCCACAGGAGAACGCGTGATTAGGAAGGGGTCCAAAGAATGTCCAACTGAATGGGGAGTTTGGGGTCAAAACAATTCTGTTTTCAAATATGTTTGCCTCATAGAGAGCAAATCATTTTTCTTTTTAGTTAAAAACATTTCCCATCTATTCTGATTTCCCTGATTTTCATTTTTAATTTTATTCCTTTTATTCAGGAGTAAGTAAGCTGGTGATTTACCTATTTCATGATTATTTTCCCCCAAAGAAATGGCTCTAGGATTTATTTGTTACTTCAATGTCTAGTCTATTTTCTAATTTATTGTTTTCTGTTTTTATTTTATTAGTTCCTTCTATTTTTCTTAGGATTATTTCATTTTATTTTTAACTTTTTCAATTCATTGTTTAATTCTTTCAGTTTCATTTTTATTTAATAATACAAGTTTTTTGACTGTGTGTCTTTCTATATGCACTGTTTTGGCTGCATTACATAGGTTCCAGTATGTAGAGATTTCATGATTGTTCATTCATTGAATAACCTGAATTTATTGAGAGCCTACTTTGTGCCAGATACTCTACTAGTGGATGGAGATAAGACCTTGAAGTCACTGCCCTCAAGGAGTTAATTCAAATGGGGAAAATAACATGGCTAAGTAAAGAAAATAATGTCAGACAATGATAGGTGCTATGAATAAAATAAAGCAGAAGGAGAGTGATGGAGGAGGTGGTATTATAAAAGGAATGTTGAGGAAAGGGCTCTTTGATAAGCTGATAGTTGAGTAAATACCTGGAAAAAGTGAGGAATCAACATGAGAGGGAGTAATATCTCCGGCAGGGGGAATAGCACCTGCAAACGCTCTGATGCAGGAACATACTTGGTGTGTTCTGGGATCGCCAAGGAGAACAGTGTGACAGAAAACATTCAGCGGAGAATGGATGGAGAAGGCTGGAGAGGTATGCAGGAGCCAGATCATGTGCATCGTTATAAGTCTCGGCAGGGACTTGGGATCTCATTGTAAGCAGGATAGGATTTTGAGCATGGGAATGATGTGATCTAACTTATGGCTATTGATTATTTGGTTGACAATTAGCTTTACCTGAGGTATAAAACTCACCCAATTTAAGTGAACAGTGTCATGAATTTTGACATACATATACAGTGGTATAAACATAATCAATATATAGAACACTTTCCATACCTTGGAAAGTTTCCTTGTGCCCTTGTGCCATCAGTGCCTGTTACCACCCCAAGGGTCAGACAACCTGTCATCTGCTTTCAATGACTATAGTTTTACATTTTCTAAAATTTAATAAAAATTGATCAGTCTTTCGTGTCTGACTTTCACTTAGCGTAATACTTCTGAGATTTGTCCATGTTATGTTATGTAATGCTATGATATATACGTCATGTATCAGTAGTTTTGTTCTTTTTATTGCTGAGAAACATCTCATTGTATGGATGTACCATAATATGTTTATCCGCTTACCAGTTGATGGTGATTTCAGGTTTTTGGTTATTATTAATAAAGCTTCTATGAACATTGGCCTTTGTGTGGACATATGTTTTCATTTCTCATAGGGAAATACAAAGACGAGTATTGCTGAGTCATGTAGTAAGTGCATACTTAAACTGCTGAACTGTTTTCCAAAGTGCCTGCATCTTTTTGCATTCCCACCAGCAGTTTGTGAGAGTTGTAGTTGTTCTACATCCTAACATTTTGTATGTCTTTCTAATTTTAGTCGTACTAGAGGGTAGTGAGTATGTTTGTGTCTCATGCTTTTACTTTGCATTTCCCTAATGACTAATTACGTTGAGCATCTTTTCATGTGCTTATTTGCCATTCATATCTTCTCTGGTAAAGTGTCTGTTCAAATATCTTACCTATTATTTTACTGGTTGTTTTCCTTATTAAAAGTTCTAAGAGCTCTTTGTATGTTCTGATATAAGTCCTTTATCAGACATGTGATTTGCAGATGTTTTCTCCCAGTCTGTGAATTATCTTTCCATTTTCTTTACAGTACCTCCCCAAAAGGAAGAGTTTTAAGGTTTAAATGTAGCTGAAGTACAATTTATTGTTTTTTTTTTCTTTTACGTTTTGTGCTTTTTATGTTCTAAGAAATATTTGCCTACCCCAAGGTCACAGAGATTTTTCTGCTTTGTTTTCTTTCAGAAGTTTTGTAGTTTTAGCTTTGACGTTTAGATGATCCAGTTCTTGTTATTTGTGTGTGTGTGTGTGTGTACAACATGAGGTAAAGGTTGAGGTTATTTTCTCCTTTCCTCTTCCTCCCACCATCCCTCCGACTCTCCTTCCTCACTTTCTTCACATGGGGAAATCCAGTTGTTCCACCAGTGAAAAAACTATGTTTCTTCATGGAAATACTTTCACATACTTATAAAAAATAAATTGAGGATATCTGTGAGCCTTTTTATTTTTTTGGACTCTGTTCTATTCCACTGATTTAGATGTCTATTTTTATGCCATTGTACCAATGTCCTGATGACTATAATTTTACAGTAAGTTTTGAAGTCAGGGAGTCTAGGTCCTCCAATTTTATTCTTCACTTTAAAAATTGTTTTGGCTAATTTGGGTCCTTTGCATTTTCATATGCATTTTAGAATCAGCTTGCCTAGATTTATATTTAAAAACATGCAGATTTTATTGGGACTACTTTGAGTATATAGATAAATTTGAGGAGAATTTACATTTTAACACTCTTGATTCTTCTGATCAATGAATATGGTGTAATTTGTCATCTAGTTTGGTCTTTACTTTAAGTAATGTTTTATAGTTTTCTCTACACAGATATATTAAATATATCTTGTTAAATTTACCTCTAAGTTTTTGTGGTTTTGTTGTTATTGTTATATTGCTTTTCATTTCAATTCCCAAGTATTCATTTCTGGTGTATAGAAATCCAACTGATTTTTGTATAATGATCTCGTATCCTGCAACTTTGAAAAACTCACTATTTTCAGTGGCTTTTTGGGGGTAGATTCCTTGGATTATCTGCAGAGACAACCATCTATGGTTAGGCTTTGGCTACGAACTCCAGGAAAACTTAGAACAGAAGCAGTACAAACAGATATCGTTGCCTTATTCCTGATCTTGGGGGAGTATGTTTAGTTTTTTCCATTGAATCCTATGCTAGGTCTGGGTATTTCCACTGAGCCTCACCCTTTTGTCTAGTTTGCTGAGTGTAATGGACTGAATATTTATGTCTCCCCTGAAATTCATATGTTGAAATCCTAACCCTTAATGCTATGATATTAGGGTGTGGGGCCTTTGGGAAGTGATTAGATTATGAGGGCAGATCCTTCATGAATGGGATTAGTGCCCTTATAAAGCAGATGCTAGAGAGCTCCCTTTCCCCTTTCACCATATTAGCACACAGGGAGAAGAAGGTCACCTAGGAACCAGGAAGCAGGCCCTCAACAGATACCAAATCTGCTGGTGCCCTGATCTTGGACTTCCCAGCTTCTAGAACTATGAGAAATAAATGTTTGTTACTCCTAGTTATGGGAAAAGTGACGGTGGTGGACGACAGAAAGACATTAACATTTAGCAAGCATCTGTTATATGCCCAGATCTGAGGAATATATATTATCTCATTCAGTCATTTCAAAAATGCTATAAGGCAGACATTTAGAGATGAGGAAACAGAGGCTTAGAGGGTTGAAGTTACTTTTCTAAGCCTATGTGTAATTCATTCTGGGTGGTGCGATTTCAGAGACTACTCTTTTTAATACTAAAGTGGAATACAGAAGCAACAGAAAAAAATAGAACAAAACTAAGCATTTTTTTTTTTTTGTGAGAAATTCTATATGCTAGTCTCCTGAAGTAGCTCATGGTATATCTATTCACAGGTTATTAAAAAGGTCTTTGTTCAAAAGGCTTCTTGTCCTAACCACTGCTTTGCTACTAATGGATTATGTTTTGTTCCCAGCACTTGGTTTACTCCCTCCCTTCTTTGCCGTGTCAGTTTTATCCTTCATGCATTTAGAGAAAGCATAAGAATAACCTGAGCCATCTAACACTTAAAAAATAAAGTTTATTCACTGTTACCACAAAGATATTGACTGGTAAAGAAATACTGTATTTGTCTGCTGGAGGTCAGGTCCCAACTTTGCTCAGTAGGCTATCAGAGGTTCCCCAACTCCTTTTTATTCTGTCCCAGCTGCAAATTCATCTTAGAGCTAGTGTCTAACTTCCAGGGAAAGAGAAATTACAGAGTGAAACTTTGTGGATTCTGTGACATAGGATCTACTTTCTCTGGATAAAATAACGGGGAAGTGAAACCAGCATGAGAATTCAGATTTACAGAGGACAGTTTTATCACCCATCCACCTATTTATTCATCTCATCTTTATTAAATAAATATTTATTGAATGCCCACTATGTATTAAGAACTGCACTAGGTGCTGAGGATCAGCAAGTGATAAAACAGAGGAAGCACCTGCCTTCCTGAAGCTTATTTCTAATAGGTTATTATAATAGAAGACATTGGGGCTACAGTTGTAGGAATTATTCTAAGTGCTTTACATATATTACCTCACTATTGATATTCCACATTGTAGAAGAAACGGAGGGTGGGAAAAGTTAAGTAACTTAAGTAAAGTCATGAAGCTAGAAAGAGATAGAGCTGGAATGGAAGCCAGGCAGGCTGCTTCCAGAGTCCATCTTCTCATACTGTACGTACTCAGTGCCATCCTAAAACACTGTAAGGGACGCAAAGGCAGGTCAGACATAGGTCCTTCAAGAAGCTCACCGTCTAGAAGTGATGAGCTAAACTGATCGCTGTGACACATAGAAGTAAGTGTCATTAGAAAGGTTCAGAAACAAGGTAAGTGTAGAAGGGGGAAGAATCACATGTCATTGATGTTTTCAGGGAGGCTTTCATGGAAGACATGGCATTGGATTTGGGTTTGAACAAACGGATGAAGTAAAATTCAAGTAAAGAATGAAGTAAATAAATTAAATAAAGTCAAAGCACAGAAATTGGAAAGCACATTGAGAGCATACACGTCACTTTGATTAAAACACAGGATGCATAAGGCATTGAGGGTATAAAGATGAATTGAGCTGCGGAACTCATAGACAAAATGTTGCCAAACTGTGAGCAGCAGTGTAGAGAAGGCATTACCCCTAGCTTACTGCAGTAACCTGCTCTTAGGGATTTGAAAGTGTGTTATGTAATCATATCAGATTTCCAAAACACATTTCACGAAAATTCATCTATTCAGACTGAGAAAACAAGCAAACGAAACTGTGAGTAATGCAGGAATATGACGCATTCCTATAGAACATTTACCCTAAATGAACAGCAGACATCAAACAGGTAGTGAAGAACTAAAACACAAGTTTCTCATTTTCTCAACTTTTGTACTCAGATGTTCTTAAATGATAACAACAAATTTTGCTGATGGTACATCACTATGTAGTGATTCTAAATAGTAATTGGCAGCACTTTAAGAACAGCTTATCAAAACCTCACAGGGAGAGGAGTATGATAGTATACCCCCATGTCCCTTGTACCAAGAGTTTGTTACACAGCCCCCTAATGGTTATGTCCCTTGGTTGAGAAACACTGCACTTATCCCAATAAATAAGAGGTACTGAAGTAATATCAACTATCATTACTCTTAATTCACACTGTTTGAAAAGTTCTAGCTGATGCAGTAAAAAAGAGAAAAAAAGTTATAAATATTAGCATAGAACAGACAAAAAAGACTTTTGGAAAATTCAAGTGAATCAACTAAAAACACCACTCTAATGTAAAAGTTCAATAAAAGTTTATTTATAAGATAATATTTAAAAATAGATTTCATATGTACCAGGAAAAAAAGTAGTGCAACAGACACTAGAGCAAGAAAAACTTAAAAAGACTAGGAATAATATTGACAGGAGTAACTTTGAAGGCCTTATATCTGAATAAGCCTATAAAACTTTCCTGAGGAACATGAATCTTGAGTAAATAGAAATGGAACAATAGCCACGTTCCTGGATGGGAAGATTTAATAGAAAGTGATGCCAACTTTTTCCAGTTTAATCTGCAAATTTAAACAGTTGAAATAGAGAACACTAAAGAGAGACTTAGAAACTTAGACTAAGTTATTTTACAATTCACCCAGAAGAATATATACAGGAAGATATTAGGCAAATTTTGAAAAATATAAACAAGAATAATGAATGTTCCTTTTCAGGCTGCTGTAGACTGAATAGTGTATGTACTCAAAATTCATGTGTTGAAATCCTTACCCCCAATTTGGTAGTAGTAGGAGGTGGGACACCTGGGAGGTGGTTAGGCCATGAGGACAGAGCCCTTATACAAGGGATTAGTGCCCTTATAAAAGAGAGCTCGCTTGCCCCTTCTGTCCTGTGAGGACCCAGCAAAAATGGGGCCATCTGTGAGGCAGGATGCAGCTGTCATCTGCTGGTGCCTTCACATTGGGCTTCCTGGCTTCCAGAACAGTGAGAAATTTTACCTACTGTATGGCATTCTGTTTTAGCAACCTGAAAGGACTAAGGCATAGGCATTAATAAATACAAAGAATGTCATAATAATTTCAGCGGTTTGATTCTTATGCAGTAATAAATGAATTGATCAAACAGAATTCTAGAAACATACCTGAATATATAAAACAACTTCATATATGATAAAGATGGCTTTACCAATTACAGGATAATAGTTGTAATTTTTAATAAATAGTGCAGGTTTAAGTGTTGAGACAACTGGCAATTATTTCTGAGAAAATTACCAGAGCTCCATTGGATGTTAAATTTTTTCCCAACTGACACTATTTCTTGATCTAAATGTCTGACAAGGTAGCTGACGATTTGCTTTGATGAAGACCAAGGCACAGGGCTAAGACTAAGGAAAGGGTTCTGTGCAGTCTCTGGTAGTCACAGCAGAGGGGAGCCTCTGTGAAAACCACACCTATCCTTTATGAGCTGAGAGTTTTATCCTAGCTTCGTGAGTGATGATGCCAAGTGTTCTTAGTACCCTGACTAATGTTGCCTGTATCAGGGGGTTCAAATGCTGGTGCTGGCTCTGAAGAGATTTCTACTCCTTTGTGGCAAAATGAGGAAAGTAGGGAAAATAGAGTGCTCTTCACAATCCAAAGGTTATTGAATATAAAAAAAAATCCTTTACCCAAGATTTTGTTCATCTTAACATTTTAGTATTTAAAATGATTTTCTTTGAAATGATGATGTAGTATTTGGATGTTTATTTTCATTATTAAATTGTAATGTTCTAAGCTGAAAAAATGAAAAGTTGATAACTTGACGTTAGTGCCTCCAACTTTATTTTGATGGCGCTCATAAACATACAACTGCCAAGTCTCCATGACACTGGTCTATACTTTGACACATCTTGAAATGGGTCAGGGAATCAAGGAATCTCAGAATTTTATGGATTTTAGCAACCAAGTATGACCTCTCTGCTAGGTCATCTTCTCAATATTGGGGTCCCACCAAGGAGAGGTCATTACTTCTCACAAAGCATTCTATTTCATTTCTAGACATTTCCACTTAGAACATTTTCCTGGGAGGCAGCAAAGAACATTATTTTTTTCTTTTCCAAAAGACAGCCCTTCAGATACTTTAAACAGTAGCCATATCCTGCCAAAAGCTTTTCTTCCTGTTTATCACACTCCTTTCCTGTTTCCTTCAACCAAATGCCACCTGTCAGTCGTAGTTTCTGTTGTTACAAATACCAAAAACCTTGGGTAATTTGACAGTCACATCGTGTCCTTTTTGCATATCAAACTTGTAACTTAAGCTTATGTTTTTTTCCCCACCATGACTACTCTTTAGCTAGGTATTCTCCACGTCTGTCTATGAGAAGATGACTTTTTGAACATACTGAAAACATTATATTTATCTGTGTCAGGTTGTTAACTACCTATATTTTATTCAGTTATCTGACGCCCAAGTTTTCTTCATCTGCAGATTTTGATGGACATGTTGTCTATATCCATATAAGATTCTGAGAAAAAGATTAAATAGGTTAGGGCCAAAGACAGAGCCCTATTACTAAGGACAATCATAGACTCCAGAATTTTGTATGATTGTCCCAATTGTAAATACTCTCTTTTATTATCTTCAGTTATTGGGATAACAAAGAGTCAATGGGTCTATAGCATTCCACTAGAGATTTTTATTCTATTGGTCATTATTTGTCACTTTTAATAGCTGTTCAATCAGTTATCCAGCGAATTCCTCCATTTTCCTGATTGCAGACGTATCACAATATAGTTTGTCAAATACCTACTGATCACAAGACATAACTGGTCTACTGATAACTCAATGAAAAAAATCCCCATTAGAAATTTGGTAAGCTTTGTCCTGATGGAACCTGGCCATTGTTGTTTTCTAAGCTTTCAAAACCACTGATTTAATAATTATTATTTTGCTAGTGGTTGAAGTAACTAGACTCTAAAATCTAGATCTACTTCTGCCTTTTTTGAAAACCAACACATCATCCATTTATTTAACAAATATTTATTGTATGTCCATTATATGTCAGACACTGTTCTTGGTGCTGGCAATATAAGAGTTATTTTTATATGCACTCATCTTGTCTTTAAGTACCTTTCCTTTCATTAAAATTTTCCCACGATTTCACCAAAAATCACTGGCAGGAAGTAGTCCTACCCAAACATTCTCTCAGGCCTGGAAGCTGTTAATACCTTTCTCTTCTTAGCAGCTTTGATTCTGGTAGAATAGATTCATATTTTTTTGTTCACCTTCTTCTTCCCCTTTTCATCCTTTCTCCTTTCTCATTTTCTTCTCCTTATAAATATTTTTTTCTTTTTTAATGCCTAGGCGTGTAGACTCCCCTCTCAGAGGAAGAAAAATTGGTGAACAGGCCTCTTTCAGTTGATTTTGCTGGAGTTCGCAAATGCTCTCTGGGAATTACATGCTTGTTGGAAGTTGTGGGGTTCTAGGCATTACGTATTATTTGTTTATTCTTTATTTGGTCCGTATAGAAGAAAAAAGATAGGTGAAAGAGAATAGTGATAGTCTTCTGAACGGATAGGGTCAGAGCTGATGAAGCCAGAATAATCTCTCCCCATTAATTCTGAGATAGTCAGCCATCTCCCCTAGTTCTCTACAATGCAAGCTCTTTAACTATCACTTAACAGGATAAACGCTTTCCTTCCCGCAGCAGTGTGGCAAGGAATAATAGTAATTTACAATACTTGAATCCAAGCGATTGACTCTATAGCATTTTATAAAAATGCAATTACTCTCTGAGTAGGAACTCCTGGGCCACTGGTGGAAGTGATGGGCTTTGCATATGTGCACATATGTCTGTCTGAGTTGCAATGAAGGACTTTTTCTGTGTGTTCCATATCCTTGACACACTGAACAGGTTAGGTTAGTTATGATGAGAGCCACACATTTACAGTGAAGATTTTGGGATGGATGCCTCGTCATGGGTAGATTTAACTAATATTTGCAACTTTCTGAAAAAGGGAAAACATGCTGCTTTTCTAGAAATCTTTATCTTTTTCTTTTTTGCTTTTACTCCCAAATCTTCAACCTTCTCACTGGAATAAAATCCACAATCGTGTGTATGTGTGTACACATAGGCACACACACATACACATACATACACACCAGAGCTGTTGAGCTTGGAGAAGATCATTAATAATGTAACGAAGTCTGGGTGCTTTTTAAAAGTCTATTTCTTGCTTATAAATAAATGGTAATTTGTTTAAAAGCATCATTACACACAGTGTTCAGCCAGATCCCATGCATTTGATTATTTTAAATAAATGGACCATAAATGGAACAAGTTCTTTCTAATTTACAAATGATAGGAAACATTTTTCAAGAAAAAAAAAGGAAAAAGTGTAAAATTTGTTCTTAACTACATCTCATTAATGTGGAACTGTTCAATGACCTGTAAAGATTAAAGAATTAGTGAATTGGTGGAATTATCAGAATGAAAAATCTGTATAATTTTGGTTTCAATTTAAAAATCTACTAAACAGTCTAGCGACTTTAGTCTTGGATATTACTTTTTAATCTCAGTTCCTACAAATGCAGTGGCATCGGGGTTACAAATGAACTCAGTAGAAAGCAACAAATAGTATGTTTAAATTCACAGCACAACAGAGGAGCCAAGTGGGAAAGAGGAATGCCTTGAGGGGGAGGATGGGTTATTATTTTTTTTTTCCAATAAAACAACTGAAGACATTTAATTAAGTGACCACTCTGCTAAGTGGAGCAAAAATTAATATACATAAATGCATTTATGTCCAGGCTGTGGTGTCTTAATTAAGAAGTCAGCTTCGAATGGAGAACTAGAGACAGAGCTGTTTAACCAACATCTTTAGAACATCTCTTTCCTAAAAATTTTCCAGCGATCACAGGTAGGAGAAGGGGCAGCAGGAAGGGAGTGGGGAAGGTCTTACACCCTGGATATAACCCAAAAGATGTGGCGGTCGCAGCTGATGAGCGTCTGCTCATAGACAAGTTGTGGCTTGAGTACACCCTTCTCCACCCCTTCCTCACCTGCCCATGTAAACCTCCTTCACATCATTATGACTCAACCCTATCAGCAAGGAAAGTCTCTTTTCTGAACTATCCCTACTGGTCCCTTTCTGCTGGGAATCCATTTAAACTTTTTTTTTTTTTTTTTTGAAAATTTCCTGCTGGACTATAATCCTTTGGAGGTGGTACATTATTTTTAAGGTCCCTCAGTGATCCTTATCATAAAAGCTCAAGGTAGAAACACAATGTTTTTAATCTGGAGTTCCAGACACACTCAAGGGCTTGGTAGAGGCATTTTGCTTGGGTCTTAGCCCCCTGCCCAGGAAAAGAAGCCCTGGGAGGGGATTCCTCAGGGAGTGGTCTCTGGAAAATTGGCTCATGCCCCAGGAGGCTGGTGCAGTCTGTGGCCAGGCTTGTTGCAGGAGTTGGGACCAAGGGAAGCTTGCCACTCTCAGGAAATCCGGTGACTTGGTGCCATAGAACTGGATATGTGTCTGAAGAATGAAGTGCTCTAACTGGAGAGGTATATCTCTGTCCACCTTCCTACCAGCTGGAATCAGCCAAGATAGTAGTGTCTGCTTCTGGAAGGATGGCTAGTGGCTTTCCCCAGCTAGGGGCTTAGGTGACCACTTGTCCAGTTTGGAGGACAAGAAATATTGTAACCCCAAGTTTCTACTCCTTGCACCACTACCAGGTGCTCTGAGAAATGGATGAGGGCTGAGAAGGTTGCTGGGGGCCTGCTTGAACTGCACATACTTTGTGGGAAGCATTCTCCCCACTGCCAAAAAGAAAGAAAGAATGTTGCCCCTTTGCTTTTACAGTGATTCTTGAGAACTCCCCACCCACCCCAATCTTTACTGAGTTATAATTGACAAATAAAAATCATATAAATTTAAGGTGTACAGCTTGATGGTTTGAACCCTTCTCACACACAGTGGACCATAGGACCATATCGAACAGATAAGGGAATCCCAGAGCTCAGACCTTCAGATTCACATGCAAAGGCTGAACGAACAATTGCTCTCTGCCAGCTTCCAAGTGAGACACAGCAGAGTACACACAGATAGGTCAGACAAGGTTTCTGCCCTCAGGAGGTGTATAATAGAAAGAAAATACAGTTTTGGCCAGACAGGTATAAAATATGATCAGAATAGTCTGAGTCAACAGCCCAGGAGTTGGGGTTGGATGTGATTTCCTCCCTTCCAGCCTCCTTGAAACAAACCTAACCCCTGCGGACGTGAGTTTTCCAGCCAACACAAAGCCACCACTGCCATTACCAGGCATTCAGAATTTGGCCAGGTCACTTTTCACCGCTCCCTTCTGGCTGGTTTTTTAGCCTTGCCCTCTGTGGCTCTGGACCTTGCCGTTAATTGTTCTCCTAATTTCCCTGACTACACCTTCACCAGGGCAGCAGCCCAGAAGCTATCTCTTGGACACCTTTCACCTCTTGTTCTTTTCACCTGTGCTGAATACTTTCTGCTGCCCATCAATCCACTCACTCTCCCTCCACTCTGCAGGCATACCATGGAAATACTGCAGGTTTGGTTCCAGACCACTGCAATAAAGAGAATATTGCAATAAAGTCTCACAAATGTTTTCCGTTTTCCAGTGCATGTAAGTTACGTTTACACTGTAGTCTATTAAGTGTGCAGTAGCATTATGTCTAAAAAACAATGTACCCATCTTAATTAAAAAAACTTTATTACTAAAAATAATTATCATCTGACAATGTACAAACCTCAATTTGTAAAAAATTCAGTATCTGCAAAGCACAATCAAGTGAAGCACAATAAAAGGAGGAATGGCTATGCTCTGTGCTTTGGGAGTCTGACCCATCAGTGCTGCCTCAGTGACGAGTCTGACCCATCAGTGCTGCCTCAGTGACTCCTGTGCTCCTAGAGGAAGGAATGAGGTGGGAGGAGAATGGGGTCAGGAGGTTTCTTCTCTGCTCCTTCCCTTCTGCATCACTGTGAGTGGACTGTTTTCCACAGTGCTTCTCAGAAGCCCCTCTTTGTACACCTTTTTGATTAACTGCTCCCTTCCCTTCTTCTTATGGCCCAGAGGTGATAGTGGCTCCCAGATGCTGTTAGCCCTAGAGTACTGCAATCTCCTTTCCTTAAACCTGCTGACACTCTTACAAGTAGCTCTTTCATTAAAGGACTCCTTAAATTACTAGGAAAATTGTGCTATCTCTTTGTCAAGTCCCAGACTGAGGCAACTCTTTCCTTTGGTAATTTTTCTCCTGCCCTAAAAACCATGACTGTGGTTAAGAGGGACCTGGACTCTGGATTCCCACATTGGCTCTCATGAGAACAGCCCAATAGCCTGCTTCACTTGATGTTGTCCATTTTGACAAGATGAACAGATCAAGGATGCTGCTAAACATCCCCCAATGCCCAGGACAGCCCCTCACAATAAAGAATTATCTAGCCTTAAATGTCAATAGAACAGAGGTTGAAAACCCCTGAACTATTGTGTTGCTTCTGCTTGAGGGATCAGAAGAACCTGTAGGGGTGTTTTGGGGGATGGATATGTAAGGTTCTGGGACTCTGGACGAATATATTTCCCAGAGAGACCAAAATCAGTGTAGCCAGAGCAGGATTCCAGGGAAGTGGCATTGAGTGTTGGAGCTGACAGATGAAGGCCCTGGGCTCTGAATGCTACCCGGAGCCACTTTGGTGTGGGGGCCAAAGCCCAGAGCCCAGGCTGAAATCTGCTAGCCTCCTCCCTCCACGCTTCTTGGCCTCTAGGCTGCATCTCCCTCACATGTTCATTTGAGGTTGGAACTTGAGACCATCTGAATGGAAGCCCACACTCTTCTTGCTAACTTAGCCTGCCTACTCACGAGGCAAAGAGCAAAGAATTTTGAAGAGACTGTTAAGATGCTGGATTTTTGTTAATCAGGAAATAGAAGTTCCAGACAAAAGAAAAATGAATTGAGGAGAAGAAGGACATTAGAAGATCTAGAAAGAAGAGAGGAAGCAAAGATGCCTTGGGCTGACCATTGTAGAAGGATCAGTAATAAAAGGGCCTGGGCAAAATGAGTGTGATCAAGGCCTGTGGGGACGTAATACATGGATGGAACTGGTTTGCTTCAGTGTCCCAGAAACTCTTCCCTTGCAGTAATGAAAATGCTGCTTTTTGAGAACTTCTTCAGTGGGTCCCAAGCATTTGCCTATCCCTGGGGAAAGAATCCTTAGTAGTCCTGCCCAGGTGGTCAAGAAGAGAGGCTCAGGGTCTCAGGAAGAGTTGACCTGGAGATTGGCACAGAGGATGGTTGCAGCGGAGGTTATGGCCACAGATGCATGGCTTTCTCCGAACGTGCAAGGGTTTCCAGCATCCTTTGAAATCCGTCAGTGGTCTGTCTGTAATAATTGATGTGCATGGTCCCCTAATCAGGGACCAAAGTCCAGTGCCAATTGTTTCTTTTACTTTTTAATGGATTTGCACTCCATACTCGAGCTTAGAAAATCAAAGTACTTCTAGAAGATATTTATTAGCGGGCAAATTATAAAAACACATAGCAAACCTTTAGTTTGCATTACAAGTGTTAATATATGCAGAGCCCTGTGAATAGCTCATCTTTCTGCCTCTCTTGTATCTTAAATTTTTCATTACAAATTTCCAAGGCTTCAAAGTAGACTCTCACAGCCGGCGCCTTTTTTCTCCCTTGCATGACAAAGAGCTGTCAAAAACGTTCCTGGGCTGGCTAGTTTCTTCCCCTTTTTTCTCTCATCTAAATGTCAAACAACTTAGCTTAAATAAAGCCCAGCATTCTTCGTCTGGTTCTTCTCAAAAGAAAAACACCACCACAGAAGGCATCTACAAAGGCCCTAATTAATGTTTCTCATTGATTTGGTTTTAGTGTGATGTATTTTATGAAAAAAATATGAATCCAGAAGGCACTCTCATTAAAATCATTAGTGGCTCAACATTGGCTGCAAACAGCCTGGTGCATGGTAGGGTTTAAGACCCAGACTCACACAAACATGCAGACACAGAACCTACACGTGAACCTGTGCATGCACATGACATGCTTTCCAGGTCACACACGACATACCTGGGTGTGCACACATGCAAAGTCATGTACAAAAGATGCACAAAATACCTGCACAGACATGCATGCATTGATCACTGATGCACATGTGTACATTCAGGTGCCTGACTATTCATGGGATATACATACAAGCACATCAACACACATGCATCTGATTATGCATGCATGCCCAGAATGCAGTATATACTCACACACAGAGCATGCACATATCTGTGCCCACTGACTACATGCCAACGAATACTCATGTATTGGAAGGAGAAAGGAAGAGTTGTTTCTTGGGATTATGTTCTTTGGAGACACCAAGAAATACCAGCCAGTGGTTTTCCATATTGCTATATTGTCTCAATTTAAGTTTTTTCAGTTGGCATCCTAATAATGTGGGCCAAAGCTATCAGGACATATTGGGGACATGCACTTGTCTACCTTTTCTGCTGAGATTTGAGTTTTCTTGGGATAAGCTGGAACATTTTCTGGAGTTCTCTCTTCTGACTGGTCTCTTGTCTCATGATGGGGATGGAAAGGGAAGAAGATGAGAGAGATTCTCAGCCTTGATAAGGCAGGGAGGAGAACTCCATGCTCGGAAACTCCACACTCAAAGATTTAGACTCCTTAGATGGCAGCTATTACCAGTGGTGGTTTGAGGTTGGCAAAATCCCACATTTGGCTTCCTTTCTAGAAGACATTCTTGGCTAAACAAGCCCTGTCTCCATCTCGTGTCCTATTTGTAAAGTGACCTTTGTTGTTTTCTAGGAGTAGCAATTAAGAAAGGGGTTTCCATGATTTATAAAGGGACCTGGAAGACCTTCTCAATCTCACCTCTAGGACACGTGCACTCTCTGCTCTCATTGTGATGTTTATGGATCTACCCTCTTCTCCTGAAACCCAGTGAGGGACAGGGGGTGATGGGGAGAAGGGAGCTGAGGTCATCCCAAGCATTCCTCCTCCCAGGTCAACCTAGCTGGCTGGAGTTCAGCATTACAGTTTGGGGCCATAGCTATCGCTGTTTCAAAGAGCAGATTTGTTTTCAAGTTATGATGCTTTGCCATTGTTTCAAGTGCACGTATTTCTTTCAAGGACTTTGCAGGGAGGAAATTACTAAGCCAACTCATGAATTATATATTTTCGGAGCCCACATGTCAAGATATTATCTCACTTTAAATGATACATGAAACCTGGACTAGATGATGACAGCAAATCCTTTGAAATGAGACTCCATGTTTTACCTTTTCCTAGGGTTTTTTCTCCAAGGCCATGTGGAGCCCAATCTTTCTTTCAATGACCTTCTTCTCTCCACCCACCCCAGGGTGCTGGAGGGGACATGATTGCCCCTCTGTACCCTGCATACCCACATCTCCCTGCGTAGAAGTTGCTAACCCGAATGTAGAAAATATACGGGAGGGGCTCTGTGTTCAAGGTCAGAGGTCATGTAAATACTCTCTTAACCTCTGTCTCTTTAGCTTCCTGCTTCCTTCTCACCTCTGTGACACAATCAGATCAGTAGACTGGCATGGAAGTCAGTTTTCTCACTCTTTTATGTGAATGACTGTGAGATCCCCCAGTTATAGGTTTGGAAGGAAGGAGGAAGACTGTTCAGTACTAAGCCTTGTTCTACAATGTGTTTCCACCAAACTCTGGGGCTTTGCGTGCTTGCTGGCCATTAACAATATCATTAATACTTTACTTCCTGTTTAACTAGTGACCAGTGTATACCATCACTCAGAACCCTAGAAGGGAGTAGAAATGAGAACAACTTCAATCTAGGGATATATGGACACAAACAACATTCAATAGCCACCCACTGAGATAAAATAAGTAATGGCTACTTTAAGCTTAAGAGAGAGAGTGGGGGCAGGGGAAGTCATGCGCCAAAGCCTTTTCAAGTAATTAAAGCACAGTCTTCATGTTTTGCCATTTGTCAGGACAAAGTAAATATTGGAATCTTAATACTTGCATCTTCTCGGCTAAATGTCCTTCTGTGGCTGTTGCTCAAATATTGAAAATACGTGTGTAAGTTCTAGTGCAAAACTGCCATTGGAGTGATTTATGGAGAGGCATAACCTGCTGCCTCCCTCAATTCATGCATCCACCATCACAGTTCATATCAATTTTGCTCTGGTCCCCATTAGCAATATTGTCAAAAAATCACAGAAAAATAACGACCCTGCAAGCCTAGAAATTTAGATCCGGATATGAGCCGTAAATCTGTATTAATTTAATAGTTAAAGTGCGTTAATGCTTTGTAATATTTTTTCTTTATAGAGAACACAATAGTGAGGTCATCTGTAATAAAGATGTTAATCCTGAGCCACCTGCTAGTTTGTTTTGCCTCTTGGGGCAAGAGGACGTTAAATGGATGAAATATGGCCTCAAGCTCCTTAAAATGGTGTTTTATGGCAACCTCTATGCAGGGCTATAAAACACTCATTCTGAGTGATAAAGAGTCTCAACAAGGGATATACACTCTCCATCATGCCTGATCTGACACTAGCTTTGCTTAACTTATCCCAGGTTCACAGACACCACTGGGCTGGGCAGCAAAGGGAGACCAGGAGCAGCTCCAGGACTCAGAGAGAAGTAGAGTGAGTTGCCTGGCCTTTTGGACCAGTAATTCTAGGGCTCAGGTACCAGGGAAAATATCCATTTTGGAATCTATTAACTGTTTTTCTTCCTGGCTCTATGGTTCAGGAAAACGATCCATTGTTCCATCATTGGATCTCTGGGCAGGTTTTGTCACATGCACAAGGAGGGGAAAAAAAAAACCCAAGACATATTATCCACCTATCTCTGAAAGTACTTCTTTTTATACATCATGGAGAACACCCTTGGCTTAAATTTCAATGTTTTTTTCCAGAATAAACAAGTAAGCCCCATGTGGAGCCTTCTCATTCCCTTTTCAATGCTCAAATTTCTTTCTTTCTTTTGGTTTGGAACAGGTCATTTTCACTGATACACCCAATGACCTGTTTAGATAATGCCAGTCTCCAGGTAAGAAACCTTTACTATTTCCCTAGGATTCACAGAATCAGGGTTAAGCACTTCACTTTGCCATTCAAGATTCTTGGACCACAACAAAGCGTAGGTGGGTGCAGGACAGTGCAGTTTGCCAAGGGAGCGTCCAAGGGAGTGGCTCACATATCTGCCCTAGACACACATGAGAAGTCTACCCTTGGTGTCTTCCTAAGAACACACACACTCTGGGTTGTCCAGGTAAGGGAGAGGCAGAACTACCTAGAAGGTCAGTGTTAATGAACTCTCAGTGGGTTTGTGACACAGACTCACTCAGCAGTAATCGTGGGGTGGCAGGACAGGTGGTACAACCCTTAGGTAAAAGGATAACGTGTATGTATGAAGCACCAGAAGGAAGGACAAGTGACCCACATGCAAGTGAGAGGCAGGCCCAGAAGGACACTCTGCCCCCTCCCTCAGGGTCCCCTCCCTGCTGAGAGCAGAGCATGGGAAACCCCTGCCAGCTGATATCTTGGCAGGATGCTCCTCAATGTTGGTGGTCTAGTAGAGTGAGAATAAAACTAGGATATTTCAGAGGGGACTAATGACTTTAGGGGCACAAGGCATTGCCTCTAACTGTACTTACCTTCTGGTCAGGGCCAATTTGCAAGGAAGATATAGCCCACAGTTCCTGTATGCACATTTGGAACACCTAGGCTGGCCCACGGTGGACTCAGGCTGCACATCTGTAGTCATATCCCCTCTAAATGTCTGAGAAATCCTGTCTTAGTCCCAAGACCAAACTACTTAATGTGCACAGATGAGAAGCTATAGGTAGTGAAGGTTCTTTTTGTCTTCATTCTCCTTACCTTCTTTGATTTTACTGTGCTGTCATCAGCTTTGTTGGTAAGTGCTTTTAAATAAGTGTAACACAGACCAGCGTGAACACAGATTCCCTTGCCACCTTTAAATATATATATATATATATATATATATATATATATATATATATATATTTAATTTATAGTTGTATTTAAACAACTATTTTATTTTTTTAATTTCTTGAGGGGGTTGGTAATTAGGTTTATTTATTTATTTTTTATTAGAAGTACTGGGGATAGAATCCAGGACCTCGTGCATGCTGAGTACACGTTCAACCCTCCCCTCTTGCCAACTTTATTTATTTTAACTACCATTCATTGTTCATTTACTTGCTAAGACCATCAAAAGTATTATCTCATTAATCCTGAAAATAATGCTTTACATAAATTGTTATTGTCAATCTCTTTGTACCAAAGAGGAACATGAGGTCTAGGAGGTGACTAAACTCACCCAAGATCACAGAACTAGTCAGTGGCAGAGTCAGGATTCCATCCTAGGTCTGCCTGATTCCAGCGCCTGTGATCAGAACCACTGGCTGCACCACCTCCCACAGGGCCCTGTTGCTTTGGTCCTATGGTCAATGATCTATGTGTTTGTTGAATGAAGTAGCACCAGTGACAATTTACAATCAGCACTGCCAGAATTGACAGGGTAGCATGTCAGGCGGCCTTCCCTTCTTCTCCATATTCATCCTCCCCAGGTCTGAATCCTTTGTATGTCAGCTTTGAGGATTTGGAGGGCTTCCAAAAGAGATGTTGGCTCTCTTTTTTGCCTCTTATTTTTTTTCCCCACCCTCCCTCTCCAAGGATCACAGACTCTGGTAGCATTTGATTATGTGTTCACTCCTAAATCTCAACTCAGCTCCAGGCTGAGAAAGACACTTTATTATGATGTGATGGTTCTGTATCATTTTGCCAAGGGCCAGAGAGACCTGGAGTGTTTACTAACACAGCCATCCTGGCCGCTACCAAGTAGAGACTGATTTCTGGAGTCCTTGGGCTGTTGAGTTTGAAGGAAGGGCCTGTGGGAATGAACACTTACTGAGCACCACTCTGTGTTACATACTATGTTAAACTCTTGGTTATTAACTTGATCTTTGCCTGAGCCTACAAAGTAGGTATTTTCCCCTATTTTATGATGAGGAAACTGAGGTTCAGCGAGATTTAATCACCTATCAAAGGTCACCTATAGCAGTTGAGCAGTAGAGTTAATTTGATTTGTCCTTAAAGCACATGTTTTTCACTATACTGTGTAAGGGAATTTGGAATAAGCAAGAAAGTTAACTGTACGCATCCAATGGAAAAAACACGCATTGTTTACAGCATGCTTGCTTTAGGTTTATCTGACTTCAGGTTTTCATTGCCCTTGAGATATTTCACAAAGTAAGTTGTAGATAAGTGATAGCAATGCCAAATAATTCCTGTCTATAGAGATGCAAATAAATTCTTTCCAGTATAGGTTTATTTTACTCTACCCGTTAGGCCCCTCAAAAAAAATTAACATTAATTTGTAAATTCATTTCAACGTTTCTTTACTCTGTATCAATTTGTGGTTCTTTGATTTCTCCTGTGAACAGGTTGTAGCATCTTTTCCAATTCATTCTTTCACACATGTTCACTTTATATTTTTTATTGATGTATATATGAAAGTCATGATTTTTGCCTTTTTTAGAAAATTTATCTTTTAGTAGCCATATGGCCAAAAGGCAGGGCTTAGGATAGGATGGCTACCCAACCAGCCCAGTCTCAGCCCAGTAGGATTTTGTAAATTTAGAACAGACAAGGAGAATTAAGAGACAAGGCTCATCGTCTCCATCATCCAAGCCAGGCTAGATAGCCTAGTTATTGATTAAAGAAATCACATACCACTGCTATTTATAAATCCAGGACTCCAAAGTGAATGTTTGTTTTTCCTGCTTTTAATTATTGAACATGAGATGCCAGTGTTGTTTTGCCAACAGCGGCACAATAGGTCTCTAATGAAACTCACTGAGCTACTAATAATTAAACCATCAGGCAGAAGTAACCAGTGCAGTGAGATATCAATTAACATTCTTCAATAATCACTGTCTTGTTTTGATTGTTTTAAGGAAAACTGTTTTTGATGTTATTTCTTCAAATTTACCTCACAGAACTTCCACCTCTGATGAAACTGAAGTCGAATATTTCCCAGTTCAAATCATTGTTCTTCCACAAACTACAGGATGAATCAGTTCACTTTTCTGAGACTGAATCCTTTAACACGGAAAGAGGAACTGATGATGAAATTGGGCAATGTCTGTTTAAGAGCCAGATTTGTGCTTAGCACACAGCAGAGTTCAACACTTTTTAGGTTTTCTTTCTTCCTTCTCCCTCTTTCTTTTTCTTTCCCCTTTCTTCCTTTCCTGTCTTTCTTCTTTCACCTTCTAATCTGTTTTCATAAGCCTATTAGTCTCATCAGTGATCCCTACAAGTGTCTCAAACTGTGTACTTGTACCCTAATATTTATAATTACAGTTTAGCTAGGGCCCCTGCAAAAGGGATGGGTCAAGACATCCATCCATGTACATGCCCAGGACCCTGACAACAGATGATGGGTCCGGTGGTAATTCTGGAACTGGGTAGAGCCAATCAGATTCTTTAATACTGAGACCCTACACTAAGAGAAAAAGACTTTTTAAGATAGCGGTGAGGTCTAGAGGTCACAAAAGGTCAGGATGAAAGATGGTGCCAAGGCAAACCAAAGACAGTATTATCTGTCACTGTGATGGGAGAGTGGGAATCGTGATATCAGAGGAAACCATGATGCAGTGTGAAGCAGACTCAAGCAGTGATGAGAAACCATTTGGAAAGAGAAAGAGATAAAATCTGCCAAGTGAATTTTTGGCCTCCATTAAGCCTAGTTGTACTTCTTTAAGTGTTCTTTTGCTAAAGCAAATAAAAAATTTCCCGATTGAGCTAACTATCACTGTGGGAATAGGACAAGGAGACAGAGAAAGGTAATGGGAAGGAGGCATTTTATTCAAGGGATGAAGATTGCAAAACGACAGGGAAAGTGTCATACTTGTAAGGGTGGCCCAGTGAACATGAAAGCGGGAGTAGCAGGACAGACCCTAGATGTGGAATGCCCGAGGCCGGCATCTAGGACAAATTTACTCATTTACAGAGAGCAGGGGTGCTGGCCACTGGGAGGTGGCATGATAGGTATCGTTAGCTCACTGTCTCTGGTGTGTGAGGGGATGGGTGAGAGCCATCTTCTCTTCGTAGAGGCTGGAAGTTTCAGATAGCACCTTCCTTGGGGAGGCTGGAGAAAGGCTCTTCCTAGTTTCAAGCTTTTAGTTATCTCTAAACTCATGCTTTTTTCCCCAGGCATCTGTTAATGGCCATTTGGGGTGGGGGCAGACAAATGATGTCTAGGAGAGAGAGGCATCAGTGAGGGAAAGAAGACACCAATGGGATGGAGGGATGTCAAACTTTGCCTAGTTTACAATTTAGGGGAGAGTGCTTTCCTGACCTGCCAGTAAGTTAAATTAAATACTGTCAACTCTGTTCAATTCAACAAACCCTTACTGAATGCCTGAAATATGCAAGGCATGATGCTATGTGCAGTGGGGAACGCAGAGATGATTTTCGGGTCTCAGGCGAGGATATGACATGCTCATGAATAACTACAATACGAGTCAGAATATCACAAAAAGTGATCTAGGACCTGAAATGAAAGGAAAATTACACCACGTTGGCAGGGACTTCATGGAGAAGGTGAATTATAGATGACCCTTGAAGGATAGATGGTGGTCTGACAGGTGCCAGTGGGAGCGCAGAGCAAAGTGTTCCAGGAGGAGGAGCATCAGGTGGAAAAGAGTTAAGCCAGAAAACATGGGCATGCTTGGAATGCAGGAGTATTTCATTGGGTGGAGTACAAGGGTGATAAGTCTGGCCTGTTCTGGATCATTAATACCAATAAGAGGAATTTGTTCTCCATCTGGCAGGCAAAGGGAAGCCTTCTTTGAGTAGTGAGCAATGCAATTAAGAGATGAAATTTAGGAATATTAATTGAGCAGCTGAGTATAGGATGAGTTGAGAAAGGAAGAGACCTGATGCAAGGGAGCCAAATAGATGTCAGCTTGATGGACAGGAGCAAGTGCTTCCAAAGCGGTTCAAGAAGCCCTTGTGATGGTGGTGATGGGGAGATGACAGGGTGAAATTCCAGAGTCCATTCTTGCCCCAACCAGAGCCATCAGAGAAGCTGAACTTTTATTAATTTTATAAAATGGGGGTCAGAGTAAGATTATATTTGCATAGTGATTTGGACTGCCAACTGCAACAAGGTTAAAAACAAAGCAAAAATAAGAACACCTTAAGAATTCTGGTGTAGGAAAAGGGATACTGGCTGGCTTCCTTGGGAGTTCCACACGTCTGGAGTCTAAATCCTTGCTCTTAGACTCACTAGTGATATAATTTTAATCTTTCTTGGCCTTTGTTTTCTCAGTCTTAAACCTATCCATTACAAGAGTAAAGAATATGATGTATAGAAAAATCACCACAGAGCCTGGCATAAAGCAGAGAGTAAGCAAATGTTCATTATGGGTCTCTCTTTTTTTAGGGAGATGGGCGGGGCAATTAAAATACTCTGATGGATGTTGTAGAAGCCTATATACTTAAATTAATACAAATAAAAATATATTGTGGATATGCCATGTTCCAGGCATTGTGTATATCATTCACGGCCTAATCAGAAAAAAGAAATCATTTCAAGTGTTTACATGGTGGATGGATTTTAATTCAGGAAACTTTGGAGGAGCTGAGAAGTCAAACAGGACAGTGCAGTAACCAGAGATTAACAAAATCAGGAAGGACTATTTCTCTGGGCCTGGAGGGAAAGAGAGAGAGAAGGCAGCATTCTGGGTCAGCCAATAGAATCTGAAGCTAAGACAGGCTTGTCCAGTGTGATCTGGGGCCAAAGAGAAAATGCAGCTGCATTGAGAGAAGTCACCTGAGGCATAGAAACATCCTGGCCCCTCCTTCGTTGTCCTCACCAATCTCCCTCCAGTGCCTCCCATTGGCTGAATCCATCTGGAAGCTAGATGATAACCTGGTAAGATGGCTTGCTGGGGTCTGTAGTCATGTGCTACAAGACCAGAGCCTTCCAAAAGGGCAAGGAATAGATCTGAGGGTACACTGACCCAGGACACTTTATCAGGGTGCTGACAATGGGAAAGAATACAGTGGGCTGTATGAGCCATTACGTGAGCCCCTTGGTTAGAGCAAGAAGCAAACAAAGCCCAAGTTGTGATAGTCCGCTGTCTATCGACAGCCCTGCAGCTCCCTTAGCAGTGGTGAAGCAAAAGTGGTTTAACTATCTACAGAGTTCTATATTTACCTGCTTCAAGCCTGGGCTTGTCCCAGATACAACTGTTACTTCATGCAAGAGTGCGATGACAGAGAACAGTCTCAGGGCTGTATGAGGCCTCTCTCGGCTCTGGAGCTGGTTTTTGTGGGAAAAGGTATTGGTGGTTAGGGGGTCCAGGGACTGGTTCACTAGCAGTGCTCTCTGGAGCCAGAAGATTCTGTTCCCTTAGAAGTGGCCATTTGGAAACTCCTCCATATGCGTTCACCATTTTCTCCTTAGTCCTTGCTGTTGGAGCCCATGGGGAAATGTTAGGGGAGCTCCACAGAGACAGAGACCCTCAGAATCGTGGGTGTCCCCGGAGAGTATGGAGTCCAACTCCAGCTGAGGCAGAGCACAAATCAGCATTCAAAGTCGACAGTGCCTCAATTTATCTCATCAGTTGACTCTTGTCGATTCCAGTATGGGGAAGGGGGAGGCTCCCAGTGAAAACTCCAGACTGGCTAAGCAATGAGGATTTGTACCTTGGCTCTACTTTCCTCTCACTGTGCAACCTCAAGCCAACAGTTGGTCTCCTCAGGCTTCCATCTCCCTATTAGGAAGGAGTTGGCTTAGGTCACAACTGTGGGTTCTTTCAACTCTGTGTCAATGCAATGAAGAAACAGTAGAAAGATCTTGGTCAATAAAAATGATATCAATAGCTATAGCTTATCGAGCAGTAATGTGCTAAGAATTTTTCATGCAGTTTCATTTAGTCTTGATTGAAAAGCCTCTCCTAGGTTGTGTGATCTTGTTTGCAGTTGCCTACTGTAGATAGTACCTCTATTAGAGGTCACTCTCAGCTTCTGGATCCATCAAAGCACCCCAGGATATCAGACCAATAGCTTTCTCATTCTAACTCCCATGCTTGCTTTATCGAAACTTATAAAGTCAACACACTAAGAGGGAGACAATTTCTACCAGGCATACAGCTTTCATCTCCCAGTCTAAACAGCCATGATGTGTACACTCCTTTAACCCACCTGCCATGTGCTTCTGTGTAACTAATTCCCTCCTTAGTCTCTACAAAGGAATCAGGCCTGGCAAAGAGTGTCTCACTAAACTATCTGCTTGTTGTTAAATCTCCTTGTATAGCTTATAATGAGGAATTGGTAGAAATAAGGAACAAGGTATTTAAAGTTTGACAAGAGTGAGTGTATCAGTTTTAAGGCTCCTGGGTTTCAGCACAAACTTAAAGGTATGTGGTGTTCCCTCTGTCTGCCAGGGCCAGTTCAGTATCTCATAAAAGCCCAAAATAGGCACTATTATTATCCCATTCTTAGAGATGCAGCAACTGAGACTTAGTTCATTGCTCAAATTCATCCAACCCTTTCTGTCATAGTAGATTGATTCTGCACACATGTTGGAAGCTCTTTGTGGGCTAACAGCGCTCAGCTCCACACACAGGTGTTTGCTTCCTCCCTAAGCATTCGCCCCACCCAATCACTGCAGTGTCACCTGCTCAGGGCCAGGATTCGACCTTGGGTGGAGAATGAGGGGCTAGATATGGGCAGACACACTCAACTCTACCTTAATTGTTAAAAATATATGGCAGATGGGCTCTAGGGATAAGACTGGAGTGACCAATTAAGATGCTGTGGATAAAACTGAAGTAAAAGATGATGAGGTCTGATTCAGATCAGAGGTAAATCAAGAAAAGAGGAAAAAGTCAAGAAATGGTGCTTGGCTAATGACAAGATGTGGACATGAACAGGGGAGAGCGGCGTCATGGATCACTCCCAGCTACCTGATGTGCTGACTGGGTGGACTATGGGCACCCATTCATGAAGATGTGTAACACAGGAGGAGTGCAGTGCCAAATCAGCTTCCCCTTCATCTCCCCAAGGATCCCTTTGTCTGGCAGATATTGGGAGAATTGTGTGTTTTATGTCCACTTCTGAATTGTCCCTCTGAAAGCCACTTTTCCTTTCAGGGTTCCTCCAGCTGCTCTCTATTCCACTCGGTACCACCGCTGCTTTTGGTGCTGGTCACAGCTTGTTCGCCTAAATGGAACACTCCTCTCACGTGGGTGAATGGGGCTAGGTCATACTTCCATGTTTGATACAAACCCTTTATTTTCAGCATCAAACCCACACATGGCTGCATGGTCATCTCGAATTTTACTGAAGAGTTGGAAGCAATAGAGGGAATTGAAACTCCTGATGAGAAAAATTGTAAACGGTAACAATCATGTGACTGCTCCTCTCGCCCAGCATTCACCAAGCACGTTGATTCTTCTATCTCAGCATCATGAATTTGTCCCCCTTCCCTGCTCAATTCACCTCTGATCTAAATCTGACCTCAGGAGAAGTAAGTCCTACATGGAGTGTCCCTTTATTGACACAGTCTGGCCTTGTTCCCTGCCCTTGAGGTTGCCCTGTGCTGAGAAGATTCCCTGTTCCTTAAGCCCCTTCTGTGTGAATAGTCATTCCTTTTTAGGTAAACCCCTATTCCTACTAACAAGACTGGTTTTGTCTCTTCCCCCACAACAGGTGATACTCGGGATGCAGTGATCCTAGTTGAACAGTTTCCCTGTGTGTATTCTTTAGTTCAGAGTTAAGACCCAGGGAGACCTTAGTAGGATAATTCAGGATGAAGTTTGTCAGTTCTGAGTCTGGCCCCCTTTAAGCCATGGGGATGTAACTGTGGAGTACAGAGGAGGACTCTTCTTGACTATTCCGCAGGTTACTGTTGACTCAGACTTGGATCAACATCCCCTAAAGATTGACATCATTTCCTGAAGGCGGAGGTCTGGATCTAATGAGGGAGAACCATTGCCGATGAAATATACTCTACACAGACTCCTAGAACTTATGCTGAGCAGCATCAGCCCCTCTTTTCTTTTACTGTTGGGTTACAGAATATATTTATCTAACAGAATGTATATCCTCTTACAGAATGTATGTCCTCTGCTGCCTGCATATGTGAACTCAAGCACTTGCTATGTGCCCTCACGTCATGTGGATTAATTCACTTAGTCTACCTATGAGTATCCTCATTTCATAGATGAAACAAGTGCTGTTTAGAGATTGAATGACTTGGCCAAGACACCCAGCTAGTGAGTTGGGATGTGTACCCAGGCGCTCCGCACTCTGCGCAACACTCCATTAACTCCCTAAGGAGGGGTCTTTACAGAGACTTTACCTGCTTGAGGACATACAAACTCCATGCGGGAGCCTTGAAATGACCACTAATATATCTGGGAACAATCTGGACTTCTAAGTCACATCCCCTACCCTCTCCTCCATAAATGGAAGGGAGGAAATGTGGAGAGTCCATGATTTCCTACGTAAGTAGTTCTCACAGACAGGGGTTGAAATTTTGCAATGGGAGGGGAGAGAGAACATTTGTATTTTCTGTTTACGAGAGGAGTGAATCAGTATGGATGAGCCCAGTTTTGGACATAGTAAATGTGAGAAGCCCAGGGCTCACCAAACTGGAGATATTGTAGGCACAGGGTCCATGGTGTGGAGCTCAGGAGAGCTGTATCTTGGAGCAACCAGAGGCCTGGATGGAATTGCCCAGTGAAATTCCCTGAGGTCGGTATTAACAGACCCAGTATGTCTGTCCAACCTGGCATCTCCAAGGAGTTAGGCTGGATCTGTCTCATATGTACAAATGGTGAGCCCTGGAGGTGGCTACCTGGAAAATAATTTGAGAGGCTGAGGCCTGGAGCTAGGGGATACTAATACTCAGTCCCCTAAACTAGTTCAAGGATATTCCACTCCAGGGCAGCTGCCATTAGTTCAACAGGTCCAGAGATGGCCCGGTCTGATTTTTGTTGCTGAGATCCGAAGGGAGTGCAGATAGGTTTTTAGAGCCAACACCAGGTCACCCACAGGCCATGCTCTGCACACCGCTCTGGCTTTCTTAGGAAATGGGCTAACAGCTTTTTCTTGGCTTTCCTTGGACTGCTAATGTAATAGTGCTTATTTTCAGAATCTTTGTGAGGCTGGGGGAAAGCATCAGAGTTGCATTGTAAATCCATTATGTCTTCTTTGGTTAGAAATTATCCCTGACAAGCAGTCCCACGGCAAAGAAAAGTCAGTATTATTTTGCAGAATAAAAAGAGGGATTGGCCGCTTCTTTTATTATTTTTTTATTATGACTGTCCTCCTTTTGGTTATGACATTCGATGTATTATTTAGCTTAAGTGCTTGATTAAGGAGGAACTGGTGGGGGGTGGAGTAGGTACTAGAAGGGGCAATTGCTCAGACTCCGGTCTTCTTGCTCCTCATCTTGGTAGCTGGGATGGAAATAAGTTGCCACGACCCTTTGGGGATCCCGACTTGTTACCCTCAGCAAGGAACTCACGTTCTGACTAAGGGACCTTCTGGACGTTTCTGGGTCAGCAGAACCTTGGTGCCTTTCTTTCATATACCGGAACCCTTGTGTCTTTATTAAATATTAATTTGCTGTCAATAATTAAATGCTGATTATTTGATCTCTAACGGGGTCAGGATTCCCACAGTCCCATATTAGTGTAATAATGCAAAAGTAAAAATTGCCTTTCAGATGGAAAAAAATGTAGTTATTATTCTTTCTTTGTTCGAAGTAAAATGGTTTGTCTTAAATTAAAAATTAAAAGCAGAATTTTCTTTAATCTTGGAATTAAATTAGTGCTAATTAGTTCTATTTTCTGTACAACATTCACATGCTAAAATCTCGGCCATTCCTTCAGCGTATTAATGGTGCCCTTTGGCTGTAATCAAGATTGTCTTACATTAAAAATGATGCAGTTAACTCAATTATATTAAGATTCATTGTTCTCAAATCACAGGGTTATGACTGGAAGTTGCTGGAACTGCTGGAAGGGCTGAGATTGCCAGGATACAGAATAAAGTCATCTATCATTTCTATTTCAAAATCCTAAATGCTAGTGAGAGGCTGACAAAGCATCTGAGGTTGCCAGGTGTCCCTGGTGTGGGTGGTAGGCCCAGGGATCAGGTGCAGATTTCATGCCCATCTTGTGGAGACCATAAAAACATTCACTCCTCTCTTTTAAAAGGAAGGAAAAAGGGAGAAAGCCCAAATGAGCCCTCACTTTGGGACAATACCATGTTTAGAGCTGCTTGTTTCCTCCTCATCCCTCACCGCCTATGGAGGTGGTGCCTGGGTCCCGAGTCAGGCAGTGACAGCAGCAACCACAGCATCGGTGATAACTGCATCTGCTGCTGCTGCTGCTACTGCTTGTTGAGTTTTACCATGGGTGCCAGGTACTGTAGGCCACATGCGATGCAATCACTTCATTTAAACAATCACCCTGCAAAGTTGGTATTATTAGCCTTATTTGACCCTTGACTGAGGCTCAGAGAGGTTGACTGATTTTCCCAGCCTCACACAGCTAGCCAAGTGGCAGAATCCAGATTTAAACCAAGATGTGTCTGACTCTAAAACTCTCAACTACATGCTACCATCCCAGAAATTCATTTGCAAAAGACATTTTTGTTTCTACAACTGACAAGATGCTATGTGTGTTTATTGAGAGAGGGAAGAGAGACAATAGGTCTGGATTTTCCATCAAGGCAGCACAGTTACTCACATGCCCTTTCTTGACAGAAGAATGATCCTTCTTCTCCCTCTGGAACATTGCCTTTGTGTAGAGCTCTGTAGGGAGGAAGAGGAATGTTCCATCCCAAATCCCTACCCCTGTATACCTGTATAACTGGTGTGGTATGCAATCTGCTAGCTCTATCCCTGAAAGAATCTGAAGGGCAAAGTCTCACCATAGCACGATCAGCCCAGACACCACTACATAACACAGGCCCAGACCATAACCTGAACTCAGTTGCTAGGCCTCCTTGTATACAGCACCTTTCAAGGTTGCTGATATCTTTATGCAGTGAACCTCAGCATTTGGGGTTCTGTGTTCATATGGTTTAAATCTACTGTTGCCACAATCTTGAAGAGAGGAAAACTCTTCCAGGATTTTTTGCAAGGATATTTATTGCAGGATTTATTGCTTGGGTGGCTAAACCAATTGGTTGAGCATCATGCATATCTTAATCTCATTTGATACTCAAAACACACCTGTGAGATAAGGTATGTCCATTTTGTAGATGAGAAAATGGAATGTGATAGAAGTCAAAGAAGTTCCCCAAAGTCTCAGAGTTGGAATTCCGTCTTATTCCGCATCCTACTCTCTTTCTACAACACTGGACACCTTGACTGGGTAACTGTGTGCGTGGATTCCAGAGTTAGGATAGAACCACATTGGAAATTTAGATAAAGATCAAAGCCTGGTCTATCCTGCTGAGGATTCTGTTCCCAACTATGGCCATTGGGGGAAGAGCAGTGTTTCCTCAAGGACATCATTCACCAGGTTTAATTTTAATCATACCTATTAAAATAGGCTTGAAGTAAATATATATTTTTCTTATTATTCAATACCTTAATAGGCTTTTTGAACAACCAATTTGGATTCTGATAACAGAGTTTTTGTTATATGTTACCCTTATGTCCGTTCTTCAGAACTTCCAGGCCCAAATTCCAGGTATTAACCACAAGATGAAGGTCTAATTCTGAATAAAAGAGTTGGGATATTGATACAGAGGAGGTGAAGCCTGGCTTAACAGTGTTTTCACCTTGAAATGCCCATTTTTATTTAATTGTGTGATAGTTAATATTAAGTATGCAATTGAAAATGAGCAGAGGGTATTATGCTAAGACAGAGACAGAGACAGAGAAAGACATATACTGTGTGATATCACTTACATGTGCAATCTAAAAAAATAAAACAAAATAGTGAACATAACAAAAAAGGAGCAGATTCACAGATACAGAGAAAAAACTAGTGGTTACTACTGGGAGAAGAAAAAGGGGGGACAATATTGGGGTAGGGGATTAAAAGGCACAAACTATTATGTATAAAACAAGCTACAAGGATTTATTGTACAACACAGGGAATACAACCAGTATTTTATAGTAACTACAAATGAAGTATAACCTTTAAAAATTGTGAATCACTATATTGTACATCTGTAACTCATGGAGTATTGTACATCAGCTATATCTCAATTAAAAGAACATTAAAAAAAAGAGTGGAATTGGCACAAGCAAGTTTGCTGACAAGCACACTGAAGTGATGAGAGCAATTGTGTGGAGGGTGCCGGGGAGCAGACTGTTGGCCTCAGAAATTCAGGGTGTGGAGGGGGTCAGTCGGTGCTTTTCAGAGGGACTGAAGAGTTAATCCAGGGAGTCAGTTCAGTGGAGGTCGGATAAGAGCACTTTACACTTGGGGAGTGGCTGGGAATGCAGCCCTGTTGGGGGTCTGAGTAGCTCTTTTCAACATGGCACATCAGATTTTTGTCACAGTTATCAGGGCAGAGCTTCCAGGCTCTCATCTGGTCACCGTTTTCCCCGCTGATTTTTATCCAGCCTTTCAATCTCCCTTGTTTAAAAGCAGAAGCAGATTTCTGAGTTAGAGAGAGTTTTGAAATTAGACACAAATGCTCCATTTCCAAGTCTTGAATTAAATGTTTTAGAAATTATTTTTAATGGTTAAAAAAAGAGATAAAATAAAAACCTACACCTAGAAACTAGAGAGTGTACTACCTACAGGAGTTTTAGGAAAGTTCTGCTGCGTGGAAAGTAGCGAGGGCCAGATTGTAGAAGGGCACAAGGTCTAACCCTTACATACCCTCCTGAGGAAGTGGCATGGTGGCCTGGCAAGTCCTGAAGAAACGTGTGCTGTCTCCTACTTTAGAATGCAGTGGGTGGCTGTGGGGATCATGTTCACTATAGCTGGGGAGCACTGACCTGCAGTGATGTTTGCTCTGGTAGGCAGATCAGCAGTATATGAAGAAGCAACACAAAGATCCAAAGAGAAGGCAGGTGGGTGGGTGCCAGGGCTTCTTTGGCTCAAAACCAAGGGTTTCGGGTGCTTCAAATATTGATCAGTCCAAACCAAAAAACCTAGAATGGTCTGGTGGGCCTGCAGCACCTCCCAACAAACACTGGGATGTGCAGAGACACTTCCTGTCACCGGCAGTGCTTTCAGACTGGGCTCTTACCCTATGTCTCCCAGGCGGCTGCATCTCTGAACAATTCATACAAAACTACATCTACCCGGGCCTACATCTTACAATATAAAAGGAAAATTCTAAGCACATCAGGTGGACAGTGAGACAATCCAAAGGGAATATCTTTAGCTACCCTCTCTTTTGATAAACATCTGATCTTGAAAAATCTTTTGTTATTCAAGAATGAGAATATAGAAAACAACAATAGCAGAAAACACCTATTCAGAATGATCTACAACATAAAAAAGAAGAGCATAGCTCTGGATGGGCTGAGAAAAAGCAGAAACTCTTTCTGCTTTGGGTTTTTAGTAAAATTTGATAAGACAGAAACTATGAAGCTGACTGAGAGGAAAGGAAGTGGATAAGATAAAGAATGAATGCTGAAAATACCATGGCAAAACCCAAATTATATGAGAAGTTTTAAAGAACAAAATAAGCATTGCAAAAATTTAATCAGAGACGTAGGGGACAAATGTGAGAATCTCACCTAAAATGTGAAGCAATAGGATAAAGAGATTAAAACAGTACACTGTAAATTGATAGATGTGGAGGGCAGAGAATAGAAGTCTAGTGTACAGATATTTGGAGTTTCCATAATAGGAACCAGGAAAAATGGGTCTGAAGCAGTAATAAAACACAGAAAATTAAAAAACATTTACACAGGGAAGAAAACCATCAGCAAAACAAAAAAGTAGTCTATTGAATGAGAGAGGATATTTAACCCCTAATAAAGGGGTTAATATCCAAAATATATAAATAACTCGTATAACTCTACATTAATAAAAGCAAACAGTCCATTTAAATAGTGAGCAGAGGACCTGAATAGCATTTCCCAAAGAAGACACACAGATGGCCAAGAAACACATGAAAAGATGCTCACCATCACTAATCATTAGGGAAATGCAAACGAAAACCACAATGAGATAACACTTCACACCTGTTAGAATGGCTATTACCAAAAAGTCAGGGAATAATGTGTTGACGAGGATATGGAGAAGAGGGAACTTTCGTGCACTATTTGTGGGAATGTAAACTGGTGCAGACACTATGGAAAGCAGTATGGAGTTTACTCAAAAAATTAAAAATAAAACTACCATATGACCCAGCAATTCCACTTTGGGGTATTTCTCTGAAGAAAATGAAAACACCAAATCGAAAAGATACATGCATTTCTACATTCATTGAAGCATTATTTACGATAGCCAAGATATCGTAGCAACCTAAATGTCCATCAACAGATGAAAGGATAAAGAATATGTGGGTTGTTTATATACATACACACACCCACACACATACACACACATAATGGAATATTACTCAGCCATAAAAGAGAATGAAATCTTGCCACTTGTGACAATGTAAATGGACCTAGAGGTATTTATGCTAAGTGAAATAAGTCAAACAGAGAAAGAAAAATACCATATGTGAAATCTAAAAAACAAAATAAATGAACAAACATAACAAAACAGAAATATACTCATAGATACAGAGAACAAACTGGTGGTTGCCAGAGGGGCAGGGAAGAGGGATGAACAAAATAGGAGAAGGGGATTAAGAGGTACAAACTTCCAGTTACAAAAGAAATACATCACAAGGATGTAATGTACAATATTGGGAATTTAGTCAATAAAATTATAATAATATTGTATAGTGACAGATGGTAACTAAACTTACTGTGATCATTTCATAATGTATAAAATATTGAATCACTATTTGTACACCTGAAGTTAATGTAATCTTATAAGTCAACTATACTTTAATTACAAAAAATAATTCTCAATTTTCCAATTGAAAAGAACTCTAGGAAAAACTAATTTAAAAAGTGATTAACAGATTTGTCCTATTGTAAATTTTAATTTTGAGAACAAAGAAAACATTCTTCGTGTGTCTATATAGAAAACAAACAAAACCCAGTTCCCTAAAATGAATTGGCCTGACCGCATTCTTCCCACCACAAAACTAAACTTCTGATGTCAATGGAGCAATAGCTCTAATATTATGAAAGACAACATGGTATGTACCAGGAATTCTGTATCCAGCTAAGTGATCACTCACCTTAGGTGCAGCAGAAAAATACTGTCAGACATTCAGTTTTTATGAAGCCCAATGGTTTTCAATTTTTTATTTGCCTACTGTCTAAAAAGAATACTCTCTAAAATGTTTTCAGATATTTTAACTGATTAAAATTGTTCAGCATAAGTTGCAATAGTTGCAAATGATATAAAAAGTAAATATTGACTTTTTAAAAAAAGTCAGCTTTATTGAATATAACTTACACAGTAAAATTCCCTTTTTTAGATGTGTAGTCTGAAAGGTTTTGAGAAAAGTATGTAATCATGTAATCATCACGTTGATCAAGATAAGGAATAATTTTGTCCTCACAAAAGTTCCATTGTGCACTTTATAATCAATTTCTCTTTACATCCAGCTCCTGTCAAATACTGATATGATTTCTATCTCTATATTTTTGCCTTTTCCAGAATGACACATAAATGAAATCATATACTAGATGGCCTTTAGCTTCTGATTTCTTCCAGTCAGCACAATGCTTTTGGGAGGCATTCATGTTATTACATATTACGTGAACATCAGAAGGTTGTTCTTTTTCATTGCTGGGTCATATTCCATTGTATGGATATACCACCATTTGTTTATCTATTCACCAGGTGAGGGCATTTGGGTTGTTTCTAGTTTTGATGATTATGAATAAAGTTGCTATGAACTTTCATATATAGGTCTTTGTATGGACATATATTTTCAGTTCTCTCGGATAAATACAGAGGAGAGGAATTGCTGGATCATATGAATATTTTAAAAATGAACTTTTTACTTCACTGTTTTAAAATGCATCCAGTGGAATACAGGTAATACTTCCTGCTATGATCTATAATAAAATAATAAAAAAAGCTCTTTTTTGACCATTAGAACTTTTGCATTACTTCTCTTTCTCCTTTCCCTCATATATTTATTTTATGTCCTTCCAGAATTATATCTTAATGTAATATATTTTTATGCTTAGGAGTCTTTTATTGACTATTACAACTTTTTATTAACTATTAGAGCTATATATAAAACTTTCCTATTATACTTCACTGCAGCCAACGAAATGGACATAAATATGAATTTCTAAAATTATATACCCTGGCAATATCTGGCTCTAAGAGTTAAAAGATTTGTTCTGAATTAACACTTATCATTATAATAATTACTAGTGTGCACATGATCCAAAAGCATAAATATATTAAAACATTTGAAAAAATAATAAACACAAAAAGTAGTTTTATTGGGAAAATATCTTAGTAAGATGGATAGAAGACAGAGAGTTTATGGTTTCTTGCTTAAATGTGCTTTCCTGATACCAACTATTTCAAATTTTCCATATGTTTCTTGCCCAGGAAGTTCATATTATGGATCAGTTCACCTCAGGAAGATGCTAGACATGTGAGAAGTATGGCCAATGGTGAGTGTTAAAGGGAGATGGGAAGGAGAACATGTCTGAGGTGAGAGGAGAATTCTCAGGCAGATGAATTAGAAAAAAAGGTGTATGTGGAACTTGAAGTTCTGGAAAATTGTCATATTCAAACTGCCTATATCCAAATAGCCCTTGAAAAGTCTTGATATTCCCCAGAGTACACATAACCTACTCTAAAGACCAGTGCTGTAGCCAACTGAAAGATTAATCAAAACAAAGTACTTATGAATGGAAAATATGTTATGTAAAAGGATTAGTGGTCAAATTTAAACCCCAGATCAGATCTGTGATTTGCTTATGACATAAAACTCATATATCACCAGCCTTGATAAATTTACACATACAAAATGAGGTAGTAATATGCCAAATGTAAAATGCAGCTCTTAACCAAAGCCTATAATAGGAAGAGGGAAGGACAGAAAGAATTAAAAATGTGAAATTTCATTATCTTTTTAGAGAGAATTAATAAACATGTGGTATAATTAATCTTAACAATTGAAGAAACATACACTTATTTTTTGGTATTAAGGTAACCATTATTTATCTGTGTTCAATCAATAAAAGAACTCAGTCCAGATACTAAAATGCAGAACTGAACAGAGCATAAGAAAACCCCAGGAAGCATTAAAAACAATGATAGTAGTACCACAGTTATTATAGCAAATGCAAATTTGTTAAATGTCTATATTTAGTGGCAGTCTCAAATTTAAAAAAAACTCGTAAAAAAGTGACTCAGAAAGAAGCAAAACACATGGTTGAATAAAATACAAGTTAAGCAAATTAAAGAAAATCAGAGATTTTATTATTTTTAACAGTCAAAATAATTCAAGAAAAATAGAATGAAGAGTGTATTTTTATTCATATAGGTTTTAAGATACAACAAAATTATAACTGTCAACCAAGTTTATAATTATACCAAGAAAAAAACCTGGTAAAGATAAAAAGAAAATTAAAACATTTACCAAAATTGATTAAAAGTGAATAATAATGTCTAGCAGGGTGACTATGTTAAAAATTAAAAAACAACAACAACAACAACAGTGGACTTGAGTCAGGTTTTCATCTTTGGTCATGTAACATCTGAAAAAAAGTGAATAATATATTAAGATCTAACCTACCATTTTGCAAGTTTGTCTGCCCAACCTTTGATGACGTCCTATTGCTTCAGATGATTTCCAATGTCTATGATCTTGATAACTTAGGAACTTTAGATAAAAACTGGCTGAAAGATCTCCCTCCTAACCTTCTTGTTACTCAAATGTGACCTTAATAGGTTTCCAGTTTGTGTACTCCTCCCTCCCCCGATGTGGGACACTACACCCAGGAAAGCTTCTTCCTGGTGTTGAGGGACAAAAAGCCACTGAAACCTGAAAACCTGACTCTTGATCAGCGATGCTTTCAGAGAAAGATCTTGATCTAAAGAGGGAAACATAAAAATTCATAAACAGAAACCTCAGTTAAAATAGACTTGGGAAGGCAGAAGGAAGAACTCTCACACCCTGTGATGATAACAGAGCCCAGCAGGGAGAGGAAAGATTTCCTCTTTTTGCCTGATAAGAGCTCAGCCAATTAGAGACTGTCACAGGTCAGCCAGTGAAAAGCCACTATACTTCAAACTCTCAGTTTCTCCATTGGACTCTGTTTACTGTAGCCCTCCCAACTTCCTTTTCCCTTCTTTAATAGAGATCTTCTCTCTTTACTGTGTGGGTACTTGCATATGACTCATCATGGTTGCAGATCCCAAACTGCAATTCTTTGTTCATCCCAGATAAACCCATTTTTGGTGGAGAAGTAACTGGCAGTCTTTATTTTATGTAAATAAACTTCACTTAAAGGAGGCACTTTCTGGCTACTTTTTGGCATATGCGAACTGCCAGCATCACTACTCTTGACCATTGGGGCCATTATATTAAGCAAATAAGTGTTACTTGAACATAAACACTGCAATACTGCGACATTAGATCTGATAACCAAGTAGCTACTAAGTGAGTAACCGGCAGGCAGGAGATGCTGGACAAAGGGTGATTCACATCCTGCATGGGCTGGAGCAAGATGGAGTGAGACTTCATCATGCTACTCAGGGGGCATGCAATTTAAACATTATAAAGTGTTTATTTATGTTATTTTCCATTCAATATTTTTCAACCGCATTTGACTGTTGGGTAACTGAAACCATGGAAAGCAAAATTGCAGAAAAGGGGGACTACTGTACAGAAATTATAAAGATAGAAAAAGATGCCTAATTTCCTTTTTCTGTTCCTTTGCATATGAAAAGATGAGCCTGGTGGATTAGATTGTAGAAGTTTATCCAGGGGAAGTCTAGTCTTGATAGGAAGATAAAAAGACTTTCCCTTCTGTCCTGAGGGATTAGTGGGGCTGAAGAAGAAAAAGGAAAAGTGCTCAGATTTCTCATTTGCCTGCCCACCCTCTGCAATGTTCAGCCTCTGAAAGGGGATATAAGAACACCCAGATTTGTTTCTGAGGCCATCAACACAAGTGGTACTTTTCTCTAGGTGTCCTTTGAAGGTGCACCTTCTAGAGGGTTTCAGAAAAGCCCTCCATGAGACACCTTCCTATGTGGTGTGGGATAATGGTGCAGTGGGATCAGTGGGAGGTGGGAGACAGGTATGCCTAGGCAGTGATCCTGACTCCTTCTGCTCTGCTTGTGTAATGCAGGAGACTCTGGAGTGCTCATGTGCCCTCAGAAGAGCTGAGCGCTTGCTTTGATTGGCAGAAGACTATGGCCTGTCCAAAGATGCTGCTTGAAACAGGATTGGAAAAGGCTAGAATCTATCCACCCCTGCCCCGGCCCTTGTTGACTGGTGTTCCTGTTACATTTGGTAGACACTTGCATGTTCTACTTTTATTTCTTGATTTATCTTGCCAGAGGAACTTGTCTTTTCTCATAGATGACTTTATCATTCTGACAGACTCTTCTTTTTCTTTTTTTTCCCCCGACTTTACCATTTTCTCCTAACGGAATTTATTTTAAGATCAAGGCCTTTTAATTCCACAGATAGTCTCAGGATGTCCCCAAGCCCACACTTCCTGATAATGCCCTACCTTCTTCTTCTGCTGGGGGAAACGGAAAGTACAATTTTTGGAACTGATATTCCAGACCCCTTCCCTAACCCACCCATCTACTGCAGCTCAAGATGGCTAATCTTTGTTCTCGTTCCTGAATCTAATTCAGGTTCCCCACCTGGAAGCCTTCCAGGGAAAGAACCATTCCTCTGATTCTTTTTTCCTACCTTTTTTTTTTTTTCCTGCTTTTCTCACCCTCCATTGCCTGCTTGTCACCTCTCTCTCTGGTGAACTGCTCTAGATTAACTCCCCTCGTTAGTTAGTTTAGTAAACACATAGCCAGGTCTGAAGAGTTGGAGGAGTGGCAAGGACTCAGTTGCAAGTTCATCATCATTTTCTCTTGGAAACAGCCACTCCTTTTCTAGCATGTGGCCCATTTGGTTTGCTAAAAGTTCCTATTACTCAGGGTTAATTGCCTCTGGCACCACACTTTCCACTTTCTCCAGGGCACCACTGAGACTGGGTCCAGCCTTTCAAAGTCAAATTGGATTTTCTCCTCTATGAGTTATGCTACTGATATTTTTAACATTGTTTGAGAGAAAGGATGAAGGCATAGTTTCCTTAGCCAATTCTGAGCCTGAAGTGAAGGTGGCTTCAGAGGATTTGGATTTAAATCTAAACCTGCCTTTGTCTCAACATGCAGCCTCAAACAAATGACTTAATCTCCCTGAAGCTTGATTTTGTTATCTAAAAAGAGAGATGCAAGTGCTTTCCTCACGGCATTGCTGTAGAATTAAAGAGGCAATATCTATAACAGTTCTTAGTACACAGTTAATTCTCAGTGCATGTTTATTGAGTCCAGTCTAGCTGAAGTGCTGAGATTATTCTGAGATCTGTCTTGGAGGTCTGTCTCTTCATGGTTCAGGTCTGTGAATTTCAGTTATCATTCTGTGTGTACCTAATATTGAATGCTAGGTACTGCCCACCGCTTGGGGTTATGGAGATGAGTAAGACCTGGTCCCTGGTCCTGAATTCACAGTCCAGTGAGAGAGGGATAGAGAGTTTAAATGAAATTTTGTTCAGGTTCTCAGTACAAAAGGCAGGTTATGGGGGGTTTGCTTCTCCCCAAAGCATATGCTTAAGTCCCAACCCCTGGTACCTGTGAATGTGACTTTATTTAGAAATAGAGTCTTTACAGATATAATCAACTTAAGATAAGGTCATACTGGATTAGGGTGGATGCTAAATTCAATGACTGGTGTTTTATAAGGAAAAGGAGATGGAGATTTGGATACAGAGACACAGACACACAGGGCAGAAGGCCAGGCAAAGACAGAGGCAGAGACTGGAGTGATGTGTCTACAAGTCAAGGAACTCCAAGGGTTGCCAGCAACCCCCAAAAGCAAAGAGAGAGGCATGGGATGGATTCTCCCTCAGAGCCTCCAGAAGGAATCAATGTAACCAGCACCTTGATTTCAAATTTCTTGTCTCTAGAGATGCAAAAGAATACATTTCTATTGTTTTAAGCCAACCAAATTGTGGTATTTTGTTTCAGCAGCCCTAGGAAACTGATACACAGGTCAAAGCTGAGCTGAGTTGGGGGTGGAGCCCCACCACTTGTTCTTATCTACTCCCCCAAACCCAGGCAGTTCCTGAGATGCTGCTGTGGATCTTGAAAAGCTTGGAAGTCTTTATTTTAAAGCTTGCTGGTCCACCAGTCCCCAAGGTCTGCCAATGGGCTCATCACGGTAGGGGAACCTTGTAACCCTGACTCTCCAATCCCTGCAACACCCTGCAAAGCAAGCCTTTGACTGTTTCTATAAAGTGGGGCGTTGTTTCCAGCAGCCACGTGTCTAGGGTAGGCTTGAGATTCCCAGAGTTAATCAACCCTCTGAGGACCCCAGCCTGGCTGCTCCCCAGGCCTGGTGAGCACCCCAAAGGCGTGATTATCTGATGCTTCTTGCACAAGTAGCACTGGGGCCTTTTGCTTAATTAATCACAGAAACAGTCCTGCCTAACTTCAGACAACAAAATAATGAGCAGGCCTGCGAGAGGTTCAAAGACTGCAGGAAAAACAAGTGCTCCCTGAGGAAAGGGCCCGTTGGAACAGGGAGGTCAGGAAAATCACTGGGATCTATTAGAACTGCTGTTTGCCTTTTGTTGCATGACCTCTTTAATATAAATATAATGATAGTGTAAATGTGTGTATATAGAAGATTAACACATCCACCATTCGGATTTTAGAACCAGAAAAGCTTTCAGTGTTGAGAAGGACCACAGAGATTGTCTGGATGAAATTGCTCTCTTTATAAATGAAGACAATGAGGCCATTGGAGGTTAAGTGACTTGCCCAGGGTCACGTGGTTGGAGTATGACAGAGCCAGTCTAGGACCCAGATCTCCCAGCTCTGACTGTGCAAGTGAGAATAGAGGGCACTCGGGATGAAGGCTGCTCAGGAGTCACAGAGAAACAGAAAACTAGAGGATGGTGGTTAGATGAGAACTCACCAGAGTTAGAGGGCAGATGTCAGATCAGAGCCCAAAGCATGTCAGGGTGGAGGAAAGGATAAGGCACTAGCAAAGGCAGAGGTGGAGGTCAGGAGAAAGCTTGAAGAGCAGTCAGAGGGTGGAGGCCAGATAAACGGCAGTGTGATGGTCTGAGCACGAGACTTCAGATGTCCTCAGTTTAATGAGGCATGAAATTTATTTTCAAGGAGCTCAAGACTGTTCAAGAGTTAAGGAGAATATATCTGGAATACGGGAAAGGGCTGGGTCAGTATTGCAGGGGTAAATGCTGAGGGGGTTCAGAGGTGTAAGAGAGGAGGACCTTCCAGTTGCAATGGCATTGGAGAAGGAGGTGTCAGGCATGTGAAGACTGGGGCCTGGATGTGTCATGCAGAGGGAACAACTTGAGCAGAGCATGATGGAGGAAAATATTAGAGAGGTAGGGAGACTGGGAATTCAGATTAACTGGAGCAGAAGGTACATAAAAGTAGGGTCAAGTCTATAGGGCTGATTGAAGACGACCTTCCTTGGGGCTTAGACTCTGTTTAGAAGGCAGCAGGAAGCCACTGCCCAGGGCCATCATGTGTTGTGTTCTGGTTGTGCCTTGCTCAAGGGTGCCATGTCTACAGGCATTCACATCACAGACATAACTCAAGTGAGAATCTGTTGGAGGGGCAGATGCTAGGCTTCTCTGCTGAATCCTGGAGCAGCAATCTTGAGACCCTTCCTACATGAACCCATATTGGCTCCAAGGCTAAGAATATAATCACTAGCACTCACATGTGTCCGAGGCTGTGCCCAGGTCATTCACTAGATGTCCCTTGAGGTTGTTTCTCAAGCCTATCTACTTTGGAGGTCTGATTCATGCCCGTGACTCCACCACTCAAGGCTGCATAAAATGTTAGGATTACACAATGATCTACTAACTTTTTTTTTTGTTTTTTACTTGAAGGTGTGCCTTCACCAGTAACATCCAGCTTTAGGAACAGTATTCCGGCAGCTGTGTGCAGGATGAGTTAGAGGTGGCAAGGCTAAAAGTGGTGAGCTGAGCAAGGAGATGATGGTGGCAATTCAAAAGGCTGCTGGTGAGGCCAGTGTATGAGGGGGTCAGGAAGAGAAGGGTCAGGAGTCTTAAAGGCAGAGTCAATCACAGACTTCATACTTGACCAGATATTCTTGCCCAGACTCCACACGTGATCTCACTTTACCTCTGACACACATCTCATGCTCACGTGTTGAACCAACAGAACAACTCCCTGGACACATGCCTCATCTATGTGAAGTTTTTAGTGTTTTGGGAAAAACTACTTGTAAGAAAGATTAGGCATAATGTCTAACCATATACTGTTTTAACTGTAAATCATAGAATGTTTAGAAGAAGGATGATCTCGCCTCTTTAGGAATGTGTGGTGGGTGAAGTAAGATGTGAAGGAAGACCTGTCTCTTCCTCCCAGTGGGTTGCAAAGTCATTGCGCACAGTCTGTATTTGGGGAGACAGGCATTCCCAGCAGCTGGGAGGTTGGTAGGCCAGGAGTGACCTCATCGGGAGCATATAAGGAACAGTTGCCATGAACACAAGTATTTTATGGGGCAAAAACTGCTGCTCTTCCAGAAGCTGGCAAAGACCGGACAGTATAACCCAAAGGTTGCTCCTGTGCCACAGGATGCATTGTGGGGCAAACGGGGAAGGTAGGTAGGTGAGGCTGGTTTAAGCTGTGAGGCTTGTAGTCATCAAGTGCTGGTTTTGGTATGTCCAAGTTTTGATACTGGAGTGAGACGCTGGAGGACCTGGCATTGTTCCTGGGCAGCCCCTAGTTAGTGGTGTAAATGCCAGTCTCTTTGGATCTCAGCCCCGACCATTTAAAAATGAGGGTTTAAAATGGATTCAGCTAATATTTAAAGCTTCTTTCAGCCCTGAAAAATTCCAATTTTCAAATATAAGGAACCTCTTAAATGCTATTAAGATAGTGCTCTTTCTGAAATAATATGTCTGTAGCTAGAAAGTCTCTGTAAGTAGATTTCGTGCTGTGTCTCTATCACTCTTCGTAAGTCCAACTGCTGGGCCTATGCTCTTGTGACTTAGAACCAGCAGTTAATAATGGAATCGGGGGCCAGGGCCTTTGGGATGTTGAGTTGCCTCATTTAAGCTGCACTGGTGATGAAAATGGCATTCAGAGATTCTCAGTCCTGGGCACACATTAGAATCACCTGGGGAAAATTTAGAAAACAATGACACCTACGTCCCGCTTCCCTCCACCTTGAGGGGTCTGCTTTAACTGGCAAGGGTGAGCCCAGGTTTTTGTTTTTCCGTTTTTGATGTTTGTTTGTTGTTTTTGTTTGAAATCATCTCAAGTTGTTAAAATGTGCAGCAAAAGACTGGAGGCACTGTTACAGATCACTGGATGACCGGCAGTTGCACCTGATATTCCCAGTTCACCTGCAGCCTTGTTTTGAGCCACACCTACAGGGTCCAGTAGGTGAGTGTGAAGTGGCATTGCCTGCCACGCCCTCAGGACAGGTGATCACCATCTCAGGGTGGAGAAAGGTGTGGGGAGAAGGTCTTACCTTTTGGATCTGCTAAGTGACAGAGCATAGGAAAATCTGATTGATCATAGTAATACACACGTTATAGGCCCTTTTACAGATTGAGTTGGGGGTTCTACGTCCTTAACACTAGGCATGTTTTGTCCTCTCATGGAAAAACTTCATGTTAGTTAGCACAGTGATGCTTTTTAAAAATTCATTTGTGTGATTATTTGATTCATGTTGACTACATCGTCCATGAGGATGATAATGTTTTGCTCACCATTGTATGTCCAGTGCCCAGGGGCTCAATAAACAAACGCCAAATCAATGAATGAATGAAGACATCGTGTGGCAGGCTGTGTCCCAGGTATTGGCATTTGAAGCTCTTTTGGAAGATCAACCGTGGTTCAGGGACAGGCTTTGTGCTCCTGCTGTCTGAGGTGCTGGGGTGGTGCAGCCGGAGGGAAGCTGGGCTTACACACTGGACTGGCTCTTCGGGGCTCAGCTAAGTACCTGTATAGTCACAGCTCTCCCAGGTAACTCAGAGACATGGCAGAAGACATGAAGAAGACACTGTTGAGTGTGTGCACATCTGTGTTTGCCCTGGTCTCAGGACACCTTGATGTCTGCCAAATCTTTAAAGTAGCCTTTTCTGAAAGCAAACCTGAACTGGAGCAGAAACCCTAGGGGATGCCTTGCCTCTGCAGCCATGACCTCATACACTTCATCAGGAACCTTCTTTGCCAGGGAAGAACAACAGAGACCACTGTGCCTCTGCCTCCCAGGCCCCGGGCTGGCCTTCAGAGGAGAGCCCCAGGCCACGGTGGTGCAGCCTCATGAGGGTGAGGAGAAAGGAAACGGTTCCCAGAGCACGTATCAGTTACCTGGCTCCCTCAGAAAGTTTTTGGCGGCTTCTCTTTCATTTCTGTCCAGGAATGTAGGAAGGAGGAGGGCTGGGTTTGCCCAGTCAAAGTACTACATTCAGGCAGTGGTTTTAAGGGAGGCACACAGAGAATGCTTATGAGGTGAGAATGGGTTTCTCATCACAGAGTGGAGAAGCCTGGCTCTGGGCTTGAGTCCCCAGGAAGGTACAGGAGGGAGTGTTTATGAAGTTGTCCCTTCAGTATTTGGAGGGCATCCCGTACATGTCTAGGAGAGTCCTGGACACCTCATCTCTGTGGATATCTGCAAAGCAACTCCCACTTTACTGGCGATTCTTTAAGGACTAATGGAGGACACTAGTCCTGGCTATTCAGAGACATTTAAAAAGTGAAGGAACAGAAAAACATAAGCCTCCTGACGCTGATGAGACACTTTCCATGCCTCAACAGCTATGGATTCAAATTAATTGTAACTCTGAGTACTGTCCCCTCCTCCTGTTCAAGGTCACTACTGCTGCCATTAGCCTACAGATCAAGGGGCTGTTGGACAAACACTTGAGGTGCATCATTTAAAGGGGTATTATGATATCCCCTTCTTGAGGGAACAGGTGGGTCCAGACTGGACACTTGTCAGTGGGCCAGGTTGGAGGTTTAAGTCCCAGAGGGCTCAAGGAGAGACAGTGTAATGAGGAACTGCTACGGAGTCCTGGAGGCAGAGCCAAAGCAAGGAGCAAATCCAAGTTCAAAGGGTCAGGTAAGTGGGAGCCATGACTTCCTTAGTGAATGGACCTGGATTGGAGTGAGGGGGCGGTCTGCAAGCCAGCAGATTCCTGATGAAGTCCATCCACACTGTCAGGGAGTCTGGTTTGCTATTAGAGGCCAATAGATGTGTCCATTTGGCTAAAAGCCACCAGGTAGAAATGGATACATGTTATGGGATAAGCAGGGGGCCAGGAAAAGAGGTTCTGAGTTCTAGTCCTAGGTATATCCTACTACACTCAGGGACTTTGGTCAAATGACCACAACCCCTTTCTAAACAATGAGGAGATTAGAAAGATGGACCCACAGGGTACTTCTAGCTCGGACATACTGGGGTGTCTGGATTAGTCTTCTTGGGCTTACTACTACATTTAATGTCTTTGAGTTTCCACCAGCACTTTTTCCTGTTAAAATGATGCCTTGGGGCTTCTGTCCTGAGTAAACAAAACAAGCAAACATTAAAAAAAATCCTGGACCTCAAAGAATGACTGTGTTGCTCTGAGGAGCAGAAAAGCAGCATCTCTCATCATTCAGAGGCATTTTAGAGTTTGGGATGCATCTGATGTGTGGGGAAGGCTCACTCTTAGAGCTGGAAATCATGTGACCCCCCAAGGATGAGAAGAGGATTCAAAACCCTGGAGGACACAAGAGGGGTTCCTTGGCTAGATTCTTGCAATTGCCTGGGTAGAGGAAGCCAAGTTGTAGCCCCCGAACCAGTGCAAGGCCCAATCTGGAAGATTAGCCAGGGCCAAAAATGGGGGCAGGTAACTAGGTCAAAAGCTAGGCAGATGGGGAGCAGCACAAACTAAAAAGGAGAAAGGGATTCTAGGTCCTAGCAAGTAGTTCAGACCTGAGATGAACAGTGCCAGAGCGGAAACAGAGGTGGCGGTGGAGCGTGATGCACAGGACCAGGCAGAGGTGAGAGAAGAGATTGCTTCCTGAGGGACCTGCACTCCTCCTAGCTTAGTCTTTTAGTGATGTAAATGTAGCTGGGGTAGCAGGAGCCCCTCCCACCATCCACTCAGGATTGGTAGAATTTGGGAAGGCAGAGACGGAGTTACATTTGCTATATGCAAACCACTGAAGCAAATGGAAGAGGTGGGAAATCCCAATGTGATTCAGGCACAATTGGATAATAATCTCTCCATTTTCTGTGATGATCATCTTCAGGTTGAGTGTGTGTTCTTGCTTTCACTCCGATCTATCTCACCCCACTGTTGGTCGGTTTATCCCACTGCATTTCTGTTTGTTAGGATTGCTTCCTTCCATTTGTGTCTCTCTGCCAAGGGTAAAACACTGATGCCAAAGTCAGGTACTTCTTCTCTCAACCAGGACTACCTAACAGAGCTCAAAGTGGCCACCTTGAATCTATGGGTAAACGCTAATCCACCTATAGAAAGAAGAAGGAGCCTGGTGCTTCAAATGCCTCCTTGCCAATTTTATACCCATCAAAGAATGAAAACTGTTATTTTGTTATTGGTAGTAGAGACATATGGTAAGAGATTTACATGCCTGACATTTATTCTTTCCAACATCCCTATGAGATAGGAACAATTAATATATCAGTTTTACAGTTGAAGAAGCTAAAGCTTAGAAATGTTTAGTAACTTGCTTAAAGTTCCACTGCATTGAATTAAAACCCAGTCTCTCAGTCTCCATGGTTAATCTTCCTCATTCAGAGAGCTTAGGTGTTTGTCTGTGATCACACAGTTAATAAGAACAGAGATGCAATGAAAAGCCCTTGCTCTCTTCTGAGGGACAAGGGAGTGTCCTCTCCTCCTGTCTTTTGGTGGGAGGTGAAGGTGGAGGCATCATTATCATTAGGGGGCTGACCCCTGTCTCAGGCATGGGCTGCAGAGGAGTCTCAAATGGGCAGGTCCAGAATCCATAAGCTTGCAGAGATCAGAGAATGACTCAGCAGATCCCCTTTGGAGTCTCTGCCTGATATCATACCTGTCTGCTGGCATTGCTCATATTTCTGCTTCTGATCAAGCCTGGGTGTCCTGCCTTGAGCCTTGCTAGTCCCTGTCGTCTTACCACGACCCTCGTGCTTGCCTGTGTTTCTGACGACCTCTGCTTTTCACGTCACCCTGCTCTGTTGCCACAGTTGGTGCTGCCTCACTACCCTCTAGTCTCTCCCACTTTCTGCAGAGGCTCACTCTTTTGTTTTGGCCTCACTGTGTGTGTCTCCTGCTGTGAGTGCCTTAAAAAATAAACTTAATTGATATTAAAAAATTAAAACTTGGGGAGGAGGGTGGAGATAGATAATTTACCTAGGGTTGCATATTCAAGAATGAGCACATAATTACTGTTTTTAAGTAAGATGTCAGGAAGCAAGATTGATTTAAACCTGACATCTGTTTACACACAGTGAGCTGTCATTAGATGCATATGTAGGGTCAGAAAAGCCATGTTCTGTCACCATGACAGCTTAGTTTGGTTATGGAAATTTAACTTCCTGTGTTTCTGCAAGGGGGCAGCAAGATACCTTCCAAATACCTCCTGTCTCTCTCTCTTTCTCTATCAACCAACATTTCCCACACACCTAGTAAGTGCTTGCTATTGTCCTAGCACATGTGATAAAACAGGCAATTTGAAGTAGTGAGAAAGAATATGGCAAAGAGGTTAAAAACACGGGCTTTCGAGTCAGAAAGATTTGACTCTGAATTCTGTCTTTGCGACTTCCTAGCTAGCAAGTCAAGTCAACTCTGTAAGCCTCAGTTTCCTTTTTTCACGAGGCAGAGATCATTACAACACTGTACTCACAGGGCAACTGTTCGATTAAGGTGATATGGATTCAGAGCACTTAGCCTTACCTCAGACTAGAGCTGGTGCTCAATAAATGATGTCCAAAGATATTATTAATATCAGACAGGACACTGATCCCAAAGCCCTTGGGAATCTTGTCAAGGAAAGAAGATCCACTTACTAAACAATCCAATGGATGTTGGGTGAACTTCATACGCAGTAGGAGTTCAGAGGAAGTACCACCTTTCTAGGAGGGTGCAGACAGATTTCAAGGATGAGGGAGACTTAAGCAGAGCCCTTAATGAGTTTCCATGTAGGAGCAAAATGGAACTTACGGGAAGTGGGATGTAAGACATCTTCTGGGAATGCCTTTCCCAAGCATGTTCTCCATGCAAATTCTTACTCAGCTTAAGTGAGTCCTTCTTAAAGGAAACTTCGCAGTCTCTCAGTCAATCCCGAATAGGCCTGTCCTTATTCTCAGTACATAAGCCTCACTCCATGTGAGTACCTCACTGATTTCTGTTATTTTATATTTGACTTATTATTTGTCTCCTGTGGATAGCTCTTCTTTTTTTTTCCTTTCTTCAAGTGTTTATATTTTTAAACCAAAGTTATACGTACACATACTTTAAAAAGCCAAATATATCTCCATGGAGTGTTATGTAAAAGGGCATTTTCCCATACCCTCCTATCCTTCCCCCCTCTCCAGGGGCAACCCTTTCACCTCATTTAGCCCATCATGTTGGCATCTACTTCCCTTTCTCTAAAAAACATAGCTGCATTGCCTCCCCTTGATTTGTCAGTTTTGTCGTCATTCCGTGACATCCCCTATACTGTTTGGAAGATGAGGTTTAGCCTTTTCTCCCCCAGCCCCACCACTGTTCACACAAGCACACCTCCTGTCCTCCCCACCCTTCCAATGTAGCTTGTCATAACTTTGGTTAGATCATTATGACTATGTATGGCAGGATATTTTATATATGAATTTGGCTAGGGTACAGTACCTACATATGTGGTTAAACACAAGTATAGATGTCTCTGCCCAGGCATTTTTAAAGATGAGTTTGACATTTAAATTGGCAGAGTAACACAGATTACCAGCCATAATGTGGTTGGGCCTCATCTGTTCAGGTGAAGGTCTTAAGAGTAAAAGACTGATGTCCCTTAAGGAGGAGGGAATTCTGCCTCCAGATGGCCTTTGGACTTGGGCTGCAACATCAACTCTTTGCTGGGTCTCCAGCCTGCTGGCTTCTCCTGCAGATTTTGGACTTGCCAAGACCCATAGTCATGTGAGCCAGTTCCTTAAAATCAGTCTCTCTCTCTGTCTCTGTTTCTCTCTGTCTTTCTCTCTCTTTATATATCTATATATTCTATATATGTAACATACAGATATATATATATCTGTATCTCCTTCTGGTTCTATTTCTCTGCGGAACCCTAATATACTATGCAAACAGTATTCACAGCTGAGCCATGGAAATAAACAATTACTTTTCCTGCCCAATTTGTTTTTTCTAGAAGGATTGGTTGTCTTATTTTGTTGTTGATGTTTACTTAGTTTTCTATTTACTCATCACTAATTCAATCCCAATCTTGACTGACTGTGTAACTCTCCTCTCGAGACAGGCAGATGCATGAGGTTTTCTCTTGATTTCATCTTCCTGAAGTAGTCTGTAACAATGAGACGATGTCATGGGCAACTGAGTAGTGCACAGGACCTGCTGCTTGGCTTAATGCTCTGTTATTGTCACCTTTAAATTTTTAATAATTTTTAAATAAGGAGTCCCACATTTTCATTTTGCACTGCACCCTCCAAATTATGCAGTCAGTCATGTCTACCAGAGCTTTCTGATTAGTTCTGATCTGGACAGGTTCAAGGTAGGCATCCTGATATTTAGTAGGTATCTCCCTTCACCAGTTTTAGGGACTATCTATATCCAATTTGCTCTTCTGTTCCCCCATCAAAATATATAATCAAGGTGAAATATTTAAATGGATAGAATAGGAGGAGAGATGCAGAAAGACTTTCTAGGAAGGAGAAACAGTATGAAGAAATCAGGGAGGTAGGGATGGGAAGTGGTGAGGAGAGCAGCATGACTGTCTCAGAGGAAAGGGCAGTGGAACCAGTGGGAAATGATGCTGAAAATTATGTGGGAGCCACACTGCAGAAAGGCTTGAATGTCAGACTAGGAACTTTCTATAGACTTGTAGGCCCCCAAGGGCTTATTTTCCCATCTAATGACATCTGATACGTGTAGTTAGAGAAACTCTGGCTGGGTAGAGTTTCACACTTTCCCTTTCTTGGCACTGAAATAGGTAAATGGAGTATAATGGGTGGGAGAGAGAGCGTAGCAAGTGAAAAAAGGGAGCCCATAAGAGAGAGTTTCCTGTGAATTTTAAAACCCAGTGTGGTACAGAGGTAGGAGCAAAACCATTAGAGTTCTGGAAGAAGGCCAGGGTGGTCTGGATAATGCTAAGTCTAGGCAGAACAACCCCAAACTCACAGCCCTGTTATCGCTAGACTCACGATTAAAGACCAGCGATCATTAGCACCTCCTTGGTGCCTCTGATCCTTATGGCATCCAACAGCAAGAGAACTGGGCTTTCCCTCTGGGAATTTCCACACTGTGGTGACTGTTTCTGGTAAATATGAAGATTAGTGGGCTAATAGGGACTTCTTGCTGTTTGAACCTCAGCCACAACTTGTGTGATAGAGAATCTTCAGGCTTTCTCCACACGCACGAAGAAATAAAAACACCTTTCAGAATCCCTGGCAATATTGTTCCAAAAGGCATACCAGCATCCTAAAAGAAAGACATCTACAAGGTTTTTAGAAGAGCTTAACTGATACCTGATAGAAATGCATAGATTTTCCATTCCAAAGCATATGTGAAAATACGTTCATTATGGCACTCTTCATAGCAGCCAACATCTGGAAATGATCCAAAAGTATATCAACGGTAGAAATGATAAATAAAATTGTGGTGTTATTCATTCAGTGGGATAGATATAGCCATAGAAATGAATAAACCACAACATACAATAACATGAATTATTTTCACATACATAATATTGCACAAAAGATACCAAAATACATACTGTGTATGGTTTCACTTATATAAAGAAAAATGTCTATTCAGATCCTGTGTCCATTTAAAAATTTTTTTTCTATTAAGTTCTGTGTATATTTTTTTTCTATTAAGTTCTGTGTATATTTTGGATATTAACCCCTTATTGGATATGTGGTTTATAAATACTTTCTCCCACTCCATCATTGCCTTTTTATTTTGTTGATGGTTTCCTTTGTTGTGTAGAATCTTTTTAGTTTTTATTACCTTTGCTTTTAAAGTCAAATCCATAAAAGCACTGCCAAAATCAATATCAGGAAGGTCATTCCCCATATTTTCTTCCAGAAATTTTATAGTTTCAGGTCTTATATTCAAGTCCGTGATCTATTTTGAGTTGATTTTTTTGTATGGTATAAGATATGGGTCCGATTTCATTCTTTTGCATGTGGATATCCAATTTTCCCATGTATAATTGGGGCATGCATAATTACAGTCAGGAGAACAGGGGCACACAAAACAAAACAAAGCAAATCTTGGGACCCCAAAAATTGATTTGAAGAAAATTTCTAATTGGTTCAGCCAAACTGGGTTGGAATGAACTAGAGGTTGGAATGAAGGTCTTTGAATAGAAAATTTTTATTTGATTCTTGAGTGTTAACCTATTAGGACTCTTCCTAGAGGACAACTTAGATGATGTGTACATTTGTAGGTAGTGCCACAATTTCAGTTAAGCAAGTCTGAAGTTGAATGGACTTGCAATAAATCATTGACTATATTTTGGCTTCCGTTTTCTCATCTGAAAATGAAGTTAGTAATGTCAGCCACTTCACAGGGTCATTGTGAAGATTTAAATATATAAACCATATCAAGCACTTATGTTAGTGAGTAGCACATACTAAGTGCTCAACCAATGCCACCTGTACAACCACTGCAGGCTGGCTTTAGTTTTAACTTTAGCTCTAGTTTTAAGAACGAGCTTCTGGAGCTCAGCTGTCTAAGTTCAAATTCTGGCTTTGCTGTGTGAGCTTAGACAAGTCACTTCTCTTCTGTTATTTAGTTTCCTCATTTGCAAAGTGGAGATAAAATAATACCTAGCTTATTTGTCTTGAGTCTTAATAGCCAAACTTCTTAGAATAGTTGCTGATATATTTAGCATCAAATAAGGGTCAGCAGTTATTTTTGTTGTTGTTATTTTACTGGGAGAGTTTTCCAGAGTTCTGTCAAGTGTGGCCTTAGGAGCAGAGAATGGAGTCACAGAGTGAAGCCAGAAATTAATTACTGGGCTTCCCAGTGAGCACAAGTGCCAAGCGAGGTCAGACTGGAATGAAGTGGCAGCCAAGGAGCTGGAACCAGGAAAGTATGTGAGATAACAGAAATCAAAATTTCACAGAAGAACAGCATCTCTCTGAGTTCCTGGGTATATGGATAGTACGTATATGTGAATTTGTGTAAACAGCTATCATTCACTCTGTATCAGTAATAGATCATACATACTATTCATTTTTTAACCATTATCTAAATCTTCCTGATAACCCTGAAAGTCAGGTATTATAATTTCAACTTATAATGAAGAAAACAAGCTTCAAAGAAGCTTTCTTAGGTCAAGTAGTTGGTACAAGGAGGATTGAGACTGAGATATAGACCCAGTGCTCAAGCCCATAACCATCCTTATCTGCTTGCTGGCCGCCCACAGTGCTGAGAGCTGAGCGTTAAGGGTGCTGTTGTCCCCCTGAGAAGAGCTGCCAAACTATATCTCAAAATGGGGCAGCATGGGATATAGTTATGGCCAAAATCATACAACTGACTTGGATTCTTATGATAAATGATAAAGCATTAGCAATTACTCACTAATTGAGAAGGAAAAGCCCCATCTCCACAGAGAGCTCTCAGTGTCCACCTCCAAGATACGAGAGATTGCCCCCAGCCAGGCCACAGCAGCACCTAGAGGACCTTCTAACCCGACTGCACCCCCCAGATTTGCCCTATCCTGTCACACTCTAGGAATTCAGTTCCAAGGTCTTGGTGTTTTAGACTCAAGTTCCTTCATCTCTTGTAAGGCTACTCTGCAAAAATAACTTCTCTTGTTTACCATCAACCAAAATTTCTCTCTCTTCTGACCCCCATTCTCCTTCGTTATGAGTAACTACATTTGGAGCCAGAGGGGTTGTGTGATTGTTGCTACAGTTCATGGACAACTGGGGACACGTCTGATTTATTTCTTGGTGGACAGTTTCCATCTTAGATGGCTGTTTATCTGGGTCTTTAATTGTATACATGTTTATGGGAGAAGAGTAGGCAAAATAAATCAAATTCAGGCTAGGCCTTTTAGTCTGGTTCTTGGAGTAGGAAACAGTTGATTGTCCAAGAGCTGAGAATCCTCTGGCCCCCAATGTCCAAGTGACAGTGACAGCAGGAGACTCTTCCCTAAGTTTTTATGGAGTTTTTGTTGTTGTTATTTGTTTTTACAAAACTCTGATCATTATGCCAGTTCATTCATTCTCATTCATTCTCATTCTTCCCCTCCCTCTGTTCTAGCTCTCTTCTACATCTAGAGCTTGATCAACTTCCCAGAAAAAGCCACAGTGTCATTCATAAACCTAAATTGTTGTTAAGATTCACTGCATGGTGTATAGTCGCCAATTTAGGTTTTCTAAGAGGAAGAACAAAAATTATTAAAGAATTATCCAGCTTTGTTGAGACCTGAGCAATTAGTTTCTTGAATGTTGCAGAGCCATTTAAAGCATCCACTGCTTATTTGCAGAATTAAAAAGCTTTGGCTATTATTTCTTGTTTAACAAACTTTGACCACACTCTGACTGGGAGCTCCATACAAAAGATGTACAGGCCTGAAAAAAAAAATTAAAAAAAAAACTGATTAAATTTTAAACAGCTGCTGGGCAGATAGTTTGCCTGAGGCACATTTGTCAGTTTCAAAGGGTCTTTTTATTAATTTTGCATTTTGTATTTTGTTAGTGGAAAGAGCTCCCTCTTTGGGGACTGCCAAAAGCTATAGGCTTCGAATCTTCAAGCAGCCCAAGGACGCTTCTGAGAATGCCAACTAGGTTTGGATTACCCAAGCATTCCCCATTACATGAGCTTTATCAGTCCTAAAAATATATTAACTTTAGGGGTGAGCTATTTGAATTAACTTTACAGGATCCCTACTGGCTCTGCTTTGATTAATATGAATCCCGCTATTTATCTGCAAGACTATGCGTGACCTTGCTGTGTGAACTTGAGCAATTTGCTTGACCTCTCTGAGACTCAGGTTTCTGGTCTGTAAAATAATAGGGTGAGAAGTTTATCTTTATGGTCCCTGCAGTGCTGCATTAGCTGTTTTATGACTGGTTGGGGAGTTCTGACACAATAAAACTTGTGTTTTTCTTTTTTTGTGATAATTATATTATTATTAATAAGTAGAATTTATTAAAATGTTTGTATGCCGGGTTCTATGTTCAGCACTTTATATACATTTTAATATTTATTATTTTGTCAGAGAAAACTTCTGAGACTGGTACTGTCATTCACATATTACAGTTGAGGCAGCTGAGGGTAAAGGAGATTAAGAAATTACTCAGAGTTAAATACTAAGTGGCTCAACCGGGATCTGGAAACAAGCCTGCTTCATGCCAGAAGTTGGTATTAAACAATCTGTTTTTCGCTCTGGTTGTAAAGGATCAGCTTCTGTTTCTGGGCTAGAAATGTGCTCTCACTTCATACAAATATTTTGAAATTTCACATCCATCTGGGACTGGATATGGTGAAATATTATGCCAAACTCAAAGCTGTCCTGAAAGATTGAGACATGCCTCTTCTGGCTTAGGTAGCTCTAGGCTGGAGGGAACTGCCTGCAGCAGGAAGACAATTTGTGAGAAGGAAGCAGAACTCAGGGGTTAAATGGAAAATACAAACCTCTTCTGTGATGCTGGGAATTTCATAAGTTCCACACAGGCATCTTCAAACAGCATTAAATACAAAGTAAAAAAGTCTACCCTCAGGCTAGAATTTGTAGATGACTTACCTGCAGGAGAATATGGCTAAATTTCTGCCTGAAGACGAAGAATCAGGGCTTACTTTTACAAAGCAGAAGGAAAAAGCTATATATATGTGTGTGTGTGTATATATATATATTTTTTTCCAAATGTGTATTTTTTTTGTATTGTAGCTTTTAATATATATTTTATACATAAATGTATAGTTTCTCCAGTGAGACTTTTTATGCCAAATCGATAGCTGGTGGACTGACTTCTGCATTATTTAATGGCCTTACCTATTGGGAGGGACAAGGTACTTTCAGCTTCTATGTGATCATACTTCCATGGTCTTCAAATTCCTGCAGAGGATTCTTTTTATTTCACCTCTGAAAGCAAATCCTCTGGTGTATTCTGCCCTACCACAAATGTGGCTTTTTAACTTGCTGTTCATCTGGCTTGGGTTCTTCAATCATGATGACTTAACCTATTGATTAAAAAGTTGGGGTGGAGGGAGGCAGAGCAAATTGCACAAAGCTCTTCTGTGATACTTGGGTTGGAGGAGTGAGTGGGACGTGTCCCACAGGGGCTTGTTTGATTCTTTTTGAGCTAAACTTTCCTGGCTTTCTGCAGTCATACCTGGGTCTGCTAGTCAGTCTACTGTAGCTAGCAAAGTAGAGCATTTGCTTGGACTGGTCCAGGAACCCCAAGAATTTCCATAGCAGTGTTAGTTAATGAAAGAGAAACACATGTAATTGTAATAACATTTAAAAGTTACTTGATTTAGTAAATGCTTATAGGCCTAAAAAAAACAGAAAGAAAAGGAAACAATATATTTTGGACACACAATCACAGAAATGTAGGGATTTCAGGCTCAGGAAAATGATGTAGTTTATGTAAGGTTATATGAAATATTATACTGAAACTTAGGGTCTAGTTGGTCATTCTTGACCCAGTTCTCTTTGCACTGCAGCTGCAGTTCCCCAAAGTTTCAATCTCATTATGTAGCTTGTGTATATTAGATTCATATACATTTACAATTTCTATGTCCTTCTGGTGAGTTAAACCTGTATCTTAAGTAGTGATCAATAATAATGCTTCCAAATCTAATAACACTTCTAGTATATTAGTTATCTTTGCTGAGTAACAACCCCCAAAGTTAAAATAATGCCCATTTATTATCTCATTTTCTAAGAGCCAGGGTCTGGGCATGGCTTTGTCAGGTTCATGCTTCTCAGTCTCTCACAAGGCTGCTATCAAGGTTTCAGTCTGCAGGCTTGCCTTGAAGGGGGAAGGCTAACCGGTGATTGTCAGCTGGTTAATCGACTCAGTTGATTCCTCATGGGAAGTTGGACAAGGGTCAGTTACTCACTGGTAGTTGGCAAGAGATTGCTCTCAGTTCCTTGCCATGCAGGCCTTTCCAAGACGGCAGCCTGCTTCCTCAAGGTGTGCAAGCCAGAGAAGGAATAGAGGGTCTACTAGCAAGACAGAAGTTATAATTTTTGTAATGGAATCATGGAGGTGTCAGTGCCTCAGCGTTGCTGTGTTCTATTGGTTAGAAGCAAGTTACTCAGGGAGAGGAGATGATGCAAGGTTGTGAATACCAGGAGACGGGGTCCACCATCAAGGACTCTTAACCACATCTAGTTTGTCTGGTAATAATACAGCCACCTTTGCTTTCTTATGGTTAATTTTTGCCTGGAATCTCTTTTTCTATCCTTTTACTTTAAAGTTTCCAGTTCTCATGTTTTAGACGTATCTCATATAAAGAGCATGTACTAGATTGTGCTTTGTTATCCAAGCTGAAAATGACTGTCTTTAACTGGTAAGTTTAATCTCTTTATGCTTATCAGGGTTATTGATATATTTAGGCATGTTTTTACTTTAATTTTTTGACCTATATTTCTGTTTCCTCTTTATCTCCATTTTACTCTTTTTGTTTTTTCTGGATTGAGAAATTTTTTTGTTTGCTTTTTTCTTTTTTGATTTTTTTTCCTCCTAATAGTATGGGAATTATAAATTATCTTCCTATTTTTGATGGTTATCTGTGATATTTACTACTCATACATGGTGAAATCTGAAATTAATATTGTAATTCTCTTTCTGAACAACACTTAACTTGAAACACTTTTCCTACTTGTGTGGCGTTATTAATAAGTATTTTAGTTCTCTTTTTTATGTACAAACTAGATATTATTATTATCACTATTTTAAACATAAAAGTTCTGCTTACATTTACCTAACACTTAATTTTTTTTGTCACCATATCTTACTGCTTTCTAGAATGTCCTTCTGGGATACCTTTTCTCTTCATTTTGGTTTGGTTTTCCTTCTTCCTGTTTAGGATATATAATTTTTTTAAGAAGTTTTTTTAAAGTGAATATCTATTGGTGATAATTTTGATACAAGACAATGTTATCTATATTCTCCAAAAAGTTTTACTACTTACACAAACCTAAGTTCACAGGTATTTTTATTTAACACTGAAGATACTCCTTTGTCTTTGAACATCCATCATTTCAGTCAAGAAGCTTAGAGTCAGTGTGATGGTTAATGTTATGTGTCAGCTTGACTAGGCCACGAGGCACCCAGACATTTGGTCAACATTATCCTGGTGTTTCTGTGAGGGTGTCTTTGAATGATATTGACTAACGCTTAAATCAGGAGACTGAGTAAAGTAGATTTCCCTCCCTAATATGGGTTGTCCTCATCAAATCAGTTGAAGGCCTGAATAGATCAAAAAGGCTGACCCTCCCCTGAGTAAGAGAGGATTCTTGCTGCCTGGCTGACTCTGAGCTGGACACTGGCTATTTTTCTGCCTTCATTCTTGAACTGAAACACTGGCTTCTTCTGGGTCTGGAGACTGCCAGCCTATAAACTAGAACTGACACTACTGGCTCTCTTGGGGTCTTCAACTTTCAGATTTTAGGACTTATCAGCCTCCATAATTATGTAAGCCAATTTCTTATAATAAATCTGTCTCTCTCTCTCTCTACACACACATACCCAAAAACCTATCAGTTCTGTTTCCCTGGAGAACCCTGACTAATACAGTCAGTCTAAATGCCATCTTTTTGTGTGACTTACCTCTTTTTCCCTGCTCTCTGGCTGTTTTTTTTTTTTTTTTCTTGCTTGTTTGTTTGTCTTTGTCATGGGCACTGTGTACCTCGTATTATTTGTCTTAGTTGTTAAATGTGATACTTCCTGCATCTATGGATTTCTGTCTTTCATGGTTATGCCTAACTCACTCAGTATTAAAATATTTATTTTCCATCATATCTTTATTCCCTCTTTCTGGAACTCTGATTAAATATCACTAATTCTCTCTTCAGTTTAATCATATCATATCTCTTCAGTTTAATCATATCAGCTATTTATCATATCAGTGAGTTTTTAAAAATTACATTCCATAATTATGTATTTTAATTCTATTTTATACCTTTTCTTATCTGTCTATTTTATAGTGTTTAGTTGCTTGCTTTTTTATTTTAAAAACATATATCATATATAGTTCTCATATGTTTTATCTGATAACTATAATATATAAAGTCCCTGACTGACTTAGCCAAGGTTGTCCAGAAATTAGAGGTCATATGCAATTTTTTTTTTTTTAGGGAGCACAACCCTAGGGAGCATAGGTGAAGGCACAGGGAGTGAGGCAGGGACGGAAAGACAGTCTACGTGAGAGGTGCTACTAGCTGACTTCCACTGAGTGCAACTGATTATTCGATAGCATAGGACTGTGCTATAAAATAGCCTCTCAAGAAGCCATAGAAACTACTTCCCAAGATCATTTATCTGGAGGCAAGATATGAGAAAGAATTTCTCCATTGGCTCCTTCTCCTACTGATCAAAGTTTGACCCACAGGGCATTGATTTCCCCACAATCCTGGTTTCCACACGTACAGACACTGAGGAGGGCCTCTCATTGTTTTTCACCTTTGCAGCAACAGGGAAGCCATGGGGCAGGAATTGAGAAGCATGCACTGCAAGCATGAGGTGGGACATTTGACTTCACCTGTATGAATGGTCAGAGCCCACACAGAGCTGGTCACGAGAGCAATGCCCAGAATGTGAGAGCACTGAGGTCAAGTGCATCAGAATTGCTATCTAAGAGGTGTCTGGTACAGGGTCTACATCTGGTATGTGTTGTTTCTACTGATTCTTACTTGTTTTGGTTTATTTCTCTGTGTTCTTAAGGTTTTATTATAAGTTCTTGGTTGCTTGATTTTAAATTTGGGAATACTTTGTAGTCTAAATCGAGGATGCTTTCTTCCAGAAAAAAAAAAAATGTATTTGCTTCTTCCAGGAGCCAGAGAATTCTGAGACTTTTAAAACTTCTTCCTGGATTTTTAGCTTAGTGTGAATGTCTAAAGGTAAACAAGTCCACTGTTCAGCTGGCCCAAGGCATGTTCAACAGAATGCAGTACTAATATTGGCATTTACTTCAGAAAAACTTTGCCTTCTGTATTTGCTTATAAGTCATGTTCATTTTTTTTTTTTTAATCTTTTTGCCTCTGAGTGGGATGGTCAGTGCTTGGAGATTTCGCTTACTTTCTGAAAGCCCAGCAGTGCACTCAACAGTATGTTTTAAGAGTACCTATTTAGTGTGCAGTGAGTATCTGATTGCTATACTCTTGGAAGCCAAGTCACTCTTGTTCTTTTCCGAAACGGAAAAGGATGAGAATTATAGCGGCCAAAGAAGAGCTTCAAGAGATGGTAGCATGTGGCTTTGATCCCATTCAAGATATAGATTTAAAGGCTGCGTTTGGGTTCTCACATCTACCACTAGGAATATGTTGAACCATTTCCTTGGAGGACTGAATTCAGTCTGTCCTTGGAAAGAAAAGACTCAAAACCAGTTCCTACAAGATTCCGGTAAGCTGTGGCCCAGAACCTGCTGGGGCATCAGACACACTTGCCACCTCTTCTCTGTAAGCTTGGCTCTGGAGCAGGTGTGTTTTCAAGACAGTGCTGACCACAGGTGTGAGTGACAGGGGCAGACAAGTGTGAAATATGAAAAACACAGGCTTCAGCAGCATGACCAGGTGTGCTGGGAGCTCATCTGGCCACTGAACCCCAGGGGGCTGGCCTCTTCCTGCCAGAATAGAGTGGGAAGGGCACAGAGGGAGAGCATAGACCCTGTGGAGATGAATGATGGAGTATTAGACCTAGGAGGTAGAGGTGGGACGTCCCTAACACCAAACTCTTAAGGGGGCACTGAAACTGGGGGGAATGGAGGCAGTGCAGCTTGGCTGCGGACAGAAGTGAGATAAGAAGACCCGGACAAGAAACAGATCGTGTGCAAAGAGAACAAGGTTAGGCAGAATGTTGGAGCTGTAAAGAAACTGAAGTGCCATCTAGTCTAGTGCGTATAGCCCTGAACTCCTACCTCTGGTGGCACAAGAAGCTTTTGTCTAGTGTAAGAGTGTGCCTTTAAGTAACACTGAATCTCTAATGAGGATGTTACTTCATTTTCAGATCTATTTCAATTCTTTTATTTACTGAGAAGAAAGCTTTAGGTTACTGTTACCGTGTCTTTACACTTCTCTGACAGGTGCTATTTTCACTTTTTAACAAAGCAAAAAGCATTTGGCAGGCAAAAAATGCCCAGCTAGAATTAAATGACATTGTTTTATATCGCTAATTTTTTCTTTTTTGGTTACTTTTTAGGCTTGTTAAGTGATATGACAGTCATGTAAAGTTTCCTTTGACAGTAAATTTAATTAAGTTTTTAAAAAGTGAGTCAATTTAAGGAAAAATATTAAATAAAAAACAATATGGATGATAATTAGATATGACTTAACCAGGAAGATGGTATGAGTTTGACTAAGAATTAGGAACGTTAATCTAGTACAATCCTCTGATTTTATGGCTCATGCCCAGGAGAAATAGAGAGGAAATTACATTCTTAGAATCACACATCCCATTAGTATCAGAACAGGAAACACAAACCAAGTTTCCCAACACCCAGTCCATAACTCTGCATCCCGAGCTATGTCCCTGAACTTTAGTAACAATGAGTAAGACAATGTTTACTTCTCATGGGGGAGGTAGAACCAAAAGTGAAAAGCCGTAGTGCCCTGAGCTGAGTACCAATAAAGAGGATAGCGAGATATTTTGATGTATAAAGCAATGCCTTTTTGTTTTTTGCCAGTTTCCTTACTCCTCTCTGCCTTTTCTTGCCCTATTTAATCATGTCAGCCATTCCTTACGTGTTCATTTCCTTAAGAAAGAGATGTGACTGTCCTTCATTTCAAAATGCTTATGTTTTTAGGAGAAATAAGAGGGCTGCAGCTATAGTCAAAATGTTAGATAATTTGAGGAAAATGATTCTCTCTCTTTCTCCCTGACTGCTAACTAGAAAGGACTCTCTTGGTCTTGGGAATGTTGAAAAAGAAAGGAAAATACTATGTGAATAAAGATGATGATAGATCTTGGAGAAGGAGGTTCCAGACTCTTGTCTCCTATCCAGAAGAAGCCCTAGGGAGCTCAGATTGCAGATGGGTTTGCGGGACCTGAGAGCAGAGGGTCTCTGCTCCTCTGGCAGAATTACAGGGAAGTAGCAAGGCCAACGAGACTGAAATGGCTGTTCTGAGATGTCAGAGAGCTCCTGAACTCCAGCATGGCTCAGAAGTGAAGAGGGGAGTTGCCAATTGAAGAAGCCATGCTGATGGGATGGGGGGATGGCTTGGCAGTGATGACAAGGAGAGATCGATGAGGGTGAAAGACGATGAGGAGGATCTCAAAGATAGTTGAATTAGAGGGGGAGGAAGTTACATTTCACGGGTGATTTGCTGGATTGAAATTCATATCTGATTTAAGAAATAGGAATTAAGGTGTGTGTGCTTAGAGTGAAGAGCAACTAGTTGCTAAATCCATGATTTGGGTTGACTTTTAGAGGATAAACAGGACACCAAAAAGCAGAATCTTTAGGAAGGAATAGGCATATAATCAACCAATGAATTTTTGTGGGGAGGGGTGGTAAAGCAAAAATAAATAAATAAACAGATAGATAGATAGATAGATAGATAGATAGATAGATAAATAAATAAATTTCCTAGGAGAAGTTCAAACAAAATGGGAGTGGGAGCTCAAAGGAAGGAGGGATTGATACTCACAGGTGAGATGAGGCCATTTTCTAGAGGAATGGGTCATGTTGCCCAGACATGGGTAGGGAAAATTCTGACTTTCAGTTTCAGCCTCTGCAGAGGTGGATGCCTGCTGTCCTGGAGATGCAAATGAATCTGATATAATGGCTTAATTCTCCCTATCTTCTGTCCCCCTCTGTGGTCTGTGCAGAGGTAGGATGCTTTTTGGACATAGACCTAGGGACAGATTATGAAGCCACGTGGTGTAGGGACTCCAGAGGTCAACAAACCAGGGCTCAAATCAGTGGCCTCTCTGAGCCTCATTCTCCTCATTCAGAGAATGGGAACAATATATCTACCTCATATGATTGTTGGGAGGAAAAATTAAATAATAATAGACCTAAAGCCTGAGAAATAATGCTTGGCATAGAGCTAGGTCCCAGTAGTAACTGGCTTTTCTTCCCTCTCCTCCCAGAGAGGAGAGACTTTTTCTCACCTCTGTATCCTTCACTGTATCAGTATAGTGCCTTATACATAGAAGAGGCAATGAAGAATTTCTTGCTTTGACTATTTCAATTAAAAGAACACGTACAGCTGAAAAAAGGCAAAGAAAATCAGCACTGGTGTATCAGCTAGCTGTTAGATGAACAGATCAGAGAAAGTTTTCCGTTAAGCCATGCAGTTTTTCTTTCTTTGGCTGTCAGTCAGCACAAAGGTAATCCCAAGAATCAAGGCACTGAAAAGTGAATTTCTGGCTGAACTGATCACAACAGTCCTGACATCATACAGCTGCTGCTTTCCATAATCAATGCCAGAGCTTAGTTTATTCACCTTACGAGTCCCTCGTGAAATTCCAAACCCGGTACCTGACGGTAACATTTCCCCTAATTGATGCATGTTTGCTCTGGGAATTACATCCTGTTTGATTAATTTTGGGTTTGATTTCCCTCCTCCCAGTGCTATGATTTTCATGGACAGAGCTTTTCTTTTGATGGTTTGCATGTGGTGGAAGGAGATGGGTCTATGGGTACTGAGCGGGGTCCTAATGCCAGCCTTCTGGCTTCGAGGGAACATTTCTTCGGAAAAGAAAGGGGGGGAATGACTGACCCTGTGGATCTTGGTGGGACATTTTCACTTCGTCTTAGGAAGAGAAGGAGTGTAACACTGAGCATCGGACTGTGGGTTAGACCATTTATGTTCGGTATTACACAGCTATTTGGTAAAATGAGGAAACTAAGGCTCAGAGAAAGAAAAACCATAAACCCAGTAAAGAGCAGAGCTTCTGTTCAGGTCTCAGTTTCTTTCTTCTTCTCCAAACTCAAAAAAAACAAAAAACAAAAAACTAAAATAGTTTTGTAAAAACTTAAATTTTTTTTTTTTTTGGAGAAGAAAATTAATTGTCTGTTGCCACTTTTAGCTCTCTGATGTATTTTCTTGCTGTCTTTTTTCCATTTGCATGGTTTTGGATGCAGTTTTGTAATTGTACCATTTGAAACATTATGCTTCAAGTCCTTAAAGAAATATTTTCTTAGCAATAACTTTGCCAGAGTTCTCAGAATTAAAAGTTTCACCTCCATTTATTGAACATAGGACAGTAGTTAAGGAAATTCTAGACATAGAGACCTTCTGACTCCCAGGTTCTAGCGACCCTGGGGAGTTGACTACTTAATACTGGCTACAGGATCCAGAATAATGCCCTCACAGTGAAATAATCCTGCTCTGTGTCCTTCTGTCAAGGATTCCCAAACTGTAACTCCTTTTCTGTCCTCTTCCCTGGATTTCTTGAGTAACTATCTAGTCTTGTGTTTTGCTTCCTGAATGTCTGTGGCTCAGCAAGAATGTTCAGTCTCTTTTCAGTAAGTAACTGCCCTTTACCTACAGGGTGGCAGGAAGCTCTGTGGCGTTGGGCAAACTACTTCAGCTCACTTAGCTCATTTTCCCCAGGTATAAACAAAGAGAATAATAACACTTATCTTACATCTGGCAGAGTATCAGTAAGATAATGTGGCCTCCTGCCTACAACAGTCACATGTGCTACTGAGAGAAGACTCAGCATTTGTTTCTGGGTCCTTAGGAGCTCAGGGAACCCAGGGTGCAAAGATCCCCGTAGAAATGAGGGGATGAAGAGATAATGGGTATTGTTTGCCAGCAATCAGCTGTTTTTGTGTTAAAGATGGGATGAAAGAGGGATAGAGTAGAACCTCAGAAGATGGAGGGAGGGACCACCCCCTCCAGATCCAGCTCCACCTCCGAGAGCACCTGGGGAGGACTTGGAGGAGGACGCCCAGGACTGGCACTGTGAGCCCAGAAGCCAGGTGAGACCGACAGATGCTCTATCAATCTCCTGCTGCCGTGCAAGTGCTCCCGAAACTAAGTGCAGAGCCTTTGGCTCCGAGTGTGAAATAGAGAGGGGCTGTGGTGTCACAGAACACACAGAAGGGCTGGCCTTGAGAAGCTGTGTGAGGAGGGCCAGGAATTCTACAACAATTGCCCCACTGCAGGGAATCCCCAGGCCCAGCTCTGATGGGGGGAGGGCCTCTTGGGCATTTACCCGGCAGGCCCTGGGCCTTGTCTGACTTTGGCATTTGCTGTTCAAGATTGATGCTTCAAAAATATCCAGCTTGGTGCTTGGGCGTCCCAGCTGCCCACTCTCCCAGTTCTTGTACCTACTGTGCTACTCGCAGAGCTTCAGGCCTCCCTGGCCACAGGTCAGACTGCCTACAGGGGAACAAAAAGGAACTCAACAAAGTTGACCAAGAGCTTGGAAAATTGCGCTTGAGAGCCTTTGGAACATTCATGGTCGTGCTTTGGTTAGGAGTAAGTGGTCTTAAGCTTGAAAATGATACTCTTACACACTTAAGTGAGCCGCTTAGCAGGGGCCATTAGCAACGGTGTGTAGAGAACTCTCTAACTCCACCCTGAATAAGGACTGGAGGTTAAGGGGGCAAGGAGGAAGGACCACTCATCCAGCCTGCAGGGAACGGAAACTATAATTTAAAAAGCCAGTAGTAGGATTACCACACAGCCTAGTTTGCCTGGGTCAGCCCCACCTTTGCTTTTTTTCTTGTATACTTATTAATAGTGACCTCGTTCACTCAAAAACTCTCTTGATTCAGAGAATAAATTAATGGTTCACCCTGATAATACTGTAAGAAGGTATTTATAAGTAAATATTCTGAAGGACGATAAGAAGACAAAATGCTCCAAGGGCTAGGGACAGAGAAATTGTGCTTCTCAGGATTTAGGGAACCTCAGGACGCCTGGGAGAGGACTTGCAGCATCCTAATAAGTGAGATAGCCCAGTGGTCGGAGCTTGTTTGGCATTTAACTGCAAGGACTTGGCCTTATCTGTTATGAGATAATGCAGTTGATGCTCAGTACCACTGATGACAGACCCTTGTGATGTGGGTCTGCCCAGTTAGACCTCTGGCTTCCTGTATTGTGGTGCCTGACCAAATTCCATTGGCCAGTATGAGAGATTGGTATATGGTGTCCTGAAGGCATTCAGTTTAGTGTACCATCCTTCATATCTTAAACAAGTTAGCCAGAGTATTGCAGTGTGGGATGGGGGTGGAGGGTGGCGAAGAGAGATGGGGGATGGGATGTGTGTACAGCCATTGGCCCTGCCAAGTTGGACCAGCAGATTTGCTCAGAGCTCATGTGATTTTGACCATTTATTTGTCTGGAACACAGGATAGTCAGGGCTCCCATGTATTAAGGACAGAGGAGAAAGCAAAGTAAGCATTGTTTTACTTAATGCAAATCGAAAGTACCCAGGGGGAAAGTAAATACATTCTGTGGAAATAGAAAGGTCTTGTCATCTTCTCTGAGGAGGGAAGAGAGGGGAAGCAATAAGTCACATCTCTGTGAGGCAGGTCTGGGGAAGCATGGAGGGATAATGGATAATGGAAGAACTAAACACACTGTGGCTTTCCCTAATGCCTTTTTGTACAATCAGTTGGCCTATCAATCAATCAACTAAACAATCCATCAACAAGCACATACCGAGGACCTACTGTGGGCCAGCTCTTAGGATGCACAGAAAATATCCAAGACACTCTCCCTCTTATCAAGGGGCTCATTATCCATCTGGGAAGGTGAGAGAATGTGCCAGCCCTTTTCTTCCTCAGCCACTACTAGCTACAGACTCAACTGTGCTCAGTCCCTGAACTAATCCCCACCAGACAGGCAATATTGAGTAAAGGCTCAGCAAACACCAGCGTGCAGGGAATGCCTCAGATCCGATGTGCTTGACACTTACCCTAGACCGTTGTTTGCCCTTTAATTGAAGACTACTTTCAACCCCTCCTCAGGCACAGCTTAGCCTCAGCTTTCATTTCAGCTCAACAGTTTTTGCAGAGTATAACTTATAGGATCATGTGTGGGCTTTGGAGTCTGATGGTCCTGGTTTGAATCCTGCCTCTGCCACTTTCTAGCTGTGTTGACCCAATTACATTACCCTTTTCTGCAAAAAGGAGATGATACTATTCCTGTTGAAGGATGTTGTGAGGAAGTAATGAAGTAACTGGCTACAGATCCTAACAGAGAAAGGATTCAACTGATGGCAGCTATTAATGCTGTTGTTGTTGTTATTATTATTATTATTATTATTATTATTATTATTATTAGTAGTAGTAGTAGTAGTAGTAGTAGTAGTAGTAGTAGTAGTAGTAGTAGTAGTGGTAGAGGTGGTGGCAGTGGTGGTAGCAGCAGCAGAAGCCAATTAAGTTGTAGTTGTTCTTCCCACAGGGAATGGGTTCCTGCTTTAGTGAATAAGGTCTGTTACCAGGTCTATGGTCTTCTCCACTTCTTGCCATTGTGGCTAGATATGTCTTCTTGAGTCCCAGTTTGATTTTCTCTTTCAAATAGACCTACCAGAACAGGAACTCTGCTCCTGCTTGATGGTCAACACTAGGGTTAATCAATCATGAACTCACTGTACCTCCTTAAACATCTCGTTCAGAGCTTCTGGATAATCCAACTGAGGATCAGCCTTAAAATTGGCATGTTTCTCCTAAAATGGTCCTATCTGCCTCTTCATTCTGACCTCACCTACTTGTGCCTGTTGCCAAGACAGGGCCCTTTTTCATGACAAAGCCTGTCTAGTCTAAGACAAGTAATTCCAAGAAATCTGTGCTAACTGCTAAGACAGTGCACAGACAACTGGGTGATGGCTGCCTTTGGAAGGAAGCTTGGCAGGAGCAGAATTTCCAAAGACAGGGAGTTGCTAAATGGAGGTTTGAAATAATAAATCAAGACAGGGTTCTGGTGTGAACAGTGGTCTGGAGGGAAAACAGCACAGCTGACCGCAGTGTGGTCAAAGTGCAGAGAAATAGAGACAGTCTGACTAGAGGGTTTTGAAAGTCACACAAAGGTGTTTGGATTTAATCCCAGATAAAGGAAGGATGTTGGCCTTGAAAGTCCATGGGATTTTCCAGTACAGAGATGCTTTAAACTAATTTATCTTGTAAGAATAATCTATCCCTTCAGCTTACCCAGAGTGGGTTAGCTGGCTAGAGCACTTGCCTCCTGTCCCCTTGTCCTGTGTACTGTTTATTTCGCTGGGTCCCACCATTTCTGCTCAGTTGAGAAGCTCTTCCTGTCTGTCACCTTTCCTCACCATCTTTTGAATTTCTTCAGTAATTTTTTTTTCCTAGCAAGAATATTCTCCCTTCACATGCATAACTGTCTGTTTTTTCTGTCTTCTTCTCCATTCAACTTTTACAGTAGATTTTTCCCATTCTCTATAATGAACCAGAGACGTCAGACACAGTTGATTAAAACTGGACTTCATCCTTGCTTTTCTTTAGAGAAATGAGATGGCCTGCCATGTCCAATTTGTTAAGTTCTGTAACTTTTCTTGATACATTTTTCAGGTTTATATCATGACCTCATCATGTTCTTAATAATTAAAAAAATTTCATTTTGGTATTTTAGGAAAGTTTTCGTTCAGCTTTAGAAATGTATTGCATTTTCTAATATGTTAGTAATTAGGAGACTGTATAGGCTAAAATTTGATTGAAATTATTTTGGCCCCACTAAGGATGTTTGGGCCACAAATCCTGGATCCTGATCCCTCTTTCTAACTACAGACTACAAGTAAAGGTTTGAATATTGCCTCTGAAGTAACCATTACTTCCAAATCCCAAATCAAGACTCAGAGTCTAAAAGAAACACATTGTTTCTTCTTTTTTTCACAGCTATTTTTATCGAAAAGCAAATTGTACTTACTAAAAACTTAGTGATACTTCTTTATCAAAAATAATTAATTGCTGTATAAAATTGAAGCCCTCCTGGGAAATTCTTCCTCCGGGTCACAGCTGGGAGGTACATGGATCACTTCTCCATTTCTGAACACTTGTTAATTCTTTCCTTGGCCATGGAATGCTGGAGTTTCTTGAAGCTTTTTCCATGTTTCTCTTCTATCCTCATGCTTTACTCTTGGACTAAGTAACACACATATGGCTTCAATTACTCTCTATTTATTGATATAAGTCATTTATCTTTAAAAAATTTTGTTTTATTTTTCATGATTTCCCTGCATCTTAACCTTCATATGGTGGGAGGGTATTCCATAGTGTAAATCTTGATACAATGGAACTTTCTACTTTCACAACAGAAGCTGGGTGAAGACAGTACAGAGTTCTGTTCTGTGCAACTCCAAGGGACTCTCATTCTCATCATAATATCAATGGATAGCTATGCACTGCATAATTCTAGAGGGTACATTCTATGAATAGCTGAGTTCTGTAAAACTCCAGGACATGCCATTTGCTGAAGACTGAATGTTTGTGTTTTCCCAAATTCATGTGTTGAAAAATAATCCCCAATGTTTTGGTATTTGGAGATGGAGCCTTTAGGAGGTGATTAGGTCAAAGAGTGGAACCCTCATGAATGGGATTAAGAGTCTTTTTAAAAGAGACTCAAAGGGAGAGGGTACAGCTCAGTGGTAGAGTGCATGCCTAGCATGTACAAGGTCCTGGGTTCCAGCTCCAGCACCTCCATTAAATAAATAAATAAATAAACCTAATTACCTCCCCCCCTCAACCTCCCCCCAAAAAAAACCCCAACAACAATAGAGAGACAGAGACTCCACAAGTTCTCTAGACCCTTCTTCCATGTGAGGATGTGATGAGAACACAGCCTCACTAGACATCAAATCTGCTGGCACCTTGATCTTGGACTCCCCAGCCTCCAGAACTGTGAGAAACAAATTTCTGTTGTTGGTAAGCCATGTGGTTTGTGATATTTTTCTTATAGCATGCGTACTTTAGATTTGAGCAACTCTGTGGCCCTAAGCAGATACTCCAACCCACAGCTTCCTGGCAGTGGGATTGTGGGTGTGTGACTTAAATTTGGCTAGTAGTATGCTCTCACCTAATACTTTGAATCTTAACAAAGTGATGCAATGATGCGAGACAGTAGGGAATGCAATAGTAGAACTGTGTGGTAACCAACCCCAGGGGTGGCAGCACTGGTACCCGAGGTCCAGCAGCAGCAATGGGGCCTTGCAGCAGTTTTCTAGAATGGGTGGTAGTGGTGGTAGCTGTGCAAGTGGTGGGATCCTACCAGAAGGATAATGATGAAGCACCTGGACTGTGGTTTCTGCTGCTTCTCTCCTTTGCTTCTTGCCCACTGATCAAGACCCATCCTATGGCCTTTCTACTGATTCTGTGGCCTATCTGTTCTTTCAGTGAATTGCTTTATGTTTACATTAGAATTGATTTGCAATTAGAACCATATGACAGAAATTGGTAACAGAAGAAGGCATATGTGGAGGTATTTATTTTCTGTGGTTGCACAACAAATCCCCACAAGCTTAGCAGCCTCAAAAAACACATGCTCATTATCTCACAGTTTCTGTAGCTCAAGAATCTGTGACTTACCTGAGTTCCTTGCTTCACGATCTCATCAGGCTATAATCCAGGCATTGGCCAGGGCTAAGGCTTCACAGAGGCTCAACTAGAGAAGAATCTGCTTCCAACGCATATTCAAGTTGTTGACAGAACTTACGTCCTTGCAGAGGAGCTCATGAAAGACTGCTTCCTCAAGGCCAGTGGGAGAGAAAGAAAGGGAAGGAGTGACTTCTCCAAGTCACATTCATACATACATGCATATGTATAGCAAGGTATGATGTATAGTGTATTATAACATAGTCATGGCAGTGACACTCATCATTTTTGCCATATAAGGTAACCTCATCATGAGAAAGTCATCTCATTACCTTTGCCGTGATTTGTTGGTTAGAAGCAAGTTAAAGCTCCTGCCCACACTCAAGGTTACACAAGGATGTGAACACCAAGTGATCATTGGGGGCCACTTTAGGATCTGTCACAGTAAGGAAGATGCTTTTGGCTATCTGGCTTGGCTGGGATAGAAGGCATCAAAAACTCTTGTTAGTATTCAAGGATAAAAAGCCTGGACACTCACCTCACGTAGAGACAAAGCAGTTATCACGCATAGTTGTTTGCAGTGACGTGGCCAAGGCCAAGGCTTTGAAGATTATCTTGCTACTGACACACAAGAGTACAAAGGAAAAATAAAGGCATTGGAGTGGAATGGCTACTTCTTAAGGCACTGGACTGTTTAATGAAAGAGGATGACATGCCAAATCCTAAATTTTTGCTCAAAGTTTTTTAAAGTATAGTCATACAATGTCCCCAGGTAAATACAGTGGGGGCATTGTATGACTGAGTTTGGAAAAAAATTACCATGAAGAATCACAGGACAGGTAACCAAACTCAAGATGGCCCTATCAGTTGAATATGGATCAGCTCTTTTGCCCGAATTAAGGCACTGATCCGTAAAGACTGAAGTTCTAAGCATTGGAGGAGTTTATGTGGGAGGATTCAGAAAACTTGGAACTGCCTTTGTTGTCCATGAGCCACTGTCCTCCTCTGGACCGTCCAGCATTCTTCCCTCCTTGTCTCATGAGGCTATTTCTTCTCTACTTTTAGGTTTTGAAAGAGGAAACAAATTGTCCTCATCCATTTGTGCCACCACCCTTTATTGTAGACATACAATTACAGTTAGATCCCAACATAGCTCCAGGGTCCAGTCACAAACCAAACCTGGTAGAAGATTTACTATCCCCTCCCCATCACACGCACATGAATTAAAGTCCAAAGTATCATCTCATAAGGAATCCAGAGTCCCATTTTTCTCACTTCCTCTAACTTACTAAGATTTTAAAACATAACGGCTTGAGAGTGGTGAGAATCTGCATGAATCGACTTTCCTAGATCCAGTGAAAGGGTGTTTAAATTTGCATAAACTTTCTGGATAATTTGGTAAAATGCATCAAACAACTTAAAAATGTTTATACCCTTTGAATTAGTAATTCCATTTCTAAAAATAAATCCTAAGGATATAATAATGCAAATGTGTAGAGATTTAGCTACAATAATGTTCATCATACTATTAAAATAGCAGAAAATTGGATAAACTTAAATTTCCAACAGAAAAAGATTAGTTGAATAAATTTTGGTATAGCTATGCAATTGAGATTCTTTGCAGCTATTAAAATATTATTATGAAAGAATATTTATTGGTATGGAAAGATTATTATGTTTTTAAGATAATTCAACAGGTTATAAATAGCATTCACATACTTACAAATGTAAGTCTGATTTCTTGGTGTGTGTGCGTGTGTGTTTGTGTGAGTGTGTGTATGTGTGTATGTGAGAGAGAGACAGAAGTAAGCTTGAACATATTCACATCAGAATGTTCACAGTGGTTATTTTCAAGAGAGGTATTATGAGTGATTTGAATTTTCTACTTTTTTTCCTTATGTTTATTTCTAAATATTTCCAGGGAATTTGTATCGCTTTTGTGCAAGGAATAAAAATAATTGTAGCTACCCAAAGTCTCATTCTGCCAGAGATATGATCAACCTGTTCTTACTCTGATATTGGGTACAGTGGGAGGAGAGCTTTTCTGATGCTCATTTCATCCAAGATGATTATTTTACAAGCGAGAAAATAGAGGTCCACGGAGGGACTCCCACAGCAAGTCAGAATATATGGAAGAAATGCGGGTCAGAACCTCTGTGATTTAACAAAGTTTCCTTCTCTCAGAGATATCTTCTAAAACAAAGGCCCTACAGAGATGATTTTAGCTTCTTGTTTTCAAAGCGTGCTTTTAGAACTTGAAGTGACGGGGGAGATGCCTCGGGAACCGTGGGCATGTGCAGGAGGTGGGAGGAGCCCAGTGCACTTTGATTTCCTAACCTGAGCTGCATCAAAAGCAGCTCCATCTTGCAGTAGTCAAGGTTCTCCGGAGAAACAGAACCAACAGGATACATTTATGATTTACTGCAAGGAACTGGCTCACACGATGAATGGAGGCTGAGAAGTCCAGACCCAGAAGAGCTGATGATTCAGTCCCAGTCTGGGTCCAACGTCCTTAGTAGCAGAACTGATGATATAAACTTTCAAACCAAGTCCAAGGCTTGAGAACTAGGAGAGCCAATGGTGTCAGTTCCAGTCTGAGTCCAAATCTGAAGACAGGAGAAGACCAATCAGTGTCCCACTTGGGAGGCAGTCGAGCAGAGAGAGAGAATTCTTTCTTTTTCAATCTTTTATTATTTTCATGCCATCAGCTGACTGGATGAGGCCCACCCACATCTGCTTTACTCAGTCTACCAATTCAAGTGTTAATCTTAATCAAAACACTCTGACACACACCCCCTGAAATAATGTTTCACCAAATATCTGCGCATCCCGTGGCATAGTCAGCTTGACACATAAAATTAGCCATCACACATTTTAGTGTTTTATTGTTTTATTTTAATTGCTGGAAAAGCAGTCTTCTTTTCCTTCCATTAGTTAGTTAATAGGATCTCCAGTTTGTATGTTAGGATGCTTTAGGTTGATAGTACTAGTAAATCTAATTCAAAAAGACTTTTAAATGGGAATTTATTTGCTTTCATCATTATGAATCCAACATGTGGGGCAGGCTTCAGGCATTGTTTAATCAAACCTTTCAGTCTGGTTTCCCTGATGTACCCTAGCTTTTTCCTTGTCTATTTACTGGCTTCTTTTTCAGCCTGGCTTTCCTGATGATTATTTTCTTACTCATGGACAGGGAGAAACAGTGCATTGCCCCTCTTCCCCCTCCCCCTCACCGCTACCACACCCCATGCCAACTGCCGAACTGAATTACTGATATTCACTCTGATTAGACCATTCCAGAGCTGGTCCTTGTAGCCACCAGAAAGTAATGCCTCATGTGGTTGAGGCATCATTTTGGAAGAGGATGGATGGGGTTACCTTGATTGACTTAGACTAGCAGACAATGGCCACAGTCCAAATTCATCCCACTGCCTGCTTTTATAAATAAAGTTTTGTTGAAACACAGCCAGACCCTTTGTTTACCTGTTGTCAGTGGCTGTTTCCGTGATGCGGTAGCAGAGTTGAGTAGTTGCAACTTTCTGGCTCACAAGACCTAACATACTTACTATCTCACGCTTTACAGGAGAATTTGCTGATCCTCAGTTTAGATTAATCAGGCCCCACACCTGGTGCTGGGGAAGAGTCAATCCTATCCAAACTTTAAAGCTGCTATAGAATAGGGAGAGTGGATATAGAGGAGAAAACCCTTCTGCACAGTCTGTAGTACATGAGAATAAGCCCTTTTCTGATGTTTGCATTGACAAGCAATCCTGCAGGTCCACCTTGTGCTGCCTTTTCTCCACAGAGTGGGCTGTGTTCCAAAGTTCTCTCATCCTGTAATGCTAGTTGGGGTTCACTTGATCCACTAGCAGGTCCTGTCCCTACCCCACCTCCATCCCAGCCCCTCCAGTGTTGTCCTTTGCGTCTCTGGATCTTCTGTTACTCTAGGCTGCTCTGCTCAAGCGCCAGAAGTGCTCACTGAAAGCAAGGCAAACACGGCCGGGATCACCCAGCCTTTTCTCCTTGCAGAATGGGGCCGTAGATGCTAAGCTGCCCCAAATGCTCTGATAGGGCTTTCTCTGCTAAGTTTACCACCATTCTGTTGCAGATGCTCTCAACACATCAAATGCTGTTTCCTTCTCCAAAACCACTTTACCTGCCCTTAAGGAGGTGTTAGTCAATAGTTGATCTAAGAAAGAAATGGAAAATTTTATTTGAGCCAACCTGAGGGTTACAATCTGGGAGACAGTCTTTCAGAAAGCTCTGAGGGCTGTCAGAGGTCAAAGCACAGTTGCAGAAGTTTTTGAGACAAAGAGTTATACGTCAAATGATGTATTGACAGTTTACACCGTCCAGATCTACACATACAATGCGAGTAGTGGGTCATTGTGACTCCTTACAAGACTAAGAAGGAAGATTATCTCCTAAGGAGGTCTGGTTAGTGCAGGTGCACAACGCACACTAAAGGAGAGGGAGGAGACCCAAACAGGCAGAGAAAATTTTTGTTTAATTTTCTTGTCTTGGCATAAAATACGAATTTTATTTCACCAGAGGTGACAATAATGACTAACATTTGTGTATGCTAGGCTAAGCCAGTATATGCCTCATTCCTGCATCTTCACAAATCTCTAGGAGTCAAGTCTTATTCACAGACATCTCTTTTAGAGATGAAGAAACTGAGGCCTAACTAGATTTAATAATTTGCCCATTAAGTAATGGATGGAATGGGGATTTGAACTCAGGTTTGACTGAATCCACAAAACTGAGTACTTAACCACTATACCATGTTGCTTCTTGTTTCCATCCACAAAAACAATGCCCTCAGATACTCATCTGGATCCTTATCTGCTTTCTTTCCATTTCTAAGTGCCTCAAGGAACCTGGGAGACTAGGCTCTCATCCTTTGCGATTAAGTTCTTATATTGTCTTCTTACCAACATTCAAGAGTGTTCAGTTAAATAGCTTAAATTTCTTTGAACTGGAATTAGACTATGTCTTTGGAGATTTAATTTATAGACAACATAATACGGGAGAAACAGTTGACCAGAGGTAGACATTGGGCAACCAGACAACAGGTCCCCTATGTCTACACTCATTCGCACCCCAAGTATTCTCATCTTCCAGCAGGAGAGAAATCCTAGCCCAGTGGGTCCTCAGTAGGATTTCAGCATTCAGCCTGCAGATGACTGAGGCAAGTCAGGTTCTCCAGAGGAACAGAACACATCTATATCCTTATAGCTGTATCTGTATAGATTGTACAAATATAGAATATATAGATAATATAGAATATATAGATAGACAAAGAATATAGATGTAGGTATATAGATACAGATACGGGGAGAGAGAGAATTTGAGCACTTGGTTCCTACAGTTATAGAGTCTGAGAAGTCATACAATCTGCCATCTGCAAGCTGGAGACCCAGGAAAGCCAATGGTGTAATTCCACCTGAGCCTGAAGGCCTGAGAGCCAGAGGATCTGATCACATAAATTCCAATCCAAGGGCAGAAGACCTACGTCCCAGCTCAATCAGGCAGGCAGGAAGGCAACAAATCCTTCCTTCCTCCTCTTTTTGTTCTGTTCAGGCCCTCAGTGGACTGGGTGATGCATCTCACACTGGGGAGGGCAATCTACTTTATGGAGTCCACCAATTCAAATTCTAATCTCATTGGGAAATGCCCTCCCAGATACACCCCAAAATAGTGTTTAATCTTGACGCTCCATGGCCCAGTCAAGTTGACGCATAAAACTAACCGTCACAGACCTGTAAGTGGCATAAAACCTAGACAAGTGAAGCTCAGAGAAGCTAAATCTTGCTCCATGTGCACAGTGAGTTAGTAACAAAGCAGGAAAGCAGGATAACATAATGATTAAAAACATGGGTGTTAAGTTCAGGTCCATAGTTAAGTCCCATTTCTGTTATTCTCTGGTTCTGTAAGCTGGCTCTTTACTTCAGTTCTCTTGGTCTCAGTTTCCTTATCTTTAAGATGGGGATAGCAATAACATCTGCCACATGGGGTTGCTGGGAGACTGAGGTACAACACACTGTCTTTCTCCAGTGCCAGGCACATACTGAGTGCTCATTAAATTCTAGCTGCAATTAGAAGCCAAAGTCCTCATCTGCTTTTGAGGGCTCCTTCCGCTTTCTGGGTAACGTCTTTGGCTTAGGTCATCCACACCTCTCATTTTCTTCTCCTGGCTCACTGGGGGTGCAGCCTCGTACCAACCCTTAGTGTCCCCTTTAATTTTTTAGCCCTGCCTCTGAGCTCAGCCGTGGATTCTGATGACACCAATTGCCCAGCATGGCTTCCATTAACTGTAAGTGTTTGCCCTCTCCTCCTTCAGAAAGAGCCTGTGCCCTGGGAAATGAATGTCAAAACACCAGACCTGTTGCAAAAGACTCCCCCCCACGCCTTTACTTAAGAGTTCTCTGAGGTCAAAAGAAAATAGATTTAAATGTTTTTCGGTCAAGTGCAGCCCTCACAGGGCTCTACAATGGACCTACCCTGGGAGCTTTTTACACCTTCCCCAACCTCTATCTGCAAATTGATCTAATATTGACTTCCCTGGGGTCTGCCTCCAGTCATTGTAGTCAGAAATAGCAGAGTGCATCTTCCATTAGTTATGATTAGTGGTTAAAACTACTTTTTTTCCCCTTAGAAAGTGAAGGAAAAAGGAGTTTCTCCTTGAAGAAAAGAATTGTGTGAACATTCAGTCTGTCTTTTTTCCCTGGGTTTGCAAGGCATGATTGATAAAGTCAGCTCTCAATAAAACCTATAACCAAATGGACAAATATCTAAAAATAAGCTCAAAGAGGGATAAAGAGAAGAAAAAGGCTTTAGGTGTAAATCATTCAGAGAGTTCTTCATATGAACAGAATAGAAACAAGGCTGCTGCTTTCTCGACATCACAGGCCACCACAGTCATGAGCAAAAGCCCCTCATGTCCACTGTTATGGATGGGTAGACTGAGGCTTGGAAAGGGAGAGCCAAGAGGGCTGTGTGCCTCCCTCCACTCCCGGCTTGGATGTTGGCACCTAACTTTCCCCATCACCCTGGAGACTGTGAACCTGATGCAGGGCATTTACGTTTTCTGAAGCTGTTTCCCTCGTAAATAGGTCTAGAACATTGATCTCCCTGGCTTATTGGGAGGATTACCGAAAATACAAGTGAAAATGTGCCCCCGAGAATCTGATACCAACACTTCATAGGTCAGCATATGTGTGTTGCATCTAGACAAAGAATGCTTCAGTAGGTGGTAAGGGGGATTACCTAATATTTTGGATTACTTATGGTACCTCTTTCCTCTGTGAAATGCATCTTCATTTTCCTCCTTGGAATTTGAGAACTCAGAGGTGTTCAAAACATTTATTGATCGTTTGAGTCCAGTTGTTTTTGTCCCCGCTTCTCCCAGTGCCCGCAGCTGACCTTAGGGGTGTTATGGCTTTACGTACTGGCTGATTCAGAGGAGGTAAGAGATACGTTTTAACACTTGTGTTTTCTGCTGTCCTCCTTTCCTCCCCAGAATCCTGTAAGGTGAATAAGGCAGATATCATTCTCACCTTTATTTTTGAGGGATGAAACTTGAGCTTCAGAGATTTTATTAACTTGTTTATGGTCACACACAAGTTGAATGGAAGAGCCCGGGGTTAAAATCCTGGATTTCCGGAGTGCCTGGCCAGGGCTATTTCTACCACAAATGTTTCAGGAAGCAGTAGCTGGTGTGTAGCCACCCCAGGCTGGTGAATTGTAGCTCTACTCTGAATGTCATTGCCAATGGACAAATCAAGTGAAATATTAACTGTCAAAAGGCAATGTATTTGTAAACAGGAAGGTTAATTAGGTTAATGGAACCTAACATGGAAATGGTATTTTATAGTTTCTAAAATGCTTTCAGATGCATTATCTCACTTGATCTTAGAAACAGGTTGGAGGGTAAGCTTAATGTTTATTATTATGCCATTTACTGTTGCAAAAAATGAGCCTCAGAGAGGTGAGGTGGCTTGTCCAATAGCACATGGGCAAAAAAATGTTGGAATCTATATTTGAATACTGTTCTATCAATTCTATCATCTTTCCACTAAGCCAAACTGTATCCAGCAGTGCACCTGTAAGTTATTTTTAGAAATAACCATCAATCAAGTTATTTATTTAACAAGTATTTATTCAGTTTCTACCATGTGCCAAACCCTGTGCTGAGTTGAATGTGATCATAACATTAATTAAATAAACTGATGCACCAAATATGGACTGTGTTGATCAAATGAAAAATACACTATTAGGTTATTATTATAAAAATGAGACATATAACAACTTTCACGTCTCCCTTTTCATTTTCTGAGTCATATGTTTTCTTGTTCTTTACCAACATCTATTGACTCCTTAATAGCTTTCTTCCTGCATGTGTCTGAAACCACCTGTGCTCAATGCAAAGAAAGCAGATCCACTCTGAAAACCCATTTGGGTTCTGCTTCCCCCACCTCTGCCTTTAGCTCTCCCACTTCCCTGTGATCTCTGGGGAGCTATGGGGAATGTTTAGCTGTGCTGTTTCTGTCCCGTGTCTTTGTAATGATGGCCTGACTCTGATTTCACTATCTCCTCAGGATTCTGACTCTTCCTCTTGACTCCATGTACTAGCTACCTGGCTCTATGCCAAAGTTACCTAATAATACCTACCTCATAGGATTCTGAGGAGGATTAAATGGGTTGATACATGTACAGTGCTTAGAATAAGTGCTCAGTAATGGCTAAGAATTCACATTTCTTTTATAACCTTCATATAAGTGATATTTCTCCTTCATACCTTTTTGGGATCTTAGATTCAGTGTGGGTGTAGCACATACCCCTTCTTGTCTGAGAGAGAATCTGCACCGGATCCATGAGTTTCATCAGTAACTACACTTCCCAGAACAGCCTGTGTTGTGGAATTGCTTATATATTTGCCAAGTGCCACCTCTTAACCTCTTGTTCTCAGAGCCCACTAGAAACGACCCTGGATGCTTATGCTTTGGTTCCTTGACCAGATCTCATCTTCCCCTTCCACATTAGAAAGGCTTCCTAGGGTCCTGTTTGCTCAGGGCTTTGGCTCTGGGATCTCTTGGGTACAGCCAGCCCCTTACAAACGTATAGGACATTCCCTACCTCTGTAAAGCCTTTGGGGGTGGTGGGTCCGCGTGATGGGGGGTGGCCAGCTCTGCTTCCTTATGTGGGTTGCTTTTTGTTACACATCTGAGTTTATAAGGAAACGCAATTGAAGCTGCCATTATGTTTTAAAAAATCAAGACACTCAGTTATGAAACATAGAACATATAATTAACTTTATTGAGCAGAACAAAGCATTTTATAAAAACTCACTCAGACTGAATTAATACAAGGATACTTAGCATAATGTGTATAGTTTAAATTACCGCCTACTAATCATCAAGCAGTTGAGTGGTAAAGTTGTTAGACTTTCAATTTGCAAACAAGTAGAAGAAGGAAAGGCCTATTTTTACTTTCTGATGATTAGATAGCACATGCATTTGTCCAACTGTGGTATGGGCTCATATCAGAGAGAGAGAGCTCTGGTCTGAGTTTTGACATCTCAGGCTGGTAACCCAGTTCTACATGTCATGTTCATGTCTCCTTTGTGTTAATAGTCAGCCTGGCTTCCTGTCCTGTGCAGCCACTATTTCCTAAGATCACCTAAATCCCACAAAGAGCTAAGCTTCCTACCTCCCACCCACATCCTAAGACCAATTCTGATCCCAGAGGTATTTAAAGAACCATAATTTAATGGCTCAGTCTAACTGCTTAGACTTAGCTTCAAGTTACTCTTTCTACCTGCTGACATATCTCCTTATGCTGCCGGTTCACCCTTGTGGATTTCCACAGATTTCTGACACCAGGTGCGCCACTCTAAGATTCTTTCTGTTTGATCTCTATTTCTTCCTTCTTCGTGTGAAAAAATTTCCAGATCTCTGTCCTCTTCAGTAAGGCACACAAAGGATGGAAGTGTTGTTACATTTTATCCTGTCCTGTTGGAGAGTGAGGGAGAAAGATTTGGAATCAAGTGTCTAGAGTCTCAGTTTAGGTACTGACCATCCAAGTGAACTTGAATAAGTATATTCAAGTCAATTAGGGATCTTGGTTATAAGTGACAGAAAATACTGCTCATACTGGCTTAATCAACAAAGGGGAATTTTTTCATCATATGACTGGAAAGTCTAAAGGCATATCTTGCTTAGCTTCAGCTGAGCCCATATGATGTCTTTCGGATTTGACTTTTCTCTTCATCTTTCCTCTCTGCCGTATGCTGTGATTACTCCATCGTTAGGTAGGCTTGTCTCTCATGGATGGCTGAAATTGATCCTCATCTTACATCCTCTCAGCATAAGGGTCTCATTGGTCTAATTTGTTTTTATGTAGTCACCTAGAAACCATGGCCAGACATTGTGTTCTGATTGACTTAAGCCAATTAGGGTCACCCCTCAGTGTCCTAATCTATAAAATAGGCATTGGACTTGAACAAACACAGCAAAGTCTTATTCGGGGATCTAATGATTCTGCAGACCCTCTTTAGTGACTCCTGGGGGAGAGGGAGGTGTTCCTGGCTTTTGGGAAGACAGTGACCAAAGCTCCATTTCTTTCATTATTACTTCAATCATCAGGTCTTGTTTCACCTGTTTTTTGATGTGGAAATTTTTAGTGAATGTACCAGTTAGCTTTTTCTGCATAACGAAATATGCTAAAGCATAGTGGCTTAAAACAGTAGCAGTTTGTTTCATTCATGATTCTAAAGGTCAGCAATTTTTCCTGAGCTCAGCTGGGTGGTGTTTCTTGTTGTCTTGTCAGGGCTCATTCATGAGACTGAGGGCAGCTGGTGACGGTAAGTTTAAGACAGCCTTGCCTGGGATGGCTGAGGTGTTTGAACCTTTATTTAAGTGGCCTGTTTTCCTCTGGAAGATTAGCCTGGGATTATTTACATGGTGATTTTAGGGTCCCCAAAAGCAGAAAAAATGGAATAAATTGCAATGAGCAAATGCTTTCCAAGCATCTGCTTGCATCATGTTTGCCAATATTCCTTTGATCAAAACAAAGCACAGGGCCAAACTTAGATTTAAGGAGTGGAGACACAGACACTCTCTTGATAGGAAAAGCTGTAAAGTCAAAATATAAAAGGCATGCATGCAAGAATTGATTAGACAAATTTTTGACCATTTTTGCAATCTACCAAAATAAGCTTGAACATTTGAAGAAAGATTGCGTATTGTTAGAAGTTTGAGAACTCTGACCAGAGCATCTCTGAGAGCCTTTCCAAACTGATTGTCTCTAAATTTGGTTACTTCTGTCCAGACCTTACTACTTGCCCATTTTCCCAGCCTCCCTCTCTGCCTTTCCCAGAATATCTGTCATAGCTTGGGGACCCAGAATATCAAGGCCAATTAGTCTGGTCCAGGTCTGTGACCTAATTCAGTATAAGCCTCCAATCCATGCATACAGTAGGAAACTTGTTAATTTATAACTTGCCCCACTTTAAAAGTTCCAATCTTAACTTGAGCCAGATTTTATGTTTTTTTTAAACTGAGGTCTTTGATCTATGGGCAAGAGCTTCGTATCTTAAATAAATAACAGGTCAAATTCATATTTAGAGATATGAACCAGAAGCAGCACAGTTTTCATTACTAAGACCTACTTTATGCTGGTTTCTAAATTAGAAACCTTTCCAAGGAGCCTGCGGGTTCCTTCTTTTCATTGCTTAGAGAGACCTTACATGAGTGTCCTCGATGTGCTCCTCCACCTCTCAGCCTGACAATCTATGACTTAGCCACACTGCTTTAGAGTTCCCTGAATGCTTTGTGCTGTTCCCTGGCTCCCAACCTTTGTTTATGTTTTTCCCTCTGCCTTGAACACCTTCCAGATACCCTACTGGCTCCCCTTCATGTGGATATTTCATTCAAGGTCTCCAGGTCCTAACTTATATGCTGCCTCTTCCAATAAGTCTTACTGACTTAACACTCCACCAAAGCCATGGTTAAAGGCTCTTTCTCTTTGTAAACTTGGCACCCTATACTTAACCAGTCAAAGCAACTGTAAATTGCTAAAGTACTATACCATAATTGCCTCTTTTCTTGGCCCTATTCCCCTCTAGTCTGTGAGCTTTGGAAGGCAGGACTCATTCACGGTCATTGTGTCCCAGCTTGACATACAGCAGGAAGCCAGTATGTATTTGTTGATTGAATTAAATCTCTTCATTTTAGTTATGAGTTTTCCCCATTTTCAAAGAAGAGAGCCCATATACTAATACTAACACTAATACTAATGATAATTGCAGCCAGCATGTATTGAGTAATTGCTAGACATTGTACTATATACTTGCATTATCTCATTTAATCTGCCTAAATACTCTATGAGGTAGATATTATTGCTATTATTCTTAATTTAGAAATGAGGAAGCTGAAGCACAGAGCAATTAGCTTATCTAAAGACATGGTTTTATCAGTTAGGATGCCTTTGATTGCAAGAAACTCAAGAGTAAGATGATTTTAAAAGTTAGGATGATTTATTTTCTCATATAACATCAAGTTCCTCCAAATGGTGGTTTCACAGGACTGGGTAATTCAGCAGGTTAACAACTTCATCTATGATACATGCTTTTTCCACCTTTTTGTTCTATCTTCCTGTTTGTCAAACCCTTCCTCAGACTAACTCATTTCATGAGAACTGTAGTTCCAGGTCTCACATTCATCCAGAACATATCTAACAAAGGAAGGGATATGTCTCTTTTTATCAACAAGGAAGCCTTTAATAAGTCACCCATAGAAGCCTACTCATACCTCTTAGGCTGTATGGGATTCCTTGCTCACCTGTAAACCAAACAGTGATATAAGGAATGAGATTACAGTCTTAAGATTTACCTGGGAACCAGGGATAGGGCCACCAGACAGAAGGGTAGACATGTAAACAAAATAATGGACTGCCAACAAGGGTGGAGTTTTGCTTAAATAACTCTCAGTCTGCTGAAGTTTGTAAGGAGTGAAGCCAACATTCAAAAAGCAGGCAGTAGTCTGACTCTAAAGTCTGTTTTTCTATATAAATTTTAGATTTAGCATGTCAAGTTGTCTAGAAATCATTCTAGACTTTTGGTTGGAATTAAAGTGAAATTTAACTATAGATGTAATTCTTGAGTGAGTTTGGTAATTTTTGTCTTTCAAGGAATGTGTCCATTTGACCTAAATTCTCAAATTTATAAATTTTCATAATTTATCTTTTTAATATTTGTAGGTTTGTGCTCTTTTTCTTAACATTAGTCATTTGTGCCTTCTCTCTATCTCTTTTGATTAGTCTGCCAAAAGGTTTATTGACTTAATGATCTTTTCATAGAACCAGTCTTTGGTTTTACTGACTTTCGCTACAGTTTTTCTTTTTTGATATTGATTACATCTACTTTTATCTTTATTATATACTTTTTGCATTTTTTGAGTTTTACTCTTCTTTTATTAACTTCTTGAGATTGAAACTTAGATTATTAACTTGAGAACTTTCTTGATTTCTAATATATGTATTTGTTGCATTCATTTCCCTCTGAACAAGGGGTTGGGCAATGTTTTGTGTAAAAAGCCAAACAGTAAATATTTTAGACTTCACAGGCTATATATGACCCCTGTTGAATAGTTTCCATCCCCTTTTCTCCTCTTCCTCCTCCTCTTTCTTCTTCTTTTCCTTCCTCCAACCATTTAAAAATGAAAAAAGAAATATTAGCTTGAGGGGTATACTACTGTAGTTTGTGCACTTCTGCTCTAAACACTACTTAACTATATAATACAAATATTGATATGTTGTGTTTTTATTTTCATTCAATTCAAAATATTTTCTAATTACTCTTGAAAACTTCCTCATTGACCCTTATGTTATTTAGAAAGAGATTGTTTAATTTCCAAATATTTGAATATTATGAAGATATCTTCCTGTTATTTAATTTATTTAAGATATCTTCTCTAATTTAATTTATTTCTTTGCTATGAAGCATAGTTAGTGTGATTTTAATTCTTTTAAATGTGTTAAGGTTTGCTTTAGGGCCCAGAATATGGGCCCTAAATCTTGGTGAATGTTCATGTGCACTGGAAAAGAATATGTATCCTACTGTTGTTTGGTGGAATGTTCTATATAAATGTCAGTTAGATCAAGTAGGTTGATAGAATTGTTTGCGTTTTCTATATCCTTACAGATTTTATGCCTACTAATTATGTCTATTACTGAACAAGGAATATTGAAATCTCCAGCTATAATTGTAGATTTCAATTTATATTTTTATACTTTTAGGTCTGTCAGTTATTTCTTTATGTTCTAAAGCCCAGTTGTTTGATGGATACTGATTTGGCATTCTTATGTCTTCTTGGTAAATTGACATTTTAATCATGATTTAGTATTCCTCTTTATCCCTGGTCATATTCTTTGTTTGAAGTCTACCTTTCCTGATACTGACATAGCCAGCTTTCTTTTGATTAGTGCTTGCATGGTATATCTTTTTCTATCCTTTTACTTTTGCAATATCTGTGGCTCTGTGTTTTAGGTAGATATCATACAGTTGTTCCTTGATTTTTTATCCAGTATTATAATTTGATTTTGATCACTTATATTTAATATAAATATCAATATTCTTGAATTAATTTTACCATCTTACTGCTTATTTCCTATTCAATTTTATATTTGTTATTTGATTCCTTTGTATTCTTTTCTTGCCTATTTTGGGATAGCTTGAATTTTTTTAATGATTCACTTTATCTCCATTATTTGTTTATTGGATATGCCTCTTTGTGGTTGCTTTAGGATTTACAGTATATATAGTCACATACTCTGACTACATTTCTACCTCCACCATCTACCTTAAGCATAGGCAGAGTAAGCATTCCCTTCTGTGTTTCTATTACATTTTTGGAAGCAAAAAATATTAACTTGAGTACTGGAGATACTGGTACCAAGAGATGAACAAGAAATATACCTTCTCTTTCAAAATGCACAATCTTTATTATAGAATCATTATAGTGTATTATAATTGTTATCTGTTTTTATCACTAGAATATGACCATCTCAAAATCAGAGACAGTGTCTTCCTTCACACATAATATAGATCTTAGGTGTGATCTAAGACAAAATTTCATTCAAATTGAAGTGCTGCTATCTGTGTGATCTTGGGGAAGTTACATATGCCCAATGTCAGTGGAAATAATCAATAACCAGCCTATAATAAGAATAGAGGACTATTTCCTAAACATAATTTTAAAGGTTACATTTCATTTACAGTTATTACAAAATATTGGCTATGTTCCCCACATTGTACAATACATCCACTCATCCACCCCTATACAACTTTTCCCAAACTGTTACCCACTAGTTTGTTCTATCTGTGAGTCTGCCTCTTTTTTGTTATATTCACTAGTTTGTTGAATTTTTTAGATTCCACATGTAAGTGATACCAGTTTATCTTTCTCTGCCTGATTTATTTTACTTAGCATAATTCCCTCCAAGTCTATTCATGTTGCTGTAAATGGCAAAATTTCATTCCTTTTTTGGTTGAGTAGTATTCCATTAACATGTATATATACACCACATTTTCTTTATCCAGTCTTCTGTTAATAGACACTTAGGTTGCTTCCATATCTTGGCAATTGTAAATAATGCTGCTAGGAACATAGAAGTGCCTATGATAATGGAATTCAATTTTATACTTTCACCAATGGGTGTCTGTGATTTAAATAAGACATTTGGAAAATGTAATTCGGGTTAGGAAATAGTTTTTAGTATAGCAGATTTGGGAAGAGATGGGTAGGTCTGCACAGAGGCCCGAGTCCACGGTGCTATCCAGGCTTAGAATGTTGATCTTATTCCTTCGTGTAAAGTGGTCTTTCTGATATAGTTAAGTAAGCACTGGCTGATATGTCCTCTGCTCAGAGATGGGCAAGGGTTGTTAGCTAGTGAGGGAACTGAAAATCAAGGGAGGTTGGAGGCATCACAACCCTACAAGGTCTTCTCTTTACTGAGGGAGCTCTATGACTCTTCCTTCTCAGCTCTGTCTCTCATCTCTTTCCCAGAAGATTCCTTGGCTACTTGCCTATCATCCTAATTGCCTTGCTCTGCTCTATTAATGCTTGGAGTTTTCTAAATTCCTGGCTAGCTCAATCTGTTACTAGCACATAGACACCAATAACTGAGCCAGACATGAAACCTTTTGGACACTGCTTCACCTGCTCACCTGAAGCTCCTCTGCCTGCTGGGTCTGCCTCCTGGTTCTTCCCTCATCCTCTCAGAATGGTCTCATGGCAGCTCCCAGTTCCCTCTGTTTTCCTGTTGCCCTGAGTGTTTATATGAATGTATCACTCTTCTATACTGTCATGGCTGATACTGTCATGTTTGGACTTTACAAGAAGGTACTGAGGTACAGGAGGCTCAGGAGCAGAAATCAAATAACAGAAGAAACAAGGTTCAAACTGGGAAAAGGAAGTTGGCTTGTGAAACAAACTGAAAGGGTTGGCAAGGAAATTAGGGCCAGGTATGATGTGAATTATAGTCCAATATTAGGGGAAGAATGGAGATGATGAATGAGGACCAGGACCTGAGATGACACCAGTTGAGTGAGATTTACCTGCTTCTGTTATCTGCCTAGACCATTAAGTAAGCATAACCAACCCACACATTATGTTCTCACTGCCCGTGAGGTGGCACTGCTCAGACCTGCAACCACCTCTCCCAGCCTTTGTTGATGTTCAGCTCCAGTTCTGCCCAGTGCTTGTTTCCTATTTCCAGTTCTGTATCTTTCTTGTCAGCATTAAATGATTAAATACCCCTTTGTATTTCCTTATGGTATTTTCTGGTTCTCAACATCGGTGTCATACCAGGTCAGTGCCCTGTCCTAGCTGTAAGGTTTGACCCAAATCTCCTCACTGATCAGTTGGTCAGCTGGCTTTGTTGATGCCCTAACCAGACTTATCCAAGCCTCTTTGAACAAAAGGCAAGACAGCTGCTAGTGACAACCATTCAGTGTCTTCATACTTCATTACAAGCCTACGCTTGACAGACATGACTGTATCATGGGCCCTGACTGAGGGAGGCTAATAAGGGTGAAATGGGTAGGTTACATCCATCTTTTCAAATTCTAATTCTTGCAGGAAGGCAGCAGAATGATGGCTAAGCCTGGGCCTTGTAGCATGCATTTAGGATTTCTGCCTCTAGGGTTAAGGTTTTAAAGAAGCTACTGCATTTTGAAGACACAGCCTCTTCATTAATTGTGGTGTCTCTATCCAGAGGCTGTAGGGGAGATTCTAGTTCATCCGATTAGTTGTAAATCTGCTCCTAATGAGACGGGGCACATAGGATGATTGAGGGTCATGTGTGCCTTGGGCAGAAATATGATGTGAAGTTAGTTTACAAATTGGAGCCAGCCCCAAATATTTCTTCCTTTCAGCTCTGAGTATGTAGAGGAGGTAGCTTACTTTAAAATATGTTGACTATATCTTCTAATTAAACACGGAAAACTACTTTTTAATATATATTCAAAATGATAAAATAATTGTGAAATTATGTAGATTTTTATGGTGTCCTCAAAACAAGCCGATTTTTTTAAATTGGCACCTTTTGCTGATTCGAAGATGTTAATCACAGGGACCCTAATAGGCCTATCAGACTTCTCTAATATATTCAAATAAAATGAGCAAAATCATTAAATGCCCAAATATTGATTTAAAGTGCTCCAAGTGGTAATGAAATTTGGCTCTCCACTTTAGACAGGGCACACTGCTTGTGTACTTTAATTTCAAGGAAACTGCTCAAGTGTGAGAAGGGTGGAGATGAGACAGAGAAAGAGAAGCAGAGTGGGAGAGGGGCAGAGAGAATGAGCCGAGTTTAAGAAATGTAAGATACCAACCAATAGGCTGGAATGAACCATTGATTTAGACAGACAGAAGGTAATAGCTCAATACAATTGCATAAGTACCCAAGGTTTGTGCCAAGACAGAAGGCTCAGATTGCCTTTAAAAAGGCATGAGGGAAAGAGAAAATGTCAGACATTGGGTTCTGGCTCTTCCCCTTTAAAGACCAGCATGAAATGAAATTCAAAAAGAATGTCCCTCACAGATGAAGTAGGCCCATGCATACCCATGACCCAAACACCAAGTATTATTTTCCTAGTGCTGCTGTAACAAAGGATTCCAAATATTGTGCCTTATAACAGCAGAACTTAATTCTCTCAGAGTTTTGGTGGACAGAAGCCTAAAATCAAGGTGTCTCCAGGTATAGACTCCATACAGAGGCTCTAGAAAAGAGTGCATGTGTTCCTCTTCCCGCATTTGGTGGTTGCCAGTTTCCTTGGCTTGTGGCTGCAGCACACCAGTCTCTGTCTCTGCTCTCTCCTCTGTGTGTCTCTGTCCTCTCCTCTTCTATAAGGACACTTGTCATTGGATTTAGGGCCCACCTGGATAATCCAGGATGATCCCCAAATCCTTAACTTAATCACATCTGCAAAAATCCTTTCTCCAAATAAGGTGACATTGATAGATTCTGGGGATAAGAACATAGATATACCTTTTTAGGGGTGACTATTAAACCCACTAAAATTCATTACGTCTTTAGCTCACCTTGGGTAAGTTTTCTGGAGCGCTGTCTGTGGGACAAAAACAAACCAAGAGGTGTATTTTACAAAAAGTTAAAGGTCAAGGAAGAGCTAAGGCTGCATTCAGAAAGACAGATGAGAAAGTGTTTCTGGCAGAGGAAATAGGTTATGAGTAGGCCTAGAGGCAAAGGTGGCAGATGGTAGCCGTCTAGGAGAAGAAAGAAGAGAAAGGGGAAGCAGAGAGCATGGGGACTGTGGTGAGTGAGAAGCCGTATGAAGCAAGGCCTGGTAGCCCATGCAGAGTTTGGCTATACCTGAGGATTAGGGGAAGTCACATGCAGTTTTAATCTGAAAGGAGACATAATTTGCATTTTAGGTATAAGAAGGCCCTAAGGAGTAAGAAGGTCATTTGGGGTAGCCTGGACAGTGGCGACAGGCTAGGGAAAGGTGAGGGTGGGTTTTCTCATTGTTTATGAAATGAGATCAATCAGAGCAAGCAGTTAATTGAATGAGGGTGGGAGAGGGGGTGGGAGGAGTCAGGGGTGACTCCTGTGTTGTCAGCTTTGTACGAGGTCTAGGGGCCAGCAGTGCAGCTGAAGACACAGTGCAGGGTTAGGCACCATGTGTTCTTCCCGGCTCCCCTGTCCTCGATTCTGCTCTGTCACTGACCCTGACCCCAGGGCCTCTCTCACATGGTCCAATTTTTATTTGGAAACTTGCTTGAATCTGACCTGTTATTCTGTCTCTACCTTAAATTTATCACTTACTTTTACCTCTCTGGAAAAGGTCTTTAACCCAAGCCAGTTCTATTTTCTTGTCAGCATTAATACCATGTGGAATCCTGTCCCCCTTCTCTGCCATGAGTTTTGGCAAAATATACCTAGAAACCACAGCTGGAAATTAGAAAGAATTGCAAGATCTGATGGTAGCTAGATCATCTTCCCTGCCTTCTAAATTCCTTTCAAAATAATCAATAGGATAAATAAAAAAAGGAAAAGCAAGCATCACTGCTAGAAATTAGGGAAGGGTGACAGACAAAGTGTTAAAGACATAAAGTGCATTTTCAAAATTGATGAGTCATTTATTTGCACAAGACGAAAACATCTCTATATTGTTTCCTTTTATACAGAAAGTGGAGCATTTCAAATGTAGAGCTGGCCCTTGAACAACACAGGTTTGAACTTCACTAGCCCATTATGCACAAATTTTTTCAATGCGTAGTACTATAGTACTACACTGTCTGCAGTTGGTTGAATCTGTGGGTGTGGAACCGGGGATATGGAGGGCTGATTGTAAAGTTATATGTGGATTTTCCACTGTGCACGGTTGGCACTCCTACACCTGTGCTGTTCAAGGGTCAACTGTATTCGTTTTTCACCTTGTCAACAGAATTCATTTCAGTCTGGTCTTGGGAACTGGGTCTCCTTTTAGGATTCACATTTCAGTAATGCATATGCACCCATTACTGCCAAAAGAGGGTACCCTGAATTCTGGATTGTCATTCATTATTGTGGTGTCCATACCTACATATGGTAAAAACCCTCTTTCTCTTCCCACCAAGTCCTTCTTTGCCAGCCAGTTTCAGCCTTCTTTTTACAAGCCAGATCATCGTGGATGACCATAGGTCATCAATTTCATTACTATCTCCTTAGAATTTTGATGTCTTCATGATCTTGTTCATGTACTTTGGTTACTCTGTGAACTGTTGGAATGTCTTGTCCTTCAAGTTAAAATAAACAAGCAAACAAAACCAAAAAACTATTCTTAATAACAAGGATAGAAGATATATTTAAGAAAATTATCTGAGAAAAAGAAATAATTTGATGGGGCATAGCAAAGCAAGCAGATTCTGGAGGTCCAAAATATCTAGTGTAATTCCAAGAGGGTAGAATTGAGTAAACAGAAGAACAAGAGAGAAAAAATATATATATTCATGATGTAACGAAATCCGTCTTTAGATTAAAGGGGCCCACCGTATACCAGGCAAACTGAATAAAAACAATTAAACATCTGGATTTATTCTGGTGACTTTTAAAAAAATTCAGGAGTAAACAAAGCACAAAATGCATATAGAAAGAAAAACAGTCATCAGAAAAGGAAGAAAATGACACAAGCTAGCCTGATACTTACAGAAAAACAAACAAATCCGCTAAATTCCAATAGTCAAAAAGTTACTTCTACAGAATATAAGAAAGCAAATTAGGATTGTGACTGGAGGATTTATAACAAATTATTAATTTGTTATAATTAAGAAGAAGAAGAAATTAAGTTTCAAATTAAGAATTCTTCCATGTAGGAATGCAAGAAAAAGATATTGATTCTGAAAGAGCTGAGCTGGGAAACCACTCTTGAACTTCTCTGAGGAAAAACAAAATGTGTGGGGTGGTGAAGTGGGGTGGTGATTGTAACTTGAGGAAGTGCTTCAGCCAAGATATGAACCATAACATAAAGAACTCAAGAACTGAAACGTCACAGTATAAAACGAGTAGCTGTTAACAAAGAAAGTCAAAGTATAGACTTGTGTAGTACATAGAATATACAGACTTATACTGAGAGAAGATGGTTTTTAGGTGATACATACTGTCAACAGTAATCCAGTAATAATCAGAATCTGAAATCCAAGGTCATACCAGCAAAGGGAAAAGTGTACGCAGTTCTTCATCTAGTACAGACAGAAATCAAGAGCACTGGTTCATTCTCAACACTGATGACATGTTTTACATAAAATATAACTTAAAGACAACTTCTAATAGAATAAAATGTAATATATTCCTTTCAAATGAGTAAAAAATTAAAATAACAAAGACATCACTAGAAACACCAGTTATCCATCATAATTTCCCCGTTATAAGTTCCTTCTCTGAAAACCAGTACCCTGCCCAGGCCCCCAGCAGCCAGAATGTGCCACCAGACCCGCACGACAGGATAAATACGGAACCCAAGGGATGCAGTTCAGAGGCTGGCCTGCACCACTGCTTTCCTCCACTTGGGAATTGGAACAATAAAACGTGAAGATCCTGGCCAGCACTCCCACTGGGGTAGCTCTGTGGGTTGCCTAAGTGTCACGTGAACTGGTACTACGAGGTCAGAAGGCTGTGCGTACATAGGAAGGGTGGTTTGCCAAGAGAAGCATGAGAGTGGAGCAGGCACCCAGAATTAAGAGGCAAGTGCTGTCCTCTTTCTATACCTGTAAAATAAAACAGCTTCACCTCTGAGAAAGTGCAGAGCTTTCTATTCTTATAAATAAGGCTCTTAAAACAAAAATCATCACCCTTAGCAATAGAAAAAGCAAAGAAGCAAAAGCAACAAATATAATGTTTGTGACATAATAGTCTTCATATCATATATATTTAGGTTAAAAATTCCTAATAATAAAGAACAGTATAAAAACAATTCTTGGATTGCCCCCCTCTCTCCCATGGGAGGTGAAGAACCATCTGATTATAAGGTTAAGACAGAGATGACTTGAAATTAAGTGGTTTCTGCACTGGGCGAGCTGGTGTCTTCTACTCTGCTCTCCACTCACCTTCCACTGTTCGGTGCTTTTATTGTTACTGTTAAGTGCCGGCACTCGTCTTTTGAAAAACAATGAACATTTTCCTGATATGCTTCCTTTTTCTTGGCCCCGTAATGCATTTGTGGTTTCCAGTAAATAAGATTTTTGGTGTAAGGTGATAGATACCATGGTGAAGGCAAGGAGAAGAAAAAACTGAATATTTGTAGATGTATTTTATCTTGGAAACACAATGATGGTTTTTCCATGTGCATTTGAAAAGTGTCCCCTGAGTCAGCTCAGGGGTTGCCAAGTGACCTTGAATGAGGAAGTAACATTTTACAGAGTGCCTACTGAGCATAGGCTCCTCGTTTGGTCTTTTAAATACTTGTAACTATTCCATATTAGTGGTTTTAGGAACCTGATAAAACGTTGCTGCAGCCATCTAAACTCTGGCTCAAAGACTGCTAAGGGATTACTTCCTCTTAAATTTTGTCTTCTCTCCGTTTCTGTCCTGTTTGCTTTTATATCTGATTTCTCTGTCTCTCTGTCTCGCTCTAGCTTGATTTGGATTGATGAGCCTTTTTAAGAGCATTTCCCCAGAATTCAAAGAAGAACATATTTCATTCATTGAACAGGCATGAACAAGCAACTGCTACATGCCATGAAACTTTGGTGCATTTTTCCCCCCAACGAAGCCCTAAAGTGTCAAGCACCACCACTGTGACTCTCCTTCCATATCCTGCCCCACCTCTGGGTCACCCCCTACTCTTAGTCAGGCCCCTGCTTTGCAGGACAGGAGAATGACCACCGTGGCATCTGCACCTTAGAGTTCAATCCTCATAACATTTAGTCCTGAAAGTTAGGTTTTAGTATCTCCCTTTTACGATGGAGGAACATGTGACCTAGACTTACAAAGTTAATTGCTCATGGTCACACTGCTATAAAATAGAAGAGTCAGGATTCAAACCCAGATTTGCCTGATTCCAAAGCTTGTACGCTTTGTATGCTATGACAAAACATTCATTTATTTAAGAAGCCATGTGAAAGCATCAAATTAAAACAAAGTGTTGTCAGTCCTCCTGGCCAACGAGTGCTGTTAAAGGAGAGCCTTCACTCTAGTACCCTGTTGAACCACATGTGTGAGCATTGGAGTTCAGTGTTTCTGAATTGTCTTTCTATGAGAAGGTGGTACCAGAAAGCCCAGACTGTGTCTCATTGTCTCTTGTACCCCTGGGCTGTGCCTAGCTTCTGGCTCTCCATACATGCCCAGTGATTTATGTATGCCGTGGGCACAGTGAGACATAGGACACACTGAGAAAGAGCATAGCACTGGGCCCTGTGGTCTGACCTCTCTCCTCTCCAGTTGCAAGAAGACATGACCTGCCCCTTAGCAGGCAGAGCATATTCTTCAAGCAATTAATTATCATGGTAGATGCCCCCTCTCCACTGAGCCTTGTATCTGCCCATTGGCATATTGTTGAATTATAATGCATTACTAATTAAAGGTGACCTCACGCCAGGCTGCTGGGTCTCCTGTGTCAGGACCAACCACAAAACTGGTCATCAAAATGTTTCCTCCTTCCCTTGCCTGCTCCCCCTTTCAGTTGTGTGTGTGTGTGTGTGTGTGTGTGTGAGAGTGTGTGTATGTGCTAATTTCAAATCCTTTCCCTGCATCAGTGAGCAGATGAGATCCTCAGCCAGCTTTCATCTTTCAGAAAAATGAATAGTGCAGAGAGAGCATTATCAAATGAGCTGTTGAGGAAGTCAGTGAATATGTCATCGAGTGTGACTGCTTCCCGAATGAATTTAGATTTATCTCTGTTATCTCCCCACTCCCTTCCACCACCACCCCTGCCCCCAGGCTGGCCCTCAGGGCAGGCGGGTGCCCACCATGAATCCTGACCGACAGCTGTCTCTCCTGGCTGACAGGTCCAATAGGGCCTCCGAGCTTGCTCAGGAATTTGGTTTGTTAACATTATAAATAAGCACATTGGGCAGCCCTGTTAAACACCTTGTGTCTCCTGCTTCTGCAATTTCTTAGAGGATTCCGTTTCCACTAGGCAGCTGTGGGGACAGGGCTACACTCACTCAGAAGTTGTTTTATCACATCAAGAGCTGCTGAATCGCTGTGACAACACAAGACCTGGAAAGCGTCTATTTTCCTCTTACCTGGCTGTTTATTGAAATCAGGAAACTCCAGTTCTTGCACCATTCATTCATTCATTTGCCAAATAGTTTAAGACACCTATTCATGTGAGGAATTATGTTAAGTGTATTTATTGTTAAATAGAACAGACGTGGTCCCTGCCCTTGTGTAGCATACACTTTTGTTTATGATCTACATCAGGAAGCAATTTCAACTAATTCCAGGTTCTCAAAGGAATAGACTATGATAATAATCAAGAAAAGATAGTTGTTTAGAAAAAGGAAAAAAGAGAAAATTGTTTAGGCAGAGTGTCATAATCAGAATATGATCTTTGGGGTCAGGCAGGTGTATATCAATCTTCTTGGATAGAAAAGAGAAATTATTGCCTCTGGAACAGGAACAGGATGCCATGAATAAGAGTAGTCACAAAAGAAGGAAACTGTAGAAAGTAAACATATAGAAAGAGTAATAAAAAATCAGTAAAAGGGTTGGAAGATAAAAGTGAGAAAACAAAAGACAGAGATGGAACTTAGGATAGAAAAGAAACTTAGAGATTAAAGACAGGGGTCTAGCACTTACTTAATAAGAGTCCCAGAGAAAAAAGACAGAAAATAGAGGAGAGGGAATTATCAGAAAAGTCGTACAGGCAAATTCTCCACCATTAAAAAATATGTTTTGAGATTACAAGGGTTTCTTGAGGGTTGAGAAATAGAATGAACAAAAGCCTGACCCCAGGGCACATCATTGTGAAATCTTAGGACACCAGGATAGAGAAGATTCTAGAAGCTACGGGGGTTATGGGAGAAGCAGAAGAAACCACATACTGAGGACTGAGAATAAGAAGGGCAGAAGGCGTCTCAGCAGCAGCACGGGGAGCTGGAAGACTTGCAGAAATGCCTAGAGATGCTGAGGAAAAATGGCTCCAAATTCTGACCAAGCCAAATGATCCTCATATATGAGGAGAGAATAAAGGTATTTTCAGACAAACCAGGTTTCCAAAAAAAAAAAAAGCCTTACATGTGCCCTTTCTCAGGATGCTCCTCAGAATGCACTTTGCAGAAGTAAAGGAGTCAAACAGAAACAGGGGGAAACATAGGATTCAGGAAACAAGGGCTTGTAAAGGAAACCATAGGATTCTGAGTAAGGGCTAGGAGAGCAGTGGGCACAGTGTAGAGAACAGAGGCGTAGAATTCTGTCTGCTGGTGAATGAGGGGCAGTAAGCGCTGCAGAACTATTTGTTAAAGAAATGTAAAATAGAAAAAAAACGCACACGCAAAACTAGACAGCCCACTTTCCAGGGGCTGGATCGCCCCAGCTCACAGAATCATCCCATTAAAGGGCAGATTCCACAGGACGGAGATAAGATGTTCCATCTCTGCTTGGCAGGTGGAGACTGGCGGACCCAGGCCAGGAGTAAAATCCTTTGTTTCCCCTAATACTTCTACCTTCCAGTGTGTGGACCCAAGAGTATGGATCCGTCAGGAAATATTACCCTGGAAAGCAGAGCAGATCTCAGCAAAATATCCTGGGACAGAAAGTGACAATGTTGGGGGATGGGTATAGCTCAATGGTTTAGTGCATGCTTAGCATGCACAAGGTCCTGGGTTCAATCCGCAGCACCTCCACTTAAAAAAAGAAAGAAAGAAAGAAAGTGATAATGTGACACACAGGCAATGTTGTGGCCCCATTCATTCATTTACCAATTGTTGAGTGCCTGCTGTGTGCCAGACCTTGTAGACAATCTGGTGACCTCAGCTCCATGATGCCTAAATGCCTTGATGGAAAGCTGGGTTCATAGAACAGAGGGAGGATGATGGAAAGTCCCCTCCTTGTTTTAATCAAGCTGTGTATGGTCAGTGATTCCCAATGGAGAGCTGGAAGGAAGGAATGAGGTAGAGACCAAGAAGTGGGGAGATAAAGACATTAACAGAGTCAGAGAGAGGGAGGTGGAGAGAGACTGAGAGACATAAAGAGAAAACAAGGATTTCGTTAGCAATGCATTCAGTAGTATAAGAGATAAAAAGGAATATCCAATTAACACACCATATAATTGCTTGCAGACATTCTTTTTTATTTAAAGATGAAATAGCGAAGAGTTCTAATCAAAACTAGGGTCACAACCTACATATTAAATGAAAGAAATTGATTGGGTTTTTATTATGCCCTGACTACTGTCAATGCGCCTGGATCACAGATTGCCATAAATTTATACTTATAAACTACTAATTGCCTAAGTCATAACGGTAACAATGGGATAATGAAATCATCCTGATCAAGCTGAAGCCAAATTCCACCTGACAACATGGGGGCTTGTGAGAGGGGACAGGGAAGGAGGAATTGTGCATATGAACCCAGAAATGCTTTATCATAATAAACACCAGCAGAAAAAGTACAAAGACCTCTGAAGGTCCCAAGTTCTGTGCTGGGGGCCTTCCTTTCCAACAAATCACTTGCAAAGGGAGGCGGTTATGTTTATAATACAAGCACTTGTATCCTTTATTTGTCTTGAAAAACTAATGACTGACTTAATCACATTTGATTAAAGGCGATGTGTTGATGTAGTCATGTGTTTCTGATTGCATTAGGCTTGATTGAAAGTGGCAGGGAGCGTATGTAATAGTCTAACTGCCCCCTATATCTTGTCATTGGGGCTTGGCAGGCATGACGTGGGGGAATCCTGAGGGAATCATTGTGGTGAACAATGTCATCCTTCAACCTGGGGGAGGGGGTCTGGGGTAGTGAACTTCAACAAAAAATCCAGGCTCTCGTATCGTATCAGAGCGGGTGAAGAACTTGAAACTGATCTGCCAACACTTCCGTATTTAGAGGACTGAAAAAAAAATAAGAGGGAGAAAGTGCATGCATACTAAAAACATTCTCTTTCTAGCACATGTGGCTATTGAATGACAACTTGGGAAGGTTTTTTGAATGCTTTTTTATATTAATGTGCACAAGAAGACAAGTGCTTAGATTTAGCAATTAATAGGCAAACCCAATTTTTAAAATGAATTTATAGAAGACCTAAGCTGTCTTGTTCTGAGAAAGATTTATAGGGATGCAGAAAATAATTGATTTGTGAGTCCTGCTGCGGTAATACCTAAATGTGGATTGTGGTGATAATTCAGAGGCTTGGGATTGTCAGCTCAACCAAACACAGACGTTGGATGTAGCTGGGCTGGGCTTCTGACATCATTCTACTGTGTATATCTTCTGAGGAACTCTGATTCCCACCCGAGTTCAGCCCATCCTGGTATCTCACCTTGACGACTGATGGGGCTTCTGCTCTTACTACCACCTCCTCTCCATCACATATGTTCTTTAAATGCTGTGAGAGGGTAGAGCAGAGGCTCTCAAGCCCAGCATGCATCAGAATCATGGGTGGGCTTGTTTAAAATCAGATTTCTGGGTCCTGAACTCTCAGAGTCTTGGATTAAATCTAGGATAGGACCTGAGAATTTGCATTTCTAACAAGACCCCCATGCTGGTGGACCAGGCACTACATTTTGATGACACTGTGCTGAAGGAATCTATTTATGTTGTTAACGCAGTCGTGTTTCATACCTTCTTAAAGTTCTTCAGGGTTTCCCAGTCATTTATAGAGTTAAGTCTACACGTATTATGATTTCGTCTCCAGTCATTTTTTGAAGGGGCAGTTTGGGGACAGACAGACATGCCAGGTATGTAACTAAACCCCTGATCCTGCCTTCCCAAGTTCTTCATCCTCTAGCCTCAAATGGCTTTTCTAATTAAAATTTCTTAATATAAAATAAATACATAAAATGTGTGAAAAGTTTGCAACATATAGAACAATATAAAGAAGAAAACAGAAGCATGTTTCCTGGCCAAGAAAAAGTTCTGTAAAGATAGACACCCAACAGTTACGAATGGTTACCAGTTGATGGTGGCATTCTGGGTGATTTTTACCATTCCATCTGAACTTTTCTATGTTGCTTTATTTCTATGAACAATGTGGCTATTTTCTATGGAAAAAAAAAAAGAGGAAATCATCTACAACCCTACTATCTGGAACAAAAAACAAAGCTTACTTTTTAAACACTAATTCTTGTGCTTGGTTCTTATGTAGCCAATTTTCTCAAGTAAGCAATACATAATTCCCCAAGTTTAACTTAACTTTTCTGCCCCTGCCCCTCAGCTCTGTCCTGCTGGTCATGAACTTTAGTATCAACAAGGACCCAGTGCTAACTGTAGCCCTTGGTGAGGTCATGCCAACCCTCTGGGCTTATTTCCTGAGAAACTCTGGAAAGTCTTCTGGGCTAGAAGATGGATTTCCAGCCCTGGTTCCTCCATGGGCATGTTGAGACACCTGAAAGTTTGTCCGTAACTCATGGAGGACACAGGCTTTCAACAAGGCTTGATTTCATCTCACTCTCCAGCTGTGTGCTCAGTTAATTTTTCTGAACCTCAGGATCCTATGTATAGAACAATGTTATAGATACTTAGTGGCAGTCCTGTTTAAGGATTAAATAACATGTGGAAGTGCCTGACCTGCAAGAAATATACATTACACACCATTCCCCCACCACACCCCCTTTTGTCGACCATATCCTGGAGATGTTTCTACCTACCTTGCTTCTGACAGGGCTGCATGAGGTTTGGATGTACCCTCCTACACTTTTTTTTTTTTTTAAGTAATTGGAAATGTGATTATTACACTTAGATTTTCTTGCTAATGAACAGAGTCTATGGAGGTGAGAATTCTGGTTTCTTATTCTCATCCAAACTCCCTCTCTGACTCACTCCCTGATCAGACTACTTCCTTACAGAGTTGTTGGATGGACTTCAACAAGCTGCATCCTCTCTCTAGCCCTCAACCCCTTCGTCCCCTCCCACCCACCCTTCTGTACCATGAGATGGTTGGATCTGATTTGTTTTCAAATCTTCCCTGCCATTTTTAACCAGAGTTATCTGAGTTCTAACATTCTCTGTTTCTATGAGCTTATGAAACTGACAGATGGATTAACATAGAAGGAAGGAGAGGATATGATGATTGAAAAGAAGTGGGGGAAGGTGGTGAGCAGGAGAGAAAAAGAAGTGAAAGGAGAAATGGACAGAAAAAATGGAGCAATGAACAAACAAAAACGGAGCCTTGCTCATCGGCATAAAAAGAGGTATCAAGCACTCCATCTGCAGAGAAGATAGGCATATTTTTCTGTAAAGCTATTTTTCATCCTCCCATACAATGAAGGCAGAGCCATAGTTAGAATTTTTAGTAGCTTCAAGCTAATTTAAACTACATCGTTCTGTTTGACTAGCATTAAAATATCATATAGATTTTTCTCCAGCGGGTTTGTACATCACCACATAATTGGCACCCTCAATACCTGCTATTACTCTCCCTTCCACAATAGAGATGGTCAGAAAGTTCAGAGAAAAAAAAATCCCCTTCTGCATCTACTTGATTTCACAACACAGAGTGAATGTGAGACATGGATCTGGTTTTAAATAAATTATTAGCACCATATAATTTCTTGTCATATAATCGAGGGTATATTTCATGTGAAAAAAAAAGTGAGAAAATAATTTGCAAATAGGTTTCAGCATGAAAACATGCAAGAAGAATACCTAAAACAGAACTTTTGGTGATGAAAAATGTTTTATAAAATACACATTTTGCTTCTTCTTGTCACTTTTGCTTTCTCCTTTTTTTAAGGAAAAAAGTATGTTGCAGATAACATTCCTTTATCCTTGTTACTGTTGCCATGCTTGAAATTTGGGTGTCACCACAGTGTATTCATTTCAGCTTTATTTTGCTGTCTGAGAATCAGAGATACTCAGAGTTAGGAGAAAGGTGTGTGTTCATGGGGGCTGATGTCATGTCCCAAACTGAACCCCTTCTACAGCTTCTCAGGCATTTGGTGTCTCTGCTTCTGATCAGTTCCAGGAACTGGCCACCCACACACTCAGCAGAGAAGCATCAGGCTAACAAGGGGACAGCCTCAGCCTGGGGTCTGGGGTTGGACTTGAATCCTAGAACTATCATTTACCTGCTGCGTGACCATGGGCAAGTCATTTAACCCCTGTAAGCATTGGTTGCCTCATCTGTGAAGTGGAGATGGCCTCCCTAACCCACAGAGGAGGTGTGAGTTTTCAAAGAGAAAATGGCTATAAGAGTCTTAGCCCAGTACCTGGAATACAGTAGGTGCTCAATAAAAGTACAGCCTATTCTACAGGATAACAACATCCATTCCCTGTTTGACAGATTCCCTGTTCCCCAGTCTGAGGATGAGCTGTAATCTGTCCCCAGGGGACTTCTTCTCACTGGTTGCAGTTCCTTTGGGGACCACACAGAGCAAGGCTGCACTTCTGCTTCTTCCATATGATGGAAATTGTCAGGCAAACACCATGTCCATTTGATCCTTCTCATCTCACTGAACATCCCCAGTGATGACTGAATGAGGACATTGAATAACTCAGACTGTGCTAGGTATCACCAGAAACCAGCCCCCAAACCATACCTAAAAGTTCATCTGCATGTGTGTAATGGACTGTTGGGGAGGGCTGTGAAGGTACATTCCGTAGACACGTCTGGCATGAGAGACCCACTCTAGAAGGTCTGATAGAGACTTCTAGTTGCAAGAAGTATCTGATTCTTTATCCTAGCACGTTTCTCTTGCTTCTGTAAAAGCTTCATCCTCCAGCACTTGCTACTAATGAATTATGCAACATACCTAAAAACAAACAACTAAGATATACAGTGACTTCTTTAAATGGTTTAATAAATACAGTATTAAACAAATGTTGATAAGTAAAAGACTCATTTTGGGTCTTAAGAAAGGAAGAATCCTCTGGAGGAAGTAGTGGTGGGTAAAAGACTGGGGCAAATGATCACCCACCATTTATAAGCTTCTCAGGGACCCATGAGGGTCGTCCAGTTCCCCTCCATGGGGATTTTGTGAATGTACCTGATGATTTTACCTCATTCAGATCTTTTATGTCCTCTCCAGTCCTATTGTGCCTGCTTTTTCTTGGGGCATCATCAGATCTCTCTGGAAGAATAGAATAGCCAGTCTCTCCGCATCCAGTTCAGCTGCTTCTAATCCACAGAGCTCCAGGATCATTTCTAAACTCAAGTGCATCGCTCTTCTATTTAAAATCCTTTGATGGGTCCTGGCAGTGTCATGACAGCTTCACCATCTTGCACACAATATCCTTCAAAATTGGACGCCAGCTGATACTCCTGTTACCACCCTCCTTCCATCCAACTTCTTTCTCATTGCACACACCCAGCTTCTTCCCATCTCTGCTTTGGTCCTGTCATTTGCTTTGGGTGAAAAGCCTCTCCCTGCCTTTCTCCATTTGGAAAATTTCTTTTTCTCCACCCCTCAGTTCAAATGCCACTCCCTCTGGGAACTCTCCATGACCTCTGAGGTGGCAAAATCTTCCTTCTCCATGCTCCCACAGCACCTGCTACAAACTTCTGTATTAGAGCTCAGTGTCCCAAAGCATGTGGCTATTTCTTCTCTATTTGACTTTGAATTCTCAGAGGACAAAGACTATATTTTGTTCATCTCTGTTCCCATCTCTGCTTCTCATTCTGCTAACTGTATTTTTTTTTGATTGAAGTACAGTTGATTTAAAATGTTGTGTTAATCTCAGGAGTACAGCAAGGTGATTCAGATATACATATATATGTAATACATATATACATATGTAATACGTCTATCTTTTTCAGATTCTTTTCCATTATACATTATTATAAGATATAGAATATTGTTCTCTGTGTTATATAGTAGGTCCTTGTTTATCTATTTTATATATAGTAATGTGTGTCTGTTCATCCCAAACACCTAATTTATCCCTCTCCCTTCTCTCCTTCCTTTGATAGCTATAAGTTTGTTTTCTGTCTGTGAATCTGTTTCTGTTTTGTAAATAAGTTCATTTGTATAATTTTTTAGATTTCACATATAAATATCATGTGATATTTGTCTTTCTCTGTCTTACTTCACTTAGTATGATAATCTCTAGGTCCATCCACATTGCTGCAAATGACATTATTTCATTCTTTTTTTATGGCTGAGTAGTACTCCATTATATATATATATATATATATATATATATATATATATATATATATGTGTGTGTGTGTGTGTGTGTGTGTGTGTGTGTGTGTGTGTGTGTGTATGTGTGTATATATATATATAAACACACACGCATACATACCACATCTTTATGCAGTCATCTATGGATGGACACTTAGGTTGTTTCCATGTCCTGACTATTGTAAATAGTGCTGCCATGAACATAGGGGTGCATGTATCTTTTTGAATTAGTGCTAACTCTATTTTTGACTGCTAGAGAATGAAGGATTTGTTTGATAAATTGAGATTAAGTGGCAAATGTAGATTTCATTTATAGAACATCTGTCCTGGTAAGCACTGTATTTGATGCTTTAGGTTCACATTCTCATTTAATTTTCTTGGAGCTCATGAGTTGGGTAACTTAGCACCTTTTTACCAAAGAGGCCAGGTATGGGGGCTGGTGGGGAGGGATGTCACAGACTGGGTTGGTGGTAAACCTTGTTCAGAGAGCTTGAAGTCCTGAATTTCCTGCCTTGGTATCTCTCTGGGTTCTTTTCCTCTCTCTTGCTTCCAGATTCTCCTTTCTTCTGTCTAGAGTCTCTTTTCCTTCTAGACTATCCATCACTTACCATTCTCTCTTTCTCTCTTTCTCATTTCTTCCCTCTCCTCTCGTTCTTTCCTGATCTTTTTCTCCGCTAATTTTTTCCTTTGCCTCCATTTGATTTCTCACCCCAATTCTACTTCCCCTTCCTTTCCCTTCAATTCTCTATTTACTTTTTCCAGGCCAGAAGTATTTCCCTGGGAAAGTGGACTTAGTCTACTCAGTCTTTTCTTGCTCTGTGCCCAGTCTCCACCCACTCCCATTTTTCAGCTGTGGACAAGGCTTTGTCAATGTGCCCCTCAATCTGACACCCATTTCCAACACACATGGCCCTCCTGAGGTCTGGATAGGTGGGCACCTGTCCAGGCTGCCCATGAAGGAATTATGCACCACAGAGAAGAGCTCAAAGACCTATCAGTTGGCTGGATCATCTCCCTTTATCCAGCTAGTAGTATCCCAATCCACTTAGATGAAGAGACCTATACTGTGGCTTTCCCTTGGGAGCTAGAATCTCACCGGAGTGGAGAATTAAATTTGGTATGCAGAGAATGCCTATCACTACCTAAGCCCCAGAGTAAAATATGATGCAAAGGGTTCCATAGGCCAGATGATCATTAAATTCTGAGGATGAAAAAGTAATAGCTGCTTTTGGAACTCATTTGCTTATACAAATTTTTCTGTGAGAAAAGCTTGAAATTCCCTACATTCAAAACACATTTATTCCATGGTCTTTAAAATAAACACTAGAGAACCATTAAATGACATTTTTGGGGGGATGTGTTGATTATTTGATTGCAAACAATTTTGTTCATTTAACTATTGATTAACATAAAAAGATGAAAAATTCTTGGAATGTATTTTGCATAGATTCAGAACTTAAAGAATTTAATCAAAAGTAAATATAACTTTGGGAAATTAAGCAATTAAATATTAGGGAACTAAACACTAGACTGGTATGATTAATACTTGTGGGTTTTTTTTCTTTCTCTTGTGGGGTAAGTCCTTGGTGACTAAAGCCCTGTAAGATCATTAGGGACAGCCTGGAGGGACTCAGTTCCCGGTATCCAGTGTGAAGTGCAGAAGTAAAAGACTTAGTCCTGAATAGTCTGTCTGAGAGATGTTTGCAGATAAAATTTGGGGAAAGCAGATCATTCCCCAGAGAAGTTGGGGAGATGAGAGAAAACTGTCACCAGAAAGTATGCAAAGAGAACTTTGGGAACTCTGGGAAAAGTAGGCCTTGTAACTCTGCTCCTTGGGGCTGTGAACCCCTTAAGGGCCAGCTTGTGTCTAATTCACCTCTGCTGCCCCAAAGCCTAACACAGTACCTGTGCATAGTAGACACCCAATGAATTCACTGAGGGAATATTAGCTAACATTTCTTGTATGCTTACTGTATGTCAGGCTGGTCTAAGTGCTTTACATACATTTATTTGTTTAATTTTCATGACATCCCTAAGGCATAGATATTTTCATTATTGGGTTTTTAAAAGAAGGAAACTGAGGCACAAGGAACTTAAGCAATTTGTTCAAGCTCACATGGATAGTAAGTGGCCCAGCCAGGATTTGAACCTATAGAATCTGGTTTTAGTTCTACACTTTTGGTGACTTGCCACAAAAATGTAAGGAGTTCATGAACCATTAACCCTCTTGGTTCTTTGCCAGAAAAAGGAGAAATAGAGTTGTTCCACAACAATCTTGGGAGTAGGCGTCCTCCAGATGCTCTACCTTGTTTTCTGCCAGTAAAAGAGCCAATTTAATCTCATTTAATCTTCTTAATAACTCTATGTGACAGGCAATATTATTTTCATTTCAAAAACTGAGACTCAGCAAGATAACGAACATGTTCAAATTCACAAAGCTTGTAAATAGCAGAGTCAGTGTTCTTTTCATTATGCCAAGTTTCTATTGTCCAGTAAAAACTGTAGTTCCTGGATCATCCTTGGTCAGGAGGTAAGACCAGACTCTACCTCCATTTCTTTGTTCTTAGAGCATCCCAGGTAACACTCTTACCATCTGAACCTTGCTCAAGACAGGCCAGAGGGTAGGAAAAGTACAACAAAGGATAAAGGGACACTGCTTTACTGGAGAGAATAAGTGTGTTTAAAACAAATGCCCTATCCAGTCATTTGTTGATGGAAATTTAGGTTGCTTCCATGTCTTGGCTATTGTAAACAGTGCTGCTATGAACATTGGGGTACATGTATCTTTTCAAATTAGAGTTCCCTCTGGATACATGCCTAGGAGTGGGATGCTGGATCATATGGTAAGTCTATCTTTAGTTTTCTGAGGAATCTCCATACTGTTTCCCATAATGGTTGCACCAAACTACATTCCCACCAGCAGTAGGAATATTACTCAGCCATAAAAAGAATAAAATAATGCCATTTGCAGCAACATGGGTGAACCTGGAGATCATTATTCTAAGTGAAATAAGCTGGAAAGAGAATGAAAAATACCATATGATATCACTCATACGTGGAATCTACAAAAAAAAAAAACAAACCCCACAAATGAACTTATTTACAAAACAGAAACAGACTCACAGGCATAGAAAACAAACCCAAGGTTCCTGGGGGAAAGAGGGTGGGAAGGGATAAATTGGGAATTCAAGATTTGCAGATACTAACTACTATATATAAAACAGATATACAACTACTATATATAAAGTATATATAGTTCCCTGTATAGCACAGGGAACTATACCCAATATCTTATAATGAACCTATAATGAAAAAGTATCTGAAAATGAATATATGTATATATATATATCTGAAACATTATGCTGTACACCAGATATTGACACACTGTAAACTGACTATACTTGAACTAAAAAAAAATTTGCTGAGCAAAGTGCTTAGAGAGACATAAAGGTGATTCCAAGAGAGGAGAATTGAGTTGCTGCCTTCTGTGCTGAGTCATAATCCTGTCTGAGAGGTCCAGAGACCAGGATCCTAGTCTGTGATGTAGTCACAGAAGAGTTCAGCTTCCCCAAAAGAAGCTCCCAAGGAGGAATCCTGGACTCCATTCTCTTTAAGCAGAGTTGCTTCCGGCTTTCAGCTTTACACCTGGGGCTGAGGAAGCGCTTTGTGAGTCTGATAGGTTAAGCCCAGTCACATGATCAAATCCTAGCTCAAGCCCTGGGCTCAGCTAGTCAGCCTTGCAATTACTGAGTTTGAACTTGGAGTGCAGAATTCAGAGAAGCAGGCCCCATGGAGAATTTGCTGGCCTTGCTGCTCTATACCTTCGGCAGTTTTCTCAAACGCTTTTGGTAAGATCTGTGATTAGGCATAAGGCCCTCAGTTAAGTCTCTCTCCTTCCTTACCCAGTTGAGAATCAGCAAGCTAACTTTGGCCCTCCCGGGCACATGAGGGAGATCAGGCTGATTCTGCAGCCTCTTTCTGCAGCCAGATTTTGCCCAGCTTCTTGTGAGGAGTCACACTGAAGGCTTTCAAAGTCCAAGTTGAGAAGTGGGGCTGGAAGAGCTAATGGCATTAAATAAGGAAATAAAAGCATGAGCTGAAGGCTGCGCCAGTAGTCTGGTACTGTGATTCCCAACAGCCGAGCTGACTTCCATCTGTGGGCTCCTCCTGGAGCCACTAGCCTTCACTCCTGGGACTCATCTGTGGGCCTGTGTTCATCCAGGATGCTCAGCTTCTGTCCCGGTTTTAGGGAACTGCCCATATTGTTTTCTCCAGCCCTCCACTCACTCTGCCGAAGGGATCATCAGGGGGATCTGACCCTCCCGTGCAAACCCCCTTCAGCTCACAAACAGCTCTCCAGGATGGACTAAGTGCAACTACAGGGGAAGAAGGACCATAAACCTTCAACAGCAGGAGAAGGAGACATGGGTAGAAGCCTGCTTTACCTATTAATAGCTGTTTGACTCAATCTCTCCAAATTTTAGTATCTGTACAATGGGAATAGAAACAGGACCTATCATAGGGTTGTCCTGGAGCTTGAATGAGATAACGCATTAAAAATCTGTTCAATAAATGGCCTCTCACTTTCACTTGAGCTTGTATCATCCATCTCTTTTCCGTATATTGTGACACAAAGAAACATCCTATTGGTGCTCCTTGAACCCCTTCTGCTGTTCTTCGTGTACACGTAGAATACGTAATATACCAATGTACTTAGTTATGATTTTATAACTATTATTTCATTGACTCTGAAAACCATTCTTTTGAAGAAAGCAGCAAAGGAATCACGTCTGTTCTACTGATGTTTGCCTCTTTCAGCCTTTAAAATGCAGTCTGCTCATGGGAGTATCCAGTTATTTGCCTCGAGATGTTCCCCATGCAGCCATTTCCCAATTTACTCATGCTTTGCTGGATTAAAGTTCTGGCCCAGATTTTGGACTGACGTCTTTGGGTTTAGTGACCAATCTTTGAAATATCTACTTGACTCATACCTTGACTGTACTTCTTGGGTAATCCCATGGATTGTTAAATCTCTTTATCATACCATCAGAATTTCCCTTTTAGAGGCTGCCCGGCTGCTCACTGGCTCATTCATAGCAATCACGGGTAGGAAGCACCTGCCCCACGGTGGCCCAGTTTCCAGCCTGGCTTGGTGTTTCATCACTGGTGACTTGATTATGCAGAGAACTTTTCCAGTTTAGACAGCTTTCCTAAGAGTTAATGCTGCTTCCTTGTATTTCATTATAGTTTTTATACTTTCTAATGTCTTTTATTTCTCTATGGCTAAGTCTTATGTATTGCTATGGTACACACACACAGTCATTCCTTTCCTTCTCAGAAAGTAAACATATGGGCTCTGATGGCCCACAGGCTCTCAGAACGCTCAGTAAAGTTGGAATCCTGTCCAGCAGATAGGGTTTCCCTTCGTTCTAGGTCTAGATCTCTAGTGGTCAGTATCTGGTATTAACGACAGTCCTGGGCTAGTCTCATTCTGGTCTAAGCTTCATCTCTAACTCCATGGAACTTGGGCACATTATTTCACCTCTGTAGATTTCAGTGTTTTCATCTGTAGCACTAGAATGTATCTGCCTTGATTAATTCCCAGAGTACTTGTGAAGATCCAAGAATATGTGAATATATTTTAAAAAATTATAAAGTAGCATACAAATGCATGATGTTCATATTATTAAATTTAACACTAATCAAAGTAATTGGCTAAGAACTAAAATGTACAGGAAAGTGAACCATTTTAATTATTGGTCAGATGCTAACATTACCAGTTAATCTCTAAAACTCTGGCTGTATGAAAATATTTTGGGAAGACTGGCTGATACTGAGCCAGTATTCATATTTTAGCAGAAATAACTAAGTGTAAAGTCAAGAAATATGAAATCAAGATTTCCTCTTTTGTGCTCTTTCCTTATCAGCCAGGTAAAAAGCCAGAATGGTGAACTATTACTCAATTAAGAAATCGCATAAAAGGTTTTCTTTTTTTTTGATAGCTAAGGTTAGGAAGGAGCTTATCAGGTTCCTACAATGTGCCAGTGGTAGGTTGGCTGCATGAAATATGTTGCATCACTTAGTTTTGACAGCTCTACCATTCAGTAGGCATTGTTGCCCCCATTTTACAGATAAAGAAATTGAGACTGGAAAATGTATGACTTGCTTCTAGTCACACTGTTAGGAGATGATAGAGCTAGTATTCGTACCCATGACTGTGTTTCTAAAAATCTCTGGACTTTTCACTACCCTCTTGTTTAACAATTGTCCATCCTTTTGACTGATTTCTGCCCGTCTACCTCAGAAGACTCCAGGGGCAGCATGAAAATAAAGATTCTTAGAATCTATGCTTAGAAATTCTGGTTTGGTAGTTCTGGGCTGGGACCTTCAAATCTCTATGCTGAACAAATATCCCAGGAAGTTGTGAAGGGCAGTTAGGTTTAGCGCCATCAGGCACTGTAGGGTCCAATATACCACACAAGAAAGAATGGAGAGTGGTGATAACTTCTAGAAAGGGTAAATTGGTGAGAACATCTGAGAAATCAGACAGCTGGACAGATAGCTGGATACACACACACACACACACACACACACACACACTTTTCCTTTCTTTCCTCACAAATATTAGCTCCACTTACATTCCTATCCAGTTGAAAGGAAGACATTTTTGTCTGTATTTTTCATTCATGCACTCCAAGCACCTAGAACTGCATCTAATACATAGCAGATCACAATAAATATTTGCTAAATGGATGAATGACATTCATCAGTTTACCTGGTAAACGGACGGACATGCAAATAGATTAGAAAAATAGGTATCAGTCTCTGGTTCTATGTTTGCCCTTTTCTACAAAAGATCTTTGAAATGAATAATGCCTGGTGCAGCTGTTCCAGTTGGACAATGTGCTGGTCCTTTTCACAGTTCTGTAATCCTTCTCTTGAAATTGTTAACACAAGTTGGAGATAAACATACAAGTTCAGTTCAAAATTGGGCTCCTCATTCCCTTTGGTTCATTTCCTCCCAAATTCATGAATTCAGGAAGAGCTTGTCAACTCTCTGAATGAGATGACTGTGGCAAAACAAATTTATGAATCCAATCAGAAATGAACAGAAGTGATTCCACTGATTTGATGGATGTGCCTCTACAAATCCCTGCCTCCCTCTGAAGCCGGGTGGTTGGAGGAAGTCTGAAGAGAGGACATGAGAAATCTATTTGTGATGCGCTATGGATCCTGAGTGAACAGGCCTAGAGGTAGGGAAGGCAGCAGGTTGTATCCATCAGCATTGCCAACAGCTATCCTCCCTTCCAGCCACTCCACTGATCACGGTCTATCACTAGATCTAGTGCGCAGATGTTCTGCTTGAGCAGAACTTTCATAGCACTAGTGTCAGGTTGAGCCCAAGCTTTATAGAGGGAAATGGAACTGGGGTGGAGGAAGGTATGGGGCAAGGCTAGCAAACCCCTCCAGTGATGACCATCAGCTTGCTAAAGGAATCAGTACTCCAGAGGACTGGATTCTGCACTGTCAATGCCCTATTCCCACCCCCAACCCTATTCAGATCAGAAGTTGTGTTGACGTGTGCTTGAGTTCATTTTACCCCAACACAAGGATGCGTATTTCACTACGCCTAGCTGGTGTCATTCAGCCACAACCAGCTTCTCGGAAATCATCTCAACCAGTATATTGGGTTCTTCCTGTGTACCAGGTTCTGTGCTAAGCACTTCAAGACAAGATGTCTTTGAATCCTGATGACTAGATAGAAATCAGAATCAACTCTGTTTCACAAATGGAGAAGCCAGTGCTTAAAGAAGTTAAATAACTTATCTAGACTACACAGCTAGTAGAGGGGGGAGGAGGGCAGAGATTCTGTCTTCCCTGGAGACTGAGCCCCAGCTCATTGAGAATTGCCGTTCTTTGAACTTGGACAAGTAGGGAAACACCCCATCCTCACCCCTAGTCCTTCCAATTTGGCCTTTCAGCCCCTCTTCCCATTTCCCAGCCTCCCTTATCTCAGCATGGACATGCAGATGCTCTCACTGGTTAGTCTTGGAATCATTGTTCTGCAATTCCGCCCATGCCTAGTACTTTGTACTCTGTCTGCACCTGTGATTTACCTCAATAATCATAGGTTCTTTGAGGCTTCTGGCCACATTGTTCCATAGGTACAATTTTTCATGTAGCTCCTGGTATTTCTGCATAGTAGAAATGCAGGGGGAAGGCAGAGAACTCTTTGACACTGGTGGATCAGGATGCAGGAGGGGGGATTTACAGCATCATTAGAACTGAGGTGATGGGGTCCCTGAGGGGTGTGTAGCTCAAAGGGTTCTAAGAGTTGCAGAGCTTAGATCCTGGCGTGACTGCTGTGTGACCTAGGCAGATCACTTAACTTTACTTAACTTCTGCAAAATGAGGGAAATTGCCCTACAAGACAGAACATGGGGTTGCTGTAAGGGTGAAGTGAACACTGCCTGGTGCTTAGAGGATTTACTAACATTGGTTCCCTGAGCCCATGTTATGAAAGGAAAGGGTTCTAGAGCATTCCTCACTGAGCAGTAGTCCCAATGAACATGATGTTGGGTCTTCTCTGCAAGGCTGATCCTGCCGCCCTAGAACCCAACCCCCAAAATACCCTCTCCACCCTTCCCCTGAGCTCAGGTATTCCAAGAGCATGGAGCTTACTGATCTTTGGCCAAACCATGTTCAGAGGACTCTCTAAAGCTCAGAATGGAGCCTCCTTTCTGCAAGCACTCAGGAGCCACAGTCCTGCAGCCCTCAAAGGGCAGGCACTTCTGAGATGTTCTCTTGGTGCTGCAGCTCCTGAGACAGGACCTCACAGATACCCGTCACAGATACCTGGCCCTCCTTTTGTGGATCTTCTTAGACTGCAGTCTCCTGGCTTCTTGGCTCAGAACAGAGAAACTAAGGCAATTTCCCTGCCACGAGAGCTCTCAGCCAGGTCCAAAGAGAAGAAGGAACAGCAGGAGAAGAGAACTACTAGTGACTGCACCCTGTTCTGTGCCAGGTTCTGCCTTCCTCACTGCTGCATCATCTCCGCAAACCTGGTAGCAAGGCTTGTGTGGTGGGCGTCGTCTCCTCCTTTCTACCAGGGTAGACACTCAGAGACCTCAAGTGACGGCCCCCAGGACACACAGGTGTGAATCTAGATCTGTCAGAAGATAAGGCTTCTCCTTTAGCATGCTGCCTGACACTGGAAGGGATGACAAGGAAGTGAAGGGACAGAGAAACAGGCACTGGATTCTGATTCCAGGGCAGAGAGGGTGCAGCAGTGTTAGAGCTGCAGCTCTGAACATCAGACTCGGCTCTCAGATGCCCCCTTGCATACGCCTCTAAGTCTTTGTCTCCTTTGGCCAAGATCACAGGAAGACAATTGTCAGGTGAGGCTTGGACACCTGGTCTCCTCTGCCTGGAGCCAGGGAAGGTCACCTCATCATTAACTCTGTGACACAACTCACTGGAATGAGAAGGGTATTCTTCAATTGTTTTGTGGTGCAGAACAAATGCCACATTAATCAGAGATGCATCGACTGGAGCCCAAGCACTAATAACGTGAGAGAGAATAATGAGTTGACATCACCTGGGACACAACTGCAGCCACGCGCTCGTTCTTCAAAGGAGCTCACGATGCTTGGACTTGCAAGATGGATAGTCACAGGAGGGGTGAAGGCCAAGAGATGGGAGGAGAGGGACACAGAAAGAGGAGGACAGCAGCTCTCCTTCAGAGATGCTGGGGAGGAAGGCAAAGGCATAGAATTTTGAGAATAACGAATCTGAGGCTAAGAAGTAGAGACAGGGACCAGGATGGCTTGTGGAATGGAACAAACTTCCAGAAGCAAAGAGCTACCCTATGGGGCCACACAGCCATGGGCTCTTGGTTCCCAGCAGAGCCTCCCTGGGCCCATCCAGACAAGAACAGAGATAGAGATGGGACCTCTGGCTCATGTTCTGGTTTCAAGTCCACAAGGTTTACTTCATTTGTTCCATTGTTCATTCATTCATTCATTCATTCATCCCTTTATCCATTCAACTGAGAAACAGTCATTGTGGAGACTTGATTTTGACTTTGACACTTAAAGACATGCCATGAATGTGGCCATCTGGTTGTCTCATACTAACCAAAGTTTCTGACTGACTGATGGGTCATCATAGACCTCTCATGTGTTGAATCACAGGAGAATATCATCCCAATATCCAAATTAAATGGACCCAGTTTTAGCAACCATTGATTTATAAAACTAAAAATACATTATTACATAATTGGTGCACTTAATTTGCAAACAAAAATTCTGAAACATAAGCTTTAGTGGGGGCTGGTGAGAATAAGATGTTCTAGGTGTTAAAAAAAAAAATGGAAATGATCTGAATTAGCCTTAATCCTTCATTTTAAACACAAAGAGACCAGTGCCTTCTCAGAAGGAGGTTTTGGCCAAAATCAACATAGCTGTTCTGAGACAAAGACTTTAATCCCAGAGAGTCTTGACTCAAGTTCCATGCACTTTCCACCACATCATGTCATGGAAAGTTCTGATGCCAGAAGGAAAGGTGATCTTCCCAGTCGTGACAAGATGAGCTTGAGCCCTTAGGAGACATGTCAACTTTCCCAAGCAGAGCACATCCAGCCACTTGTGGGGGTGCCCGAATGCCACTGGCTGTGCAGGAAGCTGTTCTGAATTTCCACATCCTGGGTCTCCTTGGTCTTCCTCAGCCTCATCCCAGGCCAGGAGCTTGCCCACCTCAGAGTGAAGCCACCTTTCCTTCCAACTCAGAACTCAGTCTGCAGCCTTGGAGTGGGGTCCCCTTGAGAAACCACAGGGCTCAGGAAAGAGCTTGGAGACTCTGACAGAAAATGTTGAAAGGCTCACAAGATTTCATAGGAACCTAAAGTGAAGTAGCTTAGAGTCAGCAGAGGGGAAACCTTTAATTGAACAAAGACATTATCTGAGGAAGGAATTCTTTTTCTCAGTAGAAAGCATCTTTTATTTAGGTGGATATTTCCCTGTACAGATGTGAATACACCTGTTGTATTTTATATGTTGCATGATGCCTATTAGGAGTTAAAAATATTTTTATTTTTAAAGTGCAAAAAACATTTATTTATACTTTAATCCAAAGGTCTAATGTGCAGTCAGATTTCAGCCCCCAAATGTCACATTTGGGAGAGGAAGTTGGTGAGGGGGCTTTGTTGAAGTGATGGGTGGGTTCAAACAAATCATCTTCAAAATGCCTTCAGAGAGTCAGAATGTCTTCACCACGAAGCGATTCCTCATTCAGTGACCTGGAGGGGAGTGGGGTGAACGCCGACTTCACACTTAGCACCATATTAGGACCAAGTCTTACTTTACGTTGAGAGACAAGGCTTAGTGGAGGAGTGGTCCTAGGCCAGAACCAAATCTAGTTGGTGCTTAGTCTGCAGCCCATGACTCTTAAGCATTCTTTCCTTTTTAAACTCTTTTCTTCCTGCTCCCTCAGTGTTACTTAAATAACCATGTGTGTGCATGCGTGTGTGTGTGTGTGTGTGTGTGTGTGTGTGTGTGTGTGTGTTCTGGATGCTTTCCAACCTCCCACCCTTCTCCTATGCTCTTCCTCAAGGCCCTAGGACTCTTCCATACTCTATTTCCACATCTCTGGTTAAAATCTTTTAATGTCTCCCCATTTCCCTTAAAAACTCTTTAAAAACGGCTTTATAAAAACTGGTCTGCTCCCTGCCTCTTTGGTCTCATCTTCCCCACAAGCATCCTTGAAACACATCTAGTACTTGGAATACACTTTTTTATTTCTTGCATCTAAGCTTTTTCACATATAAGTCAGGTTTATAGATGAGGAAACCAAGGCTCTAAGAGTTGAGGTAGTTTACCTAAGGTCACATGATTGTCAGGAGGAAGTCAGAACTCTGCTTTGAGCAGGTTGGTTTCTTCCCTTGGCTTGTGGAATCATGTAGCATGCAGGGTGGAGAGATTTAAGTACAGGCTCTCATCCAACATGGTAGTGCTTTCTCCAGTTGTGCCTCGGGTTCTTTGCCCTCCCAGCAGGGAAATGAAATCAAGCCTGCTCCAGACTCCACTCTGGGAAAGAGCAGAGGCTCACTGGTGCCACCTGGTGGCGAGTATGCTCTATCTCGCCGTGCCCTCCAGGGCAGGGGAAAAGGGTTTCCCTGTGTTTCACTAAGTGCAGGAGTAACTACTATCGCATCCGCATCTTCTTCCCTGCCTCCTCCTTCTACTTTTTACCTTCTGCCTCTTTCCATCTGCTTCCATTTCTGTTTTCATCCTTCTGCTCTTTCTTCTCTTTATCGTCCTTCCTCTTTTAAAACGTTTGCTTTTCTTTCCCCTGCAGTCCCCAGCAGGACAGCATTTTTGATCCTGACCCTCCTTGGATCTTGGCATCTCACTTATCACAGGAAATCAACAGTTACAGCTTTTCTCCTGTGCCTCGCATCCCAGTCTTCTGCAAGTTGTGTGGTCTCATCCTACAGGCCTGACAATCTGAAGTCAGGACACGGGTGTTTGCATCAGGGTTTGCTTTTATGAGAGTCTAGGAGACTCTGGGCAAGTCAGTTTACTACTGAGAGCCTTACCTGTAGTAGGGATAACCAAGACTGCTTTGCTAGACTCAGGTGAGGATTAAATGAGACAAGACTATGACAGCATCTTGTCAGCTACAACTTCTCAAAACTACAGTGCCTGGAACACCTGCAAATTCCTGTGGGGTTACCATCCTCCATGTGCCCCATTACCCGGCCTCTGTTCTAGGCACCGCTGGTCCCCTCCCTGCCATCCCGCTTCAACATAGCATTCTGATCATTGCATGTGTGCCTTAGCCCACATCTAACCTTCACATTTGTCACCTGTCAGAGCCCAGCTCCTGTGTCAGCTCTGCCAGAGGCCTTCTTGCTTCATCTCCCTGAACACCAGCGTGCCCTCCAGCACCATGTTCTTCACTCTGTGCCTGTGGTGAAGGCTTTTCTAGTCAGTTAGATATAAGCAACCGATGGAGGAAAAAGTATTTTCCTTTTAAATTCTCTGTGGCACTAACCTAGCTCTGAGTACAGAGGTGACTCTCAATCAGTACTTGATTTATTGATTTCCTAAAACTCTCCAGAGCTCTAGCTTAATTCTGATGCTGGGGGAAGGAGGGGTGGGGAGTGGAAGTCTGAAAGCTCATGAGCTGTGTCAACACCCCTCAATGTGTTTCTGCAGAAAGCATTATAGGATCAGACAGAAATGGCTTAAAGCCCCAACTCCACTACTCCCTGACTGTGTGATCTCAGACATAATACTTAACTTCTCTGATCCTCAGGGCTTTTTTTCTATAAAATGGGAATATTAGTAGTATCTCACAGGGTTGTTGTGAGGATTAAATAAGATAACAGTCATTAGGTTATTACAAAAATTAGCAATAGATTGGTTTTAGCTCCACCATCTCTAATTTTTTTTCCAAATGATTCATCTGCCATGATTCCCTCCTCATTGTACAGACTGGTCTGACAGTTATATAGGAGAACTGAGGAATCTGTAAATATCCATGGCTTGAGAGGTCAAAGTCATATTCAGAAGGGCAATGACCTTACAATCCAGCCATTTAGAGGCAGCCTTGCTGGTTTTTAATGCTAGCGACATTTTGACATGCCTTCCCCTCCCTGTTTTCCCTTACCTAGTCATGGGTACAACAGGTACCACCATTGCACACCTGTTTCTGGCCCACCCTTGAGCCCAGCTCACATCTAAATGACCTTGGCAGATCTCCACTTTCATGCTGGAAAATGTTCTGAGGATTCAGTTCCACCGTTGGGGCAAGATGAGTTCCCTCTCCCCCACACCACCAAGCAATCTGGGACACCAGCTTGGTGTCCTACAATTCAACTTAATTCTGACACTATTTATGAGGAGATAGCATCAGATTCCACAGGTTAAAGGCTCAGTCCCACAAGACTGCCTTCCACTTCAGACACCAATAGCAAGCCCAGGTTGCCACCTGCACTCCTACTGACCAGCTATTAATCACAGGCTTCCACATTCCCCTCCTTGGATTTGATGTTGCTGCAAATGGCAATATATCATTCTATTTTTATGACTGAGTAGTATTCCATTGTGTGTGTGTGTGTGTGTGTGTGTGTGTGTATGTATTGCATCTTCTGAGGTATATGCACACATAAGCCAGTTGTCTGTTGATGGGCACTTAGGTTGTTTCCATATCTTGACTATTATAAATAGTGCTGCTGTGAACATTGGGGTGCATTATCTTTTCTCAGTAGAGTTTTTATCTTTTCTGGATATATGCCTAGGAGTGGGATTACTGGATCGTATGGTAGCTCTATTTTTAGTTTTTTAAAAAAAAAAACTCCATTCTGTTTTCTATAGTAGCTACACCAATTTACATTACCACCAATAGTATAAGAGGGTTCCTTTTTCTCCACAGCCTCTCCAGCATTTATTATTTATAGACTTTTTGATGATGGCCATTCTGACTGGTGTGAGGTGATGCCTCATTGTAGTTTTGATTTGACTTTCTCTAATAATTAGTGATGTTGAGCATCTTTTCATGTGCCTGTTGGCCATCTATATGTCTTCTTTGAAGAAATGTCCACTTAGGGCTTCTGTTCCATTTTTTGATTGGGTTGTTTGTTTTTTTTTGATATTGAGTTGTATGAGCTGTTTATATATTTTGGATATTTACCCCTTTTCAACTGCATTATTTGCAAATATCTTTTCCCATTCCATGGGTTGTCTTTTTCGTTTTTTAATGGTTTCCTTTGCCGTGAAAAATCTTTTAAGTTTAATTAGGTTCCACTTGTTTATTTTTGCTAAAAAAAAGAATTCTTAATTGAATGCCTGCTGTGTGTTTGACACAGTCATATACATGTTATTTATTTATAAATATATCTATAAAACATAGTTATAAGAGTATTGTGAAATAGCTTCACTTCATATGACTCTGCCCTCATCTTGCTACATAACCAAACTCAGGTCTACTTCCTGTGCTTGGTAAAGCCAATCTACTTACATCAGGTTGTGATGAAGGAAAGTACAGTGTTCATTGCAGGATGCCAACAAAGGAGAATGGGCACTTCATGCTCAGAAGACCCAAACTCCCTGATGGCTTTCAGGAAAAGGTATTTAAAGGCAACATTTGGGGTGAGGGTTGTAGCTCATGGACTTTCTTCTGATTTGTTGGTGATGAGGTAACAGGGTTATGCTTTGGGAATCTTAACCATTAATCTGGTTTCAACCAGTCTGGGGTCTGCATGCTTGTGGTCCACTGTAGTCACCATCCTCCACCTGGGTGGGGTCTTAGTTCCTGCAGAACAGCTTGAAGATATGCATCAGATTGTTATGTATATCTCTTGAGAAGAAATTAGGACTCTGTTCTTTCATGAACTCTTGTTTAAGCTATCACTACTTTTCATGATCGACTTCTTTCCCTTTGTTTTTGTATTCCCTCCAGCTCCCCAGAGGTGCCTTTCTCTTGGTGCCTAATCCCTCTGACCACAGAGAGCGGGGTTCAGGCCGCCACCACCTGGCAAAGACTAACCCCCAGCCTGCATCACGAGCTCACTCCTACATGGCAGGGCGTGGGCTCCCAGCTGGGCTCTGGGTTCCCAGCATGCAGCCAGCCTCTGCTGGCCGGGGTCCCTGCCAGGCCAGTCAGTCAGCTTATTTTCTCCAGGTGCAGGGAAGCATGGGAACCTATAGCAGGACACTGAGGTGTTTTATCTTGTGAAAAATCCCAACTTTGAAATCCTTACCCTGACTAATGTGCAGAGGGGCTGGAGTCATTCCCATTAATCTGGTTGGAGGCAGGACAGCTGATGACAAGAATCTTGCTTGACCTTGACCCTGGGGAGCTGGAGAAGACATCCCCTGGTCCACTGTGAAGAACAACCCCTGTAGGACCTTGGTAAGGGAGGAGTTGTGCTCATTTGTATGCAGTCTGGATGGAAGTCTGTTTGTTCCAATTGTGCAAAAAGTGTTTACCAAGCCAACGAAGAGTATAGACGAGGACTGGAGGGGAATGCTACTGCTTCTGATGTGCTGGATATGCTAATTACAAATTATGCTCATCTTTCTGTATTAAAGTAAGTCCCCTCAGGAATGTAAAAGTTACCTCCTTGTTCTGAGTATTTGGAAGACAGTAGATAGGATTTCTTTAAAAATATGTTAGATAATTTAGGCCAGTGTTACCATCTATTTACTCATTCATCCATTCACTCACTAAATATTTATTGAATCCTAATTCTGTGGCAGGGACTGTGGAGGACACTGTGGGGGGATGTAGGGAATGAAGCAGAGGAGGTCCTGCCCTCAGCAGCTTCTGTTCTAGGAGAGAAACTCTGCTCTGGTTGGAGAGGGATGGTGTAGGCTGCTGCCATTTCAGAGGCAGAGTGAGGACATCTCAAAACACCTTAAAAGAAGGCTGGTGTCCGTGCTTGGCCAAGCTGCAGGAGGCAGAGCTGGAGGCCGCACATTAATCGGTATTCAGATCCTAATAATCCTCACTTGCAATGCCAGAGAGATCTAGGTTCAAATCCTAACCCTGCCACTTAGTAGTTGTGTGATGGGGTCGCGTAACATGACCCGCAGGAACCTAAGAGGATTTATCTGCAAAACAAGGATACTAATTTGAACCTCAGGGGACTTTATGGATTAATTGAAAAAAAGGACATAAAATGCTTATCACAATGCAGAAAACAGCATGTGACGGCCAGTAGTGTTATTCTTAGCTGATAGTGAGACCCCATAATTAGGAGGCCCACCAAAGTGTAGGTCCTTGCCTGCTGGCTGGAAAGAATTCACAGCTGAGGCAGAGGGACAGAGGGAAACTACTTTCATTTGTCAAAAGAGGCAAAGGAAGGAAAGCACTCAATCAGGAGAAGGAAAGGAAAGCACTGGAGCGAGGAAAATATGCTGGAACAAGGGGCCGCCAGCCAAGATGGGCGGGAGAGACAGCTGTGTCCCTGGTCATGCCACGTGGACTTTCGTGGGAGGCTTCTGCCATCATGTCCTCCTTCCAGGTGTGATGGAGCCAATCAGTCCTTGTTCGAGTTTTTCTGTCCTTGTATGGACTTTTCTGGTTGCTGTCATGGCAGTTGTCTACTATCATGGCACTGGTGGGTGGGTCATTTAGCATGCTAATTTATTACAATGAGCATATACTGAGGCTCAATATTCACTAGAAGTCAAGTCCACCATCCGGACTCTGTCAGTTTAAACCAGTTTTTGTTTCTTCTCTGCAGCTGCCTCCTGAGACTTAGATTAGAGTAATTGGTTTTTATTTGAGGGAGGGGCATGGGTGTGATTCTGGGAGCAACAGCCTTGATAACAAAAAGTAAAGTTGCTTTTAACCAGAATGACTGCAGTCTGGTGTACTCAGCATCCCCTGCACCCTCCTTCCCCGAAGATCTCCGAAGATTCTGTTCAGCTATGAAAGTTTTAAAGGGAATTGAAGGAATAATCTCAGTTAATCATTGAGATGGGTGGTCAGAGTCATTGCCACCCCCCAATGCCTGCAGGCTTGTCATAATCAACTGCTGGAGCCTGCTCTTCCATGACTTAGGGAGGCCGGGGAGACTTCAGCTTTTCTATAAACAAGAAGTAAGAGTTGGGGGAGCTCACAGGGTCCTGCTCCCTTTCACTATCAGCCTTTACCTCTAAAGTATAAGAAATCCTGTGACATCCTGAGCTTTGGTTTTATTCCCTTTAGTACAGGCATGCCTATGCATATTTAGAAAAAAACTCTGTATACCTATTTGGGTGTCAACGCATGCATACAGCTTCCCTACACACAAATATACGTGCCCGTGAACCTGCAGGGTAAGTATGAACATACTCACAGATGCACACACGTATCCACACGCATGCACACTTTATGGCCATGTTGCCCTTTTGTGCTCTCTTCATTCCCATGGACACCGGCCTCCTTTAGTTCTCTTCCAGATTCCAAACATAAGGAACACTGGTTAAGTCACTTAAAGACCATTTATGCTTCTTTCTTTGTTGGCTTTCACTCTCTTGTTTATATGTGTCTATGTATTTTCTCCCAGTAGCTCACTACCTTCCTTCACTCTACACTCACCTCCCCTACAGTGAGACACTCCACAGAAGTTAGACATTCTTCTTTCACTAGAAGTCTAGGGTTCTGAGTTTACTCAAATTGGGAATTTTCACTCGTGCTTTTCAAGCTTTGCATCTGGGATGCCTTCTGGGAATGCTTACTTTCCCTCCAGTGAACTCCATGTTCTAGCTGTTTGCTGGGAGGAATTTGTCAGCTTAATTGCTGTTCTCTGTTCAACCCAGTCACTGCCATCAACATTTCCCATCACCCACATGGTATCTCTGGGCTTCCTCAGAATATTTGTAACTAAAGGTGGGAACGCTATCCTTTCTCCTCAGCTATGAAACTTACAGAATGGATCCCCCTCAGACCTTCATCCAGGCATGGGTAGAAATGTGTGCACTCGCATTCAGAGACATACACACCTGCTCTCATGTACCTTCTTTATTTTGTTGTTCTTTCTTCCCACTGCCCTTTGGCCCCATTACTTCAAGTTCATGTGCTAGAAGACAGGACTTTGGTGAAAAAGCCAGTTGAGCTTTACTACTTTAGCGATGTGTTTTATTCTGTTTCTCATTAAGTCTTCATTTCCACTCAAAAAGAACCTGAAATCCTCACTTTTTTCACTCTTCCTTTATATATTTAATAGAAATTGACATGTGAGTGAAATGGACATAGGAAGTAGGTGGGGGAAAGAGAGGACTGGTCCCCTCTACAAAGAGGTTCTTAGGATCTTCCCAAATGTGAATCAAGCTTGACTTTGAGGATTTCTTGGGTGTTCAGCAAACCTTTAGAGTTGGCTTGTGTAAGGCACATCTCTTCCTATGTAAGGTAGAATAAAATTCTTACAACCAGTCCATGAAGCATCTAGAGTGGCATTCCAGGTCCAAGGTACAGGGCAGAGGTTAGCAGTAGAAATCAGAGGACAAGGAAGATGCCTTAATCCACTCAGTAATTCAGCAAATGTTTATTGAGCACCTGTTTTGCAGCAGATATCACATTAGGCATTAAAGCTGGGTGAACAAGGTAGACCCAATGCCAGATAACATTTACAATCAAACGAGGGACATAGGTATTAATTACAACAGCGCACTAACAATTTTCAAGTTCAATTGGGCTAAACATCAAGAAGGACAAATGTAGGGCCTTGGGAATGTAAATTAGGGCGTCTTGGCCTGGTGAGATTTGCAGTAGGGTGGGAGGAGTGTTACTGAAGGAAACTTCCCAGAGGGAGTGACATTTTACACTAAGACTTGAAGGATACGCAGAAGTTGGCCAGAGGAAGAAGTGAGGAGAACATTCCAGAAAGGGGAAGTAGCACATGCAAAGACCCTGATTCACCAGGTTTCTGGCTCATTCACAGGACACAGAAGCCAAAGTGGTTGGCGTGTGGTGAGCAGGGCGGGTGGTACGAGGTGGAGGTGGGATGGGGGTGAGGAGCTGAACGCTCTGGGACTTTCATAGTTGATTCTGCCCCTTCCTGGTGCTGCAGCCACGTCTTCCTGAGAAGTGAGACCAAGACATGTGCAGAGCAAAGGACCTTCTGCTCGGATGCCACGGTCCATCAGAATAAAAAAGATGAATATTTTATGTTGGCTTTTAGACTTGGGTAAAATTATTTCCCCTTCTCAAAAAGGCTGTTTTCAAATGACAGCTTCAAATTTTCCCCTGTGTCTAAAGAGCCACAGCAGTACGTCATGTACCAGCTTCCCCTTCTAGCTGTTGAAATGAGCTTCTTAAACAGCTTATCAGGATCTCAGAAATTCCACCACAGGGCAGAGACACTTAGAGCCAACCCTTTTGTTTCCCAGGTTTGTGTGTATGTTTAATCCTAGTTATATCAGTACAATGGTAATGCATCTTAAGTAGTTTTATGTCTGATCAAATTGATCTAATTTGCATGGAAATCTTTAACCTGATTTGCTTTCCAACAATCAACAAACTAAAAGCATTTGTTAATGAAGGTTTTTAACTACTTGTCTGTCCATGTGAAAAATAATTCTTTAAATTTACATTATTTGTGTGATAAAAATGATGGAAAACTGAAGAAGTTGAAACACATTTTCAAAAACTGTCTGCTTTACAAAAATCCATAGGTTCTTTGAATGTGACAGAGTTAGGCCAGTTGGCCTTCTTCATGGAAATACTGAAGAGATGGATGGAGTTGTGAAAGAAGATAGAACACTAAACCCACACAGACCCTGGTCATTGCCTCAGGCTATGAATTCCCAAGCATTTTCCCTCCCAATCTGCAAAAATGAGTTTTTTGACACAAACCAGTAATTATAGAAGACACTTTAGGTAGAACAAAGCCTGATCTATATTCAGTCCTCAGTTCCAAACCTCCACAACCATTTGACTGGTATCATTTTTTGACTTTAAGAACGTTTACAAAAAAGAGACCCCAGTTTCTTGGACTGGCTAGGAAACAGCAGTTGAAATTTGTGGAAGGTCCAAATTATTGATCTATTTTTTTTAAGCAAATGCAATCTGATTATTTAGAGTGTGGACCAGGATAGGACTGGCCCCTGGAGAAAGAATTCTATAACTTCAGTGCCTTTCTCCCTGGGCTCCCCAGCTGCCTGGCTCATTTATCACAGTGCACAGTGTTTTTGCATATGATTTCTGGGTTCATGGGTGTATCAGTCAGGAAAAAGATGACACACACACGGTGGGTAATTTGAAGAGATTTTAATAAAAAGCAAGCATTTACCAAGATAGGGGCAGGGCTTAGGGAAAACAGCAAGATCTAGTGCAGGACCCCAGGGCTGGTAGTGCTGGGACGGTCTTATCAGGCTAGGTCTGAAGGGGCAGGGGAAGGAGTGATCCCCTGACACTGTGGCTTCCGATGGGGGGACTCAGCCAGCCCTTGGCGTCTCTGCTTGCAGGGAACCAGGAATAATACCTGATGTCGGTGCTCTTCCCTCCTCTGTTCTCCCAGTGCCCCCTGTTGAACAGACCTCACAGAAGCCAGTAGGCAGAGGACCTCACTGAAGCTCGTCAGCCTTCCAGAGCAGAGTAGAGAAGTGTAGAACATTAGTTTTAAGGATGTGGGGTGGGGGGAGCACCAGCCAGTAGAACACCCAGCACAGATTGCTTGCCTCCGTCACTAGACTCCAAGAGCCTCTTTAAAGCGGGGTGTATTTTTCATTTTGTAGCCCAAGCTGCAAACTCAAGCCCTGGCAAATAGAAAGGACTTGGTAAATTTGGAGTACAGATGGTGACTGGATGGATGATTAAATGACTGGATAGATAAGCGAGTGACTAAATGAATGATGGTAGGGTGAATGTGTCCCTACTGAAGTCCTTTAGATAATCTGCTCCTGTAACTACCAGGGAACAGTTTGTAATTAACATATCAAATTCTTCTAAAGGTCTTGAAAGACTTTGTCTGTTCGGCAGCTTAAGCAGTCTGCACAGAAGCTTGCATACTGGGTGAAATTTTTTCCTTCATAGCAGAGATAAAGCACCTCCTACCCCCTGATCCATAGACCTCAAATTCTGAATTAGGAGAGACATGAATTAATGAGTTCTCCGTGTAACAAGAAAAACCTCTTTTAATAACTGGGAGTTAAACAGAGTTTGGATCCCTGCTGATCTTATTGGCAAAATTAAATAAAAGTGACATTCTGCTGGCCCAAGCAAATTAGCAGCCAGCCTGTGTAAAGGCTCAGTTAACCCGAGACATTGTGTGATGTATTACCCATTGTTTGACGTACTTTCATAAGAGCAAGACGAAGTGTCCCATCCTTTAGACTCTGGTAATGTGCTTCATTGTTAAATTCAATAGGAAAAGCGATTCATACTGTGGTATGATTGAAAAGAAAATTGAATCCTTTTGATGTTATAAATGTGTCTATTACTGCGTGTGCACACAAATTTTCCATGGAAATTATGGTGAAAGTAGTGATTCTCCTCGAAAAATGCATTAGTGTTGACACGTTCAATTTTATCTGCATCAGAATATAAATACCCTTTAACCATGGTCAAATTGTGCGGAATGTATATACCACATCTGCATAAGTCACTCGTCTATCCATCTATTGGGAAAAAAAGCATTGAGCTCTGAGAGCTATCCTGGTTCTCCATTTGCAGTTTTAAAAATATATATTATTGAAGGCATTGGTGCAGGATTTGTGTGAGAGTCTTTCTAATTTAAAAAAAACAGTTTCATAAAGCAAAGGTCTGTAATTTCGTGTCTTGGTTACACAAAGCAAGTTTGAAGGCTTTGGGAAACCTGGCAAGTTGCAGTCTGAGCATCACGCTAGCACTGGCCACCAGGCCATTACTGGCCATGCACTGACCGAAGGGTTGGGGTGCCTTATATAAGGCAGTGGGTGATGTCTGGGACATGCTGCTCAGCTTGGTTCTGTGGTTTCAAATCCCATTGCTTACAAGTCAAACAAGGACAATAAAATGCCTGTCACCTCTCACCCCCTTCCCCCTAAGATCTGCCCCCTTCCTGCTCTGCTCCTCCATCCTCTTGACTCTGTTTTCTTTAGATCTGAAACTCAACTCTCTCTGGGTTTCAGTCTCCTCTTCTGCAAATCAAGGTGGATGGTCTCCATGTCCTTCAGAGTTAAATGTTTGGTTCTATTTGAACATATTATGCTCTCTCTTGCTTTCATTCCTGTATGTCAGGATGTTTTTGGTCACAAGCTGTAGAAAATTCAACACAAAATGGCTTAGGAAAAATGAGAATTCGTTGTTCCTCCACTGTACCGACCCCCCGGAAAAAAAAACCCTTCAGGGGCAAGGGGCAAATCTGGCGACAGGCATTGATCTCACAACTGCATCCCTGTCTAGCTCTTGGCTTCTCTCTGGGGGTCGAGCCCACTTGCAAACTCTCTTGGGGATCCCTTTTCCTGGTGGCACAATGACCACATTCCTGTTCACATCCTTCCTACTCCAAATTCAGCTGAACAAAAAATCACGAATGTATTTTTGAGCAATGTTTCTGGACCTGGCTCTCCTTGGCCCAGATTAGGTCAATACCTATCCCTGAACCAGTCACTGCAGTCTGAGGCAGGCAGTGCTCTGATTTGCCAGGATGGGGTCGCATCCACCCTCGGAGTTGAAGGACATACGGACTGAGAGTGGGGGAGGGGTAATCACTCCAAGAAAAATTGTGTCCCTGTTATTAAAAGAAGGATAAACATGCAATGGGAGGGGGTGGGGAAACACACCTGCTGTGATGTATTCATGCAGGTGGTTCCTGCTGCCTGAAACACCTCCTTTTCCTTGTCGGTGTGGTGAATCCCTGCTTATCCTTCAAGATCAAGTTCAAAAACCCCATCTCCACTGAACCTTCTCAAACCCCTACCTGACGTCTTTACTCTCTTAGCACTGAAATAGATCTGTTACAGAATCTGTAACACTCATCCCATCTCTCCGACAAATATTTACTGCACACTTATTAAGTACAAAGCACTGTCAGGTTTACTTTCTGTAAAGAGTTGAAATACCAAGCTATCTGTGCTGATTGCATGACATTCTAGAAGGAAAACGTGGGACCAACTTAGGGAAGAGAGCGGTGGAAGGGTTGACAGGGGAACAGAGAAACTAGCAGGAAAAGGTAATTGGATAACTTGCTTTTCTAAATAACTTGGTTTGCACTGGCAAACCACTCAAGGCATATTTACTGAGTATCTACTAAGTGCCAGATACTGTCTTGGTGCCTGGGGTAAATCAATGAAAAAACACGCAGAAATATCTGTCTTTGTGGAAGAAACCTGGAAGGGGGAGTTCCAGGCTAAAGAAATAGCCAGTGCAAAGCCCTGGACTAGGAGTATGTTTGACTTATTAATGGATCAGCAAAATGTCTAGTGTGGTTGATCTGGAGTATAGAAGGAGGTGACATTAGAAATATACCAGGGCCAGATCATGGAGGGGCTAGTAAGTCGTTGTAATGACTTTAGTCTTTACTCTTCATCCCACCATCCAAGTCCTGAAGCATTCCTCATCTGGACAAAAATGCATTATCAGTCTGGGGAGAAAGTGGGGCTAGGATTAGACTTGAAGCAGGAATCCTGGGTTCTCACCCAATTATCATCCTCTCATTCATGTTTCCTAGGCTTTGAAAATGGACTTCTGCCTCAGTTTCCCTACTAACAATTCTTATTGACCAGCTAGCTGTGCTGAGACCCTGACATCTTTGACATAGCCTGTAGCTCCTGGGTGGTGGTGGTTCAGGAGATAGATGGTGGGGGGAGGCGGAAAAAGGGTAAAGGTGTAGGTAGAGTTCAAGAACAGGGCCCGTGAGTCAAAGTGCTGGGTTTGAATTATGGCTCTGCCACCTACTATATTTATTTGCTCTGAGCCTCATTTTCCTCATCTGTTAAGTGGGAGCAAAACAAAAACAAAAACAAAAACAAAAACAAAACAAAAAAAACCTGTTCCACAATGCATTACATACGAGTGTATGTAATTCTATGCACAGCATAGAATAATCCCTCACTAAATAATCACTCTCACTATCCTGGGTATTTCTTGCAAATCCTCTCCACCTGGGGCTGACAGTTCTCTATCCTTCAAGGCTCTGGCTGAGACCTGTTTTCTCAGAGCCATGATGCTGCTGCATACTTGGACTTCAGTGTCATCACCCACCTGAGTTTTGACCCACTGTCACCCTTGTTCCACTCAGCCCCAAGAGATGACTCGGACCCTGTCTGAGTTATGCCCAGTGTCACCGTATCTGTTTGGACATGGCATATTTGGCTGCTGGCCACTCCTCCAGGTGTGGGGAGCAACCTGAGGAATGCCTTATTTATGCCCACATTGGTCCCATCCTGTCTTGTCCCCATCCTCACCCTAAAAGCGTGGCTAGTCCGAGAAGGACTTGAAGCCAAGCCTTAGCAGAATCATGTCACCTGCCTGCTACATTCTTCCTCATCCAGAAAGCAGTTTTTTCAGGTGCTACATGAGTAGGAAAAAGTCTTCCTTGGATTCTCTCATACAGATGTTGTAACTAATTCAGGACAAAACTGACCAGTACAGTGGCCCTTTACTAGGGAATAAGTCCTTTGTGTCATTTCTCTGCCGCTCGCTCCTTTCTGTGTCTCTCTCTCCATGTGGAAGTCTCCGCCTCTCTCCCCCTTGTGTCATGTGAGCGTTGTCTTGTAAATTGTTCGGAATCCAAGTCTGGGTGGGATATTTACCCAGAGCAAATTATGGCTGGATGGATTCCTATGTCAACATGTGCCACGCTCATTTCTTATAAAGTAGTTCATTATTCTGTGGGGCATAAATAGTATTACCAGATTGATATGATTAAAGCTAGTGAGTCATTAATTAGCATCTAATTAAAAGAGATGAGTTACATACCCATGTACAGTAGCTAATGTTATGATTTCCTTGAAAAAGAAATGATTAAGTGTACTGCAGTTGTATTTTCAAAGAAACCACACCAAACCATATGTGCGGTTCTCTAGGGATACAGGGACAATGCCTTGGGGCATGAGAAAATTGAGTTTGCTACTCCTCAAAGATGTGGGTGCCAACATGGACTAGGATGTTTCTGGTCACAGGAAGCTGGCTTGAGCGTTGCATGATTTCCAAAAATAGCAACAGAGAAGCCATTGACGCAGCTTCCTGGAACCAGAGCCCAGTCTCCAGGGCTCTGTTCAACCTTCTACTGTTATTATCAACTCACACTAGCAAGTGTTCTCACATTCCTTATCTAATTAAATTCTTACAGAACTCATATTCCCATTTATACACCAGAAAACTAAACCTCAAACAGGGCACAGTTGTGGCTGATTTGATAAGACCAGAGAATTTTGAAGAAGCACCAGGACACGTCCCAACTATCCAAGCCAAGGCCTTCTGAAACCTGACTTTGAGGTCTGCCTGGTGCTTTCTCTCTCCCTGTTCCATACTTCATACCTTTTTCTCCAGCAGTACTGCTCTCCACCATGTTTTTCTGATGGCCTCATTCTGCTCATAGCCAACTGAGACGGCTCTCAGCCTGTCCTCCGTGTGTCCACATCCCACCTGGACTTCTGGATGTAGGCCAGTCCTAATTTCATCCATGCAGCCTTGCCTAACCCATATTCCAGTCACTCTTTCTCCCAGAGGATTCTTGGTAGACTTGTATAATAGAAGTCAGACTGGAGGAAGATCGGGGTTCACCTGACTCCAGCTCTCCACGATGCAGACATTTCCACCATGACATCCCACACAAGTAGTCACTGAGCCTTGTTTTACAGGTTGTTGAAAGTTGGTTATCTTTATTTTTATTACTCACTGCCTCTGATTATCAGAGTAATACATAAAAATGATCTGGAAGAAAAAAAAATAGTGGTTACTCCTACAGGAGGGACTAGGATGGGAATAGGAAGAAAGTAGGTCAGAATGTCAAAAGGAACTTTTATTTTATTAGTACTTGTATCTTTTACATTACTATTATATTCATGTATTGTTTGTGTAATAAAAAACAATAAACAAATAAAAGCAACATATGCCCACTGGAGGAATCTTGTACATTTTATAGGAAGGGTAAATAACAAATAAAACAAACTGTAACTCTCTTGCCTATAAATAACTGCTCTTATCTATAGATCAACATTTGGTATCTTTATTCTACTTTTTTTTTAATTAAATCTATATTTAGATATCATGATAATGTATAAAAATTGGGAATCCTTATTTTTCAATAGTTTAACATATGCATCTCCAAAATTATTAAAAAGTTTTTGTTAATATGAATTTTAATTATGATATAATCTATTAAGGATTGAAACATCCCTCATATAACCTTTCCCTGAGGTTGGACATGTATGTTTCTAATATTTTTGCAGCATAAATACTGGTGAGGAAAACATCTGTTTTTAATTGAGAAGTTTAAATTATTTATATTTCTTGTCATAACTGGTATGCTCATTTGTTCTTGTTCTATTATGTTTATTACATCTGATCCTTCCTCACTGTTTTCTTTGGACAATCCTCTCTTTCATTATTTTTCCCCTATGGTAGTTTTAAAGGTATATATGTTGTTTTTAACTCTACTAAATGTTTCTTTTTAAACTTAGTACTAATGGTGAACTATTCAAAGTTCTCTTCTAAAGGTTCTAATTTTGTTCCTCCAGTACAATGAGTAGCTAATCCTACTATTAAACTCATCTGTTGAGTTCTCAATTTCAATTATAATATTGTTCTTGATTCTGTAATTTCAATTTGATCTTTTTTAATAGATTCCATTTCTTTGAAATCTTTCTCAGCCAAATTATTGCAGATTTTATTAGATACTGTTTACTTAATCAGAATAATTATTTTTTTCTTTATGAGTTTTGAAGCTATGATATTAGGTACATATAGATTTAGAATTTTTACATCTTCATGGGGGAATTTGGTATTTGCCATTATGAATTAAATATGTTTATTAGTATATTTGCCTTAAAATTTCCTTAAATAGCAATACTGTGGGCGTATCAGCTTTTTTCTTTTCTTTTTTGAAATATAAGTAAAATAGGCCGAAATCCACTTTAATGAGTTTTAACAAGCTGATATACATTTGAAACTCATATCCCTATCAATGTATAGAATATTTCATTACTCCAGAGAATTCACAAGTGCTGCTTTCAAGTCAGTCTTTTGTTTTACTATAGTGAAAAGAGGTAAGTTGCATACTCATGTACCTTTTGCTTGTTTACATATTGCAGTATGTACAGTGTATACTCTTTTGCATCTAATTTATTTCACTTAGCGTTATGTCTGTGAAATTCATCCATATTGTTGCATGAATCAGAAATGTTTCTTTTTGTTTTAGCATAGTATTCCCTAATGTAAATATACCAAAATTTATTTCTGCACTCACCAGTTGATAGACATTTGTGCTGTTTCCAGTTTGAGACTACTATGACTAAAACTTCTATGAACATTCTTGCACAAGCATTTGTATGGACTTGTTTTCTTTTCTTTTCTTTCTTTCTTTTTTTTTTTTTAGTAAATGTCGAGAAAAATTATTGCTAGTTCATCAGGCCTGTATATGTTAAACTTTATTAAAAAACTGCCAAACTGTTTTTCAAAAAGGCTGTACCATTTTACCCTGCTACCAGAATATATGAGAGTTCTGATTGTTCTACATTATCAAGTTGAGGAAGATCCCTTTTATTTCTAGCTTGCTAGGAGATTTTTATTATGAAAGCATATTGAATATTTCAAATGCTTTTTCTGATGCTGTGCTGTTGAAACTATCACTTTTTTTGTTATTGTTGTTAATTTGTTCATGAATTTCCTTTAGTCTGTCAATTAATATTTTAACATTACACAATCTTGTATTCCTGCAACAAATCTCCCCTGGTCATGATATACTACCAGTTTTATATATTACTGGATTCGATTTGCTAATATTTTATTAACAACTTTTGTATCTTTTGTGTTCATAAAGATTATTGTTCTATAATTTTCTTTTGTTTTAGTGTCTTTGCCTGATTTTGGTATTAAGGTTGTCCTGGCCTCGTAAAATGACTTGAAAGATGTTTTTGCCATTTTCTGGAAAATTTTGATAAAACTGGCATTATTTCTTTCTTAAAAAATATGCTAAAATTCACTAGTAAAGCCACTGAATCTGAAGTTTTCTTTAAAATAATGTTGCCAGTTACAAGTTCAATTTATTTAACAGACATGGGAGTATACAAATATTTATCTTTTCTTGAGTTAGTTTTGGCAATTTGCATCATTTAAGGAATTTATCTAATTTATCCAAGATGTAAAATTTATTGGCACAAAGTTTTTCATAATATGCCCAAGTACCTTTGATATCTACAGGATCTGCAGTGACATCCCCTCTGTCATTTTTGATATTGGCAAATTGTGATACCTTTCTTTTTTTGTGATCAGTTTAGCTACAAGTTCATCAGTTTTTTTGTTTTAATTCCACCCCCACCAAATACTAGCTTTTGGCTACATTGGTTTCCTCTGTTGTTTACCTATTTTATAGTTTATTGATTTGTGTTCTTCATTGTTTTCTTCCCTCATAATTTGATTTAATTTGCTTTTCTTTTTGTAGCTTCTTCAGGTGGGAGCTTAGATTATTGATCTGTTTTTTTTTTTCCTTGAGTTTGATTAAGGTAGAATTTAAAATAAAACAAAATCCATTGACTTCAGGGGAATGGGGTATATAGTTCAATGAAATGTGTATACACCCAGGTCACTACCACCAAAAATCAGTATATTGATTTTCATCTACCCAAAGAGTTTCCTCAAATGCCTTTTTAGGAAATCCCCCAACTTTAAGGCAACCATCATTGTGATTATTTTCCACAATGAATAAATGCATCCTTCACTCAACACAATAATTTTAGGATTTATCAATATTATTGTTCAGATCAATATTTTCTAGTATTCCACTTCCTTTATATACCAAAATTTGTTTATTTGCTCACCTATTGGTAGATATTTGGGATGTTATAAATCAAGCTGATATTCTTTCTTTTTTGCCTTTTGACCTCCTTAACCCATTTCTCCCACCCCCACCTCATTTCCTGCCCCTGGCAAACACCAATCTATTCACTGTATATATAGCTTATTTTTTTGTTTTTATTTTTGTTTAGATTTTGCACATGATCATATGATTATTTATCTTTCTCTGACTTGTTTCACTTAGCATAATGCCCTCAAGGGCCATCCACATTGTTATAAATAGCAAGACTTCATTCTTTTTTAGGCCAAGGAATATTCTATTGTGTATACAATATACAGTGATTATTTAATCCGTTCATCCATCAATGGACATTTAGGTTGTTTACATATCCTGGCTATTGTAAATAAAGCTGCTGTGAACGTGGGGGTACATATATCTTTTCAAGTTAGGATTTTCATTTTCTTCATATAAATACTGAGAAGTGGCATTGCTGGATCGTATGGTAGTTCTTATTTTTCCTTAGTGGCTGTTGTTGCCATGCATTTTACTTTTTATATATTACCATCCCATGATATATCATTGTTTTGCTTTAAATAGTCAGTTATCTCTTAAAGGAATTAAGTTAAAAATAAAATCTTATATCTACCTATGTATTTACCATTTCCCCCACTCCTTGTTTCTTGCAGATTTCATTTTCCAGACGGTGTCATTTTCCTTCATTCTCAGGAACTTTCTTTAATATTACTTGTAATGCAGGTCTGCTGGTGATGAATTCTCAGATTTTGCTTATTGGAAAATATTTTCATTTTGCCTGTAGTTTTGAAAGGTATTTTGTCTGGATATAGAATTCTAGATTGACAGCTTTTCCTCCACTTTAAAGATACTGTTTCTCTCTTCTCGCTTGTTTTGTTTCTGATGACAAGTCAGTGCACATGTTTATTCTGAGTGCCTCTGTGTGTGTGTGTGTTCCTGTGTATGTGTGTGTTTTAAATGTGTCCTAAGCCTCTTGAATCTGTGGGTTGATAGCTTTCTTCAGTTTTGGAAAATTCTCATCTAGTGTTACTTCAGATATTGCTTCTACCAAATTCTCCTTCCTCTTCTTCTGAAGCTTCAAATTATTTTATACTTGACCTTTTCAAGCTGCCCATATATCTCTTGAACTGTGCCATTAATTTCCATTTCCATTTCCTTGTTCTCTCTGTGCTTCATTCCACATATTCTACAGATATATCTTCTAATTCATAATTCCTCTTGTTCACTTCTAGTTAATATGCTATGAAACCATCTACTGCATTCTTAATTTCTGTATTTTTCAGCCCCATGATTTCTATTTAATGATTTTTATAGATTCCAAGTCAATTTCTCCACTTTTTCATCTGTATTCTTGAACATATAAGTCATATATGATAATGAAAAAAGTCCACAATAGATAGCACCAAATAACTAGATCATCGTTAGGTATGTCTCTATTGCCTTTTTCCTCTTGACTTGTAGTCATTTAGTTCTGTTTCCTGAAATGCAATTTAATTTTTAATTGACATTAGACATGTTTTTTAAATAAGAAATGGTAGAGGCCTTAAATGCATTGTTTTCCTCCACTAATTTTTTTCTTCCTGGAAAGCTATGAGCAAGTCACTATTATCCAGCCAGAGATGGAAGTTACTGGAGAGTGGATTTCAGGCAGTCCAAGGGCTGGGTTATTTATGACTTGTCATGAGTGTAGCTCTTCAGGTGTCTCAGCTGAAATCCTAAGGGTTCCTTGCTAAGTCTGGACTCCAGTTTTGGTGCTTTTAGGGCCCTGAGACTGCTGAAATTCTGGTTATCATTTTCATCTCTTAGCCATCACTTTCTCCTTGTTTCCTTGTGTTTTGATCCCTTCCTAGGAGTATGTGCATCTTAAAATTCAGCAAATACTTTGAGGGGAAGATGAGGCCTACTTCTCTGAGGTTCCTTTTACTTCTGGGATCTTGACTGCCTGGCTACTTTGAGAGCCTTGGATTCGAATTTTTGTCTTCCAGCACAGTGAGACTTCCATGGACTTTAGTCTTCTACTCTGATCAGAGCCCCACAATTTGAATTAGAAAATGCCCCATGGGGGAAAAATCAATGATAAATATAGGGCGTCAATATATTTCTCTTCTCTCTGAAATCTTACACTCTCAAGTCTTACCTGCTTTGGTTGTTCTCTTATGCCTTCAAATGGCTGGATTTATTTTCGGCATTTATCTAGTTTTTACAATTATTGTTTGTGGCAGAATAGGTCTAATACAAAGTATTCTGTCATAGCCAGAAGCAGAAGTCACTACTTTGATTTTTGTCAAAAAGTAACCTTGAGCCTAGACTATGAATGCATATGTAATTTTTTACCTCCTTCAATGAAGATGGACAATACATCTTTTCCCATCCTTATTTTACCTGCTACCACCAGTTTTAATTGGTGGAGGATAATTTTATCCAGTTAATTGTTGCTTCTTTTGTAAATTAAGAATCTTCTCTTTCAAGAATAATTTATGATGCTTTCATTCTGTTTTGTAACCATATTTACCAGAGTTATTTAGAATAAATTATGTGCTTAAATGCTCTCAGTTGCTCATTACCAGTTCTTCCACACCATGACTTTACTATTTATGAGTTTTAAATTTTGATTCTTTTTTTTTTCAGCTGCCTGAAGTAGATCTTGGAATAATTTTTCAGTAAGAATGCATGAGTCAAATACTTTATGAGTCCTTGCATAACTGAGATTATTGGTCTGTTGACTTCATACATGAACCACAATTTTCAAGTATTCAATCATTTACCTAAAAAAAAAAAAAAATCAAACACTAACCTGAGCAAAGTACTGTGCTAGATGCTAGGAATACAGCTGTATGTAAACTGTGCGTGGTTGACGGTTTCATGGATTTTACACTTTTGGGGGGAAAACAGACACTAATAGCTGATTCCACAGTTAATTACAGGTGATCATGGTGACAAAGGAGATTAACAGAGTTCTAGTCAGGAGAGGAGCAAGGGGACACAAGAAAGCCTTCTCTGGATGGGTAATAATTAAATGAGTATCCAAAATATGAATGAGTGAGCTTTTTATTTGGGAAGGGGTGATACATTCTAGGCAGCAGGAACAGCATATACAAGAACTTGAGGCTGGGTGGAATATGAAAGAAAGGCAGTGTAGATGGTGTGCAGGGTAAGGGGGAGAAGTGTCCGACATGTGGCTGGTGAAATGGCCAAAGGCTGATGATACAGAACCTCAAAGGCCTCCTTCAGGATTGGAGTTTTATGCAAGGCAAAAATCACTGAAAGAGCATGATCAGTCCTGACTTTTTAAAATCTCACGCTGATTGTGATGCATTGAATGATTCAGCAAGGAGTAAGCGGATGAAGATGGACCAACCGGGAGGCTGTTTGCTGTTGCGAAGGCTCCGGTGAGAGATGGTAGTGGCCTAGTGGCTTTTTTTTTTTTTTTTTTAACTAAAGAACATTTATTTGTTTTTCACTAAGACTTATCTTGAGGACACAACTAAACTGTGTCACACCCCCCACCCCAATTTGAAATGGGTTAGTACAGTGAATGTTATAAAGCAGGTATGAACAGTTTGAAGGACTGGAACCAACAATAACTGACAAAAACCAACTTCCATCTAAACCACCATAAAAATGTTTAAGCAAAAAAAAAAAAAAAAAAAAATAAGGCAGGGAGGGCAATGGAGGTTTCAGATTGAACAAGATCCTCACATTTCTTCTACTACATTCAATCCTAGCCAGAATGTACCAAAATGGAAACAGGATTTACAGTAAAATACAAAACTTTCACCACAGCACGCTGTACACACCTGTGTTCCAAGCCCACCCTGTCCCCCTAATGCTTTCAAACTCAACTATTTCCCGGCCTGCTGGGCCTGCCGACGAAGGAGCACGTAGATCTTCTCTTTAATCCAGTCTTTGTTATGAGGCTGGTATGTCTGGGTATCAGCTCGGTAAACAAGGCAGCTGAGGTCTGCCTGATCATCTGGATCAGGCCAGTGTCAATGGAAGCTGTAAGAGGTGGATCGATTTAAGACAACGTTGGAGGTATCTTTCACTCTTCTCTTTCTCACGCACCCAACATCAAATCCATTCGCAGTCCATCTGCTGCACCTGTGAAATACGGCCAGTCCAGTCACTTCTTACCATCCCTCCACTTTCAGCCGAGTCTGAGTCCCCACCATTCCTTGTCTGCAATAGATTATGACGTGATGATGTCATTACTGCAGCCTCCTAGCTACTCTTTCTGTATTTGCTTTTGCTCCGCTTCACAGAACGCTCCTGTTAAAACATAAACCAGACTAGGTCATTCCTTTCAAAACTCTCCCAGCAATTTCCTATTTCACTCCGACTGAGTGAAAGATGACATTCTAACAATGGCTCCCAAAGATTTGGCCTTGTTAATTCCCAAATCTCTTACCACTGTCTGTTTTGCTTTTTCTAGTCCAGCTACATTGACCTCCTTGTCACTCCCCCACCATCCTCAGGGCCTTTGTACTTGCTGTTTTCTTTCCACTAAATCTTGGCATGGCCTGCTCTCATATACTATGTGGGTTCTACCCAAATGTCTCAGCTTAAGAGATATCCTCCCTGACCATCCTAGAACTGCTCCCCTGCCCCTCTCTGTCCTCTCACCCTGCTTCATCTTCCTTCTGAGCACTGACAGGTTGGATAGCTTTGTATTTATTTGTATATTGTCTATTTTCCTCAACTGGAATATGCACTTCTCAAGAGCAGATGTATTGTTACAGGGTCAGAAATATCCATACTGTGAGTGATTTGGTTGACTGTGACAGTGAGAAAAGGGACCGTGCTGAGGGGGACTCCCAGGTTTCCAGCTTAGAAAGTAGGGTGGCTGGAGTGCCGCTCACTGAGATTGGGAAGTTGGAGGAGGAGGGTATTGGGAGAGATCAGGGATTCAAAATTGGATGGCAGAATTTAAGATAACCTTAAAATATCAAAAGGGGTGTCTAGTAGCCAGAGGAACACATGGGCTTGTAAAGTGATCCATACATGGGGATTCTCAGCCTTGGGTGACCCACTCCTCCCAGTTTGCTTAGGACTTCTCCTGATTTTAGCACTGAGTCCCATGTCCTGTGAAACCCCTGAATCCTGGACAAACTGTGCTGGTTAGTCACCCTACAGTCAGCACGTAGGTCATGGGCGGGAGTCGCTGCAAAGGTATGAATGGGATCATGGGGAGAGTGTGAAGAGTGAGAAAAGAGGCCGGTAGAGACTTGAGCCCTGCGGTGCTCCAGTGATAAAGGCACGGTGAGCACGTGCCATCTCCTGTCGGGCTGTGGGCTAGGGGGCATGATACATGGTAGCTGCCCAGTCATTTTGTTATGAGTGGAAAAAGAATTAAAGGTTGAATAAACAAGGCACAAAGGAGACTGTGAGAGAAGTAAGAGTAAAGGAGAGTTTTAAAGTAAATCTTTAAAGATTGTGTCACCTCTGTCCTCTGCTCAAAACTCTACAAAAGATTTTCTCAGGTAAACATTCAGAACCTGGCATGCTCTGCTCCCTCCAGTCTCATCACCTACTTCTTTCTCCCTTGCTGCCTTTGCTGCCTTTGTACATCTCTGCCTGTTATGTTCATCCCCTGATACCTGCAGTGATGGTAGAAGAGGACACTGGAATCAAGAGGGTTTTTTTTCCTATCTTTAAAAAAATTCCTCCCTCCCCATCTTCTCTCTCTCTCTCCCCCTCCCTCTCTTTGTGATAAGTTTCTCTAGTTTTAGCCATCTTGGTGGGTATGTATGTCGTGATATCTCATTATGGTCTCAATTTGCATCTCTATAGCAAGAAATGATGTTGAGCTTTTCTTTTGGACATTTGGGCACCCTCTTTTGTGAAGTGCCTCTTTAAGCCTTTTTGTCTATTTTCTATTGGATTATCATTTACTTCCTGTTTTGTACAAATTCATTGCATATTCTAGATATGAATCTTCTGTCAAATATATATTGTAAAAATCTTCTACTCCGTGGCTTACCTTTCCTCACCTTTCCATGTATCTTTGATGAATTCATAATTTAAAGTTGTTCCGATATACCAATCTTCTTCATGGTTTGTGCTTTATGTGTCCTACTAAAATAACTTTTTTTCGCCTACCCAAGGTCATGAAGATATTCTATATATCTCCTTGAAGCTTTATTGTTTTGCTTTTCAAATGTAGATCTATGCTTTCTGGAACCCCATCCTTCCCCCTCTGTACTGCAGTGCCATTGTTCTAAATCAAGTGGCCCTATGTGTGTAGGTCTGAGTGTAGACTGTTTCTTCTGTTCCATGGGTTTCCTTGTCTGTCTTTGGGCTAATCTCATACTACATTTACCATTGCAGTTTTATAATAAGTCTTGATATCTGGTAGTGTACTTTCTCCAGGTCATTCTTGAGTTGGGCTATTGAGAGTGTGTGTGGTAATTGCCCATCCAGCGGCCTCTGAAACCAGATGTGGGCTCAGGGGATGTGGCACAGAGCACCAAAGTGTGAGCTCAGCCTGCGTTGATCCCACTGCCTCTGGTGTGAAATACAGACTCCTTCCCATGGCCTAAAAGGCCCATGTTCTTGTCTCTGCCTATGTCTTCAGTCTCCTCTCTCCACTCTCCTAACTCACTACCTTCTGTAGGCTTTTCTGTTCCTTTGAAAACTGACATTCTGGGCTTGTTCCTGTCTTAGCACCTTTGCACTTGCTGCTCTTTCTCTCTGGATCTCTCTTCCCTGGATCATCATAAGGTTAGAGACTTCTTGTTGCTCAGATATCAGATCAAATGTCCCTTTCTCATAAAGACTTACGAATCACCTTCCCTAAATAAATTTCCCTCTCCCTCCTGCCCTTGACCACACTTGTAATTATAAGACTTACCAATGTCTGAAATAACATGTTTGTTTATTTGCTTGTTTAGCATGTAATAGTTCTTCCTTCCACTAAAATGTAACATCCAGTGGCTATAGGACCTTGCCAGTGTTTTGTATCGTTGCTGGATGCTTAGCTACTAGAGTGGCACTTGGCACACGGAAAAATTTTCAATAAATGTTGGTGGATGGAATTTTCTATTCTTTAATTTATTGGTCTCCATATCATCTGGAGACTTTCTCCCTTTTCTCAGTGAAGCTTTTGAGATATTTGAAAACAGCAGCCATTTTTTTTCCTGGAATTTTTGCTTCTTAAAATTAAATTTCTTTAGTTGCTTCCACTTATACATGGAAATTTCCCTGGCTTAGCCATTTAGTTTATTGTCCATTGAGTTCATCAACACTTTAGATCACACTCTGTACCGTCTCTGTATGACCTATTCCCATCATATTCACACCAATACATCTTGCCTTGCCTGATGCTGTCCATGGCCAAGAGACTCAGGAAATGTTTGCTGAATGAAAGGCTGAATGAAACGCGCTACAAGCAGAGAATCCCTGGTGCTCGGGCTTTGGAGGTGAAGGGATCAACTTGGCTTCCCCGGCCAGATTTATTACTCTCCCTTTCACTGCATCCTGTCGCCCACACTCCCAGGGCCTTTGTAAATCACTTGGTGTTATTCCTTCACTTACACATTTTTTATGACTGTCCTTTTAGGACCACATAAATCAGATGTCAAATCAGGTTATTAGCGGGGGCTATTTTTTTTCTCTCCTGTCAACAACCTGGTATTTTAATTCACTTTGGACTTTCCTATTTCTATTTGTAACCCTTCTCTGGGATGCTGGATGCTGGCAGAAAGATTTGTTCTGAAGGAAAATTGGGGGCAGTTAGGCCAGTTATCAGACAACAAGTGTATAGACTTGTGATGATGAAAATGGTGGAAAAAGGAACTTTCCACCTTTGTCACTGAAAGATGACCTGACTCCTTGGGTTAATTAGGAGGCTTTTCTTATTAGCTAAGGAAAAATGAAGGATTTTCCCCAGGCCCATAGAATTAAAGTAACATCAACTTTAGAGTACAGATTAAAGTTCATTCCATCATTCAAAACATATTTGAGTGAACAGAGGAAGTTACTTGTTCAGGTTAACGACAGAGATGAGCTCTGAACGCAGACCTCTTAGCATTTTAGATTTAAAACATTTTTTAAATGTCAACAACACTATAAAATACAAAAATTTAAAAATTCCACATATTTCTACCATCAACAATTGAAAGTGTTAACATTTTGACCTTTTTACTGCTAGACCCCTTTGATTTCCATCTCTAATCTGATCTTTACTCCTTCTCTGTGTATGGACTCACTATTATGCTTTTAATGTTCCCTTCCCAGTCTTTTAAAATATGAACTTGCGCATTTTTATGTGCATCCATAGAACTCTATAGCATTATTTTGTGCATGCTTTTAAGGTTTATGAATATACTCACGATGTTTATAGCAATTTACTTTTTTCACCCCACAGTGTTTTTTAAAGACCTCTCCATTATCATACATGTTTATTTTAATTGCTGCATGGTATCTATGTACCTTCAAATTTTCCTTCATGCCTTCATTCCTCTTTTTGATGCACATGTAGATTGTTTCTAATTTTTCCAATTACCAAGCAATGATGTTGTGAACATTCATATAATGGCCTTAGTGCTTGTATGTGTGATTATTTCTCCAGCTTTCTTTTCTTGTAATACCTTTGTCATGATATCTGCAATTATGTTGACCTCACAAATTCATTTTGAAAAGATTCTCTTTTTCATTTGCTGAATGAGTTTGGTTAGATTGCTACTATTTCTCATTTAAGTTTCATTAAATTCACTAGTGAAACCATCTGGGTCTGGCTTTGAGTAAGTTCTGATTATAAAGTTAAGTTCTTTAAAAGATACAGGCTGTTCAATTTTTCTGTGTTTATTTCTTATGGCAATTTTGGTAGTTTGTGCTTTCTAAAATATTAGTCATTTTCTTCTATGTTGCTGAATGTATTTTCAAGAAGATGTTTATAGTATTCTCTTACTATTATTTTAATGTCTGTCTTATCTTCAACAATATCTACTCTTGAATCCATGATATTGTTAATTTGAGTTTTCTCTATTTTTTCTTATTAATTTTTTAAGGAATTTGTTAATATTAGTAATATTTTCTTGGAAACAAATTTCAGTTATGGTAATAGTCTCGTTTTTTCCCTATCATTTATTTCTACTTGTATCTGTAATTTTTTTATCATCAGATTTAATTTTATTGCTTTTTGTTCCTTGTTTCTTAAATAAAAAATTTAGTTCACTGATTTCAAGCCTTCTTCTTTTCTAATATAGACATTTTAAATACATACATTAATCTCTATGACTGTTCTGATTCCCTTCTGTAAGTTTTATTTTCATCATTATTTAATGCAAAGTAATTTTTGATTCCTTTTTAATTTCTTCTTTGACCCATGTGTTATTTATAAGTGTGTTATTTAAATTTCAACTATTGGGGGATTTTTAAAAAATATATCTTTTGATATATTTTTCTGATGAAAAGACTTGCAGTCAGATAATATACTCTATAAGAGTTTATTTAATCTTTTGATGAAAACATATGGTCTATCTTGGTGAACATTTGACATGCACATGAAAATAGTGTGTATTCTACAGACGTATTGCTTAATTTTAAACTTTTAAACTGAGTGCATATCAAAATGTGTAGGTAACCACTAAAATTCAAATAGAATGCATAACTTAAAAACCAAAATAAATAAAGAAAACTTGATAATATGAATAGAAAGCAAGAATAAAAAACTAAAACTAAACAATAAAGATACTGATAAATAAAAATAACATAATAGAGTAAAAAATAAATTTAAATATTGAAAGTTGAAAAAGAAAGGAAAAGAGAAATATATCAGGCAAATGTCAACAAATGAAACTATTTTAGTTGTGTTACTAAAGGACAAATTAAACCTTAATACAAAAACCAATATTAGAAAGAGGGTGACTGTATAATGATAAAAGAAAAAAATCAGTAAAATATAAATATTTTAAACTCAGATACTCTTAACAACGTAACTTCAAAATAAATCATAGTGTAATTGAAAATTTTATGAAAATAAATCGATAAATCCATAAATGCAATGAGAAGTGTTAATTCACCTCTCTCAGGTATTGACAGATCAAGCAACCAAAAATTCTAAGGCTTGAACAACACGACCTACAAGCTACATCGAACTCTTATGCAGAACCCTAAATTGAACTATTTGAGCAGTGGTTTTCAAACTTGAATAACATCAAAATCACCTGAAGAGTTTGTTAAAACAGAGGGCTGGACCCCATCCCTAGAGCTTCTGATTTTGTAGGTCTGGGGTGGGGCCTGAGAATTTACATTTTTAAAAACCTCCAGGTAGTGCTGATGCTACTGGTCTGAGGACCACACTTTAAGAAACGAGTATAGTAAAAAATTCCTTTCAGGCGCAAATGAAACGTTTATAAAGGTTGGGCATCTACTGGTCCACGAAACAGATCTCAAAGCACATTCTGAGACATCAGTGTCATGTCTATCATGTACTCTGACCTCAATAAAATTATAAATCAATTGAGAACAGACATTAAATAAACACATACACACATTTAAAACATAACTCATGGGTCATAAAATAAATCATAATCAGAATTTTAAAATATTTAGACCTAAGTGTTGCTAAATAAGCTACATGTGTCAAAAGTTGTGGGGCGCAGCTAAATTACAGGCTAAACAAAGCCAAAACATGAATACACTGAAAACTTTCCTGACAAGGAAAATAACGAGGAAGAGAAGCATAAATGTTAAATGCTATGAATGAAAAGGAAGACCTAACAATCAATACAGTAGAAATGTAAGAAATGAGAAGAAAACACCATGGCTGCCTACACGGCAAAGCGTTTAGACACAAGGGCAATGCTTCCCAACCCTGCTACATTAGACTTATTGGGGGCTCTTAAAAGATAGTGGTTCCTAGGCCTCTCTCTGATGAATTAATCAGAATCTCTGGGGGCCGGGCAGCTCATCAGCTCCAGCAGGGAATTCTAATGGGCAACCAGAGTCCAGAGCCACTACCTTAAGCAGTTACAGGCTAAGTAGAGATGCTCTCCCCTTCCCTGTGCTGAGGTGTCCACCCTCTGAAGTAAGTCACAGAAGTCCCCTTTTCCTCCCTCCAGCAAGACACAAGTAGCAGACTGCACAGGGCCCTGAAGCCTGTCACGTGTCCTACCCCATCCCCACTACAGTGAAATCTAATGTCACCATGATGCTTAAACATCTTCCTCTATGACTAAGATTACACCCACAGATGTGAGCATCATTTTCCAGCCAGTGGTCCTGGGTCTTTTTCCCTCTGACTCAGCAGTGCATTTTTTATTCTCTTCTGTGTGATCGTGATTTATTTTTGGAATCAGAATTGAGAAGACAAGTAGCACTTTCTTCAAAATAAACTTAATGATAGTTGCCACATACGGAGCATTGTAAATGTGATGGAGGAGAAGACTAGGACAGGCAAGTCCCAAAAACCTTACAGTTGTATTAGGTATAAAGGATTCGCATGCATGCAAACACATGCAAATGCACATGCATGCAATGTGTGAGCACACTTACATATTTATTGTGTTGTGTAAGACAGTCTTTGACTAAATGTAAGTTTGAGTGGTGATACTGGTCGGGGGGCAGGTGTAGAAAAACAGAAATCATTTCAGCTATTTTAAGAAAAGGGAGATGCAATGCAAGGAATTAGGTGTTTGCAAAGTCACTGGGAAGTCTCAAAGAGCAGGCTCTAGGCTAGGTCTCCGGAGATGATTCTGGAATGGCAGTACCTAACTGAGCCATTGAGAGAGCTTCCACTTCTGCTGCATCGTTTGGCAAGAAGGGAAATCAGGAAACTGCTGGGCCAGCTGCCAGTCCTAGGATCACACCCACACAGCAGTGATTTGTGAGTCATGAGCCTTGGCCAGAAGTGTTGGCTCCAAAGCCAGGCTGTGGCTTCTAGGTCCACTCCAGAAAAAGAAAAAAAAAAAAAAAAAAAGCTTCTCTGCCATGCCTTCCCCCTAGTTAACTCATTTCCAAATTCTAGTCTCCCAAGAGGGCATTTCACTGCTGGAACCTTAGGCACAGGTGAAACCTTGACTGCAAGGTGGTCAGAGATGCAGCTGCTATCTTTTCAGCCCTCGCAGTGCAGGAAGATAGTGAGCTCGGCGATCTCCCTTAGGGGAAGTGGGGCGTCAGAGAGAAAAAAGAACACGTGAACTACACCCTTGAAGCCTTGACGCCTTTCTCCTTGCTCTCCCTCCAGAGAGAGCACACAACAAACTGGCCATCAGGATCTGTCTATTTCTAGTGCATAAAATATTCCACATGGGTCTCCTCTTTCATTTTCCTCTGCCAGCGTCTTTGATCAAAGCTCCGTCATATTTTGACCTAGGTCACTGCAAGAGCCTTCTGACAAGTCTTTCCATTTATAGTTTTACTATAAACCATTTTGCATTGTATTTCTACAAGGATCTTTAAAAAAATATAGCTCTTTTAGCAATACATTTATCTAACTGTATCATAATTGCATGAGGCTATAAGCATCACCTTCATTGTCTTTTATGTTATATATTCTCATCTCTTGGCATGTAGTAGATACTCAAAATTGTTGTCAATTGAATGAACAATAACAGCATTTCCTAAGTGTGATATGTGTTTGCAAAGTGATTTAAGGTGATACATGGGCAAATCATTTTTATTTTAATAGATATATTGCTATATTAAATATAATAAAAATATAACTAGTGCATCAAGCCTGTGATACTATAGATATCATTTAGAATGAGGCTGAAGTAAAGAGTGAGCCCATGTTAATAAAACAAAAGGACATTAAGTGAAACATGGAATGCAAATATCATAAAAATTCATGATGACAATATCAATGACCAATGTTGGAAACAACTACTAGTGACACTCTTTGGCTAAAAGATGTCCAAGTTCCTCATTCACCTTGAGGTTAACACCAAACTTCTGAGTGGAAATCCTCTCTCAGCTGTTCCCCAACTACTTACTCATCCTCATCTTTTGTAACCCCCATTCCATTCCTCAAACTGCATATCCTACACAGCCACATGAATCTCCTTACTGCTCCCCCAATGTCATTTTCATACATCCTCTTGTCTCTGCACGTGCAGTCTTCTGCCTGAAATGCTTGCTCTCCACTGCTTCTCTGTTGAACATGGGAACTCTTATTCATACTTCAAAACCCAACTAAGATGTCAACATTGTAACTGTAGTGAGCTAAAATAGAGAAGCCTTAGAACAGACACAAGGTGGTATCCCAGAGAGGCCCTCCATAAGAAGTGAAGCTTAGGTAAGTTTATTGTGATCTGATGAGAGGTCTTCCCACCTTAGAGATGCTAAAACTCAATTTTTACAACTCTCTCAAAGCTGTTTGAATTCAGAAGGAATGCCCCATATGAGCTCAGTAGACTCTCATGGTTCACTTCTAGACATCATACCCATATCCACGTATGCGAACACTAAGGCTCTTTCTTTCTCAGTGCCTTTGGCACTGCTCTCACGTGGATGAAACACTAGTCTCCCCTTTAAGGCCCTACACTGCGTATCACAGTACAGGCTCACACATAACCTGGTCATTTCTGCAAAGGCTCAGAAGCTTCCACAAGTATCAGAGCTTAGGACTGGCATTTCACAGCTAGAATAGTACTATTTTTCTTTCACTAATTTTTTTCTGGGTGAGTAAGAGGCTTAATTTGCAGAAAAATTGGAAACATAAAAAAAATTGTAAGAAATGGAAAAATAAATCATTCATAATCCCACTACCTAGAGACAAAAAAATACTAATGTTTTGTCACATTTCCGCTCAGTCTTTTCCACTCCTCTCCACCTCCCCGTTTTATATACTGTACTTGTATTCTGCTTTGCTCACTTACCATTACTCTTCTGTGTTATTAAAAGTTCTTTTCAAACATTAATTGCATTAATTAACCATACCTTAACCACCAGCTATTTCACTATTTCCGGAATTTTTATTACACATAATGCTGCAATAAACATTTTTGTGCATAAATCCAGGACTGCATTTTAGATTCTTTCTCCAGCACTGGTCCCCAGTTGTGAAATCATTAGTTCATAAGTTATGAATATTTTAAGACCAAATTAGGAATACTCCTGTCTCTTGACTTCTATTTCAGGGCTCTTTCCACTTCAACAAATTATTACTCTCCTTTGTCAAAATCCATGTGAAGAAAAAAAAATCACAGAAAGTTTGTTTCCCCAGACTGGCACAGTATTCTCAACAGCACCCAACTGAAGCCACTGACACTCTAGAAATTGACACTCTCTTTAGAATCCCCCATAATGTATCTCCTGAGCCCCTCTTGTCCTGATCTGGAAAATCCAGGTGTTCATACTATTGGTTTGAACCTGAATTGTACTTGCCTTGCCCTTTTGGGTTCATATCTTGGTGGGACTCTCTGCTATCTTTCTATTTATTTTTTCAGGTAAAATTTTGCAGGAAACCTTGCAGTCTGGGCAATGGTTGTGATGTTTTAACTGCTCTGCAAATATTCGGGAGCCTTCATTCCCTGGTTTCTACTGACCCCACTGGAAAGAGCTCATTGCTCCTGGACACAAAGACTATAAGAACTTGTCCTTTCATTTCTGGAATGTAGGTAGCATAGTCCCACAGCTGATTCTGTACTGATTTTATGCAAATCACAATGAACTCCACCTCTGTCTGGACATGTGCTTGATAAGTAGGTGGCATTTTTGTGAGAAAAACGATGTGCACCTTCCTCCAGGTTGCTCTAGCCCTGCATCAAAGCACACTTGGAGCCCAGCCCTTACCTGCCTCTCAGCCGGGCATCTCAGGGTCAGAGCAATCCACATAGTGAGGTGGGACCCTTGGTATCATTCTTCCAGCCAGGGACTTTTCTTGGGTTATCAATATGACCGTCCCTTTAAGACTCTTTTATCAACCGTCCTCTGATACAAGTGACTGATCCTGTGGTCCTCAAACCTGATACGGAAGAAGGAAATAAAACGGCAAAGATGAGAGAGACAAGGTCCTCCTGTTCCTATGCCAGAGAGGATTCTGATGGGACGGTGTGAGCAGGGGTAGCACTACTTCTCCCTTATTCCCCTGGACCTTCCATTGTAGAGTCTGGCAGCCAGTCGCCAGTATCTGCATCTCTTTGCCTGAGAGTGAGTTTTCCTTGGTGATTGGAGCCCCACAATGCCCTTGTGCACATCAGGCCCGATTGCTGGAGAATTAATGCTGCTCCTGCAGCAGCCCTCATCTAATGAGTAACGAGATGAGAATTACCTCTTGTGTTTGTTTGGACTGCCATAACAAAATACCAAAGACTGGGTGGCTTAAGCAATAGAAATTTATTCTCTCACAGTCCTAGAGGCTGGAAGGCCAAGATCATGGTGCCGATGCTGGCAGGGTTAGTTTCTCCTGAGGTCCCTTCATGGCTTGCAGACAGCCCTCTTCTTGCTGTGTCCTCACACGGGCTTTGCTCTGTGCACGCGCATCCCTGGTGCTTCTGTGTATGTCTTAATCTCCTTTCATAAGGAATGAATGGATTAGGGCCTGCCCCAATAGCCTCATTTTAATTTAATTACCTCTTTAAAGGCCCTGTCTCCTATTACAGTCACATTAGGGGGATTAGGGCTTCAATATATGAATTTTGGGGGCAGTTCAGTCCATAAGAGCTCCTTACTAAGCTACTCGTTCTTGAATCCTTGTCCCAAAATATGACAGCAGATGAAATAGCCACTCTGAATCAGTGACTATGGAAGATCCTTTAGATTAGAGAGGAGTGGAGATAATAAGCAAGACCCAGGAAGGAAGCCCATGTTGAAAATATCTCATAACTTCTGTTATCCTAAAGAAGGCTGGGGTGAGTGGAGAATTTATCAGCTTTGTACACTGAGATAATGTTAAATATTGCACATTTTGATTATAAATCTTCCTAATATATTTCTGCTGAGTAACTCTTGCAAGATATGTGCTGGGTAATATCACTACTTGGTTTAGTGTGATATCTATTTTCAGTAAAAATATATGTATGTCAGCAAACCAGGATAATTCAAAGCTTCTTCAGCTAAGTTCTTTGGAGACCAGCAATCGATAACACAGAAACAACAGGAAGTCAGTGTCCCTGTAATGGTTAATATGTTTAAAATTGGGTTGGACTCAATAAATAAATAAAGTTGAGGCTTTCTTGGAAGATCCAAGACTTGCTATTCTGAAAATTAGTAAGAATCCAGTGGACCCTGAGCACAAATGGCAGAAGTACACAAAGGAAGTCAGAAAGGGGCCCAGAATCCTGAAGTCAGAGGGGCATGGTCAGGCAGCAAGCAGGTGGGCAGAGTTGGTGGCCATGGCTGTGGCTCCTCCAGTCTCACCTGTCCCTGACCCTGACTTCTCTGTATAATGGTGCTCTGAGCCCTAGAGGTCAGGCTGAGGTGCCATCCATGCAATCAATGAGCTCATTACTCTGGGAAATGGTTTCTTCTTCCTTCAGCTCCTTTACAGATTTCATTTGCATTTCCCCAGACTTGTTTTGATTTCCATCAGCCTGGGCTGGCAGTCGGTGGGGGCTGGGGCTAGAGCTGCCTCATAGTCAAGTTACCTCCTCGATATTGCTTCTGGTTGGGCCTGTTTGGGCTTGCTTTGGCAGCACAATCCCGAGTGTCATTCAGGCAATTAAATAAGGTATTTTATTTTATTCAAGGGGGCTGTATCGTGCCTATTTCAGGAGCTATTTGATGGGAACTGGGGCAAAAAAATGTCCCTTGAAAATGGCATACCATCTGTAGCCCGATGCGAAAGGATCACAGAATTAGCTTTTCTTTAACACTATTATATTCTTTCAATAGGGTGTAAAGTTTTAGGAGATGAACTTTCATGCTCCATGTCACGGGAGCAGATTGGTTTTGCATGTGTGACAGAGCAGGCCCTGAGACTCCAGCCATGGGGGGATGGTACAGAATCATAGAATTCTTAAGTGAGTCAAATGTCTTTTCCAAGGCCTGCATCCATTTTAAAACTTTCCCTGGATTCCCTATGTCTGTTTTCTGTAATTTGTTCATTTTCTTTTAACTCTAACTTGCAGAGTAACTTTGAGCAACTGTTCCCTGTTCTTGTCTAGAAGTCTACTCCTCTGTTATGTGAATGAAACCATAAGTCTATGCATGTTGAAGGCCAACTCCAAATGCGGGCCATTCCGAGTCTTTTTGTCTTTTCTTGCCTTCGGTTTCCTTGAAAAGGAATCTGCCTTGGTTTAGACTCAACTACCAGGAGACTGAGGTCCCAGACCTCCCTGTGTTTGAGTTCACAGAGAGTGATCTGTGAGTTTACAGTCCCACCAACCATGAGGTCATGGCTAGAACACAGGAGTCATTTATTTTGTGTTCTTGGCTCACCTCTGCCCTTCATCATTCCTGGGGTACTAAATTAATTTTTAGACTAAAACTTAAGGGGTTTTGATATGAAAGTTGCCTGGAACACGGAAAAAGCCAGAATATAGTATCTAGAATAATATTTGCTAAACCTTATAAAAAGTGGAACAACTTACAATAATTTATTCATAACTATAAAAATTCTCCTTGCAAAACAAGTACAAGATAAAAACCAAACAAAAAATTCCAGAAGTCTATAGGGTTAACAATATTACAGTCATCAAGTTAGCTATCGGAATAACAAAGAAGACATTCTAATTGGCCTTAAAAACAAATTCTGGTACTATTTGAAATTACTTTGTTTTTATAGACAAAAAGCAGTTTGTTTTCTTTCCTTTGCAAAGAATTACATAGCACATTTGGATACGCTAGCATGTGGTTTCCAAAAAGCCTTTATATTCTAATAGATACATATTTTTATGAAGGGAATTTCTCAAACAATTCATGGCGAGATGCAGTCTAGATACGAGTGTAACCCTGCCATTGTACAAGCATTACTTATAGAGAAGAACATTTTTGGAGAACTTCCTGGCACCAGGAACAGCAGGACTAACAGAAGGTGAAAAGAATTTTCAGAGGGGTTCTGAAAGGAGACTTTGAACACAGGAAAAGGCCAGAAAACGGTAAACTAAGAGGGCAATTCAGAAAGAAAAGGAAAATAAAGTTCCCTTTCCCTTTTGTTTTTCTCTCATTTTCCTTAGTGTGGAGGGACTGTAATTGAAATTCTTGGACATTCAACAATTCAATAGTTCCACTGCCCTACTCCTCTGGGGGTTAGATGCTCTCTGGGGACTGGCCCTGTGTTCTGGACATCTGAGGGCCCCTCCTCTGGTACCCGAGATGTGCCACCAAAACTGAGCTGACTGGTCACACTTCAGAACGGCCAGCCCATCAATAAGAAACAGTGTTGATATCCCATTTAAGGCAAAGCACTGTTAAAAGATGGAGAGAGGTTTAAAGGAGCCATCACTATTCAGGAATCACAAACAATTTGAGGCAATAAGGCATAATCATGTGGGAAAGTAAACATGAAAAAATCATAAATGAATTTAAGATACTAGTACCAAAAATGCCAGAGAGGCATGGATAGAATACTCACCTCTCCCCATCAGCCAGAGTGACTGAATCAGCAAGATGGGCCACATGCTTCAAAATACCTGTCTTTGTACATGGAAACAGCCTAAATGTCCATCGACAGATGACTGGATAAAGAAGATGTGATATATTTATACAATGGAATACTATTCAGCCATAAAAACGACAACATAACGCCATTTGCAGCAACATGGATGTCTCTGGAGAATGTCATTCTAAGTGAAGGAAGCCAAAAAGAGAAAGAAAAATATCATATGAGATTGCTCATATGTGGAATCTAAAAAAAAAAAAAAAAAGAACATAAATACAAAACAGAAACAGACTCATAGACATAGAATACAAACTTATGGTTGCCAAGGGGGAGAGGGGTGGGAAGGGATAGACTGGGAGTTTAAAATTTGTAGATACTAACAGGGATATTCAGAACAGATAAACAAGATTATACTGTATAGCGCAGGGAAATATGTACAAGATCTTGTGGTAGCTCACAGCAAAACAAAATGTGACAATGAATATATGTATGTTCATGTATAACTGAAAAATTGTGCTCTACACTGGAATTTGACACAACATTGTAAAATGACTATAACTCAATAAAAAAATGTTTAAAAAAAAAAACCTGTCTTTGCATCCAAACTTTGCCCCACCCCATCACTCATTGGCTGCTAGTTGCTCATTCTTGGGCTGGTTTACTAATATTTATGAGTCTTTGTTTCTTTAGGTACAAAATGAGCTTATATTACCCATAGGAATATTACCCTGTGGATATTACCATAGGACTATTAAGGATTACTAAAATAATGTATGTGAAGTTCCCAGTGTAAAGTATGAAATATAATACATATTCAAGAGAAGTATTCACCTTCTTCTCTCTACCCATATGTTGTCTTCAGAGCTTTAGGACCACAGAGACTCTGCAAGACTCAAAGTCATGAGAAATAACACACCAGAGTTCAGCTACCAGCAATGTTGTGACTCCTTCTAGTCATCAGATGGAAAATTCTGAATGAAAAACACCACCTTCCATCTTGGCTCCCAGTAGAACTGAACTTTCACCCATCCCCACCGCACACTCACTATTTACATAGCTCAGCTGAGTTCAGGCCAAGAAGATGTGCACGTAACCTCACAACCAAGGCAGGGATGTAAGAACCGTCATGAGTATCTAGTCCTAGTGGACTGGAGGATGGGGAAGTTCTGGGAAATGTGCTGCCCCCAGTAAGAGGGTGGGACTCTGCTCTAAGTTCTTATCTGTGCAGTGGACTCGTGCAATACCTCTCTGGCCCTGTCTCAGCCTCCAGCACAAGACAGGGCCTCGTGGGCGACTGAAGCTTGACCTCTGCCTATTAGTACTGCTCACAAACCCACATCCCTCCTCCACAGCCACCCTGTTGCCCGCATTTCAGCCAGCAGTCTTCTTCAATCTTGACTCCCCTGTCTGATCACATTCCTCTCTGAAGGTTTTCTGAGCTCCAGCCAAACCCCAGCTCAGCTAATAGACCATGGCCCCACCAGTCACGGGCCATGGTGACAGCACTGTGTCTAGTCACCTGCCCTCTGGGTGATAGCTCTATTTCCTCTGGTCCAGAGGAAACCAGCATGTAGCTGATGAATCAGATAAGCTACTTCTCCATGTAAAACCCTGGTGGAAAATCTTAGCTCCTCCATGTGGCCTGCAAGGCCCTAGATGGGCTTCCCTGCTGCCCGCTCCAAACTTACCTGCCGTTTGCTCACTCCACTCACTTGGCTTCAGTTATGCTCTCCTCCTTTTCATTTCCTAAACACCTTACTCTCTTCACAGTTTGGAGTTTTCACCATGGTTTGCTCTCCCTGAAATTCACTCCCCCTAGACCTTCTCATAGCTGACTTCCATAGGAGACTTCATTCAAGTCTCCACTCAAATGTCATTCCTCTTCAAAGGGAACCTTCCTGACCGCTCTATTAGAATGTTACCCACCTGCTCGGTTACTTCCTAAACCATTACCCTGTTTTATTCTCATCATTGACCTTATCCCTCTGAAATGATCTGACTTATAGTTGTATACTAACTTAGTATGTCTCCACCACTAGAATGTCATTACAGTGAAGGCCAGGACTTGTATTTCAGTGCCTAGAATGATGACTGATACACAGAACAGTCTCCAAAGCAGTCTCTGGATGGGCAATTCACACTGTTCCAGAAGCACATCCTGCTCCCTTGTAAGCTGACTGACACTAAAAGGGCAAAGCAAGCAGCCATAAAAGCAGCAAAGATTGCAAGTGGAGCACTGGAGGGCTAGACTGGCAAAGCTTATCCAAGGCATTTTGTCCATTGTTAACAAGATTCCAGCCACCTGAATTAGGCTTGGGGTCTTGAATGGACTAAGAAGGGCAACAGGACCCCCACTCTGGGTTAAGGATTATGGTGGTCTCAGCCTATGGGAAGACTGGTATTAGGGAAGGGAATCAGTCAGGACTAAAGAGAAAGAAACAAGGTCTAATCATGCAATGGATAAGTCAGCCTAGAAGAAGAAAAGGAAAGTGTCTCATAGGCAAGACAGCTAACCAGCAATCAAACCTGAATGTGCAGATTTCCAAATCTGATGGCAAGTGACAATGGTTTGGTGAGGGTGAGCAGTGCCAAATGTCATCAGTCTTGACTCAGAGAACAGAGTGACCTTATTTTGTACCCTGTCAAAAGGGGTCCAGGGTTTGAGGGTAGGGAGTGAGGGGTCCTCAGGAGGACAGAGCCACATACAGGTGGGAGCTGACAGCTTCTCCCTGCAGCCATCTGCTGCAAGAGTTAATCAGCTCACAGTTCCAGAGGCAGCCGAAGATGAATAGCTGTGTGCTGTGATTACTCTTCCTTTTAAACTGTCCCCTGTCTCCGTGTTACAGGCAACACTTTCTGGAGTAATAAAATCATGCCCAGCATTCATCTCACACATACAGGCAAGTATGAAGTCAACATTTCTCCATGGTAAAAAGACCCTGTTGTGTCTGTGCTGCTGGTGGGTATCCTGCACATCGCTCTCGTTCTCTAAGAGAGTAAAAGGCTCAGATGAAGGACCTGCTTCCTTGTCAGGGGACCAGTTTAGGCATGGTTAGGAGTAACTGCCTAAAACAGAAACATATCATTATGGAATGCGATCCGCTGTGCCAATTTTGGGTAGTTTGAACTAGCTCTGGAGGAGGACTCTCCATGGCAGTACCTGCAGTGGATCTTTATTCAGACTTTAAAAGAGTGGGATTGGTTAAAATGGACTAAGCACGTATTAGAGACTGTATGTTTCCCTAAATGGAGAACTTAAGCACACACAATATTTACGTGCTTTTAATTTAACTGTATAAACAGTTTTCTCAGGCTGACTGTAGTCTGACTCTGTGTGACTTATAGAATCATATGCAGCCTATGGACCCGAGCAGAGGCATGGGAACAACACAGTGCTGTAGAAATTGCACTGGATCTAGCCCCAGCCTGAGGCTCCATGCTTCCAACACCCCTGCATCTCATGTGGTTATCCAGGAGTTCCTGGGAGTGTCTTAAGCAAGACTCACAAGTAAGCCCACTCTCCCTGGGTATGGCCCTGGCTCTGCTTCCTCTCCCAGCGTCTACAGGGTCTTCCGTATCCTGCACAACCCCATCACACATGGCAGCCAAGGTGTAAGAATGGCAGGATACCAGAGCTGCTCAGGGTTTTGTCTTGTGGAGAATGCTTCTTCCCCTCTTTTTTCTTGTACTTTTGTGGAAGGTATTAATCATAACGATGATAATGATCATTGTAATAATGACAGTGGTGAATTGTTGAACACGGTTACTATGTGTCAGGTAATAGTCTAAGTGATTTACATTTGATACCCAGAACAACCCTATTTTACTGATGGGGAGACTAAGGTACAGAGGAGGTATTTTGCCTAAGGCTGCTTCTGTCATGGTATTCAATAAAGTTTTACAGAAAGAGCTGGGTTTTCTTACAGACACACACACACACACACACACATAAAGGAAGAGAAAGAAATCCTCAAAAATAATATTTATAATCACACACACAAATACATATGTAGAGAAATGGTATACCCTACAAAATGCTTTTAATGACATCTTATCACTTCTTACAGTTTGGGCATAATATTATATAATGAATATAGATCTTCCATCATCTTTTTAAACTGCTGAATCATATTCCATTGTGTGATGACACCATAATGAATTTAATGAATATCTTATTTTGAATATTAGTAGGGTTTTCTAATTTTTCCTATTCCGGTAATGCTAAAATGAACCTCTTGGGCTTGTATCCTTAGACACTTGTCCGGTTATTTACCCAAAGCTTAAATTCTGGAAATTGCCTTACTGTGTCAATGAAGATACACATGTTCAATTTTGATAATATATTGCCCAACCATTCTCTAGAAAGTTTGTTCTATCAATTTGAATTTATACCAAAGCTTATAAGAATGCCTGTTTACTCATGCCTTAGCCAACCTTGGGTATTTTTCATCATTTTCAACTTAATAGGCAAGGAAAGGACATCTCACTGATGTTTTAATTTGTGTTTCCTTGGTAGCTAGTGAGGTTCAATGTGTTTTCAATGCTACAGATGTATGTATCATCTATTCTTCTGTGAATTGCCTGACCATTGGGACATTTTTTTTTTGAATATCCTCTTTTTCTTACAGATTTGTATGAGCCTTGAAAGACTGAAGAAGCTAAGCCTTTCTTTGTAATATTTCTTGCAATGATTTTCAGAGTTTGTCTTTTAATGTCTATAGCATTTAGGTGGACAGATAGATCAGGGTTTTTTGTTTTTTGTTTTTTTTTTTGCTATTCACAAGTTGTGGAATTTTATGTAGTCAAATACATGATTAATTTTTCCCTTTCAGCCATTGTGTACACACATTGTAAGTCTTTCACCACTAAAAAATTATATACTTATTTATATATTCTGGTATTTTAATGGTTTCTCTTTTCCAATCAAAACTTTGAAACATCGAAATTTATTTTAGTATAAATTAAGGTAGAAGACTCAAACCTGTTTTTTTAAAATGCTTATCTACTTGCCATCAATCACATTTTATTGAATAATCCATTTAATGCATAGTTGATTCTTTTCCCAATATTTTACATTGACACCATTAATATACAGCAAATTATTATACATACTTAACTTAGCTTCTGGATTTTCTTTTTGGTTTTATGGATCTGTCTGACTACTTTGGTACCATACCACAGTGATAATTTAATTTCTAATAGGGCAAGTCAATCTCATTACTCATTTTTCTTGGTCTTTTCATGACTATTCTAATACAATTATTCTTCTAAATGAACTTTAGAATCATTTGGTTAAGTTCCAAACAAAAATCTCATCAAACTTTAATTGGGATTGCATTAAATTTATAAATTAATTTAGGGAGAATTGACATCTTTAAAATATTGAAGATTCTCATCTAAAAACATGGAATGTCTCCTGATTTATTAACATCTTTTATGTCCATAAGTTAACTGTAATACTTCTCAGGGGGATCTGTCATATTTCTTATTGAGATTAGTTTTAGTTATTTTACATTTTTGTTGCTATTGTAAATTTGATTTTTGAATGTATTTCTAAATAACCATTTCTACAGTATAGAGAAGCTACTGATTTTATGTTAATATGGTAACTGGAAATTATGAAATGCTTTTATTCTATTTTTCAAATGATTCTCATTTTTTTTCTAAGTAGACGATCTTAATTCTGAATAAACATAATTAATTTTTCCTCCTTTATAATATTTATGGTACTTAATCTTGGTTAAATATTTTGATACATATGTCTTAAAATGGTGACTCTTGGAATTTTTGAAGAAAATCATGATTCTAATAAAATGTAGAGTCATCACTTTCCTTTTCTTTTTTAAATTGAAGTATAGTCAGTTGCAACGTGTCAATTTCTAGTGCATAGCCTAATGTCCCAGTCACGCATACATATGCATATATATACATACATTTATTTTCATATTCTTTTTCATTAAAGATTATTATAAGATACTGAATATAGTTCCTGTGCTATATAGAAGAGATTTTTTAAAATGTATTTTTATATATAGTGGTTATCACTTTCCTTTTAAAGTGAGTATTGTCTTTAACAGATTCAGCTGACCATTAAACTTTCCCTAACTTCCACTCTGACTACTGGGGATTTACTTCCTACTGTATTTAATTATTAAGTTATTTAAATTTTTAACAATGAGGAAGAGAGAGAGCAAGAGATTGAGACTGAAGTGATGTAAGTTGTAGACTCTATAGCCAGACTGTCTAGGTACAAATACAGCTTCTGTTATCTGTTAGTCATTATTATTTGGGGCTAATTATTTCACCTATGTGTGGTTCAGAAATCTGTAAAATTGGAGAAATAAGAGCACCTACCTAAAATGCTTGTTGTAAGAGATTACACACACACACACACACACACACACACACACACAAATAGTAAGCTCTCACTAAACATTTACCATGTTTTGTTTTTTATTTTGCTTAGTTCCCAAATCCTGCACTCACTGCTCGCTATCCATAGACAGGGCAATCTCAGCATATTTTCACGTCAGAAAACACACATAAAGACAAACTCAACTCTAGAATAATTAATGATTAATGTTTATGTTCACTGAAATCTCATGGGGAAACAAAGTGGTAAAACATTGCAGAAATAGCTTTAAAGTTCCTCCACTTTTTCCAGGGTTCTCTTTTCTGTAGTTTCCATGTTTCTCATTGTCTCTCTCTCCCTCTGTCTCTAAATCTCTCCTTCCTACCTCCAAAACTAGTATTATTTTTCTAAAGTTTTATCATAGTAAGTACACGGAGACAACTGTGAGAAGTGTAATTATATCCCATTCAATCTGAAGTTAAAATCATACTATAACCCATATCATTTCCCAATCCTCATCCCCCTGCCCCCTTTCTCTCTCCCTTGATATTTAATATGCAGCCAATCCAATAAGATTAACTCCCCAAATACCTTAAAACAGAGGAAATCATTTTCTACATTTCAAATGGGATATGTACCATTATTAACCAACTCAATATATTTAAGTACTGAATATTATACTTGGATACAGAAAATGTGATTCTAGCAAATAATGTGAAATGTAGACCATTTATGTGAATTATCAGAGAATGAGAAGACTGTTCCAAATTATTCATGTTTCTTTTTGAGATAAGCAAACAGACTACTAATTATATAAGGTTATCTTTCCACTAACCCATTCCTAAACTGAAAGATTAATGGTTTTATTATTTGTATCACATTCAAAAAATTATTTACATAAGGAGGGCATCAATTGGGGTTTGTATTTTGCTATATTTTCTGATTGGATTGTTCAGGTTTCAGGATGATGCTTAATTATAGAGGTGATAGTAAGTACAGATGTCACATCCTTGATAGGAATGACTCTAATGTTTCCATACTAAGCGTCATGCTAGATGCCAGCTCTTGATTTCAGACAGGATTTTTCTTTGCATGTAAAGGAAGTTCATTTTTCCAACTATGGCAAAATTTTTGAAAGCAGAAATGGCTGTTGAATTTTCTCATATGCAAAAAGGCATGACTATTGATATGATTATATGGTTTTGTATTATTGACATTAGTATGAGTCAATATTGATTGATTTTGTTATTCTAAATATCCTTTAATTCCCAATTAGAATTTACCTGGTCATTCATTAACTTGTCAAATATATATTGAATAACCATGGTTTATTATTTTTAAATGCCAATATATTCATTTTGTGTATATTTATAAGATTTTTTAATCTATATTCACAAATACAGTTGTTTTGTAAGAGTGTGGTTATAGATTTGTGGTGCATGTACTATTTTTATCAATTTTTTGTCTCTAAGTTTTGTCACTAACTTCATAAAATGAATGGCAAGTTTTTATATATTTTTCAGTGCTCTGGAGAAAAGTAATATATTTGCAATAATATATCTTCAGTATGGAAATATAATGTTTTTTACAGAAAGATTTGGGTTTTTAAAGTTTAATAGACCCCACATGAGAAACTACTGGCTACAAGAGTCTCAATTTCTACTGCAGTGATTTATCTACTCTATTTATCTTGATAAGGTTTATTTTTAAGGCCAGTTATAGATTTACAGAAAAATTGTTAAGATAGTACAGAGCGTTCCCATTTACCCCCATACCCAGTATCCCTATTATTAACACCTTACATGTGTATGGTACATTTATTACTGAACCAATATTAATACATTGTTATTGACTAAAGTCCATACGTCATTTAACAAATTTCCTTAGTTTTTACCTAATGTCCTTTTTCTGTTCCAGGATCCCATCCAGAACACCACATAACGTTTAGTCATCATGTTTCCTTAGGCTCCTCTTGGCTGTGACAGCATCTCATGGACTTTTCTTGGTTTTGATAACCTTGACAGTTTTGAGGCATACTTGTCATATGTTCTGTAGAGTGTCCCTCTACTGGGATTTATCCAATTGTTTTCTTGTGATTAGACTGGGTTTATGGGTTTGAGGGAGGAAGATCCTAGAGGTGAAGTACAATTTTCATTACCTCATATCAAGGGTACATACACTATCAACATGACTATTCACTATTGTTAACTGTGGCTAACTGGCTGAGGTCATGTCTGTCGGCTTCCTCTACTGAAAGTCACTCTGTTTCCCATCAACACTGTACTCTTTGGAAGAAAGTCTCTATGTGCGGCCCATGCTTGAGGAATGAGGAGCTATGCTGCATCTCCTTCAGGATGAAACATCTGCTTAAATTATTTAAAATTCTTCTGCAAGATAGATTTGTCTATTCTTCATTATTTATTTATTCAACCATTTTTATATCAGTATGGACTTGTAGATAATTATTTTATACTTTGGGTTAGAATTGAACTTATTTTGTTGCTCTAATTGTTCCAGCTTTGGCTATTGGGAGCTCTTCCAGTTGAACCCTGTGTCCCTTTGACACACCCACATCATTGTGCGGTTTTTGGTTTGCTTTTGTTTTAGCATTTCCTTACTTTCTGGCACTGCAAGATGCTCCCAGCTTATCTTGTGTATTTTCTGTCTCAGTCTTAGAATCAGTCATTTCTCCAAAAAAGCCAAAAGTGGTTCCTTTTGTGACTAATGGTGTTAGAAACGAAGATTTGGGTAGTAGGTGTGCTTGTTGCTATGGGGATGTCATTGCTTCTAGTTCTCTCAGCTGACAGAGCAACAAAATATATGTGTGCATAATGTATATACACTTATCTACAACATTTCTATATGAGGCCATCTATTTAGTCAAATGTACATTCATCCTGATGTCTCCAAGTCTAATTCATTACCACATGAACCATTCTAGCCTCCTTCCCTTGCTTATCTGTAAACTACAACACTGAGAAACTTGGGTCCCACCTTGTGCCATCCATTACTTAATTGTTGACATCCACTGTATATGCATAACAGTATCAGAATTGCTAACCCATACACTGTGGGAAAGAATTTTATCAACTAGAGCTCCATGTTATATCTAGTTTCTTTTGCCTTTAGTCTTACAGACTCTACTCATCTCCAAAGTTACATAGGTCAGACCTTTTCTTCTGAACCCCTTTATTGAAGTTGTTTCATACATTTGTAAAACAAATTGTTTTGTGGCATTCTGCATTTCTTCTGGGATTCCTTGACCTCCTAAATGGTTTTATTTTTAATTTGCATACATTAAGATTAACTTTTTGTGCTATAAAGTTCTGTGGATTTTGGTAAGTGGATACTTTCTGAAATGCACAATCACAGTACCATACAGAATAGTTTCACTGCCCTAAAATATCTCCTGCAGTTCTCTTATTCAATCCTACTCCTTCACCCATCTCCCTGGCAAACACTGATCTTTTGACTCTAGTTTTGCTCTAGTTTTTCTTTTCCAGAATGTCATATACCTGGAGTAATATAATACATAGCCTTTTTCAGACTACCTTCTTTTGCTTAGCAATGTACATTCAGAATTCATTCATGTTTTTTCATGATCTGATAGCTCATTTTCTCTTACTGCTGAATCATATTCCATCATGTGGATGTACCACAGTTTATTTATCTATTCACTGATTGAAGGACATCTTGGTTACTTCTAGTTTTGGGCAATTATGATTAAAGCTACTATAAACATTTGTATGTAGATTTTTGTGTGGATATGTTTTCAGACCAGTTAGGTGAAATACCGAGGAATGTGATTATTAGTATTCTAAGACTCCGTTTAGCTTTGTAAGGAACTGCCAAACTGTCTTCCAAATAGGCTGTAACAGTTTTCATTCCCATCAGCAATGAATGGGAGTTCCTGTTGCTTATCATCCTAGACAGCAATTGCAATTGTCAGCATTCGAGGATTTACCTATTCAAATAGAATTATAATAGTATCTTGTTTTAATTTGCAATTCCCTAATGACAAATGATGTTGAGCATCTTTTCATATAGTTGTTTGCCATATGTATATCTTCTTTTGTGAGGTTTTTGTTCAGACCTTTTACCCACTTTATAATTGGGCTGTTTATTTTCTTATTGTTGAATTTTAACACTCAACTGTACATTTTTTGTGAGTCTTTCAAATTTCCAGTACTTGTTTATCAATTACAAGAAGTTTTTGAGTCAATTTTGGGGGGATTTTCTACATGTACAATCATGCCGTGCAAACAAAGAGTTTTATTTCCTCCTCCTCATTCTAAGTAGCACTAGCGAGGACATCTAGTACAATGCTGAACAGGTGTGGTAAGAGGGGACATTCTTGCCTTGTTCTTGACCTTAGGGGAAAAGCACCCAGATGCTCATCATTAAGTATGATGTCATCTGTAAGGTTCTGTCACTTTATGTCACCTGATGTTCCTTATCAAGTTGAGGAAGCTCCCCTCTAATCTTAGTTTGCTGAGAGGTTTTGCTTTGTTTTTCATCATGAATGGGGATTAGAATTTGTCAAATTAGTTTTTGGCATCGATTGATATGATCAGATGATTTTCGTCTTTAGCCTGTTGATGTGGTGTATTATGCTGATTGATTTTTGAATGATGCGTCAGGCTTGCACCTGAAATAAATCCCTCTTGGTCATGGTATATACATATTTTTATACAACGTTGGATTTGATTTGTTAATGTTTTGTTGAAGAGTTTTACATCAATGTTTATGAGAAAAATTGGTTTGTAGTTTTCTTTCTTATAATCTCTTTGGTTTTAGTATTACGATAATGCTAATCTCATGGAATGAGAAAATATTTCCTCCGCTCTGCTTTCCCAGGGAAATTATGGAAAATTTGTATCATTTTTTTCCTTAAATGGTTGATAGAATTCACAAGTGAAACAATCTGTGTTTGGTGTGTTCACTTTTGGAAGTTTATTACTTATTCACTAAACTTCTTTAATGGATATAGGCTTATTCAGGTGATCATTTTCTCCTTTTGTGAGGTTTGTTAGTTTGTGTTTTCCAAGGAATTAGTCTACTTCATATAAGTTATCAAATTTGTGAGCACAGGGTTGTTCATAGTATTCCTTTACTATCCCTTAAATGTCCATGGTATCAGAAATGATGATTTTACTTTCATTCTGATATTAGTCATTGTGTCTTTTCTCTTTTTATGAGTATTATAGCTAGAGGCTTTTCAGTGTTTTGGTTTGTTGATTTTCTTCATCATTTGGCTGTTTTAATTTTATTGCTCTCTTGTCTAGTTATTATTATTTCTTTTCTTCTACTTGCTTTAAGCTTAAATTGTTCTTTTTCTCTTGTTTCCTAAAGTGGAACCTTAGAATATTAATTTTAGATCTTTCTTATTTTCTAATATATGGATTTAATTCTACAAATTGAACTTTAAGCACTGCTTTTACTGTGTAACACAAATTTTGTTAAGTTGTGTTTTCCTTGTCATTTACTGTTGACCCTTAAAACAAAATGGGTTTGAACTGCGCAAGTTCACTTATACACAGGTATTTTTCAATAGTGAATACTATAGTGCTACATGGTCTGTGGTTGGTTGAATCCACAGATGCAGAGGATCTGTGGATAAGGAGGGCCAGCTCTAAGTTGTATATGGATTAACCCCGATGTTGTTCAAGGGTCGGCTGTAGTTCAAAATATTTCAAAATTTCTCTTGAGATTTCTTTGACCCACATATTTTTCAGAAGTATATTGTTTAATTTCTAAATATTTAGGGATTTTCCAGCAATTTCTCTGATATTGACTTCCAGTTTAATTCTGTTGTGATCTGAGAATATATTTTGTATATACTTTCTATTTTAAATTTGTTAAAGTTTGTTCAATTTAAATTTTAAATTTGTTAGATTTTTGTTTCTCTGTCATGGTGAAGCACACAAGCATTACCTAGTGAGTCCCCTACCTCGTCCCCATCCGTAAATCCTAGCAGCCATGAGACAGAGACTAGTTCTCTAGTGTCTTCTACAAGGCTTGTCATGTAAATAGACTTGTAACCTAAAACATAACAAAATAATATAATCCCCATCCCTCTCCCATTTTCTGCTAAACAAAGGCAACCACTTCCAAGTTTTTTAGCTGATTTTAAGAAATGTGCTCCATAACTTTAAATAGTATGTTTAACTGCTGTTTGAATTCTCAACAAAACTTATTCAGTCCTTATTTTAGTCTCTTCTTAACATCATCCACCCAAATCCCATAAGGAACTGGGGCTACTGATTCTTGAAAGTGTAGAGTGTTCTCTGATATAAACTGCATTCTTCCCGACTTTCCCTCCTGGCAGTTAGGGTCCTGCTTTCCTCAGCTGGCTGTGTCAGCTACACTCATCCATCTACTTCTCAGCTTCCCAAATTTTGTTGCTATTATTTTCCTTACTGCCTTTTTTTTTTTTTTTTTTTGCCATTTTCAATTTTTGTCTTTAAACATTATTTGACTCTCATTTTAGTGAGATTTCAAGAGGAAGTAAAACTAAATGTATGTGTTCAATCTGCCTTTTTTTTTTTTAATTAGAAATCTTCAGTTTTTTTTTCTGGAAATTCAAATATATTAGCAGGATATACCTTAGAGCATATCTCCTTTTATCAGTTCTACCTGGGTGCTCAATCAGGGATTTGGTCTGCAGATCTAAATTTTTCCTCTGTGTAAGGAAATTATCATTTCTTTGCTCTTCCATCTGCTTTGTCTCACTTTCTGAAATCCTATTATAAATGATGCCTTAGTCCATTTGGGCTGCTATAACAAAATACTATCGACTGAGTGACTTATGAACAGCAGAAATTTGCTTCTCATAGATTTGGATGCTCAAAGTCCAAGATTAAATGAAGTGTTGGAAGATTTGATATCTATTCAGGGTTCTCTTCCTAGTTCATAGATGACCATCTTTTCACTGTGTCTTAACACAACAGAAGGGATGAGGGAGCTCTCAGGGTCTCTTATAAGGGAACTAATCCCAATCGTGAGGGCTCTGCCATCATGACCTAATCCCCACCCAAAGGCCCCACATCCTAACACCATCATGTTGGAGATTAGGCTTCAACATAATGGATTTTTGGGGTACACGAACATTCCATCTGTAACAAACAGGTTATATCTCCTGGACCTAGACTTTACTTCTATCATCTTTTTTGCTCAATATTTTCATCTGCTTTAACTTCTAAATTCTGGGATAATTTCTTTTTTCAGTTGGTTTAATTTTCTGCAGTATTCAAACAACTATCCACTACTTCATTGTGTTTTTTTTTATGTTTGATAACCACTTTTTATGTAAAAACTTTTTTCTGATCTCATATCTTCTTTGATAGATGCATTGTTCTCTTGAATCTCAACGAGAACATGGATTATAGATAGTTTAAAGTTCCTTCTTGGTTAACGGAATGTGTGTATTTCATAAGAGAATATTAGTTTTGATCCTTAAAAATGATCCTCTTATATCTGAATTAGTGATTCTTTTTATATGCCTGTATTTATTCAATCTATCAATTTTTGAAGATGTGAAGTAAACCTGGGAGGCATATGGTATTTTCTTTGGAAGCCACTGAAAATTAGTAAAACGCACAAGATCCTGGAGCACTATATTGTAGCTGAGAGCAAAACTGTGGTGAGATACTGGATGGAAAACTAACCAGTCTTAAATCTGGAAGTGATTCAAATCATGCCTCTACTCTCAGGGGAAAACCACTCTAGATTAGCTTCAGACCTGACTGCTCTTGAATATGTCGAACCCACTATGGTCTACTTCTCTGATTTCCTTCTCTCCTTTATGGCTTAGCTCCAGGTCTTGTCTATAGTTTGATTTTTTTTTTCTTTTTCTCTAAAAGTTTGACTCTTTCAAGGATTAATACAAATTCTCAGCTTTCCTGTTAGTTTCTCCAGGACAACTCAAGGCAACAACTGTCTCCAATTTTGTTTCTGATGTTTGTATTATTATTAGTCCCAACAGCTACTACAATATTTTAATTAGCATATACACAATATAGTTTAATCCTTCTCATTTAATTCCGGGAAGACAGACTATCTGATAATCTGAAATAGATGGTTACTGACTTATTAAATGAATTGTTTAAAACATAAGAGTGAAAGCCTTTTGCAATTTATAAAAAGCCATATTTTTATATGGTCTGATGATTCTTTAGTGAAAGTTAACACTGGAACTTGGTTTCTTATTTATTGTTCCTCAGAAACTCACTAACACTGTAACTCTCTCTCTGAAGATCACATAGTTCAAATCCAAAATCCCTTTTCTTACACTCTTGGGACCAGATATATTAAGAATTCCCTTTTAAAAAAAATTATTTTAGAAAGTTAATAAAGGACATATATCATCATTTGTTACATAACATTTTTGGCAGGGTTTGAGGCAACATATCATGATCAAATGCATAAAAATGTATGAATTCTATCTCTAAATGGGATAAATAAGGATGACTATCTTCTCCCAGATTAGGTCACATTTTGCTACCAAAGGAGCTACAAAAAAACTTTCTATTTTCAGAGCTTTTATGGGCAAAAAATTACGAGCTTTTCCTTGCTTTGTTTAGTCTTCTTCCATTAGTTAGTTAAAATACAGTAATAAAACCTGACCTGGGAGGTGGAAATGAACAGAAGAGACAGCAGGGTCTCCCAGCAAAAGGTTGAGGTTAAAACCATATTTGGAAACATCTTTCTGCTTGTTTGCATTGACTGTTTTCTTTCCAGAAGCATAGTCTGGAGTAATAATCTCAATTATAGTCTAAGGATATGAGACATCCTCATGTGTGACTGGGAGAAGGAATTTGATCTCTTGAGACTCAAGAAATTTGTCACTAGTTGAGACAGAGCACACAGGAGAGGACTTGAGTCTACTGAAATTTCCTTTTGGCTTCACCCTGTCTTTTCTTCAACATCTCCAAAATAACCCTCAGTTCTAGCTATTAGGCCTGTAGGAGTTTGGTTCAATTTTCATTATAATTCATTATTATCCCTGGGGAATGGTTTCCAACAATCCTCATTAAAGTTGTTATTTACAGGTCAGATGGTAGAGAAATTATTACACATATTTAAGAACCCCAAATGCGATTGTCAAATTATTCCTGGGGGAGGAAAGAAAGTTGAGAAAGAAGGAAAGAAAGAAGAAAGGGAGGGAGGAAGGGACAGTGGGACATTTCCTAATCTCATTCATTCTACAAATCCATAAACAAAGCCCCAGAAAGTTGGAGATTAAACTTTGTGGTTAGAATTCTAAGCCCAGGTACCAACAAGTCCTGAGCCACTGCTTTTCCCCGTTATCTACTCTTCTTCCCTTCCACTTTTTTTTTTTTTTTTTTTTTTTTTTTGAGGGCTCCACAGAGGTAGGGCAATGGAGGGATTTACTCTTGGGAAGTCTGATTGACTCCTGTTCAAATAAAGCTTAAGAAAATGGAGTGGCTCTGGGCTCTAGTTTGCAGAAATAAGTGTTTGAACCTCAGTTCTACTATGACAGTAATGTCACCCGAAATCTGAGATCCTTAATAATTTCTCTCATCTCCAATACTAGCACCTCAGAACTAGGAGCCCTCAGGAGTCATTTCTTATTGTTGCCGGAAGAGGCAAGAAGGAGAATCAAAGGGAAACTCATCTGTGTCTCTTGCAGTCCATCTTGGCCCAGGCATGAGGAACCTACTGACCCCCTAGGTGAGCTGAGCATGCCCCGTGGCTGCAGGCAGCAACCACTCTGCACTCAGCTTTCTGGTTCCTGTTCTGCTTTTGCTCTGGTCACGGGTTCTCCCAGCTTCAAAATCCAGCCCCTGAATCTCTGGACCTAGACCTTGCACTATCATTCGAGGTGTTTGCACCTCAGCTTTCCCCTTGGGCCTCTGCCTTTGGCCATTGGACTCTTCCCTCTCAGGAAGTCCTCTGCACCCCAGTCCTGCCTGTTGGAGCCAGAAGAAGAGCTGGCAGAGAGCAGAGAAGGCAAGTGCTCCCTTGAGCAGTTTCTCCAAAGGCAGAACCCTGCCCATCAGGATGGGAGCTTTTGGCTGCTTCCACCTGGAGCCCAGTGTGCCTGTGACCTGCTTCTTTCAGTGACAGGGAAATCCAGACCTTTCCTCCAAGTCACACCCACTCTCAGAAGGGGAAGGAGAGGGCAAGAGGACACTCTTCCTGCTATGGGTACAAAACAGAGCCTTGATACCTTCCCCTCCCCCAGGGAGAGTGCAGCTCGAAGAGGCGCCCTCACACCTGCCTGCATTTTAATTAATATCTTCCCACCATCTATCAACAGCAAGTCAACATGCTTCACACCAGGGGAGAAAAACAATCCTCGCCTTGTCAGCCCTGCTTCTCCAGGAGCAGCTGAGGGTCTCAACCCCCCCGACACGCTGCTACCTCCTTCTCCCTTGGGGCTGTTGACAGGGTGCGGTGCAGCTTGCCATGGTGATGGCTTTGGCATCAGAAGGTGGCAGCATGGGAACCTGGCAGACTGGGTTGGGCCTGCTATGGCTCAGGCAAAGGCACTTAGTACCAGCCCTGGCTCAGGGCTTTCTGATCCTCAGAGCAATGCTGTGCAATGGGAATGTCTATCCCCAGCTTAATACAGGGGGCACTGGGGCTTGGAGACATGCAGGGACCGCTGAGGTCACACTGCTAATAAAGGGCCAGGCTGGGCACCTGCACACAGACCTGGCCCGTGGATCCCTCAGGGTCTTCCTGCCTTACTTCCCGTGGACCCCATGGCAATAGCTGAGTGTTCTCTGGGTGGAAGAGCTGGTGGTGGCCGGGCCTGGCCTCATTGCCCCAGCTCCCTCACCCTCATCCATCACAGCCACACCCTTGGGACACTGTTCAGCCCACTAGAATTTAGAATGTTATCACAGGTGATCAGTGCCTTTTTCTGAGATGTTAGATAATTGCCCTGACTTTAGCAGCCGAGTGAGAGAAGCTCTAAGCATTAGATGAAGGCAGGAGGTAAAAATGGGCAAGATCGTCTGTAGATGGTTATGGTGTGGAAGCTCGTTTGTACCCATAGTGTATGTGTGCACGTGCGTGTGCACGTGCACACGCCCATGGGAGTGTGAGAGTTGGAAGAGTCCTTGATTGTGCCCAGGAGTGTGCTTACTGGTGTCTCTCCAGGCACAAGTGGAACAGCATGCACTGTGTGTGGGCAGGCTCTCAATCTAATCTGGAGACAACATTATAGAACACGGGGGCACAGATCTATCCAGGCTGCCCTGCTTTTACCAAACCTCTCTGAGCCCCACTGTCCTCATCTGTAAAGAGGCAGTGACATGGCTTAATGGTATCATGTATGGAAAACCCAGTATTGTACTTGGCACATGGTAAACAGTAAATTGTAGGTACTAACTAATGCTAAATTCATCTAATTACCTTATCATCCATCTTTTCTAAGAGGATAAAAAGAAAGACTTTGTCAAATGTTTTGTAATCCACATATACTAACTTTGCTATAATCCCACAGGCTCCCAGCCTAGGAAGCAGAGAGAAGAAAGGAGTCTGGTCCTTTGTAGCTAATTCACAGGGAGCCCACACCCAGTCTTAGGAATCACTGCCTCCCTAGGATACAGACTATGCCTTCAACAATACTGACCCATGTGAAATAGTTCCGAAGCCTGTAAGAAAGACCCTCACTCCACCTTCCTCTTCACAAGGATGAAAAGAGATGTCCTTTTCTGGGTCTACCTTTCTCTCCTGCTCTTCCTGGTGAAACCCTAGATTCTGGAAAATCTCCATCTGCCTTTAAAGCTGGCTTCTATCATCCTTATTAAAGAAAACCACACTCAGCTGGGTCCTCAGCTACTTAGTAACAATTGTCCAATTTCCAGCCTCACTTCCTTTTATCGCAGAATTGCCTGAGCAGGTGTCCTCCGCGCCTCCTCTGCTCCTCGCAGGATAATGCCTCCCTTTGTGCTCAGCCTGGCAGGAGTGGCTGCTGTGGGGATGCTGCTGCTGAGGGCTCTAGGGATTGGGTCTTTGCCAGCCCAGGATTTCTCTCCAGGGTGATGCAGTTGGAAGTTCTGGGCATTTCCCAGAGGATATAAGCCAAAGAAGCGTGTCTAAGTGGGGTCCCCCAAAAAGGCAGAGGTTGGAAATAGCAATGGGGAACTTAAGAGTCAAAAAGAGGGATCCCATTCTGTCCTGGACAACTTCTCAGGGTTCCCTGATCTGAGTAAAGCTGGTTGTCTCCCTCTTCAGAATCCCTGAGCCTTCAAGAATTATTAGATCTTAACTCCTATTGCCCCATTATCTATGTAGAGAGAATTCTAGTTTCCCAAATTTTGCAAAGCTCTCTCTCTTCTTCTCTCTCTCTTTTTTTTTCTTTCTTGGATCCTCTTTGATCTAGCTACCTTGGAAACAGCTTCTAGTTCAAGGGACTGCAAATGCTCCCTGGAGTGGGGAGGTTATCACAACGGCCCCTTGGCAGTGCCAGAGCCCAGGATATAAAAGGACAGGAACTGTCCAGATGGTCCAGGAAGATGGAGTAGAACAGAGGCAGTAATAAAAGTGGTAAAGATGATGGAAACAAGAACAAAACACCTTCTCTTTCCATTTTTCCCTCAACCCAGAGGCCTCTCTGGTGTGGATCGTGGTGTTGGGAATGATGGCAGGAGTGGGTCTGGAGGACCATCAGGGAAATACAGACAGCTGTGGTGACAAAAGTGGTGTTGGGGCTGAGGGCAGGGGTGGTGATACTGATGTTGCTGAGGATGGTGGGGGTGATCAGAGCCACCCTCTAGAATTTTCTCCTACTCCGTGTCTAATCATGTCCTTCTCATAATACAGAATGGAAAGGAACATGGATTTAGGAGTCAGAATTCCTACTACTCTTGTAAACTTAGAAGTCTTAACCTTTTTGCTCTCGGTTTGCTCATCATAAAATATGAAGATCAGAATAGGTAAATTGAGATAGCTCTTCCTCTTCAATGACAGGCTTTCAGGGTTTCAGATTAGGTTCTAGTTCTGCTTTCTTACAAACACGCCAGGCCACAAATCTGCTGATCTGTGTTTTGAGAATGCTTGATATCTAGCTATTCCTTTGGCCATTAGCAGAGGCGGCAGTGCTGACAGCAGTGTCTTGGTCCTAGGCCTTGGGTTCCCATACGGCAAGGGCCACTTTGGTTCAGTGCCTGGAACAAATCTCACAAATAATAGATGTTCAGTATATGGCAAATGTTCCCTGGGGATAAAGACTCAACTAACAGTTGCTAAATACTTCCTGCATTCCAGGCCCTGACCTAGGTCCTGGGGATAAAGAGATTTAAAGGCACCTTTTCTGACTGTGAGGCCCTCCGAGAGGAGGCAGCAGACATGTAACAGACATGTAAACAATTAAGTAAAGGGCACTGTGATCAGTTTTATAACACACAGATGAACAAGGTGGAATAAATGGGCTTGCTGATGAGGGGGCCCAGGTAAGGTAGGAGGCAATGATTTCATGTGGATCTTGGAAGATGGTTCTTGTTTCTTTACTGAAAAGGAGAAGAAGGCATTCAGGCAAAGAGAACTGAAACACCACATGGAAAGGATAAGAGTATGGAACTAGGGAATAGTTGGCTGGCTTGAGGGCTGAAGCCTGACTGTGGAGAGAGTTGACTTATCCTATGGGTTCCAGTGAAGGGTTTTAGGCAGGAGAACCACATGTTTCCAGACTTTTCAGAAAGGCCCTCTGATGGCAGGATGGAGAGTGGACTGGGATTCAGTAAGATGGAGGCAGAAAGATGCAATAGGGAAATCTCATGAGTCCAGGCTCTGTCTTGAGACCTGATAGAAGGCAGAGGTAGCAGGACTGAAAGGGGACAGAGAGCAAAAATCAAGGAGGACTTAGGAGGAAGAATCTATAAAATTCAATGACTTATTGGATCTAGAGAGTAAGAGGGAAAATTTGGAATGGTTTCTAAAATTTCTTGCTAGAGTGAGTGCTCCCCACAGAAAGGGTGTGGAAAGGAGGGTTGATGATGATAATGGGTTTAAGATGAGACCATTTCTCTTTGCATCTTTGGTCTCAGTATGTGTAGTCATTACCTGGAGAGTGAACTTCTGTCTCTTTCTAGTCCTCCCTCGCCCATCTCTCAGCAGTTCCTAAGGTTCTCCAGACCTGCAGGAGTCAAGAACAGGCTGGAAGGAGAGAGCAGAGGAAGCCTCATGGATCCAAGAAGTCATTGGTTTCATTTCTCAATGACCAAATGCCTCTGTCTCAATAAGACCCATAACTAATCTGCTCTCAAAGGCCCCAAAGAGGTCTGAGCTTGATGCAGTTGAGTAGTAGGCTTCTTTTTTTTTTTTGGCTTTTTTCGGACTAAAAGCAATTTCCATTTTTTATGCCTTTTGTCTTTTCATCCAAGCAAATGCCGGTGGGATCTGGCAACCTGAGTTCAATAGCCAGTCCTTTTGGTCTTTCAACGGCTATGAATGTAATAAGAGCACTCAACCCTTCTGAAGATATGCAAATCCGTGCATTTAAAAGATTTACATTCATCCTTCACAGGCCCTGAAATATAAATATGAAATACCCAGAACCTTGTCACTTCAGTAATAATTAAGCTGATGGCCTATTATGTTCGATTGCAAATCAATATAGTATCTTTTGGTGCCACTTGAGTTCTTGAGGGTTGGCGCGGGGCCAGCTCCAGTTATACAATTGAATTGCTGCAGCTGCCTGGGAAACTTCGCTGCCGTTCCCATTCAGGAAGAATAGGCGGGTAACAATGGTGACCAGCCTCCCTGCAGTAATTGTGTACGAGGACACATTTCCAATGGGGTTTTTGTTCAGCAGGTGCTGTTATTTTAGTTTAATTTGAATTCTGAAATACGGAGGAGAGAAGGAGACTAATCTTAACAGCATCTAACCTACAGCTGTTCGAAAGAGGCCAGCAAACAGCATATGTTGCTTAGATGGAAATCATAATTGCTCATTCTCCCTGGGCTGTTGGCCCACCAACGTGGAGCCTCTGAAATTAGCCGGCATTTTTCCGGCATTTTCCTGGGTGGCAAGGCCTCTGCAGAGCTCGGGAAGAGCCATTCTAGAGTGGCTCGCCCCAGCAGGCTTTCACAGATGCTGTGTCTCCTCCTTCTTCTGCCTTCTTTCTCCTTCTTGGTCAGCTGAGGTGAGTTCCAGGAGCTACATAAAATGCACTTTGGGCAGGCTGCCTCATCTGAGGCCGACATGGGGAGGCGTGGGGAGATGGGCACTGGAGAAGGCTGGTGGTGGCCTCGTGCTGGATTCCCTTGGGGGCAGAGGGGTATAAGTCACTCTGCCCCCAGTAGAGCCTGACTCGGTGTGGACACTCTGGAATAAGGGACAACATCCACATGGCACGCTCCCATCCACAGCACCCTTTCACATGCTTTGTGTTGTTATTTGCATCCTCACAACGCTCCCTGGAAGGAGATGAGAGCCTTCCCATTTTATAGAGAGGGACGCTGAGCTGCAGGGATAAATCCAAAGAAAAATGTCCAGGCCTGGAATATAAATCCCAGAACTTAAAATTCCGTGTCCTTTTCTCCACCAGCTGCCTCCTTTTTTAACTCTAGGAACTCCCTTCAGCTCCCTGGTTGGTAAGAAATCCTGAGAGATGGGCTCCCTTTGGACTCTAAATCTATGGAAATGAACACAAGGCCAGATTTCTCTGGGCTCTGTATAGGAAACTGAAGTTTGCACAATTTGGAGGCTGGGCTTAGGTAAGGTCAGAGGTCTGGCATACTAAACGCCTAAGCCTGTTTTTCTTTCCTCCAGTCCTTCCCTCCTTCCTTCCTTCCTTCCTTCTTTCGTTTCTTCTGTTTTTTCATCCCTTCTCCCTTCCCTGCTCCCTTCATTTCCTCCCTTGCAATCTTTTTTCTTTGTCTCCCTCCCTCCTTCCTTTCTTCCTTCCATATTTACTGAGCCCCTACTGTAAGTCAGGCACTGGATAGGCAATACAGGGGATGCAAAGAGCAACAAGATAAGTTCCTGGCTATCGATGAGTTAGTCCAAAAGTGATTGAAGCCCTCCAAAAAGCAAAGCAGTTTGGTTGCTGCCCTAATTGCAGGGTGTATGAAGTACTGGGGTCCTGGTGTAGAGGAATATTTCACAGGGGATGTGATCATTGACATGGATCATGGAGGGAGTGCAAAAGTCTTGCAAGGGGAGAAAAGGGGAGAGAGATTCCAGGCCTGGTATAAGTCACTGGTTTCCCCCCAGCATGGGCTTATTGTTGATGGGGAATGAGGGGATCAAGACCTTGGGAAGTGGACTGACTTAGCAGGGCCCCGTCAGCAGCATCGTGTTCAGGGCTGGCAGTTCTGGGGTGAACATTCCGTGCCAGGTATGATCTGAAGAAGAGGAGGGGGTGTGGAGAAGGGATCTGGCCCAGGTGTCTGCTGTCAATCCCTCCCGGCCTGAGAACTAACAGAGGACCTGTTAACTTGTCCTGAGTGTGGCTGGAGCAGTGCTTCTGCTCAGATGCTGCTAGTGGCAGAAGTGTGGGTGGTTCCCCGAGCTCAGGGACCTGGGGCGCACGGTGGGTTTCTGCTCTCTCTCAGGGATCCTTTTACCCTCTTGGTTTATTTGGTCAGAGCAGGTCACTTCCTCAGCCTAACTTCCATGCTCATCTCCTCCTTGCTCTGGAATGTTCCTGCCTACGAGGTGGGGTGTGATCCCCGAATCCATGCCAGCCTCAGGTTCAGCTCCCAGCACCTGCTTGTCTCATGGACCTGTCCCCTCCCTGCATTCCAGAGTGGTTACAGATCCCACGGTCAGGCATGTGGCTTTGGAATCATATAGCTCTGGGTGCCAGAGAGGACTCTAGGGAGGAAGTAGAAGATGGTGTTGAAGGGCATGGATTTTGCAATCGCACTGCCTGGGGCGGGAGCCTGATTTTGTCATTTGTTGCTGTGTAACTATCGCTAAATTGTTTCATCTGCAAATAGGAGAAACTAATCTCTAATTGATGGGGTTATTGTGATGTTTAAGTTAGTTAATAAATTTACTCTATTAACACAGGGCTTGGGACTAACAGCCAATACACCTGAGCTGTTAGTGGTGATGCAGAAGTGGTAGTAGTAGGAGGGACGTAGCAGAAACAGTGCTGGTAGTGACCGAGCTATAGTGACACACGTGCGAATGGTGGGAGTGGTGTAGTAGGAGTGACAGGGATGGCAGTAATGACAGTACTAATGGTAGTGGTAGTAACAGTAATGGTAATGGTGGCAGTGCGGATAACTAGGAAAGGTTTCACACCTCATCTGAACTGCAGATGGCAAATAATACCTCTCACAGCTGTAATAAAGTTAACAAACAATCCGGTTCCAGACACCTTTACGGAGCACTCTGAACATATGAAACTGCCTGTCGCCTAGAGTCTGTCACATGGAATTTCATTAAATGTTAGATAAGTGTATATGTAAATCCCCTCATGGGATGAGTAAGTAGTGTTTTCCTCCACAATTCCGTATTTGCAGGTGAAGCTTTAGAGAGGGAGAAAGCCAAAGGGCTATGTGGAAACTCTCTGGTGTAAACCAAGGGCAGGGACGATATTGCCTCTAGCATCACTGGGTCCTGGTGGCCTAGCACCATGCCTGGAGTAGCAAGTATTTAAGTAATACATTTGCTTAATGAACATGGGTTGACTGCAGGATAAAGAAACAGTGCTGGATTGCCCAAGTCAAAGGCCATGGAGCTCCTAGAAGAGTCTCTGCCAGAGGAAGTGATGACTGTCTGGCAGCCTTTGGTTAGGACAGGAAGGAATGAAACTCAGCTCAGGGGGCTGGGGGCGCCTGAGGGCCACCTTAGGTAAAAGAGCTCTGAGGTCCCTTTGTGAATGTGGAGACAATCCGCTCCAGAATAGCTCCTCTGCCTCTATGTTTTTGCTTTAGACAAGCCAGACAGACCAAAGACGTGTGGGAGGGAATTTGCTTTGGCAGCTCCTGTGAGGAAGGGAAGCCAAGAGCCTGAGGCTATTCAGTGAAACACCACATGTTAATCTCAATCTATCCTGGGTAATCCCAGCAAACATCTTGATCTCAGGAAAGGGTAATCCAAGATCAAACAGCTTCTGTGAGAGGCTTGTTCTTGCAACGGCTCAGTGAGGATGGAAGTGAGGTCTGGGGAAGAAACGGGTTGTCCATGCAGCCCTGGTCAGACCCAGAAACCCGCTCCCCCCACCCTAGATTACGATGTTAGGGGAGGGTGGGTTTCCTGACCTGCCAATGGCCGAGGTGACGGCTTTGTCTCTGTTAATCAAAGAGCATGGGCTTTGGAACACATTGCAAGGAGAAAACAAAGATAAATATTAAAGAGAGGAGGTAGCCTCTAAGAAAATAGCAAAGATGCCCTGCACTGATACTTGCTCTGCTAGGCCCTGGCAGGTGGGGTCGTGAGGATACGGCTTCTGAGAGAAGGCTGTCTGCAGTAGGAACAAACAACCGACTCCAGTCTCTGAGTCACATCCCAAGGGACTCGGCATGGTGGAGGTGGACCCTGGCTGCTCTGAGAAGAGACTCCCGAGGCTCTGGCCATCTGCTGATTGACGTCTCTTTCCATGGATGTGTATCCCGCCCTCCACCCCAAGAGGTGGGTCCATCCCCACCACTTCACAGTTAATCAGTCATTAAACAGTCTGTAGTTCCAGTTGAGGTGGGGGTTACCAGCCAATGGCCATCTAGTCCCTTAAAATGTTTATTTATATGTATATATGTTATAGCATTTCCAACATTAAAATCACTTTAAACTTCAGATAACATCTCTCTACATCCCCACCTCCCCACACATACACACACATGCAATCCCACATGCATATATCCCCTGGACACTCATTCCATTTTATGGGTGGGGAAACCCAGTTGCAGGCTGGGGAAGGGACTTGTCAAAGCCTCTGCAACAAGTTAGCACCAGACAGAGCTGGACCATGACTTACATCTTCCTGCTCCGGATTCACGGTTCTCTGTGCTCCACATGCTGCCTCCCACATGCAGGCTTTTTTGTTTCTTAATATTTTTTCCTTAATATTATTTTCTTAATATTTTTCCTTAACATGGCAGTTCCAAATCATCTGCATTTTCTCCAGGATGATTTTCACTTGTATCCAGTGGGCCAAAAATAATGTTAGCCATAGGATAAATCATTAGAAGCCCAAGATAAAAATATTATTATCACCATGGGCTCAAAAGAAATTAGGCTATAGATTAAGGAGGATATGTATGTGTGTGCATGTATGTAATATGTGTAAAAATGTATATATGTAAAAAAAATATATATGTAAGTATATATGTAAGAAGCTATATGTAATAGATATGAATTCAAATCTTAATTTTACCACTTACAAGGTGAGCACCTTTGGTGTAGTTAACCTATTCCAACTTCAATTTCCTCATGTATGAAAAAGAGATAATGATACGTACTTCCTAGGCTTATTGTAAGGGTCACATAGGGTCATGTGCTATGTCAGGAATAATTCTGGCTTTGAGTGACAGAAATATCTAACTATAGTGACTTAAACCCATAAAGACTTAACTTGATCACACAAAGAACTATCCAGAGGCAAGCAGTTGCTGGTTAGCAGTTATGTGGGATGACTGTGCAATTCTCTTCTCCTTTCCTTCATGATTGCAGTATGGCTGCTGCAACTCCTTCCATCGCATCTGCAATCCAGTAGGAAGTGGTAAAGGGAAGGAGGAGTATCCCTGTCATGAGATGAAAAGCTTTTCCAGAAGTTTCACAACAGGCTTCCACTTTTTAATCATATCCAGAGCTATATCATATGGCCACTTCGGGCTGGAAGCTGGCAAAAAAGTTGGGAATGGTCAACCTACTACGTCTGTCAGCATAGGGCCTCCATATTAGGACACAGCTATATTGGTATGCAATGAATGCTCTCATTTACCTCTTTCTGGAGACTCCTGTGAGGGTGCCAGAAGCTCTGGAATGGAGGAAAAGTGGTGGGGGTGGCAAAAGATAGGATGAGATGCTGGTCATTTCCTGGGGAACTGGATTACTTGTTGCCAGTCTTGCTCACACTGCAGACTTCATTGGCTGGAAATCAAGGCTATATGGTAAGTAAGGTGAGCACTGCCACTGAGGACTAGCAAGGGGGAAGACATCCCACCAGACCCTACCCTCACCCATGCTGGCTGGGCTGCTGGACACTTCCATCTGGGTCTTGGCCCTCAGTCCTATCACACTCAATATGTTCACAAACACACTGGCATTTTGGGGACATAAAATCACCTTCACTGCTGGATGGCCGTCCATCAGGGCTGCATCAGCCTCTTCCTTGATGAGGCTCTAATGTTCAGAGCCACCTTCTTTGATTGTGAGAACTGTTTCTCAGCAGATTTTTGGCTTGGGTCACCCAGAGACAGGGCAGTGCTGATGGCAGGGGGACAGTCAGGCAAGGAGGAGGGCAGTGCTCACGTGAGGGGAGGCAGAATCTCTGAGACAGGGAGTATCATCTGGACAAAAGCAAAATGGGGTCCTGTCCCTGCTGCAACCCCTCTCTACTCCTCCTTCGGTCTTGACCTATTGCTTGTCCTCACCAACGTCTCATGCATATCAGCTCCTCTTTTTCTCACCCATTGCCTCTCTCACAGGGATTGCAGGGACAGCCTCACTCTGGTCTCCATGATCGCAGTCTCTCCTCTTCCAGCCAGAGGTGGCCTGGTGGTGCGGAAGGAGCACTGGGCTTGCTAGAGTCAGGACAGCAGAGTGTTAAACATTACTCATCTCCACTTCCCAGCCAGGTGGCCACACCTCTCTAAGTCTCACTGAACTCATCTGTAAAATAGGAAAATAACATTATCATTGAAGAATTGTCATCAGCACTGAGTCAATCAATATGTTTGAAAGAGGCTTCATGGGCTTCAAGGACTAATTTTGTGGGGATTCGTGTGGGGAGAGACTGAAGGAGTGGGTGGGCTTCAAGTCTACCAGCCAAGCATCAACAAAAGCAGCCTTTCTTCCATCTCTTTTGCATGTTGGACTTCTGGAGAATTGTTCATGTGAAAAAACTGTTTATCTGTGAACAAACAAAATAAAAACAACACAAAAAACAAACAACCCCCCCCCCAAATTAGAAACCACCAATTTATGTCTAGTGCTCGGTATGTATCAGGTACTTAATAAATAGTACTTTCCTCCCCACAACCTCTTTTTCAGGAAATGGCAAATGCTATTTCCAATGGCTTTGCTCCATGCGCTTTTAAAAGTTAAAAAAAAAACAAAAACAAAAACTAAACGCTTGCCACTTGCATCTAATTATGAGAATGGTTGGTCCAGCGACTCTGTGTGTTGAGATCACAACTCCGGTGCTTATCTCTTAATCCATCAGTTTCAAATGTCCACCCGGGGACTCATTTTTCTTTGGTGTGACTCCTTTTTGCAGCCAAAATTTCCTGGACCTGCCTGAACTCCCACCTCTACGCAGCTCCCCTTTCACTTAGCTGACCTGATAAATGGCCAACAAGGTCTGGTTTCAGCAATGGGCACATTTCGCTAGAAAACAATTAAAGTGACCGAAACCTGCTGAGATCTAATAAATATTCACTCATCCGCCTGAACAGATGCCAGTTACAGCAGAAGGAAAATACAGCTCCCGAAGTCAGGGAATTTGCTCTGGTCTAGGGCTCCTAGCACAGGTGTCAGAAGAAATGGGACCAAGTGAAGACAACCTTGCAATAGGAAGGACATCAGGGAACAACGAAAGATGGGGTGCAGGTTTCTATCCATATGAAAGTGATACTCAGGGATCCCCATGTGTGAATCTGTCTCCCTTTTAGCAGAAACGATGACCTGCATGTGTACACACCTTGTTAAGAGTTGCATAGCGCATCTTGGAGTTTCTCCATGTGCCTGGAACAGGCCCCAAAGATTCAGGGGGACTTATTGAGAGCAAGGCTTAGAGTGTTGGTGCTGCAGGAGACATGGGTACACTCCTCCCACTCTTGTGATCCCATAGGAGGGGTAACAGTTCCAGGGGAAGTCCAGAAAGATCCACATGGGGCATTAGCTAGAACCAAGGGTTCTGGAATTTCAAAAGGGAAACCATTTCTACCTGGAGGGCATTAAGGAAACTGTATGGCAGAAGAGGCATTTCAATTTGATCCTGGGACTTGAAGGTGGGATAAGGACTCCTGAGGAAGAGGTGATTATATGAGCAAAGACTTCAGGGGAGGAGGGTATGGGCTATGCTCAGGATCCTGAAAAATCCCATGATTTGGAGATGGAAGATCAGGCTCTGGTTCAAATATCCATCTGTTCATGAGGAAACTGAAGTTCAGAGAAGGAAAGTTATGGGTCCAAATTCGCATAGCCAACTACAGGCTTCTAACGAAGTTCCAGAGCGATAGCTAACAACACAGTAAGCATCAGTGGACAATACAAGAAGAGCTTTAGTTAATCACAAAGTGACTGAAACAAACTTTTGAGTGGAGAAAACACAGTGCTGTAGGCTCCTTCTTGGAGAAAGAGCAAGGGAAGTTTCTCAAAGATGAGAGTAGAAAAGGATAAATAGAGAAAGGGAACTTCTAACAGTGGGACTCAGGCACTGGGTCAGCACCATATACTCCTAATTGATAAAAAGATTAATTGCAGTTACTATTCTTGTTGACTGACTGTATGCCAGGTGTTTTATTTACATCACCTCTAATCTTTGAAATGATCCTTCTGGGTAGGAATAATTACTCCAGTTTCGCAGATGAGAAAACAGAAGGTCACTGAGGTTAACACCTGACCAAATCCACCCTGCTGGCTGGACTCAGAGCCAGGAAATCAAAAGTGGCCTGCCTTCTGTACCATAGTGACCCCCATGTTGTTTCTGTCTGTGTGTTCATTTACTTAATAATTACAAAATAAATAGCTTTCCATTTTACAAAAGCAAAAACAGGTTCAGAGTAGTTAAGACATTTGCCCAAGTTCACACAGCAAGAATGTGGCAGGTTCTGTCCAGGACAAAGCTGATAACTTTATATCTTTTTTTTTTAACCAGAGAACACATTTTTTTCGCCAACATGGGTTTGGATAGGCCCAGTGGGAAGGGGCAAAAGCAAGAGTGTAAAGACATAGAGGCTGGAACAAAAGCAGCTCCTGCAGGATGTTGAGGCAACTTAACCTCCTGTCCATCAACTCTGTATGGGTGTGAAGGGAGCAAAGCCTTGATTGGCTCCACCTCCTGTTCACAAACAGTGTCTTCTCAGGCCTCACTTGAGTATTTTTTGCTCTTCCTGCATTGTATTTTGGGTGATAAAAGATAAATTCTCTTACTTTACTCTCTCTTCTGATCTTGAACAGAGTTTTGTACCAAGTCTCTAGCTCCCTAATCTCTGAGCAAGCCATTTCCTTTCCCTGAGCCTTAGCTTTCTCTTCTGTAAAATGGGAATGTCAATCTCTGCTTCAAGAATTGTGTGTGTAATAAACTTAACGATATTAAGGGCACATACCTGATACTCTGCACACCACTGTCGTAGCAGTAATATTATCAGTGGATGGTGTGGTTGTTAATATTACTATTTTCATCTACCTCAGTCGCTCAGCCCCCAGCCCTGGGGAGCTGCTGGACCTGAACCAGCTGGCCAACAACCCTGCTCTTCTTTTCCTGTTGACAAGACCCCTTTTTGCTATGTGGTAAGAAGGACTGAGCTGGAAAGATGGAGGTGGGGTGAGGGGGGTGGAGTGTACCTGGCAGGGTGGCCAGGAGTTTCTTGGCAGTAATTCATGGAAGTGATGGTGGGACCTGGGATAAGGGATGGCAGATAAAGGAGGGGTTGCCCAATGACCAACCAAGAATCCTGAGGGAAACCAATTTCTGAGAAGAAAATGAAATCTCTTTCTTCTCCACTCTCCTCATTCCTGCCTTGCCCTCCTTTGCCAGATCTGGGCTCCAGCTGGTCTGGGAGGCAGCTCACCTCTGCCTGGTCATTAACAGTTCATTTGCTTAAATACCCATCATCATTACTGCCAATGGCTCCTCAGGGCACCATTGCATCCCAGGAACTGCAGCAGACACTCTCCTCTGACTGATGGCCCCACGCTCTGCCCTGCCACCTGCTAATGACTCCTGGGCTGACAGCCCAGCTTGGAGGCAGCAGGATGTGAACACTGTAGAAGGTCTGCCTTTCTCCTTGTGCATCCCTCTGACCCTCACAGTCCTGGAAAGGACTTGGCCTGGAGATGACAATGCCCCCAGTACTCCCGGGAATGAGTAGAGAACCTGAGAGGAGAAAAGTCCCCTAAGAGGAAACAGAAGGTATCCTCAGGGCCGTCCCTCCCAAGTCTCACCTCCTGAGAGCTCATGTCTGCTCAAGCCCCAGGGTCTCTCCGTCTTCCTTTTGCTTGCCAGTTATGTCTCTTAAGTGTGTTGGTAGGTGTGAATCCAAGAGAAAGGAAGATCCTCTGACTCAAGAGCATATCACGCCAGGCCACACAGAAACTCTCTCCTCTCTCCTCACCTCCACACTTCTGGGTGGGTGGGTTGTGTCCACTTTGCGGATGAAGAAACTGAGGCTCACAAAGTTTGAGTGAGCTTCCCAAGATCACAGAGCCAGCACATGGCAGAGTTGGTGTTCAAACTCAGTTTGGTCTGAATCCAAAGGCCGTGCTTTTTCTTCTGCCCTCACTCTTCAAAATGAGGGAAACTCGGGGGGTTAGCAAAATTCAGAAGCTTATAGTAACGGGACAATTGAGCAGCTGCTCTGTCTATGGAAGCATTTTCTCTTAAGACTTTTGCTCATTTCTGGAAACACTTTGTGGTTTTGTTTATTTGAGGGAAATTCCATTACTTTTCTCTTCCCCTGATTCACTGACCCCTGCCCTCTCCTGCTTTCTGCATGACCTCATAGGACATCAGTCAAGTTTATTCAGGAGGAGGGCACTGTTCTTAGTCACCGTGGAGGCCAGCTTTCCTATGTGTCAGATATTTTTTAAAGTGCTTTACATGTGTTAAGCTATTGAATCTTCACAACAAACCTATGAAATAGGTCTTGTTATTATACCCATTTACAGACAAGGAAATTGAGGGCAGAAAGGTTAAACAACTTGCTCAAGGTCAAAGCTATTAAGCTAGAGCTCTCAGAGGGCAAACAAAGTGAGAGAGATACCTCTTTTCAGGCATCTTTCCTATGCCCCATCAAGGTGTGAACTTCTTAAACGGCTAGGTTTAAGCTGTGGTATCAGAAGTCGGGGATCAGATTGTTGGGGAATGATGCAGGTTTAGAAGGGCCTGAAACCTGATGTGCTTTCTGGTGGGGCCACAGCACGAAGCCAGACCTGGTGAAGAGGGGAGCAATCTCTGGACAGATGGAGCAGTAGGGAGAGGCTAGAGCAATGCCCAAGCCAACTGCCAGGGGCAGGAGGGGGCAGGAGGGAGCAGGGGAGGGAGCAGGGCAGGAACCAGGGTCTGTAATAGGTTTGAAAGCTGCCCGAAGGTCAGTCAGGGATCTGGAGGCCTGGCTCGAGGGAGGCCTGGCAACCTGGCAGCCTGGGCCAGATTCTAGGTCCAGAAGAAGAAATGCACTCAGAGGAAGGCCTTGGGTCCCAAGGATGAATTTCTGGCCTGGCCCTCAAACCAGGCAGAGTCAGCCCCCAACCCCGGCTCCCCAGCATATCGCCCACATTCCTGTTACCACACTTATTTCTTTGTCTAAGTTGCAAAACCGTCCACATCTTCATATTAAAATTTTCTAGTGGCTCCCTAAAGATACACTATCGATAAGTACCTGACTCCCTGCAATGATTTACAAGGTCCTCCATGGCCCAGTCCTGGATTGCACCCCAGCCTCATCAGTCACCTCACCTAATAAGCTTTGTTCCATCGTCACAACACAACCCTCAGTCCACATCACAGGTTTCCCTTCATCATCTCATACCTGGTACATACGGTTCCTTTGCTTGGAAATTATTCGCACCCCTCCTCCCATAGCCTCCCCACCACGTGTGCTCACCCCTGCTCCCTATTGCCTGGTAAACTCCTGTTGAGTCTTCAGCTCCGACAGTGCTGCTACGCGGAGCCATTCTTAGACAGCTCCAGCCGAATCCTAATGTCCAGGTCAAGTGTAAATGCTCTGGCTGTGTTTCCTCAGCCACTGCTATTTCCCCTAGCATAGCACTTGCCTGCTGGAATACGATTGCTTGCTTGTCTGTGACAGGCCTAGCTCCCTCAGCTCCACGAGGGCAAGCACTCTGTCTCTCTTTTTTATTTGTTGTGTCACCAGCATCTGATGCATAGTAAATGGTCAGGCAAAGTTGCTGAATGACTGAGTGGCCTCCATGCTTTTGCATATGACACTGTTTCTTTCCCAGAGAGACTCAGTGGCTGTTTCTGCCTCATCATCAGAACTCAAGAGCCTCCTACAAGGTGGGTCCAGAAATACACTTTGACTTGACTGAAGGCAACACAAGAAATGGGGCACTGGGTCCAAGGCCTGCTTCCAGGCTCGAATGAATGGTCAGTAAGGCCCAGGTCATAGCAACTGGAGCTGGTTTTTGCTCAGCCTTGAGGTCAGTGTCAGGCTGCAGCCAGAATGGCCATGCTGAGTCACCCCATGTTCCCAACAACATCTACTTAAAGTACCTCTAGCTGGGGACAGGACTAGTCCCTGAGCTTTATTTGGAGCTGACCTGTAATTGGTATCATAGGATCCCTTTTCTGGAAAAATTGAGACTATGGGAATTGGGACTGAGACAGAGTGGACAATGGGTCCCAAAGAGGCAGAGGACCCTGAGCAAGAGAAGGCAACTAGAGGAAGGAGAGGAGGTTGAATTGTACAGTCACCAGGCGTTAGCGGGAGACCAAGAGCCACGATGGCCCTTTCCTCTTGGCTTCCCAAGGGAGAGGCTGGGCTGGAGGGACCCCCCAGAGGAGTGGTCCCAGGAGAGGCCCGGTCCTAGATGAGGTACACATTATAGTCAGGTCCCAGCAGGGGCAGGGATCTGCCTGAAGCAAGTCAAAGAGCTGATGCAGCCGAAAGGCGATCCATGGTCAAATTCTGGGTTGATCACTTGGCCAGGGAAACCTGACAACCTCTTCCCATCTCTGAACTTTAGTTTCCTACTCAACACTATGAGGAGGGGTTGGGCCTGAAGTCTGCAATTCCCTAACATACTCAGCTGGCATCCGAGACTCCCCTGTGTTGATGCCAACTTTATCCAGTTTTATCCACTCAACTTTATCAAACACTGATGTGTGTAGAGATTAAGGGCATAGGCCTTGAGTCAGATTACTGTGGTCTGAACTCTGATCTTGCTACTTGCTACCTTATCCTTGAATTCTCTGTGACAAGCTTTCTCCTGTAAAATGAGGATAGCATTTGTACCAACCTCGTTCAACTGTTAATGGTGACATGAGAGAATGCAGACAAAGCAGAGCCTGGTTCATGGTATATGCTCAGTAAATACTAGCTAATATTACCCAGAGGTGAGGTTTTATGAAAACACCCAATTGATTTTTATTCATTTTCCTTGCTCTTAACCTTGTCTTCCCTCCATATTTATCCAAACCTAACCCATCCCTCAAGGGTGATATATTAGGGTTTTTCGGAGAACTATAACCACCAATAGGATACACACACACACACACACACACACACACACACACACACACACACACACACATACATATTCCTTTTTGGGGCAATCAGTCATATATGACCTTGCATTATTTTTAAAAAAACCCCAGCATTTACTGAATTCCTACTATGTACCAACCATAGAAGGCTAGCCATTATTATTCTCATTTTTTAATTTGAAGAAACTAAAGCTTAGAGGGTTAAAGAATTTACCTAAGGTAAACTTCACAAGGGGGAGAGCCAGGATCCAAATCCAAATCTGTTTGACTCCAATCACATGTTCTTGCCAGTACATCAAGCTATTTCCTTAACTGGTAATATAGAAGTAATTCACCCATGTGTTTTTTCCCTTTCTCATCAAATTATAAGCTGGTAAAAGGAAGGGATTTACATTTCTCTGGGTCTTTTCCGAACTTAGGATGGTGGCTAACAGGTGGTAAAATGGAAGTATACCTGGTAGTGATTTTTTTCTTTAAAGTATGGGTATGACAAAGGACCTAGTGTCATTCGAACTTGAGACAAGCTATTAAGTCTGCGTCACTTTCTTTACCCAGTTACCACGCATCATGTCTTTGGTTTTCGTCTGGAATGGGCCCATTTCCTGGGAGGGTGAGAAGCCAGCGTCCCCACCAGTGCCATCCCACAGTCACCTGCTCACTTTCAGCCCCGCCTCCCTGGTCGTTTTCTTTCAGGGTTGCCACCTCCTCCTCTAAGCCCACTCTTACCCTGTATGTCTAGTCTCTACCTTTTCCCATTCCCGAGACATCTGAACGGGACAAGAAGTACTTAGCTTGCATTTTCTCTGCCCACCCCCAATACAAACACTCAGCTGCTTTGGTCCAGGTGTCCCTCTGGGTCCTGAGTTTAATCCATCATTTGTGTCTTCATATTCTGTGAGGTGGCTCTGCCTTCCTATTCTAAGATCCTCCTTTTCTGCAAGATCCTAGTTTGAATGGGTTTCTGTTACTGCTGTTGTGGAAAAATGTGTTACAGCTCAGTTGTGACAGCAACCTGGATCCCAGCGAGATACCAAGCAGCACTCAGAGAGTTGGAGAACTCAGGTTTATTACCCCAGCGTGCCCAGAGGAGTTAACACTCCAAGCTCTGGACCCCATCTGTAGGTTTACACTAGGCTGCCAGTTTACACTTTGCAACATCATTATGTAAATGAGGTATAAGGAAAGTTGACTAATTAAGAACAAGCTTTGTAGAAATGGACCAATTAGGAGGGAGAGAAATAACCAATCAGAAGTGAGGGAAGTGGACAAATCAGGAGTGAGAGGAATAACCAATCAGGGGTGAAGGAAATAACCAATCAGGAGTGAGCTCAGGGAACCAATAAAATTTTAGGTGTAAGTAAGCTCTTTCAGAGGTAAAAAGTGAGATAGCGCCTCTGGGCCAGGGAACTGGATGGTGCTGGCAGGAGAGTAGTGGCCCTGATTGGGGGTCCTGCTGGTCTTTTTATGGGGTTTCCTGCCTCACTGTAACTAAGAGATCTCTGTCTAAAACACTTCAAAATCTAAATTTAGTGTAAATTTCACTTGATTTTTAAGGTAACTGTTGAAAATAACTTTAGAGTTAGAACAAAGCTCATTTTAACTAGTTTATTAACATCACAGGTGATTTAAGAATTTTTTTTCCAAATTAAAACTGTCACGTAGTGTGCAAGGACATTGCAAATGGGTCAGTGTGACTGGAACAGAATAAGCAAAGTGAATCAGCAGCAGCTGAAGAGGAGAGTGAGGAGGTAACTGTAGGGGTAACAAATTATGTAGGCCTTTATAGATACTAAGGGTTTGACTTGAGTTTTTACTCTTAAAATGTTTTATATTGATTTCATGTTTATTCTGAACGAGATGGAAAGCCATTGGGGAGATTTGAGCAAAGGAATAACATGATCTGAGTAGAGTTTTAATGAAATCTTTTTGGCTGATGTATTGGGAACAGACTGTAGGGGAGAGAAATGGGAATAGAGGAACCAGTTATCAGACTATTGTAATAATCTAGGCAAGGGATGGTGGCAGCCTGGGTGGTTGAAGTGGCTGTGGTGAAAGTGATTGGATGCAGCACTGATGACAGTGGCTGATGGATTGGACTGTATCTGCTTTGTGAGAGCAGAAGAGCGATGTGTGAGATCCCATAGGTCTGACCCAGACAGTAACCACTACAAATATACAAATCTGGGAACTGGTAACAGGGGGCCTATTGGAGGTTAAACGTGTGTGTGTGTGTGTGTGTGTGTGAGAGAGAGAGAGAGAGAGTTGAAAATTTTCATGAGGGCTCCAGGTGCCTTCCTGGGGAAAAAGGATTAAGAGCTAAGCCTCTGCATGGGGTAGGTCACAAGAAGAATTCAGTGTATACATGACTGCGGGGATGGACACTGGCTCCAGAGCTGGCCTGGCGATTCCCTCGGCAGGCTGGTGCCCTAGGGAAGTGGCTGAGTGGGTGAATTTAAAGAGGGGAGCACAGGCCAGGGGAACAGGCTGAGCAGATCTTAGGGGGCTAGGGATCATCCTTCTTGTTCCTTTGTGAACCACTATGTCCTGGGCAGGGTCTGCTCTAGCTTCCGTGGTGGACTCTGTAGTAGGGCGCTCAGCCCCATGACTTCCAGCTCAACGGGAAGGGAGAGAGCATCCTGTCAGGGGACAGAGTGATCAGCGGCACAGAGAGGGCAGCTGTTTGGAATGGCCACATGTCTGCCTGGACATCAGGCCTCCAGGTTTATACCTCCTTTAATGATGAAAGGCAAACACAGATCATGAAACAAATCTCACTCTCCATTCTGCTGAGTGCAATGTAATGGCAGAGCTGTCAGAAAGACACTTGGCAGAACACATCCTTCTACTTGGCATGATATAATTTGCACCACCTCTACAAACTTTTCCTAACTATTTCCTAAAATTAGTGCTTCAATTAGAAACTGACACAACTCCTCTTGGGGAAGGTGTGAACAGCCGTGAAATGCTCAGTAAGGGAAGGAACAGGTGAGACCCCAGTAGATCATCAAATGCCAAATGATATACTATAATGTATGGTAATTGGTTATTATTAAAATAGTCTATTGCTTATCACACAGTAGCTAAATGGCCTTTCAGTTGCTCTATAATTACTCAGTGATGGGTAATCTGTTTTCTTCTTTGGGAGCTGGGTACCAAAGGTATCAGAGCAGAATCTGTCACAACGGAGAAAGAGAGCATGGAGAGGGGAGGGTTTCTGCCAAGGTGGGGCTGAGCTGGGTTCTTTCAAAAATCCCTGGCAGGGCCAAATGCTCTGCAAGGTCCCCAGGGGGCCAGGGAGCAGAGGATGCTGTTCAGTCTCTGCAGTCTTTCCCTTGACTTGCGTGGCTTCCTACTTGTCCTTGAAGCTACCTCTTTTGAAGTTTTCTTAAGGTTTTTGCTAACAGTGGAGTCAAGGACACATTTGTGTGTGATGAGGAGGGGGTGGGGGTGCCAGTGCCCGTTACTGCTCCTTCACTGAAATTAGTAGAGGATCCTGAGCCTGGTGGGGGAGTCAGGAGGCTAAAGCTTAGTCTCTGGGGTAAGAAACAAGACTCTGGATATCAGGGAAATCTGGATTGGGTCTTCAGGGAGGTGGAGAGAGCTGGAGTGTTTGAGATGAAGACTCAAGGCCCAAGACAGAACGAGAGAGGAGGAGAAGGCAAGGCCAAAGGAATCCAAGAGATGGAAAGTGCAGAGCATTTGGAATCTCATCTCTCATTTCTCAGATGGGAAAGAGCCAGTGAGGGAGGGGCTGGTCCAGAGCTACATGCTGTAGTGATATGATGCTGTCCAGAGCATGGGTGAGAGTCCTGTCTTCTGCACCCATCTGGACACACCCAAACCTGAGCGTGTTGCCAACAGATTTGTGCTGAGGCTGGGATCGCAGGAAAGAGGAGGGATGCAGGGCCCGCAGTTCCCTTCTCCATCCCCTCCATGTACTCCAGCAGGACTCAGCCTGACCCTGGGGCAAGGTGAGAGGAGGGAACAGTTATATGGAAAGAAGAACAAGGTACTCCAAAATCTGAGGGTGGGGCACAAAGGGAATTTCTGTGGCTTCCGGGCTGGTTCATTTCTTCCCGAGTGGGTAGCCAGAGCTATGGTTGGAGTGGCTCAGACCTTGGCCAGTGAGACGCACGCAAATTAGGAGAAAATTACTCAGGAAAAGTCTTTTCCACTTCTTGCTTACTGGCTGTTCTTACATATAGTGATGGTGATTATTCTTTTCAACCCAGCTAAACTCAGAGTTTCACACACTCTTGGGACCTAATGAATGTTTGTTGAATAAATTATAGTGAACGGGAGGATGTATGGATGCTTACTGTTACAAACAAGCCATCTCTGTTTCCAGTGTTCTCGAGCTTAAAAATCTGGCTTGTGTCACTTTTTCTGGGATGTCTTGCTGGACTTAATCAGGAAAAGTAGGGCTGTGTTTCCACAGCACTATGTACAGGTGTGTATTTCCAAACGGTGTGATATCTGTTGAGGCTCACCTCCCTCCACTACATAGTTACTTTCTTAGTACTGCATCCCCGGTAGTTAACACATGCCTGACATAGTGTAGATGTTCAGAAAATGTTCGTTGAATCGTTAGTTGTTCAAAACAACACACACACACACACACACACACACACACACACACACTCCATTCTAAACTATGAACACAAAAATAGAGAATTTGAGAGGAGGAGCGCTATGAAGCTTCCATTCCCCATTCCAACCAGGAACTTGACTTTTTGGAGAAATTAATTTCCCCTGGTTATTTGCCACCTTGATGGGATGGTATTTCCAGATGCCGGCTCTCCCACCACAGGAGCCGAAGGGGTCCCTGAGGGCTTCTCAGTCAGACCCAGGGGTCAGTAAGTGCCAGAGCTTGGCCAGCTGGTGCCCTCTCAGAGGTGTCTGATTTCCAAGTCGGTAATACAAAGATGAAAGAGGTGCTCACATATCCTTGCAGGTCCCTGGGCCAATTGCTTCTGCTATGAGAATGTACTCATTGTTCCTAATTCTGCAGTATTTGCTTCAAGTCTGCTTCTAAGTTTGGGTCTCCAACTTTCCCATTGATTAATTAAGCTCCTGTTATCCTTCCAATAAATTCTCTTATACTTACATTAGCCACATTTTGCTTTGTTGCTTGCCACCAAGGTCTTCTGACTGACAGAGCCACAAATTCACTTGTGAGCATGAATGAGTGCCCAAAAGAGGGCCTGGCCTGTCTATGAAATAAATAAATTATTCCCAGTGGATACCTGCTTGTGGCTGCCCCTCAGAAATGTTCACTGAAGATACTTATTTTTAACAAATACCACACAACATTGTAAAATAACTATAACTCAATAAAAAAAAGTTAAAAAACAAACAAACAAACAAAACAAACAAACAAAAAAAACAAATACTGTTGTAGCCTGAAGGTCTGAAAGCAAGTCCAGATTTCTCTCTTGGCATCTCCTAGATTGGGAGGAATGAAATACAGATTCTGGAACCTGCCAAAGACATTTAGGTGGACATTTAGCCTCTGGGATGCTTAGGTCTTGCCAACCTAGAGGGCCTTTTCTGTCTTTGCCAAGGGAATGATGCCAGGCTGCTCGAACAGACACACTTGTGGTCAGTACCTCCCCCAAGTGTGGGTCTTGGTGACTAGGAAGGCGGTGAGTGAGGAGGTGCTACATCTATGCACACCAGGAAAAGAAAAGGAAGTTGTGCGTAGAAATTTCCCTTCAGCCAGAGCCACTTGATTTTCCAGCCAAGCACTGACAATAAAGGAATTTGGAAAATAGATCTTCCCAGAGAGTACTTCCCCTGGCCTCCAACCTGGGTGTGGAGAGGTGACTGCTATTAGAGTGAATAGACTATCCATGGCAAGACTGGTTCTGCTTGGTTTAAAGACACTAAATATGTTGGACAGGAGCACCCCATCCTCTCAGTGAAGACGATGGGAAGCAAACCAGATAGGTGGAGATGCAGCACTGCCGCGGGGCCAGCGCGGCCTGGCCCCGCACATCTCAACCCCACAAGGCTGACGCTGGGCTTTGGGGTTCAGGTGCCGGGCGACCACCAGGCCCTGGGTTGGGATTGGCGCTGAGTATCCCCAGAGTGCATTACTGGAGACCAACTGTTCAGGGAAAAGCAAGTTAACCAAGAGCAATGAAAAGAAAATTAGCTCATTCAGTACACCACAACCCTATGGGGTAATAAGAATAGTTATGCCTCTATGTGCTGTAAAATCTCTAAGTCAGCTCATTAAATGTAACAGTCTGTGAGTTAAGGGTTCTCATTCCCATTCGACAGAGGTCAAAATCAAGGTCCAGAGAGGTTAAGTGACTTGCTCAAAGTCATAATGGTTAGTAGAGGAGCTCAAACTTGAGGATTGTTCTCTGGTTCCAAATCCTCTGTTCTTTCTCATCTGCCATGCTGATTCCCTGTGGTTTTGTGGCTCGGGGGAAATCATTTTTCTTTCTGAACCTCTGTAGCCACCCCAATACAATGGAGAGACTTGTTCAATTATCTTTGAATCCCTCCTTGCTCAAGTTATATTTCTCTGGGACTGAGGACCCAGAACCTCTGTCACCATAAAAGACAAGGCAGTCACCTGTTGGCTGGCTTGAGCATCACAGAGAAAGCTGAGCCCTCACTTACAGATGGTTAAGAGCAGGTCTCCCCAGGAAGTAGAAAGACACTTTGGGACTAATCTGATGGGCCCACAGGGAATTTAGAGGAGAGAGAAAGTTAGTTCTAGGAAAGCTGCAGGTGGGTGGAGATAGAATGCAGAGTTATAACTGGCTTTTAAAATGATGAGTAGAAATTAGAAAATGAAAAGCAAATTTAGCATTTTAGGCAATGATTAATAATAATAATCATTGTGAAAGCTGAACAATTAATCATCTAAGATTTTGCGTTTGTTAATGACATTGAACTATCACAACAGTCCTATGAGAAATGTAATGTTATTTTTCCATTTTACAGGTGGAGAAACCAAGCCTTTGAAATCTTAAGAAATTTGCTCATGGTCAACACAGCTGTTAAGTGGCAAGGTTGGTGACTGAATCTCCATGGTTTCAGTGATGAAAGATATAAGAAACAAGCGAAGAGCAGGCAGGCCAGATCACAAGTCATGAAGGAGGACAGTGGAATCGAGGAGGATGCAGCAGCGAAGGAGACGCTGGAGGTGTCAGATCTCGTGGGAGCCCAATGGCGGAACACAGGTGAGTCGGTGAGGACAATTCCACCATTCCGCCACATTCCCGGGCTAACAACTCCAGCTTGTGTCAAAGTAATCATAAAGGGATAAACTGGGGGCTTGAGATTTGCAGATACTAACCACTATATATAAAACAGATAAACGACAAGTTTGTTTTGTGGAGCACAGGGAACTATATTCAACACCTTGTAGTAACCTATAATGAGAAAGAATATGAAAACAAATAGAGGTATGTATATATCTGACTGAAACATTATGCTGTACACCAGAAATTGACACAACATTGTAAACTGACTAGCTTTCAATAAAAAAAAGAGCTCTTTTTTTTTTTTTATAGCTCTTACCATGTGCCAAGCATGCATATGCCTACCACACCTGAGGTTTTCTATGCACTAACTCTGCTAATCCTCCCAACAGCCCTGTGAGGCAGCTACAGTTATTACCCCCAATTTAGATGAGAAAACAGTCGTTAGCTCCACTTGAGATGAAACACACAAGGTTAAGTAAGTTGCCCAGGGTCTTCAAGCTGAATGACTGGCAGTCCAGCTGCAGTTTGTGGTATAGACACGGTGCGCACTTCCTGGGCAGGTCAGGCAAGTGAAATGGCCACGAGACTCGGTCCAGCTCCTGGTGTTGTCACTTCCTAGGTGGGTAGCCCCTTTGAGCCTCAGTTTCCGCATCTGCAAAGCAAGGATGACACGACTTTCCTTCAAGGGTGAGGGTTAAACGAGATGACCAAAGGAAACTCCAGTCCAGGTGGGTCTGAGGTCAAAAGCAAGCTCCCTTCCAGCCTCATATTCCACTCTCTTACTCCCCCAAAATCCTCCTTCCTCATGAATCTTTGGATTTCCAGTCTCCTTCCCCAGGAGGGAAGCACCTTTCTTTCTGGGAGTATTCATTCATGACAAAATAGTGTCAGGAATTTCAATCCAAACTTCACTTCCCCAGAGGGGCCTGATTGACACTTTCTTTCCCCACTCAGCTCAGAGATGCTGAGAGCATTGAGGAAACATCTGGGATTTTCACATGCTGCCCATGTCTTTTAAAGAACGGTTCTAAAATGTACTGGAGACTCCAAGGCTTAAAATAGGCCCCTGAAAATTCTCCAATGCCTATAATTGAATAGCAGTTTGGGGGAAAATAGTTTCAATAACATTGCATTTTAAAATTTATAGAATAATTGTGTTTGAGTCTCCATTTTCTTCAAGAAAGTGGCCTCCTCATAAGTAATATGGGGAGGATGCAAAAGGGAAAACAAAAGGAAGTCAGTTTTTCTCCAGACCAACTGAAGGATAAGGCACACTGTGTCCCCAGGCAGAGAGCAGGGCTGGCCAAGGTTTCAGAGGAAGAGATCTCACTTTCTTTGGCCTGGGGGCTCCCTGAGAAAGATCCTCTTTCAAGCATCCTTATGTTGCAGAGAACAGAGGCCCAGAGAAATGAAAGACCCATCCAATACATGTCCCCAATTATTTAGTGAAGTTCTTCAACCAAATGATTTTTAACTTCTTGTTCCACCTTGGATGTCTCCCATTTTACAGTTGAGGAAATTCGGGTTGAGGAAAGTAGGCATCCAGGATTCTGCCAACCATATACGCTGGAGCTTATTTGGGAGACAAAAGGAGCCCTGGGCTTGAAACACTGCCTCTTGGCCATGGCTTAGGCATCCAGGTCCCTCTGGAAAAATGGCTACAAGCCATCCTGAAAGCCACTTGCACTCACCACCTCTTGCAAGCACCTAGGACCTCCCATTTCTCCCAATTTGCCTATAACACATTCACAGATATCTGGCTAACTATCGTGTCCCAGTTAGACATGTGGGTACCAGATGTGCACAGCATTGCATCCAGCTGTGCATTTGCCAGCTGTAGGAGGTACCATATGTCAGTTTCTACCCATCTGGCATCTGGGGAACAGGGCTCACCAGAGAAGAATCTCCTAACAAGGCACTAAGGCAAAGTGTCCATCTGGGTGATGGTTGCAATGCTCTCAAAATTCATAATGAGCTTAAATAAAAGTAAGGAACTGAATTCTGGCCAAAACCTTCAAGAAATATTTATTGAGTGCTTATCCTGTGAGAGGCACTATGCTATGTGCTAGAGACAAGTGAAAACAAGAGATAAAGGGCCCCCCCCTCTGGAGGAAGGGGGAGCCTGGGATTCTCATGCAGCCTGGATGATCCTTCAGGAAAATCAATCAGATCCTGTGTTTGTTAAATAACAGCTATAGTCTCTATCATGGCATACATAAACTTACCAGTTTCTACCTTCCTAACCTCAACTCCTAACACTCTTCCTCTTGCCCAGTCTGCTCCAGCCTCATAGTCTCCTTTGCATTCCTAGAACACACTAAGCATATTTCTATCTCAGGGCCTTTGCACTGGCTATTTTCTCTAGTGTCAGGCACATAGCAGTAGCTCTTAGTTCTTGGTTGCTTTCCTTTCCTTTTCTTCCCTTCCCACTCCCACACCTACCAAATATCTAAATTTTTAGGATTTAGTCATTAGAAGTGATCAAAGAAGAAACAAAATAGGTAGCGGCTTAGCCTCTTGCCTGCCCTATCTTAACCTCAATGCCGCACCTTGTGCCCACACTCAGCCCCAGCTTCAGATCCAGCCTTTGAGGTAAAAAGCAGACTGACCATGGGCTGGCTAGAAATTCCCACCAGCATCAGTGACTGGCCCTCTTCCCTGCCCCTGAGGGAGTGAGCCGGGCCACTATCCAGACATATCCCAGGCAACAGGCCTGCTCTGTGACACTGTCAAGAAGCAAGGGGCCTTAAGAAGGTTACAGACATAAACAAGATAAAGCCTATGACCTTCTAGGGCACTTGGGCCTATGGACCAGAGATCTGTCAATGGCCCAGGCCCTGTCCTGATAACAGAAGGCAAAAACTTTCCAGGAGATGTGTTTGTCCCTGAGCCCAAAGGGAGAGCAAAGGCTGAGCATCATGAGCATCTGGGCAGGGTGGGAGGGGCAGGAGCAGAAGATGCCTTTGGAAGAATTTCCATGGCCCACAGCCAGCCCCACTGCCCTGGCTGTCCCTGAAGCCCAGACAGGAGGCAAAGAATTCAGTCAAATCTGACAAACACGCACTAGTACTCCCTGCCTGTCTGGCACTGCTGGGGGCAGGGGTGCTAGAGGAGAAGCGAGAGCTGAGATCCCAGAACAGCAAAGGCTCACAAAGGCTGAACAAGATGTGAGCGTCAATAACCCACATGGCAAATAAGAGGGGAACAGAGGACAGGCTTCAGGTTCTGCCTAGGGTTGTGGGAGTGCAGGAGTATTTCAAGGAATACCAGGCCCCTAAGTGGGGCTGTCTGGTACGACTGTGACAGGTGGAGAGGGTAGGGACGAACACTCCCAGGCAGAGAAATTCGTGTGCTAGAAGCACACAGGAAGGCACTGGCAGATGTGTGCAAGTTGACGCTGAGGCCTCTGAAGAGCTGCAGTGGGGAGTGAAGCTGGAAAGGCAGATTCGGGCTGGAATAGGAGGGACCTTGACCCTCCCCTAAAGGCAGTGGGAGCCTGGGCCTGCTTGCCAGCAGGGCAGGAGCAGAACTAGCTGTGCTTTATACAGTGGAAGGAGGTGTGGAGCTGGGGCAGACCGTGATGGGTTGGGATATTCCAAGAGAGACAATGGTGAGGCCTGGGTTTCTGCAGTCATCATGGGGTAGCTGGGAAAGTTTGCTGATTCTTTTTCTCCCTCTCTGAGATGGTCACTCCTAGCTGTGGGGCCACCTGAGTGTGTACTGAACCCTCTGGAAATGGGTTCTGAGGTAGAAAGAGTCCCCAGGTATCCCACCTCTGGTCAGGCAGAGGTTACCAAGTAACGCAGGAGCCCAGCCAGGTAAGGGCCTCGCTTCCAAAACACCCTGTAACCGCTTGCGTAACCCTTCTATAACATGGCTATGAACGTGTCCTCGTCCTCCTTAAAACCCTCTGTTGGTCCCATGTCACTTTCAGAATAAAGTCCAAGCTCTTTGGCTTGGCATTTACAGTTTCATAAAGCCTGTACTTACCTCTCTCATCCCATCCCTTGTCCCCCTTTCCCCTGTGGTGTGTGTCTGCATATTCGAATCACCTGGGGATCTTTTCGAAATTTCAAAACCCAGACCATACCCCAGACCAACTAAATCACCCTATCCATGGAGGGGACCAGCTCCTCGGGTGTGCCCAGACATGCCCAGAAACCTAGTGTAGGGCCTCCACTTAAGCTCCAGTCTCACAAGGTGTATTAGCCAGCTATTTCCATCACAGACCACTTTAAAATCTTCAGGGCTTCCAACAAATACTGATGGTCATGCTCACAGAAGTGCAGATGGACTTGGCCGATAAATGCTGGTGGCAGCTCTGTCTCAGGCCTCAGGTCTGCTGGGTTGGGCTCCCAACTGCGCACTGTGTCTGGGAGCTCCACGGGTTCCTCATCCTTCTGGGAGCGGCAGCTTCCCTGGGGCGAGTGTTCAGGGTGAGGACAGAAGTGCAAGTGCCCCTCGAGATCTTGGCTTTTAGCTGGCACCTCCTGCCTGCTGCTCATATCCCATTGGTCAAAGTGGGTCAGATGGTCAAGGCCAACGTCAGTGGGACTGGAAATAAACTCTATCTGCCCACTGTCCTGCTCAGCAGGTCACATGGGAGCAGGGAGTGAGGAACTGAGAGTAATCCAACCTACTTCACAGTTATTCTTGTGACTTTGGAGGGACCACTACTTTGAAATTGTCCCCTCATTTGTAGAATGGGAGAGTTGCCCTGAATGTCCCATAAATGCCCACAGCACTGCCCACCTCAGCACTTGTCATCCACACATGGACAAACATATGCACAACTATCTGCTTGTGTCCAGACAATTCATTTTAACCATGACTGTTCTAAATGCTCTGTAATTTCCAAAATGCTTCTGTGCACTCACACAGGCCTCACAGCTCATCTGCAGATACACACACTTATATGCACAGTCCTAAACAGACATATACTAACTTCCATTCAAACATATCTTTCTACGTGAACATATCACACATATGCAAAGCACCCAGGTGCACACCGCATGCTTGTATGCACTCACTCACACACAGCCACGTATATTCTCAGACACGTTAATTTACAAACACACCTTCCCCCACACTTGTTCACCTTCACTCACTAATTCACATACATTCTGTTCCTCTGTGAGCACAGCTGTTTAATCAGAATCAAGGCTTGCTGCTAAGGCTGTTGCCCGGCCCCACCGAGAGCTGCATTAACTCTTTGCTGCCCCCATCAAGGCTGGTATATGGAGCGCCCTCCACCAGAGGATCCCAGGGAGCGAAGGGGCAGCAGAGGGGACAGATGGAGCTGCTTTCTCGGCAGGCCTGGGATTTGCTCAGAGAGACTGGGCCAGGGAGGCAAAGCCGGAGACAGAGGCACCACCATACTGGGCCGTCTGACTTCACTCTATACTTTCTTCTCCAACCCCATCTCCACTCCTCCTGTCCAGTGTGTCTCAGAAGTAGGATAATCCAAAAACTTATCATCCAAACCAGGACAGTGCTGAGAGAGAAAGAGACATTAATAACAGTTACCCTGAACAACCGAATTACCTGAAAAGGTCACAGGCAAACAGGGTCTTTCCTACTCAGGAAAGACCAGATCTTGCAATATTACCCTGAGCTCCTGTTTCTTCGTGGTCAGTCAGTCCAAGATGAAAGGAACTTCAAGGTCAAATCTGCGCATTTGGCAGTTGAAGGCCCAGAGAATCTGGGACTTGCCTGAGGTCACATGACATGATGGGAACAAAAGAGGGCGCAGAACTAAGTTTTTTTAATCTCCCAGACCAGAGGTCTCCCTGGTTCTGGTCCAGTTCCTGGGAAGCAGACCCATAGTATCAGCTCAGTCTGCAAGTACTCCTTGGGGGAAGAGGCTGGAACAAAGGACTGTGGCCTCCACTGTTCCCATGGGGCTGGGAGGGCCCTTCAGAGTTGTCCCAAATTAGGAGAAGGGGGCTAAGTCTTTGTGCCTCCCTGAGGAAGATGTGATCTTGGGGATGGTGGTACCCTGCAGCTGAGGGCAATCCCCAGAGAGGGACCCAGCTATGAGCCCACAGCCACATCCACTGAGGGAGTGGGTGCCTTGGTCCTGAAGGGGGAAGTGGGCAGCACCCCTAGCGTCCACTACACCCTGAGGCCTGGCTGTCCCTGAGCAGCGGCTGGGATCTGGCACCTATTTCACTGGCTCCTCAAAGGTTGCTGGAATGACATTGCTGGGGCAGGGCTGCCTGACCCAAGTAGGGAGGGAAGGGGGTGCTGTTCCTCTGGAGCCTGAGTTCCCTGGCAGCCTGCACTGCCGTCTCTGCTGCTGCATTTTTCACTCGACAGAACTCAGTCACTGTTGCTTACTCTTTTGCCCCCCTGATCCCTTTACACTGAGTAACGAGGAAACAAAAGAGTTTAGTAGGGCATTGGTCTGTGGCGAGCAGATCAGATTCTTGTGACAAAACAGTGCCTGGGCAGTTTTGGTTCGCGGGATCCTCCTGTGGAACTCAGGGCCGCAGGGGCAGCTATAGGAGAGCCGAAAGGGGGCTCCTGAAGAGAAAGTCTGTGCAAATCCATCATGAAGTGAAAGACAAAATCAAAATGCAAAATTTCAGACTTTCTAATGTAGGAGAGACACCTTTGCACAGGCTTTGGGGGTCCCACAAACCTTACTTCCAATCCCAGTGAGCTGCCTGTCTCCTAGGGGGCCTTCTCCATCCTCCCAAGCCACCTGTTTTGAGAATTCCATGAGGCAACTCAGAAACCAACCTAGGGTCAGGAATGACAATGTGCCAGCACTCTGCCGAGCCCGTGGCACATGGCACACCAGGACTCGCTCCCTCTAGCAAGCCTGCAAGGCGGTGCCACAGTTCCATTTCACCCAGAAATGAACTCACACTGAGTCTGCGTGAGCACCAAGTCCTTGCTCTTTCCTGTGTTCTCTATTGACTATTCCCTACACAAGGCTGCTCTATACATCAGTAGGGCTGGAATTTAAACAATCTGGCCTATAGCAGGGCTTGATATTTCATTACATTTTCATCAAATTGGGGAGCCAAATCCACCTTCTTAAAACCCAAGCTCTTCAGTGCCAAAAACAATGGCTCCAGAGTTTTTTTCATTCATTGACACATACACATGCAGGTGTACACACACACACACACACACACACACACACACACACACACACACACACTCATACACCCTCAGAGTTATTTCCTGAGGGCCCTGAAGAATTAGTTTTCACAAAAAAAGGCTCATAGGTGCAGTGCTCTTCTGGAGAGCAGATCAAATGGGTTGTCAAGTTTTGGGTGGAGGGAGGGCCCTCTAACTTTCCCAGTCAGTGGGATGCTGGCTGCATTGATGGTAGGGGTGACTCAGGGGTTACCAACTGTAAGTGCAGCTCCTCAGATGTGGATAGCTGACTTGCATGTGCCAGGCTTCCACTAGGGAGTTCACAGGCTAGTGGGGAAAACAAATGTGAAAACAGGAAATTACAAATCTTAGTAAAACTAGCATGGAGTTGTAGAAGCAAGTATAAAGTCCCCTGATAGCTTGTAAGTGGGGGTAGCTCTGTTTTGGAGGCTCAAGGAAGAGGGACTGAAAGAAGTAACAATTAATCTGGGTTTTGGAGGATGAAAAGGAGTTTTTAGAGACCACTATTTAATTTTAATTTTTCTGTTTTGAGAGTAGAGAGAAGAACTTTACATACTATATGCATACTATTTGTAAACATGCATTTGACACTTTGTATTCATTTGCATATTTTAATTCTTATAAGAGTTCTGTGAGATGAGATTTTCACAGAGAGGAACCTTTCGATCAAAACGGGTGTGTTGAGTTATTTACCCTAAGTCACACAGCTAACAAGTGCTGAGGCCAGAAGCCCATCACAGTGCTTTTGGCCCTGACTCCCTGGCTCTTTCCCTGCTGCTGGCTTCTGTAGCTGACAGGAGGTGTACATTAATGGAGTTTATTTGTAGAAAACTATGCACTTTCGGAGATAGGATGATACTAAATCGTTAGAAACTGATTTAGCAAATGATCTTATTCAGAATCAAAATCTCCTCATTTGGAAGCTTCAAGTCTCCAAAGCATTGTCCTCAGCCCAGCCCTGCAACTTGACCAGGGAGGTCTCTTGTCCGGTACATCAGGGGCAGAGCCAGGACCAGAATCCTAGTCTCTTGACTCCCATTCCAATGCTCTCCATGTGACACCAGGGTTGCCCATATCTCTTCCCTTTTGTATTCCCTGGCACCGTGAGAGAGGACCCTGAGGCCCTGGCAGATGCCAGGTGCCTTCTGTATCCTCGTGTAAGATAAATTGCCACCTAGCACAGGGCTAGTATCGAGCATATTCCTTTGTATAGAAGGGTGTGGTTTTAAGTTTCTGTGCTGACCACTTCATGCTTAAATGATGTTTGGCCATGTTACTTAACCTTTTAGAGTTTAAGTCATATGAGAAATTGGGCATAGGGATAAAGTCCCATTTCAGAGGATTTTTGTACAAAATAATTGAGGCAGTGTTTCCATGTACAAAAAAAAGAACCACTTAGTACTTACTAGGTGCTCAATAAATGTGAGTTCACTTTCCTTTCCTTTATCCTTCAAAGAGGCATGGCTTGTGTCCAGGGTGCACAGGCTTAACCTAACTCCCCCAGAGACCTAGGCATCCCAACACAATTAGGGTTTTGTGTCCTCGTGCACTAATTATCTCTGTATTGGACAGCATCATGGAGCAGATCCTCAGTTTCTGAGCTGGGTTCAAAGAAGCCCTGAGGTCCTGGGAGGTGGTTCAAGGGTGGGGAACCCAGCGGTCAGGATTTCTGGCCACACCACCATCCCCGAAGTCAACAAATACAGCTTCTCTTTGATGCACTTTATACATAGGGCTTCCTGGTAGGATTTCATTTTAAGAATGAGATCAAGTATTGAAAACAGAAAATTGAAAACCTCTGTCAGAGAGTAAGAGAGAGGTTAACATTTGAGCTTTGCATCTCAAAAAGAGGTGCTTTCGGCTTCATGCGCCTGGCCTTCTGAGTAGGGAAAGCCCTGCCCCGGCCTCCTCCCCTGCATGGAGACCAGTCACAAGAAGGAAGAGGAGCCAGAGTCTGTGCTGCTAGCTGGGCCCCCGACGCCCACACAGAGGAGCACTGCTTGGGTTTCAGTTCTTGAATGATGTTGTCTGTCCTAACCTGAGCTGTGGAGTCTTGCTGGCTGATGTTGGCTAGAGCCAGGGGAGGGGGAGGACATGGGGCCTCCGATGACCAGGTGAGGGCAGAGAAAAGTGGTAAAAATGAGCAAGTGACTGTGGGAAGGAGAACAGTCTTCTTCCAGGGCCCTTCTTCCCATCTGCCACCCAGGGAGTGGACGACATGCTGACTTTTGAGCCAGAAAGGACTGAGTTCAAATCCTGAGTCCGCTGCCAATCAGCTGCATCATCTGGAGCAAATCATTAACTCCTTCCAGTCTTTACTCCCTCTTCTACAAAATGAGGATACTTGTGCTCTCACAGAATTGAGTGCATATATTATATGTGTACACATAGATACATATTTTAAAAATGTGTATGATATTGTATGGAAAATAATAGGTACAAGCGAGCTACCACTGAGTAAGTGTCAGTCCCTGTTCCCCATCCGGCTACCATATCTGTATTTTCCAGACGCTACATCGGGCCATTGGGTTGTGGAAAGGATTGAATGAAATGTTGTGCACATCAAATTCTTTGTGCAACTCCTGCCACGTAGTAGGTGTTTAATAAGGGTTATCTTCTCTGTGTGCCCCTCTCCTTCTGCACAGCCTGTTTGCAGAAGGAGCTTTAGGAACAAGTCATTCTTACAGTTCTTCTGTTGCTGATTTTGTGTCTCCATGGGGATCAATGGCCCCATGCTCACAGCATCGCATCCTTACACCATGTAATATGGGTCTAACCCTGGGTATTAGCCTTGGATCTTGGTCCCAAGTCTTTGTGACAATTATCTGCCCTGACACCAGCCCGCATGCAGGACACGGGCCCTTTCTGGCACTGGTCAGGCCTGTTCCAGGCCAAGGAGTCCCACCCCTGCCTCCAACTCCTGACCTGCCCTCACTGCCCCGGTTGGCTGGCTGGTGTCAGGGCTTGCGTGTTGCCCATGGACAGGCCTCTCAGGTTATGACTACCAGCTAGGTTTCCCTGTCTCTGTGCCCCATGACCAGCTAGGTCAGCCTTTCCATATAGCTGGGAGAGAGCTCCCTCCTCATGTGCTGGCATTTCCCCAGTTGCAGGAGCTCCTGATGTCACTTCCTACCCCTGAGTCAGATGTCCCAGCACAGCCCTTAGGGCATCCCCAGACCAGTGGCCAACCTCTTCCTGCCATCTAGATAACCCTAGTTAAACCTGGAGATGGATGGGAGAAGGCAGGCAGGGCCGGAGATCACTTCCAGAGGAGGTGCAGATGTGGGCGTGCATGTTAGGAGTTCTAGCTTGGCCAGATCATGGAAAATGAAAGTTCACGTGTGGTACAAACCTCAGGCTGTGTGTCTTCAGACAACTCATTTACCTCTCTGTGCCAAAGGGTTTTTTAATCTGCAAACTGGATTTAAGAACACATAATAACAACCTCAAGGGTTTGTTATGTGGAATAAATTAGATAATGCATGTTCACCTCAGTGCCCAGGGCAGAGTGAGGCTTCAATAAAACTGAGCCTTCTTCCACATCACTGTGACCATGGTCCTTGTGCAGTGGTTGCTGTTCTTGCCATTAAGAAGGGTGTGCGCCATCCCTAGGTATGTCTCCTGTACTTCTCCTTTTCCTCAAAGTATTCATTGATATTCTGAAGACTAAGTCAGGGAGGCAGTAGCAACACACCCAGCTTAAAACTAATCAAGTTCCAGTCAGTCCAAATGAACTTTTCTCACTGATTCTCAGATCTTCTACATCTTGTCACAGGGTGCATTTTCCCCACATAATGAAGTTTGGGCAGCCCTGACTGGCCACTGCCAGCTCCCGCCTGGTCTCTGAATGTGACATCCACGCAGTCACAGCTGTTCCCAGGCACTGCACTGTGAGCCCCCCCCCCCCCCAGCCTGTCTGCCTTCTCATCAGGGGGCGATGAGACCCCAGCAGATTAACATGATGTCCTTGTAAATCTGCATCCAAGACACATGTCATTTTCCTTCAACACATTTGGAAAGAGGGCAAGTTTTACTTTGTAAGGACCGTCACTTATTTTGAACTGGAAGAAAATAATTTATTTGGTCAAAAGTTGTGTTTTTCCATCAAAGGCGCATATTTCCCTTTCGTAATGGGGTGCAGGGCCTTCTGGGTCCCCACATAGTCAGTTCTCCAAGGTCATTCCAGCTTTCTTCTCCAGTTTATTTCCTGAACTAATCCAACAACTAAGAAAATAAGTTAAAAAATAACCACACAAGTGAAGATGAAAGGCAAAGGGGCAGGTGTGTTAGCACGGTTCTCCCATCGCCAGTGTTTCTGAAAGAACATAAGAATGTCTTTCATCTGATTGGAAGTCCATCTGAATTTTTTCTACCAGGGAAGGAAATGATTTGAAGGGTTTCTTCCAAGACCTGGGCCCTGGCTCTCTACTTGGAAACCCTGCAGGAGTTCCCAGTGCCACCTACCCCCCAAGTAAGAGGGTTTCCCAGCATTGTTTTCTAGTTTCTAGCTTGGGCTGTCTGGCCTGGGGCCCCCAACTTGGGGACACTTCTTAGAGGCTGAGATTTTGTCAGTGGCAAACTGGAAGATTCAAGACCTTTCATGAAGCTACAAAATCTCGATTCCTGGGAGAGCATGCCTGCAGGGACCACCGCAGAGGCCCCCTTGCCCGCCTCCACCTCTCATGAACCATTTTCAACAGATGCTAAGCTCTTGGATCTGGAAGGCATGACCTCTAGGCCTCATCTTCAGGCTGCATATGTGGTGAGCTTGTACACCCAGGGCAGCTGTCTCAGACATTCAGCCATTCTCAGTGTGACTCCCAGAGAAGAGACAGGGTAAGGAGCTCACTCAGGATCACACAGCTAGTAACTGTCATAACTCAACTTTGAATCCAAGTTTGCATGACTTCAAATGATGCCTCTCTGCTCTGTGACTATCTGGAAAGCAGGCTCAGTGCCGCTGAGATCCTGTGGATATTTCCATCCCCCAAAGAATGCACTTGGCAGGTGACAGCCAGATCGCCTGCCATCAGCTCACTTTCAGATGGCTTCTCCAAATGCCAAGCATCCCGCTGGGTGGCCCTAAGGTCCCAAAGTATTCCTGACACTCAAGCACTTGCTTGCAAAGAAAAGCTGGTCTCCAATCCCCATGCTGGACAGACCCTGTAGGAACTTTCTTTCAAAATCTAAGAAGCGGCAAAAGAAAATGAAAGAGCCTTAAGGCCATGGTAGTTTCCATCCCAGGGAGGGAGCATCACTGCTCCCACCTCCTGCATGGGCTGGGAATTGCATTTGTGTTTAATAACAACTTTGATCCCTCTGCCAGCGGCAGCGGTCATTGAGAAATCCTGACATAAAGAAGGTATCTGGGAGATAAAGTTCTGCAAGCGATGATTACTAGCACTTAAGTTCTCTTTTTGTTGAAAGGAAGAATCCCAGAATGAACAGTGCATTGAATGATATGACAAGCAAGTACTTGATCCCTGTCCAGCTGGAGGGGAATTGTACCCATCAGCAGCTTTTTAGCTAAGGACGTCTTTATATTTCCCTTCTTTGTCTGGGCCTCTCTAGTTCCTCCTTTTACTTCATGTCAGCACTATATAGTAGGTATGCCAAGTGGTTTTGAAATTTAAATTACAGTCTCTTTTTCAGATGTTATTGGAAAGAACATGTAATTTATAACCACGTGTTAGGAGTACAGGATGTTCATGGTCCACTGCCAATTTTTCTTTTGTAAAGTTAATAAAACTTTCATAAAACACTTATACACTTGTATATTTCATGGTAAAGATTTTTTTTTATCTCATAGGCTAATGTAAAGATTTATTAAAACCATTTTTTTGTTAAGAGGAGTGTCAATAGTTTGCAGCTGAGTGTAATTTTGAATCCGTGGAAGATGACGGTCTGATGGAAAATGACAGTAACAGCTTTGTTGATTTAGCACTAAAAATAAAGGAGCCTTTCAAACGAGAGAATGCTCTAATATCCAGAGTGGGCTAGGACGCACTCGGGCCAATGGAGGCGAGCTGGAGGAGCCGGCCACCAGCACTCCAGCCCCTGGCAAGAGCAGAGAAAGACTGGATGGAGCCCAGGTGGGAGGGTGAGCAGTGGCCCCCCAGGGATTAGCTGGCAGGAAGGCTCTTGTTGGGGAGGGAGGGAGGAGCCAGGAGGAGTGTTTAGGGCCTGCATCAACTTCTTGTGGCAGAAAACTCTGGGATCTACCTGTCCCCATGGGCTCTCCCAGCCCTCTCTGGGACCCTGTTTTTCCTGAAGGTCAAGGGCTACATAACATGAACTAGTCTAGTCCAGGCCATCCATCCCTCCCCTCCACCCCACCCTACCCTCTGCAGCAATACACATCTACCCCAAACTGGTCCCTATTGGAAGATTATCTGAAGGAACTTCATTTAACTTTTTTCTACTTGTACACCCCAGCATCTTGAAAGTCCCTTTTCTGTTTTTGTTTTGTTTGTGTGTGTGTGGGTTTTTTTTTTTTTTTTTTTTGGCATCTGGAGAATGGGTGTGCTGTCTTGCATGGGGTTGAGCATTGGATCTGCAAGAGAAGTCAATAATTTGGAGGAGTAAATAGAGCTCTCAGAGTTTCTGTTTACTTCACCATGAAATGAGGATATAACTCCTACTTTCAAGCCCCTTTAAGAGACCATTCTGAGGTTAGCAAAGCATATGAGTGGGCTTTGCAAACTGCAGGTAGGGGTTGAGGGAATTCTTCATCTTCCAGGCTGGCTCCGTGGTCCTCTTGAAGGAATGGTGAGAGGATGGCAAACTGGGTGCACAAAGACCCTCATTCTCTCAAATGTTGAGACAGGCTGGATTTACAAACATATTGAAAAATTAAGAGGAAATGAAGAGTAAGGGATGATTATTAACTATGTGCCCTAGTTCTTTCCATTACTAAGTCCTATTATCCCCATTTTACAGATGATGAAAGTGCAACTATGAAGGGCTAAGCAATCAGCCTGAGATCATAAAACTAGTGAGACAAGCAGGTTTCGCACTTAGGTCGCCCTAACCCCGAAGCTTGTTTTCCTCCACTCCACAGCATGAGCAGCAGCCGATGCTCTTGCCTGGCTCCCACACGCTAAGCACCCTGCGAGGCACTCTGCAGGCATTCTCTCCCTTAATCCCCATGCCACTCCTGTGGAATCACTCTTACCCTCGTGCAAGGTGACAATACTGAAAGAACTGCACAGTTCCAAGTGAGTGGCCTTCACTCCGATCATGGCTGACCTGCCCTTTAGAGCTATGATCCCCCTAGAGAAAGAACAGATGCGCTTCTGAGGAAAGGCTGCAGAAGATGTGGGTACCTTTGGTAGAAGTCCCAAAGCTCTACCGAGCTGCTTCTCCCCCAGGGGAGGGCTAGCCTCTGAGATCTGGCTCAGAACCGGGGGCTTCAGTATTCTTATTCCCCTTCGTGGGTCTCTTCCCCATCTCCCTCGTTCTGCTGTCCCCTCCAGCTCCAGTCAATTCGGTCCCCCTTCCTTGTTCTTTCTACCCTCCTACGTTCTCTTCCTTGCCCTCTCTCTGAAGCAGCATCTCTCCTGGTGACCCTCTGGCAGCACTGAGGCAAGGGCCAGGCACATTCCTGGCTTGGGGTGGCTGTTTTCTTTGCTGGATCCCCCTCTGGTCACCTCTCTCACCCATTTCCTGGGCAACTTCTACTCTTTGTGGAGGTTTCTGCTTAAATGTCATTTTTTCAAACCCTTCCTGACCCCTCTGACTAGAGCAGGCCATCTCTGTCCACATTTTCACATCATCTTGTGTTTACCCATCACTTCCACCAGTATAACTAAGTATTTACAAAACTGTTTGTTTGTTGTCCATATTGCCTGCTAGACCACGAGCTCCAGGAGTTGGGAAGCCATGCTTGTCTCTTCATTGCTCTATATTCAATGCCCAGCTTATTACCAGGCTAATCCTCTCCATGACCTCACACCACTGCCAAGTCTTCCTCCTCTTCCAGATAAAAGCCCAGATGGCCTCCTGCCTTTACACCTGGTCTGATTTGTGACGGTGCCCTGTGTCACCTCTGCAGTGCACAGAGTCCAGTTAGCAGAGATTCTGATGACAGCCATCACTTGCATGCTCCCGAGGGGAGGTACAAATTCCTGGATGGTGGGAGGTGAGGGAAGATAGCCCACAGCCTAGTCTCCTTCCACATCTCAACAGCTCTGAAATGTGGTGGCATAGGGAGTTCTTAGCTCCTGGGAGAAAACGTAGAAAAGAAACTGGGACTCTGGGACAGGAAGTCCCAGTAAAACAAATAGAAGACCTCTGTGCAATCTCTGTCATTGTCTCTCTGGGGGAAAAAAAAAGGAATCGGAACAAATGAGGCCAGCAGGTGCACCACCTGGAGTGCAGATGTGGAAGTTTGTTTGAGACAGAGCCATCTCTATCAGACCTGGGAAGGCTGTGGTTCAACCAAACAAGCCATTTCCAGGTGTGCAGGTTTGCTCATGGCTGTTACTGCTGATTTTGCAGCTATTGTTTCTAGAATGAGGCAATGTGGTCCAGTGGCAGATGATGCCTCTAAAGCCTGGATAGTGAGAACCCATGGCTGGACCACAGCCATGACCAGAACCTCCTGAGCAGGCTCACAACATAACCAGGCTGAGGTCCCTTGAGTGGGATCAGCTAACTCCTCCCTCAAGTGCCTAGAACAGGGAGTGTTGGTAAGGCTAGAGGGCTCACCATTAACCATCTATCTGGCTTGAGACAATTTAATGGACTGGTCAAGAGTTCAGGTTCTGCAGTCAGACAGACCCTCAGCTTAATAACTTCTTCATCATGGGGAAATTACTTAGTACCTCTATGTCTTAGTTATAATTACAAGCAGGGCCAACTTCATGAGCATGTGACCTGTGCATCCACACAGGGCCCGTGCTCAGAAGGGCCTTGTACCTGCTTTAATGCTCTGTTCTTGCCGTCTTGAAATTCTTCATGATTTTTTAACAACGGGCCAGTATTTTCATTTTGAACAGGGCTGGGCCTTGCAAATTATGTAGCTAGTGCTTATTATAAAATAAATATTGTAAGAGTGAGGATGTGGAACAATGCGATAAGGCAGGTCTATAGCTGGCACACATTAAAGGCCTAATATTAAGGGTCATTATTATTATTGGTTCCTAGGTTACCTACCAAGTATTTCATGCATCTCCAGCTTTCTGGCAGGTGGTTGGTGAGAAAGAACATCTCTAGACTTCAAAGACAGTCATGGGCAGGAATTCTTTAATCCTTGAATAGAAGTCAGGCTGAATGAAGAACCAGAGACTTCGGTTGACCTCATGGCCTATTTCTCCAGGAATCCTGTGTGGTGTGAACAGGGTCTCCAGGTGGCAGGCTGTGGGGAGGACACCAGGGGTCACCCGGGTAACAGGCTGCCCAAGAACTGCGTTCTTCCTCTCTGCTCCTTATGCTTCATTCTCAGCAGGAATGCCACTCTGCTGTACCCACTAAGTTGAACATTTCTGAGGCTGTTTTGCCAGACCAATCTCTCATCTCTACTCTCCTGTGTCTGGGAGTCAGTGACTGGTTGCATTTCCCAGCTCAGTGCATCCAAGGTAACAGAAACAGGTGGCGGAAAATTGGCTTCACTCTTCATTCACCTGGTTGATAAATTAGACTGGCCTCTCTCTCTCCAGGCCCCTCTGACCACCTCTTCTAACATGGGCAGCTGTGGCCAGTGGGAACTCTACCCTTCTGATTTCTTTATCCCTCATTCCCTAACCTCTGTCCTAATCCAAGTGCTGGAATACCTTTGGTTCTGAGAATATCATCACCATGGCCCTGTCTCTTTGCTGCATCCTCTAAAGAACAGAATTCCTTTACTGAAAGGAGGTAATTTCTATTATATCGGACCAAAATCTATTTTTGAACTGTTTCTTTATTCACTACAGCTGGATGTATGGCACAGCCCCTCACATTTTTTATGCAATCCCAGGTATTCTTTAACAGAGGGAAGGGCCAGGAGAATGGACTGCGGAGGGCTGTCTTCCACTGCGGGGGTATCTGAAGAGCCAGGGAGGCATAGCAAGTATCTGTAGACTTAAGGCTTCACAAAAAGGCCTCTGAAATTCAGCCCAGTGCTCTTTCTTCCGGCTGCATCATGTTGTCTCTATTGAAAGAGTCTCCTTCCCCAAACACAGAGTACAACAATCCCATTGAATGCATCGCCGATGATAAACTATGTACGGACAAATAACAACAGTGACAAAACTGCGCACAGAGACAAGGCAGTCTGTGTGGGGGAAGAAAGAGAAAAATAAATGAGATTAACAGTGGGAGACAAAAACAGAGGAAAACCCAGCAATTAGATTAATCATAGACTTCCAGGAAATTGGCCCAAATTTCTTTAAAATCTTGTTGATTGTTATTCAGATTGAAGGGTTCCCTCAGCAAGATCAGCCAGAGCCCACCAAGCTTGCATACCAATCTGCCGCATCCCACATGCGAGCTGCTCAGATCCCAGGGCTGTGTCCTGCTACAGTGGATCACCTGTGCAGGTGTGAGGTCCAGGAGAGGTCAAGAGGCGGCATTTTTAGTCTGGGCTCTCTGGCCAACTCTCTTTGGGGCTTTGAGCAAATCACATCACTTTCTGGACCTCAGTTTCCACATCTGTTAAATAGGCAAGTTCTACCCTTCCTTCTTAAGTAAGTGGGTTTTGAGAGGTTAATGAAAGAAAATTGATGTGGAAGTCCTTGTTAGACCAAAGTGCTATTCAAGTGTAACATAGAACATTTTCAGAGTCAGAAAGAAAGCAGGATTTTGCCCAAGGTTCAAATACCACCCCCTCCCAGCCCTGGGGTAGAGGAGATGCAGGGTGGTACTAGATCTAGTGAGTTGCTACAAACATGTTCCAAAGGCTTCAAATTCAGTAAAACCCTCAGTACATCTTGACCCAAATATTCCTCCCTCTTTTATGATGTGCATTTAAAAGAAAATTGAATGACCTATCTCTGGATTTATTAATGCTTAAATCATTAGGATCTTGGCTCCAGAATACTCCTGGGTTGCCAGAGAGACGTCAGAGCTTTCAAATGCCTGGAAGTCGCCCTTCACCCAGGGTGAAATAATCCAAGCATAAAATAGTTTAGGTTTGGTTTGAAGGATTGAATGCCTGAATTCCTCTTAGAACTGAATTCTTCAAATATGACCATTTTTGGCTCAAAGTAAAAAAAAAAAAAAAATTGGCCATCTACTTGGTGCTAGGCTCTGTGCTAAGTGCTCTGCATGCATTATTTAATGTAATCCTTACAAGCCAATGTGGTAAATTCTATTAACGTTCCTTTTTAAAGGATGTCTAAAGGGTATAAGGACACCCTTTAAGTATTATGGAAAAGATTTTGACCAACTTTTCTCTTGGTTTCTGTCTTTGAATCTTTAAATCCCATGAATAAATAATCTGATAACTGAAGAGGATCAAAACAGCCATCCAGTATTACATGTCCCAAAATATGTCTCCAGTAGATTTAGTAGGTGTTAGCATTTGAGCATCAAATAAGCTTGAGAAAAAAATTAAGTAGAATTCTTTGCTACAGGACTTTTCAGGGCCTTTGAAATGAATGTTCAGTGTGACTCTCTGAGAAGGGGCTGGTGCATGCAACATCTTCCAAACTTATTTGATGCTAGAAGACCTTTTCCCAAAGGCTCCTAATATTCTTCAGAAAATCATTTATCATATAACTATCATATCATTTTGTAAAGCAAGAAATTCTTTGCTGTCAGAAGTAACTTGCCTAACTTGCCGCACCGCATAGTGTATTTGTAGTAGAATCAAGACAGCAACCCAGATGTCCTGAGTCTAGGCCGAGGCCATGTTCCAGATTCCACTATAACAAAAGGTGGTATAGCAAGAGGGCCAGTGTGGGTCCTCCAGAGGTTCAAGCCACAGGAGCCACACATAGCATCAAGAACCACAGATCACATATTTGAGAGTCAAATGATCACAGGTACTGTATACTAGAAGAGAGGGTATTACTTCAATAAACTCCTTTGTACTGGGAGGGGTTGTATTAGTTAGGATTCTCCAGAGAAACAGGAAAAGAGAGTGAAAGAGAGAGAGATTGGGATATTTATTTTAAGAAATTGGCTAATACAATTATAGAAGTTGGCAAGTCCAAAATCTGCAGGGCAGGCCAGTAGACTGGAGATTCGGGGAGGAGCTTGAGTCTGAAAGCAGTCTGGAGACAGAATTACCTTTCTCTAGGGACCTCAGTCTGTTTTCTCTTAAAGCCTTCAACTGATTGATTGAGGCCCACCCAAGATATAGAAGGCAATTTGCTTTACTCACTGTCTGCTGATATAAATGTTCATCTCATCTTAAAAAATACCTTCACAGTGACATCTATATTGATGTTTGAGTAAATATATAGGTACCGTGGCCCAGCCAATTTGACATGTAAAATTAACCATCACAGGGGCCGTGTTTCCTTCCTGCCCTTAAAGTGTAAATGACACCTCTCTACATCATCCTCATTGACAGAATATGAGAAGCACATCCAGAGACCATCCATCGCTCTGGGCTTCCAGCGGTGCCTGGCATAGATGGACACAGAGGTGCCTTATGGGTTTATTCATCAGTGGATGAGGCTAGGGGCATAGGCAAAGGAGGAAGTCTGAGCTGGATATATTCAAGGATTCCATAATGATGCCCTCCCTCAACCAGAATAAGTCCATTTTTATCTGTCATATATTAGACTTCCATTTAAATCAATGCTAAAATCTGTTGGAAATTCTCTCAATCTACATTAGCTTACTACCTCCTCCAGACCCTTCCTCCTCAAAGTGGATTCTAATGACCAGCATCATCAGCACCACACAGGAGCTTGTTAGAAATGCAGAAGCTCAGCCCTATCCCAGACCAACAGAATCAAAATTGTGTTTTAACATGATCCCTGGGTGACTTGTAAACACTTTAAAGACTGCAGAGTAAAGCTTTAGACCTCAAATTTTGGGGGAAAAGAGACCAACACAGCACCAGACACAGTAGGCAACTGAGAACTATTTCTTTTCTGAATGATGGCCTGACTTAGGAAATTGAGGCCCAGAGGGGAGAAAGGTATCACAATTAGTAGAGTTTTGGTACCAGGAAATAATATTCTCTGGTTATGCATTTTTGCACAGTAATATGACTACTCCATGGAGAGCCCAAGTCATTGCTGAAAACTTAAGTCTCCAGTTTGAACATTTCAGAAACCAAGATGTTCCAGTGGAAGCATCCAAGTTCTTCGTGTTTATGGGAAAACTCCCCATAAGGAGTTCTGTCCAGCAAACCAGATCAGTTGGCAGGAGTAAGCAGGCTACCCTGAAGCCCCTTGGCGTGGAAGAAAACCAAACTATTATCTTTACCTGCAGGTACTTTCAAGCCAAAACAAAAATCCCCTTCTCTGAAACCTTGGGTCCATCTGAACTGCCCTTTCCACAAGGATGGAAGAAATTCTGAGCATTTGATCAGATGAGGAGTTAATTTGCAGCTGCGCTAAACTGCTAGCACAGAGGCTGTCATAGGGGAGAAGAAGAAGCAAGTGGAGAAATCTTTGATCCTCAGTTCTGCCAGCTTCTTCCGGAAACTTGAATGGGAGATCAAACATGAACAGCAGTGCAGGCTCTGGGCTCGGTCCAGGGCTATAGGAATCCAATACTCCAATAATCATCCAACTTCTACAGAAGTCCACCCAGGAAGCTGGCCAAGGAAAAGGCTTGACTACGAAGAGGATGGGAGCCATGACAAATGAGGGCAAGGGAGATAGGGTTGCAGAGGGCCTTGGGCTACTTTCATTGTGGTACTCCTCCTGTGCACTCCCTCCCATACGCAGCCAGCCTTTCTCACAAAACCCAAAAGAAACAAAGTTGAAGTTGAGTAATCATCTGCATTTCAAGGCTTGGCTAGTAGTTCAAGGGCCTGGTCTTGGTTTCTTAACGCTGAGGATTCACACAATCTCAGACCAGGGAATGGACTTCATTGCTCCACAGGCCACATCAACACTTCTGTCCAGATCACAGGTGACAGTCACCATAAGACCCTCACATTGGTGTCTCACCTTGCAGTTTACAAAGAGTCTTCACACGCATAACCTCATTTGTCCTGTGGTAGGTGGGGTGTGTTTATATACTCCAGGGGCTCAGGATTGCCTGCTGGATGCCTCTTCATCCCATTTTTACTCCAAGAACCCTGGTCATAGTGATATGCAGGACAATTTGGTCAAAGCCCAGCAAATCCTCCAAGTGTTGTCCCTTATGGCTACTACCAATGCAAAATCTCATTCCGGCCACTGGAATACAGCCAGTTGCACTAGTATTTGGCAGAAGGCAAGGCAGCTAGGCAGAACAGAAACTCTCATAACTGTCTGAGGATCCAGACTGAGACCACCTTACCTTGACATACCCAGACCCATTACACAGAGTAGATACTAGGTAAATGCTGTACCTTGGGACATGATCTCTACTCTCAGGCTTGGTCCAGAACCATGCTCTTCAAACTACCTAGCTCTCAAACATCCTGGCCACCTGATGCAATGCTGATTCTTCCTTTCTTTCATCCCCCCAAAATCTTCCCCTACGCCTCACCAAGATGTGCTTTACAACTCTGACCTCTTACTAATGTCAACCACAACCTAGAGAAAACCAAGAGCTTCTCTGCCTAAAGCTTACTTCAGTATCATTCTCCTCTAAGTCAACCTAGCCTAAAGGACACTACGCACCAAAGGACAAACGTATCAATCTTTAGGGTAAAAATACCTCCACAAAATTGCGAGAAATCTTCATAAATACAGAGCGTGGTATGGTCCACTGCAGAGCCACCCAGTAAACAGCTCTGTGACCTAAAGAGAGAAATTAGCAAACCCCAGTAAGCTCTGGAGCTATTAAATATGACGGGCCAGCCAGTTTACCCATTATTAGGTGAATTGATACAACTAATACTTATGGGTAATAAATAAAACCTAGTCCCTTCTGTCAAAAGGCTTAGCGCCCATCAAGGAAGACAGACATTCAATACGCAGCTAGTCCTAGGGGATGGTTGTTGTAATAGAGATTTCCCAAGTCTTTTGGAGGATGTTGTGGGTAGCATTACCACACTGAACAACTTCAGTGGGCACTACTCACATTAAAGGTGGCTGATGTAATCTGTTGAGAGGGGAAGTCCTTGGCACTGACTCTGCAGAACCTGACCACATAATGCCAGTGTTCATAACACATGGTTACCTCTGGCAAAAGCTGAGAGTTTATCCTTATATGATGAGGCTGCTGAACCCAGTGAGGGCCCTCAAGCCTCCCAAACCCAGTATAGCTGCAGGGGGCTCACAGAAAAGCAGGACAGATTCAGTCTCTGAAGCATAGGCATATGGTCTTTGCAGGACAGGCATTATTATTAGAGAGCCCAGCTGGCTTTAAAGTAGAGAAAAGTTTGCAGGCTCTGTGCTCAGACAGGACTGGAGCTCCAGATCTGCTGACTGCAAGCTTCGTGGTCTTGGGCAACTCAACTTGTTAATCCTCATTCCTTCTTCTGTTCAAAGGGTATACTGATACCCTTCTCATAAAGTTTCTTGGGAAGATTAAGTGTAAAATGCCTGGCATACCATTTGGCAGACAGTCCAAGCTTTTGAAATGTTTCTTCTTTCCTTTCGTCTTTGCCTTTTCCTAAGCTTGGTAGAGATTATAGAATACACAAGTTGAAAGAGAACAAGAGATCATCTAATCCAAGTTTTCTCAATTTTATAGATTTAGAATCTGAAACACAGTTTGGAATTAATCTGTTTATCAATCATCAAAACATTCCCAAAACAATATTAAGTAACTATTATTATCTGTTTAAATTAAGTCACTCTGACTATGTGGATGACTTAATTGTCCCGATAGTTTCATCATCTCTAAAACAAGGATAGGAAAATTCTGACTTGTTAGGATTCATGTGAGGTTTAAATTAGAAAATATAGGTAAAGTATCAATAGTTCTATCAAGATTTAGGCTTGTTTAAGGTTACAGCTGCCTTGAGCAAGAATGTCTTAGAGAAAACCAAGAGCTTCTATTTCTTCTATCTAGTATCTCAATAGCCCAGGGTTTTTAAGAAGTGGATGACATAAAGTTTAAGAAGTCTTGCCATCACCCTTTTGGAATAGCAAAAGAGGTCAGGGATAGGAAATCTCTCTTCTGACACCAGATGAGTGTCTCAGAACTGAGGAGGAGGCTGCAGGCTCTCTCTCTGTCTCTCTCTGCCCACCCCAACAGAGAGATGGTGACTCTGGGGGTGCATTCAGAAGGAGATGGAACTGATGGCCAAGGACGGAGTGTTCACTGTATGAAACCCTGGGGGAAGTTTACATTTCCAGGGCTTTACCTGAGTCTCAAGGCAAGAGCCTCCTGAGATGTTGCCTGTCAACAGTTTACATTTCATGCAGACTCTCTCCAGGGAGGTAGAACCATACCTACGGTAGGATGTTACTTGTATGATAGCCTGAAATTATTATAGTTATTATAGGCAGAGGTGTCCATTTTCCTGGCAATTCAGCATATGGTATTTACTGAGCACCTACTATATACCAGGCATTGTGCTAGGCATGTTATATACACATTTTCATTTATTTATGTACACATCAACCTGTGAGAGAACCATTATTTCCCCCATTTTCCAAGTGAAACTCAGAAAGTTCTACTTGCTTGTGGCCACCCAGCCAGCAAGCAGATCCGCAATTCCAAATGAAATCCGACCCCCAATCTGTCTGCTTTCTCTTGGATGCTCCAGCCTTAGATCTGCTCCTGTAACTGGCTTTCTCTGGCTTCTCAGCTCTTTTGGCTGGTTGTCTGATCTCAGTAGATAGAAAAAATAGAAGTTCTAAAATTCAACATGTAAATAATACAATCATTTGGTTATTTCTGCACATCAAGTGTTACCCACCTCTTAAGAAACAATCCAAAATGGGAACTAGAAGTCCAGAAGGTTAGATCTGAATTAAAATTCTGTATTTGCCACTCACAAGCCATGTGACTGGACAATCTGTCTGAGCCTCAGCTTCCTTGTCTATTGAATGGTAGGCAAAATCTCAGAAGCTTCTTAACAGGTTTAAATGAGAAAATGTCTCTGTCACCTTGTGGGGCTGGAAATATGATTTCCTTCCCTCTTTCAAAAGCAGGCACTCTGGAGTGAGTCTGGTTTATCTGACAGCTTCTGCACTATCTAAATACAGGAGTTTAACTGCCCCTTTACCTTGTCAAGTGGCATAACAATAGTATTTACCTTATGGGATCGATTAATCCAGTGTAGATTTTTAATATATGTAAAATGTTTAGACTAGCACCTGGCACATGATAAGTTCTATATAACAGTGAGCTGTGTTTCTGGTTTCTTCCCTTCCTCCTCCTCTCCCTCCCCATCTCCCTCTCTTTCACTCCATGATAGGACAGAAGGTCTCTTCCTGACAACACAATCCATTTGGAATTACCCATTTTCAGACCACTGATCTCCCCTCAGCTTCAAAACAGTTAAGATCCTTTCAAAACCAAATGCTGAACCACATGCCGCCCCCTCTCCTTAACAGAGGCTAAGGCCTTGATCATTTCTTAATGTAACTACTTCAGGAAATTTGTCACGCTAATAATGTTAATATGCCTTATTTCTACACTGCTCACGCCCTGAGCTCTCAATCACTTCAAAACACAGTGATTGAAATTTTTCAAAAGTCTTTGATTTGGAAGTTGTTATGTAGAACACTAGTCAAGTATAAATATGGCAGAGTGATTTAAGGCGGTTGGAGCAATCCAAATGTTTAAGCTTGTTTCGAATAATTATCAATCTTTCTGCTCTGCATTTTCAACACCCCCCTTCATTTGAAGGAGTGGCCCTCGCCGAGGCCTGGAGCACATTGTTGAGGCTGCCAAGTGCCTCTTCGTTTCCCACACTGTGTCTCATTGTCAGAATCACGTTATTAAATCCTGAATGGCTGGTGCTGTTCTTGGTAGCAGACTCGGGTCATAGAAATGGTCACCCTAGAATCAAGAGCTCATCGTATGTCTGCATCAATCCAGGTGAACGCTTTCTAGGCCAGGGCTCTGAGGTTGTACAGTCAAGGCGACAGTGCCCTCTGATGGCCTCACATCGGTCTGTTTGGATGCCCACACAGAGGCTCTGGCCAAGCATCTCCTTGAAATTCTGGTCCCAGGAAGGACCATGTGATACTATTCTGGGCTGGGACACCTTTGTGTACCACTTACCTGACCCCAGCATTCTCCTGGATGGTGACAGATTCTCACGGGGTTACTTGGTCTCTCTGCACATCACACACATCCCTCTTCCTGCCCTGAGGCTTCTCTGATGTAAAGATGAGAGGCAACCCCACAAACTGTTAGCAGTCTGCACAAACCACTGGAAGCACAGGCAAGCAAATGACTGGGGGACCACCCTCCACCAACTGAGGAGAGAAGCTGATGGATAAATATGCTCTTCCTTCCTTCTCCGAGGTCTCAGTTCCCAGACACATATTCTGAGAGACTCCTCTGAAGGCCTCAGTGGGATGAGCATCAGATGCTCCCAGCAGTGGTCAGTTCCTGAGTACATCTTCTGGTGGACTTTCTTTCCAATGCCATTTCACTCCCTCAGGCCTCTCTCCAGTGCTCTCCCTGCCCAAATAAACTACCTGCACACAGCCGCCTCTGCCTCAGACTCTGTTTCCAGGGGAACTCAGAAATCACCCGTACCCAGGAGGACTAAGCTCGGAAGAATCCCAAGCCCCCCCAAAATGGACTTGGAAGGACCAGAGCTCAGAGATTGCTCAGAGAACAAAAAGGATGGAAACAGAGATGCTTTAGTGCAGAAGGGCAAGGTGACCCAGCTGCCTGAGCACAGAGTGACCAGGAGGAAGTGCTACCTCAGCACAGAGAGTCTGCTTGACACAGTTTTCTTTCAGCACCAAAAAACCAGCAGACAGGATCGCCACAGCAGAATGAGTTCAGATGGCTCCATTGCCGTAGCACAGGGGACCGGGGGCCCGAGCAGAGTAAGACCAACAAACACAGACACTTTGGACACAGGAGCTCAGGCACGGCAGTTGCCTCCATCTCAGTGGGACAAGGCCTAGAACTTCCCCAGCTCGGAGGAACCAGGCCCAGGTATCCAGCACGGAGATGGGCAGTCCCATCCCTACCTCCTCCTGCATCCCTGCACACAGCTGATCCCTCACCGTTCCCACTCTTACTGGCAGACAGCACATGATGGACAGCATGGGGTTTGGGCTCAGAGGACCTGAGATAAGACTCCACTGCCTGTGTGACTTGGGCAAGTCATAGAACCATGTGAGAAACACCTGCCTCTTTACAGATGGAGACTAACACAACAGGAGAGAATGGAGGTCAGAGTCCTCTGTGAGACTCTAACGTGTTGATACTTAATGTTGATATTACCATTCCCTATAAAATAGGGGTTTCACTGACTCCAACAGGAATGTAAATATATCATTATTATCGCAGTTATTTTAATTATTAGCATTTGCATTCCTCTAGGATACAAAGGATTTTTACCTTCTAACCTTTTAAACCTGTTGGGTCCCTTGATCCTGTCAAAAACTCACCTGGCAAGTTGTATCATTACCCCTCATTCTAGAGAGGAGGAAACTGCAACTCCGACAGTGACTTTCTCAAGACACTCAGGCAGGGAGTGGCAGACCTGGGGCACAAAGCAAGGGTTCATACCATTTTCTGTGTTTCTACCCTGATATGCCAGGAAGGAGAGCTGGGCACCATGGCTCTGTGTTTTTCAGCTTTAATTGGAATGATGCCGGGAGATAATAATTCCGCTTAAGAATGCCGAGATGATAGCCTTCTGTCCCCCGTTCCCTGGGGCCATTCCTGGGTAGTGCTCACGTCATGCTATTGCATCAAGAAGCTTCTCAGACCTATATTTAGGTAATAAGACGTGACAGGCTGTGTATTTCTGGGACATTATTTCATGCCTGGGGTGGTGGTAGTAGACTGAGGTTGAGGAAATGTCTTGAGCGTCGCTTTGGCTCTTATAAAATATATGTATAAATCAAGATGGATTGGGGCCTAGTGAAAGAGGCAGACAGCCACTTGAAGGCGGTGCTGGCATGGCTGTGACATCACCACCAGCCAATCCCACAGCTCCTCCACCTAGTGGAATCCCAAGTGATTTGAGCATTTGAGGCCCGAGAAGCATTCAGGGTCAGAGTCATCCACAGCGTTCTGAAATTTTCAGGGCTGATGACGCTGGTCGGTCCTCCCATTGTGTCTATCATGAGCCAGTGTGATGTGATCCAAGGTAATCTGGACTTAGAGGATCTGGAAGAGACTGCCTCCCAGCACACTCCGGTACTTGCCATTGGGTAATCGCTGGATTTGCACATCTCCAGGCCTTGTGGGTTGTGGTTGTGGTTTTACACTCTATTTGGAGGAGAGGCCTTTACTCTCTGCCAGGTTAAATGACTAGAAGGCATTAAAGATGGCTGTCAAGCTGATCAGAAACAGACCTCTGGGCTGATCTGCAATTGAATCCCTGAGCTCTGATGTTCCAGCCAAGGTTAGGCAAATCCCAGCCGCATGCCTGGTCTCTTCAGGGTGTTCTATGCAGCATCTAGGCTGTGATTAGGAACAATAACATTTTCCAGTGACATTGCCCTCAGGGAACTGATAATCTGAAAGAAGGTATAAAACAAGTACACTCAGATAAATCCAGTATGGGGCAATAAAAAGAAATACTAAGGCCAGGGCACATGTAGCTGTATCCTCAGTGTGCAGTGTAAGTTGCAGATAATAGTTGCTCAGTGAATGCCTGTTGAAGGGGCATGAGTACCCTCAGAACACAAAGTGCTGAAGGAGTGCCAGAGCTATAAGCCACAAGTTTTCAGGCTGTAAAGAGAGGAAAATGGACCTTACTTTCCCTGCCTTTCTTGCAGGTTAGAGAACTAAAATATAAAAATTATATTGTAAGTGTAAAGCACTACTCAATTACAAGTGATCTGAAATGAAGGGTGTGATCACACATCTGACCATTGGTAACTGGAATGACTCAAAGAGAAGATTCTTGAAGGTTGGAGGGGGAGCTCATAAATATTTGCAGCCTCTTCTCCGTGCTCCCCATCTCCACTGTCAGTAAGTTGGACTAGACCTAATTTACGAAGAGGTTTCATCTGTTGGTCCATTGGCGATGACAGCCTTGTGTACTCATTGAGGAGGACATAAGACTTCATCTGGACTCAGAGGGGAAGTGCCATGATCAATTAATGATGTCTGCCGTGGACCTGGGTTGGAGACTAACAGCACGTGTGGCATTTATTTTGTTGTTCTTTGTCTGAAACCCCATTTTCTCATTCAGTGCAATAGATTTCTAATTAGTCTCCATCTTCTGTTGTCCTTCAACCCCAGTCTCCTTTATTGCTTCTGTCATCAAAGTAGTCTCTTTCCAAAACATAACTCTAACTGGGATATTCCCCTGCTAAAGTCGTTCAAGGATTTTCTTCTTGTTCTACAGAATACAGCCAAACTCCTCACGAAGGCTTCCAAAGCCCTCAGTGACTTAGTCCCTACCCTGTTAAGTCATTCTGGCCCTGCGCCCCCAAACTGATTTCCAGCCACACCAAGAAAGCATAGCCAGCTTCATCTCAAAACACACCCTGCCCGACTCACTGCCTAAAATTGTCTTCTCATACCTTAGTCCCTAATGCATTTGTTGTCATCTCTATGAAGTCTTCCCTCATCATCTTCAAGTAGAATTCATCTCTCCTCCTCTATCTCCATAGCATCCTGTATAGATATCTATGATAGCATTTTTCTTATAAGAGATATTTGTCTGCTTGCTTACCTGTCTCACTAGACTGTGAACTTTGTAATACAGGAGACCATGTCTTAAATATATATACATTTGTATTTATCCTGGGCACTGTGTCTGGGATAAAATGCATGCTTAGAAAATATGTGAAGAACAAATAATTGAATTGAAGAATATACTAATTGGCCTGACTTGCACACATCCCTTTCTATGGTACTTCTTCTTCGTAAGTCACCATCCTTGGATCTGATTGGATCTAGGGAGGGCACAGGTCTAAGACAGCAATTCTATAAGCTGGGTAGTACCTCATGAACTGCTCCATCAGGAGAACTCTGATAAACAGGTTTTTCACTGTTTATGAACTAACAAACCAGGTCTTCTCTCTCAAATATCTAAACTTGAGATAGTCAATTAATAGCAGGAGTAGAAGGCAAAGACACAAGGAGAAGGCCAACTTGGTCACCACGAGACATCAGAAACTATGAGTAAACAGAAATTATAAGATAAAACTTAGGGTAATTGGTTAGTAGCAAGAAGAGGGTAGAAGCACTCCACTCTGGTCTCTGAGGGATAATCTCTAGAACTATCTTGCATCCTGAACAATTTTCTGGTTTCCACATTATATTCTAGCTGTATTATTATATTAAAACAACTTCTGTTGTGTGAATGTGTTTCTGCTAAGTCTAGGGAGTCTATTTGGGAGGGTCTCATTTAAAATACAAAGTACATCACCCCGTAAATAGTGAAGATGGCTTCAAAGGCCAGAGCCCTTTCTAGTCTGCAGCTGACCTCAGAGCTAACCAGTTATGGTCAGCGGTGAAGCCCCACGGCTGGAGGGGAACCTGGTGCCCAGTCCTGGTCTGAGCCTCACTCGTGCAGAACCCCTTAGGTGTGTCGGCACTTATTTCTACTTGGAGGTTCAGTGCATTATCAAATGCCTGGAGGAAAAAAATAAAAGATTAATTTCAAATAGCTGAGTAGTTGTTTGAAAAGCTGAAAAGCTATTCTGTATGAGATAAAGAGCAGACATATACTATATGAATAGTTCTCAAACTTTAATGGACACACAGATCACCTGGGAAACTTGTTGAGATTCAGACTCTAATTCTGCAAGAATCGGGGAGGGCCTCAGATTCCTCACATCTAACAAGCCTCCAGATGATGCTGATGCTGCTGGGTGCGGACCCCACTTGGAAGAGCAGGGCTCCATGTGATCCCAGAGGGATGAGCCGGAGCCCACTGGAGGACATTAAAGAATAAGAGTTCTAGCTAAAGAATTCTGCCTACTCAGAGTTCCATGGAATGGAATGGAATGCAATGCTTTGGTATCAGGAAGGACCAAGCAGAAGTGAGGCAACAATTGGGCAGATGCACTTAACAGAGAATGTCTGCTCTGTTTGGCAGGTAAATGACCACAGTCATTTTCAAAAAAAAATTTTTTTAATGCACTCTCTAAAAGATTTTGACCCTTCTGTACCTACTTGACCATTTTTAGATTGACATCTAAAATTTTATATCATATATTTAAATACATTTATTTCTTAATAGAGGATAAAAATGTTAAGTGGTTTATTAAATAAATCAAAATGAAGATTAACTAATTTAAATAAATATTAGATCTTGCATGTAAGTTCCAGAGTGCAGGGAAATGTTTTGCCTACCTTTTTCACTGATGTGTACCCAGTATGTGGAAGATATCTAATCAGTGTTTGCTGACTAAATGAAGGCACGTCACATCTGAAAGCAGAAATGTGGAGGTTTATCTATGGGCCTTACTTCATCTCAGAAAATGTGGTAGCCCCCAAAATATTCCAACTACATTTTAAAAAATAATTAAACAAGAAGTGTTCTAAATTCATTGCATCCAAAACTGGGTCAAAATACCAAGGTTTTAATACTAAGTTTTATACTTCTCAGAATTATGATCAAGACAAGAAAAGACAGATAGCCCTATAAAAGATACGCTCCCTTGGTTACTTTTTTATAAAGAGAAGCTTTTATTAAGAAATCCTTAGACATCTGCAGGCTGCTCTGAATCCCCATCACTTGTCCCATCTACCTGTCAAAATAACGTGGAGATCTGGGTTAGGACGCCAAATGCCAAGGACATCTCTGTGTTCCCACAAAGTGCCTATTTTCATGCTCTCTGGATGCCACATTCTGCCCATCAAGTGAAATTTTTCTTATTGCCCCCTCTACCCGATTGGGCAGCCAGTCCCAGGCCTTGTATAAGCCAATACTTTTCTACTAGCATGGCAGGCGTCTGAGTGGTGGTCTGTGTCAGATACCCTCTGAGCACAAGCAGTTTCTTCTCCCTGACCTCTGACACCCCTTATGCTCTTAATCCCCCCTGAAGGCCATTTTACTGTCACCTTTGGCATTCTCTCTCCTCTCCACATTGGCTTTCTGAACTCTGACCCTTTGGCCGGTGGACCTGTAGCTGGAATCTTTCTGAGTGATCCTATTTCTGTCCCCAACCTGGACTCACTTCCAGCTTCTGTCCCATTCATATTCCAGTGCAGACCCTTGAGCTCCAGAGCTTCCTTCACATTCCCCTTCCCTGGTCCTAACTCAGACCCCAGGCTTTGTCCTTTCTCTCTCCAGCCTTCCCTGGAGCCAGGGTTCCAGGAAGACATCGGGAGTCTCCTGCACCAGGCTTCCTACCAGCACGCTGTAGTGTTGTTAGAGGGGAGGTAGAGCCAGCCTATTTTGGTCTTTCTTTTCCTTGTTTACAGCCCATCTCACTAGGCAACAGGTCAGACTAAGACCCTAAGACCCTGCTACAGCCTTGTCCTGACACAGGGAGGGAAATGGGACTGAGAATGAGCCTTGGCCAAATAAAAAAATATTTTTGATTGTGCCTTTTTTGGAGACACACCATAACTCATCTGCCTGAAGGAAAGTGGTGATATTCCAGGGTCTGTTTGATAAGCACATCAGACAATCCCACAGACCATGGGAACCAAGAGAAAATGGCCTTGAGGGGTTACATGAGTGTCGGCCGCGTTCCCGGACAGAACAAGTGTTACTGTGGGATGACACAGTCCAGAGCTCAGAGCAGATGCTAGTTTGTCCTGTTCTCAGAGGAAACGCCGGCTGAAAATGGAGCTTTGAGACAGGGTCAAAAGCACCAATGCTCTTTCTGGCTGGTAGCCCTCATCCAAGACTTGTCTCCACAGAATATCAATGAGAGAAAGACAGAACCCAGAAGAATCTATGTGACTGTCTTTAGAATTAATCGTGATTGATATTCGTCCAAGGGAGTGAATGAATCCAGGACAGGGAAAGAGATGTTTGATCAGAAGGCAGAGTAGGATATTTCCCAAATTTGCTTTCTGTCCTATTAAAATCTCATCAGGACAAATTTTTTGGGAGACCTAAGGCAGTCACCCTGAAAGCATTTGGAAAAGCTGATATATGGGCAAGAAAGAGGATGACAATTTAGATGTTCTGCACCGGATGGGGATAGTAGTGAGAATTGGGCAAAAAGAATCTTCAGAGCTAAGAAGAACCTTGGAGGTCATCAAATCTTGATTTTGGAGAGGACAGTGGGGCTCAGAGAGGAACAAGGACATCCACAAGGTCACACAGTCACAAGGTGCAGGAGGAGGGTAAGCCAGGACACACACTTGGTCTGTGGACGCCCAGCCCCAGCCTGTTTCCTTTGCACTGAGCCCTGAAGGACAGCCTAGGAACTGGCGAGGACGCTGCTTCCCTTTTCTGCTGCTCTGGGGCTAGGGAGAAATGGGCCAGGTCCTAAACGCAGTTCTCCGGGAAGTCTCTAGCAGGTTGTCAAGTGCTCCTGCCAGTGCTGAGCTGGCAAAGGAGGGTGGGGAGAAGGCTTAGAAATCCTGAGCGCTGAAAGGTGGCCTGTAATTGTAAAATTCCATTTCCTTTCAATTAGCAGCTGATTGCATTTGATGAGCTGCAACATTGTTTCCTCCGTGTAGATTAGGAGTCAGAGCAGTCAATGAGCTGTGAAATTCTCTCCCTGCTGAAACAATAGACAGTGATTAAAGCGCAGCTAATCCGATCATTATAGCCAGAGCCCACTGATCATTAGCTGCTAACCAGATCCCAGAGAGCAGCTCCAGCCCGGGCAAGGCGGGCTGATGTAGCAGGTAAATGCTACCAAGATGCCTGCCTCCCTCCTCTCCATGCCCAGAAGTCCTTGGTGGATGCAAGGGCTGGGGTGAAAACCAGGATGCCCCCGTGGAGGCAGGGAATGAGCCTGCCAAGGACAGCTTAATGTCTGGGAGACAGCGGGGACTTCGGAGGCCGATGTGACAGATCTGGGATTAAATCCCACCACCCGCTACCCCTTAGTTTGTCATTTAACCTCTGAGCATTAGAAAAATTATTTGCCCCCAATCCTTAATAATATCTTCCTTGTGTGGTTGTTCTGAGGATTAATGTCACAGCCTAGGTTAAGATCCCTGGCATAATGCTAAAAGTCAGTAATAACACTAACTAATATTTCAAGTGTTTGCTACGTGCCCAGCACTGTTCTCAGGGCTTTACATGGATTAACTTGTCTAATCCTTGTAGCAGCCCTGATAAAGTAGATGCTATTATTATCCCGTTTTTCCAGCGAGGAACACAGAAGTTCAGTACTGTGCTCGAAATCACTTAGCCGTAAGTGACAGAGCTGGGATTTGAACCAGGCGGGTCAGCTCAGAGGCCCTGCTATTAATCACCCCACTTTGCTGCTTCTCAGAAAATGTTAAACCTCATTGTGTCCCTTTGGTAGGCCTGTAGTTTTAAACTTGACTGTGCAGACTAGACTGGGAGAGTGCTAAACCAGCAGGTCATCAGGCCCAAGCCCCAGAGATTCTGACTCAGTAGGTGGGAGGCAAGACTCAGAATCTGGGTGTCAGTAAGCACCATATGTGATGCTGGTCGAGGACCTACCTGGAGAGATGCTCTAGGTTCTGGGGAGCAGGGGTGTGGCTGGCCAGGGCCTGCATCTCACCCAGGGCTAGCCCTCCATGCCTGATAAGGAAAGCCACAATTGCACTTACAAAGGACAAAAATGAGGCAAAAAGCACGTATGTCAGGATTTGCATCTGTTCCTTCCCTTACCTCCTCGCGCCTTTGAGGTGGCCTCCAGACCACGGCCGGGTGCTGTTCCTTCATTTCACCACTACCTGCCACACACCAGTCAAGAGTGCTAGGCTCTGAGAAATTGTAATATACTGTTTTTAAACCTGTTTTGAGATGCTGCGGATTGGCCACTTCTGAAGGAAGGCCCGTAATTTCTTTATCACCTAGCACTTACATTGAAGATCAACACACATATTTCCAAAGTCCTAACTTGATCATAAGTCCCTCGTTCAAACTCTTTCCTTCGCTGCCACTGGACAAAGTAGAAATGATGCTTTCAAGGTCCCGTCTTAACCTCTCAGCTGCCCAACAGGTCTGCTGACACTGCTTCTGCTCAGAAGCCTCTCCCTACAGAGAAAAAATGCCGCTTTCTATCCCCTCTGCAAGGCTTACCTACTTCCTAGTCTCCCTTCGAATGAAGCAAATGTGAGGTACGATCGCCTACTCCTTTTAATTTTTTTGCCAAGCACAGTTGAACTGCTGATTTCAGTCATTTCTACCTATGGTTTCCTCCTTAAAGCTAATTGGTTTCTTTTCAAGTAATTGCAAATAGTACATTTTCCAGGCCCTTAGAGTCAAGGCTGACAACTAGTTGGTTGGAGTGGGCTCTTATCGGTAGCTCATGGAAATTAGACGAGCAAACATCACACTGGGGCCCCAGGCTTGCTCTAAGTTGTTTAGAATAAATAGCTCAAGGAAGTCCCAGGGCTCTTTTATGAATGGCCTTGCTACTGTGAAAGCTTAGGGGTTGCGATGGGCAATGCAGGAGTCTGGGGCTTCCCTCAACATCGACAGGGATCGGCTTCACGCTGATTTGCTGTGTCCCAGGCACAATGTCTGATGCGGAGTGTGGTCCAGGGGACAGAGGCTGGGGTAGGGACGGAGGAAGAGACTGGGAAGGTTTAAAGAGGTAAACAATGATGTTCGCTGGAGGGAGTGGACAGGCTTCATGGAATAATAATAATCTCCCTCAGCTCTGAGCCCAGTTGGTCAGTCATGGCATCTCATCCTCCAGGAACCAAAAATGAGTTTGTGCCTATGAAGTTCTGGTTCAGTCTTTGGGGCATGACAAGTGCTCATTCTCAGGTTTGCTGTTTTCCTTCGCATCTGGGGCTATACTTTGAGGGGGTTTCTTTTATTCTTCTTTCCCTTCAATGTTAACATTGTTGTTTTGGACCTTGGATGAGGAGGATGGAGATATTCAGACTCCTCGGTTCACAGCACACCAGCTCTCATCAGGTTTTGGGGTCACTAAGTTGATTTTCCTCCAGCAACATTTCTGTCCCCATCTACTCCTCTTTTCCACATGGGAAGCTCCATGCTGGCCACTGGGCTCTGTTAGAGAGATATGCTCTTTGGTTCTGCAAGCTCAGAGTTTTATTTCCATCACTTCTTCTCTATCTTCTTGCCTCTGGATTCTGGTTTCATTAATTCAACACATTTCTTAAGCACCTACTGGCTCTAGTGTATTGGCCTCACTCCCCACCCCAGATACTGAGGGTGTAAAAGGAGTAATTAAGGGGTTTACATTCTGGTGTCCAGTCAATTCAATCTCCAAACCTTAGTCTACACTCACTCACTTCTCCCCAAAGCTAATATAGATCAAGCCAACATCATTTCTTATCTGAACAATTATATTTGTCTGCTACTTGATCCACCTGTTTCTACCCTTGACCCATCTAGTCTTTTTTTCCAAACAGCAGCCAGAATAATCATTTGAAATAGAGATCAGAGCCTATCATTCCTCCATATTTGTTCATATTCCATTCCTTATAGAATAAAGTCCGTATCTCCTGGCTTAGTTTACAAAGCTCCATGACTGCTGGCTGCTGCCTGTCTCCCTGAACTCATCCCATGACCCTCTTTTCTTTATTCACCATTTTTCAGCCACATTGTCCTTCCTTTTTCTGGAAGAGGTCTCTTGGCCTTTGCACTAGCTGTTCTCTCTGCCTCAGATGCCCTTTCCTCTGAGCTGTGTGTGGCTGGCTCCTTCCTGTCACCCATACTTTTGTCCTGTGTTTATTCTATTGGTAATATTTATTCATTAGCACCATTTACTAATTCACTTGTGGGCTTCTTGCCTGTCTTCCCCTACAGATCACAAGCTTCATGAGAATGCCTTTATCTGTCTTGTTCACTGTTCTGTCAGCACCTAGTATACTGCCTGGCACAGAGTAGGTACTCAAAACTTTTTTTTTTTTTGAAGAATAAATGAATCAGTCTAAAGCAGTGTTTCTCAAGCTTGGTTGCTCATTAGAATCACTTGCAGGAAGTTATTAAAAATACCGATGTCCAGGCCACATCCAGACCTACTGAATCAGAGTCTCTGGGTGGAGGGCTCAGGCACTGGCACCTGGAAAAACATCCCAGAAAAAAGTCCATCTAGAGCTGTGATCCATCCATTTGAAAGATAAGAGCCCATCTCAAGCAAGGCAATTCAGAAATTTTCCCTGGTGTATCATATTCAAACTCAGGAGAGAAATAACCTCCCTCTTTATTTCTGGTGTTAAGTGGAGGTGCTGTAGCCGGCAACTCTCTGTAGCCAGGTCAGCCACCACCCCTGGGCACATGGAGGAAACCAAGCTGTCAGGGGAAAGAATAGGACCAACTCACAGAGAGGCCAAGCCAATTCAAGGGGGAGGAAGGATTTGGCAGAGAGAGTTCAGAAAAATGATAGGGTTGGGGAAGCCCCTAATTCTCTGAGTCTCACCCCACTTAAATTGTCTTTTCTGCTTATGCTGGTGGGGGTTAGGTTTCTGTCACTTGCAACTAAAAGAATCCTGAGCAATGCACCAACCAAGCGAATGATTGTGGGTAGGAGCAAGATGATTTAAATGGAATCCAGAAGACAGAATATTAAGGCAGTGCCTTTATTGATAAAGCCACAATTCCAAAGACAGCCTCTTGTTAAACTAGAAATAATCCACTCTTCTCTTATTTCAGCCAATGTTGGTGTGTTTATGAAGTGTCACAGTTAAGTACTTCTGCAGCCAAATGAAAAGTATTAGATCACTTACTGTTTTTAATAAAGGGAAGTGATTGGCAATGGTCCTGGACTATACCCTGCATGTGCCAAGCTCTCCATCCTCAGGGGCTCCTCTCCCAGCCTGAGACACAGAAAGAACTCACACAGATGGCCATATTATCTCCCCGGCCACCACACTCCTAATCGCATGGCTCCTTGTGAGCCTTCAGAAGGATACTGAAAGGGTAGAAGCTATGTAATGAGGCTGCAAGTTCCCACCTCAAGTAGAGAGGGGAACAGATCTGAGGGAGTTGCCCAAGATGCCCATCTCCAAAGGGCACTAGAAGATTTAGAGAAATGGAAGAAGATGGATAAGATTACACTTAAGAGAACTCTTCTCAGAGAGAATACGGTATATGATTGGAAGGTACTGGGCTGTACGGAGCAGATATGAGGCTGGGCACACACTTTAGAAAGTAAGTGCCTCAGCTCTGTCAGCCTCGGAGATGGACAAGCTCAACCTCACAAAATCCCAGATGCCAATATCCCCTCTGCCTGCAATTTTTCTGCATTCCCCCAAAGATAAGCTACATTAAAAAAGAGAAATAGATGCTAATATCCCAGGAAGATTTCTTGCTGGGTCTGACTTCAGCATATAGAATCACAAGGGGAAAATATGGAAACCAGGTCTCCAACCTGGAGGGAAGAGCCAGGATATCAAATTATGATTCTGTTAGGTTTCTGCCATTGTGTTGTATAAGTAGAGTAAACCTGAGCAATAATCCAAGTCAGAAGGCGGTGGTCATTGATTTCCTGGGCTTCTGAGGCTGCCATCACTCTTTAGTGATGCGTCCATGGTTGCACAGAGCTCTTCAATTGGGTGGCAATCTGCAGTGAACAGCAGCAAAACAGAGCCGTCTTCCTTACTCTCTAAAACGAAGGAATACTTGATCAGCCTCTCAGGACAGGGTAAAATCCCAAAGACCTGTTCTAAGCAGCGTCCTGAGGATGGTGGGCTTGGTTAACTGAGGGGCTTTTGTTTTGCTAAGGGAAATATGCAAGTTTGGGGCCAAGTAGAATAGTTCAGTATGACAGCGGAGAAGCTAGTCCCTCCTGTTCTCCGTGGTCTCCCCCTCCACACCCTCACCCCAGCAGTACTCAGCCTCTCCAGTAGGTAGGTGTTGAATAACTACTTCAAGCCTATGGGTTTGAAGGAGAGCCATGTTCTCAGCCTCCTGAGGAGCTGCATATGGCAGTTCTGTCCCGCTCACGGACACTCAGCAGCCCCGCACTTTCCGAGGTCTGGCATGGGAGGGGCAGTGGGATGGAGAGTCGCCCTTCCCAGGACAAAGATAACGAGGAAAACTGCACCTCGGCCTGTAGGTGTCTCTTTACTGCTTTTATGTTTCCAGTTTTTGAAGCAGAAACTACCCCAGTCGACCAGCACTGTCTCCTGTGGACTTTCTGTGAAAATGGTTGTATTTTGATGGGGCTAATGCCCTAGTCAAATTCTCCACCATCAGCCAAAGCCCTGAAACCTATATGATACAGGTTCTTCTATTTGACAAGCTCTCCAAGACCTAGACCTACATCATATATTTTGTGATTGACTCTCTAAGATAAAATTCTTAAAAAGGAATCCCCCGTTGGGAGGCAGACTTCCAGTTCGGAAAGCAGAAATCTGCTGATTCTGTCATTGTCCATAACGAGCACTCCCCTTGCTGCAGCACAGCCACCCACCCCTGACACCACATCTTAGGAGCCTCCCTAGTTTAACATTAGCTCTCTAATGGGCACATGTGCACCGTCGTACACACATAATTAAACACAAATAAAGAAAGATCTGAACAAAAAAATAAAACTGTGGAACAACTTAAAAAATGAGATTTAAAAAAACCTTTAGGGCTGTGATAATCATTCCCTTCCCTTCCTTGTATGATCTAAAGGTACTTCTCTGCCCCCAACCATATTGCACTTGGCTATGCTACTTGCTTTCCAATAGGATGTTAGTGGCTGTGACATGAGCACAGGCATTAAAGACTCTGTACATCTGCCATCACCATGGAAAGGACCTGCCCCTGCTAGCCCGCTGATCCAAGGAGAATGAGAGTCATAGTCATATGCAACAGAATTGAGCCCAAGCTACAGCTGAAAGCCAGACCCAGTGTAGGTCAGTTGATACTCAATCCACAGTCATGAATCGTTACATTTTAAGCCACCACATTCTTGGGTGATTTGTTATACAGATTTATTGTGACTATAGCTAAATAAGACAAGATGATACAGATTTTCTGAAGCAAGATATGAAACCCAGAAGTCAAAAGGTAAAACACTGACAGATTGGATCATGAGTAGTCTTAAAACTGGGTAGAGATTTTTAAGAAAACAATACCAGAACAAATAAACTTACAAAATTAATCTGAGCCAATAAATGAAAAAAATAAACTTTATCTGAGTTGAGGTTAGACAGAAGAATGCGTAAAGAAGGATAGTAGATGTAAAATATGTGTGTCGTGAAGAACCTCATCCCTGTCATTTATGGAACATTATATAGCTGATAAAAAGAATAAAAACAATCTTTTGTGAATGTAAGGATGGTCACAATGAATGGAGATTTCAGAACACATAATTAGTACGATAATACCCTGGAAAGGGATTTGTAAGGAAACCCACTACACTTGTCAGGGACTAGAATTGGGAGAGGGGAAGTGAAGATGAGGACTTCCAATTTAGTTGTCTATATCTTTGATCCTTTTCTGTGACTATGTATTAGATGTGCATTTGGTCTTAGATAACCTTTTTTCACAGTCACTCAGTATTATAATAGTACCATTATCATATGGTGGTCCAGCCAGATGTGTAAAACCTTCACCAGTGACAGAAAGCCTACGACCCTTTGACATCGGATAATTGCATTTTTAGAATGTTCTGCAAAGTATCTCCAGTCTGCTGCCCTTTCCCACAAGTTCAGTTTAACTTTCTTCATAGTCACTACAACTTATTTGTTCTTTATTTTCCCCATAGTGAATTTAGTTCATAGTAAGTACCCTTCATATTGGAATATACAGAAATGCAGGTGTGTAATCTCATTCTCCAGTTGCAGACTCTCAGAGTAGCAAGAGAGATCCCAGATCATCCTGTTAAACACCCCCCCTCCCCACACACACACACACCTTCACAGATAGGAAAATGAGGCCACGGAGGGACAGCATCTTCTGGAGCTCCCAGAGCTGGGAGGTCAGAACCAAGACTCAAAACCAGTGAGCCAGCTTCCAGCTCAGCCTTCTTTTCTTTCTTCTGCCAGCTCCCTCAACAGTCCAGCTCTAAAGACTGGTTGGTTTGGGGCTGGGAAAGCGGGAAGGCAGCAGGATATGGCAGCAAGAGCATGTGTCTTGGATTCAGATAAATGTGGTTCAAGATCTAGTTCTGGGATTTATACAAACTGCACCATTGGGCACGTTACTTAACATCTCCACATCTGTGCCCTCACTTATAAAATGGGGTGGTAATAGCTACCAAACAGAGTTATTGTGAGAAAAAATGAGACAAGGTTTATAAAGCATTCCACGCAGTGCCTGGCAGAGAGTAGGAGCTAATTAAATGTGAACTCCCTTCCCTCCTCTGTGGAATACCTCGGGAGCTGAAACACTCCTTTATGCATCAAGGAATTAACACTACTGTTATGAGATTAATTCACGGCAATGCACATGAAAACAGTGATTCAGATCATGCCCAAAAACTATAATTAAAGTATCTGGTATTGTTTGATTACAGGGTTGGCTTCACTCACTTTAGCACTTTGTGGGCAGAGAGCAGGCAGCCTAGGGGAGAAACGGATTGGTTTAGGGGAGATTTCTGACCACTTCCCCAGGCCTTGCTGAGTGGTGATGACTCCCCTGAATTTTCTTTTGCACTGAAGGGTCTGAACCTTATGGGGTAGAGTAGAGAGAGGGGACCTCATATTTACTGAACATCTATTATGTGCCAGGCACTTTAAATACTCATTCTCACTTTATTTTCCCCCAAATCCCGAACGGTCAATACTCATAACTGCATTTGACAACCAGGAATACTGAGGCTCATAGGCAAATCCCATAAGTTGCTCAAGATGTCATTCCCACTAAGAGATGGAGCTAGGGTTTCATTCAAGTCCATGGACTCCAAAGACTGCATTCAGTTCACCACACAGGCTGCCTCCTAGTTTAGGTACCCCATTTACAGCCAAGTGCATAACAGGCACTTTTAAAATACTTGAAGTATTACAACCAGGACTACTCATTAACTCTCCAATTACATTCTCCCTTTCTTCACAAGCAAATCCCAAGTTTTCGTTATGACTAGCAATATGCCCAACCATAGATCATTTCTGAGTTTTCTTTATAGCTAAGGAGGCCCAAAAGATCTAAGAAATTGGAACTACCAGGAAATTTCCAAAACAAATCCTGACCCATTTGAGAAACATGACATTATGTCTTCCATCCCTGCCACTTTCCATCTGCTTCCTGTCTAGAAAGAGGACTGAGAGTCGGTGCCTGGCAGCCATTTTGAACCATGAGTTTCATGAAGTGATCCTGAGAATGGTGGTTGATGCTAAATACATAGAGCAGAAAGATTGAGGAAGCTGGCCCCTGATGACTGTGGAGCTGCTGTGCCAACACTGAATTGTTAATTTTTGAATTTCTTTTAAAGGAGAGAGAAATAAGCCTCTACTAATTTAAGTCATTTTTTATTTTGTTATTGCTGCTGAAACTAATTCTACCTGATAACACTTATAATTTTTTATTTAATCCTCCAACAGTTCTATGAAGCAGATATTATTTTTATCCCCAGGTTTTTAGGGGTGAGATAACTGAAACACAGAGAGTTTAAGCCCTAGGTCACTGAGCTAGTAAGTAACAGAGAGTAGATGTGAACCCAAGCCAACTTCCCCAATGCTCATGCTCTTAATAATCATATTAGACTGCCAAGTTGGACTAGACATCAAAGACGATTTTTCCAAGCTGAAGAACTTTCATGTCTCCGTGGAATTTTCCTTCAGAATCAAACTTTATTTCTGATGGCTTGAGCCCTATTTGCATCTGGCATGAGGTTAGTTTTTCACTTTGTAAGAAATAACATTCTAATGGGTTTTTAAGGGCCCAGAAGACTTGTTAGCCATTCCCTGGCTGCCGCAGGACAAACTCATTAAAAACATCTGAACAAAACCAACAGAACTTGAAGGGCAACAAGAAAATGAGGAAGACGCTCTGTGCGAGGGGTTAGGGAGTCTATACAGTTAATCACAAATGTCAAAGGACCCAGTCACCCAACTGGAGTTGGGACTCTGTGTCCAGAATGCTTAACTTGTTTGCATTCCCAGATCCTATAGCTTGGGAATGAGAATTGCAGTCACATAGTCATTATAACAGAATTTCTTTCAATAAAACAATTTGGATATCCCTGGAGTTTTCTCTTAACAGGGTTTTACCTTTGTGAAAAAAGAGTTTGTTAAGCAAATGAATGAAGCAAATAAAATTGGAGGAGAAATGTTTACTGAGTTAAAGAGAACAAATTATTTTGTGGCACAGGGTAAGTACCCAATTACAGTAAAATATGGTTTCTCCAGATTGGGACTTACTATTAATTGGTATCTGTAAAATGGGGATAATCACTCTGGTGTTTCAGGGTGGTGCTAAGGAATATGTGAGCTACACCGTGCAGAGGTGACCTAGCATAGTAACTACCACAGAGGCAAAAATACATTGAACATGCTCTTATATGTTTACAGGGCTCTAGGACCTAGGACTGGCCATCATGTTCCCTCTTCCAACCTTTGGGAAGTTATAGAGATGATTTTTAAAATAATGAGTGGAGAAAAGCAATAAATTCTCAGTTGCCCTTATTTAGCAATACAGGCATAGAGCAGAAAGCATTGGTCCTAGTAGATGCAATAACTTTGCAGGCTTTCTGGCTGTCTGATTTTTGGAAGCTCTTTTGAACAAATCTCCTAACCCCTGAGCCATATCAAGAGGCAGCACAGCACGTGGTGAACATCACAGACTCCAATGCCAGTTGGCCTGGGTTTGACTCCTTGCTCTTTACCTGCTTGGCCAGGTTAGTTAAACATTTGCAAAATGGAGCCAGTAATAATACCCATGGTTGGTTGCAGTAAGGGTTCAAGCAAATAATACATGTAAGGAATTAAAAGACTATCTAGCATATAAGTAGGGGTCCGTGTTAATGATTAGAATTACTAGTGCATGATCTGGCATGGTGTTCTTCCTCCCCTTCCTTCCAGGACAGCCCCATCATGGTGGCTCCCACTTGTATGTGGTGGTAACAAAGCAAACTTCACAAGAGAGTCAGGAGACTTGCATAGAAATAGACCCTAAGGAAGACTGTGAATAAGATCCGGCAGGCTTCTATGAAAAGATCTGAGCTAAAAATTTGGAGCCAGGTCAACCTGGGTTTAAAATCTGGGTCTTCTGATGATTGGCTGGCTTTATGACCTTAAGCAAGATCTCAGAGCCTCAGAATATTCATATATACCTATGTGTGAACTTTTGCTCATTAAAGAGTAAAAGTGCAAGTAAAGAACTCTTCCTCTTGTGATATTTAAACTTCTTAACTGGTGGTCTGCATAGTTCCAAGGCCACTCTGAATTGATGGACTGGCTAGGTCCATGAAATTTTATTTGGGGGACCAGTATAATAATCCACCCTAAAGCTTCGTGGCTTAAAACACAACCATTTGCTTTAGCTGATGACTCTGAGGGTTGCCAATTGGTCTGGGCTCAGCTGGGCAGTTCTGCTGGTTGCAAATGGTTCACACCCACATCTGCAGTCAAGTGAGAGTTTTGCTTTGCTGTTGGGAGTTAGGTGGCTGTTGGTTGGGGTGATGAAGGCAATGAGCTACATGGCTCTCAGCAGACTAGCCCAGGCTTGATTACATGGTGGCAGTCATAGGGTTGCAAGAGAAGCAAAAGAGAATAAGCCCCAATATATAAGCAGTTTTCAGGTTTCTACTGTGTCACAATAGCCAAAGCAAATCATGTGGCCAAACCCTGAGTAAGTACATGGGGAACTTCCCAAGGGTCCGGGTGCAGGGTGGTGTGAATCCGCCCGGAGGCGTTACTACAGCAATCTACCACAAGCACAATGAAGCCTGTTCTGGGAGAAGTTCTGAAACTAGCACTTTGTATATATGAGGCTGAAGTGACGTTCCTCTCAATGAACTCCAAGGAGATATGATTCAGTCCATAAGTCTGAACAAATAGTTTGAATGATGAAATTCTTTTCTTCTCAACCAATTGAAAGGTTGGATTTTGCATATGGATTTTCTTAGTCTGTGAATTAGGGTCCCAGAATAGGAGGTTTCTAAGTCTCTTTAAACTCTGGCATTCTGTGAATCTATGCTTTTCCATTCAACCTAGAGAATAGTTGAAGCCCAGTGCAGGAAAAGTTCTGTTTCCTCCTGCAATGAGGTAGACAGGAAATTTCAGTCCAATACAAGAAGCAACTGGTCAACCATGATTGTGTGACCATGGATTAAAATGCCTCAAGAAGTGGTGAGCCTTCTGTTAGAGGAGGTAATCAAGCACAGAATGGACAGCCATTTTCCCAAAACGGATGTGAAGCTGTGGTCCTAACTGTATGTGTGTGAGGGATGTCAGAATTGTCTTATTGCTCCTAGGGATTCTGATGCCTACCTAAGAGGCTGGACACACAGAAAAGTGGAATTGTCCTCATATTAGGTAAAAAAAAAATAGATTTATACAACAAAAACAACAACAAATGAGCACATACTATAAGCAAACTAAAAACTTTGATATCCTATACATTTCTTTACTTTTTTATTACCAGTAACTGCTTTTTACGAAGGGGAGAACAAAAACTCGGAGAGATAAGAACATTTGCTCAGAATCAACCCAAACTAGTAAGTGTCTGAGGGATTCTTTCACTACATTCTTGATGACCTGCTTTCTTTCCTTCTTTCCTTCCAGCATTGATTCATTTGTTCAGTCTGTCACCCTTTGATGCTCATCCTGGGTGAAATTTCTGTTAAGTGTTAAGAAGAATAGACATTTGTTATTCTCAGAACACATGTACACCTCAAGTTCCACTCCTGAAGGTTTTGGTGAGAATGAAATCAGATAATATATGTAAAACCCTTAAGCAGTAGCTGGTACCTAGAAATCATTCCATGAAGGCTGGTTAATATTATTTTGGGAAAAAAAGACAGAGAGCTTTTGAAACTGAGCCTGAGCTCAGAGAATCGGAGATGTCCAGTCAGAAAGAAAAACACACAGAAGGTTAGAGGCAGACCAGAGCCCTGAATCCTTGAATTCTATGGTTGTGGCAGGAACCCCGGGGAGGGAAGGGCATCCTGAGCAGAGGACACCTCAGGGGAAGCTGATGGAGCAGGAGTGCATCCTGGGGGGCACCCCTCCCACCAGTGCAGGCTCGCCTCCTCCCCTGACTCAAGCCAGGAATGTTCTGGAGCTTGCTAAGAGGGTGTGCCACCAAGACCACAGTGGGGACCTCTGCTCCCTTGAGACAGTGCCCAGAGTAAGCTTGAGATGGAGGAGTTAATCTTCTCTCCTGGGCACATGCCCCTCCAGCCCCTCCAGATGGTCCTCTTGGGCAAGACCTAAGACACCTCCACACAGGCTGCCTCTCACAGTGACCAGCATATGGTCCCCAGAAAACACTCAAATAAATTTTGTCCTGGCAAACTCCAGGAGTGCAGGTCACACCCAGCTTCTCCTTCACTCTGAGGACACACCAGCTAATCCGGTCTGGTTCTAAAGCATGTCAGACCCTGGCCACCCCACATCAGGCTCTTTGTATGGTCTCCTGGGAGCCCCTCTCCCTTGTTCTGGATGCAGATCCTCATAGAAGAATGTGCTCTCGGAGGAGGGGTGAACGGCTGAAGGGAGGACAGAATTTCCTTGAGAAGAAGATTCCTGCAATTGTTTAAAAGCAATCTGCAGATAAGGCAATTCTTAATGCTGGTGAGAGATTAGAGGGAGCAGAGTGAAATGGATGATGGAAGCATCAGATGAAAACAAAGAGAGATCGAGCAGGTGGTCTACCTTCTCATGCACTTGCACTCTGAAGAATCTACAGCCCTGGCTGACCCTGCCTCCAGCTTCACTCTCATCTGCTGTTGAGGCTGGGCTCTTCCCGGCCCAGACCCACAGCTGCAGGCCCAGGTCTACAGGGGAGCATTCCGCAGAGGCTGCCTTCTCTCCAAAGCACTTTAGCACCTTGGAGCCATGGCAGTCACAGAAGTAGTTTCAAGGACCCCAGAAAAAAGATTTGGCACAAAGGAGGAAAACACCAGCATTCAGGGTCTGGCTTGTGCTTCCTGCTTGTGCCGAGGGCTTTTCATACAGAATTCCATTTCAATAGGGAGGCAAAAAAAAGATAATTCTATACCATCCTTGGGACAGCTTGGTGTCTTAGTTAACCAGATATTCTTCTTCTGTTCTCTCTGCATGGTTCTTTATGCCCTGAATGCCCTTCTCCAGCATCCCCACATCTGCAAAGCCCATCTGTCCTTACGGACCCTACTTACATCCTACCCTCTCCACGAAGCCTCCCCTGATCCTTCTTCTGCCACCACCACCACCACTAGGTCAGAAATCATTTCATGCACTTACTCATGCTGTGCCGTAGTCTCCTGATCTGTAAAATGGGTGTAATAATAGTATCTGCTCCATAAAGTTATGATAGGAGTTGGTAAGAACACTTAGAATGAAGTTTAGCATACAAGCAAAGCTCAGTCATCATGATAACTTGCTGTTGTTATCAATGGATTTGATTTCTCCCCTGTGCTACACCAGCAGATTTTGGAGGCAGGGCAGGGATGAGGTCTTACTCATCTCTGAGCCCAGGAGCCGAATTGATACACAACAGATATTCAGGCTCAGAAGAATGTTTGTGGGATGAGTGAGTGCAGGAGTGGTAGGGGCTAATGATAAAAGCCATTCTTGCACCAACAGACAGATCGCTCCTTACCCCTCCCTCTGCCTGGTCATCTTTTTGGACCACCTAGTACTATAATGCTATGCGAGGCAAACTGTCCTGGTGCTGGCTCTTGGCATCCTTGCCTTTAAACAGCCACCAGGGAGTTGCGGCCACTGCTGTGCAGGCTCACAGCATCATCGAAGCTGCCCTGGGGGCTCTGCTTCTCCAGGTCTGATACAGACATAACCTGTGTTCCTGGCAAAGTAGGGGCTCAGCGTTTCTGCAGTCCCAGCCCTGCCTGGGGCCTCCATTAAAGCAACGAGTGTGGCACACTTGACTTTTTACCTTGTCTCTCCTGCTTCTCAGCACGGATGGTTCGCAAAGGATGTCAGACTTTGAATTCCTTATCATGTTGTTTATATCTAATAAGTGACTCGCCCCATTTTTTTAAAAGTCAGCTTTTAAAAATACTGTGTTTGAACATCTGTCAAGGGCTGGGGATTAGCTGAATAGGCACTGGATGCCAGGATATTATATTCTCTCTTATCCTTTATACTGTAATTATCTTGATCCTCAAACAACTCAGCACCAGTTACAACCACTTTCGCAGACTTGTTGTTGCTGCAAATTCAAAAAATTATTTTATTTGAATCTAAATTAAACTGATATGTAACAAGGTTTTTTTTCCCCATGCTAAGTCTCAAAAAACAGTATCTGCAGATGATTAAAAAACAGTAAAACATGGACAATTTCAAAGTTTATTTCAAGAATAAACTCATGAAAATTCATCTAATTATGCAGCAGTGTACCAAAAATAATCTTTTCCAAACCTAAATTTGTTTAACAAAACACACAGTCAGCTAAGCCAAATGAAAGCAAACGTGTGTTTATGCCACAGTCACCCCTCCCTCTGGTGCTCGAGTGGGCACGAGGCCTTGGCAGGGCTCAGAAGCCAGTTGGAGGCATCTGTGTGCTGAGCTGGGCTTGTCATTGTTTCCAACGAGGGGGCCGTTGGCATCCACTGGTCACAGAGATGGAGCCTGTTGTGAGTGGCCTCTGTCACTGGCCATGAGCAGAGCTGAGATGTGGAGAGCTTACAGCATTGAACTCTCAGGAACTTAGGGGGCAGGAGACGCTCACAAAATATCACGCACATGAATGCACGCACACTCAGGCTGCGTCAGCCACTTAGTATTATTAGCAGTGATGACAGTTACCATGTATGGTGCTCTTGCTCTGGGTCAGGTATTTATTCAAGGGTCTTGCATTCATTTTATCGTCTGATCCATGGAACAAAACTGGGAGCTGGTTGTTGCTACTCCTACATTACAGATGCAGACACTGAGGTTCAAAGGTAAATTGCCTTCATAAGATCACGCAAGTAATTGGCTGAGCTGAGATGGAATCTGTCTGCCTTGTAGAGCCATGTTATTATCTGCTTAATCCTACCATGTCACTTCAGCCCCGGACCAGCCTCTTTGGGGAATCCATGGGAATCCCAGCTCTCCTAATGTAGACAAGTTCCTTGTTACTCTCGGTGTCTCAATATACTCATCTACAAAATGGAGAACACAAAAACTTAGGACATAGTAAAAATTCAGAAAGTTATAAAATATTATTCCATTAGACTGTATACTTTCAGAGGGCAGGAATGTGTCTATTTTATTCACAATTGTATCTCTTGTACCTCCCATAATAGGAACTCTCACAGTGCATGGCACATAATGTTCATTAAGGTGTAGGAAGTGAAAGAATAAGGGAGGTGTCCTCCTGATATGTTGTTTGCAGTCTGTTTGGGAAGAGAAAATTAACCAGTGTGAACAAAAGAGAGAACAAAATACCAGTGAACATATCATTAAAGGGATGTGGATTACCTGCCAGGTGACTCATCAGCAGTGTCACATTGGAATTGTCCACCACCAAGCCTTAGACACTGCGTTCTGGACACAGTTTCCTAGCTGTGTGGCACAGGCAAGGTTTTGAACCTCTCTGAGTTTCTGTTGTCAGAGGGGAATCCTAATGGTCTTACTCTGCTTTTCCCCTTGTATGGTTGTATGGATCCCCTCAAATACAGAAAGTCACATGCTGTATCAAATGTCATGACCATCTATTTTGACAATGAGAATGGGGAAATGAGGCTGAACCTGCTGGAGGAAATGGTTAGAAGTTAAAACCAGGAAGGAAGAGCCACATTTTGCTGTAAATTAGAATGGATTCTAGGAGGAGTATCAGATTCAGAGCCTGTGTTTCCAGAAGCCACAGCATCCTGGGGGTTCTCACTCACTCTATCACTTGCCACCCAGTGGCAATATTAGGCACTCACTAAATATTTTTTAAAATTTGGTTCATTTGCCTTAATCGAAATATGTGAATTGGATTGAATGGAATGGAATGAGTTCAAAACCTAAATAAAACCCACCTCCACCCAACACAAATAAAATTAAATCATCAAATCGACTGTCTTCTCACGTTCCATGATCTGTCCACCACCGTACCTTTTCTCTAACTGAAGCAGAAAAGGTGATGAAGGAACCCGGCTGCTGGGAAGGTGCTGGACACCGAGGAGGAAGGGGTTGGGGATTTCCAGGGAAACAGGAGAGTCCCATATCCCTCAAATTACTTGAAAAGTGCTTTCCAAAATTGGCTTAACCAATGAGGGTCTTTAATTCCAGCATTTATGTATCAATTCAATGAATCTTTTTCATTCCTGCTGAGTACATGGCACTGTGCTAGTCCCTGGGTCTTCAGGCTTTTTTAACATTTTCTCTTTGTTACCTTGAGCACGTCCCTTCAACTTTTTGATCCTTAGTTTATTTATCTGTAAAATTGACGTCATTTTTTATGCCTTCCAGAGTTCATAGGAAGATCGAATGAGATTAAAAAGCTTAGCTCACTACCTGACATATAGTGATTATTTTAAAAGAAATGGTAGTTAAAGAATTAAAGATTAAAAAAGGGACAGATCTCTGGATCTAATAGTGGGATAAGTCATAGGAAGAACTAATTACTGTCAGAAGTTGAAAGCAATGCATGCTTGTGCAAAACAGACCTGGTGATGCCACTTCCCTGCTGGAAAACCTTCCCCTGCCCACTGTTCCATTCTTATTGAGCCCAAACTCCTGGTGGGCTACTCTCCAGACCAGCTCTCACAGCCTTGACCCCTGCCCCTGCCATATGCCTTCCTCTTCTGCCACACATGGATTTGATTGGTTAGTCTTTGAAGAGACTGTGTTCTTTCAGGCCTCCCTGCAACTTGGGAAAGTCCCAGTAATTCAGCAAGACCTGGCTAATGTCAGCCCCTCTGGGAGAACTTGTCCTCTTGTCCTGGCTGAACTCTGTTCCCTCCTCTTGCCCCGCAGAACTCAGACAGACAGTTGATGCAGTGTTCATCTGTGGGCCAGCTTTCTGGTAGACCAAGAGCTTCTTGAGGTAAGAGTCTGTCCTTTACTGATCCTTGTGTCTGTGGGGTCTAGACCAATGCCTGATACAGGGGCCTTTGGTGATCAGTGAGATAGAAGGACGTAAGCAGACAGGCAAGAAGAGAACAAGAGGTTGTGGACAGCAGTTCCTAAAGGTGGAGTTGGGTCCAGAGACTGGCTACGAAGACTCACCTGGAGAAATTCTGCAAACAAAACAAAATAAACTGCCCCCGCCCCCCCCACATTTCCACCCTCCTGAGATTCGGTCCGTGGGTGGGGCCAAGCAAGGATGGATTTACCTTGAAGCTAATGAAGTATAAGTTTCAGGATCCTTTATCTACACAGCCCCTTTTAGGATCCCAGGACGAGCTTCAGCAATTTCTTATTCTTAATTTTATATTTTTTAAAGTGTCCTCCACAGAGAATAAGCTTAGACCTCACAAAACCTGGACCAATCTCTGGCCCCAGGATCTGGAGTTTAAATAAGCTGGTCATGTGATTCCAATACACAGAGAGGGTTGGGGATCACTTGCTACTCAATGTGCAGTTCACAGACCAGAAGCATCAACATCATGGCTCAGTGTGTTAGAAATGCAGAATCTCAGCCCCCCCTCAGACCCACTGTATCTGAGTCTCCATTTTCATAAGATATCTGGGCTATTCATATTAAAAAAATCACATTCAAATTAAAATTTGTGACGTGCTGCTCTAGTAGTTTCTCTGAGAGAAAAATTATTTCCAGCTGTGAGATCAGGGAGGCCTTCCTGGAGGAGATGATCTCTGAACTGGGCCCTAAAGTATTTGGGCAGTGTTTGGGTGTGTGAAGTGCATTCCAGCAGAGGGCGCAGCATCAGTAGACTCATGGAGATGGGGAGTATGAGGATGTATACAAGTATCCGGGGCCTTTGGGGTGAAATAGACAAGAACATTGTCAGTAAGCTGTCTGGAGTGGGAATGAAAGAGGCAGGCAGCTGTGGAGGCACACACAGGCTGGGTTAAGGATTCTAGTGGGTAGAAATGTGGAACATTTGTGTTTTGGTCCAAAAGATATGAGAGATCAAGCTGCAAAAGCAAAATGTCCCCTGGGAAAGGGAAGAGGGCACTGATACTCATTCATACTCTGGTACAAATTATTTATGCCCAAGACTTTCCCCAAAGAAATAAAAGAAGGGAAGGGACAAGAAGCCAGGAGAGAGAGCTGAGAGAAAGTACTGGGAGACACTAATACTTCCCCCAACCCTGGAGGGCTAGTGAGAATCTCAATACTGCTCCCACATTGGGAACTCCATGAATATTGGCTGATTGTGGCTTGAAAAGGGGGGAATTCTGGCGTGGTCCAGATTGAGTCCTGTGAATTCCTCATCACTCTGTACTCCTTTCAGGCTCCACCCCTGCTGCTTCCTCTATTTAACTCACTCCTGTAGCCCCAACAAAACCTCCCTGCTGGGTTGTTAGGAAGATTAAAGGGGATAATACAGCAAAGTGCCAGGAATATATTAGGATCTGAAAAAGTGCATGTAATCTTTTGAACTTGGAGTCAGAGCTCATGATTCATCCATTTTTCTACCCTATACCTGGTTCAAGTTCTAACACAGAGTAGATTTTCAATGACAGCTTGATGGAAAAAATGGCCATGATACCAGCTAGTGGGAAACTCATTAGAACTTGGCCTTATGGGTTTTGTCAAGGGTTGTGATACTATACAAACTTTAATAACGCAAACCAGTAACAATTTAATTTGCACTTGCTCTGTGTCAGTCACTGTGCTAAGCATTTTACATATATTATTTTATCTAATCCCGTTGTACAGATGAGGAAAAGGAAACTTCGAGGTGTTGAGCATCTTGCTCAAAGTCCCACTGCTATTAAGAGGCAGAGCTGGAGATAGAACTGAGCACAAGTGTGAGATCAGTGCCACTCAACTGTGAAGCCTGCTGTGAGTGTCACAGGTGAAACAGGTTCCACCAAGAAATCTACATTTGGTATCTCCCCATCACCACCCCACCTTATGCAAATGCTAGGGAGAGTCAACATCACGTTTCCTACTGATGGAACTATACCTCACAGAGTTAGAGACAGAGAAAAGATTAAGGAATGAAGGGAAAATCAAGTGCAATTTGCTGCCTTTTAGATGCTAAAATGTAGGCCCAGAGAGGTTGTTTGACTTGCTCAAGGGAACACAGCATGAGAGTGGAAGGGTTGGGTTCCAGGTAAGGTTTCTTGGCTCTTACAATATGGTTCTTACATTAAGATAAAAACAAACATAAGAAAAAAAAAAAGATTATCTTGTTTTGTTCTACCCTCACTTTTTCAAAATTTTCCCCTGCACCAGCTCTCTCCTCTCTCTCTATCTCTTTTATTCGTTTATTTATATATTCAGCAAGTATTTATTGAGGCAGTAGAGTGAAATGAGTTACATTCAGGGAAGAGACAAGAAAGAGATAGGAATTTAGGGATAAGAAGGAGTTAAAAAGCAAGAAAGAAAAAAAAAAAAAAAAAAGAAAGAAAGGAGCCAAAAAAGGAATACCAAAAGTAGAAAGGAAGGAAGAGAGAGGGGAGAGGGAGGAGAGAGAAATGGGAGAGGAAGGAAGGAAGGAAAGAGAAAACAACATTAACTGAGCACATCCTCGGTGACAGGCACTCTCCTAAGCAGGTTGCACATGTTAATTTATTTAAACCAAACAGAAATCCTATGATGTAGTCACTTTCATTATGCCCATTTCACAGCTGAGGCACTTGTGGCACAGTGACCTTAAGTAAATTGCCCAAGGTCAGAGAGCTGGAAGGTGGCAAGGCCAATATATAACATAGCAGGTCTGGCTCCAGAGAACTTGCTGGGGCCTATGGTGGTCTTTGTGTTGAAATGTCCCCCAATTGCCCTGATGGCCACTGGAAGGGAAGTAGATACCAACAGTAGGCCCGACAGTGTTCCTGAGAGTCTTTCTCCTTAGTTATTTTCTGGAAAGCCACTCTGCCTGGTTTGCCAGGGACCATCAGCCCCAGGGCATGAAGAGGGGAGTACATGGCATGTGGCGAACAGAGCATCCAGAGAGGGGGACAGGTCATGTGATTTAGAGCCAGGGAGCGGGGACTTAGCTGTGTCCCTGCCATTCACTAGCTGTGACATATGACGAGTCAATTCACCTCTTCAGCTATTCGGCTCCTCATCCGGAGAATGGGAGCAATAGTTAATTCTACCTTATGGAGTTTATTACATCAAAAGGCAAAACCAAAGAGAAATCAAACATAGCCATCAACCCTCTCTGCTTATTTTGTGTAAATGTTTGTTAAAAAAAGAAAGAAGTCCTGTGGGAAGCCTGAGTCTAGGATGAGGAAGACGGAAAAGAACCCAACGAGGAAGAAAGGCTTAGGAGGTGAGCCCTCTGTGGGTAATCCTAAGAGGACAGATTATTTTGGAAGAACTCGAAAGGACCCAGGTGATAGTTAATTGTCTCTGGAATAAATGAATGGTTATAGTCAGCCATTCACTCAGTACATACTTATTGAATGTTTCTCACGTGCCAATCACAGTGCTAGACACTGGGGTGCAGTGGTTTAAAGAACAGACATGGTCCTGATTTTCATAGAGCTTGCAGTCTGCAGAGTCAGACACTGAACAAAAACATACAGAATGTTAATGCATTATTATAAATGGTGACATGTGCTATGAGTCAAAGGAAGAGAATAATTTTCTATAAGAGAAAATGGTACTGGATAGGTGGGGATACACTAGAGGCCTCAATACCCTATTTTCCCCATTCTCCCCCCCTCCCACCCTCACTACACCTACCCCTGGCCCCTGCTTTACCTCCCGCCACCCACCAACTGCTATTCAAAAGATCCTAGGCCTCTGCTCCATACAGGCTTGTATTAACTTGTTTCAGTGAATATCTTAGTCCGTTCGGGCTGCTATAACAAAATACCACAAACTGGGGTGGCTTATAAACAACGAACGTTTAGTTCTCACGCTTCTGGAAGCTGTGAAGTCCAAGATCCTAGTGTCTGGTGCAGAACCACTTCCTCATTGATGGCAGTCTTCCCACTGGAACCTCCCATGGGGAAGGGGGCAAGGGAGCTTTCTCAGGCTTCTTTTATCAGGGCACTAACCCCATTTATGAGGGCTCTGCCCTCCTGACCTAAACTCCCAAAGGTCCCACCTCTTAATACTATCTCTCTGCGGGTTAGGATTTCAACATGTGAACTGGGGGGACACCAACATTCAGACCATAGCAATGAGCAGTTTTTTGAATGCTCAAGAAAAATATGTGCACATATCCCCAGGTGTCAGGCTGCTTTCATGGCCAGTCTTGGCTGCAGCCTTCTTTGATGGGCTTCCTGCGTATCATTATTATTCCTACTTCTACAGATTTAAAAAAAATGTTCACAATAGTACAATGACTGTCTAAGATGACACAGCCAACAAGGCCACCCTTGAGCTCAGGATGCATGCCCTAAGAGAGGGTAGCGTAAGAGATCCTGACAGTATAGAAAAGGCAGAGGGCGTGCCTGACGCAGAACGAGGTCAGACATCCAGGACAGGATAAGTTCTAACTCTTTGGAAGCTAAAAACAGGGACAATAGCCATTCTCTGGAAGACCCATGACTGTTTCAGTTCGAGTGACCAGAAACTGCCCTTCAAACCCAGAGGCAGGATCTTCAGATCTCTAAAGGGAGCTGTGGCCAGATGCAGGGCAAGGGGCTTCTCCTAGTATCCCTGTTTCCGGAGAGGTGAGGGCCTCAGCCACCCCTTAACAGTGCAAGTCAGGGAACCAGGGCTTCAGGCCAGAGGGACCTGAGCGCTGTCTCCGTGCCACAGCGGCCCAGGGCCTGAGATGGCCTGGAGATCGGCCCCTCCTCGGGGTGGCTTCAGAGGCCGGCAGTAGCCGACCCTGCAGTTCCCAGACGCGGACAGTAGGTGGCAGTGGGTCGTGAGAAATCTCTGTCCTCGCCGGGTCGGGGCTCCAGAGACCCAGCCAGGAGAAAAACGTGGCTGGGCTTCGGCCGTGCAGGAGAGAAACGCCCCCGGGGTGGGGCGAGGGGGCCGTCCCGGGACCCCGGGCTCTGCCCCAGCCAAGGTCAGCGAGGACCTGGGAGGCAGCGCCTGGACCAGGACATGGCGGGCTCCCTGGGGCTCCCAGTGCCCATGAGGTTGTGCTGTCACGGGGAGCCCTTGGGGACTCTGCACCCTGGCGAAGGCCCTGCTCGCTGCCTTCTTAGCTAGAATGTGTGCCCGGCGTGGGAATTTATTTCCTACGCAAATAACTTTAAAAAAAAAATCAAAAACCTGACTAAGAAACTGCCGTTCAGAGAGGTTAAGAGATTTGACTGTGGCCACAGATCCATCTGGGGGCATTGCAAGATTAAAACCCAGTCCTGTCCGATGAGTCTGGCTTTCCTCTACTATGCCAACACCCAGGGGGAGAAACGCCTGGGTCTAATGTGGGGTGGCTTCTAGTCTGCGTCTGAAACTCTTGGCTCAGCCCCGGTGTGGCCCTGGGCTGGTTTTGCCTCCACTCTGAGGCAGTGTCCAGCGAGGGGAGTAGCTGTGATGGCCTCTGAGTGGCCATCAAGCTCCCTAACTCTCTCCCCAAGCCCTAAATTCACAGCCTCCCCGCGTCCCAGCATTCGGGCAGGGCCAGGCATCTCCTGAGCAAGGACCCTGACAGAGCTGGCTCGCTTCTGCCTCCTCTAATAAGTAATGCCGAATCTCGGCCTCTTTCACGACCTGTGACATTTTAAAGCACGTTTACTCTTGGGAATTCGTTAGATCTTTACACGCACTCTGTGAGGCAGGCAGAGAAAGGGTGTTTATATTTACATAAGAGAAAACTGAGGCTTCTAAGAGGTGATTTGCCTAAGTCAGTGCTTGGCTGAGCCGGGTCTTGAACCTCAGGTCTTCCCAGCTGCCTCACTTAACCAGGCGGGAGCAGGGGTGATGGTTGGCAAGCTCTCCTGCAGGAAAGGCCACCTCCGAGCCTGCCTCTTCCACTCCCGACGGCGGGTGGGGAGCCGCGGACAAATTAATTCACGCTGTCTTTACATTATGTATAATGCTGCATGATTTTATTTTGCTTCATTCCCGATATCTTTTACAGTAATTAGTAGCCGAGTAAAATATAAAAATTAATGCAATATAACACTTTAATGGTAATAATACACCATCCTGTCTAATTAATAAAATCTGTTGTTTCCAAGCACGATTATTTATTTGACAAATTGATAGCACACATCCTGTTCATACCCTCTTTCCCGGCTCCCATCCTTTCAGTTTATTGAATAAAATTGTAGCAGGAAAATAAACAGATTGTCTTCTGACCTGACAAGCAAGTGAGAAATAAACCCCTCACTCAAACGTCTCTAATTGTTCTCAATAATATTCTCTAACACGTGTCCAGATGGGTTAGAAATGAATCTCGATTTCTCCTTCCCCCTTTTTTTTTTCCCCTCTCTGAATAACTGTATCTCCTTGTTATAGGAAAAGAGACCCATCTCCCCGTTTTCCCTGAGGAGTGTTTGTACTGGGGCGGTTTGGGGAAATGGATTTTGTGATTGTGTTCAGAGATTCCGCTGGCTCTGGGAGGGAGTAATTGCTCCGGCTCTGCCAAGAGAGGAGGTCTGGGCTGCTCTGAGCTACTGCTGCGAAAGAACGCTGAACCCACCTCGGAGGCAGCAGGAGAGGAGCTGAAAGGGAGCAGGGAGTAGGCAGACGGGAAGATTGTCATCAGGAGCTGGGAAAACAAAACCTGAAAAGGGGTTAGGGCAGGATACTCAGGCCTGGCAGTATCTGTGGGCGGTGGGTGAGATGCAATGTCCAGTGTTCTCGAGAGTGCGTGGAACTTGGGATGAAACACCGATCTAATTACAAGCCCGAATGTGTACTATTTTATGTATCACAGGGACATTTTATACGCTGTAAAAATATGAAAGCATTTTAAGCTATAAATAGGGATGCCAAAGCAGAGATGCAGAGAGACACAGAGACAGATGGAGAGACAGAGAAAGAGCAAGACAGAAAGAGAGGGAAAAAAAAAAAAGGAAGACTCACCATCTGAGGGTTATTTTGAAGCCTTTTTCTCTGAAAGAAAAATTGTGATGCGTTCTGTGTTTGGGGAAAAGCTACGCTATGCCCAGCTTTCAAGCTACATTTGCTGTAATAAAAAAGGAGAAATCTCCAAGTGCACACAGGTCACCCTCTCACGGAAGCTGACCTCAATACACAGGCAAAGGTGTACACACCGCACACACATACATACACACATACACTCTACAGACGCAATGACACATGACACATGTGCACACACCCTGCTGAGCCCAGACCATTGCATCAGTGCACTCTTGCCCCACTGCTGAGACTTCCTGGGCCACCTTGCCTTCCTCTTAGGTCTCAACACTCTGATCTTATTAAACCTGCCCCCACCTTTTCCTCTTGAGCCACTCCCCCACCCCATCACCATTGTGAGCAAATGCATTATTTTAATAACAATTTTGAAAGGAATTTAAATAAGATTTGCAATTCCTAGCATCTCTGGAAGTCCATAAAATAGATGGTTACTGCGAGCTTTTGGTCAACACCCAGGCATACAGAAGGTGATTGATAAGTGCTGCTTGAGTACTTTACCTGGGATAAAGTGCTTCCCTATGAATTGTTTTGGGGCAAGTGTTACTGCAGTTTTACTGCAGGTTTTACTACACCCATTTAACAGATAAGGAAGCAAGTAGCTTTCTTCCAGGAGGACACAGTCGAGGTATTTATTGAAAAATAATATTTACGGATCACTTTACACGGGTCAGATACTATCTGCACACTTCATAGGCATCATTCCATTTAATCCTCACAATAACGCCACTGTTCAGTTATTACTCCCAATATGGTAGATGTGGAGACTGATACTCAGAAGATTTGTATAATTTGTCCCAAATTATACAGCTAATATATGATAAGACTTGGGTTTGAACCCTCATCTGTCTGGTTTTGCAGTGTCTCAAAGCCGTGTTCTAGTCCAATCTCTGATAGTCACCGGCTGAATGACTCTGAGCAAGTAACATTACTGGGACTCAGTTTCCTCAACTATAAAACAGTTAAAATTATCACCACGTGAGATTGATATGAAGGCTAAAGGAGACTATATATAATCTCCTTTTATATATATATATATATATATATATATATATATACACACACACACACACACACATACATATACACAAACACATATAGTATATATATCATGCACAGCGGAGTGACAGGCTTCGTGCATTAGGAGTTTAATAAAATGAATTTCCCTCTTGTCCTTATGTCAGCCACCCCTCCAGAAATTGCCTGAAAGATAAGTCAGTTGGCTGGAACGGCACCTACCAGCAGTTCCATGTTCCAAGCTTCAGTTTTGCCATTTGCAAAATACAGAAAGAACGGCTTTTTGTGAAGACAAAATGAGTTAAAGCATGAAAACAGCACAGTGCCTGGTATACAGTTGGTGCTAAATAAGTATTTGTGAAAGGAAAGAAAATAGGGAGGCAAGGACTAGGGGAGACGTGCCCAGGTGCTTGGAAAGGACCTGTGCCCCAGCAGCTCTCAGGTCCCCAGGACCGCTCCCATCCTGGCTCCACCAAGCACTGGGCAGAAATGTTCCAGAGGATGGTGAGTGTCCTGAGGACCTGCTCAGGGCCATTGATCAATATGTTTTATGATGGATCTAATTAAGCTCTCTAACGAGGGATCACAAGATGACAATTTATCCCAGAGCCATCACTCATTAAAATGCTATTTCAGGAGATGACTTCGTTCTAGCCTTAATTGGTGGAGTTCGCGTGACTGGAATCTCTTGGGAACTGAGGTGCCCCTTGTCATTTTCTCATCACTTCTGGGGGAAGGGGCTCAGAGGGGCCCCGAGAGGCACATGAATTCGTCAGGTGTTGTAACAGCCCAGGCCTCACCTTCCCTACTCTGGTCCCCCAGCAGGTGGCAAGTCTCTGAGGGAAAGCAGGCAGCCTGTGGCTGTGCAGAGACCCACATTCAGGGACAGAAGTTCCTCCCATGTCTAGTCATGTAGGCTGAGTAAGTGACTGCTCCTGTCAAAGCCTCAGTTTCCTCGTTTGTAAAGAAGCCCTAAAGACGCCTTCCCGCCCACCTCACAGAGCTGTGTGAAAGATTAAAGGTGCTCATGGAGAAGTTTATAGAGTAGTGGAAAGGATACAGACTTTGAAGTGAAAGCCTCTGGGTTCAACACTCTATTCTATGACCCACTAGCTGTGTGACTGGACAAGTTACTTAGTATCTCTGAAACCTGGTTTTTTTTTTTTTTTCATGTGGAAAATGAATCAATAATAGTGTCTACTTCAACAGATTGTGGGGAGATTTTTAGAGTTTTTTTACTCGCTTGGTTTCTGAGGATTCTGGGGACACAGAGATGAAGAGACAGGGCAGTTTCCTGAGGGATCCTATCGCACTTTAATATCCACAGAATAATCTCTACACCAAGGACACGTTCCAGACTCAAAGAGGACCTGATTAAGCCATGCTGGCTGTATTCTAGAAGATGTAAGAGAAGAGGTGGCATTTTAGCTAGACCTTGAAACAGGAGAGGTTTTCAGGTGAAGAACAGAAGAGAAGGCGTCCCAGGATGAGGGAGCAGTCACTATAAGCAGAGAGCCTGGGGCTGGAGAGAGCTGTGTGCTCAGAATAGAGTAAGCAGAGAGGAGTGGTATGTGGGTGGATAGAGGACTGACACGGTGACAGAGGGAAAGAAGGCTAGAGGGGTAAGCAGATCTCAGGTTTCTATGGTCCTGAATGCTGTGCAAAAGCATTTGGACCTCATTATGAAGGTTGCTGAAACCTCACAGAGAATGAGTTGAATGAAATCTCATTAGAGAGCTTGTACTTCAGAGGAGTAAGGCGCATTTGGGTGCTTCTGCCAACAGAGATGGCTTGTAACCTGTGGAGTAAACCTCATCTGTCCGCTGTGACCTGGAAGACCAGGGCCTCAGGTGCAAAGTGCCATAGCCTTCTGGGGACCACACCAGGAAACCAAAATGGCAATGGAACCTTGAATTTGGGAATGCTTTTCTCCTAGAGAAGGAGAGTAGGAGAAGGAAACTAAATTCACTGAGCTGCTAGCATGTGCCAGGGATGTAGCCTTTAATTCTCATAGCGCTCTCAATTATGTGTGATTGTCCCCATTTACCAAAGGATGCACTTGAGTCTCAGAAAGGGCCAGTGGCTTTCCTATGGTGAACAGCTAATAAGCAGAGCTGGGATTTGATCCGTGGTCAGCCGGTCCCAAAGCAGTGCTTCCACCGCTGCATGCTGTCTCACCAAACCTTGTCACAGCTAGGACCTCCGACCCTCACTAGTTTGGGTTGGGCAAATTATCTCCATTTTTCAGAGGAGGATACTGAGACACAGAGAACTCTCTGCGGACTCCTTATATCAGATAGCTTTCTGATAGAAAACAGAGCTGGAATTCTGATCTGACAGCAGTGGTGCTGAGGAACATGTTTTCCTGGAACTCTGGGATGGAACTGATGGCCTGATTTCAATCTGTCTTTCCAGAAGCCACTTGCCCTTGCTCATTCCTAACTCCAAGGGCAGACATGACCATTCTTGGCTCTTTGACTTTTGAAGAGGTAGAGATAGGGAGTGAACCACTTTCCTATTACATCATAATATTCTCTTAACAACAACAACAAAAAAGAATGGAGGAGGTCTCACAATTTCCAATTCAAGTGATTTTCAAAAAAATAAGGGAAAAATAGTTTAAAATATTTGAAGAAAGAATGCACCCCTAAGTGTTAAATTGTTCAGAAATAGGTATTTGTGATAGGATTCAAAGTGTTCATGACAGCTACTACTTACACTGTTTAAAAAGTTGCAATTAGTACCAAAAGGCTTGGATGAAGAAAACATCATATCATAGGCATATTTATAAAACAACTTCCATCAGCCAAAGGAAAAATGGACAGAACTCTATTACAAGCTTTTTATATTTGAAGAGCAATTTCTAATAATAAACCTAGAAGCCATTTCTGAAATTGACTTAGTGCGCATGATCTGGGATTAATGTTTTCTGCGAAATCACATGCTCGTTTGAACGTAAACATTTTGCACTTCCGTTCCACCTCCTGGTTCAGAAGAATGCACCTCCAATGTGTAAAATGATCTATCAAAATTAATTGTGAATGCCCTAATCCAATCAAGTCCACCTCATTAGGCAAACATTTAAATTATTAAGTTAAATAGTGGGATATTTCAATATAATCTTGTTACGCTATTTTTACGACAGTACAAATGCTGTCTGCAGATGGGCTCAGCTTCCCAGTCCTGCCACTATTGTCGACGCGCTTACCACTTCCACCTCCAGATTTCACATCTGTATGACATTGGTCCACTCACACTTACACTCCCTCATAATTACTTAATGGAGCCCCTATTATGCGCTAAACCTTGAAAGCTGGAGAAGACTTTCCAGATTATCCAGTCACCTCTTTTTACAGATACAAGAACTGAGGTTCTGAGAGGTTGGGTCATTTTTCATGGATCACACAGCGAGTTTATGGCAGAGCTGCTGGAGAATCTTGGCTTCTTGACTCTGCATCCATTCCCTCTGCTCTCTTCTTTTTCACTCTCCTGAACTGGTTTACCTGTCTATCTCCCTCTCTACTTTAATTCAAATAGAGACACAAAAATAAAATAGATCAGGTCCATGCTGGGCATATTTTAATAACCAGTGTTTTGCAAAATGACACTTTTATCCCCCCACCATACCATTAAAATATACTCAACCTGGTTGTTCTTCTCAGAGTTTTAAATAGCTTGTCCTTTTCAAATTCCTCCAGCCAGCAAACAGTAATTCATCATTTGATATTTCCTTGAAGGCCAGCCCAACTGAGACATGTTTGGAAGAAATAAGATCTGGATGTCTCAGATTCCAGCCCTTAAATTAGTCTCTGGGTGTGTGTATGTTGCAGGGGAAAGAACAAAGAGGAAACAAACAGGAACCTACAGCAGGCCTGAGGTCGAGACATCACTAGGGGCCGGATGCTCATATTGGGATCCTCTTGGGAGCCAGAAAATGCACAGTCCTGTCCTCACTGGAGCCTCCCACCCCTGCCTTTCAAGGGAGTGTGTCCATGCTGCCTAAATATTCAGATTTCACCCCAATTCTGGAGGCAGATCTAAGGAACCTTTATACCCTACCCTACTCTTGGCCATAAAGTGAAATGAAACCTTCCCCTGGGCCTTTTCAGGGTTGAGCTCAACTCTGGACACAATACTTTTTTTTTCTTTATCCCTGGGGCATGACAGAACCAGGGATAGAACTAGCAAAGACATTTTCAAGGGGAACTAAATGCAGAGAGGGCCATGAATCTGGATAATCCAACTTGCAGAATTCAGCTGGTTCTCTGATCCAGGCCCTGGGGCTGCAGTATGACTTTCATGAGCCCTAGAGGGCACTTTTGCCTCCATGGGCAACTTCCTCCATGAAACATTAAAAAATTTAAAAACTTAAAATTGTATTTTATGACAATGTTCACATAAAGATGAATATATTAATACGAGATAAAACTTTTTTTCAACCTGAAAGTATTTTTTTATGATTTTAAAAGAAGTTAAAGTGTTTTTGTGAATCCCTAAATGCATCATGGGCTCTGGGCAGTGAGCCTACTGTGATTCATGGATATATCAGCACTGCCTGGCCCAAGGATGGGAAGCCCACGGAGAAGAGAGCCTCCCACTCTGCTTCTGTTGGGTGGCTGGACATCAACCCCAACAGTCTGGAAATGTCTAGCTTCTCTGGCTGTGGGCAAGAGGGAAGATTTTGCATTTCCCATTTCCTGTCTGGGGACAAACTGAAAATCATTGGTATAGGTAGATGTCACCCTCCCTAATATTAATCAAGCTCAGGCTCTCTAAGGTTATCACTGGAAAGGGATGAACTTTGTTCTTTCCTTCTGTTACCATCACACTGGTCCTATGTGGAGACAGTCTTCACACACTGAAACGTGGTTCAGTCAGGGTTAGGACTGTCAAAAAGACCTTCCTAAGGGAAGGTAAACACAGACAGTACTGTGAATTCATGATACAAAAGGGCCTATAAGAACAGAAGATGTTTATCGCTAAGACTCAGCAGAGGGACCCAGGTAGCTTTTGTTTAAAGAGCTGTAATGAGAAGTTATATATATATATATATATACACACACACACACACACCTAAATCACTATGCTGGACACCAGAAATTAACACAATATTATATACCAACTATATTCAAAATAAATAAATAAATAAATAAATAGTAAGTTTCATCAAGGTAGGAAAAAAAAAAAAAAGAGCTGTAAAAATTGGAACCTTCCACACTACTCGTGGGAGTGTAAGTTGGTACCTACCACCACTTTGCAGAAGCATTGTCAGTATCTACTAAAGTTGCCATAACACCCAGCTTTTCTACTCTTAAGTACTGCATTGAACCATAGGAAACTGCCAACATCTGGCTGTTTTTGATCTATGAAAATTGAAATTTAATTTGATTCAATCTAACATATAACCAACAGAAAAGCATACATATGTTCATCAAAAGTCATGTGTGAGATTGGTCTAGCAGCACTACTGCTAGTAATCAAGCACCGAGCACGGTGCAGACACCCATCACCCACAGCATGGATAAATAAAGTATGGCTAGTTCACATAATAGAATACTGCCTGCAATAAGAATAAATTACTGCTACATACAACAACTTGGATGGCTCTCACAAACACAATGCTGATTGAAAGGAGCCAAACACAAAAGGAGATACATCGTATGATTCCATTTATATAAAGTTCAAGCACAAACACTACTAATCCACATTGTTAGAAAGGGGTTACCAAAGGGACTAGGTATGGACCTTAAAAGCACATGAGGGACACTTTCTTGACCTGAGGACCAGTTTCATGAGTGTGTGTACTTGGAGAAAATTCACCAAGCTACATGAGTTGCACATGTCTCTAAATGGACATTTTCTTTTCTTAAAAGGTTTAGCTGAAAAAAAAAAATAGCCATAGGCTACAGAAGGACTCAGGCAGCTGTCGAGGCAGAGCCAACCCCAGCTGCCTCCAGGGGCGCCTGCATGCCGCCCTCCAGTTCTTGTTTGTGCCTTAGCGGATTCTTTGACCATTACCTAACACAGGCTCAGCGCCAGCCACTTCACAGACTTCATCACACTCAATCCCCAACTCAACATCGAGTGAATCCTATTTTTTTAATTTAGAAAATTTTATTGAATATAGTTGACTTACAATATTGTATTAGTTTCAGGTATACAGCAAAGTGATTCAGTTACATATATATTTTTTCAGATTCTTTTCCATTATGGTTCATTACAAGATATTGAATATAGTTCTCTCCACTAGACAGTAAATCCTTGTTGTTGTTGTTTACCTGTTTTATATAAAGTCATTTGTATCCACTAATCCCATACTCTTAGTTTATCCCTTCCTCTGCCTTTCCCCTTTGGTAATCATACAATTGTTTTCTGTATCTTTGAGTCTGTTTCTGTTTTGTAAGGAAATTAATTTGTATTATTTTTCAGATTCCACATATAAGTGATATTACATATATTATATTATATAATATATACTATATATATTATATATTTGTCTTCATCTATCTTCCACTGTTCTATTATGTGAACTAGCCATACTTTAGCTTCACTCGGTATGATAATCTCTAAGTCCACCCATGTTGCTGCAAATTGCATTATTTCATTCTTTTTTATGGCTGAGTAGTATTCCCTTGCATGTATGTACATCTTTATCCAATCATCTGTCAATGGGCACTTAGGTTGCTTCATGTCTGGCTATTGTAAATAGTGCTGCTGTGAACACTGAGGTGCATGTATCTTTTAGAATTAGAGTTTTTGTCTTTTCCAGGTATTTGTCCAGGAGTGGGATTGTTGGATAATATGGTAGCTCTATTTTTAGTTTTTAAAGAACCTCCATACTGTTTTCCATAGCAGCTGCACCAATTTACATTCAAGTTGAATCCTATTATTATGTTTAACCGATGGGTGGAGAAACAAGGAAACTGATGCTTGGAGAGTCTAAGCAAGTGGTCTAAATACACACAACTTTAAGTTAGAAACCACTATTGGACCCTTTGTTTTTCCCAAGCCCTCACACTTCATGTCCACACTCCAGAATCAAAGTAATCAGGATTACCCCAGACAACTGAACATTACATCTCCCTTTGATTTGAGTCCAGATCCTGCCTCCCTGGACCCCACTGTCTCTCATTGGCCCCTGTTCTTGTCCTGCCCAGCAGCATGGCTACCCATGAAACTGTGAGATCCCTCAGAAGGGGCTGGGGCCGTGCCACTGGGGAGGCCACTCACCCAATTATGTAAGATGCGATTTCCCCCTTGCTGTCTGTTAGGCCAGGCCCAGCCAGCCCACTGGGCCTCAGCATCCCTGTGACTTATGACAGGGACATCCCAGCTCTGTCTTCTTGTGCTTATGTTCTTTTTTAGACTTCGTTTCTAAGTGTCCCTTTAAAGGTATAAGTTGATTTATGAGAAAATATACTATGTGGAAAATGATGGAATCCTGGGCCACAACAAAGGCAAATTCAGCTTCTGCCTTCTTCTCTGAACACAAACTCAACCTTGCACTGTTCCGGTGAGTGTGGGAAGAAGGGCCAAGAAGAAAGACAGGAAAGAGCACTTCCTGAGTGGATCGTGTGAGTCCATTTACATTCTCTTTCCCTTCAATACACGCGACACCCCTGGGATTTGAGTATCGTTACCCTCATCTTACTGCTGAGGAATCGCGGTGCTCAGGGAGGTGAACAGTGAGGTCCCCTGTTTTCCAGATGTGGGATGGTGAGGCAGGCAGAACAAACTGGTGAGCATTCGGGGCAGCCAAAACCCTTCCTCTCTCATGGTCTACATTCAACTTTCCCAGAGCCCCTGCATTGGGCGTGTGGACATACTCAGAAGGCTTGCTGCCTGGTGATCTTGGTGACATTAGCACATGCTAGAAGGGGCAAAAGAAGCGAGACATCAGCAGGTGGGTGTTCTGGTCCCAGCTCGGCCACTCCCTTCATGTGGCCTTGGGAAACTTCCTTCACCTCCCTGAACTTTCCCATCTGGGCAGTGAGGGAATGGGACTTGTTGATGTCTGCTGGTCCTCCCAGCTCTAGTCCTCTGGTATCTGTGAGGAGATGCTCGTGTACCTGGACCCTGAGGTACTGGTACCACCAGGGAAATACTCTGACTTTCCACCAGGATGGGAAAGGCAGAAAGGAACTTGCCCCCTCCGTTCCTGGCTCAGGGCAGGGTCTGAGTGATGGAGACAAGCACACGCCTGATCTGGTAGGAATAGGGGATGTGCAAGTCCATGGGGCAGCTGCAGGGTCTGTGGCCTGGGATACTGAGCAGTCAGAGGAAGGGTCAAGAAGGTGGCCCCTGAAAGGGGAATTAAAATAGGGCCTGATCCATACCCAGCTGCTGTAGCTTCCTATTTTATGTGTGCAACTCCTGGCCCCCATGCACCCCAGCTTATAACTCAAGGGTTCTTACTCTAGAACTCATGCCTTTGAAGCTGTTTACAAAATAATACTTGTAGGTGAGTTATGAGCATGCTTCCGAGTTATGAGACAAGAAGCTTTCATTAGACTCTGAAAGAGCTTAGACACACACACACACACACACACACACACACACACACACACACACACACACACAAGGTTAAGAACCTCTCTTCCAATTCAAACACATCCTTTCTCCATTCCCCCACCCCTTCCCCTTATATGGCCCTCATCACAGGTGCCCTGGGCTATTGCAATCACCTCCTATCTGGTCTTTTTGCCTCCAGCCTCATCTTTCTCCAGTCCTGTATCCACAGAGCTCTCAATGTCCCCTTTCTCAAACTCAGCTTTATCAGCTTCCGTGGCTTTGCATTGTCTCTAGATAAAGTTCAGAGTGTTTAGCTCAGCCTGCTGGGTTCTTACAAATGTGGCCCTGATGTCTTCTCTAGCCTCACCTCCGGGCAGCCCCCCTCCCTGTGCACACTTAGCTACAGTCACATCCTGTGATACTGCAGCTCTACAACTTGCATATTCTCTTCTCCCTGGTCGAATGTCCTACCCCCTTAATTTGTTGAGCTCTTAGTATGTAGATACCATGAGAAAAGTCTGTTACTCTGTTTTGTTCATTGCACTAACCCACATAATGAGTGTCTGACACATATAGACATTCAGGAAATATATCCTGTGGGCAAATAATTGACTGGATGAATCCTTCAGGATCTCGAACTAAAGTTCTCACTTCTTGAAGCCTCCTCTGCCCTCCTGGTGGAGGTGGTCATTCTGTTGGATCCATATCTCATGTATTACAACTATTTTTATACTACATGTGACATTATTAGGTGACAGTTTATTTGTCATTTTTATATGTCACTCACTGGAATGTAAACTCTAAGTTCACAGACCCAATTTGATTATTATTTTACATCTCCAGTACCCAGACCAGGGCTTGGCACCTACTAGTTGCTCCACATAAATGTATCTTAAGTGAGGGGAAAGTGAATGAGTGGCCAGTCAAACTCAAATGCAACCCAATCTTGGCCTTTCAAAATCCTGTCCATTCCTTGAGGTCTGTCTCAAATTCTACTTCCCTCATGAATCTGTTCCTTCCCTTGGCCCCAATTTGATATGATTTCCAGCTTTTCCAGTTTCCCTGGTATTTTGTCAAATCCTCTCTCGTGGACTGATTTCATTCTCTCTCGTGCTAAGAACTTATCAGGCCGCTCTCCCTTAGTAGTCTCACGCTCCTGGAACCCTGGAGGCACACCCATTCTGTCCTGTATCTGCCCCCACCCTTGCCTGCTAACCTGGCCCAGCACAGTGCTCAATACTGTGATATGTTACATGAGGTTGCCCTTAAATTGAATTGCGTTTTTTCCACTTTTTGACTAGATCTACAATTCCTTCTCCTTAGACATGTGACAGCTCCTACTTTTTAACAAAATCTTGCCCTACAGAGACAAAAGAGAAAGACCCTCTGGCCAGTATGGAAGCTTCCTTCGTGGAGCAGTTTGCATCCTTCCCTTGCACACACCTCCAACCAAAACCACTCAGGGAGGGCCAGCCAAACCCCCAGGAAACCTGACACAGCCAGGCATTCACAGTTCAGGAAAAATAAAGATGCAGAACAGGGGAAAAAAAATCATTATGGGCCGCAGTCATCGCACAGTGAGAAGCACTAATTATTCTGTGTAGCCTGAGTTTTTCTTAGTAGGCAAACTCTTTTGAATATTAACAAATATTTATTTAGGAATTAATAATTGACATCTATTAAAGCATAATTTATGGAGAGTGAATTCCTCTTGGTTTGGGTTCCCACTGCTGGGCTACATCTGGCTGCTCCAGGAGTGACTCTTGCTTTTGTTAAAAGCTAGATGCAGGGGGAGAGCTCGAGTCGGGGGACAGGGCTGCCCAGAACATAGCCCAGGAGGAGGGCGCTGGGTCAGGACTCAGCCCGGACTCTGCTCCTTCTGTTTGTGTGGTCTTGGGAGAGTTCCTTACCCTTCTGAGCCTCCTTTCCAAGGCTAAGAAACAGTCGTCTTTATGTCTACCTTTATTTCGGTCGACACGCTTGGTTGCAACTAAAGGAAATTATTTTGAGTTGGCTGGACAAGAAAGAAGAGTAGGGTAAGCAGCCGATGGGCTCCTGGAGCCCTGAGCCGGGATGTGGCTGGGCCTCAGGAGCCTGGGGAGCCAGGGCTGCTGAGCTCTCCACTCACTCTCTGGCTCTCACCCTCACTCTTCTCTGGGTACATGCTGTCCTCGTCCCTTCTTTGGGCTCCATGGCAAAAGCTGCCCCCTTGCAGCTCCTGAGCTTTCCTGCCATGGGTGCTGCCATGGAAGACAATGCAAATATCCCATTTTTGTCCCCGTTTCTACTGTGTTCTGAGTAGTGCTGGCTGCTTAGTGGAGAGATGCCTGTCACACAACCAACCATGGACAGAGGCACAGGGTCATATTTACCAAATCGTCTTCCAGGTACCACTGTTCATTCATTCATTCAACAGCCATTGACTGAGAGCCCACTGTGTGCCAGGCACTCTCTGGGTGCTGAGCAGTGAATGAGGCAGGAGGTGTGTGGATCAGAGAGGTCATTCTTGTCCGTGGGGACAGGCCGTTCCAAGAGAAGCAGCGTTGGCCGAGGAGCAACAGGAAACCACTTCTCATCTAACTCTGCAAGCCTGTGTGAAAAATACAATGAAAGCTCTAAGCCTTTGTAAAATTATAAGACTATTACGACATTAGACATTTTTAGGGAAAATTAATGTTAGGAAAAGAAGAAATGGAAGAAAGGAGAGAGAAAGCAAGAGAAAAAGGAAAGTCTATGGAAATAGAAACAGCAGAGAAGTTGATTTTGGACCAATATGAGAATTATCTTTAATTTGGATGCTTTGAACATTAAAATGGACAGTGATGAGCTCTCCATCACTGAAAACTATTCAAGCCCAAACTAGATAGCCTTCAGTCAGGTCACTAGTCACTCATAAACTGGGCAAGAGATCAATCAGGTGACTGAAAGCTGTCGTCCCATTCCACGGTTTTGGGAACCAATTTGCATAGTCAAATTCAAGGTTTTAGGAGATGCCACACCTCTGGCCTTCAAGGAGAGAGGCTGCCTGTCACCTTCCCTAGCCTGCCAAAACAAGAGCCTAATACCTCATTTTAACATTAAATAAAAACAGCATTTCACCTCCTCTGGAATGCAAAACTGTGAATTTGAGTGAAATATGCAGTTTTCATTATGTTAAAAGATCTACTCATTACAATCAGGATAAGAGGATGTGAATAAGACAAATTGATCACCACTTTAAATGTATTAATCAGCTTGCAACTCTTGTCACCAGTCAAAACAGAACCGCCAGACATTTATTCTGTCTCAGTTGTGTTTTAGAGCCCATCCCAGGAGGTCACAGGATCAGTGAGCCTCCCTATGCAGTTTATGGGCAAACAGTCTCAACACATTGCAGAAGTTCTTGCCTGCTTACAGTTTGACTCGGAAGACACAATTAAACAGGTTTACTCACTCTGCAAATATTTATTGAGCACATACTATGTGCCAGGTGTTGTGTAAGGCTCTGGAGATGCAATGATAAGTCAAGGCTGGCCCTTGCCCTCCACATTTTCATGGTTTAGTCAGATGTGCAAGCAAACAAGTACAATAAAGAGAAACTGGGGATGAGTCAGTGGTCAGCATGAAGTGCTATCAGATGAAGGACTTATCAGGAGGTTGTGGCTATGGTTGGATTTGCAGCATGAAGGATACTTTGTGCAGATCTGTCTAAGCTTTAGGTCTGGGAGGGAACAAAGATTCTGGTGAGAAGAGAGGCCAGCCCATCTCCAGAGTTAGGATATTGGAGGTGCAGTAAAGAGGCCCAAATACTAAGTTCAGGAAATACATGTCTTCTTCCAGTCTGGTAGGGGAAGCTCGGGCTGATGTCTATGTTGGCTGTCCTAACACAGCCAGCCCAAAGGAAAGCCATGAACCTGGTCTCAACCCCTCCAGGGCAGTGCCTTAGTTCTCTCTGTCCCTGCCAGAATGGCCCCTGGAACTCTGTGGGCTGAGGCAGGTCCGGTCAGGACCTAGGATCAGTGGCACAGAGAAGAGAGTTGATTTCAAACAGTAGGAAGACCAACCTCCCAGAAGGTGAGTTTCTGAGGGGAAGATGGATTGGCAGGAAATCCAGTGGTTGGGCTGGGTTAAGCCTCGGCAGGATTCCCAGCCCTGGGACAGTCTTCCTTCTCAGAGAACACAATGTCAGTTCAATGATTTGGGTGCAGGGGAACCCAGAGCAGAGGTGGAAGCATGGCGAGGGTCAGAGGGTGCCAAGAACCAGGCTCCTTGCTCAACACCAGCACCTTCAATGCCCTCTGACTGCCCAATAACAGGAAGGCAAGGCTGAACTGAAATGTGTGGGTAACTAACCCTCTGCTGGGAGAAGGAGCTGCAGGGACAGAAAACCTGACTTAGGACTACCAGCCCTTCCTCCTTCCAGTCAAGGCCAACGCTCACAAGTATCTCAGATCCTGGAGGTAAATTCATGGGAAGCCTGAATTGAAACACTTCAGCTTGGGGCTGGGGACTCAGATATCACTGGGAAAGTGGGGAAGGGAGATAAAACCACCCAGAAAGAGGGAGCAGCCCAAGAGCTTTCTTTAGCTGCCTTTGCTCCAAGCCTCACAGAAAATATAGAGGAACTATCTGAGGTCAAGAAAACCCAAATATCTTCAGACATGATCTGCTTTTACTCTGAGCCACCAATGAGGCCAATCAATCTGCTGACTTGAACTTTACAAGTTACTGATTTTTTTTTTTTTAATTTCAATTATCTGCTGTTGACGATTCCATTATGAGGAGGGAGAGAGGTGTAAACTCGATCTAGAGGCCTCTGGAGCAGGGCATTTATCTGGCTTTATGAGGCTGTGAGAGACCATCATGCATGTTTTATGGGACCATTCTCATTTTTAATCTGCTTTGATAAGATCGCTATGCTGGAAGGATACAGAAACTCGTGGGCAGGCCCAGCTCAAGACAAAGACAATGATATTGGCTTGGGAAGGTTTTTGTCCTGAAGGTAAGGCTCATGGGGAATTCCCTGCATGTTGACCTGTAGGACCTTGCTCAGTCAGGGCACTCTCATCCCATCCTCCCAGACACCTGTTTCACGAGATCCTGGGTGAAAGCAGGCACGAGAGGGCACAGACCTCAGACTGCAACAGTAAATCACCTTAACCTCTCCTTCAGGACATAACAATGAGTAGTTATGCAGAGAATAGGAGAAAATGGAATTCACATGCATAGAAATCGACAAGGTTCTAGGCAAAGACTTCTGTTCCTAGCTCTTAGAGTCAAAGGTTGATTGAACCGCATCATCCCCAGCCTTGACCATCTCCACTCATCTGCCACTTGAAGGTTCCAATCCTATTTCCTGCTTCAGTTCTCCCACTGGAAGAGGGAGAGAGCACGAGCACTGCCTGAGGCAGGGACAGTTCATCCTCAGTAAACACCCACAGGCTCCCCTCCATTGTCTGGTCTCTTCCTCAGCTGGGTTGGGGCTGCATGCTAGGTCCACAGGCTGGGAGTGGAGTCATTTGTGTTGCTTCCAGTTCAAAGCTGTTACAAGAGGGTGTGAATTCTCCACTGCCTTGCCCTTCCAAGGTGTGGAAAGTGAGGACCGTCGAGATATCAGAGATGAGCAGTGGACATGGTTCTGATCCCTGCGTCGCTGCTGGAAAAGTGCCTCCAATAATGCTGCCTGACTCATATGGCACTTGGTTAAGTTCTGTCACTGACATTTGGGGGTTGTTTGTTCTTGCTGTCTGGGTTAGCCTAGCCCAACTGATACACCGAGCATCTTCTATGTGCCCAGGATGACACTAGGTTCTTGCCTATAACTTAGCTCAAAACAACCTTATGAATGTCTGCTGCAGGAGAGTTTCGACCTAGTGCAGTTTGGGGGTGTGATGGGTTCCTTCATCCCCCAAGATCCTGCTTCTTCCTGTGTACCTCCAGATCTTATGCCAGAACTCCAGGCTAGAGAGAATCTTAGGTTCTTCCTGTTCTCAAAGATTCTCCCAACTGTCACCACGTTTTGCCCTGGATTTGACAGTCTCTGAATGCTGAAAGAGTCATCATTTTACTGGATTTAGTTTACTGGATGATGACTGAAGAGTGTATAAAATATTCACTTTTCAGTCAGACAGATCTGGGTTCAAATATTAACATTATCACTTTATGGATTCATGCATGCATTCACAGTACATAAAGTGCGTCAACACCCAGATGCACATCTCCAGCTTGGACCCCTACTCTAAACTCCAGATCCACGTATCCTACTGCCTTCTTGGCATCGCAAACACAACTAGAGGTCTTTAATCCTGGAGCTTCCTCCAGGCTCCCCCTTCCCATTAAATGATGCCTCCGTTAGCCCAGATACTCAGATCAGAAGCATCCTTGAATCATCCCTCTCCCTACTCACCCTGTAGTCTAACCATCACCAACGTCTATAGATGTTATTCCAAATATCCCTTGAGTTCTTGTGTGCATTTCCACATCCATGGTTCTAGTCCAAGTTCATATTCTCTCTCACCTGGAATAGATAAATAGTCTCTTTACTTCTAATTGCCCCACTCTATTCATTCTCTGACCAGAAGCCAAAGAATCGATTCAGAATCTGTTCAAGGCTTTGAAATGCCTTTGGGGATGGGATCCCAAAGTCATGTGCAGCCTTGAGTGATCCATGTACCGTCTGCTGACCTCCCTTCTGTCCCTGATCAGTTTCTCAAATGGGCCCCATCCTGCCTCTGCCTGGAGTACTTTGCTTCTGGCCTGGCCACCTTCTGTCATTCTTTTAAAACTCAATGTATGTATATCACTCTCTCAGAGATGCTTTCCCTAAACTCCCGATCTAGGTTTGGTCCTCCAATATAACTTCTAATCACACCCTGTACTTTTCCTTTACTTCAGTTGTTAGTTGTGTATTTATTTGTGTAATGTCATCTCTTTGACTAGACCATAAGCTCCAGGGAGGCAGAGGTTACCCACAGTGTCTGCCACACAGCATGTACTCTGAAAGCACTGTTGAATATGAAGGGTGTTTACTGAGTAGAGGGCAGGTTGCTGATGCTGCAGTGGGGACTGGGGCCCTCGCTTCAGGGATCAACTACAGTGTACATATACTGGGACCCTACTGTAAGAAAAGCTCTGAGAAGTCCATATTTATTTATAAGTTATCAAAATGGAAGGATGTTGATATAAAACTAGATTTATTTTTTGGACACAGACTTCTTCCCAGGAATCATTCAATAGCTAACATTTACACAGTGCTTATTGTGTGTCAGGTGCTGTATATGAATCAACTCTTCATCCTCACCAAGACCCTAAGAGGTGGAATCTGATTTTGTGTTTATTTTAAAATTGAGGAATCTGAGACACAGAGGGGTTTAGTGGCATTCTCAAGGTCACACAGCTAAGTGGCAGAACCAAGATTCTTGCCTAGATTTTCTGTATCCAGAGAGTGCTCTTATCCACTTTCTGCTGCTCTAGGAAGTGTCTCTTGGTGCGCTCCAAAATAAAAGATGACTGACAAATGAATTTTAGGTCCGCAACTCAGAAACCAAAAATAGGGCCATGTCATCAGAATTCTCAGACAGATCGTGAGACGCAGCTAGGACACAGCATTTCCCAGGGATGGTCAGGAAGCTGGGGAGACCTGGGGGGATCTAGTCCGGGCCATCACTAAATTACTGTGTGACACTGGACAGGCCACTTCACTCTCAGACTCTCCGAGGGTTGGATTAGTTAGTTCATCTCTGAAGTTTCCTCAAATTTAGTACTCCAGTTTGTGTGCTTGTCTAGGGGACAGTGTTGAATAAAGTCCCGACTCCCTTTTCAGTCAGTCCCAGGAAATTAACTAGAAGCACCCACTTCTACCTGACCATTTAGGTACAGAGCAAGAGTTGACAAGTGAATCAGAGAGGGAGAGACCGAGGCAGAAAGAAGAAAGAGAAAGGGTGAAAAGTGAGGAGGAAAAGAAGGGAATGAAGGCAAAAAAGAGGAACGAGAGGATGGAGTGAAACTGAAAAGACAGTAAAGGTGAGCGAGGCTGCCGCGGCTGTGAGCGCCCCAACAAGAAGACCCTCGCGAGTCTGAAAATTGACTCAGTGGCTTCTCGCAGGGTTGACGGCCATCAGAGGCTTTTGACTTGCTCTGAGCCAAGAGAGAGAAATAAAAAAAGGATGATTTAAAAGCCACAAACACACGGAGCAGAGATTGCAGATACAGAACAATAAACGTCCTGGTCAAATTGCTGATTGGAGTATCTGTATTAGGCCGTGTTTGTAGTCTCTGCGTGTAGAGCGATGGAGAGCCTAGATTGTGGCCAGGGAAGTCACACAACAATGGGGCCTGATGTTTTGTTTCCACTTTTCAAAGGCCCTCCTTTTTTTCCTCCCCATGATAAGGCCCAGGAAATGGTTAGTGACATGCTCGTGGGAACCTATGGAAAAGAATACACACCGTATCAATGGTGCAGCCGCCGGCCGGGGAGCAGAGCGGGTGGGTGGGGGAGCAGCAGGCTCCCGGCGTGGGCTGCGGCGGTGAGATAGCATTGAGGAGGCTGCCCGGAGCTGTGCGCCCCTAGTCTAGGGACCGGGCCCCTTTATCCAGCCAGAATGGGTGGAAGGCCAGACAATGTAGCGCTATATTTGGTCTGACAACAAAGGACCCTAGAAAGATTTGATAGTGCGGGGATGGCCAGGAAGGCGGTGCAGGACGCAACACAATGAGAGCTTTGCAAAGGTATTTAGCCGGGCCCTTTATGCCGGGAATACGTCTGGGTATGGATGTCGGCGTGACGTCTAATGGCTTTTGTCTGGGCCCAGGTTCTATTTACCGGAGTGAGGTCCCTGGGCAGGGCTGAGAGAGGTGCCAGGGTGCGCCTGGACCATTACACTTAGGAACTACCTGAAGTCACACTCCACAAACTCAGTCCCCTCCTTCCCCTGAGGCCAGGCTCCAACCGGCCCAGAAAGCCCCGGGTCAAGGGGAAGTGGGAACAGGAAGAGCTGGAGCCGGACCTTTACAGGGAGTAGGCCGTCAAATAAGACTTCCCATAGGAAAGAGGCAAGTGCAGTTCCATTCTGGGCCAGGCGTCCCAGAGGAAGTGCCCGGGAGGAGGGGGCGGGATGAAGGGGCAGCTGGGAAAGGGTAGAGCAGAAGGCTTTGAATGGCATCGTGTATCAAGCCTGGTCTCTCTGGGAGTCCCTGCCAATGAGAAAGCAAGAGGCACAAAAGAGTGCTGGCCCTGGGTGACCAAGCTGGCGAGAGTCAGGAGAAAGAGCTCCAGGATGTGTGTGTGTGTGTTGGTGGGGTGGGTGGTTCAGGCAGACCTGCTGCTGCCCTAGAATCTGGGCCCTTCTGGAAGGAGAGGGCAGAGTGAAGGTAGCAGCCCTAGAAGCATAAGGCAGTGGGGTCAGGGGAGGCAGGCTGGCTGGACCAGAGAAGTGTTCTGGACCAGGGTGTGGGAATGGGGGCTACACATTGACATATTTAGGGCTTCCGACCTGGGGGGAGAAGCAGCAGTGACTATTTTCAGTCTCCATTCTGGGTTTTTTATTTGAAAACTAATGCCTGGCTGCCCCCATACTGGTTCCGAGAAAGGACTGTGGCAAGCAGAAGGGGGAGAAGGGCTAGGGCTGGGACAGGACAAGAGACATCTCAGAGTCTCTTTGCTCTCCCAGGTGACCTCAGAGTTCAGGGACCCATCAGACCAATCCCACCATTCTAGCTAGAGAAGTCTGGAACTATACAGTCTTGATGGAAGCGGGGATCCTGGTCAGGAACACTTTCTTCCTATTGCCCTCTTTGCAAAGCAGGATTAAACTTTGTGGGGAGAGCCTGGGGCAGGGTTCACCCCTGAGAGACCTACCTAACTTCCCTCTGCACCCTTACTAGGCCATGAGATCCCCAGAAGTGTTTCCTAGTGATTTCCTTCTCTTGTTCCATTATTATCAGTTCCATCCACTCATCTGCACAGTGAGGATTTACCTCAGTCCTAGGTGCCAAGTTTTACACCAGATACTAGAAGCAGAGTAGTCATCTCTCACTATTCACAGGGCATTTGTTCCAGGACCCCTAAGGATACCAAAATCCACAAATGCTCAAGTCCCCTATGTAAAATGGTGTAGTGTTTGCATCTAACTTACGCATATCCTCCCATATATTTTAAATTATCTCTAGGCTAACTTTAATACCTAATACCACGTAAACTCTATGTAAATAGTTGTAAATGCAATGTAAATGCTAGGTAAATAGTTGCCTGTGCACAGCAAATTCAAGTTTGGCTTTTTGTAACTTTCTAGACCTTTTTTTTTTTTTTTTTTTTTTTTTAATATTTTCAACCCGTGGTTGGTTGAATTCATGGATGCAGAACCGTTGATATGGAGGGCCAACCTGGCTCCTGAGTCCTCAGACTAGTAATGAAGATAGTGATCTAAACACATAATGACCAGGACAAAATCAGAACAGCAGTTGTTATGGTAGCTTAGTGGAAGGAGTATCAAATTCCACCAAGGAAAGCCCAAGAAGTCTTCATGGTAATGTGATATTTAATAAAAAGGGTCTAAATCTATGTTACGGGCTAAATTGGGTTCCCCCCTCAAATTTATATCTTGAAGTTCTAACATCCAGTATTTCAGAATGTAACTGGATTTGGAGACAGGATCTTTAAAGAGGTCATTAAATTAAAATGAGATTATTAAGATGGTCTCTAACCCAATATGACCGGCATCTTCCTCAGAAGAGGAAATTTAGACAGAGACAGAGGGAAGATGAGGTGAAGACACAAGTACAAGATGGCCATCTTCTCCAAACCAAGGAGCAAGGCCTAGAAGAGGTACCTTCTCCTCCCCATCCTCAGAGGGAACCAACCCTGATGACACCTTGAGCTCAGACTTCCAGCCTCCAGAACTATGGCAGTCAGCGGTATTTTTTTATGGCAGCTCTAGGAAACGAATGCAGTTACCACCCCAAAACACTGTGACAGCCTTTGAGGGGAAGGAACTCTTCCTGAGTGTCTGGCCCAGCGCTTGACACATAGTAGGTGCTTAGTAAATGCTAACCTGAAAGGACCAGCAATGCATTGTTAACTCCAACTCTATCACCTGCAAGTAGAACATGCAAGTCAGAGAGAGAACATCCCTGTTCCCAAACAGTGCTGCATCTTCTATCTCAGTTTACACTAACCATCCACAGTCAGTAAGTCAGTTAGTGATTTATTCAATGCATATTGAAAACTAATTATGTATTAGGCACTGGATATTATAGTGGGGGGAAAGGCCCTCTTAGATGGAAAGCATTCTTCCTCAGCTGCTCCCCAAAGCAAGGACTGCCTCTCACCATGCTCCAGGACAAGTTTGGCGCACTCTGGGCTGAAGTGCATGATCGGGCCAGTCCTTAGCACAGGCTCGGCAGAGGGCTGAGGTAGCAGGCACAGGAGGCGGAGGGCACCAGTAAGGGGCCTGGCAAGAGAGACATTTGAGACGTGGGACTGATTGAACTCTGTGAATTCCCTCTTTCTGATGCTGGGGAGTATTCCTGTCTTGGGGTGAACCCAGTGCTGAAAGGGACAGACCTGTGGATCCCTAAGATACTGTCACAGGTTTCAGCTTCTAATTGGCAGACATCCAGCTGCTGGGACAGCTTAGTGATAGGAAGGATGTGGAGCAATTGTGGTTGTTAATGAGGAATGGGGAGTCAGCCAAGAAGCACTGTGGCAGCATCTGCCATAACACTTCCTACAGCTTTAGAGACAAACACTATGGTTAAAATCCAGACATTCACACACAAACATGGAGACACACCAACACGTGCTCTCACACACTCCTGGGAGCATGCCCATGGGTCAGCATGTAAAACGTGTGTGTTGACATGGTACTTGAACATACCACACTGGGCAGGAGACATGGGCACAATACACATGCAGAGCCGTGCGTGCTTCTGGGCTCACACACACACACTTACATTTCAAAGCATATGTTGACACATTAAAAATTAAGTCCAGCTAATGTCCGGGCTGTGAAAGTTACATAAGTGTTACTGCAGCACATGAAATTCATCTCTCATCAGGCTCTGTATCTTCTTTAATGCTTCAGAAAGTCCTCCTGGGACCAAAAGCTAACATAGGTTTTCCACCATTTGGGTTAAGGTTTCCTTGTCTCCCCTACAGGTCTTTGAGAAAAACAGTCAGAAATTGTCCTTAGTTCCTTTAGAAGATGTAAAATGCCTACCAACATTTACCACCATTATTTATGGTTTTTAGGAACGGAAGGACAGTGTGATGCAAGTGAAAAAGCAGTGGACTAGGAATCCGAAGTTTTAGATTCTAATCCCAGTTTTGCTCCTCTCTTGCTGGAGTATTGATCTGGATCCAGGATAACACGATTCTTCTCAATGCTATGTTGAGTAGTCTAAGGCTATGGACAGGCTCAAAAAGGAAGAGTGCCATGTTTGGTTAGTAATGTCAGACTTAGGCTCAGAATAAGGATGGTCCTGACCCTTCTATTTCTAACAGTCTCTAGGTATATAACATGGTTATTACTCAGGAACTAGAGGAATAGTGGTCAGTCTGTATCAAGTCACTTCTCTGTGGCACTGCCAACTCATTAGTCATAACAGGGACCACATATGCACCTCTTTCTTCTCCTCATCCTATCCTTCCAGCTCTTTTCTCACCTTAGAAAGCCTTTGACTAATTAATAATACTTTTTTTTGGGGGGGGGTGACCTAGATGACTTTTATTGAGACTTTACCACAGTGGCTGAGTTAATAATCTCTATATTTAATGGAAAGATGCTCCCGGGGACTCCCCAGAGCTATGTATTAAGGGACTATCTTCTGGTTACCAAGAAATGGACAGGGCTGCCTGCTATGCAGTTTGCACAATGTGGCTCCCACTGCGATTCTATGCAGCAGTGTTTGCCTCCTGGATCTGACAACAGTTTTTGTTTCTGAACAACATTTGCAATCTCTAGGCTCTGGTTATGATTCACATTGATGGGAGAATACGGAGCAAAAAGACTGAGACCTTATATGATTCTTACAATATCCATAGAAAAAAGGCAACAACAAAAAATTTAGTTCAGACAGACCTAGGTTTTAAATTCTACCTGTTGACATACCAGCCTTCCTCCACTGGGCCAAATGGGTATTCCAGAGTAATTGAGCTGTTCCAGTGTTGCAGCCTCTACACTAGGCACTGGGCACTTTATATCACTTGTGTCATTTAATATGTTCCACATGCCTATTAGGTAAGAAATACCTGCATTTTTCAAGTGAGAAAGCTGAGAAGGGAAGCTGAGTTAGACGGATAAGAAATAGTGGACCTGGAATCAGCACCCACATTGGCCTGACTCCACCATGATTTACGGCCACCTGGATGGTATCACTGCAGATTCATGAAGGCTACCCTAGTTCACCCTTCTCTGGTGGAGAGCATACAAGCATTCCAACCAGGAGTGAGCACCATTAACCAGAATTCTTCCTGGAGCAGAGGAGCTGACCCTAAACACAATATCAAAAGCTTTGAGAACTCTACTTAACAGGATGGACCAACAGCCAGGACCAGACAGCCCACCAGGTGGTGCACACACAGGACAGATCCAAGTAGCACTGAAAAGTCTTTAGGAAAAAAACAAAACAAAACTGAATTGTCACCAAAACTTATAAAAGGCTACTTGAAACATGTGACCTGAACCCAATAAGGGCAGTTGCCTGTTACTAAAGCAAACACATTCTATATGGTTTAAACAAGACCTCAAGTCTCATAACATAATATTCAAAATGGGAAAAACAAAATCCAAAACTGCTCAGTGTATGAATAACTAAGAAAATCTAAATCCACTGGGGAATAGACATTAAACAGGCAAATAATATTTTACCAAGGTGACAAAGATTTTGAAATTATAGAAGACCTTGACAGCCATTATAAAAATATTCCAAGAAGTAAGTATGAACACTCTTGAAACAAATGGAAATATAGAAACTCTTGAGAAAGAAATGGAACACTTAAATAAGAACCAAATGGAAATTTTAGAACTGAAAAATACAATAACCCAAATAAAGCAACTCACTGGATGGCTCAATAGCACAAAGGGAAAAGTCAGTGAATTTTAATGTAGATCAATAAGAATTAGCCAGTATGAAAAACAGAAAATAGAAAAGGGTAAATGAATAAAAATGAAAAGAACCTCAAGGATATGTGAGATGATACCAAAAGTTTCAACATTTGTGTCATTGGAGAAGAAAGTGGAATATTTTTAAATTGCTGAAAGGAAGGAACAGTAAACATAGAAATAAAAATATCCTTTAGGAATAAAGGTGGGATAAAGAAATCTGTTGCCAGCATACTGCCTTAAAAGAATTGACACAGAAAGTTCTGTAGATAAAAGGGAAATGATACTAGAGGGAAACTTGAAACATCACAAATGAGGGAAAAGCAACTGTAATGGTAAATAGCTAGCCAACTATGATACATTATTATTCTCTTGAATTATTTAAAATATGCATGATGCTTGAAAGCAAAGGTCATAACATTATTTGATGGGGTTTTCAATGTATATAAATGTAATGCTTAAAGACAACTATGACATAAAGTGGGCAGGGTAAGAAACCCATGTGGTGATAAGATTTCCATATTCCACTTAATATGGAAAATATTGATTCTAAGTAAACTGTGAAAATATAAGTATGTATATTTTAATTCCTTAGTAACCACTAAAAATAAACATATAAAAATAGATGGTTAAAACACAATAGATAAGTAAAATTAAAATATATACATTTAAAATTTTCAAACAATCCAAAAGAAGAAAAGGAGAAACAGAAAATAAATCAGGGGTAACAAATAGAAAACAACAGTAACGTGGTAAGCCTAAATCCAAGCATATTAATAATTACATTTAAATGCAAATGGTATAAACACACCAATAAAACTCAGATATTGTCAGAATGGATTTTTTAAAAAGACCTACATAAGTGGTCAACAAGAAACTTACTTCATATACAGTAATAGAGGAAGGCTAAAAATAAAAGAATGAGAAAATATATACCATGCAAATACTTATCAAAAGAAAGCTGGAGTCTACAAAGCTACAGTAATAAAAACAGTGTGGTTTTGTCACAAAAAAATACATATGATCAGTGGAACAGAATAGAGAGCCCAGAGATAAACTTACACACTTATGGTCAATTAATCTTTGACAAAGGAGGCAAGAATATACAATGAAGAAAAGGTAGACTCTTCAGCAAGTGATGTTCGGAAAGTTGAACAGCCACATGTAAATCAGGGAAGTTAGAACACTCCCTCACACCATACACAAAAATAAACTCAAAATGGCTTAAGACTTAAACATAAGACACTATAATAAACCTACAAGAAAAAAAACATAGGCAAACATTTTCTGACATAAATCTTTGCAATGTTCTCCTAGGGCAGTCTACCCAGGCAATAGAAGTAAAAGCAAAAATAAACAAATGGGACCTAATTAAACTTACCAGCTTTTTGCAGAGCAAAGGAAACAATAAACAAAACAAAAAGACAACATATGGAAAGGGAGAAAATATTTGCTGTCTCCCAGTGGCAGATGGGCATCGGGGCACTGCAATGGATTGTTCCGGGTCAGTTAACACAATAAAGACAAGATAGCTAGCTACACTTATTCTGTGCCCAAAACTGAGGCCCAAAGAAAATATTTATCATGTTACCCCAGTTCATTCCATTGATAAATGGAGAAACCCAGTGTAGAATCCAGGCAGTCTGACTCCCGAGCCTGGGCTGCCACTCCCATGAACGTCGGCTTGCTACCTGAAACTTAATTGCTCTTTTTCAGTCGGGACAAGCAGTTTGCCTTTTATTGTTCATTTCTTAGACCGAGAAGGAGAAAAGTAATAGTCATTTAGTGCCTACTATGTGCCAGATGTTCCACATCCAATCTTCCCTATTACGCCTTTCCCCCACTTTAGTGATGAGCAAACTGAAGCTCAAGGAAGCCGAGAAACTTACATGAAGTTACACAACTCATTATGAGCCCAGAGAAAATTTCAACCTGGGCCTGACCCTGCTACTAAACTGGCCATTACCCTAACACATTTTGGTGCCAATTGACTGGTGGGTAATTCAAAGCATATGTCAAATCCTTGCCTGCAGCCTGCAAAACTCATTAGCTCTCTCACTTTCTCCCCGATCGTCACTAACTCATTGTCACCTCTGTAACTTTGCTCACACTGGTTTCCCCACTCCCCACATGTCCTCCCTGCTCATTTCTTTCTAGCCAATGACCCCACCCACCAAGGAACTCCAAGGCACTGCCTCCTCCAGGAAGCCTCCCTTGATCTCTCCAGGGCAGTGACTTCTTCCTTTGAACTCTAAGCTTTCAAAAATACCTCATTTTCTTAACTTGTGAAATATTCCTTGTAAATGGTTAACCAGCTTTTGTCCTTTCAATTTTTTTGATGTAATACCTTGTTCCTAAAGGTGTTGAAATTTCCTAAATGACAGAGCTGGTGTATGCATTTCACCCCTGTGTGCATGGTACATGGTGGCTTGGCTTGTCACCTCCTCTTTCCTGATAACCTGATCTAAAATAGCAGCTTCCATCACTCTTTACACTCTTGCTCTGCCTCTTCTTCCCAGCTGGTGTTCTCTAATATAGCTCTTTGTAAACTTCTTCATTGTCAGTTTTCCTCACTAGAATGTATATCCCATGAAGGCAGGCACTTGGCTCTGTTCACTGCTGGATCCAGAGTATCTAAAACAGGACCTGGCTCACAATAGGTGTTTAAATTTTTTTTGAATGGTTAACTCAACGGATGAACAACCATCAGACCCTAGAGTAGCAGTCAAAGGACAATAGCCACTGTCACTGGAGGTAACCACAGGGGATAATGGTGGTGGTGTAAGCTCCTAGAAGGAGGTTTATCAGAAGCATCACGCCCAGGAACCCCTCAAAAACACATATTTTTTTGCTCTTTCTTCCCTTCTTACCTTGCTTTCTACCCTGGGAAAATGAGCTTTAGAGACCCATTACCTAGATTCCTTTGCCTTTTGGCATCCAATTGAGTTCAGCCAATGGGAAGCTTCACCAGTAGATTAGAAGGTGGAAGGAGAGAGAAGCTGGAACATTTATTCCCCCAGCTCCCTCCTTACCATGTTTCTCTACTGAAAGTCTCACCTCCATCAGAAAGTCTCACCTCCATCAGAAAGTCTCTCCTATAGCCACAGATCTGCCCAGGTCTGGTAACTGCTCCCTCCCTTTGCGCCTTCTCCTAGGAGTAGTAAGAGAAATTCACAGTTGCTAGCCTCATGGTGCTTCAACATCCCTTGTTAGTTGCTTTGACCCTGCCTACTCCTTTGTGAATAGTTCCTTCTTTAAACTCTAATCATCCTTCTCAGGTCATACATTGCCATACATAGCTCAAAGAGCCCTTTGACTAGCAGCAAGCATGAGAGGTCAAGGAGGTAGATTCAGGGAGAAAGAGAATCATGGCAGAGCAGTGTTTTTGCCTGGAAATCCTTATGACAAGGGGGCAGGCCAGTTTCATGTGAAGGGCTAACCTATGAGATAAATCCTTAAGCAGTAGCAGGGCCAAGTGTGGCTCTCAAAGAAGGTTCCATCCACCATCTCTGGGTTCTTTCCCAACCTCCTACAAGTTGGGGAGGATGCACTCCCCCAGTGAGAGTTGGAGTTGGGTAAGAGGATCAACCTTGAGAGAATATTTGTCATGCTCTGCTTCCTCCCTAGACCTTGAACTCAGCCAAGCCCACCCACACTCCAGTTGTACCAATCTCACAACCCCAAGGACCAGTCCTTGTGGTTCTTATTATAATTGCAAGATGCCCTTCAGCAACAACCATCAGGAAACTGAAAATAATTAAGGTTTATTACTTATGGGACCTGGAAATTACACAGCACATCTGGGGCCACACAGTGAGGTCATGGGTAAAGGGAGAGAGAGAGAGAGAGCAGGCAGGCCTGGGGTTCTGCTTTTATTGGGGTTGAGGGTGGGGGCCTAGAGTTTCTTGGACTTACTCTTTATTGGTGAATTTAAAACATAAGAGTTGGAATTTAAAGCATGAGACAAGGAAAAACAAGTGGCCCAAATTGTTAGTTACTGAAATTAATCAAGATCTTTAAAACAAAAGAACCTCAGTTTGTGGAGGCAGTCTGGCTCTTTATCTAGTCCTGTGGCTGGCAATGTGTTTATTTGAGATACTCATTGTAGTGGATGCCTGTTTGTAGTGAGTACCTCCAAAATCAAAGCTTAAGTCAGGCATTAGCATTACGAAAAAGAAAAAAAAAAAGTTGTCAGGGCTTATGCCATAATATACCCTGTGATGTTCAGGCATAGGTGTCAGTGGTGAGGACGTTAACTACCTCGGTAGCTGACATGCTAGAAGTCAGGGGTAGTGTACGCCGTAACCCAGACAGGATACATCTAAATAGGATTATAGTAGCAAACCCTATAATAATTACACAGACAATAGTCTAAAATCCAGTCTGTAGTCATTGTCCCAAACTTGAAGTGTCCAGTCATGAAAACAGGTCAGTGATCCCAGAGGTTGGCCCTGGAAATCTGTTTAAGGATTTGGGTAATATTGTGTACTACTTCAACATCTTGGTCCATCTGTTGTAAGTAGGTTTGAATCTGTCCTGAGTTGGTAAATTGTTCCATATCTCATCAAATTAGTCTCTTAGTACTGAGAATAAGTCAGTTTAGTTAAAGTTTATGTTTCATTTCAGGAGGTGATGCAGGTGGGCACCCAAAGGTAGGACTGCATGGTGCAAGTATTTGTGTCAAGATATTTAATAAAATGCATTTCTATGGAAACAAGCAAGCAAAAAAAAAAAAAAAGGTTAATGAGTGGAGAAGATTATAATCCCAGTTTCTGAATTCTGAAGGCAGCTAGTCAAGATTCCTAGATGTTGGGCTCAAAGCATCTTCAGATGGAGTGAACAAAGGCAGTGGCAATCTGATAAACTTTCCTGGTTTGTAGTTTGAATGCTTCTGATGTTCTTTCTGAGTGACGCACATTCAGCAGGCATGAAGATTATCTGTACGTGAGCTATTGTGGTGATTTCTTTGAAGTTTATGTCAAGTCCCATTTCAGCTTGCAAAGCTTTAGGAAGAGGGGAGTTTTAGTTCTCAATGGTCCCAAGTCAGAGGATTGGGAGAAAAATTGGAAATATTAGTTTGGAGAATTGTAGTCAGATATCAGAGGAAACATGAAGAATGTAGTATCCAATCTAGTTTACAGGTAGAAAACCAAACCTCAAAGACAATTAGCAGCACTAGAATTTGATATCCAGGGATATGTATTAACAGAATATGTATTTTTCTCTCTAGAATCATCCCAATTTGTAATCAAAATGAGAGTAATTTGTTTGTAAAAATAAGTCTCATCTCATTAAACTTGGCTTGGTTATTTACATAGTGTAGAAAGAATAGTGATTGACCACATAGACTCTTTTAAGTCTGCTTTGCTAGAGCTTTTCATAAGAAACCTCAGACTGGACTTTTAAAAGACTTCTGGAGCCTAAGATGCCAAGCCAGGATCTTGACATCAGACTTCACCTGCAATACAGTATAGATCTGGGTAAACTCCTCTTTTCTCAAGGTTCCTAAAATACCCTTGGTCTCCTGTGCCTGCCAAGAAGTGACCTTCTTTACCCACCTGATAAGACTGCTAGGAATCCTCTAAGTAAAGTACCAGGCTAACTTTTTTTAAGGTGTTTCATTGGCTCCATAAAGCCAACCTTATTTCCTTAAAGCACTCTGGTCATATCTGCATCTATGCATGTCTCTTTCAAATATGGCATTTCAGTCCAAGTCTTAGTAATAGATCCAGTGTTTTAAATTGTGTCTGGCTACGGGGAGAATAGATTCTTATTGAACATATGCAAATACCTATATTGCCATAAAAATAATAATACTCACTAAAAGTTTCCTAATTCTGGAAGGATCAAGTAGGGAGAAAAATGTAAATGTTTAAACTCTGCTTATAAAGGTATAACTTACCAAACTGCTGTAAGTCATAGTTAGCTTAAAAGGTTTTCTTATATCTGGGGAAAAAAAGATGAAAGAACCATCAATATTTTAAACAAAAATGTATAAAAGTTATGATCATCCTCATCAGTTGATTTAGCTACATGTGATTAATTCTTGTTAATATTGATCTTCTGTTAGTGGTTTTATGAAGCCAGCAGTATTTATTTATTTGTTTCCCTAGAGTTCTGTAATTTCTTATGCAGTTCAGTGGTATGACCTAAAATTTATCAAAAACCTGTGTTCTAGAGTACTTGTCAGAGTCCTTTCTATGAATCTCATTGAGGATTAAGCACTTTTGCAAAAGCACCAGAGTAAAACAATAATTTTAAATGACAAAAGACTTTAAAATGGTCATCGTTAAAGATCCAATTAGAGTTTATTACAATGCAGTTGACAAGGAAATTTAATTATTTCTGTGGCACTGAACATTTTAAGATAATAACTAGAATCATAAGGGATAACATTATGCCAGAGAAAAATCAGATTTTTAGGAATTTTATACAATTTCTAGAACATGTATACTAATAACACATATTCACACAAATATAATATAGAAGGTTTAGCATCACTTAGTTGATAATTCTTCCCACGTAATTTAACATACCAAATAAGCCTAATTAGTTTAACATCTCTCCTTTTAAAGGAGAGAGAACAAATCGTTTAAGATGTCCCAGGGGCCCTCTGGATAATCCTAAAGTTAGTTCAAGGTCAAATAGAGTTCATTTAGAATTTTATTTTAGGAAGTTTCTCAAATATCAAAAGGTTTTGGACACTTGCCTAAACAAGATCACAAATAATTATGAAACAATACTAATTATTCATTTAACCAAAGTGACAAATGATTTTAATGGCAAATGCAGGAGGTTGCATAGTTCTCAGCAAAACTTAGCTCTTAATATTGAAAAGGCTATGTTTAGTTAAGTAATCAAAGAGCTGTTGATAAAGGTAACATGAAGCACAATAAGTTATTTTGGTAAGTCACAAAGCCTTTACTTTCCAGGTAGATTACCCAAAAGGAGAAACAAACAATAAACAAAGCTCTCATAATTTCTTATTAAGAGCAGACCAATAATCCAAGTAACTTTTGTTCTTTTAACAAAGAGAAAACCAAATTCTGATTTTTGCATCAGTGTACTTCTGATACTAAAAGTTGTTTATTCATTATTTTAAAAAACTTAATTGGATCAATTTCAATCTTAGCCAGCCTGCCTACACAGAAAATTCCTTCAATTCAGGACAAAATTAATCCCTTTTCCTTTAACAAAAATTCATCTTTACACTTCATACTTCTTATCTGAAAACATATTCTACTTTCCTTGTATATGGAGTTCTTCTTCCTCATTTTTCTAGTAATTTTAATTACATACGTTAGAATTTATAACCTTAGGAATCTTAATTTCTAATGAAAACTAAGAAGTAAGCAATTGTGAACCATGTGTTACACCAACATTCTTTAGATTGGCAAATTTATGAATATATTTTATAATTTCTAGAAGCATACATTTCCTCACAGCACAGTTTTTCAATGTGACACAGAACGTGTTTACTAAGAGACCCAAATATCCAGTTTCTCTGTAGGAGTTTTAGTGCTTTTTGCATGATTTTGGCAGTCCCAATTAAAACATAGTAATGCAGCCCTATGATTTGGGGGAGATTTCTGTAAAAATGATTCTTTGAATTCAGGGTCAAATGGGGCCTCTTCAGAGTCAGAAATGAAGAGAAGGTCATCTGGGTCACCATTATCATGGAAATAATAAACGCATTAGACCACACCGATTTTGCAAAGCAGGAGACAGGCTTCATTTTAATACTTTCCGTTCCCTGTGAGCCTTAGCAGTGATCACTGTGATGGAAGGGTGGGCAAAAGCACTGGGCAATAATATCCAAGTGAGGAAAGGGAGGGCCCTGGTACAAATGTTGGTGGCTTTAAGGTTCTTTGCCTTTTTCCCCCCTTTTCTCCTCACTAGGGACCTCAATAATCCCATCAGCATTCCCCTTGATGGCAGAGATGTCTGGTGAGCCATGCTTCTTAGTTCCCCCCTGCTCAGAAGAAAGCTGAGGGGGCTCAGGATCTATGGTCTATGGTCTCTCAAAGAAAATGAGCATAGAGCCCAGATGGATCTTTAAGAAAATTACAGATTTTAGGGTCTTTAGAGATACTGGCTAATTCATGCATTTTGGCAGCAATGAATAACCATTCAGAGCCTATTCCAAATAAACAAACAAACAAACAGCCTGCAATAACCAATGAATTCCCCTCTTTCCTTCCTGATGCATAAAATCGTTAAGAAAGGTTTGAATTTCAATTAAAGTATAGTTTCTGACTTAGTTTCTATTTCTCAATTTTCTCCTGTTACCTTCATCTTGTGTGTTGTTACCAGAAAATTTTGAATAATGTCACTGTGAGCCCTCTTTGTCGGTGGCCATTTTTCTTTCTAAGGTATACCAAAAGACCTTTCTAGTGTTGGGGTTTGATCCCATTAATGTGATGTATAGGGGTCTCTGGAAAAATCCTCTGGGCCTCTGGAGTATAATACCAGAGTCTTGGCCTGTTGGTATGCCATGGCACTGAGCAATGCCCACGAAACTCCAATGGAGATTTGCATTTCTCAAGGAGCTGGTGTATATCTACAGGGTTCTTAGGAGGAGCTGGCTTCAGATGTTTAGGACATTTATATTTGCTCATTAATTTTTTAGCAACATCACACCTGAGATTGGATTCATAATATCCTGTTGGGTCAGAAGACAAAGAGTGACAGTTGTGCGTTAAGTGGTGACACAAGCTGTAGGTCTTTGTTGTATATTTCCTCAGTGATGTCATTATTTTCCAGTTGCGAGGCTGTTTCATTCTTCTGATTTAGGACGTGTAGTCTAGGCATGACTTGCTGACTCAATTGTCACAAGTGGAGGCCTCTTGTCTTTCTCACCTATGGGAATTTTTCCTCATGCCTTTAGCCCAGAGCCTCTCCTTGAGCAGTGACAATAGTCTTACAATCCAATCCACCTTCCTTAGCTCCCCTTGGCCTTGTGCACATTACTAGTTGATTAACTGGTCTTAATAATTAGTGGTCTAATTTTCTTGTTAGACCCTATGGCCTTGATCACGCTGCTCTGGGGAGGTCATTGGATTATTATGGCAGCCCGGACCTTTTAAGCTGCATACCACAGGCAACACAAAACATAAGCAATAAGCAAAAGCACATAGCAGTACAATAGACCTCCAGCAAGCAGTGCTCCTTTCCCAGATGGTGTTACACACCTGTTTGGTTAGTGAGCAAGTTGCAGATAAGGGGCATAAACCTCAGTTAATTGCAAGGAAAACTTGCAATCCTGCCAAATATGCCAAGTGTTTTGTGCTGGTTTCAGCCTAACCATAACCAGTGCTGTGGCTGGACCAACCCTGTGGTTCTACTTATGATTGTAAGATGCCTTGCAGCAATAACCATCAAGAAACTTTGAAAAAATGGAGGTTTATTATTTACAAGACCCAGAAATTACATAGCACATCTGAGACCACACAGTGAGGTCATAGGTAGAGAAAGAGCAGGCAGATCTGGGATTCTGCTTTTATTGGTGTATCGAGGGTGGGGAGCAGAAGGTTTCATGGATTCACCCTATGTTGGTGAATTTAAAATGTAAGAGCAGGAATGTAAAGCACCAGAAGAGAAAAAACAAGTGACCCAAATGATTAGTCATTGAAATCAACCAAGATCTTTAAAACAAAGGAGCCTCAGTAGGAGGAGGCAACCTGCGTTTAAATCCTGAAGCTGACAACCTGTTTATTCAAGACAGCCGTGTTGAAGTCCATGCCTCTTGAAGCCGATGCCTCAGCAATGGAAGCTTAAGTCGGGCACCTGCATTAAAAAAAAAGAGAGGAAAACAAACTGTCGGTGCTTCCACCTCTGCTACAGAAACACAGAAGTGTCTCTTTTGGCTGACATCCATCACTGGACCAGCCCCTCTCTGCTGTCTACCGTATTCCTCTTTCAGTGCATCCTGTTCTTGACCCTTGGCTTTTAGTTTCTTTTGTTTTTCTTTCTTGGCCTTGATCCTGCTTTTTGGACTTAGCAACTAAACATAGTTTCCCTGACTTGACCTTCAATTCTCTTTAAGGACTTTGGCTCACACTCACTACTCTGTCTCCACTTCTGGACACATAGGCAGGACACATTGACCTAAGGGTCCCTGTCCCCACTTAACTGGCACCCCAGGGAGTGAGTGTGTGAGTTGAAGCATGTGCATGCACAGCAGTGAGTGTGTATGTTGGGTTGGTGGAAGTGGGTTGTCAAATTGCCCGAATCTGAATCTTTACTCCCCCCACTTATTAGATGCATGACCGGGAGCAAGCTACACATCCTTTCTCTTCCTCAGTCTTCTCATCTATAATATATAAATCTGTAAAGTGGAGGGGGGGGGAGTACATACCTTTTAAGGTTGTTATGTAGTTACTAATTCTCTTCAGTAAATATTTCCAGTTACCACCCCACCCGACTCCCCACTTTTGGGTCACACAGTAGGACTGAACCTCCTGAACCCTTTGTGAGAGGAAGGGTCATAAGGTTAGTTCTGACCAATAAATTGTGAACAGAAGTGATGTGTGTCACTTAATGGCTGATGTGAGATCCTCTAGGACTTTCTTGTGCTCTGCCACAAAGGCCATATTCCAAATATTGGCTGTGTGGCTGCTGGGGTCCCAGAGTGAGGGCAGTATGGATCAGAACCCTCACCAACCTGCAGTGGACATGTAGCAAGAGAGAGAAATAAGCCTTGTCATTGCAAACCATGAAGATCTGGGGGTTGTTTGTTACCACGGCATAACCCAGTCTGCCCTGACTGAAACTACTTCTTGTACAGACTGAGATGATTCATGTAAAAAGATCTCTCAGCCTAGCGTCCAACACATGGAATTGATTCACTGTCAGTTCTTACGATCATTTGTATGACTGTGTGGATGTGGGTGTGTATATGTATGTGTCTTTCCTTTGTTAGACCAAACAGTTTGAATAACCTTCCATTCTCAGCACCGGGGAAGTGATGCGGAGCATAGCTCTAAGCCATTAGGACAGTTTAAAGGTAGAATTTCCTTATTTAAGGAATCCCTGACAGGGTTCTCTAACCTCAGTGTCTCATACAGACTTAGTAAATATGCCCCAAACATGTGAACAGGCAAGTTTTATCATAAACTCAACTTCCCCAATGCAGGCTAACGTGGTAGCCGCCCAGAGGCGGCTCCTTTGGCTGTGTATGAGACACGGGAGAGGCTGTGTTGGATCAGCCTTTCGTGCAGTCTGAATGATTGTTGGTCTGTGGGGACCAGAGAAGACCTCCAATTAATTATTACTGGAGAAGATGAAATCATAAACAAAATTCCTTATAATAAATTTTTCAAATGAGAGCCCATGTTTTATTTACAGGACTGGCCCATTTTGGGCTTTAAATCTATGAACAAAAAACAAACATGCTTTTTTATCAAACAGACGGGGGAGAAAGTACTCAACAGCCTTTCTTTCTCTCCTTGCCAAGGAGGACATGCACTCCGAGCTACAGAGAGGAAGGCAGGCCCAGGCTCTGTCTGCTAGAAGAATTAATGGACTCATTTTGCTTTGCAGAGGAAGATTTAAGCTATAATGATCCTTCTACATTGAGGGAAATTTGGAAGAAGGAAAGAAAGGGGGGAAAACAAAGGGTCCTGCTGAGGTTCAGATGTTTTTACTTCTTAATTCAGCATGACACCTGGGTGGAAAATAGGATATATGCAAAGTGTAAGCTTCTGTATCTAAAGCGGCTGCCATTAGGCATGTTTCTATAGCTAAAAATGAGAAATACACTTGATCTGAACATTCTGCATATGGCTTAATGTCCCATTTGCCCTTTGTCTCTCCGTAGCAAGTTGTTCTGAATCTTGGGAAAGAGGCATGTGGCATAAATTCACATCGGTTCTCATAGCCTCAGATCTGGTGGGCTCAGAAATGCTATTGCCAAAATATCTATAAAGGTCTATTTCCTGACAAATATTAGTGATGAATCAGTAAATACAGGTCTACTGGAATAAAAGAATGGTCCGTTAGAAACTCAGCAGGGCACCAGTTTGGTGTGAAACCCTGAGAGGTTAGGGTGTTCTTTTCCAGAATGCAGTGTAAGCATAAACCAAAGAGTGATATCTAATGCTGTGTCTCTGTGTTCGTTTCCCATGGCTGCTATAACAAATTGCCAAAAACTTGGTGACTTAAAATAACAGAGATTCACTCTCACAGTTCTAGAAGCCTGAAGTCTGAGATCAATACAGACAGGCCAAAATCGAAGTGTTAGCTGGGTCATGCTACCTCCAGGGGTGGGGATTCACTCCTGGCAGTGAATGATTTCTTGCCTCTCCCAGCTTCTGGTGGCTTCCAGCAGTCCTTGGCTTGTGGCCACATCTTCCTATCTCTGCCTCCATCCTCTCATTGTCGCCTCTTTTTCCATCTGTGTCACTTCTCCCTCTGTCTCTCTCTTAGAAGAACACTCATCATTGCACTTAGGGCCCACCTGGATAATACAGGGTCTTCTCCCCATCTCAGGGTCCTTAATCACATCTGCAAATACAGTTTTCCCAAATAAAGTAATATATTGGAAAAACCTCAGTCTTCCACCTAAGAAAAACCCAGTTTTTCCCAAATGTATGTTTCTTTCCATGAGTCTCTTCACTACTCTCACAGAACACGTCACTTCTGGCCACCAAATATGTGGAGGTTTTCCACACCAAATGTACAGAGAACTAACAATTCTCTGTGACACCACCTGGGTGTCCTCAAATTTTACTCGATGCTGACACTATCTACCTGGAGATAACATCACATCAAACAGGTTAAGTGTTTAGTCCCACAAAATTGCGCCCCTGCCAGATGTACTTCAGATGCCAATCACAAGCCCAGGTTATCCCCTGAGATTCTGACCAACTGGCTACAGATTGGAGGTTCCAATGATTCCCCTCTTTGAGTTCAATTAATTTGCTAGAGCAGCTCACAAAGCTCAGGGAAATACTCACTTAGGTTTACCATGTTATTAAAGGCTATGGTAAAGGACACAAATGAAGAGCCAGATGAAGAGATACCTCGGGCAAGGTCTATGAGTGTCCCCAGCACAGGAGCTTCTGTCCCCGTGGGGTTGGTGGCATCATCTTCCCACTGTAGATGTGTTCACCAACTTGGAAGCTCTCTGAACTACTCACTGCTGAGATTTTATGGAGTTTCCTCACAGACATGATCAGTTATTAACTCCATTTCCATCTCCTCTCCCTTCTCTGGAAAAAAGGGGTGGGGATGAAAATTCCAAGCTTGTAATCATGACTTGGTCCTTCTGGTGATCAGCCCCAACCCGGGAGCCATCCAGGAGCCCACCCAGAGTCACCTTATTAGAAGAAAAGATTCTCCTAATACTCTTATCACTTAGGAAATTACAAAGGTTTTAGGAGCCCTGAGTCAGGGACAGGCTCAAAGATAAATATTAGGATGAGCAGTGCTCCTGGTGTTCTTATAACTTAAGTATTGCATGGGTTTTAGGAGCTCTGTGCCAGGAACTGAAGACAGGTCTGGGGCAGCTCACATTCAATAACTGGTTGATGTGAGAGTACCAAGGCTGAGGCACCCTGACTCGATTCAGAACGTCTCTGAAGGACCATCCCAGCTCCAGAGGTCTTTCTGAGGTCACAGGAGCCTCTACTGTAAGCACATTAGCATTCACCTTCTGCCTCTGCCCAATTCTCTGAAACACTTCTTAATAAACTGGTCCATTTCCCCCTAAAGTCTGTTATAAGAAACTCCACCGAAGACAGTCCCAAGTCACATCCTTTAAGCCCACTTCTGACTTCAGCCACATTTTCAGTGGACACTTTATGCAAAATCAGACTCAGCCCAAATGGTCCAGGTCCAATCTCAACTGTGTACTGTACATTTTTTCACTTTCTGGTCCAAGGCCCTCTCTAGCTCCTTGAGAAGCCACTTTGTCTTTACATATTCAGAGCCTGGAAATACAGAGGAATTACTGACCTCAAGGTAGAAAATCTCATCTGAGGGGATATGGGAGCCAGGAGGTAAATTCCCCAGCCTCCTATCCTTCAGAGGCATCACACTGGGGAGGCATGCTGAAGCTTCCAGTGGAATACCGCTCCTAATGCCCGAAGAGACAACCTCAACAATAGATCCTTATATTGACTTTTCCTCCCCAATCCATGCTTACTGGAATTATCTCCTTACGATTCCTGAAAATAAATCTTTATCTCAGGCTCTGCTTGGAGAGAAACCAAATTTCTAAGTACCATTGTCAGCTAGGTGACTATTCCCACACCCTACAACTTTATCTTTTTCAAAGTATGGAAATTGGTGGTGGGGAGGAGCTTAAAAATTCTCCTTGATTAGTATATAATAAAGGGGAAAAATACCATGTGTCAAAACCTACTATGTGTTAGGATCTCTTGCATAAATATTGCAATGAATAAGATAAAACATTTTCCCTAAGGAAGTTGGCAGTTTAGTAAGTGTAGGAGGGCCAGGGTAGGAAGGAGGGTTGAGATACAAATCTAAAGGTAAAGTGGGAAAAGACAAAGGAGGCAGTGGTTCCATCTCATTGGAAGAATCAAGGAGGGCTTCATAGAAGAGGTGGCATTTGAGAAGGGCATAGTGGAGTGAAGAGGATCTTCTGCATTGGGAGAATGGAATAAGCAAAGGCCCAGGAACAAGGAAGGACAGAGCTGGGTGGGATTGCTTGGAAAAGCCCAAATGGGATGAAGTATCAGGCACATGAATGAAGTTTACCGGAGATAAAGCTGGAGATGAGGTCTATGTTGGGGGCCCTCAGAGGCCAGAAAGGGGAGTCTGGGCTTTGTTCTTCAGTGAGAAGTGACCTCACACATGTGCTAGCATTGACAACATTCAGATGCACTCTTGCCACTTAGCGGGAAGGCTTTCCATTGGCTCTAGAAGAGGGCAGGTTGGGTAGCCTGGAGGCAATTTATCAAAAGAGGTAACTAACATTTATTGAATGCTTACTATATGCCAAATACTGATCTTTATTTGCATTATCTAATGTAAACCTCCCAGCAGCCTTTGGAGATTGGTACTGATACTGTCTCTACTTCATAAGCCAGAAGACAAAGTTAAGCTGAGTAAGTTTCCCCCAGGAGAGCTAGTAAGTGGTGAAGTTGTGAATGTGCCCAAGGAAGTCTGGCTTCTGTGCCCAGCACTTACCCACTATTCTGGCAGGGGTGTGTGGACAGAGAAAGTTGCCAGCCGTCCCAGTAAACATTAAGGATGTTGCCCACCATTCCAGTTCTACAAGGATCAAGTCATCAGCCACTGCAGCCACCCCCACCCAGCCTGACCCCATGGGGCGCCCTGAGGAGAGTTCAGGATGGAGAAACACAGGAAGCATTCTGTGCTTTGGAAACTGGCCCTAGATCGTTAAGATGAATATCTAAGGAATAATTTTAATAAGTCCAGATCCTTGCACCTTCCCATACATAGAAAAGCACTAAATCATTAACTGGAGATGTCTGTTCTTTGTGATTAGCCATAAGTCAACAGTGGGATGAGAGCTAGGGAAGATTGGCAATCAGCAGGAACTTTTGAGCAAAACTCTTGTTTCATCAGAGTCCTCTGCCCACTGTGGAGGGAGGGGGCTTAGGGCTGGGAAGCAGAAGTGAGGACTGACCCTTAGCTACAGAATTAGGGGAGGTGACTAGCGTCGAAAGTCTCCTTAGCTATCTCGAGTTTTGAGCCACACAGTGGGCTGTATAACCTATCCATGTATGTTCAAGTCTGTGAGTCGGGAAGGAGTCCCGTCCTGGGCCAGGGTTCCATGGCTCACCTCCTAGTTGTTTGCAACCATTGCTGTCACTGGCTTTGAATCTCCAAGTCTCCATCTCTTCAGAGACCTATAGCTTTAAGTAGCCCCATTAATGTCCAAATTATTTATTTATGAGGGATCTTCCCAATAAAGACCCAGCTACCCCATGCCATTTACTCATTACAGTAACAACAGGTAACACAAATACCTACATGCAGCTTATCATTTAGTTATGACAACTGTATGAAATAGGTATGATATTATTATTACCTTCGTATTTCACATAAATAAGCTGAGTTACAGAGGGGCAAGACAGCAAATGTAGTCACTCCACTGTAGAGAGTTGAAGAACTTTCTATGGAGCATTTCACTAAATCGACTTGAAAGCACCATGGAGCTGCTGAGACCTCAGGGCGGGGTGTGATGATTGCAAGATCTTGGAACTCTTGTCTCTGGAAGCCTCTCCCTCAGGCATGCCTCCCACCAGCAAAAGCCATAAATATACTCTTGTTTACCAAATGCCTCTTATGAGCCAGTCCCACGTCACACATTGTGTCCTTTTACCCTCACAATGTCCTGTGAAGACGGAATGGCTATGACTAATCCTCATTTTTGTAGACGAAGAACTTGAGGTTCAGAGTTATTAACCTAAGTTCACACAATTGTCCTCAAAGGGCTCATAGTCTAGACAGGGGAAGAACTGAATAGGGACAATACAATAAGGCCAGCTAACTATTAAGTGCTGTGAGAGCCCCCAGGAGGGAACAACTGACTCTGCATGGTGGCAACAGGTGGGGTAGAGGGTGTAGAAGAAGAATCTGGAAAGAGGTCTGTCACAAAGTGGCATTTATGCTGGGTTTCAAGGGACAGGAGGCATATTTGGGGGGAGGAAGTAGGGAAAAGGCATTCCGAGCAGTACAAGGAATAACTGTCTAATAAAAGAGTGGTGGGTATACGTTGGCATATTCTGGAAGGATGAGTTGTCAGGCATGGCAGGAGCACTGGGTGCAATGGGAGGGGTGACAGTGGAGAGAGAGGCTAGGGCCAGATCCTGGAGAGCCCTGTGAGTGAGGTCAGGGAGTTTGGATGCTATCCTGGAAATGATGGGAAACTAAGTCCTGGAGAATTGTGGTAAGATTTACATATGCATCCTCCACAGAGAGGAAGTGGAGATGCAAAGGGGAGGATAAAGAGAAGAAACATTTCTGCAGTCAAATCAGTGAATCCTCATGATGGTTTAGGGTGTGTACATACTGACTGAGAGCAAGGGCTTCAAAGATGACTCTCCAGTTTCCACAATGGAAGATTGAGTAAATGGTTGGTGGCATTCATTGCGTTAAAGAGGAGCAGCTTGAGGAAGGGTGGCATAGATGATCCTGAATGAGCTGAGCTTGAGGGGCCAGGACCTGAGACATGAGAGAGAGAAACTGAAGGAGTCTGCCGAGCAGCTGTTTACTGAGTGTCTGCCGCAGGCATATACTGTGCTCGGTGTCCTGTGAAGGCACAGTATTGGCTGGTGTCCAGAGGGCAGTAGCTGAGGATCCTACTCAAAGAGCCATGTCACAGGAGCCAACACATGACCTGGGTCTAGAAGGGAGCATGAGAAAGAAGTAATGGCCAGCTCTACTGTGTGGGAAATGACCAAAGAAAACTTTGTATAGGAGAGATCTTGAGATATGAGAATAGAAAGAGCTCACAGACCAATAATGAAGGAAAGGGCATTCCAGGCAGAGGGGACAGCAGTGATAAATAAGCACATAAATGTGCCCCAAGCTACATTGGTCTGCAAATAGCCCAGTATGAATGGGAGATGAAGACATGAGAGGTGGGGAGAGGAGGGCTCATGAGTTATGATACTGAGAAGATAAGCAGAGGACAGGTGGCAGAGAGCCTGGGATGCCATGTTAAGTGGCTTGGATTTCCCTCTGGATAATGGAATCCACTCAAGGAATTTAAGCAGAGTGACATAATTGAGTTTAGGATTTGGGAGTCAAGGAGTAGCAGTTAAAATTATAGAAGTAGATACAATCTCCCAGGATAAAAAAGAAAAAAACATCGAAGACTGAAGATTTATTTCAGAGGTAGGCAAAGAATTTTCATAGCATCCTGCCCAAGTTGGCTCTTGTACCAAATTATTAAAAACTAACTTCTATGAAGCATATACTCTGTGGCAGATGCTGTTCTAAGCCCTTTATATACATTAGCTCGTTTAAGCCTCCTAGTAATTCCAAGAGGTAAATTAACTAGAACACGATAGGGCCAGGATACAGAGCTGGGATTTGAACCCTGGCCCCATGACTTCAGAACAGATGCATCTTCACCACTGGCCCACACAGCCTCCCTGCAATGATTATAACTAACGTTTGTGAGGAATTAATAGATGTCTCAATAAGTGCTTTATTTGCACTATCTGGTTTGGTCCTTACAACAACCCCATGAGAGGTGAGAAAATGGAGACACAGAGGGGCACACGCAGATTTCTGTACACGCCCAATATGAAGCCAAGTTTAATCTGAATTTTCTGCCTCAACAGGCTGTGCATGCAATGATTTTGCCCTGCCGACTCTGTAAGTGCTCCAGAATACTAGCTGAATCCATAAATGGGCAGTGGAAAGAGCAAAGTTTCTAAGAATTGGCTTCTGCATCTCTGAGACACAGGTATCCCCAGGTCCAACACTCAGATGGTGACTTTCTATAGAGGCCGAGATGCAGGGAATAGTGTGCCGGGCTCCTACTTCAACTTGCCTGCTTCTGTAGCCTGACCCTTGGAGGGCAGGGCAGGCATCAAAGACAGCAGGGATGAGGCAGGGCCTGCTTGCAGCCCCCTCACTGGCCGGGCCCCATCAAAGGCGCCTGTGCCAGGCTCTGCTCCACTCCAAGGCTGAGCAGATCAAAGGGCCCTGCGGAAGTTGGGTTTCTGGGCAGCCCCAGTTCTGTTCATCAATTGTCACTTTGGCAGTGACAGCAGAGGGTCTAACATGACAAGACTGCCACAGCCAAGACTCCTGGGGCGGACATCAGAGAGGCAGCTCCAAAGTCCAGGAAGCTGCCTGAGGCTCCTTTGGGCGTTGACCCCTGGTGGGAAGAGAGGAAAGAAGTGGAGAGGCCCCCCAGGAAAATGTTTGGAGGATCACTACAGGAAAGTTGCTGCAGGCAAGAAACCTGACCTTGGCATTGATATTCCTGCCTTGGAACCGTGAGCTCTGATTACCTCTTGTAGCTGGGAGAACTGCTGACATGCCCACACACATTCACTCTCACGCGTGTATTACACACACGCACCCCTAAATACGTACACACACCTGAATCACCCACCAGGACATACATGCACTAGAAACATACCCCTACACACAGCCTCCCACACAAACGAAAACACACAAAAACATTTGTACACACATGTTCCTTCATACTCACTATACTTGCCTACATACATGTGTGTGCACACATGCACACAGCCATACACACACCTAAAGGTGCAGGTACATAACCACACACATATACCTGCTTACTCATACATGGGCATGTAATCTTTATTATATAGTCTGCCAACTCGGAGGGCCCAAATTTGATATTTTTCATCTCAGAAGGGTGAGAATAATCCTCATAAATAGGCTTTAAATGCAGAAATTGACTATGACCCAGATCCTGATACCAGCCATTCTCAACTCCTTTGTAGAAAAATCTAGAGAAAATGTCCAAAATTGTAGCAAACTGAATTTATATCAGCTCTTGGAAAGGGCTTCCTGCCCCTAAACGTTGTAAAAAAAAAATATTAGCATGTTAAAATTCTGTTCATTGAGGAATATTTGGTTGCCGGAAATTTGAATGAGTCGAAATAGCAATTTTGCCTCAGAAAATAGTTATATGCTTTTAATTAATAGATTACATTCATATATATTATATATATAATGGCTTAGTTGTAAATTGGACGGATCTACGATAATTCTGGGAGCTGAAAACACTTCAGTTTAAAAGACAATTAACATCAGAGTTCAGTTTAGCTAAAGACTTAACAAATGAGTATAAACAGAGCAGTTTTGGTACCCGATTTAGCTCTTGTTCAAACACCCTCCCTTGCATGAGTACCAGGCTATCAAGAAGTATTTGAGTAGTTAGCTTCTAATGCTCTTTTGCTTGTCCGTCTCCTCCGTTAGACTGTAAGCACCCTGTGTTCAGTTCTGGCTTGTTTATTTCAGTATGGTGAGTACCTAGTCCAGAGCCTGGCCCATACTCTAGGCACACAGTAATACTTGAGATGAGTGAGTGAATGAATGAATAAATGACTGAGACTAATGATATGGCCTCCAGCAAGCAATACTTTGCCTCTTTCAACCTTGGTGTTCTCCTGTGTAGAATGAAGAGAATATTGACTCCCCACCCCACTACCCACCAGCCACCTACCTCAAAAGGCTGCTGAAAGTTAACAATATACTCTACCAACTTCCAAGCAGACAAGGATGTCGTATCCATGCCAAGGGTTCTAATACTAGTACTGGGCCTGCAGGAAGATAAATCGGGAAGTTAAACCAGATCCCCAGGTTCCATGAGACCAGAACTTTAGCCCCCATCTCCAGACTGCCCTGAGCCATAGACATCAGGCCTTTAAGATATTCTTTTGTAAAACAATGGCTTTTGTGTTTGCTGCCAATTAATTTCAGATCTTCTCTTCAGTCAGCCAGCAAATGTTCCCATGGTAAAAATAATACACCGATGACAGCCAAGAAAGTAGTGAAACAGGAAGAAAAAGCCCCCTAAAAATTCTAGAACTAAAGAGGGGTTGGGAAACCAGCATCTATTAGTCTACTGGCAAGAAACCGGCATAGAAACTCAGGCTTGGAACAATCGGACAGTGCTCTGAAAGCCAGGTGGCGGTGGTGATACAAGGCACGTTTTATGTAACACGGAGCCCCTTAGCCTTCTGTCCACAGGCCAGTGTTCCATGTGGCATGTTGGCTCGTCCCTAAGAAGAGTGCTTTAGGGGGTTTCACATCTTCATGCACAAACCTGACCAACCACAGGAAGTCTGGAAGCAGAAAAGAAGCCCCCTTCCCGATTTCTATCCTCATGTCACTAGTCCTGGTTAGTGGAATCTGCGGTTAGTTACTAAATCCAACCTTTCTTACCACTGTTGCAGCCTAGGGGCATCATCAAAGGTGTAAAGCCAACATGACATTTGTCTGTCAGTGAGCTGAGATAAACTGGCCCTGATGGATGCACTGGAGTTGTTATCCTGCATCCTAATCTTGCATCCATGGTCTTCCTATGATATGCCTTGACCCTTGCCTCTCTGGCCTCTGTGACAAGCCCTGCTTGGCACTTACTCCGCTAGGACTCCAGTGGGGTTCTAGATTTCTCCAAGCAGAGCCAGTATCTTTACTACCCTCTACGCACACCCTCTTAACATTGGAGTCTTTTCTATAACAGCTTCCTTGCCTTGCTTAGATCCATCTTTTATTCTTTCAGGCTCTCATCAGCCCCAACTAAGTACTATTCCTGACTGCAGAACTGAACATGCAATGGCTTGGACGGGAGCCAGTCTGTGCCCACCTCCCTTCCCATTACTGGGGTCCTCTAGGGTCCTGGATTTGAAATGGACTCTAGGCTGAACCACATTAATTTCTAGCAGGCTTTAGCATCTGTTCATCTCAGAAAGTCAGGGAGCTAAATAATAACAAAAGGAAACCAGATATGGGGCAAGTCCTCAGTAATTTAGTACCTTGATTTGGTTCCATATGGGGTAACCCAGAAAAGCCTAGCCTGGTACCTGGTGGCAGATTCCAGGCATTCTGAGTAAACTCATGAGCAGCAAAATGCCAACTGAATGAGATACAGAAATCATCCCTGTCCCTCATTCTCCACATCTGACCAGTCAGCAAAACTTTAGATTCTGATTCTCAAAGGTCTCTCCAACCCAACTCCTCTTTGTTTTCCCCAGTGCCATTGTTATTAATCAGACCCTCAAGTATCCTGCATGTATTAAGAGATTAATAATGTGAAATATTAACCCTAGTGCTTTTATTCCCATTACTATTTCTATATATCCCATGGTCTTTCTCCCATTAAAACTAGAACATAAAGCTTGAGCATCCATTGCCTCAAAGAAAGGTAGTTAGAGCAGAAATGCAGAAAAGTAAGTACATTTATTATTGGTCTAACAGCCAAAGTCTTAGCCTGAACAATAGATTAGAAAGAATACTTACTGAAAGCATAAAGCTTAACTGAGCTGGAAGAATTGGCAGAGAGTCAGAGAGGAAATTGATAAAGTGGATGCCTGGGTGGGTCTCTGAGGGGGGGGGGTCCCTGTGTTCTGCCTGCCTAGGCTGAGTGCAGGGGTGAAGAGGGGGGTGGGTGATAGTTCCCCCCTCTAGTTCTGGGATCTGAGAGCAAGGAGGGCCTGTGGTCTACTTTTCATTTTCAGCCTGGGAAGATAGCAACCTGGAGAGTTCCCCTGTGTTCCAGGGAGTGGGAACAGAAGGACTGGTGTCATTACTTAGGACCTCTAGGAGCTTAAGTCCATTGAATTTCCCACAGACCGTGGCCAGAGAACCTCCAAAAGAATAGTCTGAAGGCCATGGACCAAAGAGACCTTGCTGTCTAGAAGATGAAGAGGCCACATGATGACCTGTGTGGATCAGTGACCCAGGCCACATAGGAGCCCAGATGATCCAGCAGATGCCAGCATCAATAGTGATACACTGCCACTCTCCCCATCCCCACCCTGTCCTCACCTTGCAGATGGATGTTGTAACCTCCCCCCACCCCCTACTCCCGCAGAACTTAGATACAGCCATGGAGAGAAGGAAGTAGGGGAGAAATGCCTAAACTAAGATTCAGCTTCAGCCAAGAGTGGATTTGGGTTTAAAGTTTATAGAAAATAACTTTATTTTTGCACATTTGTTTGTGGCTTGGGAGATTTTCCCAGCTCCCTAAAATTACTGCAGTTGTGCCCTAAGTGGTCTCCCTACCTCTACTTCCTGCCCCTCCAGTCCATGCCAGGGCCAGAGGGGCATTTATTTAACATGGGTGTGACTCTGCCTCTACTAGTGACAAGCCAGGTTTTCCAGTAGGCAGATCTGGGTTCAGATCCTGATCCTAGATGTCAGCTGTCCTGAGGTAAGTTACTCCACCTCTGTGAGCCTCATTTTCCTCCCTGATGAAATGGTATAATCCCAGGGCTACTTCATTGGATGCCGTTAGGACTCTGTGAGATAATGGAGGTCTTGGCACAGATTAGTGTTCAGTTAATATTGCCTGGTCCCTAGTATACGATGGTGTCTGTCATGGCCACTTCCTTGGCTTTTTGCATATGCTTCTCCTCTTCTACTTCGCAAAAGAAAAGCAGAAAATTCTTTCAACTTTGCTTTATTCCTTGAGGCATCTGTGGGGCCAGCTTCTTCTATGCTCCCCAGGGTAGGTTTAGGGGCTCCTCAGTAGAGCACCTTCAGTTCCCCAAGCTCAACCTAATCATAGCATTCATCACACATTTTCTCATTACTTGTCAATGCTCAGCAAAGCCCAAAAGCAATCCTTAATCCTTGCAGTGATGGCTCTGAACCCTCTTACAACTTTGAGCTCCCTTATCTTAGAGAGGACACAGGAGGCAAGAGAAAGTGGTAGGGAAGGGGTCGAGGGTCAAGCTAAGGAAGAGTCTGGCTTGCAGTCTTGCCTATGGTTTCTGGGAGAGCCCTCCATGACGCATGGGCCCAGGACAGCCTGGCATCCCAGCAGGGTTTCCAGGTCAACTTTTATCTTTGTACATGGTGTTTGTCCCTTTGATCCTTGAGCAGATCAAACAAAATCCACTAATCAGTGGCTTCCCTCCTTGCCTTTCAGAGCAGATCATCAAACACAGCCTTCATCTCTCCCTGCTTCCCTCCCACCCTCCTTGTTTTCCAGTCAGAGACATTTGCTCTATCAGGCCCAGCCTGTGGTCCACCTATCACCCCCTCCCAAGTAGTGCAGGTGTGATTGTCTCTTTAATTTCTTTAATTCACATGAGTGTAGATCAATTTCAGGACTCACTCACTGCTACATCCTGGTACTTACCTCTCACCTAGGCTCTTGCGCAGGCGTGGAATGAAGGATAGACTGCGACTGCATGGTCTTGGTCTAGGAAGTACCTGGTCATAAAAGAACCAGGAGAAAGAGAAACCTTTCTGAGCCTATTTCCCCTTTTGTGTAGCTGGACCGTTACTTCCTGCCCCACCTATCTCACAAGGTCAAAGCCAGCAAGTTAATGGATGTCAAAGCTCAGTAGGAAATATGGCACTCTGGATGTGTATTGGGTTTGTCTAGTTCTAGTCCTTACATGTTGGGAAAGGCTCTATTCCATTTCCCTAGGACTTCCTGAGACGTGGGAATTCCAGTGCTAAAACCAGGGAAATCCCAGGCAAAACTGGGCGAGTTGATCACCCTACAAAGAGGCAACACTTGAGAATGGATGTTATGGGCTGAATTATATCCCTCCAAAGTTCATTTGTGGAAGCCTTCACTGCCAGTACCTTGCAATGTGACTGTATTTGGAGACAGAGCCTTTAAAGAGGTGATTAAGTTTAAATGAGGTCATCAGGGTGGGCCTCAATCCAATTCTACTGATGTCCTAATAAGAAGAGGAAATTTGGGCACAAAAAGACACCAAGGACACACACACACAGTAAAGACCAGGTGAGGACATAGCACGAAGATGGCCGTCTGCACGCCAAGGAGAGAGGCCTCAGAAGAAATCAGCCCTGCCGACACCTCAGTCTTGAATGTCTAGATTCTAGGACTTTGAGAAAATAAATTTTTTTGTTTAAGCCACCCATCTGTGGTATTCTGTTATGATAGCCCAAGCAGTCCCAAAACGAGTCCCACATACCATTTTTCTAGATATTTGAAAGTTACATGTCAAGAAAACAAACTGATGATAAAATGTTTCTATCATGTCAAATATACCTTCCTAAAGACCTGAAAGGCCACACAAAAGTTTAGAATTCTCAGGATTCTGTGCCATGCCTGGTTGGGTAGGGAAGAGCCCGCCTCTGGCCCCCAGCCTATGGCCTGGCCCCTTCTTGTCCCCATGCCCGGTCTCAGTCTTACACCATGAGCAGCCTCCCAAGTCCACATGTGGAAACCTGGCTCTGACAACAACCCTCACGGACGGCCACCCCTTGACCACCCTTCAGGCCTACAGGTGTGCACATTGTGTACTGCCTCAGGGAGTACAGGCCACTCGCAGCCTAGAAGCAGACTCAGAGTCAACTGGGCTGGGAATTGTCGAGTCCTAGGTGCCCACACCATAGCCTGCAAGGAGAGGACCCCTAGGTTGACACAGCCCCTCAGCCCATCAAATCCTTCTCCTTCAGTGGGGTGGCCTAGGTGGACCAGAGTGGAGCCCTCTCAAGTGTGGGTGTCAGGGCAGGGATCCCTGCTGCCCTGGTCTGAGGGCAGTACTTTCAGATCCCATATCCATGCTGTGACATTCCACCCCAGGCCAGAAATGGGAGAGTGCGCCCCCCAGGAGAAGAAGGAGCCAGTCCAGGGTAGGAGGGATTTAAATCCACACCATCTGGTTCCAGAGTCTGAGTTCTTAATGATTTTGCACTGCTTCTTACCCAGAGCAGTGGTCAGAGGAGATGGCCAGAGTGGGAGAGGTCAGCACAGCCGGAGCTGTAGGAAATGCATGGATGAACGGAGGTGGTTCCCTGGAAACCAGCACTCTGGGACACCCACAAGGAGGGGCACGCCTCAAGAATTTGAAGTCAGGATTTCTCCTGCCTATGAGATTTGAGCCCTCACTCATTAGAGCCATTTTCTTCTGATAACAAAAATAATAAATACATTTTCCATGTACATTAAGGAAAGGAAAGTAAACACACATGAAAGAAAGCTTTTGCACATAAATCACACTCATGGAATAGGATCGGCTTCAGTCTAGGAATAAATAAAGGGGAGAGGGGATGTGGCTAGTCAGAGGTGACAAAGTTTGAGGTTTGACTCCAGAACCCAAGTGCATTTTAATCGTGGCACGTTGAGGCGATCCACAGTGGCACTGACTTACGTCCGTCCCTTTGGACAGGCATTTATTAAGAGTGTTTCTGTGCCAGGCGTTGATTAACTGCCAGGATGGAGATGTGGACAAGATCCATCTCTGCTTGAGTGGCTCACGGGCCACAGGAGAAATGGGCAGGTGAACTATGAATGCAGCAGCTGAGAAGTGCCAGCAATAAGGAAATGCAAGGAGGACCCAGAGGATGGTCTGTGAAGACCACCCGGGGGGTGACTCAGCTTCATGGCTAAGTGGGAAGTGGCGGAGAACAGAGGGAAGAAGCTGCCGTACAGGGGTCACGAGGGTTCAGGAGAAGGAGACCTGAGGCTGAGGGCAATCCTGAAGCTGCTTGGAGCAGGGTGGGGTTGAGGGTGGGCTTGTTGGGCCTATGAGAGTCTGGTTGATATAAGGGAAGGACCACCCAGATTTTAATCCAGGAAATGGCCAGATCAGAGACGCACCGTGATCTGTATCAAGTACCTCTCATTTTGTGCTGAAATGGCCTTTCTCTGTGTCTGCTCCCCTCCCCTGTCTTTGAGTTCCTTGAGGACTGAGTTTTATTATAGCCCCAGTGCCTTCCAGTGTCTGGCATTCATTTATTGAATGAATGAATGAATGAATGAACTCTGCTACCCGGTTGCATTCTCCTATTTTGGCTCCCCTTTCTTTCCTGTGCTGTTTCTGATTTTAGTTAAGGATTGAATGTGGGCTCTGCACACAGGCCCTGAGGCTGTGAGTCTGTGTGTGTATGTTTTACATCAGCCAAACCAAATAAACAAACACATGGCAGAACCCCAGGCGTGCTGCTCCTACACTTGGCACAACCGGCTGGCACGTGGCTGCCCCTCCCCAGCCACCCCAGCTCCTCCCTCCAGAGTCAGGATGCTGCCTAGAGACTTGGCCATGGATTTAGGAAGCCCCCTCCGCTCTCCGGCGGCAGCAGGACTCCAAGTGCACACTGATACGCTCCTTCTACTTAGAGGGAATTTGAAATTACAGCCCCTAAGACAATAAGGTCCCACTGGCAGGATGGTGGCCACAGTACCAAGGAGAGGACAGGGCTCTGAACTCCTGTCCCCAACGGGGCTTTCTGGCTCTACTGTACTCATTCCAATTGGACTAAATGCCCATCCCCTACTGACTGGCCCCATAACCCCTAGAATTTCCTTCTGGGGAGGTGCCATGCCCTTCAAGAGTCCCATATCAAATTCAGTGCTCTCAGTACCGTGCTCACTCCCTGAGATCTTCTTGCATCTCCTCCAAATTAGTAAATGACTGCTCTATTTCCACAGAACTCAGGTCAGAAATTGGGAGCTAATTCTAGACTTCTTTCTCCTTACTTTACAGCCAGACATTGAGTATTTGACCACCAAGCTGCTTCAGAAATCCCTCTCCTTTCCCCCACTAGAACTGCTGTCCCAGTTCATGTCCTCTTCATCTCTGTGTGGGCTTGTACAACCACGTCCTACTGATCTCTTTGCCTCCAGTTCCTTACTGCAATCCCTTCTCCTTTCCAGACACCACATCAATCTTTCTAAATGACTGATTTGATTCAGTCACTCCTACCAAAAAACAAAGACAAAAAATAAACAAAATACGTTATGTGGTCCCTACAACAGAAATTGTGCATTGTTCTTCAATCTCCATTTTTCTCTAGTGATAACAACCCCCACATTTTAGGTGGCCACTCATTTAGGACTACATTTCCTGACCTTCTTTGGAGGTGTGGTCACATGTCTCAGGTCTGACCATTGAGACTTACCTAGAAATGGAGTGTGCAACTTTGGCAGTGTCCTTAAAGGGAAGTAATGTGTTCCTCATCATCCTTTCTTTCTTTCTGCAGGATGGAACACAGATGTGATGGGTGGAGCTGGAGCAACCATCCTAGGCCATAAAATGACCTTGGCAATGGAGGTCATGCCCGGTAAGAGAAAAATATACCATGGATCATCACACAAATCCTGCCTTTTTCTTCCAAACTTTCACATGAAAAAGAAACTTCTATCCTGATTAAGCCACTGCTATTTCAGGGTTTTCTGACACTTCAGCTGATCCCAATTCTAATGAATTATCACCTACAGCAGGGTTCTGGAACACAAATGCCACCAGGAACCAGGTAGGAATCATGACTTAGTGATGCCTTCAGGAGCAGGAGACTAGGAATTGATTTGTTTATTCATTAATTTTTATTTCTTTAGTCAGTCAGTTTTTCATTTCACAAGTATTCATAAAGCCCCATTATGTGCCAGGCACTCTTAGGCACCAGGGAGGCAAAGACAAATCAGATTTGGTCCCTTCTTAGAGGAGATCCAGTGTGGTTGGGGAAGACATTTTAAATAGATAACTATAGCAAAGTATTATGGAGATTGTAACAGCCAATGTACAAATAGAGGCAGAAGCACAAAAAGAGACTGAAGTCAATTCTAAATAAAGATCTGAAAACATAAACTTCAAAGAGAAGGCAACTCCCTCCCAAAAGATGAGCGAGGGAGGGAATTCTAGATGGACAAAGATTAGGAGGATTCTATTCCCTGCTGTTGTAATTCCCTTCCCTTCCAGGGAATTGCAAACAATTTGGTAGAATAGAGCCCAGTTGGGCTCCACCCAGGAGGCAAAGGGGAGGAGCATCAATACTGCATAAGGAACTCTAGGATCTGCTCCGGGTTTGTTCCGTAGCCTGTTTTCTCACTGAGCCCCTTACAGGATTTGACAATAATGGGGAATCCTAGTGCCTCACCAACAGCACCACACTGTAGAAGACTTGATGTTTGGGGACTGCAGGCAATGCGTCTAAAGATCTGACACATAGTATGTGCTTGATCAGTTTTGGTGTAATCAGAAAAATCTTCCTGAGGGTTTTTGTCTCTCTGCTACTCCCCTGCTCCAATACCCCAACTAAGAAGTTCTGGAGGTTTGGGGGACATTAAAAATAAGTAACAAACCAGTATGGCACAGGACTGACTGATCAGATCAGAAAATCAGTGTAAACAATCCATTTGGCACTATCTGCGTGGACCCAATGCACATCAGCCCTGCCTGGAGGAAGCTCTTTAAAATAACAGTATAAAAGTGAGTTAGCTGCATTTTTTTATGAGCACTAAAAGAAAATATCCAAAGCAGGTATTATAAAGAGCACAAGGCACATAGGTGATGACCTCTCACTCATTTTCCCTTTGTAATTTTTGCTGCTTAATTTTGGCCGAGGCATCCCTACTCTGACTTCACCCTAGTTCAGTAGAGTCAGTTACCAGGGGCTGGACGGGGTCAACTGGAACCCTGAGCAGCTCAAGCCATCTCCGGGACTCCGGGGCTCCGGGGCTTCCCTAAGGTGCTTAGAGCCCAGCTCCCCGCACAGCAGTCCCTTTCACTCTTCGAACAAAGCAGGGATTCCGGCTGCAGACTTGGCATGACCCTTCCTCTTCCCCTTTCCTTCTTTTACAATTTTTTGTGCTCCAAAGGGTCCTAAAGATAACCACGGGGAACACATACCTGACATAGTTCCCTCTCTGAAGAGCTTTCCTCATGGGAAAACTCTCCTCAACGAATGCTTTAAGAGAATAGAAAAGAACAAGCCTGGGCTGCATTCGTCAGCCGATAAGGACCTTGGAAATAACTCCTCCAGCTGCTCATTTCTAAAAGTGGAAAGCTGAGACCCAGAAAACTGGAGCGGCATTGCCTAAAAACACACAGAACACTTTAACACAATTCTTCAGCAGTTTGAAGTGTATGGACCTCCCAGTCCTTTTCTCTGCCTACACCTTGTAAACACATTCTAAACAGATGGGAGAGTGATCCACCGCAGTTAACCCCGGGCACACACATAGTCCCCATAGTAAGGGGATGATTCCAGACACAGCCCTCTGGGAGCCTCTTTGGTCCAAGCATGTCAGGGGACCTGAGTGGCTCTGGAAAGCCACGTGGGTGGAGGGCCTGAGGTGGGGGGTCAGAGAGCAGCAGGGAGCCTGCGTGAGGGGGAGTGGGGTTGCTGGCCTTCTTCTCCCGGGTCTGCAAGCTTTGAACCGCTTGGGCCCAGCAGGTGGGCAGCAGGGTTGGGGGCATTAGCATTTGTTTTCCCACTTTGATCTTTTGTCTTTTAAGTGTTGTGGAAGATCTGTTGGGAGGAGTCTGACTAGGATGGAGAGACTGTGGCTTCAGTACTGTGAAACCCTTCTCTTCTCAAAGCCCAGTGCCTGCCTCATTGCGTCCCCACAAATCATTTTCTTGCCCTTCCTGCCTCTCAGTTTTCCTCATCTACAAAGTGGGAGGGTTGGACTCGTCCAGTGACTTTCAGACTTCAACTTTTAGCAGCAGAACCTCACCATTTCCCCCTCCATTCATACCTGGAAACCCAATACTCAAAGCAATGCACTGCCACTCTACCTGAAGCTCCAAGTGGGGATCTCTGTCTATTTGGATAACCTTGAGGCCTCCTTCCTGAGGACTGCAGACCCCCAAGTCCAGCGAGAAGCTCTGAGAACACAGTTTGAAAATCTCAGGATTGGATGACCTTTAAGTCCCCTTCCTGTTCCCATTTATAATTCTACAGCTAAGCCCTAGGAATTAGGGTAGCAGGGGCCAGGGGGTGGGAACTCTAGTCCAATTATATAAATGAACTGACCGAAAGTCGTAAGTGGCACCTGATTGGCCCAAATTGTGGGGCCACTGTGCCTCTTTCTGTCAAGTCTTGCTCCCTCTTATGCCTCCGTCTGGAGACCATGCATGTGCTCAGGCCAAAGAGAAATACTTAGAGTTCCCCACGTGTGACACTTTCATTCCTCTATGCCTCTCTAGATGCTCTTCCTTCTCAGAATGTGATTCACAATCTTGTCAGACTATTGCATGGGCACATTTGTTCTTAAACTGGGCTCAATGGCACCTCTTCTTGAAGGCTGTCCCAAATCCCGCAGCCTTGGCTTTGTGCACGCCTAATTCTCTGGCCCTGCCTCTGCCGTAGTACGTCTCAGTCACTGCTGATTTATCCCCTTGACTCCTCCACTAGAGGGCCATATATCTGATTTCTATTTTATGGACTTTTCAGAGTATCTTGCACATAGTAGATACTCGAAAATACGTAGTGAATGAATGGTTGAAAGAATGAAGGGCATTGGTGGGATTGACTGAGGTGCTGACTTTCCATCACCACAGCTTCAATATCGCAGCAATCATGGAGCAATTTCCATCTTCCTCTCTTTGATACTGCCTGATATCCTCCTCCACAATATTTTCTAACATTCAGCTCCAAGGAGCAAGGGCAATTTAAAGGCAAGGCTGTCCTCAACTTGCTTAATACAACCAACCTTATCTGCTAAGGATAGATTGGTGTGGTCAAAACTCAAAACCCATAGGGCAACGTTCCCCCAAGGAAGTCAGTCAGCACAGGTTGTAAGGGAAGAAAGAAACTTTCAGCTGTTGGCCCTCTCCTGTACGATAGATGCTTTATGCAAGTAGGAGAACCAAGCACTCCACCCTTTTTATCCCTTTAGTCCTGCCTGCTACTACTCTCCACATCCCCATCTGGGAGGGAGCTGTTTTCTTGGCACTTTGATACATCACAATATTGCTAACCAGATGACCCCTATTTTGGAAGTCTGTAGTCTCATGTAAGCTTCTCTGAAAATTATGAGATGGAAAGGAAGAGGGGCTTTGCCTTCAGAGATCACTTGTAGCTGCAGCAGCGAGTGTCCAGGGCCTGCAGCGTGGTGGAAGTGTCCAGAAGTGCCCAGGTGTCCTGAGGCAGTGGCCCCAGCAGTGGTGTTGTAAGCCAACCATTCCCAGGCAGAGTCTGGGCTGTACTGGCCCTCTCTTCCCTCCACTTGAGACTCCTTGCTCTGTATCCTCCTCATTTAAAATATGAGCTACTTGGTATGGTCTAATAAGTCCCTTTTGTGTCTACATTAAAAAAATAAATAAATAGAATTTGCCAAGTTAGACTCAAGGAGTAGCAACTCAGAACAGAACTTGCAGACTGGAGCACAGTAGATAAAGCCCAGACCCTTCAGAGATGGGATAAGAGAGAAGGAGGAAGGGAGACTAAGGTGGAGGGGAGATCTGGGGGGCTCCATTCAAGGTGAACTTGGCAGAACGAGAAGAGGATCTAAGTGTACCATCTTCTATGTCCCCAGTGGCTAAGGTATGGACTGAGTGCTCATACCTTTCAGATGCCAGAGGACAAAGAACCAGCTTTGAGTTTCCTCGTGCTGTTCTCACAGCAGGGCTCAAAAGTATGTCCCCACAGTCTAACACTACCCAGAGCACAAAAGGCCTTTCCCCAATGGCCTCTTGCCATCTGGCTGTGTTCTGGAGGCCAGGGCCTTTGGCCAGAAGTGAGGGGCAGGCACAAGGCTGGAGGAAGGGTTATGTTCTGGTATTGGAAGAGTAGTAACCCCATGCCTCTTTGGGGTGATAGGGCATCTACCACTGAGAAGTCTAGTGGAAGGAGACAGGAAGAGGACCTGTGTACAGAAACTTGGTGGAGAGGCTGGTGTCGGGGTGGAAGACATTTTCTTCTACCCTTCTAGGTTCTTCTGGCTGGTCTAAGAATTAAATTGACATGAGACAGATTAATGGGAGAACATTAAACAAAAGTTTAATAACACGTACACGTGGAAGAAAACGTGAGAATCGAGTAACTCACTAAAACTGCCGAAGCCCTCCCTCATTACCTTCAGTACCATCTTCAGGCAAAGACAAAAAGAGGATGTTGGGGGTAGTGGTTTGGGGCTTCAGAGGAGAGGAAGGCAATTCTCATGGAGATGGAAAAGCAAATGTTTGGCAAGTAAATGTTTGCTGGGCCTTGCAGAGACAATGGGACACAGAGTGGACAGTGATCTCTGGGGCCTGCTGAATGTCCCCCACTGCACGTAGCCCATAGTTTTTGCAGATATCTCTGGCGATAGCTCTTTTCTGAGAATAGAAAAATTCCCTCTATCTAAATTCATTTAGGCCGTTAGTTGGGCAGGTCAAAGTTTTATCTTGAGTCTTTTGGGCCTTGATAATTTTCAGCTCGAAATAAACTGCATGCTAAAGAGATATTTGGGGGCGGCAAGTTTTGCTCCCCTACACTGGTGAATTTTCCTAAGCCTCTTTCACCCCACGACAGTCCGGAGAGTTCAGATCCTAGAAAGCACTGAGCTTGTACCATGTGCCAAGCACAGTGCTATGCTCTGGGGCATCAGCCATGAACAAGGACATCTCGGTCCTCGAGGGTCTAGAGAGCAGATGTACTGCCACAGGGGGTGCCTGGGGCCTGCGTCTCTCCTTGCCAGAACATTGATGGAATTCTGGGTCAAAAGTGACCAAGAGGGAATCTCCTGGTCCCTTCATTCTTTTATCCTCGTCCTCTGTTGTCCATTGACTTGGTCGTGTTTTTGTCTGCAAGCTGGAACTATTTGCTGTGTTTTCTCAGTCTTCGATCTGAAATTGCTCAAGCTTTCTCCGCCTTCATCACTTTACTGACTTCATCAGCTGTGCTTACACTGCTCAGTGGTATTTACGTTGCTTGAGCCTCTTCTGTCCTTGTTTGCCATGGAACCGGCACATGAAAATGCAACTCCAACACAACGGAAATAGACTATTGTTCTCTTCAGTAATGTCCTCCACTAATAACTGGGGCAAGGGAGGATGCAGTTAAGTGAAACAATATATAAATTGTATTAAGATTGTGTCAGGCACATAGGAGGCACTCAATGTATGTTAACCATTATTGTTAGAAATTTGTGTCTTTCAAATTGACCATTACCTGGAAGGAGTCCATTATTCAGAAGTCCTTCTTGGCTCTCATTATCAAATGGCTCCTTGACCACAGCAGCCAGGGTTTTAGGCCACCTGCTTCCTGCTGCTGTTGGTTTCCCTGCTTAGCAGTTTCACTCCCACCTCCCAGCAGGTCACATCTGTTCTTCACTCATCACCCCACCCTGACCTTGAACTGTCAGTGGGGGCAGAGAAATGTTCATTCCCTATTACTTTTTAACCACACATTGAGGAGGTGAAGCTGTTTATTTATTCAACAAATATTGTGAGCCCTTACTCTGTGCTGGGAGCTGTGCTGGGTGCTGAGGCTACAGAGATGAAGGAATGAGAGCCCCTGTCCCTCAGAAACTCCAACATGTAAACAAAGTGGAACATGTTAACTATATCCAGGAATGAACAAAGAGTCCTTTGTGTTAGGGCAAGGGTTCCTGGACACTCCCATTCAAATGGAATTATCCCACCTAGAAAGAGGAACCAGCAACAGCTCCCCATTTTCTCCAGAATCAAAACAGAAGTTGATGGTACCTATGGCACGTTAGAGAGTTTTTAAACAACTGTTAGCTCACTTCCCTCACCACTCCTATGGGAAGGAGCTCTTTCCCCCCATTCATGTTGGGTATGGCCACATGACCTGCTTTGGTAGAAGTGACAGTGTTTAAGTTCTAAGCCCAAGCTTTGAGAAGTATCCTGTATTTCTAACTGCTCCTCTGAGAGCTTCCAACCTCCTCCATGAGAACACCCCCCCCCCCATAACTTCTACCCTTTACCCTGGGCCCACAGTGAAATACTGGGTACAGATCAGGACTTGTCCCCAAGCCAGAAGCAGAGTCATTGCAGTGACCAGAAATGCTTCTGCAAGAAATCAATGCTCATTTTGTTATGATCTGTGATTCTGTACTTGTTTGTAACACAGCAAAACTGACTACTACTATCTTCAAGAGCCAGTGTTCAATATGACTACACCCACCCTCTCTGGCCTCCTCTCCCTGTAACCTTAACAACTCCCCTGTTTCCAAGCCCTCAGCATGAGGAATTCCCTCTACCTGGACTTGTCTTCTTCACCTACTTATTATTCAAGCTGGGATCAAATTTTCACCTTTTTTATGATACCCTCCTTAATCCCACCTCCAAAAGAAAAATAAATAAACAAATGTGATAATAATATCACTAATGATAAATTGCTAATTCATTTAGTCAGTATTGATTGGGTGCCTACTCCAGGCAGATCCGTGCTCTCCTCCCTGGGTACTGCCAAGCTTTTTACCCAAACCCATCTCAGACCCTCACCTCTTGCATTGCTATTGGCCATTTAGGAGGCCTGTCCTGTCACAAGCTGCCCCTCTTCCAGGGCAGAGCCTGTCTCTTTCATCTCTACGTATGCGTGTGAGGACAAGCACAAAGTAAATGTCAGTTGAATTCAATCACTCTACAAGCAGCAGTTGACAGCATACGTGGCCAGTTCCCTAGCCGAGAGAGAAAGAGGCCAGCAGGACCCACAGCTGGGGCTGATGCTGCTCCCACCTGCAGGCCTGGGCCTGCTGGGCTCCCAACCAAATCTGACCAGGGCAGGAAGTCCTTAAGCATCTTCAGAATCTAGTCCAGCAGGGCTTAGTGCTGATTCACTCTGTTTATTGGCCTCATGTGTGAGTCACTTCCCCAGCACTGAGTTCAGGATTCCACTGGCTCTCCTGGGTCACCTCTGCATTGGCCTGACCTGGAAAGTGGTCTGTGTTATCCCCAAGCTTCTGGGCTGCCTCCCTTGCACTTCCCATCAGCACCTCCACAAAACTCAGGTTCTGAGCTGGGCCTTCTCGCTAGGGGCTATTTGTATAGGACTGGCCTGTTTGGTCCCATGTTCTGTTGGCTTCACCAGTCTCTCGGTTCCTCTAAGGAGGGATCCAGCATTGTTTTTTACCAGTCCTTTCTCTTGTTACTGCAGTTCTGCCCCTGGTGGCCAGCTGGTGTCTGGGGCCTGCTCCCAGGTGGCAGTCAGCTCTGACTTTGTGCAAGTGAGCATAAAATACCCACTAGGATTTGGTGACTACGGCTACCTCTAAACACTCAGATCTTTGCAGACAGGGACTTCATTCCGCAATACAGATAGGGCCTGTCTTCTACATGCCACTGAAATAATATTGAATAAATAAATGGAAGGATAAACGCCCAGCCTCAGAGTTCACCTTCCAAAGGATGAGAGAACCAGAGCAAACAGAGTATTTGAGATTTCAGACTGAAACCTCATTTTCATTTTTCTCATATTCTCCACTCTTTCTAATCAGCACCTCTGGCTGAGCCTGACAGTTCCCATCTCAGCCTAAGCCCTCTTCCATCACACTGCCCCTGCTTCCTAGTCTCCAGCTATTTTCCTGCCTCCACTATTTTGGCCAGTCTCTTCTGGCACAAGGCTTCTGTGGAAGCATCTGACAATGGTGAGGCATGTCCCAGTCTGGTGATTTCTGGGACCCTAGTCCTTAGGTCCTGCCTGTACTGGCAGCCCTCGGTAAGATACCCTGGCCATTTACACTGTGTCTCCTGCGCTCACTTCTGTACCCCTTGCCCTTCCCTAAACCGTGATGCTGGGCTGGTTGAGGGGAGGGGACTGAGTGAGGCTTTGGTGTAGCTCAGCATGTCTCCATAGCTCTCTAATGTCTTAGTGAGCAGCCCTGCCTTATTGCTGACTCCTGAGATGGGTCACAGAAAGGGAGAAAGCCCAGAAATCCTGCCCCCTGCCTGGGATGCAGGCCTCTGTCCTCACAAGACCCTGAAGCAAATGATTCTGCTAAGAACCCTCCATACAAGATTCTGCCCCATCTAGGGAGGGTGAGAAGCCTTTAGACCATCCCCTACATCAAACAAGAGGGAGACCCCTTTGGAGGGAGTGCAGAACTTCAGGCATGGACCTGTGAGGGCTTCAGAGGGACAGCAAGGGGCAGACAGCACAGGGAGCATTTCTCTTTTGCTCAAGCAACAGCTCAGCTTTCTCAGCTACACCCAGATCCAGTCAGCTGAGGGCTCCTCAGCTCAGGTTGCTCCCCAGGGTTGGAAGAATGCCCCTAGGAAACACAGTCGTGGAAGAGGAGAGGGCAGCCTGCGCTATGCTGAATCACACAAACTCAGAAGCTTGTAACTGGAGGGGCCAGAGATGCATTGCAAACCAGCCAGTCCTCTACAAGTCCTCTGATAAAAGGCTGTCCTGTTTCGGAATACCGCAGGCAACAGGGCCCTCAGTACCTCACAAAGCCACACACATCTTCTTCACACATTGTATTCTCCTCTAAATTGAGCTGGAAACCTGCCTCCACGGTGAGATCAAGTGTCAGACTCTCGGCTTTTCCGTCTGAGCTCCCGTGATGCCCCAGCTTTGGGAACATTTAATAATCCCCCAGTTTACTACACTCTTCTAAAGTGGCCAGAATTCTATTTCTCTTTAAATGTCCCTCTGAGGCTAAGCAGAGCATCTGGGAAGAAGATAACGTTGTGAGTTGGGTCACCGAAACAACCTGATGTCTTCCAGGCCTTTATTTATAGCCTGGCCCTAAAGAAAAGCATCACCCTAGGCTTCATTTGCTGGTTCCCTCCCACTGTGGGTCAGGGTGGGACGTGTGGCAGCTGAGGGCCGCCCCCACCCCGTAGCCCCCTCCCCCCGGCTCCACGCCTGTGCACACACTTCTCATCCCTCACACCCCTTGCCACTGGGGCTGCCTTTTTTCACATGCAAATTTCACATAAAATCCTTCAAATGAAAACAGGTACTTTTCATTTTGCTCTCATAAACAGACACTTTCTAAATATTTAGACATCTGTATATAATGCCCTTAAACTGTTTGTTCTGAAGCATAAATAGGTATCTCTGTGTTTGAGTTAGTGTCTGATATGTTTCTCATTTAAGGAGAAAACATAAAAAATAATTGGAATAACTGCAGCCAGGAACAATGCTTACACAGCATGTCAGTGTCTTTTATTGTGTCTTAAAGTAAAAGCTTCGGTTGTAGGAGTCTTTTTCCTTCTCGTCAAACAGAAGCACACCTCTTGCTGTTAACCCTTCACGGAACTCAGATGCCTCAAGCAAGGGGGGCGCCAGCAAAAGACTGTCGTTTAGGGCCTGATTTGCTACCTAGTTGCATTCACGGTGCTTGGGGCAGTGTACCAATTCCTCAGGCCTCCTCCTCAACTGCTCATTGAGGGGAGCAAATTCCCATTTTACTTCTAAGGAGGGAAAAGTCCAGCCCCTTCCCCATCCCGTAATTGCTCTTCAAGGAGCAGATGAAGTGAGGAAGAAAGGCTCCAGCACTTAGATCTGCCCTTCTGAGGTCTCTCTTGGTGTCGACCAGAAGGCTCTGTGTTTGTCCATCCATCTCTGAAACTGGGTAGGGAAGGGCAGGTCAGAGGGGGAGGAATTAGGGAGCTCGTTTGGATAGAGGTCTAAGTTATTTTCTCCAACCAGCTTTATACTATTTTTTAATTTTTTAAAATTGAAGCATAGTTGATTTACGATGTCTTTTGAAATTACTTTTTAATTTATTTTTAATTTTGGGGGGAGAGGTAATTGGGTTTATTTATTTATTTTAAGGGAGAGACTGGGGATTGAACCCTCCAGCTTTATATTAATTTTTGAAAACCACACCTCTCTGATTCTAGTTGCTTTCTTGAATAAGATGACCTCCAGTATGTAGTGAGGTGGACTTAGTATTGCCCCCAAAGCATTACAACCAAATATGATGCTCCAAGTACTTGAAGCTCCCCTCTGAACACACAGATGAAACATTATATTTTTACTGCATCTTTAAAGTGGAGCTTATGCAAGATCATCATTAATGAATGGTGTTCCTGGGGATCCAATTCAACCTCCACTGGATTGTTTTTAATAGCCCTGTCAAACTGTTCTCCATCCAGTCTTCTTTGGACATTCTGGTGTTGGGGCATTCTCTATTTTAGGAGGTAGCCTTTTCCATTGTTGGACAGCTCTGACTACTGGAACTTTTTTTTTTAATAAGTTGAAATTTCCTGTGATATCCACCCCCTGGCCCTGCTATGGACTGAACTGTATACCCCCCAAATTTATATGTTGAAACCTTCAATTCCAATGTGATGATATTTGGAGATGAGTTAGATGAGGTCATGAGGGTGGAGCCCTCCTGTTGGGATTAGTGCCTTTATACAAAGAAACACAGAGAGCTCGCTCTTTCCTCACAGGCACAAAGAAGGGGCCCTGTGAGCTCACAGAGAGATGGTGTCACCTCAAGGCAAGAAAGGAGTCCTCAAAATAAAACTTACTTTATTGGCATCTTGAGATTGGATTTCTAAGCCTCCAGAATTTAAATTTCTATTGTTTAAGCCACCCAGTCTATGTTTTTTTTTTTTTTAAGAAACTTTAGCAGAGGAAGACAGGCCCTGTTTATTCATTCTTTCACTTATCAAACATATAATGAAACCCGTGTTGTGTAAGACACTCTGCTGGGTGCTTGAGATTAAAATAAAAATGAGGAAGTTTCCATTTCTGCAGAGTCAGTTTGGAAATCAGACAAAAAAGCTAGTAATTTCAGCACAAAGTATATTTTAGTGTAAAGACTACTGTGATAAAGGCAGTGAGGACCCAGCAGAAGAATCTGTTTGCTTCTGAGGCAAGGCCAGCATCCGAATCCACAGAAGATGAGGGCAAAGCATGCAATCTCACTTCCATAGGATGCGATCTGATCTCCTCCAGAAAGTGCACAGCAAGACAGACCATCCCTGTGGAAGCAGTAAGGACCAGAGCCCCCACGCCTGGAGGAGAACCCAGAATCCCATGAGAATCCAAACATTTGCAGAGTCAAGGAATGAGGTCTTCCTTTCTGATTGGGGAGTGGCTGCAGGGTGGATACTGTTGCCTGTGTCTCATGCCCTCCCTGTCTCAAGGCAGCAGCCAGATGGATCCTTCTAAAACATTACGTGACATCATTCCTCATCGCATAGCCCTCCACGAGCTCCAGATCACTTGGGGAAACACCAGCACACTCACGTGGCCAACAAAGATGATGTGATCCTGCCCACATTGCCTTCGTTCATCAATGTCCTGGTTGCCCACTTCTCTCAGCAACACCAGTCTCCTTATAAAATACCCCAGGTCTGCCCCTACCTTAGGGCCTTATCACAGCCTGTCCTCTCCCCCTGGGACATTTTATTCCCCCGGGTATCTGTGTGGTGCACACTCTCCTCTCCTTCACATCTCTGCTAGAGTATCACCTTCTCAATGAGCCCTCCCTGACCATGCTTTTAAACAAAGAATGGTCCCACAATGTGTCCCTTACTCATAGCTCTATTTTTGTCTTCTCTTGACAAATCTCCTTCTCTAAAATAGCTTATTTGTTTATTAAGCCTATTGGTATTGCTGCCTCTCTCCACCCCCGCAACCCACCCACACATACGTACACACACATACATACACAAATGTAAGTCCCTAAATACAGAGTTTTAATCTTTTTTATTCACTGATACATTTCAGTTACCTAGCGCTGTGCCTGGTACAGAGTGGGTACTTGCGATGGACTGGATTGTGGTCCTCAAAATTTGCGTTGAAGCTCTAATCCCCCATAAGATGGTATGTGGAGAAAGGGACTTTGAAAGGAACTTAGGTTAAGATGAGGTTATGATGGTGGGGTCCTCATTATAGGATTAACGTCCTTAAGAGAAAGGACCAAAGAGCATGCTTTCTCTGTCTCTCTGCCATAAGAGGACACATCAGGAAGGTGGCCATCTGAGAGCCAAGCAGAGAGTCTTCACCAGGAACTGAATTGACCTGGAACTTAGCTTCTAGAACTGGGAGAAATGGTATTTTGTTATAGCAGCCTGAGCAGACTAAGATAGTACTTAAAAAAAAAAAAAAAAAAGCTTGTCAAAAGCATGAATGAATAAATGCAATCAAAGGGACAGCTCAAACCAAATACTGCTTTGACGTCAGCCTTTTCTCTTGCTTTCCCTTGCAGCTTGTGGAAAACCAGCATCTGACCAGTAATTCACGCAATACACATATATAGTAAACCTTTCTGGCTCGTTTAAGCTCAAGTAAATTCCTCTGCTCATTCAATTTTTTGTTGATTTAACAAATATTTATTTCCTTCCCATCATAGATATGCCTTCTAATCTGACTACCAATCTTATTCTGCTTTTGTTTCCTTTTATACACTTATTCCCTCTGATCAGAGCTTTGACTCATGCTGCTATGACTTGGGAAGAATAAATGTAGTTTCTTTGTGGACAAGCAGGATGACAGCTCCTGGGTCCAAAATCTGAAGAAGCCCATGTCTCCATCACCCAGGGAGGCCTGATGCCCACAGATAACTAACTCCATTGGCCCCTTCCAAGGCAGAGGGGAAAAAAACTCCCATGAAGATACCATCTTGTGAAGTTGAAGGGTCTCACAGGACAAATCTCAAACAAACAAAAGAATACTTGCTGTGCAAAACTTTTCATTTTCTGATTTTTCAGGCTTTTCATCTGTACAGCAGAGATAAGAAGTACCTACCCCATAGAGCTGTTGTAAGGATTAAATGAGATTGTCTATATGTGGACCAAGCACAGCATCTGCCTCTTTATAACCAAGATTAGTTGCTATTAGCTTTGGTCAGAAGGAGTCAGAATGGATGCTTACCTGGATGGACCTTGGTTTCATCAACTCAGGGCTCTGTCCACCTGTATCCTGGCACCACCTGCATCCAGAAGGAATATTTGCAACCCACACCCTGGGCCCAGAAGACCTGGCTTTTGATAATGAGCTCTACTGGGTCTCTGGACCTGAGTTTATACAGCTGCTATGCATGAAACCCTGAGCAATGTGAGCTGATAAATCTGAGCGAATTTGCCTCTTCTGTCCCTGTGTTCTGATCTCTGCTCATACACATTTGCTGAGAATTCCGTCTATATCTCCAGTGTTGTCTGATCCCTTAGCTAACCCTGAGAATGACAGAAGGGACCAGCCTGTAGGGCTTGGAACAAGTCACAAGTCATGCCATCACAGGCCTGGCATCCGCTCTTCTGAGAGGAACACTGGGCTGTACTCTTCCATCACCCTATCCAGTTATTTAAACCCCAAGGGGTGTTTGTTGTAGACTGAGTTCCCAAGAAAGTCGACTTTTTTTTTTAAACATTTTTTTTTATTGAGTTATAGTCATTTTAGAATGTTGTGTCAAATTCCAGTGTAGAGCACAATTTTTCAGTTATACAGAACATACATATATTCATTGTCACATTTTTTTCGCTGTGAGCTACCACAACATCTTGTATATATTTCCCTGTGATATACAGTATAATCTTGTTCATCTATTCTGCGTATGCCTGTCAGTATCTACAGATTTCAAAATCCCAGTCTGTCCCTTCCCACCCCCTGCCCTCTTGACAACCACAAGTTTATATTCCACGTCTATGAGTCTGTTTCTGTTTTGTATTTATGTTCTTCTTTTTTTTTAGATTCCACATATGAGTGATCTCATATGGTATTTTTATTTCTACTTCTGGCTTACTTCACTTAGAATGACATTCTCCAGGAACATCCATGTTGCTGGGAATGGCGTTGTCATTTTTTACTGCTGAATAGTATTCCATTGTATAAATATACACTTCTTCTTTATCCAGTCAGCTGTCGATGGACATTTAGGCTGTTTCCATGTCTTGGCTATTGTAAATAGTGCTGCTATGAACACTGGGGTGCAGGTGTCTTTTTGAAGTAGGGTTCCTTCTGGATATATGCCCAGGAGTGGGATTCCTGGGTTATAGGGTAAGTCTATTCCTAGTCTTTTGAGGACTCTCCATACTGTTTTCCACAGTGGCTGCACCAAACTGCAATCCCACGAGCTGTGTAGGAGGGTTCCCTTTTCTCCACAGCCTCTCCAGCATTTGTCATTTGTGGGCTTTTGAATGATGGCTATTCTGACCAGTGTGAGGTGATACTTCATTGCAGTTTTGATTTGCATTTCTCTGATAATTAGTGATATTGAGCATTTTTTTCATGTGCCTATTGATCATTTGTATTTCTTCCTTAGAGAATTGCTTGTTTAGGTCTTCTACCCATTTTTGGATCGGGTTCTTTGTGTTTTTCTTATTATGTCATATGAGCTGCTTATATATATTCTGGAGATCAAGCCTTTGTTGGTGCTATCATTTGTAAAAATTTTCTTCCATTCCATAGGTTGTTGTTTTGTTTTACTTATGGTTTCCTTTGCTGTGCAGAACCTTGTAAGTTTAATTAGGTCCCATTTGTTTATTCTTTTATTTCTATTGCTTGGGTATACTGCCCTAGGAGAGCATTTTTGAGATGTATATCAGATAATATTTTGCCTATATTTTCTTCTAGGAAGTTTATTGTACCTTGTCTTATGTTTAAGTCTTTGATACATTTTGAGTTTACTTTTGTGTATGGTGTAAGGGAGTGTTCTAGTTTCATTGTTTTACATGCTGCTGTCCAGTTTTCCCAACACCATTTGCTGAAGAGACTGTTTTTATTCCATTGTATGTTCTTGCCTCCTTTGTCAAAGATTAGTTGACCAAAAGTTTGTGGGTTCATTTCTGGGCTCTCTATTCTGTTCCATTGGTGCATATGTCTGTTTTTGTACCAATACCATGCTGTCTTAATTACTGTAGCTCTATAGTATTGTCTGAAGTCTGGGAGAATTTTTCCTCCAGCTTTTTTCTTCTTCTTCAGTAACACTTTGGCAATTCTAGGTCTTTTGTGGTTCCATATAAATTTTGTTATGATTTGTTCTAGTTCTGTGAAATACGTCCTGGGTAATTTGATAGGGATTGCATTAAATCTGTAGATTGCCTTGGGCATTGTGACCATTTTAACAATATTGATTCTTCCAATCTAAGAGCATGGGATGTCTTTCCATTTTTTTGTCTTCTTTTATTTCCTTCATCAATGGTTTATAGTTTTCCATGTATAAGTCTTTCAACTCCTTGGTTAGATTTATTCCTAGGTATTTTATTACTTTGGGTGCTATTTTAAAAGAGATTGTTTCTTTACTTTCTTTTTCTGTTGATTCATCGTTAGTTTAAAGAAATGCAACTGATTTTTGAACGTTAACTGCTACCTTGCTGAATTCTTTGATTATTTCTAGTAGTTTTTCTGTGGACTTTTTAGGGTTTTCTACATATAATATCATGTCATAGGCATATAGTGACACTTTTACCTCTTCTTTTCCAATTTGGATCCCTTTTTTTTCTCTCTCTTGCCTGATTGCTGTGGCTAGGACTTCCAAGACTATGTTGAATAGAAGTGGTGATAGTGGGCAGCCTTGTGTTGCCCCAGATTTTAGTGGGAAGCTTTTGAGTTTTTCACCGTTGAGTATTATGCTGGCTGTACGTTTGTCATATATAGCTTTTATTATGTTGAGATATGTTCCCTCTATACCCACTTTGGTGAGAGTTTTTATCATAAGTAGGTGTTGAATTTTATCAAATGCTTTTTCTGCATCTATTGAGATCATCATGTGGTTTTTGTCCTTTCTCCTGATGTGATATATTACATTGATTGATTTGTATATGTTGAACCACCCTTGTGTCCCTGGAATGAACCCCACTTGATCATGATGTATAATCTTTTTTATGTGCTGTTGGATTCTATTTGCTAATATTTTGGTAAGGATTTTTGCATCTATGTTCATCACTGATATTGGTATGTAATTCTCTGTTTTGGTGGTGTCTTTGCCTGGTTTTGGTATCAGGGTGATGGTGGCTTCATAGAATGAGTTTGGGAGTATTCCCTCCTTTTCAATCTTCTAGAAGAGTTTGAGAAGGATTGGTATGAGTTCTTCTTTGTATGTTTGGTAGAATTCCCCCGGTGAAGCCATCTGGTCCTAGACATTAATTTGTAGGGAGGTTTTTTTTGTTGCTAATTCTATTTCATTTCTAGTGATCAGTTTGTTCCAGTGGTCAGTTTCTTCTTGATTCAGTCTTGGTGGACTGTATGTTTCCAGAAACTTATCCATCTCCCCTAGGTTATCTATTTTGGTTCCATATAGTTTTTCATAATATTCTCATGATATTCTGTATTTCTATGTTATTTGTTGTAATTTCTTCATTTTCCTTTGTTATTTTGCTTATTTGTGCTCTCTCTATTTTCTTCTTTGTGAGTTTGGCCAGAGGTTTGTTGATTTTATTTACTCTTTCAAAAAACCAGCTTTTGGTTTGATTGATTTTTTTCTATTGTTTTTTTTTTAATCTCTATTTTATTCATTTCCTCCCTGATCTCTATTATTTCCTTCCTTCTGCTGACTTTTGACGGGTTTTTTTGTTTTGTTTTGTTTTGTTTTGTTTTGTTTTTTACTCTACTTTTCTTAATTCTTTTAGCTGGTGGGTTAGATTGTTTATTTTAGATTGTTCTTCTTTTTTGAGAAAGGCCTGTATCTCTATAAACTTCCCTCTTAGCACTGCCTTTGCTGCGTCCCATAAATTTTGTGTGGTTGTGTTTTCATTTTCATTTGTCTCAAGGCTATTTTTTCATTTCACCTTTGATTTCATCATTTACCCATTGGTCTTTTTAATAGCGTGTTTTTTAATCTCCATACTTTCCTTTTTTTCTCCTTTGTTTCTCTGTAGTTGATTTCTAGTTTCATGGCATTGTGGTCAGTAAAGATGCTTGAGATAATTTCTATCTTCTTAAAATTGCTGAGGCTTCTTTTGTGCCCAAGTACATGATCAATCCTAGAAAATGTTCCATGTGCACTTGAAAGAAAGTATAGCCTATTTTTGGGGAGTGTAATGCTCTGAAATTATCCACCAAATCTAATTTTTCTATGATGTCATTTAATTTCTCTGTTGCCTTATTTATTTTCTGTCTGGAAGATCTATCTAGTGATGTTAATGCAGTGTTAAAATCTCCGACAATGGTTGTATTCCCATCAATACCCCCCTTTATCTCTGTTAGTAATTGTTTTGTGTACTTAGGTGCTCCTATATTGGGTGCATATATATTAATGAGTGTAATATCCTCATCTTGTATTACTCCTTTAATCATTATAAAATGTCCTTCTTTATCTTTCTTTATGGCCTTTGTTTTAAAGGCTATTTTGTCTGAAATCAGTACTGCTACACCTGCTTTTTTGGCTTTTCCATTTGCATGGAATATCCTTTTCCAGCCTTTCACTCTCAATCTATATGTGTCCATCTTCCTAAAGTAGGTCTCTTGTATGCAGCATATTGAAGGTTCTTGCTTTATTAGCCAGTCTGCCACTCTATGTCTTTTGATTGGAGCATTTCATCCATTAACATTTACAGTAATTAATGATGTGTGTTTATTGCCATTGAACTTATTTTTGCAGTTGATTTGGTATTTCCTCTTTGTTCCTTCTTCCTTTTGTGGTTTTGGTAATTTTTGTTTGTATTATCTTGAATTTTATTTAGTTTTTGTGACTCTCTTGTAAGTTTTTGGCTTGTGGTTACCCTTTTCTGTAAGTCTATTAACCCATTACTATAACTGTTTGTATTTAACAGATAGTAATATAATCTCAAACCCATCCTACCGAGAACAAAAATTTTAAAAAAGAAAAAAAAAACTCTATATTTTCTTGCTTCCCTCTCCCACTCTTAATGATTTAGATGTCTTCTTTTACAATTTTGTGTTTATTCTATTTGTAATTCGTGAGTTATCACCTATCCAGTTATGAGTTTCTCATTTCTGTAGCATCCTGCTCCTTTTCTATTTAGAGTAGACCTTTCAATGTTTCTTTTAGCATGGGTTTAGTGTTGCTAAACTCTTTTAGTTTTTGCTTGTCTGTGAAATTCTTTATCTCTCCTTCTATTCTAAAGGATAGCCTTGCTGGATAAAGTATCCTAGGCTGCATCTTTTTTTCATTCAGGACTTTGAATATATCTTGCCACTCCCTTCTGGCCTGTAATGTTTGTGTAGAGAAATCAGCTGAGAGCCTTATGGGGGTTCCCTTGTAACTCAGTCTTTGTTTTTTCTCTTGCTGCTTTTAGGATCATTTCTTTATCCTTGACTCTGGCCATCTTGATTATGATATGTCTTGGTGTGGGTCTGTTTGGATTCTTCCTGTTTGGGACTCTCTGAGCTTCCTGTACTTGGATATCTGATTCTGTCTTTAGGTTTGGGAAATTTTCAGTCATGATTTATTCAAATACCTTTCAATCCCCTTTGTTCTTTCTTCCCCTTCTGGAACCCCTATTATGTGTAGATTTTCAGTCTTTATATTATCCCATAGGTCCCTTATATTGTTTTCATTGGTTTTAATTAGTTTTTCTCTCAGCTGTTCTGATTGGGTACTTTCTGTTGTCCTGTCTTCTAGGTCACTTTTTCGTTCCTCTGCATTATCTAGTCTGCTTTGTACAGCCTGTAGATCAGCTCTCATCTCAGCAAATGTGTTTACCAATTCTACTTGGCTCTTCTTTATAGCTTCAATTTCATTTTTGACATATTTTATATCTCTAAACACTGTCTCTTTTAGTTCCTTCAGTACTTTGATCACTCCTTTTTTGAAATCTTGATCTAGTAGACCATCAATGTCTATTTCATGGATCATTCATTCAGGGGATTTCTCTTGCTCTTTTAACTGGAGTGGTTCCTCTGCTTCTTCATCTTGCTCATATCTCTCTTTCCCATCACCCTATCCGGTTATTTAAACCCCATGGGATGTTTGTTGTAGACTGAGTTCCCAAGAAAGTTGACTTTGAGACACAGTCTAGCACACAGGATGTTCATTAAGGAGTGTCCTTGGGGTGAACACTTGGGAAAGGAGGGGAAGAAATCAGCAGAGGGAGAAGTCTGGCTGTGGTTCAGGCTCAGTGACAGCCTCAGGCAACCCCTTGGAGGCTATGGAGGTGGAACGGTCCTTCAGGGTTGTCCAGGGTGGGCTGAGATGACCAGGTCTTCACAGTCCAGCACTGATCAATCACTGAATGTGGGCTTAGTGGGAAGGGTGTGATCTTGGGCAAGGGGATGTCTACAGTTGAGGTAGATCCTGAAGGGACTAACAGCTGAAGGCCCATCTGCAAACAGCACTCTCAGTAGCTGAGGCAATGAGTTCTTCACTGAAGAGGGAACTGGGAGCCACATTACAATAGCAACCCAGGATGCTCTCTGGCCAACTCAGCTGCAGCATCAGTTTCCCATTCAGTGTACTAGTTACCCAAGCATATCATCTACCCTAGGTTATTTGGCCATGGTCCACCAACTTTCCAGTTCTCTCTGAACTTGAGAAACAGGACAGAATCACGGGGTCCCAGGTCCTTGCTGGTGTCATGCTCTGAAGGCAATGATCACTCAGACCTGAATGGTAATACCTTGGACTTTGGCTATAACTTGCTGCTTAGAAAGTATCACTCTGTCACTGGCTTGGGCCTCCTTTGACACTGATCACAGCTAGGATAAAGCTTAATTTCTATACCCATGGACTATGCACTGTGTCATCTCTCAGGTCACAAAGTCTTCCAAGGCCAAGTCAAATTCCACGAGCCTTGTCTCTGTTCAGTGGAGCTGAGTCTGGGTTCATACCATTCTCAACACTTTTACAAAATAATAATAATAATAACAACAACAACAACATCAACACCTCTCATCTTCATGATACTTTATAATTTACAAGTTTCTTTATCACCTATCTCTGTCTGTGAGCACTCCTGTAGGACAAGCATCACTCCACATTCCCTTATCCAGCTGAAGTTCAGGGTGACACAGTGACTGGCATAGCCCCACAAATGGAGCTGGAAGGGAACCCAGGGGTTTTGACTCCCATTCTCCACACCTTGCCAACTCCTGCTGCCACAATTGGCTCAGCTTTGTGTCCAATGTGCCCTCTCCTCTCCTTTTCTCTGCTCATTGCCGTGCTCAGTCTCCTATCCTCCAAGCCTAGCTGCAAGCAGAAGCTCTTCTGAACGTGCTTGGGTTAAATCAAAGGACAGATTATTTTTAAAATTTAGCAGAGAAGTATGGATGGTGGGGATTTCAATGGTCTTTGCACTCAACAGAAAAGCCTATAGAGAGCCTGTTTAACTTGAAGGAAAGACTCCAAGGTTGTTATATTTTTGAAACTGAGCAGGAAGCCCCCTCCAGCAGATGACCAGGTGCCGCGGCCAGCAGTGTGATATGACAGGATGTGGAAGGGCTCTCCAGTAAGTCAGACTTGGGTGCAAATTCCATCCCCCTTCTTACTTAGACTTTGTGACTTCTCTGAATCTGTTTCCTCATCTGTTCAATGAGGTTAATATTACCTACCTCATAGAGCCTTGTATTTCTTCAGATAATGAATGCAAAGCACTGAGCCCAGTGCCTTGTTGCAACATTCACTTACTTCTCAGAAAATGGATGTTCTTCCTCTTCTTTCTTGAACTCTCCTCCTCCATCCCTGGCTGGGAGAGATGATGACAGTGAGACTAACTGGGAAAGAAGGAAGAAAAGCAAAGCATGCTAAGACCTTAGGTGGCAAAGAGCTTGGTGTCAGCCTGTAGGAGGAACAGAGAGATCAGGGTGGCTGTGTGTCATGGCAAGAAGGATGGTGGCCCAAACTGAGTTAGGCCACTGGGAAGGTGCTGGATCACACTAACATTTTGCCAGCCAGAAATTGTTTTTTATTCTAAATACAAGGAGAAGCCATTGGAGGGTTAATAAAAGGGGAATGATGTGATCTGATTCTCACTGTAATATTACTTGGGCTATTGATGCAAATGTTTACAAATCAAGCCTTCCCTCTGACTGTATTGGTTCTTTAAGGGAAGAAAAGAGGATTTGTATTAACTAGTTAGTTAGTTAGTTAGTTAGTGTTTTAGTTTCCTAGGCCTGCTGTCCTAGTCCATTTGAACTACTATGACAAAGTACCATAGACTGGGTGGCTTATAAACAACAGAAATTTATTTCTTACAGTACTCCTAGAGGCTGGGAAGTCCAAGATCAAGGTACCAGCAAATTTGCTGCCTGGTGAGACCTCAATTCGTGGTTGATAGACGGCTATCTTCTCACTGTGTCATCACATGGTGGAAGGGATGAGGGAGCTCTTTGGGGTATTTTTTAAAAGGGTACTAATCTCATTCATGAAGGCCCCAACCTCATGACCTAATCACCTCCCAAAGGCCCCACCTCCTAATACCATCACACAGGGGATTAGTTTCAACATATGAATTTTGGTGGGATAGAAACATTCAGTTTATAGCAGCTGCCATAACAAAATACCACAGTGTGGGTGGCTTAAACTACAGAAATTTACTTTCTCATAATTCTGGAGGCTGGAAGTCCAAGATCAAGGTATCAGCAGGTTTGGTTTCTTCTAAGGTCTTTCTCCTTGACAGTGGTCACTCTCTCACTGTGTCCTCACATAGTTGTCCATCTGTCTGTATGTTCATGTCCTAATTTCCTCTTTTTATGAGGATATCAGTCATATTGAATTAGGGCCTACCCTAACGACTTCATTTTAACTTAATTACTTCTTATCTCCAAGTTACCTCCAGCTACAATCTTATCTCCAACCACAATCACATTCTGAGGTCCTGAGGAGGGCACAACTCACATTTTGTGTACAAAGATGGAATTCATCATACATGATCTTTTTTTTGGGGGGGGGTGTTAACATAATATAACTTATATTAGTTAGCTGATCAATCATTTAGTAGACTGATAATAAAGCTAAAATAAACAATTTGTAATTCCTCTATATTGCACAACATAGTGTTGCATTCACATTAGGAATTCACTGTAGGATTGTTGAATAAACTCAGATGCTTGATATGGTCATGTAAACAAACATACAAAGGAAAAGCTCTTATTTTGGTCCATATACTTCCGTACTATGTATATAAATGACTGTGTCATGAGACCAAGGACAGACTTTCATCCATAGGAGTTCAGGCACCTAGGAAACCTAAAGCTTGGTCAAAACTTCATACCTGGTATAGAAGGCTCCTGTATGGTGTCTCTGACCCAGAGCTTGAGCTATGGCTTCAGAGGGGGATCCATCATCTCAGCAGTCAGCCCATTGCCTGCATGAAAAACAGGGCTAGCAAACTCAAGCTACTTGAAGTAAAGGATTGGGATCAGGGAATGTCTTTATTTCTCTAAAGTACCTCCAGCTAATTTCCTTCTTGGAAACATGGGGCCAGTATTATCAGGTTTCCTAATTTTTCCATAAGACTCAGAAATTTGGATTCTAATGTGAAGTCTCCCAGACTTTAAAATCTAACAGCTAATCAATCTAAAAGCAAAATTAGAAAACAAATAAACAAAAACGATATACAGGCCAACAAAGAGTATCTGTAGCCCAGAATCTGCCATGGGCCACGATTTGGAGACCTCAGTTCAGGGGCACTACCAGACTATATGATGGTTCTGTGCAAATTAGAAAAAGCACCACTCTGAAGCAGATGCATCCCTGTAGGCGCACGGTCTGAGGAGAAAAGTAAGGCATAGATTTCAATCTTCACTCATCACTGCAGCTAGACCCTTTGTACAGTACACAAACTGCCTGACTATAGGCAATTACATGCCTCTCTTTTGACTATTATGTGGAACGTAGTTACCCTACAGTTCACATCCATTGGTCCAATTTCTAGTCAGTTACAAAACCCCACAGTGTCCTTGATTCTCCTTGTTTTATCTTTTTATCACCAATCACACTTAAAATTACTCATTCAATATTTGTCTTTCCAACTAGATTACAAGCTCCAGGAAGTCAGGAGATCTCCTGTTGCCTAGTCTACCCTCAGTGATAAGCACAGAATCTGATACCCAATAAAAATGTTTTTAGTAACAGAGGGGAAAAAATAATATAATGGAAAAGAATCTGAAAAGAAAAATATATATGCATGTGTATATATGTATGTTTTATATATATATGTGTGTATATGTATAAAACTGAATCACTTTACTGTACACTAACATTTTAAATCAACTACACTTCAATAAAAAATTTAAAAAAAACATAACCAGTCAGCTCCCTCTTTCAGATTTGAATGAATCATAGATGCGAAGGCAGTTATTACAGCTTCTGATCTTCTCTACATGAAATGCGTTCATGTCTTCCACCTACTCCTCATAAGGACTGGCTTCCAGATCTCTCACCGTGTTGGTGAATTTCCTCAGGATCCAGTTCAAGTCATCAGAAATATTTTGAAAATGTGATTTCAACACTTGAGCCTGTGACACTAGCAACCAAAGGAATAGGAACTTCAATTTACTCTACTAGTCACTTTGCATCTGATATTTTATTCAATCCACAAAACAGCCCTCATGATAGAAATCACGAGGAGAAACAAGGGCTTCTGGAAGTTAAGTAACTTGTCTAACCAAAGTCATATTGTTTGTAAGCAGAGGGACTGGGATTCAAACTTAAATTGTTCTGACTCCCCAAAGCCATGCTCTTTCTACTTTGCCAGGCCTCTCTGTTCCATTAAATTATATTTAAACACTAAGTCAGGGGCTGTCTTGGGCCCAAATATCTCAAGCATGAATGAGCTGAGATTTTCCAGGCTGGAAGGGTCAGAATTGGTAGTCGGGTCCATGGAGAGCAATGCAGCAGGCCACTCCATCGAAAACCATGCATCAGACTCACAAAGGGAAAGATGCCTTGGGCCAGGACAGCTGAGAGGATGTTTATGGGAAGAAAACCTGGCGGAGATTAAATCCTGTGCATCCACAACACCCTTGATCCCAGACTGTTGTTTATGGCCAGAGCAGCAAAAAGCCAAACAGAAACTTTTTTTTTTTTCTTTTTCCTGGTAATAGCTTTTGGGATTTACTTTAGGACAAAGGAAAAAGGTTGCTGACCTGGGCCAATTGTCCCCACCTACCCCTGCCCTCTGCTTCATCCTCCATAAAAGCAACATAACCGAAAAATCACAAATGGAAATGAGGGTAGATGAGTCCAGACTTCTCCACGTTTCACTTTCAGTCTAGTTTCCCGCTCTGGGTCTTCGGGAGTTGTCAGTGACTATGTGAAGTATTTGATTTGGGAGTGACTGTTGTCATTCTGTCTCTTTATGAAGGACATTTCAAGACAACTGGGGAAGAGGAGAGAGGCCAGAATTATTCTTATAGTCCAGTTATCTTTGAACAAGTCTCCAAAACCTCAGCTGGAAAAAAGTCAAAATAATGTTTGCCGTGCCAGCAAGCATATTTTCTGTTGTTTCCAATCCTATTTTTATCTTTAAAACATTTACAAAGAAGACAAGCACATTATAAAAATTGGAGAGAAGTTTTGCTGAAGCAATTTAAAAAACAGATAAAGTTTACTTCTAGTCCCATTTTCTTCACCCACACACTCTGTATTTGCGTGTGTTTCCTTCCCATCTTTTTTCTCTCCTGCATGTTACCAGGTTGCAGTCACAGTGCTTATATAATGTTGTTTAGGTCTACATATTTTCAGTTAACATTATATCATAAGCTTAAAAAATTAATCTCTATTATCATTGAGTGCTGCATAATATAGCTTAATTGTTCCTTGACTCCAGCATTTAAACTGTATTCTTATTAATGCACTAGATTGGTATTATTAATATAATAGATTGTGAGTATTAATTATTGTTTGAATTTAGTTTTAGTTCTCAAAAACCAAAGATATTTGACAAAAGAGCCCTTATTTTGTAGGGAATATGTAAATTACACAGAATACTGATTAAAGAATTAAATCCTGGATTCTTGGCATTAGAAGGAAATGTCAAAGTCATTTCATTCAAAATTCCAATTGATGATGGTCTCCTTTATGTTTGTGGTGAGCATGTTCAGTCATGGGAAGCTCTCTCCTAAGAGAGGCAGCTAGTTCCGTCTTGAACAACTCTGATGTCTTTCTATCTATAACTTCCCCCGTGTGACAAGAAAATGTCTCCACCCCTTTCCATAAGTGGTAATCACGCTCCCCCATCCCAATTAAGGGAGCAATCCCAAAAGTCACTTAATTTGTATCTAATCATTCCATGAATATTTATTGAGGGCCTCCTCTGTGTCAAACCCTTTAATAGGCATTGGAGATAGAAGGAGAACACAATTTTTATTCTAGTGTAGACAGGTCTGGGAAGTAAAAGACATATAAAGTGGAGACCTAACCCAGACCGGAGGCATGAGGAAGGCAGCCCAGAGAAAGTACCGCTGAAGCTGAGATGAGAAGACTGAGTTAGCCCATCAAAGAATATGGACAGGGTTTTTGGCAGAGGAAAGGGTACGTGCAGAAGCCCCTAACAGTGACATTCGTCAGAGATGCAGACACTAGCCCCGTCAGAGGTGCGGGCAGCGTGGGGTCTTGCTCACGCTCACCACGCTAAAGGTCTTCACTGGTGATTTTCCTTCTAGTTGAGAAGCACATACTATCCCAGGACTAAGGAGTGTCAGCGATTACCAAGATTACAACTTCCTTGAGTGTGGGCTGAGGAGTGTTAGCTCCTTGGGTGACAAAGGCTTGTACTGGCGGATGGTGGGGAGAGACTCTTACATTCAAAGATATTCTGAAAATACAAGGTTGAATGAAGAGAAACAGGTGTTTTCAGCACAGGATTTTTTTGGGGCCTTTCACAGGCACATCAGTGTTGTCATTTTCTAATGAGCATCATCACACATGAGGGTTCCAAACATGTTTTACTATGAAATCATTTAATGTGAAGTACCTAATAGGACTAAGTTTCCCTGGAACCTTTTTTGGGAAATGCAGATACAGAGCAATCCTGGATTTTTATAGATGAGGAAATTGAGATCTGAAAAGAAAAGAAAAAACTTCCCCTAAATCACACAAAGAAATAGAACATTAACCAGGTTCTCTTGACTATTAGACCACTGCACCCTCCAATATATCTGAAAGTCTCACAATCACTAAGCTAATGTCATCATAAACTATATACTAGAAACCTGTAATGTCTCCATTGCATTGCCTGTGTTATATTATGCAGTGCCCACAACTGTCCTGAGAAGTTCTGGTTTGGCTGCAGAGAATTTTATTTGATACCCCCCACCTACAGTTACACTTCTCCCTGCCGTGGAGACTTACCCATCTGATGGCTGTACCTAGGCTCTGTATCCTATCAGACCTTCCTTGATGGACCTGCCGTTCTGACGCCATTGCAAGACTGGTGGCAGAGGGCCCGGGTTCAGGAGCCTATCAAGTGAACTGGGACTTTAATGGTCAGCCGGTGTAATTCCTCAGCCAACCGAGGAACACTTATCCTCTATGCGAGCCTTTCCAGGAGTGAGGAGCGCTCCCCCTCAACCCATTCTGGGTCTGGATGGCTTCCAGAAAGAACAATTCTATGGGCCCATTACAGAAGTGTAGTCAGCAGCCAAGCACAGAGTTCCCCGTCAACCCTAGAAGACAGCGGCTGACGGTTACAGGCAAGTAGCATTCTTCTTCCCCAGCTGCACTGCAGGGATGATGACTGAAGCTGACGCTAGAGCTCGGTGTTGGCAGCCAGCATGCGTCACTTTTGACTTGAGTGGCAAAGAGTTTGAAGTTGATGTGTCCCAAGAGAAGCAGCTATGGATTTGGCTTTGATTGCTGTTAATTCTCTTAATGAGAAAATCTATAAAGAGAATGTGGAGGAAGAGAGATTTTTATTGTCTTTTCTTTTTTCAAATGACAACAAGAGACATAATAGGAAAAAGCTTTCTTGTGGGCGCTGGGCCTATTGGCCACAAGAACAGGCTGGCTGAGTCCCAGCTCCCCAGGAAGGCACTCGTGAGAAAACGAGGTGGTGAGGGAACAGTAAAACTTCTAGGAAAGGGCTTGTGCCTTCAGAAGGAAAACAAGAGCAGCTGAGGGAACAGAGAGCTCCTGATGAAATCAAGATTTGTGTGCAGCCTCGGCCCGGGGCCTTGGGACAAGGGAAAGGGGAGCCTTGCTGAGAGAATCTTCCCTGAGAAAACATGGGAGGCTTATAGACACCATAAATTTGCGCTGGGCCTTATTCTTAACCTAATCATCACACCATGCAGCATGGCAGTAGCCCTGGCAAGGGAAGGGCCAAGAAGTGAGAGGGAGGCATGTCCATCCATTTGTCTGTCTGTCAGCAGTTGGAACGGCCAAGCCTGCTTTGGGCCCTGACTTTGTGGGCAAAATTGTTTGCTTCTCTGGTGCTTGCGGATTCTCACCTCCCTGGCTGCCCTCAGGTCCCATCCCAGAACAAGGTCATGACCATAAATCAGCCCCCAGAGGCCCAGGAGAAAGCTTCCAGCCTCCAGGCCTGGCCTAGAGATGCTGGCCTTGTCGCAGGCCCAGCGTGGTGGGACATTTTGAGCCAAGGAAATCAAACTGCTGTCTAATGCATTCATGGACTGGTGGAATGTTAGGGCTGAAAGGCACCTCTAGGATAATTACTTTGCTTGACCAACTAACAGATGAGGAAACCGAGGTACGGGCAGAGGGAGTGGTTTGCTCAAGCACACATGGTTTACGAGAGTCAGAACCAGGTGTTCTGGATCTCATGTCAGCTCCCATTCCTGGACTCATGATGGAATAGGACCAGGTACAAAGAGAGCTATGCTGCCTTCTCACACATCCCAGGTCCACACATAGGCACAGGCTGACACACCATCAACTAGAACTTGTGGTAAGGAACATGACACAGAGCTGGCCTCTGCTTCAGGTAATCAGACCCCACCCCCCGCATCAGGGGATGTCCTCAAAGCAGGATCATATGCAAAATGAGGTAACTATCAACATCATCATTGGATAGGTTTCTGGGTTCCCTGTATGCAATTTTCCTTAAGTATCCCTTTTACCGTGTGATCTTCTAGTCTAGAAGTCCTCGCCACTGCCCAGCATCTTAAGTCCCTGTATTGGTCTAGGTTCAGTCAAAATAATTTAGCCACTATGTCATTATGGGAATAAGGGGATTCATGTTGGAATTGGGACTTCAATGTAGGAAGAGTTGAGGGAATGAAGATCTGGAAGGATCTGCCATCTGAGGATCAGAGAAACATTCACTAGAATGAATCCTGATGAACTGGAGTAGGGATGTTCTCCAGCCACTGCAACCATGAAGGGATTGAGAGAGGTCTGAAGGCCTGCAGTGTCTGGCAACCACAACCTTCTGGAAGGAATCACCATTTCATTTCCACTTGCCAAATCTCATGCATCGTCTCATTGACAAGCTAACCCAGAACTCTACAGGGAAGGAGATTTGTCCTTAGAGGGATTTGGTGGTGATGCTGCCAACACCGCAAAAAGTTCAAAAAGAAATTCTGAGGGGAGATTGGAGTATGTAGCATCTTGAGTGAAGAGATGGTTTCATGAGTGTGTATATGTCAAAAGTTAAATCAGCACACTTCAAATATGTGAAATTTATTTTATGCCAATTGTATCCTCCAGGAAAGCTGTTACTAAAGAAGAATTAATTTGCTTTCTGAATTTTATGAATTTATACAAGTTTAGCTTATTCACTGTAACACATGTGGAATTCTTTCTACCCCACCTCCTTTCTGCCTAGATCATGCTGTCCTGGGGACATACTGCCACTGCTCCAGTAAGTGGGATCCTGTGATACTTCGATCAAGTCCAGGTAAGAGTGACTATCCAAATTGTATATTTTTATTATTTATGTAATACATTTTAAGTGTCATTTAATGTGTTTCAGAGCAATGTAATGGATAAAAGATTTAGATGGTAAAAATATGGAAAGTCTTCATTTACCTTTATAAGCTTTCTCACCATAACTTACATTTTTCTTAATTTAACTTAATCTTGATTTTAATTCAGAATATCTGTATACACCTGTGAACCCACAAAAACAAAGCCTTCTAGCCTTTAATTGCTGTGAATATTATAGTCCTAACATTAGCCACGTGGAAACCCAGAAGTCGACAGAATTACAAACTGTTATGAAGAGCAGAAGAATAAAGATGATTTACTCCCCTTCTTTCTTAATCTACCAACCAGGAATATGGTGTTATTTTCTTAAGTGTTATTTCCTCTGCTAGCGGCTTTACAATGCTTCTATTATAGCCCCCATTTTTCTCATGAATCATATTTTATCACTCCCTAAGGAACTTTGCTTACCTTCTCTGATCGAGAGTCTGGAAAGGTTAGAAATCTTTTGAATCCAAATTGCTTAATTAGAGTATCAGAAGAAAAGTATTAGAAGTCACTCCCACTATCCTCAGTCTGTATTCCAAGGTATGAGTTACCATGGTATTGGGATGGAGTAGCATTGGAAGGAAATTAGGAAAGCTACTATACTAGATTGTGGGACCTCATCTATGAACTTTCTATGAATATTTCTTCCCTGGGATTGTCTTATAACCTGATACCCATTATACTTTGCTCCCATGATGTCAGCGAAAGCTTCACTCAAAACAATCTATTAAGGTTTAGAAAGATAGACCTGTATCTGTCTTCCTTATATCACTACAGGACCCAAAGAAGAAATAATGAAATGAGGGTGGGGAAGGGTCATGGTCATACTTGGCCTACAGAGGACAAAGTACATTTTGTGTGGTCACCACATTCCTGGGTTGGGATTCATCCATCCATTGACACTTATTAGGCCCCTGTTATGTCCATGGTACTTTCTTAGATACAGCACAAATGGCTAGAGATTCCTATAGCTCAGTAGTGGGGCCAAGATACTGCTTTGGGTGAGATTCCCTCAGAGCAGATCTTGTGTACTGATGAGAGGAACAGGGAAGTAAGACAGGAGGGAGAGAAAGACAAAGTCAGTGACTGAGCAGGTTACTACTGTAGATCTCAGCCAATCAGCCCAATTTCACCCCCTTGCCTTTGTGATTGTTCAAGGGTGGGCTTGACTTAAATCATCCAATATGGAACCCATATTGATTGCCAGTTGGGGAAGAGATTCTCTGGACATGGACTACGAGAGAATATAGACCTAGGAGTTGTTGGTAGACATTTCTTGACCATGGAGCTAACCCTAAGATGAAGTTGAACTTTGAAAGGTGGAACAAAGATGGAAAGAAACTGGTTCTTGTTGATGTCTTTGACTCCTACACTGAACCTGCCTCAGGACTTTCTCTTTACACAAGCCAAGGTACTCCCTATTGCTGAAGCCAGTTTGAGTTAGTTTTTCTGTTGCTTGCCACATAAAGAATCTTAACAGATATATTGATAGTGTATGCAAAGCATTTAGTGTAGGACCTGACATAAAATAAGTGAAACACAAATGGAACCTATAATTATACAGAAAGAAGTGACAGAGAATAAAATTCAGTCTTATACAAACCCCTTAAAACTGTGTGTTGCATTTGTATACACATCAGAATAGGAAGAGGGTGAATAAAGAAATGAAGAGGTTAGTATATGATCAAAATTACCGGCACCTGCCCATCTCTGCCACCTAGCTTGAGAGAATGAAGACCTTCACCATGCCTCTAAGTCAATGAGAATGCATTGGACAGAACATCCAATGTCCATCACCCCAGCAGGTGTGATTAATCTTGATACCCAGGATGTGGAGGAAGTGCCTGCTCCCCTAATGCCCACTGCAAAGGCTCCCCTCATGAGTCTTCTTCCCTAGTTCCTGTTTAGCCTCTAGTTCCCTGCTGAGTCTGTAGGCTGACCTGAAATCCACACACTTGGCCTGGACACTAACAACTACATCAACCCATCCCCACACAATCAGCTAGGCTGATCTTTCACATGCATGCACACCATTTTCCCAAGGCACAGGGTGGCTGAGGTTGAGGGAGACACTGTACTAAGAATTAGCTCTTCCGCATGATTATGGAATGATATCTGCTCTCCCTGAGTCCTCAGATTATTCTCATTTCCCTGAATTGTTGATTATCAAGATGAGCAGTTTGGAAACAAGCATTCACCACACTTCCTGTCCCTGGAACTACCATTGACGGCCCCAGAGTAGAACAACTTGAAGTTTGAGGCACAGCTCACCTGGTCTACTCCATGAGTCAGAGGACTCACCACCAGAATCATTCCCCCGTCTCCCAAGGCATCCCCATCCGACTCCCAACGCCAGAGAAAGTCTCTCCCTTCTTTATATCAAAGGCCTGCTCTATTTCCCACTCCAGGACAGATTCACAATTGAAATTCCACAATCTTCTCCATTGCTTCTAATAGACAATTGGAAAAACAAAATAATCTGAGATGGTTGCAATTCCCCCCATGGTTTAAGAGGTACAGTCTTATACTGTGGTCACTTCATTACATAATTATGTATAAATGTGTCTGCTCCTCTCTCTGGAAAGAAGGACTTTGGAGGCAGGAATCATACTATATGTAATTCATGCCTATAGTCCTAGCTGCAGATTATATATTTGGTATATAGCAGAAAGTTAATAAACATTTGTTAAATAAGTAGAAAGCTAGATAGTGGAAGGAGACATGGATGGATAGGTGGGTGGATAGATGAATGAATGGATGAATGACAAATGGATAATAAATTAATAAGTCTGAAACCATCCCAGGAGCCAAAACAATGCTTTACAGGCCAAGCCCTTTGACTTAGAAGAGTAACAAACATCAGTATTTTCCACTAGAGCTTAAAAGACTTTCTCATAGAAAACCATCTATTGAACTTCCCCCCACAGATTGCAATGTACAGATTTTAATCTGATTGTATAAATGAGAAAACCAAAGTTCAGAGAAGCTGAAGATGTTGCCTAGGTTAAAGAACCAGCTAGCTACCGTTGCATCCCTGGCCTAAAATCAGGTCCTATGCTCCAGGGTCCAGGCGGTTTCCATCACTAAATCGCCTCTCATAAGAGAGAGTGGGAAACCTCTCATTTCTTGGAATGACATTAGACTTTTTATAGAAATAAATGTTTAGTGTGTAAATTAAGAATCTGATGGTGACATGAAAGATTTCCTGGTAAAATGAACATAAGAACAGTTATTGCAGAAGAAGTTACAGAAGAAATGCCCATTTGTACTTAATATGATTTTACTTTCTTTTCTGTTCTTTTTTTATAAACCACCAACTTGCAACAATTAGATTGTCGTTTTAGGAAGCTTGGAGAAGGATGTTTTGAATTAACAACCAAATTGTCAGGTTTCTTTGTGGAGCGTTTTATTGTTGAGTACAGTTGGAAGGACTCCATCCTGGGGGAGGTCCATTTGTCATTCACATCATGCTGCTGAACAGATGACTCAACCACAAAGCACTCCTCCTCATTCCTCCTCCCAGCTCTCAGAACTCCAGCCACGCTTCCTCAGGCCCCCAGGTCTGTGCACAGAGCTTCAGAGCTGAACGGGACCTCAGAGAACAGTGAGCATGGGCCTCGGTTTGCGTCGGAATCCCTCTTCAATTCCCCCAACGTGAGGTCACACGGACTCTGCTAGACCGCCTACCGTAACAGGGTCCAAGTGAAGTGATAGACCTTCAGATCTAAGCTCTTCCCTTGCACCTCACTAGCTCTGGGATCTCAGACAAGCGCTGTAACTTCCCTTTCAGTTCTCTCGTCATATAAAATTTCAGAAACAAGGTGAGGACTTCAGGATCAAGCCTTACACAGACCCTGGCTCATAGAAGGTGCTCAATAAATGAGAGTATTCCATATCTACCCCCATCATTGTTGGGGCCCTTAAAATGTTGTGGACTCCTGAGCATATATCCGCAGGAAGCTCTAATTAAAAAAGATACATGGACCCCAATTTTCATAGCAGCATTATATACAATAGCTAAGACAGAGAAGCAACCTAAATGTCCATCAACAGATAACTTGATAAAGAAGATTTGGTATATATATACAATGGGATACTACTCAGCCATAAAAAAAGAATAAAATAATGTCATTTGCAACAACATGGATGGACCTGGAGATCGTTATACTAAGTGAAATAAGCCAGAAAGAGACAGAAAAACACCATATGATATCACTTATGTGTGGAATCTAAAAAAAAAAAAAAAAAAAGACACCAGGGAACTTATTTACAAAATAGAGACAGACTCACAGACATAGAGAACAACTTATGGTTACCAGGGAGGAAAGGGGGTGGGAAGGGATAAATTGGGAGTTTCAGATTTGCAGATACTAACTACTATATATAAAATAAATAAACAACAAGGCCTACTGCATAACACAGGGAACTATATTCAATACATTGTACTAGCTTATAGTGAAAGAGAATATGAAAAGAAATATACATATATATATATATATATAAACGAATCACTACGCTGTACACCAGAAATTAACACAACATTGCAAATTGACTATACGTCAATAAAAAAAATGTTGTGGGAATATTTTCCTTTGTATCTTTCTAGTTTTCATTTCTCTGACCACGAAGAGCAAGTCTTCCACATATTCACCCTTCAGATATGAACAAGCAGCTCTCATTGCCCCTGTGCCATCTTTTCTTCCACACTAAACAGTTCTGAGCTCTTCAGCTCTTTCTCATGGCCTGGTTTGTCATCTCCTCTGTATCCTAGGGTCCCTGATCTGCATGTATCCTGCTTTTCCAGTGATCCTGGAACAGTGTCATAATTCCAATCAGCAAGCCAGCCTTGAGGGTGGTAAAGTTTGTCCATCACATCTCTCCATCATTTCTGCTCCCACCCCAATTTCCACCTTTTTGTGCCTTCATGTGCCCCTGACTCACCTACTCACTGAGGGTCCAGCATAACGAAGGCCACAATATTGAATTCAGTCGGGATGCAAGAGAAGATATTGAGAGGAAGGTGGGCCTCCTGATGTCCCCATGAGCAACCTCTTCCTGCATCTCCATCCAACCCTCCTCACCCTGTTTAACAGGGGAGGGCCCGTATCACCTCCCTTGCCTTCTGATGATGGTGGCAAGGATCATTTTACCTGTCCAAGGGCTTCTGAGTTCCCAGGACACATAAGAAAAATGTGTGGATTTTTCTACAATGCTTTTGATTCCTCACAAGCATCAGGAATTATTGCCGAGAGAAGCCAGCAGTTGGGGCATCAGCTAAAGTGGATCCCTTCCCATTCCCCTGCCAATTATTGACACATTAGTAAAGAGCTAAAGCAATGTTCAAAACCATAAATATGGGTCAAAGACTTTAATGTATAGCCAAAGCATCTGAATATATAAAGAGATTTGCGATAAACTAGGGGCAGATTTTTTGAGATTTCAGCAGCTCTTACTCTCATTTCTGATTTATTTATTGTTGGAAAATCAAAGATCTCAAATACTTTATGCTCAGTGAAGTCTCCAAGCCAGGCCTTAAAATGTGTAGACTTAAAAGACAGCTCAAGGGAGCTGATGTAATTTGTCATCAGCTTCAGTCTAAGAGGTTTGAAACCAGGCCTGGGCAAGCCAGGGCTGAGCAATCGGAGGCAGCCTGTTCCCAAGGATTCCCAGCTTGATCCAAATCTGAGTCACCGATGGTGAACAGAGAGGTAAATGGGCACAGAGGAAAACACTGAGCTGTTTGGGCACTGCCTTAGTTCCTGCTGCCTTCTTTCCTCCTAGAAACAAGGTGGAGAGGCTGGCATGGGTCTTCAAGCAGGCGCTCGGAAGGGAGCAGTTCAGAGACTCCTAGACACAGATGATATCTTGCAAACTCAGGGGACTAAAAATCCAACCTTCCTTTAAAACCAATGGTCAGTGGCAAAAACACTTACTCTCTTAGATCATTTTGGGAGGTGAATACCACTCTGATTTAAAGACTGACTTTTGGAAGTGGTCTAATAGTACGTACTGTACTTTGAAACAGACTAAGCTGTGCTTTTGTCCTCAGGATGAAAGAAGGAAGTGCCTCTGCTGTTTCCTGCCTTTGGGCACAAGGTGAAGCCCAGAATGACAGGAGAGCGTATGGTGATCCATCACATAGAGTAAGCGGATGGCTTCAACACACAGTGGGATTTGTTAGGTTACTCCAAATTCATTGCACCCGAAGTACCCCCACTTCCTGTGCCAGGGTATCATATGGGAGTTGCCTTCCTTAAGTACCATTTTTTAAATCTTTTTTGTTTCATCTTCATTAGAGTTAAGGCATTATGTCATTCTAGAACAAGCTGAAAGATATCTCCTTTTTTTTTTTTTTTGGAAAATTACCAACAATTTATTTTCTAAATATTGATTATGTAAAATTCACACTTTCATGCAATAGTTAAACAATATCCAGAATGAAGTTTACCGTCCTTCAACCCTGTTCATTATCCTATGCTTCCTCTACCTTTTTTTATTTTTAAATTTTTTTCATTTTATTGTTTTTATTGAGGTACAATCAGTTACGATGTGTCCATTTCTGGTGTACAGCACAATGTCCCAGTCATGCATATATATACACATATTTGTTTTCATATTCTTTTTCATTAAAGGTTATTACAAGATATTGAATATAGCTCCCCGTGCTATACAGAAGAAAATTGTTTAAATCTATTTTTATATATAGTGGCTAACATTTGCAAATCTCAGACTCCCAAATTTATCCCTTCCCACCCCTTTTCCCCTGCTAAAAAATATCTTATTAAGGAACTAAATTGTTCTGAGACATTTTATATATGCTCTAACAATTAGTTCTTACAAAGTCCAATCCTCTGTGGTTGAACTGATTTCTCCCCTTCCTACCAATGAGAACACCAAGATGCAAAAAGTCTCAGTGTGACTTTCCCAAGGTCCCAGGGTGTGGTCACTAAACCCTGCATGATTTCCACTGGACAGTGTCAGCAGGTGGTGCCCACCAAAGGCCTGGATCCCAAGGGGAGAAGAGGCATCTTGGACTAGAGGAAAGAACTTTAGAGGAATCTGTACTCACCAGCTGTAAGGCCTGGGGCAGGTCATTTTGCCTCTCTGAGTCTTAGCTTTCCCATTTGGAAAACAAGAATGTCATTCCTTACTTCACAGCGGTGACACGTAAGAAGGTTCTGCTCACGCTTAGGGGATGTGGTCAGTGCTCTACGTATGTGAGCGGAATATGCTTTCAGCTCCAGAAACTAATTTCAACAAGGAAGCTGGGAAGGAGGTGCATAGACGACGCACAGGGTGTGGTAAATGAGAGGGACTCACTGTCCAGCCTGCAGGACCCTCAGAGGCCAGCTACCAGGGCTTAACCTCTGGAGGGATCTGGTAGAATGGCAAGAGCAAACTAGACTCTGCCTTGCCACTTCCTCAATTTGTGGAGACCAAATATCCTGCTGCGCATGGTGTCCAAGGAGGAACAAATATAGATGCCCTCATCTTCCCTGAATCATCGATTGTGTTTGTCTTGTGAAAAGTCCTATTGCTGTCTTTATGCCAAACTGTAAAAAAGTATTTTTGCTCCTCATTTATCCAAGAATAACACAATCCCCCCTAAATAGCTATTTTATTATGACCGCAATCAAAGCTGAAAACAATTTCATTTTCCCCCTTTGAGGTCCTTGGAAACAATTTTAATTTCATAATAAAGTGAGGAAGCCCAGGGTTTGCATCTTAGAGACAGCAGACAAGGGGTATGAATCCTGGGACCCAGGAGTCAGAGCTGGGCCTGCATCGGGGGGCATTCCCCCAGCCTGTGCTCCAGATGTCTTGGAAAGCATTTCAGAAACCACTTGTAGGGCTCTTTCTCGGCAGGCTCTGCCTGTAGAGGAGGGCAGAGCGCAGATTCACTGCACTTGGAAGCAGGAAAAAATACCTATGCAGGAGAAATCTAGCACTTCCACAGGCCCCAGGCCAGGGTGGGGATCCAGAGAGGAAGTGGATCTGTGATGGGGATGGGCACCTCCCTGTGCTGCCCGCTCGGCAGCAAGGCTCCACCTGTGCCCGCATCCTGGAGAATGGCCTCACCACTCCCACTGCCCCAAGTCAGAAGCTGGAGTCCTACTACATATCCCTGTGTCCCCACATGTCTTCGGGTGTCAAGTCTTCCTTATTTCTCTCTCTCTCATTTTTTTCTTTTCTGAATTCACCTGTCTCCCTGTGACCTTCTTTGCTCAGACACTATCATCTCACCGTCATCTAGACAATTACAGCAGCTGTTGACTGGTTTCTCTGCCTCTACTCTGCTCCCACGCACACCTCCTCCAACCCACGCCTCCTCCATGGCACCAGGCCTATCTTACATCTTAGTCCCCTATTAAAATTCTCCAGGATCTCTCCATTAACTTGAATTAAGTCACAATTTCTTAGCCTGGTATACATAACGATCCATTCCTTGGCCTCTGCTTACTTCTTGTTACTTAAGAAGAATTATCCTTTTATGAGATTATTTTATAAAAATGAATCTAGATTCTTGTTTCCCAACATTTTACGATGAACATTTTCAACACAGAAAAGCTGAAAGAATGGTGCAGTGGAACCCATATATCTACAACTTGGATTTTATAGTTAACATTTTACAACATTTTATTTATCACATATTTACCTGTCCATTCATCCATTCCTCTATCCATACAAAAATTTTAACTTATTTTGTGATGCATTTCAAAGTAAGTTCTGGACATCAGTGCTTTTCACTCCTTAACCATTAGATTTGTTTACATTACCCTTTTCCTCCAAAATGGCTTCTGAAAGCATAGACATATTAGGATTAAAGATTTGCAAAAGGCAAGTTAAGCATTAAAAAATAAAGGCAAGAGAAGGGAAGAGAAAAAGTTTATAAAGAATCTCTGACTGAAGAAAATTATGCAGATGAATGCAAAGATACCTCTGAACCTCCTAGAAACCAAAAATCATATTAGGTATATTGCTTTAATTTTCTTATAGAAGGCCTAGTAGGGACAAGTTTTTCAAGTCTTGAGGTCTGTGAATTTGTCAGAGGAGTATATTTTTAAAGGACACTTAGAAATGTAGGAAACAAAGCCAATAGTATAATGATTAAGAACTCAGACTCTGAAGCCAGAAGACTTGGGTTCAAATTTAGCTTCCACCACTTACCATGTGTGGGAGCTTAAACCAAAGGCTTTTAACCATTCAGTTTCCTCATCTGCAAAATGAAGATCTTTCAGTGCCAACTTCATCGTGTTTATTGGTGACTTTAATCAGATGATGCACTTAAATCACTTAATATTGTGCTGAACACATATCCAACACTCAATAATTATAGTTGTTAATTTAGCAATGAAAATAAATGCTTCAGTAGAAGGTGAGATTATAATAAAGCATAGTTTTATAAAAAGCTTTTATATGAGTAGACACAAGTGATGATATTCAGGAATAGTGTTTTCTCTCAGTCTGACTTAGTACAATGAAAAAAACTAAACACTCTTTGAGGAATGTGGAAGATACCATTGATTGCTTAGCTACTCATGATCCCTGCTTCTTCTTTCTAACAGGATCTAAATTTCAGGTAACAGACAAAATTTATGGCAATATATTCATCCCCAGAACTTGAATCCTTCTAATTCTAAACTAATGATGCTAATTCCATTCCCATAAGGTAGTGATTGATCTAGAAACAAAGGATTAGACTTAAGGAGCAATGTGCTACAGTGAGTGTGCAGAAAACCATTTTGATTAAAAGAGAGAGAAAACATCAAGGGAAAGGTCTATTCCTCACATTCTGTCCTAGATGATATATGAGGATGTGATGCATGGTACTGCAGCAGCCACTTTGTGACCATGAGGAGAAAGCCAAGGAATTGCAGAGAAGGTGACCCAAAGCCTTGTGTCATAATTTTTTTCTTATGTGAGCTGAATGCATATTTTAAGCCAGTTTTTAGTTGATCATTCTATAATATTCATCTGGAAGCATTTTTAATTAATCATAAAACAAAGAGCTAATATTTCCCTTCAGCTTATCCCTATTGTTCATTAACTTTCTCAGGCAGATGTGACAATAGCTGAAAAGGCTTTAAAATAGGTTAGTCTTACATTGAACATAATCATGAAGAGGAGAGAGCAGCCATGTTCCGGGAAACCCAAGTCTGAGTACATCGTGGCAGTCACTTTCTGCAGCAGTTGCAGAAGCCCTGCTCACTGAGCTCGGCAAATATTTGGCCAAATAGACATACCACCAAATGGCCCATTATCCAGAAACTTCATTTAGGAAGACAGTAAGCATCTAACCTGTCAAAGGCATTGCCTAGAAGTATCTGAATTAGTGTCTTCTAGAGGCTCTTGCAGTTAGGGGTTCTTGCTACCTGCTAGCACCAAGACCAAGCAGTTGTGGCAGATGGATAAGTCAAGCCCCCTGGGGTGGGGAAATGGCTATTTGTGAGTGCTGTGTTTTAACACATTAATTTATTGAAATCAATGTGCAAAGTCATAGAAACCAATTGTATATTTAGTAACTTACAGCAGGGTTTGGGTGGGAGGAATCAAATTCTACTGTCAAAGTTGGGATGCTACTTGGTATAAATGTAAGAATTCATAAGTCAGACCTGCATTCTGTGTTTAGTAACATATCTCCAAAGTCATTATGGAAGTAAGGGGGAAATACATGGTCAAATATAAAAAATACCTGGAAACTTGAAGCTCTTCAGAAATACCTCAAATAAGAGGAATACCTGTGGGAGGGGTTGTGTGCACCCCAGCACAGTTGTGAACTATGTCCTCTGCAGAATATGAGGAGGGGAGACAAGAGAGGGAACTAACTTTAGATCGATGTGGCACAGACTGCTTGCTCTCCACTAAAATCCACTGCCTCTTCTTCCTGGGCACACATCAAATGACACTTCCCAGCTGCCCTTTATAGTTGGGCATGACTATGTAACTAAGTTCTAGCCAGCAGGATATGAATGCAAGTCATATGTTTGTCATTTTCAGGCTTGAACAATGAAACCTCCCATCTGGCCCACTCCATACTCTTTCTGTTTCTGCTGTTTCATTGTAGACAAGGACCATACCCACCAGATAACAGAGCTTGATGTGGAAAAAGGCTGGATCCCTGAATTGCTGCATGGGAGAAAGCTGACTACCACACAGCCTGGACACCTACTTAGGAGCACCAGGTGAGTGTGGAATAAGGTCACAGTGTGTTTAAGCCATTATGTGTTGTTTGGTTCTATTTGTTGCAGCAGTTTAGCCTGCAGTAAGGGATACAATTGTGTACCTATTACATGTGTGGATGTTTTACCTCTCTGGGGTCCACATCTACTGTAATACATGTCCGAATACATACAACAAGATCAATAGAAGTATATCATTTTAGTCTTTAGTAAGGTAATTTCCCCTAGAAATTCACCGTTGTTAAAATAAATAAGTGAATGAATATTTGAAAAGCCTGGTAGGAAGGGAGGTGGCCTTTGAATCATGTGATTCCTTCTGCTTGGCCCCCATATTATTCACAACATCTGCATTGCTCAGGGATGCTTTTGTTTGAGTAGTGCAGCCCTAAAAATTTTTCTTTCTGAGTGCATGCATAAAGAAGTTTCGAGTTCTGCACTCACTTGGGTATGGAGAAAGGGGCAGGCATTTCAGATACCCACTTAATTAGAGCTTTTCCAGAAAAATGCACAAGGGGTTCTCAGAGAGTAGAAGGGGACATGTTTTCTCTGGCAAAGTTAGAGAAAGCTTCAAGGAGGAACTGACTCCTCTTTGAAGAAGAGCTGGAACCCTCCAGGCTACAGAAGGAGCAAGGGCATTCCAAGCAGAGAATAGCAAATGGATTTCAGGCTTGTCAGGCCATGGCCTTCACAGATTTCCCTGATTACTGAGCCTGGGTGCCTGACCCCATCACCCCACCATGGTAAACGCAGTTAGCATCACCCTTATCACAGCAGCTTATATCTCTGTGGTTACCTAAGGACAGGGACGCAGAACTTCTCAGACAGGGGCTTGTGAGCATCCCAGCGATCTTGTCAATTATCCCTGTGCTGATCTGCACTCCAGCCCCTCTCCACTCAGCATTGGCTGGGGGAGGGGACACTTCCTCTCATTGGTGCCTGTTGTGTTGTCAGGCTTGGTTTATAACACAGTAAGCTTACAGACACTTACAATTAATGTGCTTCTCATGAGTGTTCACAAACACATTAAAAGTGAGCAGGTAGCATATTATCTATGGATCCCGATAATCTGCACTATGTACACATCCAATTTTTAGGAGACTGGAATTGGCTACAAGTCCCTGTCATTTGTCAGGTGGCGTGTCAGCTTAATGGGCCCTGGAGCTCATTTACGGGTCACCATGTCCTGCTAAACTGTCTAAACTGTTGGCCTGCACTTCCAGAAACCCATCCATGCCTGAAGGGGTGGATCCAGAACATGAGCCTTAGCAGAACTTGACATCTGTATGTTTGTGTCCTGGTTCTTAGGGAATCCACTATGGAATTCTGGGAAAAGTTCCCTTTGGGTTTTGATTTTTTTTTTTCCAAAATGTACATCCACAAGAAAGATACAAGCATGGACAGTATGGGAACTAGTACCTATGGATTTCGTTTGAGTGTCTTGGCTTCCTTGCTGTGTAATTTTGAGAAAGTTACTTAACATCTCTGAACATCAGTTTCTTCATCTGTAAACAGAGATATTCATAACAGATTTGACATAAGGATTAAATGAAGCACAGAATACAAGGAATACCAAATGTACACAGCACTGTGGGCCAAGTGTTCTGAGCACTTTGCATTAACTCAGTTTATCCTCACAACAGTCTTACCTGAGGAAAGCACTGTTTTGTAATCCCATTTTGCAGATGAGAAAACTGAGGACCTGAGAGATTAAGTAATTTGTTTAAAGTTGCATAGCTAGTAAGTGATGGACCTGGGATTCAAACATGGACACTGATGCCAGAGACCTTTCTCTGTTGAACAGTCCTGTGCTGTGCTACCTGGTGTGGTACCTGAAAGGGTGTTAGTCAGTGCTCTGTGAATGTAGGGAAACTAAAGCGATGGATAAGATATGCACCTTAACTTAAAGAAAATACCAGTCTGTCGAGGAGATTTGTCTTGACCAGTCTGTCAAAGCTGTTTGAGCACTTGGTTAGTGTTATATCTGGGGCAACCACATGTATCCACTTTGATTGCTACAAACAAATGACCGCAATCTCAGTGGCTTAAACCAACACCCATTTATTACCTCACAGTGTCCTTGGGTCGGGAGTGCAGGCACAGCTCAGCTGGGGCCTCTGCTCAGGGTCTCGAAGGCTGAAATCAAGAAGTCAGTGGTTTTCCTTTCTGGAGCTCAGAGTCCTCCTCTGGCCCGTGTGATTGTGGGAAGATTTCAGTACCTTGAATCTGGAAGACGGAGGCCTTCAGCTCCTAGCGTCCCTGCCCACAATTCCCATGGCTCATTCCATAGGCAGCTCACATCCCAGCAGCCCACTTCTTCAGGGAGAATATCTTAGGAGGATATCTCTCTTTAGTCGCCAAGGTAGAGTCTTAGATAAGGTAACATAATCAAGGGAGTGACTGTCCAATCCCCTTTGCCATATTCTCTTGGCCAGAAGCAAGTCACCATGCATGCCTGCATGGAAGGGGAGAGGATTAGAAAAAGGCATGACTCAACAGGAGTCACCGGAGAGTGTGTCCATCACACCACACAATCTATCGTTCCACTGGGCATTTTTGAGAGTCAAAAGATGTTATTGATAAATTTTGGAACTACAGGCGTAAACTGGGACTGTCCCAAGCAAACTGGGATGTATAAACATCCCAGGTGGAAACAGCACTACCCACTTACTACTTATGGGGCCAGTGGGGACAGAGTGTAATTCTGACCAGCTGGATCTGAGAATATGCTTTTGAGCAGGTGATTTTTCAATCAGGCTGAGAAGGAGGGGTTAAATTTCTACCAGCAGAAATGGGATCGGGCAGGAGAGCATTCCAGGCAGAAGGAGCAGCTTGGGCAAAGATGTTAGCAGTGAGAGGGAAACAGGCCAGCTTCTCAGAATGAGAGATTCCGGGAGGGGCTTGTGAAATGTGTATCAAGGCCTTTATTCAGGGAAGCGGGCATAGGGGTCTACCTTGCTCTGTGGTCTTTGGCTGGCGTTTCTGAATAGAGGGCACCTCTCCAACCCTTAATGCATCTTGGATATTCCAGGAGACCCACAGATTAGGGGAGAGAGGCCCTTGGTATTCTGCCTCCTAGGAGGGCTTCTCAAGTAGGCTCATACCACTTTTATGGAGAAAATCCTAGAGGAAGGAACAAAAAGGGGTCAGCTCATTCCACGCGTTTGGTCAATGATGTGTTAGAATTTAGATTCTGTAGCTACACTAGTCCCCATATCAGCTCTGTGGCTGTCGTATATAGCAGTGTGGTAGGTGCAAGTTTCCTGTGTCCTTGTTTCTGCAGGGTCACATCTGTGGAGCAGTGTGTGCCCGGCTAACCTCCCTGCATTAGGGGAGGTCTTGTCTGTTTCCCATCCATCCCCTTCTGTGACTCAGTGTCTGCCCTGAATGGGGGCTTTTCTGGCCTCACACCACCTCATCCTTCACTTAGATCAATGGCACTGCTTCCTAACATGGCTACTGCCAGGTCCTCAGCTGCCACTAGCTCACCGGTCAGGTGGCACATGTGGGCACCACATGAGAACCACATCCAGGGAAGGACCAGGAAAGGTGCCGTGGAGGGTGAGGCTTTCAGTTCATACAGGGGGTCCTGTGTCGGCAGTTCAGGCTCCAGCAGAGAAGTTGGGACGGAGAGACTGAGCCACAGCTGTGCCAGCTGCCATGGTTTTGGCTTCCTGCCCAGGGGTGGCAGACTGGCCCTACCCTATAGCGTCAGGCACAGTGAAGCAGGTCCCCAGGGTTGGAGCAAGGAAGGAAGAGGGAGAGCCAGACAAGTCCAAAGAGCTGGCACGCTTGTCTTCTTCTCCACTATGAGGCAAAGGATATACCTTTCCTGGGATGCGTTTGCCCCTTTCCTCACCACTTACTGATGGATCTCCATCTCTGTGCCAGGCACTGGGCTGGGCACTAGAAGTGTAGTGGTGACCCAAACAAAATCTCTGCCCTCCTGGATCATATAGTCTCAGGGAGGAGCAGGGCAGAGATAAAAAGGAAGAAAACATATACATACAAGGCAGAATACATAAAACGGGGTCGGAGGAGGGGTGGTACCTGGTTAAACAGAGGCAAAGGAAGTTCTCTCTAAGGAAGTGACATTTTATTTCAAGTGTGAAGGGTGAGGAGCCAGAAATACCAAGAGCATTGCAGACAGAGGAAAGAGCGGGTACGGATGCCCAAGAGTGGGAAAGAGAAACTGGGAAAAAACAGAACAGAACAAAACAAAACTCTGTGGCTGGAGTTCAGGAGTGAGCAAGAGCATGGTCTGAGTGAAGTGCAGTTGGAGCCAGAGTCACAAACATACTGCTCTTGGGGGACATGTTTATAAAGGGGGAGGCTCTTCATGCGTGAGGGCAGGGGGTACATTAGTATATCTCTGTACCTTCCTCTCAATTTTACTGTGAACCTAAAACTGCTTTAAAAACTAAGGTCTTTTAAAAAAAAGAGCCGGGAGGATGTTGGGGCCCCTTTTTAAAGGGAGGATACTGGATGATTTAGATATAGATTGTATTCCCCGTGATAACCATCTGACAAGGAACAGCGTTCCTGGGATCATTACTAAGGAGACTGACAGAGTGGCTAGACAAATTCCCTGATGGTCAGATGCAGTAGTCACTTTGCCTGAAAAGGCAAAGCAGGATGATGAGGGTGGTCCCACTGCTGGAGCAACTTTTACAGGCAGCAAGTCCCTCCTTGGCAAAGTCTTCAGAACAAAGGATCCATCGGCCCCCAGTAAAAAACAGAGCATTGGAAAATATGTCTGAAGGGAAGAAGGGGCCGGAAAGAGGTAAAATGGTCCAAGGCCAGGTACAGTCTGCCAGCAGGTGACACCCACCAGGAGAGGGGTTTCCGGAGGCCTGGGGCAGGTGACACCCCCAAGCAGGGAGGCCTGAAGGAGCCCACAGAGAGATGGGAGAGGCGTGCTCCCTTCCTTCCCCGTGCTTCCAGCTAGAGAATGGCTGCATTCAGAGTTTTGGTCCATGAACAGCAGACTTTTGAACAGAAAGGAACTGTTAGTTTTACCTCTTTCCCAGAAGGAATTTCCCCAAGGAAAAACAAAAAGACCAATGGTGTGGCAGACACTTCTGCATGTAAATGCACTCCGAAGAAAGAGTTAAAGTGCTTTCTAATATAAATTGGTTTTCGGTATTTCAGTGCCAATATAATTAGATTGTAACAAGCAAAGCCCTGTAACATAACACAGCGAAAATTTGAAAATTTGATTCTGTCTGGCAAACAACCAAGTCCCTGCGTGTGCGCAAACCTGACATTAATAAGCTACAAGAGATTACATGATTTAGAAAAGAAGCACTTGGTGTTACCAAATCAAATAATAGATCTCTAGGCTATAATTAGGAGAATTGGGACTCAACAATGAAGTCATAATACTGTAATTTAGCTGTGAGTAACAGAGCCATGGAGGCACATTAGGAGGTGGGTGGTGTCTCCGTGGTGAGCAGCTCCCAGGGGCGGCAGCTCTGATGCTCCACACGCAGCCACCTGTTGGCACCATGGTGCCACAGAATGGGTCCCGGCCCGCCATGGCTGCATGGCAGGGGGCCCTAGGGTCCTTGCACTTTAGATGCATGACTTTAAAGACAGAGCCCCCCAGGGACAGCTGAGATGGGCAGAGCAGCCACCAGGGTGATGCAGGCAAATTGCTGCCCCGTGGTGCTTTTGGGGCCAACAAAGGACACATTAAAAACGCAGAAACATAAACAAGGCAAAATAAACACTGTAAAAAATAAAAAGAGAGTGAGAGGGGCCAACAGCCTCATTCATAGTCCCTGAGCTGCAGGGGATTGTCAGGTTGGGCTAGCACATTTTTCCTCTGAAGTAGTTTCTACGGAGACTGTGCCGAACTTAAACACCTCCTGGCAGAGTAACACAATCCGTGCTCTTAGGTCATCAAACCATATAATTTCACATTGAAAAGAAACCTTACCAGGGTTTCTTAACCTGGGGTCCCCCAAGGGGTCTGTGGATAGAACTGAATTTCAATGTAATTGGTTTTCTTTGTAATCCTATGAATTTTATTTTATGTATTTCAAAACATTATTCTGAGAAGGGGGTCTGTAGCAGATGTTGGAAGCACCCCTCTGCATATCCCCAGACCTTTCTGGATGCTCCAGCTGGTTCTAACTGCCAGTCTCTGCATCTCTGGGCCTGAGAGCTCTCTATCCCAGCTACTATGCAAAGCAGCATTGGCTGTGCAGGCTGGTGGTGCCAGGGTGGTAACGCCCAGGAGCAGGTGTGTAATTACCCCAGCTCCCTCCCGCTTCAGGTGGGAAAATGCTGAGAAGTGGTTTTGCACTCCTCACCCCAGGATAGCCTGCAGGATTAAGCTCCAGTTGTCTACCTTTGTTTGGCTGCCTTTCCTTTCCCATTTCTCTATGGTTATTTCCTGTAACTCCTAAATAAATTACTTGTATTCAGGATCTGCTTCTGGAAGAGCCCAGACAAAGATAGGATCGACAGGTAGATCAACAGACTTCTAAAGAGGTCAAAAAAAAAAAAAAAAAAAAGATTGGGAAGCCCTGCAAGGTGTGGTTCAGGTCTTCTCCACACCCTCATCACCATTTCACAGATGAGGAACTGGAGCATGAAGAGCTAAGCATCTGTCTTGCCTACAACAGGGAGTTCTGCTCTAGGGCATTCACTTCCCATGGCTGTGGTTATGATGATTTTCCACACTCCACGCTTTCAGCCTGACTTCTCCTTTCTCCTTACTCCTTCCCAAATCCTCTCCAACAGCAGCCACTGGCCTACGACAGCTTGAAAGCAGAGTCTGTGACTGGATGCGCTTTTCCTTCCTCCCTGAGTGCAAGGCATCTGGCAAGGGCCTGGCAATGCAGGACCCTGTTTCTGCTCCCAGGCCTGAGCTGGATGTGGGTTGAGCTGCAGTGTCAGGGGAGGGTCTCTCCTACCACATTCAACACAAATATCATTTCCATTCACTGATCCCTGTGTCTAAGCTTTATCTGTTCCAGGATTCCACAGTAGGATTTAGCACTAGGGTGACAAATAGTGTTCTCGTTTTATTTACATTTATATCATTTACTTATAAAGGACATTATTATTTTAAACAGATTTTAGACACACTACAATACAGTAAAATGATATAAGGATGCAGAGATACAATTATAGTAGAAAGCCAGCGGTAAGTTACACAGAAATACACAGTAGTAATAGTAATAGTAATAATAATAAAGTGGCTCTTTATATATATTTAGTTATCTGATTTAATCCTCACAATAACTTCAGGAATTTGGTATTACTATATTTAGGTGGGGGAACTTCCTTAGATGAGGAAACTTCTGGGAAGAAGTTAAGTATTTTGCCATTCATTCCTCATGCTTAAAAGTTCTCTCTCTATTCTTTACTCTCCCTTCTCATTAAAAAAAAGCCCCTTCCCCCTCCTCCTTCTGAGTCAAAGAATTAATCTTGACTTGCTGTTAGGACAACAGTCTGATTAATTTTTTTTACCTTACTTTGAATGACTTGTAAGATTGTACTATGATTGTTTCTTCATTAATAACTATGAATCTCTAAGTTTTATACATTTTGACACAGAAAATAAAGTGAAACAAAAGCCATTTCAGGTACTATGAGTAAATTGTCCTCAAGCAAGGTGACTTCCCCGGAACTCCATAAAGCTAAACATGAGTTCATACTGATGTTTCCAGCACTAATCAATCAGTCTCTTTCCTTTGCTTACTTCTAACCTCTACTCCAACAGTGAGAAACCTGGTTCCCACCATCTACTATTCATTTATTTGTTCAATTCCAGATACCTTTATAGTGGTGTCACAATTGTTAACATATATAACGTGGGGAACAATTTTATCAACTAGAATACAGTGCTTATGTACAGTTTCTTTCGACTTTATCTTCCAGACTCCATTCATTTCCAAAGTTATTTATGTCAGCACCTTTTTACCCCAACCCTTTCAACGAAGTTGTTTTATACATTTGTAAAACAGTTACATTGTTTTGTCACATTTTACATTCCATCCTGAGATCCTCGACCTCCTAAATGATTTTTAATTTGCATAATTAAAGATTACTCTTTTGCTATAAAACCTATAAAGGGTTTTCACAAATGTATAGTGTAATGTACTCACCATTACGGCATCACACAGAACAGATTCACTGCTCTATCAAAATCCCTTGGATATCATCTATTCAGCCCTTCCTCTCTCCCTGCAAGCCTCTGCTGACTGCTGATATTTTCACCGTCTTTGTAGTTTTGCCTCTTCCAGAACATCTCAAAATTGGAAAAGCACTTTATTTGGTTCCATTTAGCATATCGATTATACTTCTTTAAAAATTTTTTTACTAGTTTCCCTGGAGTTTCCAATATACACTTTTAACTAGTCTAACTGCTCCTCCAGTTAACACTCTACTGCTTCATGTGTATTTATGAATAAACATACTATTCCCAGTTCCTCCTTCCCTTCCCTTATGCATTGTCATCATTCACTTCACTTATCTCTATGCTGTAATCACCCAATGCATTGTTACTATTATTACTTTAGTTATCAGTCAAATGTAAGAGAGATTTAAAAGTTTTTATTCATCTTCATGTATTACTTCATTTCTTCTTCTATGTAGATCCAAGTTCTGACATAAAATTTTCCTCCTGCTTGAAAAAAAATTTTAACATTTCTTGTGATGAAGATTTGTTGGTAATGAATTCTCTAATTTTTTGTCTATCAGAAAATGTCTTTATTTCTCTTTCACTTTTGAGGGATAATTTTACTGGATATAGGATTCTAGGTTGGTATTTTTTTCTTTAAGACTTAAATATTTCACTCTATCTCTTCTTATTGGTATGGTTTCTGATGGAAGTCTACTGTAATTATCTTATAGGTAAGATTCTTCCCACCACCATCCCCTGCCCTGGCTTCTTTCCAAGATTTTCTCTTTGTCTTCCCCCGCTCCCCGGCTTTTTTGTAGCTTGAATATGATATGCCTAGGCATAGGTGTAGATTTCGGGTATTTATTGATGATCTCTGAGCTTTCTGGATCTGAGATTTGGTGTTTGTCATTAATTTTGGAAAATTCCCAGCCATTATTACTACAAAGATTTCTTCTGCTCTATCCTATTTAAGCTTCTTCTTCTGATATTTCAATACACATGTTATATGTTTTGAAATTGCCCAACAAACATTCTGTTGCTCTTTTTCTTTCTTTTCTCCATTCACTTCTCTCTTTGTATTTCACTTTCAGAAGTTTCTATTGACCTATTTGCAAGCTCACTGATACTTTTTTTGGTTGTGTCCAGTCTGCTGATAAGCTCAAGGCCATTCTTCATTTCTGTTACAGTCTATTGAACTTCTAGCATTTCCTTTTGATTCTCTCTTAGAATTTCCAGATCCCTATTTATATTACCCATTTATTCTTTCATATTGCCCGATTTTTCCATTAGGCTTTTAACATATTCATCATAGATATTTTAAATGCCCTGACTGATAATTCCAGCATTTGTATCATCTGAGTCTGGTTCTCATGCTTCCTTTGTCTCTTTGAACCATGTTTTTCTTGATTTTTAGATATGCCTTATAATTTTTGTTGTTACTGAAAGCCAGACATATTGTACCAGGAACTGAAGTAAATAGGTCTTAAATGTGAGAATTTATGTCAATTTGGCTAGGGTTCAGCTATGTTTAATGTTTGCTGTAGGGTATTAGCGGTTTAAAATTTCCCCTGTACCTTTGTTTTTATCTCCGCCATTGTCTTTGGGCTTCCCTAAGTACTCTTTCTCAGAGAGAATCTAACAGTTCATTCAGCTAAAATCTATCAGTATTATGCTGAAGCCCTGTGTATGAGGGGCTCAGGTGGATAGAGGGGGAACATTGTATAATTTTATGATTAAATCTTGGTCTCTTAATAGACCTATGTCTCTGGGCTGTGACCTTTCCAATGTTTCTGTGGCTTTTTTCTCCCTTAGGTGGGACAGGAAAACTAGAGTGGGTTGGAGTTGGCTACTTGCCTTCCTCCTAGATGGGATAACATTCTGGAGAGTAGGCCTTTGTTATGGAAAGTTCTGTGAATATACTTCACAGTGATTACTCTTCCCCTTTCCCTGCCAGAGCCACCAGGGGATCCTTCTTGGAGCTTCACCATGAGAATCTAGCAGGGTTCCTAGAGGGAAAACCCATGAGTGTGTGGCTCCCCTAAGACTGCAACCACCCCCAGGAGTTTTCCACTCTCATGCTGGCCCACAATCAGCCTCGAACAATTCATCAACATTGTCATTTTAGTGTTCCTACAAGTTTATGGCTCCAGGAATCCAGCAGTTTTGGCTCCAGGTCCCTAAATCTTACCTTTATCTCTCTAGATTCACCAGTCTCACCAAATCTTGGGGTGTTGGTTTACCCTGTTATCTTAGTTCTCTGAAAGGTCTAAGAAAAGTCATTGATTATTCATTTTCTCAGCTTTTCTAGTTGTAAAGATGGAAGCGATGACTTATAAGCTCTTTATAAGTCAGAGAAGACACTGGGAGTCCAGGTGTGAGACTTTTAACCTTAGGGTAGAAGAAGGTTATGACATAAAAGGAAGAGAATTCTTTCTTTTCTGTGTGAGGGATTTTGAGAGAAAGAATAGAGACAGAGGAGGAGGAAGAGACGCCAGGGTTTTCATTTGTCCTCCTCCTCATCTCAAGGCTAACTCTTAAAGGGAGTGGCTTAGAAACAGACTGTGGTGAGGGGAGCATGGACGAGGAGTTTTCTGCCCTGCTTCAGTCAGAGGGCCCTGGGGAAGGAGCACCTCCCAGCTGTTGGCCCCTCCCCTGCCACTCTGACCCTGCAAAAGTGTCGGTAGAAGGAGGTGCTGGCTTATAACTCTGCTGTAGGCTCCTCTTGGTTCCCATGGGGTGTGTAAAAGACTCTGAAGTTCCTGAAAGGTGACCCAAAAGGCAGTTGACACAGAGTCCGCCGTAACAATGGTAGCAATGACTCCCAGCAGAGGACACAGCGTGGGGGCCAGGGCTGGTGGTGTCTTGGCGGAGCCAGAGCCTCAGATAGGTCTAAAGAGCCAAGAAGAGCTGAGATGAGCATCAGTTAGCCAGGGCGTCCAGATGGAGCTGAGGGAGAGAAGCGAAGCTTAGAAAACACACGGCACAAATGGGGTGAATGTCAGCAAACAGAAGAATGCATGGCTTCAAAGACCAGAGAAGCCTGAGCACAGTACAGGAATGCCTCAAGGATCTAAGGACCCCCTCCAGAATGACACAGCATCCCAGATAGGACCTTCTCCTCCCTCTTGTCATCTTGATTTGCAGTCAAAGGAAGAGAAGCGAGATTCTATAGACTTTTTAGATTCTTGCATAAGATCAAAATTACACACTAGACTAAGAAAGTTAATTATTTCCCATGCTAACCATCAGGAAACACATGAAGACTGGCCCAAAAAAAGTTTAGAAACTTAGATAAAATATGTTTCCTTTGTTCCCATCTGAGTATAGTGGGGAATCTGTGACTCTACTGCATTCTCCTGTCCATTATTCTAATGTATGTTCTTTATAGCATTTTTCCTTCTCTGAAGGCATCTTATTTATTTGTCTGATTAGCAGAAAGAGAATTCCGAGAAAATGGTGGCCTGGTCTGGCCCGGTCACCATCAAGTCCCCAGCCCCTAGGACAACGTCTGGTACATTAAAGATGCTAAATAAATACTTGTCGAATAAATAGTGGTCTCTAGCAGGTGAGGCAAATAGGGATAAGGATTTTGAAACTCAGATTATTATATTAACTTAATATATCGACTAATATTTATTAAGTGGTGAGTACTTATTGACTTATTTAAATACTTACAACAAACAACACAATTAAGTCAGTACTATTATTATCCACAGTTTCCAAATGAGGAAAGGGAGGCACAGAGAAGTTAGGTAATTTGTCCAAGGTCACAGGGCTTAGAAGAGAAAACAAAGCAATCTGACTGCAAAGCCTGTGTGCCCATCTACAATACCACGCCGCCTCTCTGCATCTCCTGTGTGGCCTCAGCTCACCGCCTCCTTCCCCTCCTCCCTCACACCAGATGAGCCACAGACGGCTAAGTAGGCAGCGAACACTTCTCAAGATGTTTTCATCGATTTTGCCAACACTCAGCTGCTTTATCGGCTCTGATGAAACATTTGTGACAACCACAGCAATTGCAATGATCATTTCCATGCTGAAAACATTTGCCTACAAAGCAGACATTTTCTCTTCAAAGTAAACATTGGTGCTACTGAGAAGCTGCCACCCACACCCGTACAAGCTGCTTCCTTAGAATTTAGAACGCCTCCAGCAAAATCCCCTCAAGCGATGATGACAACAGAGCAGCCCTTGGACTTCTCCTCCAGGTGGCCTCAGCTGCCACGCCCAGGCCAGTCATGAGGTGCCTCTCTTCATCCCCATCTCCATCCCCCAACCCAGCGCTTACTTCACACACACTAGTAACAGTAGACACAGGGATTAAATCTTCCCTATGATGTGTCTATTTCCTGTCGTGACTCTGCATCGTATGGATGATGCTTTATGGATCTGAAGCCCAGCACTTAGTGCTTTTGCTTAATTAATTAGTTAATAGTAAACAGAAGAAGACCTTGAAACCCCCTGAAGCTGGTCCTTTTGTGTCCAGAGGGAAATAAGACAGAAGGTAATAGAATCGGATGGAAGGAGGAAGAACTGCCTTAGGAGAGTTTCCCAAAATATATTTCAGTAACTAAGCAAACATTCCAAAGGATATTAATAGGGCATTTGGTGTAGGGGTGGGAAAGGGAGGCTCTCATTGCCAAATAAGATTAATAAATGCAGAGTGAAGCTGAATTTAAGGTAAAAAGTTTCTTGTCTGCAGGAATTCTCAGAACCTTTGGCACGTCAAGGTGCGTGGTAAATCTCTAAAAGGGCTATGCGAAGTGTAGCATTTTGCAAATGCATTTGACTACAGAGCCATTTCTTTGCCAGGCTCTTCAGGGTCCTAGTGGACATAAAACCAACTGAAGAAATGCCATCTGCACAGGGAGGGGAGAACCTCCTCAGTCTAACAGTGTTCTGTATGGGCATAAATGGGCAGACCACAGGAAGCCTACTATTGGCACAGATGATGTCTTCCTGAGAATGGAAAGACTCTCTCTAGGCCCAGGTGGCATCTCTGTAGGAACAGCCTCCCAGATACATGGAAGTATGTGCTGTGATATGACGCCAAGGATCATTATGTGCCAGGCATCACGCTGGGTCCTCTCAGGAAACTAACTGAGCCCCTGACAGCCTTGTGGGATTGGCATTACCATCCTATTGCACAGACAAAGACCTCAAGGACCACAGAGGTTGGGCAGTGGGCTCATGCAGACAATATATGAGTTTTCTGGACTGGACTCCAGTCCAGCGCCTTTTCTACTTCTCCCAGCTGCTCAGATAAAAACTAAAACCACGTTTTAGAGCCAAAGTTGAGGACAGTTATGTCTCTTTCAAGGGTGTGGCAACTGCAAGACCCACCCTCTCCTTGCATGACCTAACCAGAAACCACATTTACCTGGGGCAGCCAGTGGGCAGGACAGAGACCCACTCTCCCTGAGTCAGACACGAGCCTCTTCTCGCACCTCATCTTCTCACCAAATTACGAACTTTGCCAGTGCTCTTAAGTGATTGTGACTGTTTCATTTTTGAAATATCAGTCGGCCTGTTCGAGTAATTTTATACTTAAATTATTTAAATGCAATCTATCCATTGAAGCAATTTCCCCTGCACAGGAGAAGTGTTTTCTTTCTTAGGGAACTGAAGCATGATAAATAAATGAATAAAGACTTGTAGCAGTGTCTCTCTCTCTCTCCTGAAGAAAGCACTTCGGCTGGAAGTCCCTCCTGTCAGAAATCTTGGAACTCATAATATTCCCTGTGGTTCTGCCACTCAGCATTAAAAATAACCAAAGACTCAAGTCACAGGGTCTTTTTTTCTAGACACGAAGCGCATTTTATGCCACAATGCCCGGGATGACACAGGGACTGCTCAGAGCTTGCTAATATTCTCCGCTGCCTCTCTCCCCAGGCCTGCAAGCAGTTAGAATGGCTTAGTGGTGATCACAAATGCTGTCCCATTTGGAAAGCACTTCTTTAAAGCAGCACAGATTAAAATTCATGAAAGGAGGCTTGCTTGCATAAATAAATTAAAAGCTGCAAAACTAAAGTTTAAACACCCATACACAACTAGCATTTTGCAAACACCATATGCATCGTGGTTCTCAATTCTGGGCTGTCATGCAAGAAGTCGGGAAAGAGGCCTCATTGGGTTTGAATGCATGAAAGTGGAAGCACCTTGATCACCTTTGGCACAAAGGAGCCTCAGCAGCAAAATGTGAACTAATTGATTTGAACCTTATCTAAATGCATATGGATTTTAGGAGAGCATGCCAATATCTGGAGAGTATTGTGAAAAGAAACAAGAGAGAGAAGGAGCACGGGCTTTTCAGTCAGACACGGCTAAGTTTGAAAACCAGCTCTTGAAATGACTCTTTTGCTTTGCGTAGATCATGGGAAGTCTTGGATACCCAGTTTTCTCAACTGTAAAACATGTAAGAAAACTAACCTCCAACCTTAGACTGTTGTGTGGACAGTCAATGGCGTGCTGTGCCTGAAGCGGCTGGCAGAGAGGAGGCACTCACAAGCTGTTAATCTCCTTCTTCCTGCTGTTATCTTTCGTTTATGTAGTGGGGGCATTGTGGGAAGGGGAAGAGTTCTGGGGTCAGAAGCCTCAGATCTGAGCTCCAGCTTTGTCACTCATTGACTGTGTGACCTCAGAGGACTCATTTCATCTCTTGGAGCATCAGTTTCTTCATTTGTAAAGTTAGGATGGTAACATTACCACTTTTCCACCCATACATGACATCTGCGAGCTATCTGTTCCTTGCAACACTACAAAGTAGGTATGGCTGGCAACTTGATCTCCATTTCCTTAGTAAGGAAACTGATGTTATCTTAGAGGAGGCAAAGTGAGCTGAAGTGACTTAGCAGATGTGTGACAGACTCATGACCAAAGGGCAGGTGAACCTAGCTCCCCTGTCCATGTGTCCTGGGCCCTCCTCCCACTTCAGTACCTCCTTGCTTCCCCATGGCTGCTCAACACGAGCTAGGGAGATGGTGGTCCCAGCAGTAAGCATTTAGGGGTTTGCACCATCCTGATGGAACAACTATATCTTCATCCCTATGTTCCAAAGCCTTGCTGCCAAACTCTGATTATTCAGTGCATTTGGCATCAATTGGTTGAATTTCAGTCCCTCCTAAGTTACAAGTAAGCTTCTTGGTGGGGTTCTCTGAGTTCCCAAGCTGCTAATCTCAGACAGGGAGCACGCTGGAGCTGGAGTCCCACCAAGCTTGCCCATGGGAGTAGTGAGCTCATGGGGTAACTGCTTAAGTCACCTTGGAATAGTTCCCCCTTTATGAGTTACTCTAGTAGAGGAATCACATCAGGAGCCTAGAAGTACCCATCTGTCATTCTCTAGCTGGAGCCCTCCAGCAAGATATTAAACCTCAGGACTCATCAAGAATCAGGCCCATGCCCAATGAGGGCAGATTCTAAAGCACAAATTGTATCTGTCAGTAGTCTGGGTGGCAAGCAACAGAAACAGGATTCTGTTATTATGAATTTAAAAGTTTGAAAGGGTGGTCATCTGAAATCCTCCTGCTATAAAATATCTAGAAATGTTGGAAATAAATGATAAACACAGTATATACATGAGCTTATAAGAATTTATGAAAAAATAAGAGAGATCCCAAAGAGGATTAAAATGAAGACGTAACTGTACACCTGGAACTGCATTGGTAGGTAGGTGGGGAGGTGGGAAGAGGCCTGGGAGAGTCAGTCTCATTGACCTAAAGGCTTGGATTTAATGCCTATGTTGGAATGAAAGATGAAGCCTTAGGCCTACACAACTTGACATTTGAATGAAGGCCCTTGCATAAAGCCAGGACCCTTAAGGTGTTGCACCATGAGTAAAAGAATTGACTTAAAAATCTACTTAATTTATTCTGTGTACAAGGTTGCTTATCTATCTTGATTGAGCTCTAGCAGAGAAAATAAAATCTTCTCTAAGAATATGTAACCGTAAGGACAGAACTCACACAGGTTTGGAGTTTGAATTTATACTCTCATATGTTGTTTGGTGATCCTGCCCTCACAACACAAGAGACTATCAAAAAAATTAGATTCCACACAGGGGATATTTTAGGGCACCTGGCAGAAGCAAGACTCAAAAACTCTCTGGAAGGATGGGAGTTCAATCCAGGGAATACAGAATTTATATAAATAAAACCCCACTAAAAGTGGTTACATAATTCAGTATTATGAAATATTTTGAATATGGGGGAGGCTCTTTATTGCTTATTCCCAAAATTTCCATCCTCCCTTGCTTAGATCCCTGGCAGAGGGAGGTAGCCATATGAGTAGGTTCTGGCCAATAGACTATAAGTAGAAGTGTTATATGACAGCATCCAGTACACTTCCCCCAAAGACAGCTGCCATGTGCCCTTTGCTCCTTCTTTTTGCCCATCCTGCTATTTGGACCATGTGATGGCTGTAGCTCCATCTTGGATCACAAGGACAACTATGGTGTTGCACCATATCAACCCATATCACACCAGGACTTTTATATGAGAGAGAAATAGACTTCTATTGTATTAGGTCATTATTTTCCTTATTTTTGTAACTCACAGTAAAACTACATCCTAACTAGTGCAATGAGGGAGAAATCTCCCATGAGTCAAGTCAGCAGGCAAAATAAACAACAAAGCTATTCTCAAAAAATTAGATGATATAACTATTGGAATGTGATTACAAAATAACTATCCACATAGTTAGAAGTATAAAATAAGAAATAGAATGTATAAGAAAAGAATACAACATTAAGGAAAATAGATTTTTTTTAAAGAACCAGTAACAGTAATGTTATCCCAAAAGGAGAAAGGAAAGGGCCCCAGTTCTTGTCTTGCCTGAAAGATAGAATTCATACTGGAGATGGATGTGTTGTGTAGCAAAACATTTTAAAAGTTGTAAAAGGAGAGTACCCCTCCAAGAATGAGAGGCAGGCCGACCCAAAGGAGGAGAGCAATGGTCTTTTTTGTCCCCTTCTCTTATATCCTTGCTTAGAGGTGATTTCTTGATTGATTGATGGCTCTTGCCCTGGAGTGCTCAGTCACGACCGTCCCCTTTTGTGCATGTCCTTACCCACGATGCACACAGAAAAACCCATGGTGAGGTGCTAAACTGCAATGCTAATTATTATATCACAATGAGTATGGGTTCATGTCTGGTTAGGTCCCTGTCACTACTCCAGTTGTGGCTGTCGGGTTCTAACTGGTTTCTTGCTGGCATTCATTTAGAGGAAATAAAGCCCCTTTATGCTGAAGGAGGGCATACCACCATCTTCCGGACCATTCTCCCTCTCCTCCACCTTATCTGCCCAGTGCCCCCACTTATCTAACTAATTAACAGTAATAGAAACTAAAAATGAAGCCATTGAAACAACAACAACAACAAAAAAAACCCCAATGGATGAGTTAAATAACTCATTATGCAGAAAGAAGAGAGAATTATTGAACCTGAAGGTATAGCTGAGAAAATTACACAGAATGCAACACAAAGAGAGAAAGAAATGGAAAAAGATATAAAGGGAAGTTGAACAAGTAAAGATCAGAATGAAACTGTCCAACGCACATATATTAGGAGTTCCAAAAAGAGACAATATAGAGACTAAGGGAGATGAGTTATTTGAATAGTCAATAGCTAAGAATAATCTATAATTAACAAAAGCCACAAGAAGGAGATTATATAGATTAGCTAGCTAGATAGATAAAGAAAAACAGATAGCCACAGAGATACATTATAATGAAACTGTGGAACTTCAAAGAAAAATCTCACAAGCAGTGAGAGAAGGAAGAGATCAACTGACAGAAGGCTTCTCAATAGAAACAGGAGAAAACAGAATACAGTGGAATAACATCTTCAAAGTGCTGAGGGAAAGTAATTGTCAACCTAAAGTTTTATGTCCAGCTAAATATCATTTCTCAATCATAAGACTGAGGACAAAGACATTTCTGGACACACTAAAACTAAGTGAATTACGTCTAATAGATTTTTGTTAAAAAGTTACTGAGTGTTATATTTTGAGAACATTGCAAAAAGAATGGTGAGCAATAAATTTGGAAAACGTGTGAGTAATTCTAAATAAACATTCAATTATTAAAAACGGTAATAAGACTAATGTGGAGGCATAAAACAAACTTGAAGTAAGCTACAGGACAATAATGACATGTGAAGAGGTAGAAGTGTGACAAGTACTAAAACACTCTAAGATCCTCTTTTTACTGCTCTTACGATTACACTCTGGTGACATCAGCATGTTAAAAATTTAAGGATAATAGCTAAAAGAATAAATATAGAATGAAAATTTTTCAAACCAGTAATAGGGGTAGGGAGATTTTTTTAAAAAACATCGTCAATTCATTAGAAGACAGAGATGGCGAAAACAAGGAAAGCATAGAAAAATCAGAGGGAGTAAAAAGAGCAAAATAAGAAAATAGAAATAGGATTTTATGTATATATTTAACATAGATTATATGTAGTTTATATACACATAAAGAATTATATATATTTTGGGGGGGAATTACTGAATATATATATCCCCCCAAACAGAAACATACTAAAATATAAACATTCTTAAAAATATAAAAGTAAAAATAATAAACCCATAACCTAAAAGAGAATGTCAGGTTGGATTTAGGATAGGAGCTCATTGGGAAATTAAACTACCTCCAGTAAGGTTGGATTTGCAAATTCAGGCTTCAGTGAGATCCTTCTCCTCTAAACACATTAAAGGACAAATACATAATTCCCCCATCCACGTTCTGTATCTCAGACAAAGTGAAACACAGACATAGCAGTCAGACACATGGAGAGCAAAGCATCACTTTTACCACTGATGATATCTCTGTTGTGTTCTCAGGTGGGTGACTGAACTCTTGAAGTTAGACTGACTTGCCCACTGGTAACAGAGAGTGCCAGACTAACTTAAGCCTTCCCCTAAGAGCGAGTGTCTGCCCAGTTAAAAGTCATTGAGAAGGAAGAAGAATGCATGTTCTCTGCAGGAGGTAAATAAACAAAAGAGAGGGAGGAGAAAGGGACTGAGCTGAGTTCAGCTTCAGCTCCAGAGTCATGGGTCTTTGGGATGGAGGGTGGGGCAAGAGAGCCGGCCCACTCCTGATGGGCAGCTGCAGCCACGTGGCAGCAGGAAGCCTGGGGAGAGTAGATTGCTATCCAATAGCCTTGATAAACAAAAAATAAAAACCAAGAATCAAACCCAGTACAGCCAGGCCGAAAAACAAGTAAACAGAGCTGGGTACCAGAAACAGAGCAGAAGGTGAACCCTGCCGTGTGGGTAGGTCACACAGGCCTGTGGGGCTCCAGGCCCGAAATGGAGCTGTGATGTTCGGTTCAATTCCAGCAGGGCAAAGGGGACCAAAAGCATGCAATACAAGATGAAGACATGCTGCAGTTTGGAAAAGAAACTGAAAACGTTTGCAACCACTAAGTTAGGAAGGTTGGCAGACACAGGAATAGCCTCCCAATACAGTTCAGTGACTTGCTCATCAATAAACCCACTATTCCCATGTGACAGAAGCCCTGAAGTATTGTCATATGACAGGAGACCTGATTCTTGACTGGGGATTTGGGGCCCAGTAAAAGTGACCACAAGAACCCAACACATAGGGGGAGGGAAACACCAAGAAAGAGAAGGAAAATTAGCCTAAAATAAAACCTCTTACCTAAAATGATCGTATTGACCAAAAGTATAAAATACATTAAAAAAAGAACTAATAAAGACAAAAAACAAAATTAAAAATTAGAGCCTGTATTCTTGCCACATATAATTTATTTTATTAAATTAGCCTGCCAAAGATATTAAAGCATGAGTATTTAAAATTCTCAAAGAAAGCAACTAAGAAATAAATTCTATTAAAGAGCAAGAAATGATGAAACCAAAAAAAAAAGTCTGGAAATGAATGAGATGTATGTGTGAAAAAGGAACCAACTCACTCATAGAAGTGAATAATGTAGTTATTGAAATAAAATACTAAATAAAATAAATTCTGAATCAAACACAATTGAAATGAGAATTAACAAACTAGAAGAAAACAACAAGGAATTCTTTCAGACCTCAGCACAAAGAGAAAAAAAAATTTTTTTGATTGGTGGAAAGAACTGTTAGAGACAGAGAGAGGCTTCAACATGTCTCTAACTGGAGGTTCTGGTAAAAGAAGAGAGGAAATGAAAGAGAAACAACATTTGATAGAACAATAGACTTCTCAAGGATTAAAGAAAGATACGAAAACTTTTGGTTAAAGACAGAGGACTGGATGCATTCACTAAACTTTCATCATGCCCTAAATCTCACAAAAATGATAGTAAAGTGATTTTAAAAGTTGTATATTAGCAAAGAAAAGACAAAAAAAAAAAAAAAAGAAGAAGACAGAGGCAATAGCAACACAATTTTGGAAGCTAGAGATCAAAGAAGAAAAATCCAACTTAGTAAACTTGAGAAAGCTGAATCGTAAACCAGTAGTGGAAAAAGTCAAGAGGCAACTCAATCCGTATCACAGAACTCTCCAAAGGTTCAAGAATTCACAGCAGCTAAGAACTTCTGAAAACCAGTGTGAAGATGGGGCTAAAAACAGGTGAGCTGGTTGAAATTCTGTCTAAAGATCAGTTAGATCCCAGACTGGTCTTCACAGCCAGGCAACTGCTCCTGCTCACTTGGGGGAAGACTGGAGTTTCATTCTCTAAAGCTGGAGTCCTCTCAGTATAGTCTCAGGACCAGCAGCTTTGGCGTCACCTAAGAATTATTCCACATGCAATGATTGGACTGCACCTCTGACTTCCTGAGGCAGAAACTTTAAATCTGTGATTTAATAAGCCCTCCAGGTGAAGTTGGAGAACCACTGCTCTAAAACAAAGTGGTTTTGAACTGCAGGGCATTAAGCACAACTGAGATAGATATGCATACTGAAAATAGGGACATTTAGTAAAAGTTTACTGACTGAATGTTGAGCCTCAGCATTATGTCCTCCTTAACTCCAGGATATTGGCAGATAGAATACATACAACTCCAGGAAAAAGACCAAAATCTCTTCTCTGGGGAATTTGACAGACACAAAGGGTGAGACCTTAACACTGACATGGAGGGTTCTACAAATTAAAGCCCACTCAGAGCACCCTACCTTAAAACTCACAGCTGACAAGTCTCACATGTGCTTACATCCTCCATTCAGCTTTGATGTCCCCCATTCTGAAACATGATTGGACAACTAAGGACTATCAGAAATCCAGACATCTAGTGAAAGCTTCTGACATTGTAGATATTAAAAGGAAAAAAAAAATGGTGCAACATCAGGGACATAGAGACTGGGGAGAAGCAAAATTTTTTAAATATCCCTCATTCATAGCTTTTGAAAATTAATATTGTGACCATGCAGAGAAAAGTGGAAACTGAGGACATTCAAAGGGAAAAAGGAGACCTGGGAAATTTAAAATATGATACCAAAAATGAAAAGCAAAACAGAAAATTTCCAAAGTAAGATCTCCAAGAAAGCAAAGAGGAAAAATTAGAAAGTAAAACATAAAATAAATTAAAACATAAGAGGAAATAAGATGAATGCAATCAACAAAAATATAATTCAAAAAAAATTTCTCAGGACTAAAGAACATAAGTTTCTTGATTAAAAGAGTTCACCAGAACAATGGATTTTTTTTTCAAAAGACCTGCAACAAGGCATATTATTGTGAAATTTCCAAATAATAAGGACCATAAAAAATTTCCTAAGTTTCCAGAGGGGAAAAAAGGTCATCCACGCTCAGGAATCAGAATGGCTACAGACTGATACCAAACTGGAAGTTGGAAGACAATGAAGGAATGCCTTCAAAATTCCAAGGGAAAACAATTTCTAACTTTAATTTCTATTCCCAAATGATAATAGATTAAATAAAATACGAGGGTAAAATGAAAACATTTTTAGAACAGCACTGTCAAAAAAAAAATTTCCTTCCATTCACTGTTCTTAGGAAGCCACTAGAGGATGTACCCCAACAAAATGAGGGAATAATTAAAATAAGATGGTGACATGGGGCACAGTAAAGGGGAGCATTACTCTAGGAGAGATGTTAAGGGAGCCCCTAAGATGGTGAAAAGGCAGGTTCCAGAAAGATCACTGGGCACAAGACAAAGGTGATTGAAAAAGGTCAGGAGGCTCCTGGAGAGAAAATGATGGAAAATTGGATATAAATGGAAGTCTTGAGGGGAGAGTTAGACATTTGGCAAATAGTTTAGAATTTAATTACTGATTTGTACATATAATCCTGAGCAAATGAAAAATATTTCAAATATTAACTCTAGGAAAAACCAAATGTGAGAGGAAAGGAAAAATAAATCAGTTTGCTAAATGAATCTCCTGTAAAAATCATTACTTGGAGATAAGATTATAAGCACTGAATATTTATCTCTCAAAATTATAATATTACTGCATGGTAACTAGAAGGATATGGGATACAGGAAGAGTGTGAAGTAGTTTAGGGGGAGTAAAGATTGCTAAATTCTCCTCTTCCGTTGTGGAAAATTCTGAGATAATGCCTAAGCTGAGCACTCAAAAAGTAGCAAGATGAACATGTCGCTGGGAGGTATGGAGGTAAATAACAAAACTGTCAGCTTTTAGGGTAAAGTGATTGCCTCTGGGGAGGGGGTGATGACTAGATGAGGACAGAGCACTTCTGTTTGATGTAGCTGACTTTGTAAAGTCGTTGAATTCTCCAAATTTTGTCCACCATTAACTTAATTTAAAAATAAAAGCATAGAAAATAATTACAAGGGGGAAACATGGTTCAGATAAAGGCCCTGTGATTTGGGTTAGGACTTTACCCAAAGTATTACCATCTCTGGAGGATAATGTCCCCAAGAAGGTGTGTGACTGGTTTTCCTACTGAAATTGGTTCATTTTAGTGAATACATGTTTTAGGGAAGAAAAAAGATTGTTTTGAGGGTGAAGATAAATGTTCCCTGGGCAAGTTGGTCTTTTTACTGCTCGTGGAAGACGAAGCAGAAGTGAGGCACAGGAACCCTTTCTTTCTGTTGCCTGGAGACCTTGCTGGAGTAACATGAGAACACTGAGGGCGTCTGAGACATGCCTGACAATGTCAAAACAGCAAGCGGCCTCATCTTCCACTTTAGATTTTGAAATAGGAAAGAAAACAGATGAAATAGCTTTTTCATTATTTTCCACATCCCAAAAGGAAATCCACTTCAATTTTAATAACATCTCTATTTCTTATTTATCATCATGCCAACCTTATAAAAATTGCAAACACCAAATTTGGGGGGTTAGGGTAGTGGGATGAAAAAGAAAGTATTTCTGTCATCTAGTCTTTTTTTAATTATTAAACTAAAAATGAAACCTACGCTACTTTTGAAGGAGAAACAGATGGATAATAGCTAATTCAAAGCATGGCCGTGAAGTCTCAAGAACCTGGCTCAGGGCTACACAGCCAAGAACAACACCCAAGGTCACGGCACAGACACAAGTCCTGCCTCACCTCGCCCTGACCTTGGAGCTCACAGCAATGACACAACCATCCCTGGACAATGTCCACCACCACTCCCACGCAGCTACGAGTGATGCTTCACTCTTCCCCCACCACAAGAAACACTTCTCCTGGTCTCTATTCCTTGCATCACTAGAAATCATGTGAAGGCCAGGTGGACTTCTGCACCGGGGGCACATAACTGTGCCACAGTTACAGAGAGAACCAGGAGAAAAGAGTATCTGGCATTGTCAACTTGGACTAAAATTCCTAAAATGGAATTGGGGTTTGATGTCAACAGCAGAGACATATAATATATATGCCATAATGATTATTATACTTTGAGCTCCATTAGATGGTAGTAAGGCATTAAATTCTGCAGTCAGATTAACTGGCTTTGAACTTTGGCCCTTCCTTTCCTTAGCTATTCAGCCCAGCAGATTCCCACCTCGGGGCCTTTGTTCCCCACTGGTCTGTCTCCCTGGGATTCACTTCTCCTCGATAGGAGGTTCTTCACCTGCCTTATTATCTCAGTGAGGCATGCTGTTCAAAGCCACATCCTCCCAGGCATTCCCCTGCCCCCTTCCATGATTTATGTTTCTTCCTAGAACTCATTGTCTATATAGTTTACCTGTTGATCTTTTTCCTCATTCTGTCTTCCCTCTTCCTCCCCCCACCCCACTTGGAGGTAAGCACCATGAGAGCAGGGGTTTTGTCTGTCTTGGTTATGCTATATTCCCCCAAACCCAGAAGAGTGCCTGGCACATCGTGGACATTCTATAAATATATGGTGGCTGAATGAATTGGGTCGTTTCTTTGAACCTTAGCTCATCAACAGTAAAATGGGGTTAGTAATAACATCTACAGGATAAGATTGTGTGAAAAATTACGTAAGATCGTTTGTGTGTTGGAGGCTGAGTGTCCCCTTACTCAGCCACCTTGCATCCCTTGCGTCCATCTCACACCCCCAAACTGAGTCAGTCGGGCCAAAGCCCCTACCATTTTAGGGAAACTGTCTTGGTAGAACCAGAGAACAAAATCATAACATTCTTGGGTTTTAAGTTCAAAACTCTCAGTCCAGAAGTAAGGTAGAAAATATTTAGGAAAATATGTGATCAAGTGGAACCAGTTTTTCTTGTCTCAACACCCATTCCCATAAAAATCTTCCAAAGTGGGGAGAAGGGGAGAGAGCATCTGAGAGGAAGCACTCGGACTCTCAGGAGTGGCTCTCCTGCTCCTCGCCATCCTCCCTCCGGCCCCGGGTGTCAGTTGCAAAAGGGGAAGAGTGGTCAGGAGTCTCAGAGAGCTGTGGGCACCCGTGAGTCTCCAGTGGCCCCAGCATGGCGCTGGAAAAAAGCCAAGATTTCCTGTACCCCATAGAATTGTATTAGAATTAGGAGAGAAAGATGTCACAGCAGAAAACAGCAGAGACCACACAGTCAGGGACGAAGTAGGACATAGTAGTGCCTGCATGCCCGGGGCAAGGATGCCAGCGACCAAGGACTAGGAGATACATCTTGGCAGCTGCCATCATTGGAAAAAGAATGACCTTGGGCCAGAAGCCTCAGCCTTTCCCCCACCCATACCCATGCCAGGGCACTCCTCAGTGCCAGAATGCAAACACCACACCAAGGGGAAAGAGAGAAAGGGAAACATTCTGAATTTACTGAGCTTAAACCCAGGGCAACTTAGAAAACACAGAGGTGACTGATTCCCCTGCCATGACTAGAATTGGGCATCTGCCATCAGGCACAATGGGGGCTTGAAATAAGTTTTGATAAACAAATAAGTAATTAATAAATAAAAATGAAGAGCATAGAGAAATCCACAGGGAGTTATATTTATCTGTCTCACGAATGTGTGGCCTCTGAGCACCACCCCTACTCAAACAGTGAAAGACACATTATAACGTCTGGCGCTCAGCAAGCAATGACATAAATGTCAGCTGCTGTTAGCACTGCCACGACCAGCCAGACACCAGGCCCCGCGCTTCGCATGCCTCACCTCGGGCTCCCACAGCAATCCTGCAAGGAATCTTATCAGACAGGGAGTTGCTATTTATAATTCTTCTAAGGCAGATTATTATTTCTATTTTGCACTTAGTGAAAATGGAACTTAGAAAGATTTGGTGATTTGGCCCAAGTCTCACGCTCAGGAGAGGCCAGAGATGGGTTTGCACCTGGGTTGCCTGTTTCCCTCCTAGGCACGCATCACACTGCCTCAAAGGGGAGGCAGTCCTGCTCAGTCAGGTGGGTGTTTGCTCTGCTGACAGGCTGAATGGGGCTTCCCTGAACTGGTGGGGCTCCTGTCCGTTATGGGAGGGATCCCAGGCAGTGAGTGGAAATCCAAATCCACATTGGTCTCTCCAGGGCTGTGCAGGTAGACCGGCATTGCTCCGTGATGGAGACAGAATCCGGGGGCCTGTGGACTTTGAACTGGGACACTGGTGGGTGTTCCCTCAAGTGGTTTCTAATCAGTCCCTCAACCTCACAATCCCTGAGTCAGAAAAGTACGTATGAGAAGGGCAAAGTCTTCCCCTGGGAAGCCTATAACATGAGCGGAGACCCCAGTGGGAGGAAATCCTTTCCATCTCAGCTGGGGCTGGATCTGGGCAGCTCAGTCTAACCACAGTGGCAATGATGGGTTAGTCCCACTTTGTGAGAGTGAGAGAGGCCCAGACCGCATCCACGCAGGAGCTGCAGAACCCAAATGCCCCAGCACAGAGTTCTTGCGAGTCACGTGGGTCTTCACTGGAGCAATGAGGGAGCCGGGTGGGGGAGCCAGGTAACTGCCCCCCGGGGCACAAGGAGATGAGGATTTAGGAAAATGAAGCTGTAGACTGTGGAGGAGTTTCTATTTTTCTCAAGGACCAATTACCAAAGCCACAAAAGCAGGTACCAGAGTTGAGGCCAGCTAAAACTGCTTGATAAAGCTCCTCACCTTCCCTGTCTTATAAGACCTCGATGTCCATGCATAATGAAGGGCCAGTATGGGATTCTTTGAATGGAAACTTTTTGGACAGAAGCCCAGGGGGACAGAAGCAGACTCCCTGGCACTAGGAAACTTCAAGAGACTAAATGAAAGACTCTGGTCAATGACATGTGCTAACCACAATCTGCAAAAGGGAAGGAGGTGTCTGTGTCCAAGACGCGGGCTGAAGTGTGTGTGTTCTTGGGTGTTGGTGGTGGGTGTCTGGAGAGGCAGAGGTTAACCCTGCATCAAAATGCACCATGAAAAGCCTTAAGCACCCCCTCTCATGGTGGTTTCTCTGAACCGTGATGTCTTTATCCTCATAAAAGCTCAGCACTCTGGCAGAGAAAGAAATCGCCCAAAGCCAAAGCATCAATTAGATCTCAAAGAGTTCCTAGATAATAACCAGCCTTTACCGAGCTCTTACAACATGCCAGGCTCCATTCTAGGTGTGACTGGGTTCTCCAACCATGGAACCCACACATCCACCCACTGAAGCAGATACCATTTACTATCCCCATTTTGCAGGTAAGGAAACCGAAGCACAGAGAGGTTAACACAGATTACACAGCCTGAGGTCACACAGCAAGGAAGTGACCAAGCTGGGATTCGAGTCCAGGGAATCTGACCCCAGCACAAAGAACTAAGCCACCTCGCAGCACTGGCTTACCTGTGCTCACTTCTGTCTGAGCCGCCAAGCCAGTGGATTGCCACTTTCTCCTCCACCCTTGACAATGAGCTCCTTGAAGGCAGACAGTATGTCTAAAATTATGACCCTATAGGTTTTCAGTAAATGAGTCTAACGATGAGTTTAAGTAATCCTTATAAGGTTTGCACTACTGCAGAGGAAAAAGGTGACTAGGAAAAGAGAATATTTGTTGAACTCCTGCCATGTAAACAGCACCATGCCAAGAATACTGCATTTATTTCCCTCCCTTAATTCTCTGGAATTCTGTGAGAGGTAAATACTCTTATTAGTCCAGTTTTGCAGAAGAGAAACTGAGGCACAGAGAATGTAAGTGGCATGCACAAGACCCCACAGCTAGGAATCTTTTTCAGACATTTGGCTCCATTGCCTGCGCACTTGATTATGACCCAATGCATTGCTCTGGGCTAGAATGGGCCACAGGGGAAGAGACAGGACCATGAACTGTCCAAGGAGGAGAGTATGCCTTCCAATCAGAGGGTCAAGGAAGTTGTTCTGAAGGAGGCAGCACGTGGCCTGGATTTGGATAGATGGGTTGGATCTATATATGCAAGGTGGGGCACTCCGTGCAGAGGAAACCGTGTAAGCAAACACACAGGCAGAAAACTGCGGCATGTGCAAGAATTTCAGGATTATTTTCACTTGGCAGCAGCTCAGGATGAGTGACGAGGAATGTCGGAGATTCAGTCAGGAAGGAAGACAGGAGCCAAATTGCGGAGAGTTCTGAATGATAAGCCTGGGAGCTTGGATGGAGTTACTAGGCAATAGGGAGCCATTGAATGCTTTTGAGCAGGGAGTGATATATTAGAGCTGTGCTTAGGATGATTTAGCAATCAGAAAGAAGATGGTTTAAGGCAGGGAGAAAGGGGCAGGATAAAGAGCAATTAGGATTACTAGAAAAATGGGCTCAGGGTCTTAACCAGGCAGGGAGAGAGGAAAGAACGGAAGGAATAGATCATCTGAAGACAGAACCCATTACTTAGCTACGGGTAAGGTGTGAGGGCTGTGATGGAGGAAAGAGTTAAGAGAGATGTTAAGGTTCTCCTCCGGACTCAGAAAACGACAGCTCTCTTAGCAGAAAGAACACACGTGGGAGTACAGACCTTGTCAGGGCTAGTGGGTGAGGAAAGCTAATGAGCCGATCCCCCTACACTGAGAGCATTTTCTGAAGGGTCACAAAATTCCGGGCCATCTGCCCTCTCAGCCAGGAGAGCTCCAGTTACTAAGTCAGGGCTCCGCTTCCATTGCGTAGAAAAATTCTCTTTCTAGATTTCATTTATGCAGGGCGATGTATATGTGATATCAGTGTCAAGCATCAAGCTGCCAGACACACACACACACACACACACCACACACGCACGCATGCACACCCACCGCCATTAATGACCAGCAGCTTAATGAAGCCCCCTCTTCTGCGTGCGCTGCATTAGTGAGCTGATCCAGTAATAGAAGACAAGCCGTACAAATTGAAAACTAAAAACTTCCAGATTTCATCCTGCTTTTCCTTATGTCACTTATTTTATGCTGCATGAATTGGATATTAGTTTCCCCGTTTCGCTGAAATGTCGGATCACTAGGGTAGCCTGCACCGACTCAATTTCGCTTCGAGTAATAGAGTGAGATTATTCAAAATTATTTCCAGTGGGCTGAGCCTGCCTGTTCCTTCTGTTATGAGAATAGAGGTAAACAACTCGCCACCCTCCTCGCAAGCTGACATCCTTGACACAGAGCCCCTCTGCCGAGCTCCTGTATCGCGAGAGCATTTTGGTTTTAGCCACGCTCAATTAATTCATCCAGGAAAGGGTCCAGTCAGAAGGAGTTGATTTAAAGTGAGATAAACTGGGCATCTGCCTGGAAAACCAGATGATCCCAAATATGTCTTTCATCGTGAGAAAATGAAGCGCTCTCTCCACGTTTACAGCAGTAACTTCTCAGCAGCATTTTTCTCCTTGAGAGTTTAAGCAGTGGCAGTGGCAGAAGCGATACCAGGATGCCTCTCCAGAGCGTAACGGGGCTGAGCTGCTGGGGATGGAGACTCCCAAGCCACCCGTCACCTCTGCTTGCCTCTGGGTCTGACGGGGCCAGGTGAGGAGGCTGGGAGTCAGAGCAGGGTTTTTAGTCCCCAGCTAGACACACAGCTGGTCCCTCTCGCCGTTGAACACAAAAGCGCTGAGCTAGCACTTGGGAAAGTGGGATGTCAACGTTTTTTGCTCAAATTTGATAAGCAGCAGAAGATTAGCACCTTCCTCAAGTCTCTATTTCGAACAATGTTCTTTTCAAGGCATCCAAATTTGGCAGAAAATCCAGACCCTGCAGACAGCTCTGAGGCTTGTGGGGAGAGGAGAAGGGTGGGAAGACTGGAGCAGGGGAGGGAAGATATACGGTGACAAACCCCAAACCCACAGCTTTTAATGCAGCAACGTCCGCTTGGGGGAAGAAGGAAGCTCTACCACGTGGATTTTCCACCAGAGGAGCCCTCCTTGGGCCAGTTTCAGGGTGTGCCCGGCTAAGAAAGGAGGCCAGACAGCAAAGCATCTGTCCAGTGAGCAGGAAGACCCAGGCCCCTGGTGGCCTCGTGTCACCCCGGGCATCCTGCTTCACTGTGCCGAAAGCATTACATGGCACAGGCGAGCTGGGAAATCAGGGACCAATCGGAGCATTAAAAACAGGCTTCTCTGGCCTCCCAGGGAAGGCTAGGATTTCGGCTCTGCTGCCATCTCCTCACATTTTCCACTGATGTCACCCCAGGCAAATAATTGGTGGAGAGGAGGCTTAAAGGGGAAGAGAGGGGCTGTGTGAACAGAGCAGCGGGATGGAGAGAAGAACAGGGCTGGGACGGGCCCCAGCTGTGACCATGGGCAGCTCACCCTCACTTGGGAAGCGGGAGTGCGGGCCAGCCATTTGCTGCAAAATGAAACCTTTTCTTGTTCCTTGATCAAAAACACGCTAGCAATGGTTACTTCTCTCAGGAGTGGAGGGACTTCTGCTTCGTGCCAGCCCTGATCATGGTTCCCACTGTCCCAGCCAGAGACACAGCACGATGCAGCCGCAGCCAACAAACAGGAGGCTGCTGATCGGGAAGGGGGGTCTGGCCCTGCCTCTACTGCCCTGTGCAACACTGGGAGCTCCTCCGCCCGCTCTGGCCTCCGCTGTAACTGGTGCTTGGCCTAGGACCTTGACTGTGGAAAGGGCTGCCCATTGAATGAGTTACCAAAACCCAGTGTGCAGATAAACTTCTTCAAACGAGCTGAAATTCAAGAAATAGTGGTTAAATGTTTCCTAAGTGCCAGGAATTGTGCTAGGTAGTTTCACATGAATCACTGACAGATTTATTTTTTAAAAATTTATGAGTGGCCTGTGTTGTGTGATCATTTTGCTAAGCACTGGGGATAATGCAGTGAGCAAAACAAAAGCTTCTCTATCCTCTCAGAGCTTCTGTTCAAGCTCTCCCATTTGTACCTGGCAACACTGTGATATATAGTATATTAGCTGCATTTTACAGATAAGGCACTAGCAACTCAGAGAGGTGGAGTGACTTGCCCAAGGTCATACAGCAGTCAAGAATCAAGTCAGGAGAGGAAAATCCATCTTCTGGCTTTAAACCCACATCTTTTCCCATTATATCAGCTTGAATTCCCATGGACAGAGTAACAGGAGATGCTCAAATAATCTTTGCAGCCCATCAGGAAGAAAAGAAAGAAAGAGAGCACGCTTCTGCTTTGAAATTCTCACAGCAAAATTTTTGTAAATGCTGTCTCCAGCCATCAATCTCCAGGAGGCCAAAACTCTGACCTACCCAAATTCTGTTCCTCTCCTCCAAATATTTCTTATATCAATCAGGCAAGAAATGCTGAAGGGGCCGACCAAAAAATAAAGCTCTAAAAATAAAGCTTACATTAAACCAAATAAAGTCCTTCTGAAATGACTAAAGAGAAATAGCAGAGGAGAAATGCCCCTGGGCTCCCGCTCTGTTTATGCACTGCACATTATACCTTTTCATCACAATTACCTAAAGTGGTACATTTGTACTTCCATAATGTATGGAATTCATTACATAGTTTTGCAATGAAATTATCACACTGTGCCTGGGACATCTGCACCCTGTCATACATCATTCTATTCATTTCTAGTTAATTTAATCCCAATATCTGCCCACATGATAAGACAGATGTTCAGCTACACTGCAGCTTCAGTGGTTTTCTGCCTTGAAGAAACTTGAAGCTGTTGAAAGAAATGACATCTTTCAGACAGAAAGCTGACAGTATTAAAAGTTTGGGGCTTTTACCACTTGACTATTATCAGCTTTATTATCTGTTGGTCTATGGCAGTCACCTCTGCCGTGAGGATCAACATGTGAGATTAACAGAGGCATATGTCTAATGGGAGGGTTTCTACGAGTATTTCTATAGCCACTGAAAATGAATCCCCATTTAGAAATAGCTGCATGCCACTCAAAAAATAAAGAAAATGTAGGCATTTCATATATTACCTTAGTCCCATTTGCTGCTTCACAGGGAGAGGGAAAGAGACCGTTGTCCCCTGAGTCTTTACTGTCTGCTGGCATCAGTCTGGACCCTGGGCTCACATGATCTCCCTGAATCTACACCACCACCCTGGAAGGTGACCACTATGGCAATTTCCCCACCAGAGTCTGACTTATATCCTTCATGCTTTCCACCACTTCCCTGATCTAGTGTCCCATACTAATACATGCATGAGCCTTGAGACAGCTCTCCTTGGCTGTGAATTCTAGCTCCGTGTCTGGGTAACTCAGAGTGAGTTACTCAACCCTCTTAGGGGTCTCAATTTCAATATTCACATAAGGTAAAAAATGACAATTATTTCATAGTGATGTGATGATTAAATTTATACATGTAAAGTATTGAGCACAATGCTGAGCTCAATAACATCAATAATAATTTTAACAGGGGGTAGGGTATAGCTCAGTAGTAGAATAATGCTTAGCTTACATGAGGTTCTGGGTTCAATCTCCAGTACCTCCATTAAATAAATAAATAAATAAATAAATAAATAAATAAATAAATAAATAAATAAATAAATAAGTCTAATTACCCCCCCAAAACTGAGAAAAATAAAAATAAAGAGGAAGAGTAAATTTTTTTAAGTAATACTTTTAACAATAAGAGAGGTAGAATGACTTGCCCAAGATCACACAGCAGTCAAGCATATGTCTAGCATAGGTCCTACCTGGTGGTAGCCTCTAAAGATATAGCAGACATATTATCACACAATTATCCTGTTATACAGAAAACAATTTTTGGCCTCAGCAGCCACAGGTTAAAATCATTTTTGATTTTTTTGCATTGGTCAAATATTGCCCTTGTTAGAGCACACAAAAACTGCCATGGACACCAGAATTCTGTGTACATTAAAGGGGCTTTAGGTAAGGGAGTCACGAGTGAAATAAAAGCTTCATTTGGAGCAGGGATAGAAAAGTATAAATGCGTCATTTGTACAACCTTCAAACAGGCTGCCCCCTGAGGACAGGGGGAAATCACTGCACTATAGAAAAAGAACCTAATTTTTTCCATATATTTGAGAAACATGTAGTGAGTAGTGAGCCCCAGCTAGCTGCCAGAAAATGTTGTGGGATATTATGCGGGGCAGGACTGATAAAGATATAGATTCTATGTTAACATGACCATGTATATGGTCAGTTAGTATAGATACACTATAGACACACATATAGGCATGCAAATATACATATTTTTAAATATAATGTCATTTTAATGCAGGGATATACTTTAGCACAAAACAGTGGACTATCCCATGGGTCTAAATGGGCTTCTTCATATTTGGGGATCCCCGGCCACCTTAGCAGGCATTTTGGTCACCAAGTTGTAGGCATGTTGCTTAGGAGGAATAACCTAGCTCCAAGAGCACCTTGCAAATCCAATCCATTGAGTTTTGGTAGCAGAAAATCTTCAATGCCCCTTTTTCCACCACCTGGGGAAATATAGTTCAATACGGGCTCCCATTTTCTGTTCCCACTTCTTTTCTACTCTGTTCTGAACTCCGTTATTCACACACTCATGCATTTACAGCACGTACCTCCTGCACTGTACTTTAAACACACCTTCTAATTACATGCATGTAGATATAGAGTTTTCCTTGATTTTCTGCCTTCTAACTTGGTCAGAGGCACAGCAAGTGGCTTTTTGATTATTTCGTTAAAGGACTGCTTAATGTCTGGCTCTGTATCTGCCATCCTACTCCAACCCTGAGAAGTACCCCTTCTTGAGTCACTCTTTCTGGAATGGCTTTGGAAGGAATGGTCCACTCAGCAGCAGACCTGGGGTCGGGGAAAGGACAAGGAGGTACATACACTGTCTCTGCTTCCTCTCATCCAGTAAGTTAGAAGGTGTGTACCTCTGGATGGGCCAGTAGGAATAACAATTTGAAGACTGAGCCAAAACTGAGCAAACGTCTCAGTGCTTGAGCTACTGAGGCATGTTGTGAAAGATGGTGCGTGGGAATGGGATTCCCCGTCGGGCGAGCAACCCTGACCACCAGGCCCTCCAAGTCACAGCATCAGCGAAGAGCCAAGAGACAGAATGGTTCCCTGGCCAGAGTCAGGAGTCATGTTTATGAGATGGCTGCCAGACGTGGCAGAGAATATCGGAGGTAAGAGTGGCCTTAGGGATAGCCAGTCCAGTCCTCTTTTACAGAAGAGAAGTGTGAGATCAAAAAGTATCTATTTCCAAATCTACCACCTCTTCTCACTGTGTGCATCCTTCTCTCTCTGTGTCCCAAATGTGTAGCCCAGTGGTAAGCTTGTAGTGGAGGTTCGGTGCCAGTTCAATGAACTAAAGTGAGGGAAGGCTCACTTCCCTTGAGTGGTCAAATGAGTGGCAGATTCCTCTGTGGAATCTAGATTCCCCAGCCCAGAAGCCCTTGTTTCTGGTTCTGATCACCAGACAGATTCGCCAAGAACTCAAAAAGCCTTGTGGTCAGAAGTGACTGACGTGCTGGAGGGCCAGTTCCATCATGTCCATCACTCACAATATGGCTCATCATCCGAAGTCCTGCAACATTTGCCTCATCAGGAATCCAAGGTCAAGTCCCTTTGCTTTCTGGGTGCATTTTTCACCCTCTTGAACTTGAGGCGTTCAGTCCACATCACTGGAATATATGTTCCAGGACTGTACATTTCTGTTCACTTCTGAATCCGTAGTGCTTGAAGCAGTAGCTATCACATAGTAGGTTCTTCACAAATATATATAAATATAAATGAGGAACTTAATCAAGAACCCAGGCAATCAAGTAGGTTGCAGCTCATGGGCCAAAATCTATTAGAAGTAAATTCCTAGAGTTCTGCTTAGGAAGAAATCTAAGGCAGTTCCTGGGTTTTGTGGGAAAGAATGTTGTGATTAATTGGTAAGGCCTGGCCTGGGCTCAGGGGCACACAGTGTGGCTTGGGTGGTAGTCGCTGTTGCCAGGAAGGGTGGTTAGGTGGTGGGAAGAAGAGAGGTAAGGAGAGGGTGCAGAAGGGGACAAAGAGTGAAAATCAGAACCAAGGGTGAAATGAAAAATAAAAGCCAGTATCTTCCACCTCCAAATTACTCCCATGACACAGTTAAGAGAAAATGCTCTTGATGTTCTGAATGGCGTTTCCCTTCTGTCCACATCTGGCCTTCACTTGAGGCCTAGCTAAGTGCTCCAGCCACTGCCCTGATATCTCTGATCTCTAAGTGGCAGCATCTGATCACATTGGCAGTGACATTTCCAAGTGGCCACAGAGCCTTGCCTGGAGGCTGGTTCTGATTACGAGATTCCTAGCTCAGGGTTGAGAGTTTTAGCAACCAGTTCTGCAAATGATGCTTTGTTTGACATGGGACAAAGAATGAGTCTTCTTTGTGTAAAATGGGAAGAATAATAATAATACCACACCGTGGGACTGGACACAGTAAAATGATCCCTGTGAAGGGATTAGCACGCTTTGTATCTTTGCAGCAGGATCTCACCGGCTCCCTGGCTCCCTCTGCTTGAGGCCAGCCATTTCTAGCAGCTCCAGTATTGCTCCCCAAGAGCCACCATTGCTTAAGTGGACGGAAAGAAAGAGGCCTCTCCTGTGTGGTTGGCTGCAGCAGCCGCTACTTTTCCTAGATCCTGGAAGCCAGCTTAATACTGAGTTCCCCGGCTGGGAGCCTCCAGAGCAGATTGAACTCCAGCTGTTGAGTTGAGGAACAGCTGGAAATTAAACAATTGACACCTAAATGGAGGCGATGATCCCTGCACAATCACCTCTCCATTACCTGCACAGAGCTGCTGCCTCAGCCTGGCTGATTTGTCTGTGGTTGCCCCAGCCCGTGCTGACGTCCCAAGCCGGCCCAGGCTGGAATGGGTCTGTGTGGTGGTGGTTGATGTGGGGTGGGGGAGGAATGTGTGTGTGTATATACAGCTGATTATCCCAGCCAAATTCTATACATTCTGGGGAGTGCACTTTGATTTCTATCATCTGTGTCTCTGTTTCCTAACATATCAAGAAGCCCAAAGGATTCCTTCCGTAGTCATACACTGGGCAGAGCACAACCATTCTGAACTGTTTTTCAGTCCCGGGGCCTGCGGCACCAACTGTCCCTGAGAGACCCCGTTGGGAGGGCAGGACGGTGTGAGAGGAAAAGCATAACCTTCTGCCATCGCAAAGTCCAATTCCCAGCTCTGCCATGTCGAGCTGTATGACCTTGGGCAAGTTATTTATATTCTCTGTCTTACAGATCCCTTGCCCAAGGTCACATTTGGGATTACTGACTCTAACGTCTTTCAGCCTAGCCACCGGGTAACATCACCTTCCTCATTCCTGCACCAGTGCATTCGGATCCCACATAGGCATCTGGACTCATAGTCCTTGCCTACATCCCTCTCTCCCACCCCTCCACCTGTCCCTCCACAACAAACTGGGGATGCCCTTGTGGTCCAGATGGAGGTGGAAGCTAGTCTCTCTTTTCCTTATAAAAGGCAAGGGAAAGAAAATAAGCTTTGATGGTGTAATTACTCTCTGTCAAGGCCCTGAGTTGCTGATACATCCACCAAGCATCATTCTTGATTTGTAGATAAGGTTTCTGAGGCTCACAGAGGTAGAATGACTTACCTGCTCTGTTGGCCAACAGAGGTGGAAAAGCAGCATCTCTGCCAGAAAGCAAGGTCACGAAACACTGGCGTGAAGCTCCCTCCCTAATGTGGTGGCAGTGATCTGGCAGGAGGCCTGTGAGGGTGACCACAGACCCAAGGTGACTATAGGAGAGGGACTTCTGTGGGACAGGGAAGGAGAGGAGGATGGGGCAGGAGACTGGGGAGTGAGGGGAACGGGGATGAGGCTGCAGACATACCTGGTTAGTTCTCATGGTGATTGGGACCTATCACCGACTTTTCTGGAGAAGCCTAAAGGGGAACCTCTATCATATTTCCAAAAAAGCATCCTCATCTTCTATGTGCATCCAGAGAATATGCACTGAGTGCCTGCTCGGGCCAGGCATTGCTTGAGACTCAGGGGATACAGCAGTGAGCAAGACACTGCCCACAGGGGCTTTCATCCTTGTGAAATGAGATAGATGATTAACACACAGACTGGTGGTTCTGACCTTGGGCTGGTACTGCCTGCCTGGTGGGGACATCTCCAGCCCGTGGGAGATATGGGCGGGGCGGCGGAGGGAGTGCTGGTTGTCAGAAAGACTCTCCCTCCCCACTTCATCCTCACTCTAGCACTCAGATTGGGCCAGGAATGTGAAATGCTTGCAGTGAAAGACTCACTTCTGCACTGTGAAGATTTGCCCTGCTCCAAGTGCCAGAAGCGTGCTGGTTGGGAACACCCTGGTTGAAAACACATAAAGGAAAAGAAGACTCTAGACAGTGAAAATGCTCTAAAGGAAAGAAACAGGGTAATGAGATAGAGGAGCCAACACAATCTACCATGGATTGGATGATGTAGCGGTTTGAATGATATGTCCATGTCCTGATGCCCAGACCCTGTGAATGTGACCTTATTTGGAAAAAGGGTCTTTGTGAAGTGCTAAGTTAAGGATCTTGACATGAGAAGATCATCCCAGGTGATCCAGGTGGGTATTAAATCCAATGGCATGTGTCCTTATAAGAGAACTGCAGAGGATAGTTGAGTCAGACAGCAGAGGACAGTCATGTGAAGTGGAGGCAGAGACGGGAGCAATGTGTCTACAAGTCAAGGACAGCCCCACACACCAGAAGTGAGGAGAGGTGAGGAACAGGTCCCTCCCCAGAGCCTCTGCAGGGAGGGAGGGTGGCCTCTGGAACTACAAGACAGTGAACTGGTGACAGTCAATGAATCTCAGGAGATCACTGTTATGCGAGGAACCAGCCACACAGAGAGACTCCGACACACTCCGCAAACTGACATCTCTAGAAAAGAGGAGAGACAGAGTCCCTAAGTCAAAAAGATCCATGCAAGGGACAGAAGAGAATAGCTTAACTGTGTGGGCCTGGACCTGACTCCTGGGGTTTAAATCCTGGTTCCAGTAATTAGTAGCTGGGTGACTGTGGGCAAGTTGTAATCGGAGTCTCTTCCTCATCTGAGAACAAGCTTAATAATGTGCTCCTCTAGAGGTGAAAGGAACGAGTTAATAATCATTAACTCAACGCTTGGCATGGAGTGTGAGCTCTGAAAAAACATTAGCATAATCACTTTTATTAGTATTATTATTTCAATTTGAAGCCGCCAACAGCCAGAACTGTCTTTCTTGATCACAAAGACTTCAATGGGAAGGCGGAAGCTGTTTATAAAACTATGGAAGAATCACCTTTGGCCAGCTGAGTCTTCAGGGCTGAGCCTTCCCATCTCAAGTCCTTGGCTTTGATGGGGTTGGGAAGGCGGCCCCGGCTCACAGCTCACAGGAGGACAGGGCCAGGGGATGACAGCTCGGCTGGAGCTGCACACAGCTTGCAGAGTCCTGCCTTCCAGAGATCCAGGTACGTGCCACCCAGCTCCTCATTTAAAGGCACAAAGCCGCCTGATAAACAGATGACTGTCAGATCCTCTGATCTTGCACCTGAGGGCCAGAGGGAAGGGAGAGGCTGTTTCACAGGACCTGAGGAGGAGCTGGCTTGACAAGTGCAATCCTGCACCACACCTGCCCCTCTTCAAGCATTTGAGGGCTCCAGAAAAGAAAAAAAAAAATCTCCTGGTGCAGATGAAGAGATTTTAAGAGGAGGGGCTGGTGCCTTCTGTAAGTCACCTCCCAGAGAGGCCTCACACTGATTCCCAGCCCAGCCTGCAATCAGCAAGTCTGTACCTGGGGCCCCTCCCCACCCCCAACACCAGGCTGCTCAAGGTCAAGTTGGGTCCCTGTGGGTTCCAACTCCTGCCAATCATGATGATCAGGGAGAGGATGCCAGGCCCAAGCTGAGGAGGGGAGGCCCTGGAATGAGTTGAGGGCTGAGCAAAGGTTGAGGTAAGGGCTTGACTAGCAGGTAGATTCATTTAACACCTGAGTAGTCATGGCGGAAGCACTGCATCCTGGATATGTGCTGGGTTCTGGGAAGTAAATGTAAGATGAATTAGACAGTTGAACCCTCCTGGAGCTGACGATTTGGTGGGGAATCTGAGTCTAACCTAATAATTGCACAAATAAAGGCACAATTACAGAGTCACATCAGCCTGCTGAAGCCCCCCTCCGCCCATCCCCCAGCCTGGGGCTTCTCGGGGAGCTCCCGACCTCCCCAGAGTCTCTGCAGTTCCCCTCAAAGCCCAGCTCCGATCGCCACCAACCAGGCACGGAACTCTTTCCTCTCTGTCTGTCTGTCCCGGGCCCAAAGACGGGTGTCTCCCTTGTAACTATCCAGACGAGGTCCCAGCCTGAATCTCTGAATTCCCTCTGAGATGTGCAAATTAGGTTTTCCTGGTTGTGGGTTTTCCAAAAGAGAAAAAATAATAATCACTTTGAACAAAAAATTCTGTACTTCTCAAGCATAGATAAGTTACCAGGTGTGGGCTGAGGTACCACTGAGAATCATGCAAACATTCTACCCATATTTTTCCTCTCTCAGTTAGAAGGTGCTGGCTTCTGTTCCCCAGAGTGCAGCCAAAAAAGATAGCTCAGAGGCTGGTTTCTGCTGATAAGTTTAAAAACCGCTCCCCCCTTCTAGACTCCCAATAATTCCAAAGTTTTCTTTGCTTACGTTAATTTTATTATTTCTACAGAGTAGGAAGAGTTGACATTTTAAAAAAGTGTCAGGTCATTGATACCCTGGTCAGTCTAACCACGGAGGCAGCACCGTTAATGACAAGCAAGGGTGGGTGTGCAAAACCAGTAATTATCATGATTTGAGGCAACAGGACCATTTGAAATCAGCTGCTCCCATGGGCACTGGGTGGCACTACCAGTGGTCCACGAGCTAGTAAGGGTCAAAGATTAGAATGTCCCACAGAGGGTTATGAATGAAAGTGTATCACTGTTATCTATTGTTTGCCGAGACATGTCCCAGCATCTCTTAGGGCTGAGAACTAAGTCTACTTTCTGGATTACAAAGGTCCACTGATGGACATGCCACCCCAGGTCTCTCAAATGCCAGACTTGTATGTATGAGTGTGCAGGTAGTATGTAGGAGAGAGAGAGAGTGCGTATGTTTGTGTGTGTGTGTGTGTGTGTGTGCATGCTAAACATTAGAAATGGACTTCATAGACCACTGACCCCATCTACCTGGCAAAGATTCTAAGGCCCAGTTCTAGGCACTCAGGCATATGGATGTAAATAATACAGAGAGTTCACAGCTGGTTGGGGAGACTCAGTAGGGACACAATGATGACGCACAGCATAGCAGGAGTGCCGTGAATGAGGTCCAAACAGAACAACACAGAAATCTGGAGGGAGGGAGAAACATTACCTCTGGTTGAATTCGTGGGTCCTCAGAGGTTTCATCTGTCCTTGGGGGTTTCACTGGACGGGTGCGGGTCCTTTTAGACAGACTACATGGCATGGACAAAGGTCTGGAGAGGTAAAGGAGGAGGAAGTTCACTAAACAGTGAGCCAAGCAATCATGAAACCCTCGCAGGGTACAAGTGCTCATTTCAGGGGAGTCTCCTGAGACTTCATCCTAGAGCATCCTTTGTATCCTTCAACCTGTCACATCCCACCTTCTAAATGTTCTTCAGTTTCCTTCTCAACTATAATGACTAGAACACCATCTCCACCTGGACTTCCTCAGGTGCTTTAACAGCCCTGCAAGTGGTCAGGTCAGCCTTCAACTGGCTCCCTGAGGAGGTAACAAGACCCTAATCCCTGTCAACATTCAAGCCAAGGCAGAATGTCCTCTTGTTTGAAATATTATCAATGATATGTATTTCTGGGCATTATAAACCAAAGCAGGAAACAAGGATTAGTTGTTAGTGTTTGGGTAGTGGCAGTCATGTTGAGGATGACAACATAGGAAACACATTCACCAGAGGAAGGAGTTGACCAGAGACCTTGTCAACTGGAGGAAAGGAAACCAGCTTCCAAGAGAAAGTGACTGACTCAAGGTCATCCAGCTGATGAATGATGGAACCTACATCTTCTGAGTCCTTTCCACAGCCCTGTGCTGCCTAAATAGTGTGTCATATTCAAACCTAGGAACAACATCCATTTCCCTCTGCCTAAATAAATTACAGGTTTCTAAAAATGACACTCCTGAGTGTTAGCATTTATGTTAGAAATCCCAAGGTTAAAAATTGTTTTCAAACATGGTGGGTTTTTCCTTCAAAAGTTACGTTCAGATGATTCTATAATTTTGGCAATAGAATGCACTATGAGTCTATGGACACTGACTTCCTATCCATTTGGAAAAATCTAGTGTAGACATGAAGGACTCTGGAACCGACTGCTTGGTTTTGTTTGACACACTTATGTAAATCCTCAAGCAGGATTCTTAACCTTTCTGTATCTCAATTTCCTCATCTAGAAAATAGTGATAAAAAGAATACCTATCTTATAAGATTGTCGTGAGGCTAAAACAAGTTGATACATACTAAATGGTTAGAACTGTGCCTAGCCGTGTGCTTAGTGTAATAAAGCCTGCTACTATGATTATCATCAGTAATATTGCTATCGTCCATAGCAGAAGCTCTCAACCTTTATATTAAGGGCTCAGAATTTGATTAGAATCAAGCATGCCACAAATGAGCCTTGTCCATGCATCTGGACTCCTTGTGACCAGATCTGAGTTATTCAAACCCCTATATCAGTTAGGGTCCAGGCAGGAACGAGATGGCATACTCAAACAGGTGACAGAGAATTTAATGGAGGGACTGTCTGTAAAGGTGGGAGAAGGTCTGAAAGGACAAGTGGCAGAGGAGTGGTTAGGGGAGACAAAAGGGGGATCTGGAGCTGTCAAATAGGGTCACCTGGTAGGAGCTGTAGCCTTCAGAAGGGGATATAACTATCCACAGTACCCTGGCAGAGGAACTGGGTCTCACTTGCTGTTCTCCTGTTGGTGCTTTCCATTGACCAAACCCAACCACAGCCAGAGGGCAAGAGAATTTCAGTAAAGCAATCCAGAAACTTAAGCCTCCTGGGGCACAGAGCTGGATGGAGACTGGTGGAAGGTCCGGAAGAACCAGTGGAGAAGATCTAGCACAAGATCCGTTCTCTTTGTAATGATGTTTTATAAAAAACTCACCAATGATAGCAGTATGAGCCCCCCCATAAGTAGGAGAAGAGGAGTTGTTCCCTAAGTCTTCCCAAATGGAACGTGGCTTATGAAAAAGTTTTTGGTTCAGTATTTTCCATGCAATATTATATCCTACTAGAGCTTTGCTGCAACCAGACTAGTGAACCAAATAAAAACACACCTTCTGCAAAAGATGTGAGACTTGGCACCTAAAGTCTGAGTCCAAGTGCCAGTTGCCCATCTTGTCACCTGAGTAACCTTGGGCATGGAATAAATTAAATGCAATGAGGACAAGTGAAGTAAGATACGAGAAACATTTAAACAGCACGAGCAACAGGTCATGATAAATGCTTAGAGGTAGGGAGTATGTACTGAAGAGTACAGTGGAAGAATCCAGGAAGGTGGCGAAGCCATGGGCTGAGCTAGGGGACCCAGGGGAGGAGATGATTTCTCTTTTCTTGGAGGAGCACCTATTATTCCCACTCTTCCTTCAAAGCGCTAGAGTCCTTCGCTTTCCTGGCTAAATGGAACCAGGAGGAAATATTCACACTGGTGGCTTCTTGGCAGCTGAGGTCTGTACTGGCCCAGGTCCCCAGCACAGAGCTGCCACCTTGGAAATTCAGTAAGTGGTTTGGACTAATTCCCCTATTAACTAGGATTTTGCAATCTCAGGAGAGGGATAATTAGCACAAGTGGTGCGATTTGGCTCGTCTTCAACTGAAAGCTACAAGGAGACAATCAACATCAAAAAGCCTCTTGGTCCGGAAGTCTGCAAGGAAGTGACTAAGGATGGAGGGATTGTGATTTTGTGCTTTTAATTTTCAGCTGGACCAGTCCCACTAATTGGAACAATATCATTAATTACACATTTGTCTCCATGTGGTCTCCGGGCTCCTTAATCTGCTGCAGATAAGGATCCCTACCATGGAGTAGTTTATTACCACGTCCTCTGTCTTACATTGTAGTTAAAGGCAGTGTGGGATGGTGTATTTTACTGCTAGGATAGCAAATGCAGCTGGCAAATTTATTGGGCTTACCCCTCCCTATCCAAACAGAATCGCTCTTCTCTTCCTCCCTTGCTGATGGCATCCCCTGCAAAGAATTGCAGTAACTAAGACATCTGGCCACCAATGTCCAAAAAGGAGAAAGAGGTGATTTAACAGCTAACTCTCAGTGAAAAAACTTCCCAAGAATTTGCTTTCCCAAGTCTTGGGTCAAAGACTTTTTGGATATTTCTAAACGAAGTGATAAATTTCCACTGTGGTGTACTGGAAGAATGGGGACACATGCACATTAAAACATGGCCTCTGCCATCAAGTGACTTAGACTTAAGCTAGGAAGGAAGACAAATACATACACATAAGCAGGTGACCAGCAATGTAAGTCAACCAGAAGTCCTATGCTTCACCCCAGCTCCACTGAGCTTAGGATAATGGAATATCTCTGAGTCACGATCTTCCCTGTAAAGGATTATTGTGAGAATTCAAATAGTGACTGCTTGTGAAAGCATCTTTAAAACAAATGTATTTATTGTTACCTACTGTGAATTACAAAATTAAGTTGGAAATAATAATTTCCCATGGTGCCAAATGCAAAAGTAATTTTTGGTATTAACCATTCATGAAAACTATTTAATCCTCTAAAAAGTTGCTTGAAATAACCAGACAATACTCATGTTATACTGTTAAATGAAAAATCAGAAAAAAAAATTCAGCATGGTTCAATTTTAAGTTTGCAAAAACAACTTATAGGAAAAAATGCAAAGAGAAGCATCAAAATGTTAAGTTAAATATTACAATGACATCTTCCTTGGCAGCAATAAGAACACCTAGCATCCAGATCTTGGTCTCTAAGTACCATTCCTCACTAGAAGGGCAAGGAATCCTTAGAAAAATGGCTGACTCCAGGGCTGAAATGGGGAAAGTATAAGATGTGCTTGGGACATTGTTTTGTCTCAAACAACATGGAAGTACTCAGGAAATGACAGAGGGTTTCAAAAAAAAGTAGAAATCAGCTTAAAGTGATTCCCACTGGCCAAACATAGGACAGTGTCATTGAATAAATGAAAGTAATGGATTAATACCCATGGAATAAAATAAGAATCCATGAGCTCACACTGAAATTAATTTAATTTCAGCATGGTACAATTTCAAATTTGTAAAAATAATGCATAGGAGAAATGTATTTATTAATCAATTTAATTAAATACAGAGGTTGAAGAGAATAGAAATTTCTTACAGCAGAGTTTCAACCAATCAATGAATAAAGAATTTAAAAACTAGAAAATTGCTACTTGACAACCAGATGAATAAGTGATCCAAGCAAGAATTAGCAATATGTACTAGAACTAACAGATGAAATTCTAATGAGAAATAGGATATCTACCTTATCTCAAAATACCTTCTCACAAAATAATCCCTAATTTCAAAGAAAAAAGAGTAACTTTATATGAAGCAGCCTGTAGATGCCACCTTAGCCAAGTGAACGTCCACAGTAATGTGGCTGATATGTTGTAATGATAAGAACACTATTTCACTTCTCTGATGTTCATGCCCAAAATGCATAATTTGAATCCAATTGTGAAAAAAAAAAAAGGCGCACCAGATTGAGGGATTGTGTACAAAACTGACCAGTACGCATCAAGAGTTAGTTTATACCTTTAACGATTACAGTCTTTTAATTCATGCTGGTGGCTTTTGAAAATGAAAATCTCTCAAAACCATCATTGATTTTTTCACCAACAAACTCTATATGCCAATGGCCACACCCAGAATTCTTTTCAAGACATGCCTTTCTTTCTAGAATTAGTTAGAAGTGCCTCAGATTCATCAAGCTTTCATGAGAGAGCAAACCCTTAGTTTCCTTTCCCTGAACTATTTTGTCCAACTTAAATAACTTACTGAAAGTCACCTTAATTCATTTAAAGGTTTTAACAAAGGGTATGGAGGTAACACCCTTGATTTCAACTTTACCTTGGGTCCTTAATATAATTAGCTTTTGTCACTCAACACATTTTTCATTTAAACTTTTATAGGTTGTATATGAGAATCAGTTTTATCCCACAAGTCCTGAAAGTTCTGGATTCTCTCTTTTTCCTTTCCTTCCTGCTTGAAAGCTGGACAATTACTTCTGAACTCATCTCTTTCTTATAGTACCTTGTATCCTGCAGCTAAGACAAGCAAGCACACAGGTCTCCTTGTTTGCCAAACTCTTCACCTAAAGCCACACCTTTATTACGTAAATTATCTATCTTCTCTTCACCTAAAGCCACACCTTTATTAGGTAAATTATCTATCTTCCAAGTTATCTCAGGAAATAATATTACCAAATGTTTAACCACTGCCTAACATGAATCACTTTGTTGTCAACTTCAGTAATAGTTTCCTCCCTGCCCATTGCTTGACTCTGAAGCCAGTGCCACATAATTTGGTTGTTTTTGTTTCATTTTGTTTTGTTATGGTAACACCCCACTTCTGGTACCAATTTCTGTATTAGTCAGCTTTCACTGGGGAAGACCATGGTAACAGCCCCAAATCTCAGTGGCTTCTGAAAACAGTGTTTGTTTAATTTTTTTGGTTTTTTTTTTTTTTAAGTGTAATGTGAGCCTTACCCGGTGAAAGTTGACTTATACACTTCTATACTAGAAATGTGAGCTCAGAGGAAAAGCTCCAGTGCTTCAGAGATGGTGTTATAATGACAAGAAATTCTACAAGAGGGGAAAAACTGCCTCCTCTTGCTGTATTCCTTAATACAGTGAATGACTTCACCATCTCTCTGGCTTCCTGAAGCTGCAAATAGCTAGATGAGTAATCCTCTACTTCTCCCTCGCCTTCACCCCCTACATCCTCCAGCCTGCAAATAAAAATATTCTTGGCAACTAGAGCATTATCTGACTTGTTGTGTAGGCTCTCTAAATGTTTGTTGTTGTTTATGTTAATGCACAAAATTATCTGATTAAAAGAAAATCTAATGTTTATTAAATTCCTACTCTGAATCAGGGGCTATAGCTCCCATAGCTGTTAAGTGATAAGACAAGGAAATAAATCCAGTCCCTGTCTCACTGAAATGCCCCTGCTCTTTTCCTGTATTATAGACCCCTAACAGTCATTGCTTTGGGGCTACCTGGAGGTCCATAAAAACAGGCATAGGCAGATCCTTCTTTGCATTATCTCGTCTCAGCTGGGCACTGATTGAAACATGCTTTCTATAAGGCGCAGCAGGGCCTACTTGTACATGAAGACTAGCAGTGGGCACACATCCAGAGCCACCTTCATCTTCATCTGAAAGACTTCAGAGTAGCTCTTTGATTAGGAGGAAATCTTCTCGTGAAGTATTAGTACCTCTTTCTAAACTCTAGGATTACCCAGGAGGGAGAATTCTAAGTTGCTGTTTAATTACCTGGACATTCTTCGCATTAGCGAGCACGTTATGAGAGACATGCACTGAGAGCCTTGTACCTAAGAAACTGATTATGGGTCATAGTAGCTATGGTGCACTTTTAGGAGCCTTGAGCTGCTAGGGTAGAAATCTTGCTACTTGCTGGAAGGCACACTTGGAGAAACCAAGGGGAGAGTCCACTTGGAGAGGGAGAGGTCCTAGATTACAAGAAGACAGAAAGAAAGACCCAGCCATCTCAGCATCCTAGCTGAGTTCAGCCTTCTAAGTCAACCTTCTGAGTTTCATGATCATTGTGAAAAGTCTAATGAAATAATGGTTGGAAAGGTTCTGTCTAATCTCTGCACAAGCACAAAGTTTTGTGTTAATCACAAGTTCAATCAGCCGTAAGTGTGTGATGAGCACTGAGTTCAGCCAGACTGTGGTAGATGGAATAGGGAAGGCGGATGTCAAACCTATCCTGAGGGACCTTCCATTGGAGAATGAAACAAACTAGTGTGCAGTGATGGCTATATTCTCAGACATTCTGCCTCTCAGCTCTTGTCAGAACCACAGAAATGGAAGGGAAGGAAAGATGATCAGGGCTGGGTGATGGGGCCGGGGGAGGTGCCTCTGAAGGTCAGAGCACATAATGAGGTGGTCACACCACCTCTCCTAGGGGATGCAGATTTGTTATGGCACATTCTGGAGAAATCAACTGACTTGTCATAGACACTGCTGGTGAAACTCCATTTCAGAAACAGGATCTTGGAGGAGAGAGAGCAAAGTGACATGGCACCATCCCGTGCTGGAATTCTGGCCAACCCTTCTGCAGGGCACATAGGGAAATTTTTGAAGCCAACTATCCTCTGAATTAGCCTGTAGCTCCTGGAAATGCCTTCCAGTCCTTGTAGGAGGATCATATTTCTTGGAAAAAGGCTACAACAGGGGCAAGAATAGAGACATAGCAACAAGAAGAGAGCACCATGGGTTCACAACATATGGGTCCAAGAACTAACAAGGAAATAAATAAGGGAAAGTTAAATCGGCTCTCAGCTGTAGTGGCCACAGCAGCCCTCAGAGGTCAGGGCGGCTCCACAAGCTGCAGGAACTACTGAACTGGGTACCCTGGACAACCTTCCAGGGCTGAAATTGACCTGCATTCTCCTTAACCCCTCCACGTGGCCGGTCCTGTCCCATGAAAGAGCCTTTCTCTGGATGTACTGAATTCTAGACTAATCAGAGCTTTAAGTTTCCAGCCACAACCTTGCTGCTTTCTGGGCATTTCAGCATGAGGTGTTCATGGTTATAAGTTGGACAGACTTACCTCAAGACACACTGGGACCTTAGCAGTACGGATGATGGGGTAAGGAAGAAAAACCCTGACTGCTTTAAGGGAACACCAAAGGCCCTGTAGAGATTCCCACATGAGTGTGGTGAGCCTAAGCTTGAATTAGGCTGAAGTGTCTGTCAAAGTAAAGCTACTCAGTGATTCAGTATAACAAAAAGGGATCCAGTTGGAATGGATCCATGTAACAGAAATGATAGTAAATCGTCAACACCAAGGGCACTTGAATGAACGACCTCCAGGTCCACTGACTAATGGACTTCAACAAGGCTAATTCTGGGCTCCTCTCTATTAAAGGGCTGATCCTACAAAGGCCCTGCCAAGTCTTGGTCAGAATTTCCTTGGGAGCGTGGGCCTGATGGAAGACACCATTATCTGTAACTTGAGAAGTCAAGGACTGATCATCTCAATGACGGAGTGCTCTCAGTTTCCTCCAGTTTTCTGAAACTTTCTCCATTAGGCCCATTCAGTCTCTGCATACACATAACTATATCAAAGCTTGGCTCATATCCTGGTGGACCAGTTCTCCACATATACATAGCTCCATATTTAATGTACTTTATTTATTGTTTGTTTGTTTTTAAGATTTTTTTATTAAAGTATAGTCAGTTTACAATGTGTTAATTTCTGGCATACAGCATAGTGATTCAATTATACATATATATATATTTCTTCTTATATTCTTTTTCATTACAGGCTATTACAAGGTATTGAATATAGCTATAAAGTAAGACCTTGCTGTTTATCTATTTTATATATAGTAGTTAGTATGCACTTTAAAGTCCATAAATGCCATGATTAATGATTTAACATCTGTCTCCTGCCGATGCTTAGAACCAAAGACACCTTCCCAGACTGAAACTTTACCTTGACCACACTGATCCTCCATGGAGGGTCTATAAGTTTGTCAGTGATTCCCTCGTCACTCTACCCTAGCAAGTTACACTAAAAGATTTCCTATTCGCCCCTTAGATACATGCCTAGACCTCTTCTCCACCCAGGTAAACCGCATATACCACACAGGGACATTTTAATGAAGTGAGGTGGAAGTACAGATCAAACAGACACCAGAGGACCACAAACTATTTTAGCTGTCAAACTTTTTTTTTCCCCAACAGTATTTTCCCCAGTGGACTGGTATATACACTTAACAGATACAAGCCAAGCTGCTCCTAGTGAAGTAAGGGTGGAGGAAGGAGTCTTTCAAGGCAGATCCTTAGGCCTCCTAGGGACTCAGGGGCTCTCAGGGCAAAGGAAGAGAGCCACTGACCTAGACTAAGTCACTTAATTTGCAAAGGAGTGGAAGGAGTTTGCCCGGAGTCATAGAATAAGTTGGTGCTAGAACTTAGATCAGAAACAACATTCGCTCTGAATTTACACATGGAGATTCCTATGATTTCTTTCTAAAAGTTATCCAGGACGTCCAAAGAATCAGATAATGAAGTTGTTCAAATATGTCCATTTGACTTGGTCCATCTTGTTTAGGAAATGCATAAAATAACAAATCCAACATAATGTCAAAGCATGTTTTATTAAATTTCATGCATCCCTATTAGGATCACCATAAATCTTTAATTTTAGGAAAATCAGAAAATGCTCAAATTTAATAAAAAGAATAAGTTAATTACATTAGAGAAATAATTCAAATGTGCTTTGAACAAATGCATTTTTCTAATGAGTCATTGAAATCATCTTTCTATGGAAAACTGCATTGTTAAATTTAAATAGACTTACTAATGTATCTGCTCAAGATCAATGCAAAGAGCTGGGATCAGCGCTTGTTTGAAGCACGTGCAGAAAATTTAGTAGAATGTGGGATTTACTAATACCTGCACAAAAGGGTGAAGTTAGTCTAGAGACTCAAGTTTTATAACATACATATGGTGACCATATTTTCTAAATGAAAAACCAGGACACAGGGTTGACAAGTAGGAATATCCTTATGGGGTCAGTGGAATAGATCTAGCAATCAGGTATGTTCCAGAAAACCTGGAACATATGGTCCAGAAAGACAGACTGCAGAAGCAATTTTGTGAGGCTAGTCTCCTTCACAATTAATTGTCTTATTCATGGATTGGGAAACCAATATGTAGTCCCAGTGTCTGGGTCCTTAACTTTCACTTTGTCCTCCTAAGGCAAACTTTATTAAGAAAAAGAAAAGTCTTTGAAAAGTTAAAGTGCTATAGAAACACGAAAGCCGATCATTATTAACAACACTATAATATAATTTAACATAATACAATTTAAATATATAATTTGTGGGTTGATGTACTGGACCAAATATTTCTTTACTCATCAATTCAATAAATAGTTTATCTGCCTATTTTGTGTCAGGTACCGTTCTGGGCACTGAGGATGCAGTGATTAGTCAACCCCAATCCTTGCCCTTATGAAGCTTACAATCTAAAAGATAGTATATTAACGTAATAATAATCATGGCTTACTAGTCATAGTCGTAGTGAACAGTCCACTGGCCACCTTTTCAACCACTTTTGTGTGATGTAGCAGATCATGCATGCCTGTTAATAGCAGACCTAGGTTTAGATACCCACTGCTGTGTGAGTTGGAGCAAGTCACTTCATTGCTTTGGCCTCTGTTCCCTAATCTACATGGGGGTAATTAATAGCTTCTCTTCATAGGAAAGAAGAGTAAATGGGATTGTGCATGTAAAATGTTTTTCCTGAGACAGCCCTACAGTTTTATTCTTTACAGTAAAGGTAAGCGAGTAAAATACAAAACAATCTCAGTTGATTAAGGCATCCAGATAAACAATCTTTGCAGAATAGGCTGTGAGTTCCCTAGAATACAAACACTTACGCAGCCCTTAGTCCAATTCACTCAGACTCAGAAAGAAGAGACTTGCTTCAAGTAAAGAACTCTCCTGTCTTCACTGCTGTTTGTGTACATCTCTGGTATGCATGTGCACAAAGGTATTATACTGAAGTCTGAAAAATCAGGCAGTGGGTATGGCCTAGCAGTCATCAGTGTTCCTGCAAAGAACTAGGTTCTCATACATTAAACAGGAACATTTTTGCAGGTGGGAAAGGAGAGGACTCCCCACTTTCTTTCACAGATCTCGATTTGAAGACTGGTATACCTCTCACCCTAGTAGCTAGATGGTGAAATGGCTTTTGTCATAAGGAGGCAGGTCTGGAGCAAAATCTTGTAGGTCTCTGAACAAAATATGGCTTGTCAGTCAGATATGATCGGTTTCTAGTTTATTCTCCAGATGTTTCCCTTTCCCCATCTCCAGCTTTAATAAAAATGTGGAAGTGGCCAAGCCTTTTCACAGTTTTGCAGAAGAGTATTAAGGTGAAATCTGGCGAGACATTTTCAAGCCTTTATTACACACAAACACACTCTCAGATATTTGATATACACCTTTTTGAATGTCCAGGATGGCACGCCCTGCACATTATGCCCTGCTAGATTGGTCCTTAACCAAAGAGATGGCTGTTTGGTCTTTAGACAAAAGAGATTAGGGGGAAGCCTTGATAGAACATGATACATCAACACCCCTACATCTCCCTCATGCTTAACATCATCAGGTTGTAGCCCAAGACTCTACCATCCTGGACTAAATTCCAGCCAATGGTGGTCTTCCTCCCCTTTCCGCCCATGCCAACAGTCAAAGGAGAGGGTGGGGTTAGCTCCATCTGAACCAGCCCATGAGTAGCAGAGAAATAGTAGTCATTTTGCATGCCATACTCAGTCCTAAAGAAGCCATAGCTGAGTGATGAAGAAAATGGTAGGAGTCACCAGAGGCAGGAAGCACGTGACTCGGCGAGCATCTCGGCAGCAGCCTGTGGTTCTCTGCTGGCTGCGCTCCAGAGGGCCTGACTCCAGACATGTAGGCAGTGCAGACAGAAAAGGAATCCTCTGGAGGCCAGAAAAGCCAACTGGGCACCTGGGAACTTAGCCATCACCGACATGTACAGCATTCTTACCATAACAACTGGTTAAAGGTAATCAACTCCCTCTTATTTAAATGGCAAGTGACTAGGACTGTTCATTTTTGCTTTCAACAAAAGTGTAAAAGAAAAGGATTCAAAGGGAAGAAAAATAGCCCTGACTCGTTCCCTGAGCAGTGAGACAGGAATTAGAAGAGACATGTTTAATAGAGCCCATCGATGGATCCCCAAACCGGTCCCCTCCCTTTCATTGTCCCCACACATTCCTCTGTCAAAACTCTTAAGCAGGAGATTTTCTCTGGGGGATGTGATAAAAATTATGATTGCCACGATATCTTACTTTTTAAAAATTTATATACTCAAACTCCCTAGGCATGCTCCTTCAGGGACCACACACACTTATTCTGACATCACATATATGTCCATTACCTGCATGAAGTGACCTGAGGTACCCACAGGTGTTGACCAGCCGCTGATGAGGGAAAGTTCTGCTCCTTCTGGAAAGTTCATCTTCTCAGAATTTTCTTTTCTTCCTTCTCCTTCACAAAAGTTTTATCTTCCTCATTATTTTATGTTACCAGCTCTCGTGTTCTAATAGGACCAGAACTCCTCTGTCTTCACTGAGTGCAGCTTCATCTAAAACTCCAAAACCAGCTGTGCAATCAAAATTTTAACTCTCAGGTAGATTGCTTTTTACCAGTAGATGTTTGGATTTGCCCTTGGTAGTTTCCAAGTCACTTTTAGCCATCTTCAGGAAGTGTGTGTGTTCTCACTGTCACACACACACACTCAAATATCAACATCATTCATGCCACCGGCTGGTTGACTCACATCTTAGAATTGTCTTAGAACAGAGGCCTGAATGTCAGCCTCAGCTCTTTTCTTGAAGAAATTCCAGTCCCTCCTGCCTTTCAGCCTGGGTAAGCCCACCTGCATTACTAAAAGTTACCACATCATTTGCCCTGGAAAACTCTGCGGATCTCGAACAGATATTCAAAGTGTTTAGGGGGAAAATAAAACACTTTAACAGCACTGCCAAATAACTTGTGGGGAGGGAGCCTCAGAAGTGACCACGGGCCTGACTAGAAGCCTGTGAATCTTTGCAACGTAAAATCCTTTTAGCCCAGGATCCCGCCAGGCCACAGAAAGTGCCGTTGGGTACAGAAAGATGGATGCGAGGCTGCCGTCCACACCTTGGTCTGCAGGAGAACTTGTGCATTTTTTAAAACGATGTTTATCGGTCTATGTTGTTTTTCCAGCTCAAAACTGAGACATGAAAATGGAATTTTTAGCCAGTAACTCATACATTTAGATTCCTGGTTTTTAAGGTTTTGGAAAAAATGCACCTAGTTGTTTTCTTATTACAATACTGCTGGTTTTGTTCACCGGTCCGTGTTTTTCTTGGACTGTGGTGGAGTGGAATGTTTTAAATTATGGGCTTTTGCTTTTTACCCTCCGATGTCTACTAAATAAGTCCATCGTCTAATTCTAAAATTGTGAGGCAGCAAACATACACTTGTAGCCAACAAAGCTACATTTTTATTCCAGAAAGGGTATTTCTGTTCTAAATTTACAGCAAAATAGCTCTGGAGACAAAGGTAGGATTTTGGCCAAACCAGATGGGCTTCTTTATAATGGCCTGTGGCCTGCAGCGCGTTGCTAAGTAGTCTACCTTCCTGAATGCTTCTCTTCATTATTAAAATCTGTCCTAAGTGTTTTGAACCTTCAGCTGATGTTAAAAAAAAAAAAAAAAAGAAGACCATGTTTTGATGTCGCCATTAAAAACAAAACTCAACAACAACAAAAATAAACCCACCACTCTGCTGGATGAAGAAATTTGATACTATTTGGAATCAAAAACTAAGTCATATTTTAGGCTTTCGTTACCAACAATGTTACCAATCCAAAGCGATCGTAAATTAAATTTAAGTGAAATGGATTAAATCTCTCTTGGTAGAGCTACTGCAATTTGGCTAGACTCCCCGTCCCTCTCTTTTCTACCGTAATGCTTTTCATACAAGGGGCTGGGGGTGGAGACTGCATGACCTTCAATGTCCTTCCCGATCTGAGATTCCAGGACTTTGTAATTCCCCAACTGTGAGCTACTCTGAATCAGCAAGTCTGAGCTTTTCTGATTCTCCGCTGACCAGTCTCTCAGACATCACGGCAGGTCACTGGGGCACACTCCTCCCCTTCGAAAGGAGCCACTGGTCACGATGAAGCAGAGAACCAGGGTAATGCCTCCTTCCCTTCTAAGCAGGAGTCCAATTATTGATCCTGATCCTGCCAACTTCTGGGGAATCAAAGGTAAAATGAGAAGCACTTACTCAGACTTTTGACCTGGTTTATAAGTAAACAACAACGGTAAGAACAAAGCCATGAATAGACCATGTCAAGGTTTAAACTCTTAAGTTTCAGAGCTAGTATTTCTGCTTAGGCTTCAGAAGGAACAATTCAAATATAGACTAGAAAGATCCTTGGCAATCCTTCCCTTCTCCCAAGGTCCTTCCTTCTGTTTTTCTTTTAGAGTTTGAGTTAGTCAGCTTTGCTACTGTTTGAAAACTGTGAATCTGGACGAGCATGATTGTGTTGCTGTTCGGACATTGATGATGGTAGGTCTTGACGGAGCATGAGGTGACTTACAGAGTCTGCCCCCTCCCGGCACCTGGCTTAGCTTCAGTTAATTAAAGGCCAGCCTGTTGCCTGGCATACAAGTCAAGGGAGTGAGCACATACTTTCCTGTGTTGCTAGAATGCCGTGTGAAACCAGTTACCCTTACAAGGACTCCTTTCTTCCATCCTTGCTCTAAACCACATTTCCCCATTTCATATCTACTATTTACAATAAGTGCTAAAATTTGGGATCCTGATAGAAAGTCCTATTATTGGGGGAGAGGGGAGAATAAAAAGCAGTGTCATGTTAGCAAAATGTATTCTGCACGAATCTAACTGGTCTGCCCTGATATCCTCCTCCAGTCCCTGTCTTCTGCCGCTGCTTTAACTCCTGCTGGTTTTCAGCCTGGACTCTCTCTCAAATGCTAGCTGTGATATGCCCTGTCTGGGCCCTTAAGTTGCCCATTAGATGTAGCTTCTTGCGATGCCTCCCCAGTTCCTCCTGAGTGGTTATGATATCTGTCTGCTGTGACTTCAGAATCTACTTCCTATTAAGCTATACTTGGCTCTAGTCAGGGTGGAACACCACGGAGTTCTCAGTCTTTTGATGCAAAGAGAGAGGGGAGCATTTCTGCTTAAGCCAAAATACAATGGGAGTCCGAGCTTGGCACTGTATATTAGAATCAGGTTGACAGATGGCAGCTCTTACCATGTGTGGTTTGAAAGCTCTCTTCCCTCCTACCTCCCAATACTGGTCATGTCCTAAGGTCTGGAATGCTTAATTTTGACCCTGGGTCACCCTATGGAAGGTCCTAGTGGAAATGACACAGAGAGGCTTTCTGGGTGAAGTGCATTAGTCTGAATCTGTTTTATATAGAATTGTAAAGAATGGACTCTTGGCATTTAAAACACACCCTCAGAGTTTCTTACTCTATCGGCTCAATTACAACGCCCAAGGAAAACTCACGATGCTTTGCACCATTCTGCTTCTCACAAAGTCAGTCCTGGTATTAGCACTGATCATCTCTAGATGGTCGTGGCTGATTTTTAAATTCTTCTTTATGTTTTTGTTTTTGTATGTCATAAAAATTCTGTAATGAGATTTAATTTCAGTTTAAAAAAAAAAGTAAGCTTCATTGTTTTAAAAATAGGAAAGTTCTTTCCTATAGGAGCCAAATTCTGCATCCCTAACATTTTCCCTTCTGAGTTTTGTTCTGACATCTGATCAATGAGCCTAATTCCTCTTCCCTTGACAACTATTCATATACCTTAGAGTATCAAGTACATTCTTGAGTCTGTTCTTTCTAAATGTAACCACTCTGTCTGCCCCTCATTTCATATAGTTTCTAATGCCTTCTTCAGCCTGGTGAAACATTGAATGGTCTCTAGCCTACCAGCAGTATTTAATAGTGGTTTAGATCTGAATACAATACAGCTAGTGTGTGCTTGCTCAATGCAGATAACAGTGCAGTATCACCTCCTCTAATCTGAGCAATCTACTTCTATAAATACAGCCTTTAACTTCTTCAGCAATCATAACACACTTTCTATTGACTTCTATTTTTTGACTTTTTTTTTAATTGAAGTTTTGTCAGTTTACAATGTTGTGTCAATTTCTGGTGTACAGCGCAATGCTTCAGTCATATGTGAATATACGTATATTCGTTTTCATATTCTTTTCCACTGTAAGCTACTACAAGATATCAAATATATTTCCCCATGCTATACAGTAAACCCAGGGTTACCAGACACAGTCCAAGAAGTTCTAGTCCAAAGCACAGAAACTTGTTTATCTATTTTGTATATACCAGTCAGTATCTGCAAATCTCAAAATTTGTTGACTTTTTATTCATCTAAAATGCTTAGGGTATTCCCCAACACATTCATGAACAATTTCTTTTCGGTGTTAAAATTAAAACAATCAGCTTTTCAAAGCTGAGTCAAAGACATTGTGTTCATCTTGCCACATTGCTTATTGTACTTTGGGCTCATTATTTTGGCCCTTTAATGTTATTCCAATTCCTGGTCCTGCCATCTAAGCCTCAGTGATTATTCTGCACTTTGTGTCATCTGTGAACGTGATACTCATAAACTGACAAGACTAAGATGGTCTGGGAGACTCACCACTTGGAGAGACTGGCCTCTAAGCCAACAGGTGATTCTGAACATGCTGGAAAAAGCACTGGAGAGAAGATGCTAATTAGCATATCCAAGCCTCAGTTTCCTCATTATTATTATGTGATCTTTAATTTCTTCTTTTCAGGATTGCTGTCAGGAACAAAAAATAATTTTTTTAATGCCTTGAAAGATGTCTGTCACGTAGAGGGGTAGAGGGTGTACTTTACTATTAGTTTCACTTCCCACGTTGGTAAGATTGTTCAAATAGTTGGGAACCAACATAACCATATAATAATCTAGCCCACACTTGGCTTAAAGTCTTTCAGAAAACCATCTCTGCCCTGTCTATGGTAGCCCTGCCCAGAATACTGAATAAGATGCCCTTCAGAGATGCACTTGAAACATCATTTGCGCTGTCTCTCACTTTCTCAAAGTGGCCTTGTATCACATTGGTATGAAGTTGAAAATGTAACTTTTTGTAATAATAATGGTACTTTATGCAGATTTGGGGGGTTTCCAAGGTACTTTTGCATGCTTAATCAAGTCATCTGTTACTCATAGCAAATCTATCCATTAGGATTTCTAACCCCACATTACAGATTAGCAACCTGATATCTGAAGAGTTTTGATGACTTGCTCAAAGCCATGTAATCAGTGACTAGTCTGGTGCAAAACCCAGGTCTTGGCTGATTGGTTTTGTCCTCTTACTTTCGTTCCACCCCCAGTTTATTTTGGTTTTCAGAATGACTAAAGGTCCCAAAGACTATGTCTGAGTAGATCCCTATAAAAGGACTTGGTTTGATACCAGTGGGACCCATTTCTTTCTGACTTACACAAATTTGCTTATCAGATTAGCCTAAGCAAAGAGTGAAACTCTGAGGACTGATCAATTTTCATCAGGGTAGCAGAAAGAGTGACAAGTCAAAGATACAAAGAGTCAATTTAGACTGAGATGTGACAGCAGGGGAAGGTGGGGCAAAGTGCTAAGGAAGAGCACTGACGAGCATCTTTTATCAGCATCACACTGTTTCCCAAAGGCAGTTCTGTGTCTCATTTTTAGATCTCCGCTCTTCTGCCCCAAATCTTAAATAGCACCTTTCAGCGCTCTAATATTCTCCACCAGCCCTGACTCCCTCCTCCAAGAAGGAACTGTATCACTCACCTGCATGCATTTGCAGAGTTATTGCTCCTGGACTGTGCCAAGGAAAACACACCCACAGTGTGGTCATGGTCACGGTCTGGAAGACGTGTTTTAACACCATAGTACCCAAGCTTTTCATTGCCAAGGACCACTTTTCATGTTTTCCCCCAAGGATCTCGGAAAGGCCTATGATGGCAATGTCAGACAATCAGAACTTCTGATCCACATGAGAAACCCAGGGTTACCAGACACAGTCCAAGAAGTTCTAGTCCAAAGCCCAGAAACTTGATATATTTGTAGGCTGCTTGACTTTAGTTTGGGCAAGTGTACATTTTCCATTAGTTTTATTTATTTATCTGAATATTTGTGTTGTATATATTCATGCTCCATTTCTTCCCACTAAGTGTTTGAAGTGACTATACAGCAACAGTGCAAAGATTGAAATAAAAACAAAGTGAAATGAAAAAATTGGGAAATACAAGGACGCATGAAAACTCAAGACCAACAAAAAGAATACTGGAAATATGCAACCATTAGGATCAATATGAGTGCCATGAAAGGGCGTCTTATGCCATGATGACTGTCCTGCAAGACAGGACAAAAATGGAAACAAAACCATTCTTTGGTTTCCACTCTCCAAAAGGGAGACTCGTGGTGGACTTTTTGCAGCTCTGAAAATAGGGCTAAGACTTCTGCTTTAACTTAATATTTTCAGACCTCAGGGCTTCTACACAATAAAGCCAAAGATTCATTCTTGTCTGGGCACCTGCTCCGCAAGCCTAACAAGTCCTTAATGAGTCCGCCAGTAGTAATAGCAAAGGAAACAGACCCCTGGACCACACAGCTCTCCTGTTTTCTCTCCTCAACTAGAATTTGTAGAGAGAGAGAGCAGGATGCCACCCCTCCCCCACAGCCGCAGGCAAACCTTATAAAAAGGGTGTGAAACCCAAGAAATCATTCCATCACTGTGGCGTATATACAGAGGGGCTCACATATGCTAGAAACTGTGCCAAAATATTTACGTCTACAAATACCCAACTTGCCAAAAGTTAAAAAAAAAAACAAGCAGCGATAGAATTAATATTCATTCCTAGGCTTTGGGAAAGTGAGAAATTTCAATAAAAAGTGCTGCAGTGAGCTGAAAACTACAATAAACCAGGGGTCAGCAAACATTTTCTACATAGCCTTGCAGATAGCAGATATTATAGATAGTAAATATTTTAGGCTTTGCAAACCACACATTTCTGTTACAATTATTAAACTCTATCATTGTAGCACAAAAGCAGACATAAACAATATGCAAATGAATGGATATGGCTGCACGCCACTAAAAATGTTATTTACCAAAACAGGCCAGGAGCTGGATTCGGCCCACAGGCCACAATTCGGGGACCCCCTGCTATAAATGGAAACAGAAATGACATGCTATACCTTTGAACAATGACCCTAAAGAAACAACTTTACAAGCTGCAATGTGTTCAAGACTTTGTCTGCTGTTTCTAAGACTCTTGGAGTTTCCAGCACTTCCAACCAAGGAATGTGCATCTCTACTTAAACTTCCAAAAGGTCCTGGGTCTGATATTTTTTTTTGCTGCACATGAATGGAGAGTTACGAAACATGCATTCCAGTGAACACACTGATGAACACTGACACATAGTAGGTGCTTTATCTATTGACCTCTTAACAGTTTTTTCAAAAATACTGAGTGCATGCCTAGAGGGAGAATATGATTATCTTCATCAGGTTATCAGCCCGATGTGAGATCTTGGGTAAGTCACTTGATCTGTCCCAAAACTTCATTTTTTTAAATTAAAAACATTCTATTATACAATATAGTGTTACCAACTATAGTCAGTCACCGTATGCATCTTATAACTGAAAGTTTGTACCTCTCTTACCAACCTCTCCCTATTTCCCCCGCCTCGGCCCCCAGCCCCTAGCAACCACTTTTCTGCTCTCTCTTTCTATGATTTTGACCTTTTTAAATTTTGTTTTTGTTTTTAGATTTCACATATAAGTGCTACCATGCAATATTTGTCTTTGACTGTCTAGCTTATTTCACTAAGCCTAATGCCCTCAAGTTGTCACAAATGGCAGAATTTCCTTCTTTCCCATAGCTGAATGGTATCCCATTGTATACATATACACCACATCTTCTTTATCCATTCATCCATTGACAGACAGGTTGTTTCCATATCTTGGCTATTGTGAATAATGCTGCAATGAACAAAGGAGTGTAGATATTTCTTGGAGGTCCTACATGTCCTTTGGATATATACCCAGAAGTGGAATTGCTGGATCATATGGTAGATCTATTTTTAATTTGTGGTGGAGGAACCTCCATATTGTTTCTATGGTGGTAGCACCAATTCACATTCCCACCAACTTTGCACAAGGGTTTCTTTTTCTCCATATGCTCACCAACACTTGTTATCTTTTATCACTTTAATGATAACAATTCTAACAGATATGAGATGGTATCTCATTGTGGTTTGATTTGCATTTCCCTGATTATTATGACATTGAGTACCTTTTCAAGTACATGTTGACTATCTTAAACATCTTCTTTGGAAAAATGTCTATTCAGTTCCTCTGCTCATTTTTAAATCTGATTGTTTGTGGTTTTATTTTTATATTGAGTTGTATGAGTTCTTTATATATTTTGGGTACTAATCCCTTATTAATATATAATTTGCAAATTTTTCTTCCCATTTGATACATTGCCTTTTCATTTTATGGATGATTTCCTTTGCTGTGCAGAAGACTTTTAGTTTGATATAGTTTGTTTATTTTTGCTTTTGTTGCCTATGATTTTGTGTCAAATTCCCCCAAATTTTGCCAGTACCAATAGCAAGGATTTACCTCCTCTTTTCTTCTAGGAGTTTTATGCTTTCAGGTCTTATGCTCAAGTCTTTAATCCATTTTGAGTTGGTTTTGTGTACTGTATAATATAGGAGTCCAATTTTATTCTTTTGCTTGTGACTTTTTTCTAGTTTTCCCAACACCTTTTATTGAAGAGACACTATCCTTTCCCCATTGTATAGCTGTGTTTCTTCTTTGTCATGAATTAATTGACCATATATACATGGGTTTATTTCTAGGCTATTTTATTCCATTGACCTATGTGTCTGTTTTTAATGCCAATGCCATACTGTTTTAATTACTGCAGCTATATAATATTGCTTTTTCTGGTACCTTGAGGTATAAATTTAGGTTCTTTATTTGTGCTCTTTCTTTTTTCTTAAAATAGGCATTTATCATTATGAACTTCCCTCTTCCCTCTACTTTTGCTGCATCCCATAAGTTTTTGTATGTAGTATCTCCATTTTCGTATACCTCAAATTTTTTTTATTTCTTCTTTAACCCATTGGTTAATTAATAGCATGCTGTTTAATCTCCACATATTTGTGAATTTTCTAGTTTTCTTCTTGTGGTTGATTTCTAGTTTCATACCACAGTGGTCAAAAATATGATGATTTGAGTCTTCTTAAATTTATTAAGACTTATTTTGTGGCCTAACATATGATCTGTTTTGGAGAATGTTCCATGTATGCTTGAGAAAAATGTGTATTCTGCTGCTGCTGGAGAGACTATTCTGTCAATATCTGTTAAGTTTAACTGGTCTAACATGTAGTTTAAGTCTAATATTTCCTTATTGATTTTCTGTCTGGATGATCTATCCATCACAAAAAGTGTGGTATTGAAGTCCCCTTATATTACTGAATTGTTGTCTATTTCACACTTCAGGTCTGTTAATATTTGCTTTATATATTTAGGTGCTCCCTAGATAGCCTTTGATTCCAGATTTTAAAAAAATCGAAAAAAAACAGGGTTCAAGCTCTGCCACTTAACTGTTTGTGGGTCCTGGGGAATTTCTCTTCACTTTGATGACTCTCAATTTCCTTTTTTGTCAACTGAGGGTAAGTTAAATGAGATAAGACATCTAGCATAATACCTGACATGTATTAAAAGGCAAAAAAAATGTAAATGCTGCCTCCCACATCTTTATCTTTACCGACCTGTGACCTGGAAATGATGGCTGCCTTTCTTATGGGAAATTTTCAAGAAGCCTAAAGGTGCCTTTTGTAAGTAGTGGGGAGATGAAAAGTGGGACAGCAGCCACCCTGACTACCTCAGCCCTGTCACCCCTCTCTGACTCTCTCCCCAGCACCTCAGAAGATCTCTCTTCTTGTCATTCCTGGCTCCATAAAAGCATCATAGGCCTGGAGTCTTATTATCAAACAAGGGGCTTGGCTGTGAATCTACCCACCAAGCAATAGCTTGCAAGGTCCTTGAAAGTCTTCTTTGGATCAATCCAATGCCCTTGGTTACAGTATCTTACTAACAGTTTTCCTATTGGTTCTTTGTTAGGAACAATATCAAAGAGCATCTATCTTAGATTGAGGAAGAATTCACTGATCTTGCTTCTTAACTGTGCATACCAGCCTGGAGTATAATAGTTGGGGAGAATATTAGAGGTAGAGGTCCAAGAATTTCCCTGTATCCCTTACAAATGACAAATAGCCATTGATTTAACATTTCAGTAGTGGGGATTTTCCTACCTTAAAAAACATCAATTTGGAATAATGCTGATAATTACATAGTTTATTTCTGTTGTCCATGCTGTTTAAGTCTTTTAGGTTTCTAGTTCTTGTTAAACCAAGATATTTACTATTACTTCCAGCTGTAATTATCCACAAATTGAGTAGATGACATCTGTGACTTCATCAATGACCTCAACAAAAATGTGAGTCTGAACAGTAACCATTGACAGGGTCTATTGCCTGCCCTCATTCTCCTCTCTGCCATTTTGGGTAGAATCATTCACCAGAGTATGAAACCCATGTACATCCACAAGATATGCTTCCTAAAGATCTGTGAACTGTGCTGTATTGAGAGGCAGAAATCTCCCTCCAATAACTCAAAAAGACTAAAAGAATAGGAGATTTAATCAGAGCCAAACAGCCTAAGACCTTAGACTGGATTCTGAGGAAATCAGGCTGTAGACAAATGATAGCAATAAGTCTCATTTTGAAGGTGCCCTGGGCTGGATTACTGTTAGAGTTAGTTTATATTCATAGGGCAAGTTGCTGTGGAAGAATAGTGTGACCTAGTAGACTGATTTCCAAACTTGGCTGGAAGCCTGATAAATAAAATAGACTGAAGCAGAGCTGGTCTGATTGAATCCCATCTACATGGACCCCTCCCTATGCATGAGGTTCCTCAAGCAACTAACAGACACTCTAGAAGAAACACATCAGAGAGCAACCTGCAAATCATGCTGCTGGATGAGTCTCAGGGCTGCCATTGACTCACTGTCTGTCTCTGCTCAAGTCACTTTACTTCTGAGCACAATTTTCCTTCACTATAAAGTGAAGTTAATAGAAATATGTTTTGTTTCAATCTAGTAATACTATGGCTCCTTATATTATATCCCTAAATCTACTAACCCATTTTATGATTACATTTGGGCCACCAGAGAATAACCTTTCCACCATAATATCAATGGAAATATTTGGGAATAAAAAAATGATGACTCTAAATTATGTAACAGTCTTACCAGCCCAAAGTAAAATTCTTTATACAACTCAACTTGAAGAAATTGTTTCTACTTTAAAATCTCTTCATAACAGAAAATCTGTTAGGAGAAAATTAAGCATTTTTCCTGTTAAGATAGTTCCAAGTAAATGAAATGTTTTGTTCACACAATGATTTTAACAGAATCATTACTTTGCAAGGAAGCATCTAAAGATTTTGTTTTTAAATGTTCACCAACTTTATTAAACTTGGTTTTAGTTGTTGCTGCTGGGTTTTTTTTTTTTTGTCTGCATAGATATGTGCACCTTCATTGTAGAAAATCCAACATTACATAAAAATATACACAAAACAACAAAAATCTGACAAATGAACAAGACAACAAAAACCATCACGATCCAGAGAAATCACCATTAAACTTTTGGAATATTTTCCTAACCCCCCCCCCCAATATCAAATCCTTATTTTTCACTCAACAGTAATATATAGACATTTACATTTTTTAAGGGTAAAATAGGTTTTAATGGAATTTGAGTAACCATTAGATAGGAATAAATTCATGTAAGTATCTTTCCTCTATACTCCGTGGTATATATGTACCAACTTTTACTTATGCACTCCACTCTCTGTGAATATTTTCAACTTCACTATTATATACAACTCTTTAATGAACATGCCTGTATAATTAAATTCTTTTCCAATTATCTCCATAGAATAAAGTCATATTAGAAGGATCTCAGGACATGTACATTTTAAATCTTTATGCATCCTGTCATCCAGAAAGACTGTACTGGCTTTCACAACTGTCCACTAGTACTTAATGTTCCCATTTCCATTTCCCTACCTCTTTGCCAACCCTGGATATTAACTCTAGTTTTCCTCATTATTGACCTGATATGGTACAATGAAAGCAGGTCATAGGTTTTATATGCATTTATGCTATTGAAAGTTAAGTTGAATATGTCTTCTGATGTTTATGGGCTATTCATACTCTTTATTTCCTTAATGGCTGCTGGTAATTTTTACCCATTTTACTATTGGATTGTATGGTATTTTTCTTACTTGAGAATGTTTTGCAGTTTGATTTTAGAATTTTGACTTTCTATATTTTTCTCTAGATAGAAATGTCTATCATAGTTTCTTCCATTATAGTTTATGAGTTATGTCCTCTATATCCCTATGAAAATAAAAATATTCATCATCATTTTTAATAATCGTGACTTTAATTTTTACATTTAAATGTAATAGCTATCTGAAATTAATTCTTACATAAAGCAAAGAATCAATTTTTCTTTTTTTACTGTTTATTATTTCCACTGTTAACACTATTTATTAAATAGTCTATATTTCCTAGCACAGATCTGAAATATCATGCAATCATATAATACATTTCCATATTTATTTAAATCTGCTTGTTAAAAAATCAGTTGTTGTCAGCTGAATTATCTTTCTAGCCTAAAGTGGTATCACATTGCTTTATTAATAGAGCATACAATTTTTTAAAAAACAAATATGTTGTATGGTATTGTTCTTCCTAATCTTGCATATTTAATTTCCAGAGATAAATTTTAGAGTAATTTTAACAAGTTTCCATTACCAAGACAGTGTGTAAACTGTTTTGGATTTTGTTAAATTTGAGAGGCTCTACAATATTAAGATTGTTAATGTCAGAACAAAGAAGTAACTTCATTTTCTTCATGTTTTTAAATATTGTTCAGTATCATATATCCATTTTCTTCAAAGACACTCCACACATGTTGAATTTACTCTATGTATTTCATGGCCTTTTGCTACAATAAATAGGATCATTATTGGATTATATATGCAGTTTACTGTTGAAATGTAAGAAAACTTTGTCTTTTTTACATGAATCTTTAAAAGACTTTCATGACCGAACACTCGATATTTTCTAATAGTTTGTTGATTATTTTGAATTTTCCAGCCAACAACCATATAAGCTGCAAGCAATGACTGCTGTTCCCCTTCATATTAACAGTGTTCTGTAATCATAGTGGAGATGGTAGACATGTAGTTTTCTGTGGTTGCTGTAACCATCCACTACAAGCTGAGTCCCTTAAACTGTACACATGTACTATCTGACAAATCCATAGGTCTGATTGGGAACAAAATCAAGGGGTGTGTTCCTTCTGGAGGCTTTGGTGGGAGTCTATTTCCTTGCCCTCTGTAGTTTGAGTCCACCCATAGTGCTTGCCTCAGGGCCTCTTCCATCTTCCAAGCCAGCACTGTTGTATTTCTTTGTGCCTCTCCTCTGTAGTCACCTCTTCCTCTGACTCAAGGGAGAGATTCTTTCCTCAGCTGTGTCAGTTTTCTTACAAGCCCAGTAAAGGCATTCTTCATTTCTGTCAGTGTTTTTGATCTGCAGCATTTCTTTTTTGGTTCTTAGGGTTTCTGTCTCTCTGCTTACATTGCCCATCTGTTCTTGCATGCTCTCTACGTTATCCATTAGAGCCCTTAGCATATTTACCATGGTTGTTTTAAATTCGTGATCTGATTATTCCAATATCCCTGTCATGTCTGCTTCTGATGCTTGCTGTCTATACTTACATTGTGTTTTTGCCTTTTAGTATGCCTTGTAAGTTTTTCTTGATAGGCAGACTTGATATACCAAGTAAAAAGTTCCACTATACACAGGCCTTTAGCCATGTGCTGGTGAGGTGTGGGCTAGTCTTTTAGTGAGCCTCTAAACCGTGGATTTCACAATTGTTTCTGGTTTTCCCCTCCTCCCTCAGGTGGGAGATGATTGCTGGAGTGTCCTGGAGTTGGGTATTTTCCTTCCCCCTTGTCCGTTAGGCTCTGATAACACCTCAGCAGGTTAGGCTCTGATTAGCTAGTTTCTTCTAAGGACAGGCCATGTTAAGAAGAACAGCATGCTCTGGTTCCTTTTCCCATCCCCCGGCCAGAAGCCTGAGGAGATTTTTCCCTGATATTTACTGTGGGAACCAGGTTGATCTCCTGAAGGTAAAACTCATAAAATTATGGGAACCCCCCATGATTGATTTCTCCTGGAATTTTTAACTCTCAGAGTTGTCCACACTAAGCCTCCAGCAATTCATCAATTACAATTCAGGTTTTCCTCCCTGGCAGTGGTTCCCACTGAGGTTTCCTCATGTGCATCTTTGCTCCAGAAAGACATCACTCCTTGTATTTGCCTGTCTGTCTCTCTAATCTTGGAGGCAGTGGTTTTTCCCTATGTGCTCACTTTTTTTTTTTAGAATTTAGGAGATTTGTTGATTTTTCAGTCTGCTCAGCTTTTTCCTTATTTTCAGGGCTGAGTGGTGACTTCCAAGATCCTTGTATGTGGAACTGGAAAACTTTCCAAGATTCTGAATTATATTAATAGATGCCATAGTACTAATACATATTTGCTTTCCTGGCATAAATCATTCTTGAACATGGTATAAAATGTAAGCTCCAGGAGAGACAGGAACTTTATATGTTATGTTCCTTGTTATATCCCTAGAACATGAACGTAATAGGAGCTCAATAAGTACTTGGTAAATTAACCTAATTGAGTAGCTAATATTTAATTTGTTTGCATTTTTATATCAATATTTATAAATGAGATAAAACTATATTTTTCAAATCTAAATCTATTAACAGTAATCAGTTCTACCCCCACCCCCATGGTAAAATAAGACATGAAATATAATTACTGTGGGGTGCGCTAGGATTTTCCCTCCCATCTATAATAATGTCATTTTCAAGATCTTGCCATTGTCATTTTGTTTTTAATTTACCATTATTTTATTTTTTAATTATAATATTTACAAACCATCTTTAACTACAATTACCACAGTTCTTTAGATATAATTATATGTTTATCATACTTAATTCTCAATTGCCTTTCATATTTGGAGTTCCCTAGTCTTCAGCTCTTTTACTTTTACTATTAAAATTTTCTGGCTGTCTAAGTTATACCTTTTAGTAGATTTCTCAGGAGGAGTACAAGGGTAAAATATTTCCCAAGACCTTTTATATTTGAGAATAAGTTTCTGTTGGTTTTACACATTTAACTAGCTGTAGAATTCCTATTTCTTGCACAATTACATTCTAGCATCCTGAACTCAACTTAATTTATTTTTCCCTTTAGGTAACCTGTCCTGAAATTTAAAGGACTATTTTGTTTGTTTTCTTTGAAATCTAATTGTTTCACTGGACTATTTTTGATAAATTTTTGCTATCTGTTAAGTTTCCTGGAATAGGGTGAATGCTTCAACTTAGAAAATTAGTCATTCCTTCAAATCTGAAGTTTTCTTCTCTTAGGTCTTAGAATACATTTCTGTTCCATTCATAGTACTTCCTTTCGTCAAATACCATGTTTTGTTCTCCAGTGTCTGTTCTCCCTCTCATGTTATCAGATTGGTGAGTATTTCCACCTTTTCCTATTTGTTCTGCATCCTGTTTTTTTTTTTTTACACAGTGCTGTGTCCACATCATTGACAATATTTTCAGACATTAACTTTGGTCTTTGAAAGTCTATTTCAAGGCTTCCAGTATATTTTTCTTCACTTTAATTCATTTCCTTACCTTTATCAGTTTCCTTTCTGTTTGAATCAGTTGCATGATTATTAATACACCTCTCATTCCATAAAGTCTATGCTTGCCTTGAGAGTGTGAAGTAATTGCAACTAAACTGTTCTTCTATTTCCTTGAAGGTATTTTTGAAAATTTACTCTTTGTATTTTTCATGCTGTGTTCCATTTGTTCATATATTTGGTTATTTTTGCTAATTCTTATTGTGGTTTCCCATTGCAAGAATTTCTTTTCACTCATCTTTGAACAGAGCCATTGTATCTCACGCTGCTCTTTTTCCAAGTTGGTGTGGATTTACTGTTGCCCTCAGCACTGTGTAAATCTTTTCCTTGGAATATGAGCTGAAGCACTGGATGTTTCTGGGTTTTTTTTTTTCTCCCCCAGTCACACAAGTGCCCAAAGGGTGTGGACAAAAAGCTTGGGCTTTGCGTAACCACAATTAGAGAATTCTGTCTTTGCTCACTTTCTCTGTACTTTTTGGAAATAACTGAAGACCGCACCACCATATTGGTGACTCAGTTCTCCTGTCTCATGGAGGAGTGGGAGATGAACTTTGGGCTTGGATATGCTCTCCTCTCTGGGTAACTGGCTATAAAGGTGCTGCCCTTATTTTTGTCCTTGTTCCTCACATGCTTTTGATTTGCGTTTGCCACACATTGGTTTCTACACCCTATTCAGCCTATGTTTGCTGCTGCTGTGTTGGCCCAAACAGGGAATCCTAAGAAGTAATTCCTCCATGCCTCTTCCAGAGGCCAAAGAAAAAACTGAAAGCAATTCAAGCCCAGGCTTAAAGTGCTTTTTAAAATCAACAATGGGAAAAAGGTTCTTCAACAGGAGGTAATTCCCATTTCCCCCCCCCTGGAAAAACCTGCACCTTAATCCTAATCTCTCCAACTCTGAAGTATCAGCAAAATTCATCTTTGCCTCCCGTTAAGTCCTGTTCTGTTGCAATGTTGTTTCTAAAGGGAGCTATATGTCTGTGCATCCAGGCATCTTTCAATTCTTTCCAAACTGCTCTAAATCTAAACACCATTTTTCACAATGCTCAGAGTATGAGATTGAGATATTTCCCTAGGTTTGCATTAATTTTTTGTCATTGCTGACTTTTCTTCAATTTTCTTATCCTTGTTATTTTGGGAAGAAGCAAGTTTTATGAATCTTCTTTTGGGGATGTCTGTCATTGGTTTCTTCTTTCATACTCCAATTCCAAAACCTCTGTTTTTTCTTCTTTTTCATTCTTCAATTCAACTTGTACTGTTTTACAGGGTACTTTAATAAAATTACAGTGTACTCAAAAACGTACTATCATTTTTTGCTTTCTGTTTATGACTCAGACTCACTGTATAATCTTCTTTATACGCTTCAGCCCTCTGGGCATTATTTTGCTCAGCTACTAAGTAACCAGTTCGCACCAGGTGAGCTCTCAGTATTCTGGCAGTGCTAGGAGTCCATGAAATGGTAAATACTAAGCCTGAGTTTCTGAGAATTGCCATCGACCTTGGTTTCTGCACTGTCCAGGGAGGGGCTGGAAGAGCAGGTTGGTGTTGAGTTCTTATCTGTAACTAAATTATCCTGGTTCCAAAAGCACACAAACTGTGAACAGCACAGGGGAGACATCTCGAATCCCCAGACTTCAGGAGCCTAACAAACAATTCCAAAGAAAAACCATGGTTCAGATTTCAGCCACTGGCCTGGAAAGTTAACACATCCATTTGGCAAGACTCCCAAAATAGTAGCAAAAGGAGAAGACTCTGAATCTGAAATTCATATCTAAAAATATGTATTATTTGAGAGTTGTGGAGAAACTGTATCCAACGAAAATCATTCCACTATCCATTGGCACTGGTTCATGGAGAGCTAATCACAGCCAATCCAACCTTATCTAAATACAGTTTAAGAAAACAGACAAATATCTATCCCAGGAAATTTCACAGAACTCAATCTTGTTTCAGAAGCAGCTCCATCTCCAAGGGTGAGGAATAAGCTTCCCTGCTCCAAAAATATCTCATCTTATTTCACTTACCCAAAATTCGGAGCCAGACACTAACCCTGTCACTAAAGGATGCAGGGCCTTGGATTTCTTGATAGACAAGATTCCCTAGAGCCTGGAATTCCTGTGGTTTGAGTGGTCATGAAAAAGCAGAGAGGAAAGTGACAAACAGGAGCCAGTCTGGGAGTACAGCAGGAGCTGGAGGAAGACCTGTGCTCCAGTGCTGGCTAGATTGCTGGTGTGTTTTGAGCCGTAAGTCCTGGTAACCCTGAGGTCAGCTGGAGTCTCCCTGCTCTATTACAGTCTAGACAAAAATGAGTCAAAATCTCATTTCGTGTCTTGTATGAAACTATTGCAAGTTCTCAGGGGACTTATATACTTTGGTCATATTTGCCTTGAGGCTCCTGTTTTTGTGGGTGTGGTCTCTTCTGTATCAGCTCAGATGTAACATGCATCCTTTTTATAAAATTTCACTGAAAATCGATTTTTACAAAACACTTGTGATTTAAGGATGGGGTTGAGATGAAAGAGGGTTTCCATCATGGCAGGGTTAATGACTTCAAATTAGATACTGGACATGCCCATGCCAAAAATCACCCCACTACTCTACCTTTAGGGGTATCCCCTGGCCCCTCTCCCACATAGTTCGCTGCTTCGCACAATCTGTAATAGTCAGGCTAGGCTGATTGCTATAACAAACAACCCCAAAATTTCAGTGGCTTTAAAAAATATATTTCTTACCCACATCATAGTCCAGTTGGGTATTCAGAGGGAAGCCATATGCAGTGATCCAAGAATTGAATCTCCTTTTCTCTAGTGGTTCTATCTCAGAGTTCTCCTCTGGATCTTCTGCATCCAACTGGGAGACAAGGAAGTGGGTCTGAAGCACAGAATATAGAGAACCTCACAGGATGCCTCAGGGGCCAAGTCAGAAAGTGGCAGATCCTCTTTTTGCTGACATTCCATTGACCAGAACTTAGTCACGTGGCCCCGTGCAACTGTAGAGGAAGCTGGGAAATAGAGTCAAGAGTGGTCCCAGGAGGAAAACGAAGAGTTAATGAAAATACAGCATTTTTTCTGCCTTCCATCTCTTTGGTTCCTCCCTCAGACTTCTTTTCCCTCCTCCTTCCTTCCCTACCTCTCATTCTCATACAGAATAGTTTAAGCATTCTTCTGTTCTTTTGTAATGTTCTTTCCCACCAAGTATGAACATGACCTCAGAAATCTATTCAATGCAGCAGGCACTACCACCAGAGTTGGCCTAAAAATTCAAATGTTTGCCATATAATCCAGTTATCTCATTTTACAGAAAAGTGTCTGAGACCCTTAGGTTTTGCTTAAATTTGAATCAACATCTTGAGCTCAGCACTCTTTCACTACATGGTAAACTGTCATGTCTTCCGTGAGATTGTGAGCTCAATATCAGATGAAAGCCCCTGCTGTATCCACCCCCCAACCAGCCCAGCACCTAGTGCAGAGAGACACGTGTCAGGTGACAGGATACTTGGTAACCACTGAGAGGAGCAATATCCTCAATGGGCCAACAGAGGGGGTGTTCTACTTCGGTGGCGGTGAGATGCCTCCCACGGCAATGTAATTTCTTTACCTTGGTTTAATTGAGGCCAATTGGAAACAATAGAGCATCTTTTGATCCAATTAAAAATGTTGCCCATAAACTGTGAAAGTTTTTGTGGCATTCTTCAGACCAGAGCATTGTTTTACAGCCAAGTTTCTGAATGCATTTTTTTAAGAGAGATTTTTATCATGGAAAAGGTGACAACAGAACTCCAGAGGCGTGAACATGCTGTTGTAATTACTCCTCTAGACACAAGGAAACCAACCCAAGTTAATTATTTATCAAAACCAACCCACTCTCTAGAAACATCTTTGTTTTGGCAGAATCTTTTTTTTCTTTCTCCAGGAAATAGGTCAATAGTTTATCCTCCCACGTGTCTTTATCATAGTATCTGACTTTCGGAATTAGCTATGTCAAATCTTGAGACACTTGCCAAGCACCCAGGTGGGCTGGCAAGGATGCAACAAGACTCCTAGGGTTTCTGTTTCCTAGACGCTTCCCATTTCAGCATTCCTTGTCAATGGAAGAGAGCTTGAAAAAAAAGGAGACCAAGGATTGTTTAAGTATCTTCTATATACCAGGCCCTATAAGAGGCACAAAGTTCATTGTTTTGCTTAATCCTATGAGACAATTGTGAGGATGTTCATTTTACAGATAATGGAATTAGGCTCAGAGAGGTTAACTAATTTTCACACACCATTCTCATATATCTAATTCCGTGTACATGGTTTTCCATGTCTGATAAGGAAGAGTGTGAACTGTATAAACAAATTTGCTATTGAACCAAGACTTGACCCTGGTGATTTAAAGATGGGGCCAGATTTGAGCAATGGCATCAGATACACCAAATGAGGTCATCTGTGTTAATCCGGCATCTCTGATGTCATTGTTCCAATTCTGCCCTCCAGATGCCCCTAAGTTCCCGTGGTAGGTTCCTGACCTTTGTGCTGCCTGGGTCTGTCCTCACCTGTTTGAATCATATGCAAAAGAAAAGATCAGTTAAATAGAAAAATGAGAAAAGCAGGCAACAAAACAAGAAGAAAGGGATAGTAGAGCAGAAAAGAAGAGGAAAGAGTTGTACCTTGAGACTTTCTAGACTTTTCAGATTTTGCAGTGAGCTGCATGGTTCCTTAGCGAAAGCACTGAGCTAGGGGTAAGGAGATCTGGGTATGAAGCCAGCTCTGCCAGTCTTCACTATTTTAGCTCAGCTCAGCCTTCTGTCTGGGCCTCAACTTTCCCATCTGGATATAATCAGTTTGAAATTCTCCTCAACTCCCCAGGCCAGCTCCCTTCATATCGCTTTCATTTCTCCAAACTCTATTTCAAATAGGCTACAGCTTCCGGCCACCAGACAGATAATACATTCAGTGTCACCCTCTTGAGCACTTTACCCTCCAACTGTCCCTGGACCTTGAGGGCTTGCATAATCGTAAAGGGGTCTACAGAACATCCACTTCTGAGCAAGAGCTCTCTATCTGCTCTTCAGCGGCCATCCTTGCCAGCAAAGCTTCTCCCTGCCACACGGTGCCACTGTAGAGCACTGGCCCGCTCTCACTGGCACTGCTGCTACCTGCCCAACAATGTCTGGCTTGTCTCGGCTCTGGCTCAGGCCAGTATAATCTTCCAAGGAAGAGTGGACCCTGGGTGACTCCATGTCCACAGGGCTACACTTACCCAGGGGGCTGCTCCCCACTGAATCCTGTAGGTGGTGTCTCTTTGAGCCCAGTCTTTGCAATCACACAGCCATTCCACCTCCATCCTGCCCAGCCCCAGAGATGCTGTGCCCATGATGAACCATTATATGCAAACAGATCAAGCTTTCTTGGGCTTAATCTCAAAGCAAGGCTAGGCATTTATAAAGGTCCCTGAGCCCTTTTTCATAGATCCAGTACATCTAGGGTAGAACTTAGATACATTCATCAATCCCAAAGTAGCAAAATCGTGATTTAGAAACAAAAATTGTTCTATATACCTTCTGAGTTTACATGGGGAGGGGGAGACTATCTTCCAAAAGCCGACTATCTAGGTTCTAGCCCACCCCATGCCGAGCACTGATAGACGTTTTCTTGACACTCTCCTGTTAGTGCAGCAAGAATCAAAACAAAAATTGATGATGGGGAGGGTATAGCTCCCTGGTGGAGGATGTGCTTAGCATGCACAAGGTCCTGGGTTCAATCCCCAGTACCTCCATTAAAACTAATAATAATAATAAATTAATAAATAAAGATAAAACCTAATTACTCCCTCCTCGCCCCCCCTAAATAAAAATCAAGGATGGTCTTTAAAAAGAATATATATATATATATATATATATATATATATACAGAAAAAAGAATAAGAAATATAAAAGTTTAAAAAATAAAGTAACAATATAGATTGTCAAATAAAAAAAGTATTAAGACAAAAGCAAAAACAAAATTGATGTTTTAGTGGGTCACTTACCAAGTCAGGAACACTTAATTTCCATGCAAAAGTTGACCTGGAAATTCTTTCTGAGATTCCACCAGCTCTGTTATTTGAAGTCATACAGTACAAAGAGGGAGACGTTTTCGTGATGAGTTACTCTGAAGCAAAGGACTGTGATGAGAACTAATGCAAGGAAGAAGAACTTCATCTGTCAAGGATAACTTGAGCCTTTAACCAGAAGAAAATACGTTTAAAAAAAAATTCTTACATAGCTATCACTACTGTAGCAGAACAGTTAGTGCCCATCAAATATCCATGTACTCACTTTCATTTATCAGCTTCCCTGGCAGTTAGGCTGGGCATGTAGCTAGTTCAGAACAAGGGGCCACGAGTGGAAGCGATGTGTGTCGTTTCTAAGTCAAGACAGATAAAAGCCTGTGTGCCGCCTCCATCTCTCTCTTTTATGGCTGCAAGAACCTGGAGACCTTGCATTCCAGGTTGTGAGGTTACAAGACTGTGGAGTTTGTCAGCTTGGGTCCCTGAGTGAATACGTGGAGCGAAGTCCCTTGACTACTGGTGTTGTCACGTCAAGGGAGTGAAAAATAAACTTGTATGTTATGAAGTCACTGAGGTGCCGGAGCTAACATGCTACTGTGGCATACCCTAGTCTATCCTGACTAATATGGCTAGAGCAGTAGAAAAAAGTACTAAAACTAAACAATTGAGTAAATCAGTGTAGACACATTAGATCAGCAGGCTAAATGTTTTATTCAGTCTTGGAAAGTGTCAGCACGTGGCAGGTCTTCTAACTAATCTATGTGCTCAATCTGTCATTTCTTAGCCTGAAGGGGTGGGGGATGAAACTACCATTTATAGAATTTCTTTATGCTTGGCACTTTACATAAATTACTACACTTAATCCCCCCAATATCCTATGAGTTAAGTCTTATGACCAATTTATACAAGAGAAAAGAGAGGCGTGACAGTCACACATTACTAGGCGAGAGGTATAGCCAAGATTTGCGGGGCAGGAGGGCCTGGCATCAATGTTCTCTTTGTTATATTACATCGTCTTCCCATAACTCTAGAAAAACAGAACTCCAAATTGGGACTAGCTAATGGATGGCTCAAGTCCTCTTCATTTTGCTACCTGAAGTTTACAAAGGCCTCCCCAACAAGTTTCTGTATATCTGATCTCTCCCTCTTCAATTCCCCCAGCACACTGGCTACCAGATCATTTTAAAACACAAAGCTGATCATGTTGCTTCCAGGCTGGAAAACCTCTTTGGCTCCCCAAGTTCAAGTTCAAACTTCTTAGTTCAGCAGATAAAGCTTTTCTCATCATCCTTCTTCCTGCTATTGCCTCTCTGAGCTTGAGGTGCTCCCCAGGCACAGGCCCTCCGTGCCCTTTCATCTTCTTTGCTCAGCTCTGCTCTTTACTTGGAATACACATCCTCCCCAGTACCTACTATTTCTCTCCATATTTGTCAAGAGGCAGATCAGATGATGATTTGTCTTCTAAGTCTTCCCCCAACAAAATTAGTAGCCACCTTCTCAGCCTCCCCAACACCGAATGCATGTGATCCCATGGAAATTTAACTCTTCTGGGGCGGGGGTGGCTTCTGTCTTCCCTTTGGCATAAGGGTTAATTAAGTGTGTAAAAGCTCTTGGATTGAAAGCTGGTTCCCCTTCCTGGAGGCTGTATGACCTTGGGAAAGTTACCTAACATATTTTTAGTTTCCTTATCTTTTAAATTGGAGTAAATAGTAGTGCTGAGCTATAGGCTTGTTTCAGTGGATGAAATGCAATAAATAATACAATACAAGTGCTTACTATGATGCTCACATATAGTAAGGGTTAAATAAATATATTTTATTTCTTATTTTATTTATTCTTATATCCCCCAGCCTTAGGTGGGTAGGTAGGTCCCCAGGAAATATTTGTTAAGTGAATAAATGGTTAAGTGAATAGTTCAATTCATTCAGGTGAGTGAGTAAAGTGAGAAGACTAACTAGGTACCCAGAGATCTGCCGGAAACCTTAGTCTCATATGGGAAAATCACTGTTTTAGTTGTATGTGTGTGTGTGTGTGTGTGTGTGTGTGTGTTTTGGAGGGGGTCAGAGGTGCTTTCAACTCTTTGGCAAAATTTGGGCAGCAATTTGTATCTAATTTTAAAGTGAGAATTGCTTAGATGAGCTGACGATTCTCTTCCTCAAATCCAGAGCTGAGGGTTTTCTGTTCCAAGCCCAGAATCAGGATTGCATAAATCTTGCCAAACTTCCCCTGCTTTCATCCTTAAACAGGTCGCTCTTTGGTGGATTCAGCCATAAGGAGAGCATGGGTTCTGGCATCTGTCATAAGGTGCTGTGTGGCGGCATCGGGATTCATGCAGACGACCAGCAGAGCACAGCCCAGTTCCCAGAGACCATCTAGAAGCTGGCTAGCAAGTCAAGAGAGAACAAGAACATCCCTCTTGGGAGATAGCATTCTTTCTTTTTCCCGTCCGTGTGATTTAGCAGGACCACCAGAATCATCAGATGAGATAAAATAGGATACAATAGGACGATAGGGCTGAGGTGCTGAGCATCATTCAGAAAGGGCTTTCCCCTTCTGGGCATTTCTACCTCTCTCTTACATTTCCTGCTTCCAGGACTCGCCCTGCTCTCCAGGCCTCTTTCTCAGGCTCCTTTCTCTCAACAATGAAGTCAGACACCCACGCTCACCTTATCCTACATTCCTTTCTATTTCTGGTATCATCTGTCAGTGGGAAGCAATCTCTGATATCTCTCTGTATCAGGAGTTCTCACAGTTGTAAGTATTATTATTTAACAAAAAAAAATCTCAAGCCACTTCTTGCATTATAAATTCACTGAATAGACAAGCTCTGAGGTCGGAGAGCAGCAACCCTGCTTCTCTGCCATCGTCCTGCCCTTCTCTTGGTCTGGTCTTGATTTTACCTGTAGGCTGGCTTCCCTTAACTTGGCAGGAGGGCCACCGGCAACAGCTGAGGTCCCGTGCTTCTGACAGAGAGAGAGAGAGAGAGAGAGAAAGAATATCCCACACGCATCAATGCAAAGGGCCTCACTTCACTCCACTGGAGCCCCAAGGATAATCAGCAAAGTCTCCTTGGCTTGAGCCTGGATGGGAAGGAGGTTTACTTTCACTGATTTACACCAGCCAGGGTCCATCTCCAGCACAGGGCATGGCTTCCATCCCTCCCAGATCGCAAGGCTGACCTAGGATGGTGGCCCAGCACCCTGCCCTGCATGACTTTTCCCTCACTCTCTCAACCCCTTTTATTTACTGTGCTCAAGTTCAATCCAATTTCCACATCTATTTTTTTCTGATTTATTTTGCTTATAAAAATAGTATGTATATATTCTGATTGAAGAGAAAAGCAAAAAATAAAATAAAATAGAATGATCCAGAATGTCCATTAAGCAGAGGAATGTAAACCTGGCAGGCGTGCTTTCCTGCTGTGCCTTTTTCGTACACGGCCACATTCACACTGCATGCACACAAGTTTGATTTAACACTGTGATGTTTGCATTTCCACAGGTTGTTGGAAATATTCTAAGAGTTGCACATTCTCGCCTATAGAAGAACTGTGGTTTACTTAAACATTCCTCTGTGGTGGTACAACAGGTTTTTCTAATTATTCATTATGATAAATAGTAATTTAACAAACATCTTTAGATTTTAGATTATTTCCATATGACAGATTCCCTAATTATTTTCCAAAACAAGTATCTCCTATAGGGTAAACGCCTCTCCGCAATGCAGGAAGGTGGCTGTTTCACTGCCTTCACGCCTGCACCAGGGATTGTTTGTAATCTTAACTAATTTAGGTAGAAAAAGGGGGAGAGGAGCATCCTGTTGCTGTTTTCATATTCATTGCCCTGACTAGTATAGCAGATACTTCGTTCGAATGTTTATTAATCACATATTTCCCCTTTATTATGCATGTTCATATCCTTTCCCCATTAGCCATTGAACACTTAGTGTTTTACTTATCAATTTTTATAAAAGTCTCCATACTCCAGCAAGGATATTAATCCTTAGACATTTGTGCCAGTTTTCCATTTTTCCACTTTAATTGGTTTATGTTAATTTTCACGACAGAAGTATTATATTTTTATGTAGTCAAATATATCAATCTTTCCTTTTGGTATTTGTATTGGTTTTAAGATTATAAAGCCATTCTTAATTCAGATATGTAATAAAAATTTAATTGAAATTTTTCTTTCATTTCTGTGTTTTGATCTTTTTACACTTAACGCCTAATCCTATGTACTTCAGGTGTCCTTCCTTGACAAGATCTTTACTTAAGCATTTCTTGGTAAATCCCAGACTAATACAGGACAGATCTGTCCTTTAATGTAACAAGGTTGGCTGACCAACCTGGTCTGAGAAATCTCTTCTCCCATACGGGTGCTTGAAGGAGAGAAGACAACCAGCCGTGATGGAAGACGTGATACACGGTCCATCAGGAGGCTGGTTTCCTTCTCTGATGCTCAGTTTCCCCATTTGTAACAGAGGGACGTTTGACCAGGCTTTCTTTAAGTTACGTTTCAGGTCTGACTTTGGTGGTTCCAGAACAGACCTTTTTATTTCTGTGCATGTCCTTATGGTTTCTTCTTTCCCTAATTCCTTCTCCTACTCCTAGGATGACTTGCATGGAGATCAAAATCAGATGCACCCCTGTTTACAATGAGTATTTTATGGTGTTTGCCTCGGAGAGCCTGTGTGCTCTCCTATCCAAAACCAACCCACCTGCGTCTCTGCTGAGGGACGTAGTCATAAGCTGTTCTTAGTACCAGGGGACCGGCAGTTGGCTTAGAGGTCGGCATCCCATCCAAGGTGGTTTGCCCGTTGTCCTGATTATACCCACATGAGGCATTCATGAAGGACACTGTCCAGTGGGACCAACAGTAATTAGCTAAGCCAGTTACAGGAACTCCCTCCACAACCGGGGTTGCAGCGCACAGATGTGATTTTCTGCTAGATCTTGGGATCTGATTGGAGCAGGTGGAAGCAAGAGATGTTATGAACACAGGACTTCTCACAGTTCATGAGAGAGAGACGGGGAGAGGAGTGGGTCCACAGGCTATCTGGGTTTGAAACGTAAGCAAGCTCAGTTCTGGTCTACACTCATCCTAACAACAAACCTCTCTTGTATTAAAATGGTCTTTGTTTCTTGCCAACAATAATCTGAGTAACCCTCCCCGAATGGTTTCCTTCCCACTCTTATTCACATCCTTTCATTAGTCTGTCTGGGGTGGGGCTCAGCTGCTACTACATTTCACCATCAGCCGGGAGCCAGCGTGGTGTTTGGGGTGGTGAGATGACTGACTGGACACAAGGAAGACGTGACACGGAGGATGTGCACACAGACAACACGTGGCCAGCTTTCACTCCCACTAATGGTCTGATGCTTCATGTGTATTCAGAACGTGCTCACAACCTCAGCGGGTCCCAGGGAGCTCTTTAACTGGGCAGGATGTACTTAACTATGGAAATGTACTCTTTGCTTTCTCGTACCAGCCTTCCTGAGAATTGTTTTATAGAAACGTTATCATCGTGCCCAGGGCTGGCCCCAGGCAAAACTGGAAAGTGGGAGAAGTTAGCATTCTGCTCTCCACACACCTCTCTGGGCAAGCTCCCCCCTGCTGACTGCCAGCTGCGCCTGTGCCCTGCCTCCTGCCATTAAAAACTACCCTGTCTGTCCCCAGCCTCCTCAGGGCCCTGTTCTCTGCTTGAAATATACCAGAGGATTTTCCTTAACAGGAATCTCCTAAGAGTCAGTGCCTTAACCCCCAAGTATTGTCAAGTCTGAAAGATGACTTTGAGCAGTAAGAACCTTGTCTGTTTAAGGAAACCAACAGACGCACAAAGCCAGCCCCAAGCCCAGGAGCCAGTCGCAGCTGGGAGCCTGAAGCCTTGCACCGGCATTCCCCATGCTCCTTTCTGCTCTTTCCTGTTTGTTTCCGAGGGTCCTGCCTCCATTTCTCATGTAAAGCTCTGCTCTCCCTAGGGGCCCGCTTCTCAGTGCTCCTATCCTGGACATGACCACTCTCTCCCCTCCCCCATTCCGCATGCTCTCTCTCGCCCCAGGTCCCTTGTTTAAAGTAGCCACACCCTCCTCTCACCCCATGGGCATGTCTCTTCACTGGGGCTCTGACCAGGTTCTCCTGCAGGATCTAGATGATAGTGACTCTCATGAAGGAACCCCAGACTTTCAGGCAGGCTCCTGGCAGAAGTCTCGCATCTCACCATACTGGGGATAGAGCAGATCCAAGCCTCAGTCTTATTACTTGTGAAATGAAAGTAATAACAGTAGCCACATCGTAGCATCCCTCTGGGAGGTAAGCATTTAGTAAGGAAGTAGACGTGAACAGTGCCTGGCACAGACTGTGACTCTGAGTCTCGGCTGGTAGTAGTAGCAGTTATATTATTTGCAGGGATATTAACCTGTGTGAGATCCTCTGGGCCAGGCCCTGCAAGTGAACTGTGGCAGGGGCCACCTGGACCAGGTGGGGGCAGCAGAGAGCTATCTGAGGGCAGTCTGGGACCAGTGGGCAACCTGGGAGCCCAAGGTGGAGAGCTGGGACCCAAGGCCAGTCACCAGGAAGAGCACACAACATAAGACATAGAGCTGGAGGAGTCTATTCCAGCAGCCATCCTTCTGGTCCCCCTGCCTCTCATCTTACCTCCTCTGATTTCCCATTCACCCTTTGCTATCCCCCTTTGCTAGAGTGATCTTTCAAAATTGCAATTCCAATGTAGTTACTCCCTTGATTAAAACCACTGGATGATTCCTCTGCCCATGGGGAAGAGATCAGGGCTGTTAAGCTGATATTCAAGGACCTCCAAAAACGGATCATTGCATCCCTAAATCTTGACATTAACTCCACTCTTCCTCCATTGGCCAAGCCAATTATTCCCAAACACACTTCCAGTTTTCTTCTCTTTACTAAGACATTCTCTGGCCTTTTCTCTGCATGTCAAAATCCTACCCACTAAGCTCCAGCGCCCTCTTTGCCTCTTTGCCGGTTTACCAGGGACCTACTAAAAGACATCTCTCTTCAGATCTTGCTCAGTCCTTCACATCTGGCTTTCTAGTGGCATTTGGCACAGCCAACATTATTCTAGAATGATAAAGGATAACATCTCGCCTTCCCTGATGCCATGATTTTTCAGAATCTGTCTCCTCTTCTGTAAGATGGAGTAAGACCCTCATCCCTGTAGTGTGTTGAAGAATATAGGAGATAATGTCTGCAACGTACCTAGAAATGGGCCTGGCACGTGGGAAGCACTCAGCGAGGTCTTGTCATTAGCATCATATCATCGTCATCCTCACCATCACTGTCATCCCTAGATGGACGCTGCCCCTGAGTGGTCAAGGATTTGCATACTTAAGTCTTCAGCCTGCTCCTAAGACAAACTCATTTACAAAAAAAAAAAAACAAAAAACCTACTAAAACCTTTTGTTCAGGACAGGAATGGCAAGTTCAGATCACAAGGCTGGAGGGAGGCGTCTGGGAGCCACAGAGCCACAGAGAGGCAGGGGGAGCCTCCCGCGGAGCAGAAGTGAAAGCAGGTAAAAGAACAAACTAGCACAGGGACAAGTGAAGGAACTTTTTTTTGTTGTTTCGAAAGATAGTGATGTTTTCAATAAAAATTTCAACCTGGAAATTAAAATTTAAACAACGTAAGTGCCTCCGAGAATCAAGCGGCAGTGAGCAGTCCCTTAATGGTACGATGCACAGCCTTTATTTTTTAATGTGGAGAAGGAAAGGATTTGTCATTAAAGTTTAAAAATAATCGGAATCAAAATCCCTTTTGTTCCTGCGGGCTGGCAGAGCTGAGGGGCCGATTGTGTGTGCTGAGTGGGTGTCCAGGAAACAGTAGTCATTTGTGTGCGTGTGACAGGAGTTGAGTCCAAATCTAAATTTAAGCAAGTGTTGGCCTTCTTGGAACCCATAATTTTTGGATCAATTATCCCGGACTAAGTGTCTGAGTTTCTCGTACTCTCTCTCTCTGCTACATTTAATAATTACAACACTTGAGCCAATAATTTGCCGACCAGCTGCGGTGGCCTGTCTGGTTCACTCATAATTTCTGGAACTTGATACAATCATGGCCTTTGAGCCAATTAGGGTAATATTTGGTGTGTTGGAAGTCTGCTCCTCACCCTCCCACCAAACCCTCCCCTCCCTCCTCCACCGATGAGAAACAAACAGTCCGTGTCTATCCTACAAGAGAAATCATGTGTTCTCAGATCTTACTGGCCATTTCACCCATCGAACATCCCATCCCATCCCATCCCTCCCCACAGCTTGGGAAAGAAAGGCGAACTGGTGGCCTGGACAGAACCTGATCTCAGAGTCAAACAGCCCAATCTTGCCCTTAAGCCAACTGTGTAGACTTGGCTTAGTAGCCTATCCTCTTTGAGTCTCAGATTTCTGTCTATAAATAACTGGACTGCTTGAGTTCAAATCTTGGTTCCGTGACTTTCTAGCTGTGTGACATTGGGCAAATAACTTAACCTCTCTGAAATTTTGTTTTCTCATCAGTAAACTGGCGATGATGATAATATTAAGTATCATATACAGTGTGTGAGAATTTAGTGAATTAATACAAGCAAAACCACACACACACACACACACACCCCTAGAATCTAAAATCCATAAGGGTGTGGTTTTTGTCTGGTTTGTGTGCTACGGCAATGATGCCAATAATTTTCCAAGGATAAATGAGTGACTAAAAGAGACCAGTTCATTTTTATTTGTTCACTATTCACGCTCAGCTTATGTCCCAAAATGATTTGTCATGGTTCATGTTTACCACAGAGTGATCACAATGAAACCAAAACATCAAAGACCAGAATAAGGATGATCAATCAAAAGTATGGCGTCCTGTCTCTTGGAGCTTCCCGGCTACCAAAGCAGCCTAAGAGACTCCTTCCCAATCCAGCATTTCAGGAGTCTAACTTTTAGAGTCAGGACAAATGTTTCTGACTTTGACTGTGACCTCTAGCAACTCTCCCACCTTCTCCCAAGTCTCAGTTTTCCCATCTGGAAAAGGTGAAGACTAGACCAAAGGAGCTAAGATTCATTCTTGGATTTTAGCTTTTCTTTTAGTAACTAGACATGGGGATATAAAGATAAAAGGGATTTGATTTCTACCATCAAGGAGTTTACAAACCTGCAGGAAAAATAAGGTGCATGCATGACTTTCTAATTCAAGCGAGAGAATGGTACCCTAAGAGTGTTACCAAAGGCTAAAGGAATGATGAAGAAAGAAAAATACGCCTGCTTAGGAGGACTTCATAATAGCTTTAAAAGCTGCAATTTGCAATGACCCATAAAAAATATTACCAGATATTCACCAGGAAAGAATGCCTAACAAACGGGAAGAAGATGGAAAAAGGAAACAGGGTATAAGTGTGGCTTAGCTAATGAAGCCAACGTGCTGTGCATAGACAGGGGATGGTGGATGTGTCTGCTGCTAAATTCTCACCCTCACCTATGGCAGACCTCACTAATCGATCACAGAGCTTCAACCTGCTGAGTCAGGATGTGGCCTCAGAATCCTTCTCAACACAGTGTTCCAGGCAGCCACTCCCAAGTTATCACAGTTGATACATAGAATGAAGCCCCTCTGCCCTCTTGATTTAAGGTATAAATAAACCAGTAGTAGAGAAGCCTGGATCAAAATGCAGAGGGCCTTAAAAGTCAAGATCAAGAATATGAATAATCAAAACACGTTGCTGAATGTGGATTCCGCTGCTCCTTACTTTGGTGTGATAACTACGGAGTTTGTGGGCAACACACGTTATTGTTATATATATACACTGAGCCTGGAGGAACTGAATCCCTCCCGCTGAGGCTTTCCGCCATCATCTGGGGCGTAATCCACCTCCCAGGCGGCACAGTGCCGGGCTTGTGCTTAAACAAGGATTGTACTGTAGCAGCATTCTCACATCACACTGCGGGAAGGAAAGCAGCGCTGGGGACCTTTGCCAAAGTTGTCAAAGGGGCTGCCCTGAAACGTAAATGTGGCCTCTGCACATTCTTAAGGCAACGCTAGTGATCATCCCTGTGGTACCCGGGCCAGCACAATGATCCTCTTAACATCCAATGGCTGTTCTTGATGAATGCTTCCCTGTGATGGTTCCATTTAACCTTACTCCAGGAAAAGGAAAATCTATCGAAAGGAACGTGAAACAGAATTCCATGAGCTCATGTCTGGTGGGGAAAGAAAACGGCATCTGAGGGTGATGGGAAGTGAATCATATTGTTTCCCGGCTCCAGGCGTAATCCTATCCTCCTGCCCTCCTGGGGATGGGGGGAGGGTGCTTCACTCTCAGTCCCCGTGTGTGGGCACATTCTGGCAGCAGGAAGTCGAGGGAACCCAGGCCGTGTGTTCTTGGGTGAGTTCCTCTTTATACCGCATTTGTTCATACCCTACCTCCTTACAAAATGGTTTCCAGGTGGCTCACCTAAACACTTTCAGCCTAATAGAAAGAAATAAAATTAAAGTAAAAGACCCACACATATTAAGAAGACCAGATGAGGGGAATGTAAGTGGCAGGATTATAAAAATGTACCCTGGATTGAGGTAGGCCACTGCATCTTTCTGAGAATTCAGTATCCACATCATGATAAAAGGAAAATAATACCTTTAGTACCTTACTCATAAGGTTGTCGTGAGGACAAACAACTACTCAAGAAAATAAAGGGAAAACAGGTCAGAATGGGAAGATTACTGAACAGATTGTCAGGAGACTCAGGTCTAGGCCAGCACTGCATCTGAATGGAGTGCTCCCTGGGACCTCTACCGGCTTGAAGAGTCTCTAATCCCATGAAGTAGGGATGCTTGAGAGGAGGGTAGGGGACCAGGAAAGGCAGAAGGGAGGAGTGAGGAGTAATGAAATATCTTACTTCAACTCATTACTAAAGTATTATTTTATCTTTGGAATATTTTTCTCATGACTGTATCAGAGACAATCATCGAGTTTGCAAATATTGTGTAACTAATTGTTCATTCTGTACCTGGTCTGGGGAAAAAACTCCCATGTGGATATTCTAGTCCCTACTCAGGCCATGGCCAGTCCAGAGAGGTGGGAAGGACTGACCCAGATAACGTAATACAAAGCTTCCTGAGCCTAAGAAAGATGTGGATGAAGGGGTATGGAGCCAGAGTGAAAGAGAGAGCCTGCCCTTGACATAAAGGAAGGTTTCCTGGGAGAAGAAATTGAGTCTGCACTGAGAAGAGGGAGATTTCTACAGGTAGAGTCAAGAGAGGATGTTTCAGGTGGAAGGGGTCAGGTAGGTCAAGGAAGAAAGACTGTAAAGCACATGGGATTTGTAAAAAGAGTGGACAATTATTGGGTTTCCATGAGCCTATCATCAATTTACCCTCCTTTGATACAGCACCTAAATTCGCCCTTGGGGAGTATCCATAGAGTCTAGCTGGCTTGGATAAGGTTAACCTCACCCCATCTAGCTCCAGGGGAAACATATGGTCCTAGCTCAGCCAGTTAGGATATTTCACTCCCCTTGCCATAGTGACTGGTTTAAGGATGGGTATGTGACTTGGGCGGATCCAGTGAGACTCACACTGAAACTTTTGCTGAACCCACTACCAAAGAAAAGCTCTTTCCACTGGACTAGGATGGAATGTTAGCCAGGAGCTGTTAGAGTTAGTGGATATCTATCATGAAATAAATCACCCTGAGAAGGAAGTCCAATACAAATAAAAGTAATGCTGAGAAATAAAGCATGGTGAATTTTCATCATCATTTGAGCACCTAGATCCAGCCATGCCTGAAGGCAGTAACCCCTGGCTTTTTTTTTAGTTTTATTAGTTAAATTTTTCTCCTTTATTCTTAAGTCAGTTTGATTTAACTTTCTGTCACTAACATCTCAAAGAGTCTGGGGTAATATAAGGGCCCTGGTTTAGACGAACTAAGGATGTTAGCCATGGTTGACAGGACTGCCAGTATAAGCATTGATGGAGTGGGCTTTCAGGACAAAGATCAAGCTGTCAAGGACCAAGAGAACCTAACCTGAAAGGACGAGGTGACTAGTGAACCTGGGAGTAGAGTGGAAGATTCATTAGATGGGGATGCTGGTTTATTATAGTTGAAGAAACATTCCTCTGTCAATGTGAGAGAAACTGAACTGGAGCAAAGACAAGGAAAGTAAAGGCTTCCCCCATATGGGTGTCTCCCGTCAGGTCTCTGAGCAGTGCATCTGGGAAGCAGTAAGTCTTTCATTCATGTTACCTTGGCTACCAGGCCATGCAGTGCAATAAAGAACACAGACTTTGAAATCAAACTCACTTAATTTTGAATCTCACTGTATTAACTCCCACTTTTTGTTAATTCAGTGGCCTTAACAAGTGAAGGCTCAAGCTCGTTCAAGTCCACTTAAATGAGTGGCTTCATCCTTTGAGCCTCAGGTTCCTCTTCAGTAAATGTGACTGGTGATGCCCGCCATCGTCTCTCACTGGAGATACCTAGTCAATCTCAACTCATTTTCAACCATGCAGCCAAAATGAATTTTTTAAAGACAAATCAGATGTCATTCACTCCCATTAAAACATTTTCATGATTCCAGTCATCACTAGGATAATGATCCAAATTCATGCAAGGAACTTCAAATAAGTCTCTGCATCATCTAAAATCAAATCCTGTTCACCACCCTAGCCCTCTAGACACTCTCTTCCTTGTTTCTCTCAGTTCTTGAAAAACTGTTAATAATGTAATTATAATAATTAATAATAAATGTAATATAGCACATTAACAAAGTGAAGGATAAAAATCATATGATCATCTCAATTGATTCAGAAAAATCACTTGACAAAATTCAATATTCTTTCATGACAAAAACTCTCAGCACAGTGGGTATAGAGGGAACCTACCCCAACATAATAAGTGCTATGTATGACAAGAGTGAAAAGCCGAAAGCTTCTCCTCTAAGATCAAGAACAAGACAAGGATGCCCAGTCTTGCCCCTTTTATTCAACATCATACTGGAAATCCTAGCCAGAGCAATCAGGCAAGAAAAAGAAAGAAAAGGCATTCAAATCAGAAAGAAGAGGAAGTAAAATTGTCTCTATTTGCAGATGGCACAATATTATATACAGAAAACTCTAAAGATTCCACCAAGAGACTGTTGGAACTAATAAAGGAATTCAGTAAAGTTGTAGGATACAAAATCAATATATAAAAATCAGTTCAAATTTTAAGCACTAAAAAGTAAACTATCAAAAAGAGAAACTGAGAAAATAATCCTATTTACAATAGCATCAAAAAGAACAAAACACTTAGGAATAAAGTTAACCAGGGAGGTCAAAAATCTGTACACTGAAAACTATAAGACATTGACAAAAGAAATGCAAGAATACACAAGTAAATGGAAAGATATCCCATTCTCACGGATTGGAAGGATGAACATTGTTAAAATGTACATACTAACCAAAGCAATCTACAAATTCAATACACTCCCTATCAAAATTCCAATAGCATTTTTCAAAGAAATAGAAAATCAATTCTAAATTTGGATGGAACCATAAAAGATCCTGAATAGTCAAAGCAATCTTGAAAAAAAAGAACAAAGCTGGAGGCCTCCCACTTCCTGATTTCAAACTATCCTGCAGAGCCATAGTAATCAAAACAGTATGATATTGTCATAAAAACAGACATATGGAACAGAATAGAGAATTCAGAAATAAACTCATGTATATATGGTTGGTTAATTTACAACATGGACTGAGGGCACTATGCAAAGTGAAATAAGTCAGACAGAGAAAGACAAATAATATATAATACCACTTTTACACGGCATCTAAAAAAGTCAAACTCATAGAAGCGGAGACTAGAGTTGTGGTTACCAGGGTCTGGGTGGTGGGGAAAATAAGGAGGTTTTGGTCAAAGAGTACAAACTTTCAATTATAAGATGAGTAAGTTTGGGGGATCTAATGCACAGCATGCTGATTATAGTTACTAATACTGTATTATGTACTTGAAAGTTACTAAGAGAGTAGATAGATTCTAAATGCTGTCACCACAAAAAGGAAATGGCAGTTAAGTGACATGATTGATAGATATGTTAGCTAACCTATGGTGGTAATTATTTGTATAAGTGTATCAAATCAACATGTTGTATGTCTTAAATTATACAGTGCTGTTATGTCAATTACATCTCAATAAAGCTTCAAAAATAGTTAATAATAAATAATAATAGTTAATGATAAAAACTAACATTTATTGAGCACATACAAGATGTCAGGCATTGCTCTAAATGCCTTACTTGAAATCTCATTCAATCCTTAAGACAATCCTATAAAGTAGACACTATTATTAATCCCACTTTATAGGTAGAAAAGCTGAAACACAGGGAGGTTAATAAGTTGTCCAACGTTAGACAATAAAGAATCAGTATAGTCAGGCTGTAAATGTAGATGTCAGTATCCAGAGCCCCGCAGTTTAATCAAGACATTAAGCTACCTCTCTAAATGCATTCCACAGGCTTTTCCCCATTTAGCGGCTATGGTGGACTGAATAATGGTCCCCAGCTATATCCACATTCTAGTCTCCAGAACCTGTGAATGCCACCTTATATGGCAAAAGGGACTTAAACTGTTCTGGCCTCCAAAAGGAACCAGCCCTGCCAACACCTTGACTTTCACCTAAATTTGGACTTCTGACCACCTAAATTTGTAAGAGAATAAATCTGTTCTGTTTTAAGCCATCAAGTTTGAAGTAGTTACAGCAGCCATAGGAGGACAGCCTGCACCTTCCTAACTCCCACTTGTTCTTCAGCTCATAGCTTCAGTTTCACCTTCTCAAAGCTGCCTTCCCTGATGCCTTTACATTATACCTGCCCATTATATCCTCACACAGCACCCCAGACTTCTTAATGATGCATTTGCAATTGTTAATGATTGTGGCTTGTGTGACCAAATCCAAGGGACAGAGTATAGTGTCTGTCTTGTTCCCTATTGTATCCCATGAGTCTAGCTCAAGGCCTAACATGTTATAGGTTCTCAATAAATATTTGTTGAAATGAATGTATGAATACATAGCTGTTCATAGGACTATTGGATGCTTTCAAAAGATCGTGAATGTATAGAACATGGTACAGGCCTAGCATTTAATACGTTCCCAGGAAAGAGAGCTCTGTATGAGATCTGGAACTTATCTCTGTGTCTTTTGAACAAAATTACAGATCTGGTCTTAGGTAAGTCCAAGGAGGAGTGCTCTGTGGTAGCCCTTTTTCCCCAGCACTCTAAACACTGCTGCTCTTTACTGCCAGTTCTGGTAGTCACTGTGGCTTGATGTCGACACTGAGTATTTTAGAAAGGAAAGGATCAGGGTATCCCAGAACACAGTGAGACAGAGGACTCCAGCAAAGCTGCCTTCTGCTTTAAGACTACAGCAAACCCTTCCGGCCAATCAGTGAGGCAGTTGGAGTAGTTAATTCCAGCCCTTCCTCATCTTTGTTATGCATGTGTGTGAGCCTCCAGCCAGGCCAGGGACTGACATTCCAGGCCCGGAGGAATTCTCATCATTTCCCAGGGATCTGTTAGCTTCAGTTGGGTCCTCGAGCCAAGGCTCTGACAGCTTTATTAGCACCTATAATTCAATGTAAGCATCAACGTGTTGGGAAACACTTTGAGGCTATCTTTTAAAGTCAACTTAATTCCCTCTCAAATGCCTCTTTGTTTGCCAAAGTGCCAGCCAGAAGACTTCCAGGTAGGCAGGAGATGAGCTCCAGACAGGGGATCTGCGGGATGTGTCTGCCGGGCGCCCAAGTCACTTTGCTGGTAGCTGATGTCATTTCCAGTTAGTGGGCTCCTGGCAGAGGTGCCTGCAGATGCTCAGATGACATCACTGGGGACCAGTCTGTCACCAAGGGAGATAACAAATGGAGCCCAGCCCTAAGTCCCCACTGCCCCAGGAAGTCACAATTCATTTTGTGGCTTTGCTGTGAGCCTGGAGAGTAGACACTCTGTGTTCCCAACCTGGCCAAGCCCCAGTGAGCCAGTGCACACCCTTCTGCTGGCTGCTCTGCTTAAACAAAATGGAGAGGAACATGCTGAGCTCACCTAAAGGTGCTCAGTGACTATGTAATAACAGAACCTGGACAAGCCTGACGTAGCAGACTCTCCTGGCCATCTACTCAACATCTATTTACCCTTTCTTCTGAGTTGGTGGAACCCAATTTTGCTCACATGTGCACCCTCCTCTGGGAGAGACTAGCCCGTCTCCATCCCTGAAGGGTGGATCCTCATGGGTCCAAGCCAATTATTCATTCATTCATCATTCTCTCATTTAACATTATTGAGCATCTATTTTGTGTTGGGTGTTACTCTAGGCACTGCAGATAAAGTCATGAAAAAAAAAATCAGTCCATGTCTTTGCCTTCATGTAACCTCAATTCTAGTTGGGGTGATAGAAAATAAACACGCAAATATAAATCATACAAATATACAATACCAACCCAAGGTTTTATGAACAAAGTAAAGCCAGATAAAGGGATAGAGAGAAACAGGCTTGCTGTTTTAGATAAGGGGACGGAGGGAGGTGACTGACCAGAGACATGAGTGAAGGGAGGGCAGAAGCCCTGTGAATCTCTGGGGGTAAAGTGTTCCACTCAGCAGGAACAGCAGGTGCAAAGGCCCTGGGATAAATCTGCATACTCAGACTAACTAGGAGGCCAATGTGGCTGGAGTGTTGTGAGAAGAGATTAGGTCATGGAAAGGACTTTAGATTTTGCTCTAAATGTGATGAGAAATTATTGGGGGCTCTTCACTAAGAGAGAGAATTGATCTGATTAACCTTTTCAGAGGATTACCACAGCAGACGTGTAGAAAGCCAGCTCAAGCAGGGCAAGAGGGAGGGTGGGAGACCAGTGAGCATAGTGAGCCTGGGTGGTAGCCAAGGAGGGGGTGATAACTGGCTGCATTTGGGAACTATTTTGAAGGTAAAGCCAAAAGGTTTTGCTGATGGATTTGGTGTAGGGAGTGAAAGTTTGAGGCCCTCATAATAGTGTTATTAACTGAGATAAAGAATAAGAGAGGCGGCGCACTTTCGAGTGGGAACAGATCCAGAGCTTGGGCAGACAGGTAGGTGTTTGAGCTGCCTGCTAGACCCCCGGGGGCAGATGTTAGGCAGGCAGCAGCTGGATACAGGAGTGTGGCAATCAAGAAGGAGTTGGCCCTGGTTCCCTGACCAGTGTGTGGGTCAGGCTTCAGCATGGGGTGCAATTCTAGCCAATGAGACGTGGCTGAAAGAGGCTTCTGGGCAAGGCTTCCTCGTTTCTAGCGAGGAATGAAGGTTGTTCAGTTGACTGAATGCATGAATGAATCTCTAAGTTTCCATTCATCTCTGATGATCATTCAAAAAATTTCAGTGTACTGGAATTGGAGTTAGGAGACCTAGGTTCTTTCCCTGGTTCTTTTATGAACTAATTGTAGCCCTGGTCATGGGTATACCCTCTTTGAGCCTCAGTTTCTCCAAATTGGGCTGGATAGTCTCTGTGGGCCTGACTGGCCCCACCATGCACTCATCAAGTTGTAAGAGCATGTACTTTGAAACTGAAAGCTCTGGGCGAAATGGTGGCTTTTCCCTACTTGATATGTGACCTCCAGCACCACAGAGCCCTTCCCTGTCACTGTTTCCTCATCTCTGAAATGAAGATTTATGGTCCCGCCCAATATGAATTTCCATTAAGTCACAGCAGAGTTGCCTGGTTACTTGTGTTGATGGAAATAGTGAAAACCTCGAGGTGAGCAATGTTTAGAAGGAATCCAACTCCTCCGTGCGAGCGTACACATACGCACAACCTGGGAGGGTTCGCCAAGGCTTTCCATTCGGAGCCGCTGCACCCTGGCTCCTTCTGAGTCCTGCCTCTGCTCAGGATGGGCACCAGGCTCTTCCTGAGCTCAACTGAGATGTCCTGGGGGCTCTTGGCCTTTCTCAGCCTCTTATCCCCAGGAACTAAGAGTTATCCTAAGAACCCCAGAGCTTAGCCCTGCTGCAGCACTCCTGTAGTTCTGCCTCAAGGCTTGGGGATGCGTGAAAAGAGTTAAGATTCTAAAGCCCCTGGCCTGGGCCTGGTACATAGAGGCTGTGCGGTCTGTCTTGTGCTTTGGCCCCCAGACCCCACAGGCATTAACGGCAGAGTGTTAGGTGACCATTAATGACCACGTATAAGGCAGCTTTAGATCTCATCTTTTTAAGGTGCTCAAGGGCAGTGATTCCTGGCTAATTCATTCATTCAAAAGGTCTAATAATAACTGCTCAGTTTTGAAAGTAAGTTAAAAATAAAATTTTAAAAACCTACTAGAAACCTTCCTCTGATGATAGTTAAGCCCACCTAGACTGACTAAAATTTCTTTGGTCTGAAATTATATCAATTCTGTGTTGTTAGTGTTGTCCGATCAGTACTATACATGAAGGCGGATTAATAGGGACTGGGCAAATAAGTATATTATGACTTAATCAGTGCTTTATATTTGAAGACTTGATCCTCCAAAACTCAGAGGGTGGGATTATGCAGGGAGGTCTTTGGTATCAGAAAGGTTGGGGGGCAGCAAGTCAAATGTTGAATGTTTTGACAGGGGCTGCTGATGACTGTATCCCTCCCTTTGATGTCTGGGCCCTAAGCACCTCTGAGCTGTGCCGGAGTGTCCCCAAGGCACAGATCCAAGGGAGAAAGGGGAAGAGACACTATGCTAACGGTGACTAATGTCATTTCCAGTTAACTGGCTCTTGGCAGATACGCTACAGATGTTCAAATGACCTCATTAGGGACCAGGATGTCAACAACAGGACAGATACAAACAGAGCCCTGCTTAAGATTCCTGCACATTCCATGGCTTAGGAATTCCCTTAACTCGTTTCCCAAGCTTTCCAAAGGGTGAGAATTTCAGGCCGTGGTATGTGGTACCACACAGAACTTTAGGGAGGATGGCGCTTCTGTTAGTGGAGATGGCTGGCGTGGCTGCAATAGCAAAGAACCCCCTAAAGCCCTCTCTCCCCCCTGACCCCACTTCACTTTGTGTGTTGCCTTCATCCTTTGCTGCATCAGATGGGATCCCTCCAGGCAACATGGACAGACTAAGTACAGCCTCCAGAGGTGTCTAGGCTTGCATTGAGCCAGGCTCTGACCCTAAAGGAAAGAGACAGCTGGCATCTCTCCGTCACCACGTATAAAATCCTGAGGAAGGACTTTGGCCCAGGTTGGATCAGGTGTTCATTTATTGCCACGGCCAGGGGCACAGGATACTGTGCATGGCCAGGCCTGGGTTCGTACATCTGCCCCACTACTAGGCTATGAGATCAGAAATGGGTCTCCCTTTGCTTCCTGTCTGCAGCCTCTCCCAGCCTGGGCTCTCCCTGGAAGGGACAATCATTCAACATTAGTTGAGCCAAATATATTAGCAAACCTGGAGGATTTTTTCAGCTGGACCCACTCAGCACAAACCAGAAAGGAAAAACTCAACGTGTAGAGAAGGCTGATAGCAGAGGTGATTCATAAACCGACTAGTTTATGAATCGACTGATCAAAATTTTGTTACACTCGACAGCGGCAGCAATTCTGAGAGTGCCCTGGAGGTATTTCATCTAATAAACTCCTTCCAGAGCTAATAATAAAAAATTTCGTGCGTGGCAGTTTACAAAGCGTTTTTACGTCGTTTATTTTCACTTCGATACAATTCAACAAACGATAATGAGAGTCTTCCAGGGGCAGGCCCTGTGCTCCACGCAGACTGTGGTGTTAGAAGTGGGCAGGGTCCTCATCCTCCGAGAACTCTCAGCGTAGTTCTAAAGAGAGACTGAATAATTGAAGAGAGAATAATAGCTGATGCATTAATACCTAACCTTTGCTGTGTTTCAGGCACTAGGCTAAGTACCCGATACATATTAACTCAATTAATCCTTACAGTAGTCCTTTGAGAGAGATACTATTATTAGCCATGGAAGTTGGGTAACTTATCCAGGGTCACCAGCCAGAGAGCAGCAGAGCCGGAAATCAGACCCATGGAGCTTGGCTCCCGAGTCTCTGCTCTTAGCCATCGCGCAGACCACTGGCCAATGGCAGTGTTAGGAGAGTGAAAATGCAAAGTGGATGGATCAAGAAGGCGCTGGCCTTTAACCCAGTCAGGAGGTCAGGAAAAGCCTTCTCAGCTGAAGCCTGCAGGATGAGCACATGTTAACATCACAAAAATAGGACCCTGAGAGCCCCACAGGGCACTGATCAGCCCTGTTTTACACTGATGGGAAAATCAAGCTGGGGGTGACTGTGAGACTTGTCGAAGGTCACACAGCAAGTAAGGGATGACTCAGGTCCTAGAGGCAGGTCTGGCAGGCTTGAGAATCCAGCGTCCTTCCCACCAGTCTGAGCACAGAGACCGGAGCGGTGGCTGATGTCAGCTGAGCTCACGTGTCTCCAGGGAACTCCAGGTATAACACCCCATGGCCTTCTCCCAGTTGCCTCAGTGTAAACAACCAGCAGGTTGACAGATGCACATCTTACAAAACACATCCTATAAAGAACTTAGAAACAAACTGCCCTGCTGGTAATTGCATTAAGGGACCATGTTTGTTTACCTTAGAAGTTAAAACAGAATGACCTTGTCTTGAAAATTGTGAATTAACAATCAGAAGTTATTTGCTTATGTTTATATTTGGAATTAGATATTCACATGAGCAAAAGCAAAACAAGGAGGGGGGGTAGTTTACAATACTGGCTACTGATTAAGAGCCTTCAGAGAGGTGGATTATTATTCATTCAGCTGTAATGATTAACAGTTAAAAATCCACTCTTGCTGTACTCCATGGCTGGGGAAGAATAGAAGCTTTTGTTTGCGGTTTCTTTTTTTTTTTTTTTCCTGAAATAAAAAGCTACATCTTTCTTTCCAGGGAATGCATTAGAATGAGGGGTTTCCACAGAGCTGGAAAAAAGCCAGGGTATTTTGGAGTCAAGGTCCCAGCCCCTCCTCCTCTCCGCTCCCCTTGCAGGGGAGGGTGAGGGTCACGCTCAGGCTGAGAGCTCCGCTGGGAGGGAAGGAGGACTGACTCCACCTGGAAGCACAGCTGACAGGCGCAGTGTAGGTGCAGGGAGGTGGCCAGAGCCGGGCAACAAATCACTACTGATAATAGCCGATCCTTAACCTGCACTGAGGACTCACTATGGCCAGACACTAGTCTGCGGGCTTCACATCCCTTAGCTCTTTTAATTAGGTTGATACAATTAGTACCATCATTTTGTAGGAAAGGAAACCAAGACACAAGGGTTCCCTTGCTCTGGACCATATTTCTAGAAAGTAGAGGAGTCGGAATTCAAGCAGGGTGACTCCAGCATCAGCACCTTTCACCGGGATGCCACAGCAAACTGGTCATCCTGAGATCACCCCCCTGCTGATGCGACTTTTGACACGCTCTTGGGGTCCTCCAGAGAGCACCTGTGTCATGAGCTCCGCTGGCCCTGAACTTGGTGCTCAGTAGTCAGTTTTGGTTTACAGCCATCTCCTTACAAACTGTCAGCTTAATTTTGGCCCCTGAGCTTCCTTCCCTGGGGAACGGGAATAAGCGGGGGAGGAGAGACAGAGAGAGAAAGAGGGACTGGCTAATTACTTTTGAAGAAGTCAGACAGCATTATAACCAGCCTCTCGCCCAAGTGACGAAAAAGCTATTGTTGGGGCGTTTGAGGCATCTTGGCACCAGAGAGGAAGAGAGAGATTTGCCTGAATCATTTCTCATTTTTTTATTTAGCCTTCACACTTTTCCTGGGGCCTCTGGGCAGCCTTCCAGCCCCCATCCCCAGGACTGACTCTGAGTTCCCGAGGTAAGTGATCTGTCCCTCCCAGCCTGGGGAAGGGGCGGGCGGAGGCCCGGACAGGCCGTGCTTGGCTCGGCCCCCTGACATTGTACACACTAATGCAATGTGAAGTAGCACGTCTAAATAGCCTGTCCAACTTTTTTGATGTTCTTGAACCCACAGATGGGATTCATTTCCACACTGTTCGCAAAACGTAAACGATACAAGGACATTAAAGAGCATTAAACTACTTGATGACATTTTGGTCACATTAATGAAAAGTGGCAGTTTTTAAACTACCAGAAAGAAGGAGAAAGAAGGTGGGGGCAGGGAGGGGTGGGATGAAGAGGAAGAGAGACAAAGTAGGGAGGGGGAAGAAGGAATGGGAGAGCGATTGCATCCATCTAAAATGTAGAAGAAACGTGGCGGTCCCAGCTCTTATCAGCCCACTTGGGACTTCACTGAGCAGGACATAAGAAGCAGATATTTTTGATGACTGGATAGATCTACAGAACATCCCAGCACCTATATAGTGAGCAGTGCAGACATACTAATATATTAACATTTCCTTCCAGACTAACTACTGTGTCCAACACACTGCTGGGACACAAGAGAAAACAGGAGGAATGTCAAACTCACCTTCTCCAGGCAGCCTTCCCTGAGTGCCTCCCCAGGCTGGAGTAGGTGTCTCTTCTCTGGACCCCCAGAGACCCTAAGCTTACATTCATTCTTGCCTATATCAGCATGTCATTTCCTCACTGACTGACTTGCTGAGTCTAGACTAGACTGTGGGCGCCCTGAGGGCATAAAAACAAGGATTAGAGGACAAATTTGCTGGGGCTCAAATCCCAGCTGGCTCATGTGTTGGCTTTATGACCTGGAGAAAGTTAATCGACCTTCCTGAGCCTTAGCTATTTCATCTGTAAAATGGGTAAGAAGAAAACCTAGCTCACAGAGTTGTACTGATACCTAAATGATCAGTAAGAAATGAAGAATATATAGACCATGCCTGGTACTCATACACTCCACACATGTCGTAGATCAGCACCAGCCCCTTGTCCAGCTCCCCAAGTACTTGGCATTTAGAAGGTACTCAGTAAATACTGTTGAAGAAATGAGCCTCAACAGACTCACTTAGACAGAAAAAAATTCACTTATGGAGGGGACTTAAGGAATTGGGCATGGAGCCACAGAGAGTGAAAATGAGTGACAGAGACATTTGTAACTTATCAAGTCCTGGGCACCTTGTTTTAAAATGAAAAGCATTCAGTACCGTGCAGTCTCTCGGGAGCTTCTGGGGAGATGATGGCCTGCTCAGTCCTCCGACCCAGCATGGCTGGTGAGTTGGGGTGGGCAGCCCCCTCCCCCCAGCAGCCTCCGCCCTCCCCCCCCACCCTCCGCCTTGGCAGGGCTTTCTCCTTCCAGCCCTGGTGGTTACATTAATTGCTAATGACAATGGCAACCTTCACTCTGTGTGGTTTCCTGCCCAGATTCTGGATCCTTTACAAGGCTCCCTTTTCTTTTTTTCCCAGATAGGAAATGCAACCCGAGACGTGTGAAGGAAAAAACAGTGTGCTTATTGTCATAGCCTCCACTCCTCGCCGGCTCCCAGGCCGGTGTGTGTGCTCTGGGGTGTCTGCCCCGCCACGGGGAAGAATAAACCCAGACTCAAATCATAGGAAATTCATCAAATGTGCTTCTCAGAGCTCTGTCTTTCAAGGTCTGTTTCCCTGCCATATGATCTCTATAAACCAAATCACTGTTAGCCAGGGCACAGGACCAGAGGCGCCGCAGGCTCATGGATAATGAATGCCAAATGCATGTGACAATAGACTGATCAGGGAGCCGAATGAACATTTCTGAGTCGTGCTTTTATATACGTATACATGCATACATACATATGTACATACGTACACGCACCTCTGTGTGCGAGCGCGTGCGCACACACACGGGCACACACGTCAAGCACACAGCACATCTTTACAGAGGCCAACTGCGATCTTTGGTGCCAGACTCAGTTAACTCACCTCTGAATAATACTGTTAAATTATCACAACAAAGAAGAGTAAAACAAAAGAGAAAAAAGTAGCAGATCCCAGTTTAGCTGGAGACACTCAACAGGGAAGAATCTCAGATTTGACTTAGGAATTCAGAATGCCTTTTGCTTAGGGGCTAGCACGGTGGAGGGGAGGGGAGAGCTCAACTGAAAACTGAGAAACAAGGACTCATTCTGGGCACCAAAGGTAAATGGGAGCAATTGCCCTCCGTTGAATGAATTACCCCATGATCTTTCCCAATAATGGTTTTGACTCGTCCTGGCTCTGACCAAACCTGACACCGGATAACCAGTTACCCATGTGGCAAGGTAAGAGAAGAGAACGTGGGACAGAAAGTAGCAAGCCACCAGCTAAAAGCCAAAAGGTAATTAATGTTATAGCCTTTTAGATTCTAGAAAATACTGCACTTAAAACTGCAAGTCAACGAAGCGGCTGTCGGCAACCGATAAATGCTTCCATATTCACAGGCATCAGCAATCTTCCCCTTACAAAAAAAGTAATAATACATACATATTAATGGATCACATTTTGTCCTTTGGGGAGCATAATTTTTAAAAGGGCCAAGACAGCAATAATAGTTCCTTTAAAAATTCTAAATGCTGTAATTGTTTTCTCTGAATTATGGTGCTAGGATTTAATTAGTGATGAATGTTCGGTATGGGGTTTGGACATTTTTGATGAATTCAGCCAAACAGAAAAGTCGTCTTGTCCTCGCTGCCCTCTCCCCCTCCGTCCCCCGCCCCCTTTCCCTCCCCAGGACCCTGAAGTGTGTGTGTGCATGAAATCGTGTCCACCTAGGAATTTCCTTTTCTGCAGTTAGGCTGTAGTTAAGAAGGAGATTGCTTTGAGCACAGTTCAAAGAGGAACATGAAACATGGTCAGTGAGGTCACACAATTCAGCACAAGTTTTGAGGTTCCCTAGTTATAAGGAGGGAAAATAACAAAATGCAAATGGGTAGAAATTGCTTCCTGGCAATATTCTTATCACTAGGAAGACGTTGCCCAGGTTTGGGGCCTGGGCTCTGGGGCTTAAGGGGCTCGTGGGGAATAGGACTAAAGGTGTGTGTTTTGGGAGGGTTCGGGGTGGGGGGGTTCTTCATTTATTCAATGAAGTACCATTAAGCAAAGCTTACTGGGTCCAGATTCTCTGAGCTGGGCACTGAGAACACAGCCCTGGCAATGGAGCACTTGCAGGGAAATAAACACAATCGCTTTGTTCTTCTCCAAACTATTGCTTTGTAAAAGCAGCTGGAGGGAAGCCCAGACCAGCGGCCATCCACAGAGGCTGACTCAACGTGGCCTCCACAGCAGGGCTCCTGGGGGCCGAGCCACCCCTCTCATCCACCTTCAGGACTTCTTTCATTTGAGACCTGGAGGCTGTTCCTGGGTTCCCAGTATCCTCTATTAACATGCAAATGCCCCTGGGAAAGGTCGCACCTTGAGACCCCGTCAGCTAACCTCTTGCTCACCAGTTACTTCTTAGCAAGGATTAGCAGAAATAGAACACCGAAAAGGCTTGTGGGGTAGGGGGAAGGTTAGGGCTTGGGATGGGAGGTAAAGGACGGCTTCCTCCTGCAAAGATTTTCCTGGACAGCCAATTTGCTTTCATTCAACACAACCAATCAATATATTTATTTCAATAAAAGTTGATTTTTTTTTAACTGCAAGACTAAATGGAATCCATTTACATACCTTTCATCTCTACCTTGATTACGTAGTATCACCTGTTTCTAAATTTTGCCCAAATCATAGAAATGCTGCCTCCCAACATGGCAGACCACAGCAGTCAATGGCTTTGTCTTTTGTTCCCCCACTCACTCTGTCTCGTCTTGCTTCTCCCCATCGTCTCCCACGACTGACCTCCCTTCTAGCATTCTCACCTCCTAGCTCCAGCATAACCACCTTCCTCTTCCTCGTCTTCCACCACTGCAGGCTTCTCAGTTCATCCAGCTGCTACAGAACTTTCATCATTCTTCTCAGTGAGGCCTTTAAAAGGCCATTCAAGAGGGTCATGGTTAAGAGCATAGGATCCTGGATTGGCCAGAGAGATCTGGGTTTGAATCCTGACTCTGCCACTTCTAGATACTGGAGGCAAGTGACATACTCTCTAATCATCAGTTTCTTCATTGTTCACCTTTTGAGAGGAATAAGTGAAACTTTATATTTAATATATACCATATAAATATTACATAGATATTTTGTATATATCTATATACATACATATATACACACACACACACATATGTATGGCCTAGCCTAGTGCCAGGCACACAAGTGCTCAATAAATATTTGCAATCATAATTGTTATAATATATCTTACATATTATATCTATAATATAATTCCATTTCTTTACGAAATCTTATAATCCAATTCCTAATGAAATGGGATTCCAAAATAATGTTCATGTAGTTTTTAAAAAATGCACCATAATATACATACCAATGAGTGTCTGCCTCCAAAATTATTCCCTTAGGGAAGGGTTTACTTATAACATTGCTGCTATTGATTATAATCATTATTCATTCATTCAACAATTATTCCATGTGCCCCCACTATGTGCCAAGCAATGAGCTAGGTACTTAGGACCCAGAGGTAAGCTCACTTGATCCCTGGCTTCTAGGGGCTCATATCTAATGGGTCAAAGCAGAGTGAGCACTAGCAGGTGTCCATAAAGAGCTATAAGAAAACTCTCAGTAAAGAACAAACTGTCTGGGTTGGCTGGTGAAGACATCCAGTGGGGCATTCGAGCCGAGTACTAAAGGAGACTAATATTTGTTGTAATTTTACTAAGACTCTTCAAAGTGCCAGTCACTGAGCTAGAAGTTTTACCATTTTAATGTATTCCACATAACAATCATGCAAGATAAACGTAACTCTCATTTTGCGAGTGAGAACACTGAGTCACAAGGAGGTTAAGAGGTGCGTCTGTAATCTTACAGCTGTACGTAATAACTGAGATTTCAATCCAGGTCAGTGGGGTTCCCAGGGACGTGATCTTCCTTGCAACCTAATGGGCTAATTCAAATGTCACTCAGTCCAGAAAAAGGGGAAAATGGTCTTGTTATTTACAGGTGCATCTTCAGTTTTTATTTTTTATCATGTACTATTTGATACAAACAAAATAACTTGCTATATATTTAAATTTATTGCATAGACATGTATGTTTATTTTGGAAAACATAGAAATACATACACACACAACATATTTAGTTTTAGGTGAATAGCTTGCTAGGTATTTTTACACGTGGAGGAAGAGGGCTTTATCTATACAGAAATATGAGCATATTTGGATACATACTTGTAACTTCCTTCTTCCACTTAGCAGCAGACCAAGAACACGTTTTGATGTCAGCAAATATACATTTACACCATCCTTAATAATCAAAGGATTAATTAATTAACACTGTTTTGTGTTCTTTGAGTGGAGAGACACTGTCATTTATTTAACCTGTTCTCTCTCTCTCCAGACAGCTGACTTAATTTCAATTTTTTTAATTATCATGAATAACATTGGGATGATCATCCTTTGCACAAATACCTTTGCATAAGATAAATTTCTGGAAAGGGAATGGCTGGGTTAAATGTTTAAGGCCTTTGATGTATTTTGTCACATTGTATTTCATCATGTGTAAATTTATACTTCCATTAACAATCTGTGAAAGTGGCCTGACTTTTTTATATTGCTATGTTCACCATTTTTTCTTACTGATTTTATAAGAGTTCTTTATATACTATGGCTATGAACCTTTTGACTTTCATATATTCTATGGTATAGTCACTATATGGAAATATTTGTTTTATATTGTGAAATCTATAAATCTGTTTATGGTTTCTGCTGTTGATGCAATATTTAGGAAAGCCTTCCCTCATCATATCTTAAATTTTCCCTTAGATAGTTTGTGGCCTCAGTTTTTATATTTTACTTTTTTACTCTATCCAGAATTTAATGTGGTATATGATTGGAGGAAAGAATCCAAATTAATGTTACTAGGTACTATGTTTTGCCCAACCCTCTACATATGAAATACTACTTCTATTATATACTAAATAATAGTATGAAGGAGCTTTCTGTTATTTTCCACTGGTCCACTTGTTTATTTTCATTCACAGATCACATGGCTTTAATGACTACTGTTTAAGATCTGGCAGTGCTAGTCCTTTCTCACCATTTTTCTTTTTCCAAGATTTTTATATAGTCTTTTCTGGCTTTCTTCCTTTCGAAAGTGAGGATGTGGAGTGCAAGGTACCTTAAAGAATATGGCAGTAATATGCATTATAAGATGTATTGTGTTTTTTAAAAAAATCAGTGTCACAACTTCAAAGCCATGCTCGGTTCATTTCCATACTGAATGGTGTTATTCTGGTACTTAGAGTAAGGCAGGCCCATTCTATCACTAGATCTATAGTATCCTGTTTGCCAAGAGCCTTGGCAGGAGGTTCTGTTCATCCTGTCCAGATGAAAAGGCAATATAGCAGAGTGGTTGAGAGCACCAGATCCAGCTGTGTGACCTTGGCCAAGCTAGTTAACCTCTCTGAGCCTCCATGTCCACATTTGCAGTGGGCGGGGGATGGACAATACATTACCTCATAACATATGCGCTACATCTGGAAAGCACTTACAAGAGTGCCTGGCGCAGAAAAAATATTACTTGAACGTTAACGAGTATTGGCATGTCCCAATGGTCTTGTCATTCCAGGGGTTTGCTGATTTGTCTTGACTTGGAAGAGGGAGATTGAAAGGAAGACATTAAATTAGGAAACATGAGTGAAGTAAAATAAGATTTCACAAGCCTTTGCAAATGTTTATAGGGATGAGTAGTTGTCATTAAGTTGTTATTCCTCACGGCGTCCAGGGCACTGCCATTTAAAGCAAGCTGTGCTCAGACGTGGTGGGGACAGACTGTCAGAGGACAGTTTGCCACATGACGACCCTGAACAAGCCAGGTCATCTGAACCCACTGCAGATTTTACTCAAGACCCTCCTCTTGGCCTTTGTCTGTCCTGTCAGCTCAGACTCGCCCTCGCCCTCAGGCTCCCCTCCCACCTCTGCTCAGAGCAGGTGTCTTCTGTCGCCTGCCCAGAATCCGAGCACCGGTGCGTCTGAGACCTGCAGTCAGACAGCCCTTGGTGAAGACCCCAGCTCTGCCACAGACCACTTCAGTAGTAAAACTGGCATTTTCTTCATTTGAAAAATGGAGACATTATGCCCTCTCTGCCAGGTTCCCAGGGGGTTAGGTGAGACTAACACACACAAAAGCATTTCGTGCAGTGGTAGGCATAGAGTCAGTGCTCAATAAATATGACTGTACAAATAGGGAATGCTTGATTCTAAGTCACAGAAAACTCAGTTCAAACTGGCTTAAACAATAAAGGAAAATTATTGTTTTATATAACTGGAGATTCAAGAAAAAGCTGAACTTCAGGAATAGTTTGCTTCCATGGCCTAACCACGCCAGCAAGAATTTGTTCCTTGGTTCGCTTGTTTCCTCTCGTCACCCTGCCCTTCGTAGATTCAGCTTCGCCCTAAGCCTGTCTCCCTCTCACGGTCCCCACAACAGCTGCAAGTGTTCAGAGGGAATGAAAAAGGACCACCTAGACATTCCTCCAGATGCATGAGGAAGAACTCTCCTAGGAATCCCCAGCAAATTCCTCTAACTGACAGCTCAATAGCCAGAACGGGCTCACGGGCCTGACCCAGCACCAGCCACTGTGGTGGGAAGATGGGACTGTGCACCCGAGCTTAGGTCTGGACCACAGCCCCAGGTAGAGAGTCACCTCTGTTGCCAGGTCAAGAACCATGGAGAGGCAGGAAGATGGAAAGTGGACCAACAATCAGAGAGAAGGAGTGGGTACTGGGGGGATACTTACAGTGCCCAGCCATCGTTCTGCCAGTCCCCGGTAGGACACAGGTGAATGGATAGACACGTCTCCATTGAAACCTGAGGCCTCAAACTGCGCACTGAGTTCTGGGTCAACGAGGGAAGGGATGCTCAACCCACCATGTGGAGACTGAAAACATCCTTTGTAAACAAGAGCAGGGAATTGGTATTAACAGATACACACTACTACATATAAAATAAACAAGGACCTACTATATAGCACAGGGAACTATATTAAATGTCTTGTAATAACCTATAATGGAAAAGAATCTGAAAAGAATATATATATACACACATATATATATAATATATAAAACTGAACCACTTCACTATATACCTGAAACATTGTAAATCAACTATACTTCAACAAAAACATTTAAAAATCTTAAAATTTTCTTTAAAAATTTCAATTTTAAAAAATGAATAAAAGAGCAAGTAAAATGGTAATAATGATCATATGCATAGTTTTTTTTTTAAGTTAAAATTTAAAAAGCCTTTGCAAAAGGAACCCTCTTGCTCCATACCACGTGAGAAGTCATTATCTGGATGTGTGCTGTGGGCATAGGCATAATTGCTGTTTTTCTTTTCAACTCCTTTCATCTCTGGGACTTTTGTCTTTAGGTGGCTCCCTTTCTCTCTGCTTCTCTCTCCTCTTCCCTTTCTTCCTCTGTTTAAATCTTATTGGCCTCAAGCACCTGGGAAGAAGTCTGGCAGTGGAGGCCCAGTGGGCCCAGGGCCTGAGGGAGCCCGCCTTCCTTCCCAGCCCATCCATGCTGCTCGGGGAAGCTTGGTCCCCTGAAAGGTTCAATGGCCCAAGTGGGCCCTTCACGCCTCTGGGTTGCTAAGCGACAAACACTTCAAGTTTGGAAATCTTTCTCCACACCGGATATATTATCCTGGCAAATTGGACTTTCAGATCTGGCAGCAATGGAAAGAGTAACTTTTTTTAAAAATAGAGACAATTTAGATGATTTCAAAGACATCTGGTCTCTTTTTCCAGCGCTGTATGACTCTTCTCCTTCACTGAGCTCACTGGATCCAAACACTTCACGGCTACAAAAGCACAAGGTCCCTGAAGAAAGAAGTCTTCCAGTTGTGAAAGCAGACTCACAGAAGGTGCTGCGGGTTGGAAAGGCCTGGAACCGACTAGGGCCCCGGCCCCACGGCTGTTTCCCTCTGTCTGAGCCTTATTTTAACCTGGTTTCCTCCAAGTTCTCTTTTCTCTCTGAGCCTCTCTGCTACACACTCCCTTCCTGCCGTCCGTCTTGCCCTCCGTCCTCTCTCTCTCCCCCTTTTCCTCATTCCCACCTTTGTCTCTGTAAACTTCCATCCAGTGTCCCCGCTTTTCCCCAATCCTTCTTTCCCCCAAGTTGAGACAACACAAGGACAAGATGAAGGAGAATGGCTCACGGCCAGGATTCTTGGTCTTCTTGCTATCTCGTCAGTGGGGCTTAGAGTTGTTCACGCCTCTTTCCTTCCTAAATGAGAGTTGGGGTAATCGCAGGGCAGAATCTCCCTCCCCTAGGTCTTTTTAAAAAAATTTTCAAGACAAACCCAAACACTAAATACCTTCTCCACCTGCTTGCTAATATCTAGAATTCCTCCAACGGAGAACATCACATTCCACAAAGACTAAGTTTCAAACCTAAATAATAAACAACTCACATCTGGGCAGCTCTTAACAGTTTTCCAAACATGTCCAGCTGTTTTCAACCAGTTCCCTCATCTGACCCTCAGAATAATCTGGAGATGATGGCGGCATTCTTATACTATCGTCTGCATTTCAAAATGAGGAAACTGAGGTTCAGAGATATGAAGTATCTTTCCAAAGGTTGCTCTAACCCAGATCTGTCTGAGTCTAACATCCACGTTCTTCACACCCTACTCAGCTTCTCTGAGAGAGAACCAAGCGGCCTGGTGCTAGGCGGACACGTTTCCCTAATTTCTTTAGTCCCAAGGTGGCTCCCAATTCCCATCTCTCTGAGATCTTTGAGATCTTTGTAGTTATTCCTGTCGCCACCTGTCAGTAGGGTATGCGGCCACCAGATGGCAGATGAGGCTCGGGTTTCATGGTAAACTCCAGATTTTTACCTTCACTATTGGAGCCAAGGGTTTTTCTACATTTTATCACTTTATAATCAAAGCTATAGTTCACTGAAAAAAATAGCTAAACATAGTAGTATCCTCATCTATATAAACTATACAAAGAAGAGACATATTTAGAAGAATAAATACACAGGTTGGTTGTATGCCTATTAAAATGGTTTTTGACTATTGACAAGCACAACTTGGTTTACTTCTGCCTACAGAGTCACAACCTACTTCAAGTTTCCAAGATGTTGGCCAAAGCACTCTAGGGTTACTGTCTTCCATCCTGGCCGTTCAAGTCCCCAAACACTAGCCCACAGGAGAGGCCAGAATGCTTCTCCAACTGAAAAGGACAGCAGAATCACCGGGAGGGCTTGTTAAAGCACATGTTTCCTGGTCTCAATTCCTGAGTTTTTCATTCAGAATGGGGGCTTAAGAATCCGTATTTCTAACAAATTCCTGGGTGATGATGCCACTGGCTTGGGGACCACATTTTGAAAACCCCTAGACCAAAGCAAGCGACCCTGTCTGGCTCTTGGAGGTGCCCTCTTTTCTCACCAGCAGTGTGGAGGTGGAGTTTGCCCTCCATGGCCTCCCAGCCACAGTCTGGGGTCCTACTGTGAATGATTAACCAGCAGCCTTAAATACGGTGGCTGGCACCAAACCAGCACAGCTCTGTGTCACCTTCAATACATAGTTCTGCTGCTCAGTGCTACCTTCTGATTAGACATTCTCTGCTATCAATGCCTATCAGCACTTTGTATACCATTCATCCTAGCCATAGAAAATGCTAGCATTTATTAAAGCTGTCATCACTCAGGTCATTGTTGCTTTCATTATCTGATCTAATCCTCACCATGATTCTGTGAGGCAGATTGTCAGCCCCCTTGTACAGATTACAAAACCAGTAAGTTGCAGAGGACCTGCACCAGGACCAAACACCAGTTTGTCCGTATCTCTCAGCCACTGTATATACTGTTCCTAAGTTTTCAGTTTGGATACTACAGATTGGATTCCTTGCTCCCTCAGGTCAGTTTCTTCGGGCTCCTGTAGTGTAGTCCTAGCATTTTCCCCACTGGTCCACATCCCAGCACCCCCGCTGGGATCCATGCATCCCAAAAAGGATGACCCATGAAGTCTTTGATCTAAATCTCTGCCTCAGTTCACTACGCTGGATGGGGAAACAGTAAGAAATGGAGGCCCTGAGGCTCCTCTAGAGTCTTAAGCAACAAACCTAGATTCAAATGCATTCCCCAGATGCTACTTTCCAAGGCAGGGAAACAGAAATCAGACACTTTATAATGAGCTTCTACAAATGTTGTGTTGGTGAGTTGAAACAGCATCATAAAAATTCCTCTCTTATTTATGAAAGAACTATGCAGATGCATTATGAAAGAAGGAAAGAAAGAAAGTGAGGCAGGAGAGGGAAGGGAGAAAGGAGGAAAAAGGGAGGAAAGAAAGAAGGAAGGAAGGAGACAGACAAAGAACCAACATAGGAGAAAAAATAGCAAAGAAACAAAAGGAAATTCTTCACTATTCTTTCATGTCACAGAACATCTTAATAAGAATATAAATTCAGGAACCGAAGGGCTGAAAGACAAGATAATGAGACTAAAAACAAGAAGGGAGATTGAGGATCTAAGGAAACAAATTGAGCACCCAAACCACATCATTAGGAGCTAACACAAAAGTTAGAGCAAGGAACAGGTATATTCCACTGCAAATAAATTATTTCTATGGAGGAGACTTTGAGATAATCATGGCAAATACAGATTAAAACAAAGATATTTGCAACAAGTACGGTGAAGCTGATAGATTTTTTTAAAAACTAATAAATAAAAAATAAGAAATGTCCAACCCAAAGGTAACATTTTAAAAAATAATCTAAATCAAGAAAAAAAATTGAATATGCAAATTGAAAGACATACCATGTTCCTGGAAAATTTAATGCTAACAGCTGGAGCTAGATGTGCGCTAGTTAAACAAGGACACTTGGAACACTCAGTCAGGAAAAGCAAACCATTCATTACAAGGGGTTAAAATCCGGCTCGCCTCAGCCTTCTCCACAGCAACACTTAATGCCGAAAGACCATGTTCACAACATCCTAAGAGAAAGAAAGTGCACCCCAGGATGCTGTAGCCACACAAGAATGTTGTTAAATATAAAAGCCACAGCCTTTCTCAAACCTGAGAAACCCAGGAATATAGCACCCGAGAGTCCTTCTTGAACAAAACTCTGTGACAACGACATTCTGCCAATTAGGAAATAAAGAAGGAAAAAAAGAGAGCTCAGGAATTGAAACCCCAGGGAAAGCGCACTAGTGGGATGCAGTAAGTCCATTTACTGTGTATGCTAATGTGAAGCAGTATCTCTCAAGGAAGCAAGTGCCCCAACTGCCTTGTTTACTCTGGCAGGATGCGCCACAGACACCGAAAGTTCAGAAGAGCTAGGGTCACACCCCAGCACACCGCATCCCTGCCCCTGGTGTACTTGTTGCCCTTATTCTGTAGCACACACCAGTTTCTAACACCCCATCCGTGTGTTTACTCTCTTGTTGTCTGTTATCTGCCCCCGCCCCACCCCATAGAAGGTCAGTCAGTCGTTGGGGCTGGGATTGAACAGCATGAAATAAGGGAACTGTTCTAGTGACAGAGCCGAGAGTCAGAGCTACAAGTCTGGACAACATAAAACTAATCATCTGACTAACAACATGCAGATTGTGCGGGGCGGGGAGCTGGAAGACACGTGGGAGGACTAATGTCCTAATCTTTCCCAGCCCAGACACGATTGATCCTAAAATTGAAACTTGTTTAAAAAAAAAAAAAGAAAAAAAACGATGGCTGCCCCCTCCTGAAGTATTCCATAATCACTTTGATCAACCTAAAGGGTTTCTCACGAACTGTCCTACAGTGACGGAGCACGTACTCAGTACTCTGTAGTTTGACTCTGGCGTGTGTTCTGCAGAATTCCAGGAAGGCTGAAGGTAGTACTTCAGATTTTAAAACTGTGTTTAGAATTATCTCATTTCTATTAAAGTGAGTTTGAATATCTATTTTTCTATGTATATATATACAAATACAAAGATAACAGTGATGGCGTTTATTTATTCTCAGTAAGGGTTATTTCTGAGCAGTGCTATGTGGGGTTATCTTACTATACTTAATCTTTAAACTTTTCTCTATTATATTATTTATAATAAGCTTGTATCATTTTTAAATGTCTATTTACTTGGAGGGTAATTAGTTTTGGTGGGGGTTTTTTTGTTTTTTTGTTTTTAAATGGAGATACTGGAGATTGAACCCAGGACCTCCTGCATGCTAAGCACACACTCTACCACTGATCTAACCCTCCCATCTGTCTTTTTCCAATACAGTTGAATGGTTTGCCTTTGTTCTATTTTAAAAAAGGAAAAGACTAGAAGCATCTATGTCATATAGAAATAGTTACAGAGACAGATATACACACAGATACAGATGCAGATACAGATATATACAGAGGTGTTTAGCAACCATAGTGGAAATAACAGAACTTGAGACTGAACCTTCAGCTGACTTGCATTTTTTTCTGTCTACCAGAATGCCCGCTTGCTGATGGAAGGAAGGAACTAGCACCGACCGGAAAACCCACTGTGTGCTTCTCCACAAACATTTGGTTAAGAATGGAGTAGGGATAATCTCACTATTTCAGATGAGAAATTTGAGGCTCAGAGACAGGCTGCGATTTGTCTGATTTGGTACAAGTGGGAAGGATAGTAACAATCATCATAACTGTGCGCCGAGTGCTCACCGAGTCGGGCTCCATGCTAGGCACATCTATGAGGAATCCCCTCTAAATTTCACAACAGCCTAGGATGCCTGCAATTCTTACTCTTATTTTTAAGATGTAGTTCAGTGAGAACTGTATGGCCAAATGTCACACAGCTAGAAAGTGACAGCACCGGGAGCTCAGGCCTGTCCCATGCCCAAGCCCTGGCCGGTTCCTCTACCCTGTGCCCTCTCTAGGCTGGAAGAGGAATGGCCTGTGCTGGTCACCCACAGGGGCTGTGCCCGGCGGCCCTAACTCCATCCAGGTCTCCCAGTGATTACAAGTCAGCTGCTTATGCAGCTCCCAGAGGGGCCTCTGCCACCGACCAAAGTCATGAGTCCCCTGTCGCCGCCTGGGTGTCCCTGCTGAGCTGAACAGGCATATGGGCAGCTCTGGTGATTCCTGAGATGGCTTCAGGGCCAGCCGAGGAGCTCACGCAGGTATTTCTTGGGCGGCTCTGACATAATGAACGCTCAGCCAGGAGAGGCCCGAGGGTTGGTCAGTGGGGGTGCAGACAACGGATCCTTTAGAGACGTGTCAAGACATCTGGATTCCAACCCCTCTTCTACCATGCCTTTGTGGCGTGCCCCTGGGAAGTCCCTTGGTGTCTCTGCACCTCATTTTCCCCACCAGTAACACGAAAGTGTTTTACTACTGGACAACTTCGAAAGTTCCTAGTTCAAAACTTCTATGATTCAGTCAGAGAATGAGGTTGTTTTGTTGCTAGTGTCTGGGTGGTTGGGGGGCAGGCTTCTCTTTGAGAAGGTAAGATGGTGGCCAGGGAGCTAAGCCAGCAAGGAGTAGGAGGGCCTGGATTATCTCCAGATGGGAAAAGAGTGACTTCAGGAGGACTGGGCTTCGAGGCTGTGGGAAGGGGTCTCTGTCGCAGGCCTTTGCTTTCTCCCACAGGTGGGTCTTGGCAGCTGGACCACAGGCCTTTATGAGATTATCTGCTAATCATGGCCTGGGCATGAGCCCCTGAGAGGTGTCACGTGCAGAATGAGATGCTTTTTTATGACGCAGTAAAAGAGAGGAAATCGCCTTGGCCTCTTGCCTCATCCTGCGCTCTGTAAGGAAGCAGGCAAGCCGAGTCCAGCCTCTCATTGGCGAGGGCTCTGCGAGCTCAGGGTTTCCACCCAAGGGCTGCCGTTTCATTAGAAGGCTGCAGGCAGGAGATGGAGGGGGCAGGAGAGACAGGCCCCCTCTCCAGACATTTAGGAGAGGCCAGGGATTGGTAAAACCCATAGACACTAAAAGTTTAGAAGAGCTAGGGTCACACACGCTGCATTAGCGACGGTCTATACTCACCACGGGAGAGTAAATCACTGGCCCCACTGGGGAAAGGAGTTTCTCTCCAACTGCTATGACTGGAACAATCTAGTAGATTTTTTTCTGAAAAGAAGACCATATCCAGAACCACAGCTCTTCCTGCTGACCACTCCCACTCACTGGCAGGATGTCTAGTGATGATTTTCACCCCAAAGACAGAACGGTGGATTCAACTACCATTTACTGATTGCCAGCTCTGGGCCAGGAGCTGTGCTGAGCTCGTACACTTTCAAACGGGTCAAGGCAATGACAACACTGACCTGATAGCTTTCCATGTGTCAACATATTTAATCCTCATAACAATGCCGATTCAATCCAACACAGTATGAAGTTGATGTTATTATCAATCCTCATTTTACGGATGAGAGCATTGATTCCCAAAGATGTTAAGTAACATGCCCAAGGTCTCACTGCTAGTAAGTTGCAGAGCCAGGATTAGTCCTGCGTGTGTGCTTTAACGCATCCCAAAGCTGCTTCTCATAACTTACCATTGTAAGTATAGTCTTCAGGTTCTCCTCCCTTCAAGGACCATCTTTAATCTTAATGCATATGAGGAAACCATTCTCTCTTTCCCCCAAAGTATTAGGAAGAAATCTTTTGCCCTTTGCTTCACCCTCTCCTAGGCTCCTTCCTGGGACAGGCAGTGTGTCTGATGGGTGAGCTGGCGGGAATGTGACTTCCCTGGGTCCATCCATTTGTAACAGGAGGAGGTGATGGGTGGCTTCACTGGTTAGGGTTGTTGAATCCTCCTGTTGTCAGATGAGGGCGCTGTGATCTTCCATGCAGGCAGCTCAGGGTGTCTGGCAGACCCAGTTTTCCTTCAGACAGCTGACAGCTAGACTAAAGTGCAGAAGAGGACTCTCGTTCTGGTGCCAGGTGCCTCGTCAGCAGGACTGCTGACACTGCACTTTGACCCTTTTGTCTATTTCTCAGAACCCAGAGCAGGGAGGAGATACCCAATTGGCTCTGCAAAACAGAAACAACTCCCAACTCCAGAGTCCAAGCGCCTTTCCTGGGGGACTCCAGGAAGCCTGCCCTTACAGCGGGCTCCCAAGCCCAAGGATTCCTGCAGGGCCTCCGGTGGGGGTGAGGGTCACCGCAGCCGTTCCTCCTCTCCCCCTTCATGCTGCTAACAGCCACCTTCTCCCTGGAACTCTTTGCCCTAAGTATAAACTTTGGCTCTGATGTAATTTTCCAACACTTAGTAAGACCAGGAAGGACTAAACAATTAGCATCATGTTGGCGAGGATTTGAGAATAATCTGAAGGAAAAACATGAAAAGAGGAAAAAACACCTGAACTGAACACAGGGCATCACGGCCCCTGAAGACCACCAGACGTGGCCTCCATGAGACGGCCCTCTGACCTCCCTTCTTTAGGCTACCCCTTCCCCACCTGCCACCATGTTGCAGGGATTCCCCCTACCATGGAGTGCCTTTGCCCGTGAGCGTCTATCCTCTCAGAACTTCCTGGACTAATGAAGAGTGGACAAAAAGTGCCTCACCTCTAGTCTCCTCACCAGTCCTGCCATCATTATCCACGTCATCTTCTAGGGGGCTGCTCCATCTGGGCTCTTCAACTTTCTCCCTGGACCAGTAAGAAGGAGAAACCAATAAACAAAGAAATGAAACAAACCATTTCTCCAAAGCCAGCCAGCTCCCATGTTGGCACCCATCCAGCAAATCATCCATAGAGAAGCAGTCCCCGTACAAGGCGGCTTCTCTTATTTTCTCAACCTCACCATTTGGGAACAGGAGCTGGGTGTCCCCTTTACATGACCCAAAACTCCATTGAAAGGTTTATCCAAGACCTAAAGCACAGGCTCTCTGCAAAAATGACTCTATCCCCCAGGAGCTGCAGGGAAGATAGCGGTAGACATCACCAAAGGAGTTGGTTCCTCCTGCACAGGGTCCAGGGCAACTACAGAGGGCCTCCATGGTGTTACCGCCTTCCTTATTTTGCAGCTGAGGAATCTGAGGTTCAGAGAATTTAAACAACTTATCTATGGTATCTTCACCAGTAACTGTTAAAGTAACCAACAGACATGAAATCAGACAGAGTTCTTGACACCACACTCTGCTTAGGAGAAACAAGTCACAACTCCTGGGCCTCACAAGAGCTGGATGAAGCCCGTCCTGCACCCCCACCTCCCTGCAGCATCCTCACCCGCACAGGGAGGGGTGGAGGAGGTAAGGTGGTGCCTGCGGGCCGCCTGATGGGGCAGCCTCTGGGACTCTTTTTTTGTGACCACAGGGAATGTCCACCTCACTCCCTGAGAAGAGCCCTTCCAGACCCAGAATTCCATGGCTTACAATTGGTTTTCTGTCTCAGGTGAACTCGGTCTGACCCTTGATGTTGAAGTCAAAGGTCCTAGGAACCCTAGTCAGTCATTTTGAAGCCATGGGTTACATCTTTACCAAGAGAAGTCTCAGATGCAACTGCTGCCTGAGATTCCTATCATGCTAATGCTTTTGTTCAAAATTCAATCTTTTTCCTGGACAAGGGGTGGGGGAAGATGGCAAGACACAGAGTTAGATTTTTGAGAGGAAGAATCTAGACTTTCTGAAAGAAAAGCTTTCAGGCAGCATAGGAAAGGTGGGGAAATGGCACATGTACTTAAGCCCAGCAAGGTGCATTTCTTCTTGCAATGGTTATGTCACCAAGGACTCCCACCTACACTTGTCCTGGCCTCTATACCCAGTCTCCTCCCAGCCCATGATCCACACCTTTTCTCCAACCATGGTAAACTCCCTTTCAAGTTTTGTTTTGTTTTTTTTTCCTGATCACTTTTCTCATTGTCTGAAATACCCTTCCTTCTTCTCTTCCACTGGTTAATTCTTATTTGTCTTCCAAAGGTCAGGTAGGCTCAGGGATCAACTCCTCCAGGAAGTCTTCCCTGATCTGTCCTTTTGTCTGGGCTCTCCTAGCATTCTGTGCACGTGCCTGCTTCCTTCACCGCATGCACTGCCATTCTGTCTACATTGGCACATGCATAAGAATCTTAGGATGCACTGTGATAGCATGAAATTTAGCATCACACATGTCTAAGCCAAGTCAATCAGAGAGGATATTTTTTTAATATCATAAGCCCCAGTATTATAATAATGGCTCCAGTCTCCTTCCAATTTTATTCCTCCCATCACCATAATGACCTACCTCTAAGGGGAAAAGGAAACAGACATTATCATGTCCATTAATCCTATACCTTCCTTTAAAATTCTACACAGGGTGGTATGCTCATCACCCCATGCATCAAACATCCTGAATTACCCCAAATGTATAAATATTTCACAACTGCAGTGGCCCAGCTCTGGCCAATCAGAACTGATGCTAGCCTATCAGGAAAGCTCCTGGGGCCCCAGGTGTGCCAGATAGTCCCTGTTTCCTGCTGACTCACGGGGAGGTGCGGGTCCAAGAGGAGGCAAAGGTATCGAGTTTGGGAGGTAGATGAGTGTTTCCTAACTAGGATGGAAACATTTCAATATTTTAACCACAGTTCACCAGAAATGATAGCCTTGCAGATGTTATAGACCAGAAAGGCATCTGGATACTCATCTGATCTCACTATTATTCATGAGGGCTCCAGCCGATCCCAAGCTAAGAGACAGAATATATGACATTTCCAAACTGTCTCACATTTTGCCTTGAGGAGATAATGTCAGAGAGGTTGTGGGAGAAGGTCCAAATTCTCAGCGTTCCCTCCATTTTTATTTGCCTGTTAGACTTTCTGCTTTTTGAGATAGGCTGCTCTAGCTTCAAGTCTCTGTAAACTAATCTAGTTTATACCCCTCAAGAACATTCAGGGTCCAGGCAAAGGATAATGGCTACAGCATGCTCTCTTTTCCTAGAAGAAAGGATTTTTCAATTCTCAAGATAACTCCCTGATAGTACCATTGCCACTGATAGTAATTGTGTGTTTTTAAAATATCCATTCTTTTCAGTTATTTTTTAATTAAACAAATAATGCATGTACACATTCTTATTGTAAGAGTGAAGACGATATAGACACAGCGAAAGCCCCCTTTAGCCATTCTTCCTCCCCTCTAACTCCCCGCAGTGGTAACCACTGTCATCACTTTGGTCTGTGTCCTTTTGTTCTCTCAGTATGTGTCTCCATACACATGTGTGCATATAGAAAAATCATGGTTTTGTTTTGTTGTGTGCTTTTGTTTTATTTTTACATGTCATTACATGAATTATTCTGCAGTTGGCTTTCTTTACTTAAAAATATTTGAAGATCTTTCCATCTACCTCATTCTTTTTCTCTCTAGCTTAAATTCCATAGATGGGAGGTCTCATCATTTACTTAACAATCCTTACAAATGGGCATGGCTGTGGTTTCCAACTTTTTCCCTATCACAGACACTTTTAATGAGCATCCTTGTACATGCATCTTTGTGTACCTGCATTTTTCAGCAGTAGCTTCTTAAATGTGTGCCCTTTCTGGGTAAAAAGTTACCTGTAATTTTTTGCTCATTATCAATTTGCTCTCCTTTCAGTATTGTTTGACAATACCTGTTTCCCAAAACTCTGGCCAAAACTAGATGTCATCAGTATTTCTTTTTCCCCAATATGATGGATAAAATATGATTTCTCTTTATTGTTTTTATTTCCAACTTCCTCATTATTAGTGAAACTGAGCATCTTTTCACAAGTCTACAGAGAGTTCGCTGTCTATGGATTGCCCATGGGCACTCTCTGGTCAGCAGACCTTAACTGGCCCCCAATGGCCCTCACCTCTTGGTATTCATGCCCTTGTGTAATCCTCTTCCTTTGAGGATGGGTTGGCTTGCTTCTAATGAATAGAATAGGGCAAAGATGATAGTTTGTCACTTCCAAGGTTATGTTACAAAAGACTGTGACTTTCATCTTGTTATCACACTTTCTCTCTTGCTGGCTTTTCTTCAGTCTGAAGCAAGCTGCCATGTTTCAAGCTGTCCTGTGGAGAAGCCCACATGGTGAGGAACTGAGAGTGGCTTCCAGCCAACAGCCAGAGAGGAATTGGGTCTCTCAATCCGACAACCTGAGAGGAACAGAATCCTATCAACAGTCATGAGCTTGGAAGCGAATCCTTCCCCAGTCAAGCTTGAGTTGATTACAGCCCCAGCCAACACCTTGAGTGCAGTTTTGCAAAGAGACTCCAAGCAAGAAGACCCAACTAAGCCATGCCTGGATTCCAGACCTATACAAACTGTGAGATCATAAATGTCTCAAGTCACTACATACGAGGGCAAGTTGTTACGTAGCAATAGATAACTAATATGTATCCTTTGTCCATTGTTCTGCTTTTTGTATGTAGGCATTCTGTACAACACAGCTGAAGATCTTTTGCATGTTACATAGGTTGCAAATATTTTCTGCCAATCTTTTGCTTACCATCAACTTTATGTTGTGTCTTTTATACTGAACTTTTAATTTTTGATGTCTTTAAGTGTATCAATCTTTTCTTCTATGGCTTTTAAATTTGGACTCTTGCTCATAAAGATGCTTGCTACCCCAGAGTTGTAAACACGTAATTACTTGTTTACATCTTTCTTCCAACCTCCACTTAAGTTCCATGAGGGCAGCTGCTCTGAGTCTTGCTCATCTCTGGATTCACAGCCTGAGCCCAATGCCTCACAGGGAGCTGGCATTCACTCAGGAAGACTTTACAAGTCTGCATTCCTCCCTGTCAATAAAGTCTCCCCAGTGTCTAATCTCCATTCCCAGCCTGAGTGTGTATATATCTTCACTTGCTCTTTGCTCAGACAGAGAACAGACGCCCTTCCAGCTCCTCCCATAGCTTTCTCCCAGTGCCCCCATCAAGCACTTCAATGCACATACTCCTCTGTAACTACACAGTCTTGGCACTTAAATATTGCTGGTGTGCTAAAAGGAAAAAAAAAGGGGGAATAAAATAATATGAAGATTTCACTTAAAGCACTGGTAAAGATTCATTGCCCAGAAATGGAAAACTGGACAGTCCAAATTAAATTGGCAGGAGCCACAACCTGAGGAAAGGCTGTCTGAGAGGCAAACACAATCCCCAAGTCCTACCCCCACCCCAGACACTACCATGAAGTCAGAGGCTAATAGGAGTAATGGCAGGAGTAGTGGCAGGAGTAGAGAATTCCAAGGGAAAGGAGCCAGTCCAGCAGTGGACTTTGAACACATAGTGCAAGAAAACAAATTGAGACCCAGAGGGACGAAAAACTGCACCAGGCACCTGGGATGTAATTTAATACAGGAAGGGGTGACTTAAGATCATACACTTTACCCTGCCATCAGGTACATCCCTAAAAGCTGCGTCCCAGAGAGGGGAAGTGCGTTGTCTGTGAGAGTTGGAGAGGGATTAGAGCCCAGGTTCCAGTTCACTGCTCAGGGCTCCTTCTGCACAACTGGAGGGAGGAAGTCCAAGAAGGAGACCTGGCTCCGTGCAGAAGGATGAATATCTTTCTCACTCTACATTTATAGAAGTATGGAGGGAGACATTCCCATTCCTGGGAATTTGGGAGGTGAGCCATGCTGGCAGCCAGCATTTACTCCCCAGACCTTCCTGGGAGAAACTGGTTGTTGAAATCTTTGTAGCTGGTAAGTTCACTCAGGCTGTTTGGACCCTCAGTCTGCGCTCCCCACGGTCAGAGGTTTGCTCTGGCCAAGGAGCCTCTGGGCCCAGCCAACCAGGCCTGGTATATCAGGGTCAGCATTGCCTTAAGAGGAAGAACAACCACACATGAGACTAGAGGAAAGGTGGGGAGTGGAGTCCAGAACTGAGGGGATGGGAGAAGGAATTGCTGTCTAATCAGCATCACCACCAACCTCTGGGATGCTCTGTACAAGTTAGAAAAAGGCACTCCTTCATTGAAGAGCTTTACTACCTGCCATATGCCAGAGAAGTATAATAAATACACAAGTCTACAGTGAATGGCATGTCTTAGAGTTTCACAGTGCACACCCAAAACATGTGAGTCAGCCTGCGAGCCACCCACATTCTTCTCAGTCCTGGAAACAGCAGAGCCAATGACATTCTAATCCCAGGATTCATGGGCACTCATGGATGTCCACAGGCACTCATGATGCCTCTGCCTGCAAGTTCTTCCATGTCTAGATGAGTGCTACCTCTTAAAGGGTGAATAGACTTTCTTCCTTGATTATGCAAGATTCAGAGATCACCAATCAGGAAACACTACAAGAACTAAGCCTTGCTTTCATCAGTCCCCAGCCCCTTGCTGAAGCATGAGCAAAAAGGAAAATTCCCCCTGAGCCGGGTGTGGGCCAGGGACTTCCTTGGCCATGGCAGACCAGGCCATTGACCTCTGCAGAAATGGAGGTACCTGTGTGCAAGTGGACAAGCTTCCACAGTCATTGCCTGCACTTACTGAAGTGTGCATACTGCAGGTCAAGAGAATAAAACATTGAAAAGAGATGTCCTGTTTTCAAACTATATTACAAAACTATAATAATCAAAACGGTATAGTATTGGCATAAAAAACAGGTACATAGATCAATAGATCAGAATCAAGAGACTAGAAATAAATCTTCAGCTATATGGCTAATTAATTTACAACAAAAGAGCCAAGAATATATAATGGAGAAAGGACAGTCTCTTCAATAAATGGTGTTGGGAAAATTGGATAGCCACATGCAAAAGAATGAAACCAGGCCACTATCTAATACCATACACATAAATCAACTCAAAATGGAAAGACTTGAGCAAGACCTGAAGCCATAGAACTCCTACAAGAAAATATAGAGTATAATCTCCTTGACATTGGTCTTGGCAATGATTTTTTTTTTTTGACACCAAAAGCAAAGACAACAAAAGCAAAAATAAACAAGTGGGACTATATCAAGCTGAAAATTTTCTACACGACAAAGGAAATGATCAAAAAAGATGGAAAAGCAACCTATTGAGTGGGAGAAAATATTTGCAAATTATATATCTGATAAGGTGTTAATAGCCAAAATACATAAAGGGGAAAAAGGGAAATAAAAGAAATTCAGGCACTGGCTGGCTGTTTAGTATAGCCTTGCAGCAAAAGCTTGGGGAAGAATAGATCAGATGCCCAGCTATACGCATTCATCCACAGTTAGTTATCTTCACTTACGTGGTTTTGCCACGAAAAGATTTTTCATGTAATTTGGTTATCAGAATTTCCTGGAAGAATGGAGGAATATTCAGTCTCATTTTATAGATGAGAAAATGGGCACTGAAGCAGAAAGACTTGGCCAAAATTACACCCCATGCTAGTAACCACATTGGACTGGGACATAGATTCCTCATCCAGTGCTCTCTCTGGCATGTTGCTTCCCTGTGGCCCCATCCTTCAGGGCCTCCTCAGCCAGCAGGCTCTCATCCCACACACAGCCATCTCACAGGATCCTCCACTCACCCTGGCTTGCCTTGGAGCAGAGGAGCTGGAGCTCCTAGGAAACGGTGCAGGAGGTATGGACTTGGGTAGGTTGTCGGGGGTGAGTGAGGCTAGTCACCACCCCAGAAGTGGCCACTCTGCACCCAACCCTACCAGGAGCTGAAGACAAGCCATATCCCATAGGTTCCATTTTCTTACTCCAGTGGTGGAGTGAGCACGTGAGTTCTGTTATGCGTGTTACTTCTCTTTCACAGTAAAAAGACAAAAGCATGAAGGAAGAGGGGCAATTTGAACATTATTGAATGGTATTTCCCCTCTCCTCCACCTTACCGAGCCCACCTCCAGGACCTGATAGATCACTATTTATGACTCCTTGCTTTGCTTAAAATTAGTCCCCTCTTAGATATTTATGGGGAGAAAAGAGAAAGCAAAGAAAGTAACATTTTAAATCACTAACTATGAGCCAGGAAAGTTCACACTTAAAAACTCACACACACTCCTACCAAAATAGTTAAAATCAAAAAGATGAACAATAATAGCAGCTGCTGGTAGAGATGTGGAGCAACTGGAACGCCCAGACACGGCTGATGTCACAACCACTCTGGAAAACCGGTAGAAATGACCAAAGCTAACCAGATGTGCTCTCTATGGCCTGGCAATTACACATTCAGGTTTACACCTTGTAGAAATGCGTTCTCAGTCTTCCAAAAGAGAGATAAGAGAATGATCATAGTAACTCTACTTCTGTTAGCCCCAAACTGGAAACAAGCCAAATGTCCATCCACAGTAGAACAGATAAATCAATTACGGTATATTCATATAAAAGGATACAACATAAGATATGACATGGATGATTCTCACAGACATAATATTGAGCAAAAGAAGCCAGACACAACAGAGTGCATACTGTATGAGTCCACTTACATAAACTGGAGAATAAGCAAAATCAATAGATGCTGATGGAATTCAGAAGAGTGGTTATCTTTGAAAGGGACATAAGGGTGTCCCTTTCTGGGGTGCTGGAAATAGTCTGCCTCTCATTCGGGAGGAGTGGTGGTTATGGGGGGTATACATATGTAAAAATGTATCAAGCTGTACACTTAAGATACATGTACTGCTATACCTCAGTGAAAGAGGACCAAAACTCACAAGCACTGTAAGACAAGGGTTGGTTCTCAAACTACGGTTCCGGGCGCGCTTCAGCAGCACGTATACTCAGAATGTGGTTCCTAGTACAGCGGCAGCAGCAGCAGCAGCAGAGAACTGGTTAGAAACCCAAAATGTGAGGACCCCCCCACAGGCCCACTGAATCAGATGGGGATGGGGGCGAGCAGTTTGTATTTTAACAAGCCAGGGAGATTCGGATGCATGCTTAGGTTTAAGATAAGATGTAGGAAGTATTCGCCCCACTTTACATATGAAGAAACTAAGGCTCATGGAGGGAAAGTTCAGATCCACGTTCAGGTAATTACTAAGAGGTGGGGCTAGAATTTGAACCCATAGCTGGTTCAGTCCTGTGCTTCTCTGACCCAATCACACCACCCCTTTCTATGGAAATGTGGCTCAGCCGGCGGGGAATGTGACGTGAGGCTGCACATTACTTCCATCAAAGAAAAGCCAACTCCAGCTCTGCATACTTGTGGGGCAGTCAGGACAGAAGGGCATGAAGTTCAATTTCACAGATTTTTGTCATGGAGAAAGCCAGCTGAGACCTATTTCCTTGTTTCTCTAAAGGGTGTGATGCAGGAAGAATGGCTGGAGGTGAAGATAGAGACAAAGAGCCTGAGATTTGGCGAACTTTTTAAACTATGTTTAGGAGCTGAGACCTTGACCCAAGTGCAACAGGGATCCATCACCTGCCGCCTCCACCCAACTATAAGCCCCATGAGGGTGGGCACCAGGTCTGTTTTAGACACCTGCTTACCCCCCTGCCCCTAGCACTGTGCCTGGCAAGTGGTGGGAGCTAAACAGAGATTTTTTTTTTTTTAAATGAAGTATAGTCAGTTTACAGTGTGTCAATTTCTGGTGTACAACGTAATGTTTCAGTCATACATATAAACAGAGATTTGTTGAACTGATTATTTTGTGCTGGAGGTGAAATGATAAATTTTCTGTTTCTAAAAGCCAGCTCTGGCTGAGGTGTCGCGAATCCGTTTGAAGAGATCAGAGTTGGAGGCAGTGAGACAGACTGTTTAGAAAACTGGAGCAATGATTCAGGCAAAAGTGGAAGGGTGGAGGGGCAGGGTTGAGGAGCTCTGGATTGGCCAGTCAATGATCTCCTCACAGCTCTGCTTGACCTCAGGCCACTGGATTCAGTGACACTCTCTCTCAAATAAGGGGTATGTCTAGATGACCTGACCATATTCTGCGAATGCTTTTATCAGCCCGGGCAGACAGACAAACATGCATTTACAGGAGACAGGCAGTTACTTTCAGCACGGAAATTTAGCACCTGCCAGATTTTTGGTTTGGTGCCTCTGACTTCACGGAGTTGAGCTTCATGAAAGCAAATTGGAGGACAAAGAATATTAACTGTAATATCTATTCAAGGGTCCTTTATTAACAGAACTATTAGTGGGGAGCCAGGATGGGGGGGGGAAGTCTACACATTTCTGAAATATCTGTTTTCTTCCTGCAAGACAGGGAACAGAATTCAAGCTTTCAAATTGTTTATAAAGTAATCAGCATTAATTTGTTCTGTTCAGGTTTTAATTATACACTGTAGGCCATTCTGACAGGACACCACCACCGCCAAGTCTGTCAGGAGATAATTTCCCACCAGGATGACCACGCACCTCATGAATTATACATGAAACTTTGTTTCCTCGTGACTGTTGCTAAAAGATGCTGTCAGCCTCCTGAAATCTCAAAAGATCTGCAATTGTTTTTCAATAAGTCTAATTAGCAGGAAGTAGGTGGGGAGGTGTTAAGAATGACTTCCCAGGGATGTGAGATGCTGAGAGATGCTGAAAGGGTCCCTCCTCAACTGGTGACCCCAGTGGGCACCATACAAAGTCAGCCTCTTGGGTTGAAGTCAGGTCAAGATACTGACTCCCACATAACCAACAGGCAGCAAGATTTACACTTGTTCCCCGTGAGACTGAGCCCCAGCAAGCCAGCCAGAGACTCCAGACATAATTCTGTTATTCAAATGGAAGAAGAGTTTGATAGCTATGCTAATGACTTTTATCTGTGAAAACATAACTAATAGCTTGGTTTACATTTGCGTACATTTATGAGCATAATTTTAGCACATAATTTTATTGCACAATAAAACATAATGCAGCATTAGTCGGCTTCACCAAAAAAAAAAAAAAAAAAAAAAAGAGATACCTTAGAGTGATCTGCACGTAAACCTTCACACCGCATTTATATGACAGTATCATTTAAAATGCTGACCCATTTGAATTAATGAAAGAGTTTCCCAGTTAACAATTAGCTGCATAAGGCCATTTCCTGTAGACATAATATTTGGGGGTGATGCTTATGATTTGCTGCTTAATTCATCACAGCATTGATTGCTAAAGATTGTTTTTCACCGCTGTTATTCTTACAGTTAAATTGGATTGAATGAAGGTGAGCCTTCTCGGTTGCACGCACCAGCTTTCTTGGAGCCTGCGCAGTGTGGCTCCCATTTGAAGAACGTGGAGGCATCAACTAGGCCAAAGGGACTGACTCTGGGCTCGAGGAGGACCTTGGAGATGGCACCGGGACACCCCTCTGCACCAGAGGTCTAACGGAGCAGAGCTTATAGGCGGGGCATGGAGGCAGAGAAAGGTGGGACATTCTGACTGCAGCAATGGGAAACAAGGGGACAGTGATGGTTGGGATGTCATAAAGGAAGGAATCTGCATGACCTGAACTGAAGGCAGAGTCAGAAAGAAGCAAGGAGGTTTGGTGATGCCTAAGGTCAAACACAGCCAGTCCTTCCTGGGTGGCCCCTAGGGGAGCACTGGCTGGACGGGATGTGTTGGAAAAGACTCTTGTTAAAGCAGCAACCTGAGTCAAATGAGCTCAGGGCAAAGACGGAACTTTTAGGCTCACATTACTGGAAAGTCCTGGGTGGATTAGCATCAAACACAGTTGCATCTAGATGCTCCAAAAATATCCCCAGAAGTCACTCTCTCTCTCTCTCCCCCTCTTTCTCTACAGTTTTCCATTGCACCTGAAGCATTTTCCATTATGGCCACTCCCAGGGATGAGAAGATAGCCCTGAAGTCTGATGGGGCCATTAAAAGCAGGTAAAGACAGTTGTGATGTAGTGAAAGGAGTTTTGGACTAGGAGCCATTTCATTGTATCATCCCACTGGCCCTCTGGGGCAGGCAATACTGTTCCCATTTTATAGAGAGGAAAATGGAGGTTCTGGGAGGTGAAGTGACTACCCAAGTTCCCACAGCTAATAAGTGGCAAAGCTGAGATTTAAATCCAAGACTTCTTTGATTTCCATATTCTTTCTGTCTTAGATTTGGTTGTACACGTGGGCCAGTGATGATTCTGCACTGGGGGGCCTGTGTCCTGGTACCCAACTCATTCTGCAGGCCCAGGCTATGCCCTCTGGTTGGCCTTTCCTCGTCATGGTTGCTAATAGCGGCTCCGATCACCAGTGTCACTGTCAGCAAGTCCGGAGAAGCAGTGCAGTTAGTTACTCTTACTGAGTCGGCTGATTTCAAAGATGAGAAACTTAGGGTATTTTCCTTAAATATCTACAGAGATAAGGGATCCTGTGGGGTGTATTGAAAAAACCCTGCCTGAAATTCCAGGGGACCCCTTTCCTTCCAGGCCTGGCTCTGCCGGATTTAGAATCAGCCATGGTTTGAAGATTCCTATCTTAATGGTGCCCTCATGTCTCCCGCAGTCACAGAGAGGCCCAGAAACTTCCCACTGTGTTTATTGTTCAGGGAACCGCCATCTGGTCCCAAGTTATCTCGTCTTCGCTTTTTCTTTTTTTTTTCTCCCTTTTACAATTTCTTGTCCTTGGTCCTTTGTCCAACCTGCTCCTCTTGGTAATTAACCTTTTTTTGTGTCTCTGGTGGGATGCAGACCAGCCCTTTAGTGGCCTCTAATGACACCCTCTTTGGCTCCTGCTGTGGCCCAGGAGATAATGGCCTCGAAAGCTTTCTCGGCAGCGCATGAGCCTCTCCTGCCCAGCCCTCTGTGCCCCAGCGCCGGGCAAGGTTTTGTATTAATAGACCCTCAGTTTAGAAAGAGAGACAAAGAAAGATGACTTAGCCCGTCGTGTCTAAAAGACACAGCACCACGTAAGTGTCTTTCCCTCCCTGAAGCCAAATGCTCAGTAAGCTCAAAGGCGCTTCTCTAGACTCCCTAGGAGGCACAGTTCAACCTTGATTAACCAGAGTGTTCAGGAAAGGGCAAGAAAGGAAGGAGGGGAGATTGAGGGTAACTGGAAAGTTCTAGCTTACTGAGAGGTAACGAAAAAAGCTTTTATTCCCCCTAATCGATATTTCAGACTTTTTCCTGAAAACTTTCGTGAAATCACATGTTTCTATATTAGGATGGGCTGGCGAACATGGTCACTGATCCCTTCTTAACTTTCTCAAGAAGAGGCAGTGGAATCTTTCTCTCTGCTCCCAGAACTCTGAGTTTGAAGCCGGTAGCCCTTAGCTCGGTGATTCATTGGTTTTGTTTGTTTGTTTTTGTACCCATTCTTATTCCTCTACACCTTATAAATATAAGACCTCTCCGTGTCTTATATTCACATACCAAAAGCAGGATGTTTTGGCCCTGCCATTTGGGCCAGAAAGATACTTGATCCTGTGTCATCCTTCTTTATGCCTCTGTTGCATTTGAATGGGAAACTCAAGTATGGGCATTACAGTCTGCTTCCAAGAGATTTAATTGTGCAAGAAGTAGACAGCTTATTCGTGCCACAAAAATGTCTTAAGTGCCAACAATGTGCCAGGCGCTGTTTCAGGTAGAGCCACTACATCATAGTGGACATTATAGTCTATGGAAAGGGTGTTTCCTGGAGCTGTCCAATATCTTCTCCTGGGTTCTAGATGCTAGGGGCACAAAACTAAACAGAAATGACCAAATCCTTTGCTTTTCTGAAGTTCCCATCACAATGTGCAGGGACAGATAATACATTTCACAGACATAAGTAAAACAGAGAGTAAGTCAGATGGTAATAAGTGCTGTGGGGGAAACAGAGCCAGAAAAAGTGGTCAGAGTGGTAGAGTAGGGGTATTCCGAGAGGGTCTCACTGAGAAGGTAGCATTTGAGCAAAGACCTGACAGATGAAGGATGCAGCTCTGCAGGTCTCTGGGCTAAGAATGTCTTAGGGAGAGGGAATAGCCCTGTGGCTGGAGCATGTCTAGTCTGTGAAGGATCAACAGAGACCAGTGTGGCTGAAGTAAAGGGAGTGAGAGTGAGAGAAGCAGGAGAGGAGCTCCAGCAGATCCCAAAGCCATGTTCATTAAGTAAGGCCAAGTGAGGATGGAGGTTCATGCAGAGAGCAGCATGGCTCTCCAACTGGCCACTGGGGCAGAGAGAGGTATTGAGTCAACTCAGTCCTTCAAGCACTGAACGTACATGTTGAGGATGTTCAAGAGATGCATGGCCTAGTGGTGGGTGGGTAAGGAGATTGCCAAGAAGATCCTCACAGCCTGTCCTTGAACTGGGCATCACTCTTGTAGAGTGGGAAGAGAATTTGGAGAGCCATCTTCTTGTTGCTTGCAGTTCGTGGGTAGGAGCTTGGAAAACCACAGAGAACAGATTTGCCCAAGGTCACCTTGGGATCAGTGGCAAAGCTGGGTCCAGGACTCTCAGAGCACAGTGATCTTTCTTCAGTCACTTTCAGCCTGCACTCCCCGATTTGGACCATTGGCTTATCTGGTTAGCCTCCTCATGGGATGGTTGTGAGGAGTCAATGTAATCTGCACTGAGATTAAGTGGTGGGTACCACTGGGACATCAGTCACCTTTGCTGGTCCAAAGGAATGGGGCAGGGGATATAGGCTCCTCTTTCCCTTTGGAGAGAAAGAGGATGTAAGCAGGAGGTAGGAAGGGGCAAAAACATGGAAGGGAGTGACAACATAACATCTGCTGGGGATCCTGGCCACCTAGTCTAGCCAAAGAAGCTTTACTGTGAGCCCCATGGAGAGAGGAGCTGCAGCAGAAGAGGGAGGAACAGATTTCCAGGGGGACTTGATGAAACAGTCCATAACCAACACAGTCTGGGACCCAAGCAACAGGTGTAGGTTGAGAGTGGAAAGAAGGAAGTCCTTCTGCATGGAGTACGGTCATATTCCAGCCTCTGAAGGGTGGCAGACTGAGGAGCTCTGGGGGACCTGGCCCTACTCACTGATGTCAGAGCTCTAGTGACTGCTGCGGGCAGAAGGGCAGGGGAGGAAGACTCTACCACTGGCTGCATGTGGTAATCACAGCCAACCAGCCAGTTCAGGAGCTGCTGGGGGACCATCCTGAGGACCTCCAAACAGGACCCGGGAGCTCTGCAGGACAGGGCAGGAGCCAGTGAAACACAAGACACCACTGCCGCAGAAACCCCATCTAGGCCTCCAGGCTGGAGAGACCTTCAACAAAGTGGGAATATGCTTGTAGGGTATTGGGCACACAAAAGGTGCTCAGCTAACGGTCTGCACGAACCCAACACTCATGGAACTTCCCAAGCAGGGCCCCAGCCAAAGGCCCCTTCAGTTGCAGTGACTAAGAGTCAATGCCACAGAAAGGCTACTGGAGGACTTTGGTGACCAGGAGGATTCTGCATCTCTGTATGGCCCTGTGTGGTTGGGAGTGACCCCCATTATGAACCCTGAGGGAGTTGCCAAGATTGGAAGTTGCATGTGTTTGGCGTGTGTGAGTGTGTGGGTGTGCAAGTGCATCTGTGTGCACCTGCCAAGTTTACATGATTGGTAGTGGGGGCGGGGGAACGAGAGAGAAAAGGTCAGGAAGAGGGAGAGACAGCGGGTCAGGAGGAGCAGAGCAGAAAGCCTTGAAGTCCAGACTGAAGCGGAGGCCTGGGGCCCACCCGCCCACTGGGAAGGCCACGCCTCGGCCTCGGAGGCGTGTCTGGCTGGAGCTGGGAAGGAAGTAAAAGGGAGCCGGGGACCCATTCCATCTCAGGTCAGGCAGCCAATTGTTTCTGACACGGGCCAGAGTTCTGCCAATAACTACTGGGCTTATCCTCACATTCGAAGTGAAAAAAAATAAAAGGGTTTCCTAACATCTGTTCCAGATTTCTTTTTGATTTCAGGCAGGCCTCGGTCTCATTATCTTTGAGCATGTGACATCAGCGACTGGGGCAGGCTGGGCCTAATGGTGAAGCAGCTCACAGTGGTCCCCCCAGAGCCATCCCTGCTCCCTAAGTCTTAAGAAGGGCCCTCTGGGCCCCTCTGCCCCTCTGCCCCTCTGCCCCTCTGCCCCTCTGGACTGGCCGGGAAAGGAGCTGCCCCAGACTCTCACCCACACCCCAACGCCCAATCTGGAACCCCCAACCCAGTGCCTCTGCCCGCATCATCATACAGCCCCCGCCCCCTTGCCCATCTTTATAAATCACTTTAACATGCTGTTACTGTCATCTCTCTTCTAGTCACCCATGTTCCTCCTGTCTTGTCTCAGGGCTTCTTTGCATGTGGCTTCAGGGCTTCTTTGCAAACTGCCATCTCAGGGCCTGGGGATGTGACAGCATAGACAGACTCTGGGATAGGGCAGTATCAGCTGTGCCTCTTAATGGCTACAGTTGGCCCTTGAGGAGTTATTTACTTTCACTGGGTCTCAGTTTTCCAATTTTCAAATCGGATATAACAGTATCCATCTGGATACAGAGCCCAGCACAATGCCTGAAACATAGTAGGTGCTTAATAAATTCAGCCTCCATCCCACCGTGAGGGCAGAAGGTTTCCTCTCTTTTATTCACTGACGCGGTCCCAGCACCTAGACAGGTGCCTGACACAGACAGGGTAATAGCTCAGTAAACATTTCAGGAAGGAATGCAGGAATTTGAGGGAAATTCTAACCAGCAGAAATAGAAGCCACCCCATTCAACTTAACTCACTAAACTTATCTTAGTGCCCCCTTCCCACACAGAAACCCAACCTTCTCAAATATGATGGAGTTTCCCTCCTTCCTTTTGGAGCAACCTCCCATGTCCTCTCTCTGCCGCCCTGAGATGTTGTCCCCCTTTTACAGATGAGGACACGGAGGCCTAGAGTGGTAAGTCACCTACTCAGTGAGTGGAGAAGCTGGGGTTTGAACTCGGTTCATCCCAACTCCAGTGCTTCTGTTTCCCAGCCCTGACGTGGCCTTCTGTCCTGCGGCTCCTCAAGCCACTTCCCAGGACCCGCTGGCCCCCAGCTTGGTGCCCGCGGTCCACTGGTGCAGAGGGGCGGGGTGCAGCTGCCCCTGCCTCCTCTCCCTTCTCAAAGTCCTCTCTGCCTTCAGCTCCCACGGCTCAGGGTCTCCTGTGTTCAGAGGAATTTCTATAATAATTTCTTTTCTCCCTCTGAGTTAGAGTCAATTAAGAAGTAGGGCTCGAGTTGAGCAGCTGGTGTGACAGTTCGGCAGTTCAGTAAATTTTGGGCTCACTGGGTGGGCGGGGCAGATTTCCCTGGTCCAGGGAGGCTTGGCTTCATCATGTGACTGGCTTTGGCGGGTGAAACATTTGCAAATGTGACACAAGAAGAAGCCTTCATGTGCCCAGCAGTTTGGCTGGGCTCCTGCTCTTCTGCCACCACTACAGCTCTCACCCAGGTGGGCCCCTGGCCCTGGAGGGAGGAAAGATACAGGGAACAGACCTGAGCCCAAGCCACAGCCCTGGGGCCATCCCAACTGGATTGGCCAGGACCCAGATGCCCCACAGGCACAAGAGCAAGGAAAGAGCGATGTTTGAAACCTCAGTTACAGGTTTTGTAGCTTTATTCTAGCAACAAATAAATAAGAGATACAGATGGAGATTGTGAAACCAGATTCCTAACTGATAAGGCTGACTGCCACCCTCCCCCAAGGCCACATCTGTCCCTGGCCACACTCACCAGCCATTACTGTGTCCTGGCAGGTGTCACAGAACCAAACACACCCAAACCCACAGCCAGCAGCCCTGCCCAGAGAAATAGAGATTACTGGGCATTTGGATCCTCGGGTACCTAGAAGCTCAGACCCCTTCTGCTTCCACCATTGTTACTGAACATCTCTGTGACACATCACTGTCCACTTAGGTGACTCAGTGTCGCCCAGGCCGTGGCAGCAGCAGGGCTAGGACTGAATGTCAGGATGGCAGTTGGGCTGTGGAGGGTGTACTGGCCCTGACTCTTTCTAGTTACTGCTCTTTTAGGGGATGCTGCTTGCTTCAGGGGACTCCTGGATCTTAACTTGATTTGTGATCATTCGACTTTCAGCTGAGAGGTAAGCATGGAGGAAAAAAAGCAATCACTAAAAAAATTCGCTATGGGTATCTAACACTGAAGTTTTTCTGTAAAAGCAATAAAAAGAACCGTCTTGTATGTCAGTGAGTTGTCAGTGAGCTGTGAAGGTGGTCAGGAGCTTCCAGTGTCCTGGGGGTGTCCTCTCTGGCCCCAGGCAGGTCCCCCAGCCTCGTAGCTTCACTCTTCTCCACAACGTGGTGACATCTCCCTGCTTCCCCCGCAGAGCTGTGGTGATGTGCAAATGACAGAAAGCCAGGACGTGGATGCACTTGGAAAACAGTCACACCCTGCACATGCAAAACGGGAAAACAGTTCTCACCTCTGGCAACCTTGGTCTCACTCTAAAAGTCAACACTTCTAAATAAAATGTCACTAAATTTTATTTCTTTAACGAGAGTTATCTATTCTGTTCCTTGTTCTTCCTAAAAGAACTGGCTATTTCTATTTTTGCAATGTTCAAAAGACCACAGGCTGAGGAGATAGAGAAACGTGGGTCCAAATCGCCATTCTCAGGTACTGAACGCTGTGTGGCTGTGGAAAGTCAAGTAGTTGCATTGGGCTTGAATTTTTTCATCTCTAAAATGGGTACAATAATACAGGTCCCTTCAGATTGCCATGGAAGTCAAAACAGACATCAGTATCAAAAGTACTTTATAACTGAAAGTGACATGTAGGGGTCAGATGTCATTATTATTATTTTTCAAGCATCTGTCAAGACCTAGGATATATAAAGACCCAATGCCCTGTGCTCTGGGTGACCAGGATCAGGCTGTGTGGGGGCAGCCTCTGCTGTTTTCCCAGGAACTTCTGCTCTCCCTCTCCAAGGCACCTTTTGCAGATAGGAAATTCCACATCTTTCCTCAGCAGCCGGAACTGAAAAAAGAAAGTGGCCAGAGAGAGGGAAGGAACCGGAGCCTGCTGGGGTGCCTGAGACACTGCCTAGTTTTCCAGAAAGCTCCCAAGCATGCTGGGTCTCCTCGGGGACCAACAGGATGAGGAGTAGAATCGCTGCTGGGTAACAGTCCCAGTCATAAAAACAACACTGTGAAAAACCCATGTTGTGGATGACAATGAGAAGTTAGTGCAAAGACTCATTGCCCTTCATTAGCAAAAACTTTGGCAGCGACTTTTCCAGGCTCCCGGGAAGCCTTTGGAGAACGCTGATTCCACCCAGAAGCACTTCATCATTTATATGAATGAAAATGAGTGCAAACAGATTGTCGGGATGTCTGTTAACATCACCTCTTTTTTCTTGCAAGGAATCCCCTCTGTAATTACATTTTGCCTGTCAGTTCATAAATTTTTCTTATTACAAACTGGCCATTATTGATTGCTTTTTAAAAGTACAAAAACTGAGCCCAAAGCAGGAGATCGCTCGGTAAATTCAAAACATACTGCCTTTGGGCCCAATCACCGGTGAGGAGCGAAAGGCAAAGTCTCTGCGTTGGTTGTGAGCAGAGATCAGCCTGCCATACGTTTCAGTTTAGAGACTTGGCTTTGAGGGCTGCGTGTTTTAAGCCACAGTGAAAATAATAAATAAAGGATAAACTTATTTGGCAAACGCTGACACCCTGCAAGCCAGCATCCTTCCATTGTTCTTCATCTGGGTCCCACCGCTCAGAGGCTTCCATTTGGGTTCTTGGCATTTATGACCGAACGTCATGATGAGCAGAGAGGGAGGCGGCGGGGAACACGGGCAGGATAATAAAGACTTGCAGTCAGAGTTTTTAAATAACCAGTAGATCGTGTTCCTAAATCCTTTTAAAATGAGACGGTGTGGTTCTATATTTAGACCTATCTGGTTAAAATGTGAAAGAGTCAGATTTCAAGGGATTTCTGCCTTCTGGGGAAAGAATGGCTTTTCCTCATTGTTCACAGTCTGAAGGCAGTTTCTAGAACCTTTACTGGTCACAAGTGAGGGAATGTATCAGCGGAGGTTTCCATTCTGGGTCTGCTCTGGCTCAGAGGTCTGACGGGGGACACCTGGGGGGGGATCCTCTGCCCCACCAGCCCAGCACCCTGAACACACAGAAATCAAAGCAGGCTGCCAACCCCCAAAGCCACTCCTTTAAGCTGCAACTGTGGAAAATGGGTGCGGAGGGAGAGCAAATGAAAACCTGGACGTGTGTGATCCGTTCCTGATTGGAGCTGGATGGAACCAAGTAATCAAAGCAAGCCACAACGCGGTCTAGGCCGGGCTGCCAGTCTTGGACGGCTCGCTGGCTGAATGCAGGCAGCAGCTACTGATCTGGCTGGGAAACAATGCCCCATTCAGTTCTCAGTATCTGTTCTTAATATCAAGATGCAAGATTGGGGTCCCCATCGGTGAGGAAGCAAAGTCCGGGCCAGGAGAGCAATTATACCTTAGGCGACCAAGTGAACAGAATGGGAAACATAAAAACATTTTTAAAGTGGAAATAATTTAAGGGCCTTCTAAATATCTTAACGGCGTGCTTGGCCTCACTTGGGATTAGGAAGCAGTATTTTACGTTAGGCAGCAGGGCCTTTGTTTTGTGTACATGCGTTTCTCTTTTTAGCTGGGGATCTGAAGAGAGGACTGCGTTGTGTCAGTGTGGCATGGACCCCTCGAGCCCCCGGCGGAGCATGGCATCCCCAGCACTTGGCGAGAAGACAGCGGAGTCGGTGATGAAGCAGACCCAGGCGGAGGCCGCGTCCTGACAGCCTGACACCCCCACCCCCATGTGCGGATTCCCCCAGCCTCACCAGGCTGGGTTTATGGGCAAGGGCTGCTCTCAGAGCACAACCCAGAAGACAGGCAGAAGTTACAGAACGCAAAGGCTTTGGCCATGCCCCGCAGAGCAGGGTAAGGCTGGAACTGGGTCACCCTCTGTTTTTTGTCAGCTCCCAGATAAAAAGAGAAAAAGGACGGCCCTGCTGGGAGGAGCCGGTAATCCTAGCAGAATCCCTCAATCGGTCCTAATGTTGGCCTCTGGCTATAAATCTGCATCCTGTGAGAAGCGTCCCTGCTCTGCCTGGCCTCAGGGCTTCGCACTTGACTTCTGAGAAAATTCTCTGTGCTGGGCACTGGGGTCAGAGAGAAAGAAGCCAGGGCTGGAGGGAGGCTGGGCGGAGAGAGATGGTGAGGACCGCAGAAATAATGAAGAGGAGAGCACATTTATAATGGGCTCATCCTGAGAGCTTTACTGGCGGTCCCTCCTCTAATCCTCCTCCCTGTGAGATAGGTATTACCATCATCCCAACCTGCAGACAACAAAACCAAGGCTCAGAGATGTTCAGTAACTCGCCCCAGGTCATACAAGCAGAGGCAGAATTTGAACCCAAAACATCTAGCTCCAGGGTCCATGTTCTTAACCATTTCTCACCTAAAGGACTTGAGGGTAGAAGCAGGTCAGAGAAGACATCCTGAAGGAAGCTTCAAGAGGCCAAGCAGACATGTCCTGTGGCACAAGCCCAGTCTGTTAGCGCTCGGGGTTAACACGGGAAAGGAAGATACCTTGACTCTGGCGCTGCCCACACAGTGTGGCTCAGAGTCCGGAGGATGAGAACGGGTTACTCAGAGTGTGGTCCCTGGATGGCAGCCCCAGCATGGTCCCGGAGCTCCAGGAAGTAGAATCTAATTTTTAACAAGCCTGCAGGTGACTCCCAGGCACACTCAGTTTTAGGGGGGCCCTGGCACAGAACACGGATGGGAGGCAGCTGCCGTGCTGCTGCCCCAGCTCTTCCTGCAGCTGACGCCTCCTCGGGGCCCTTCAAAAGGAAGCCAGCCCCCGACTTCCAGAGCACCCTTTATTTAGGGATGGGCTGGGCAGGAACTGTCTTGGACACTCACTCACCTCATTTCTCATTCTCAAGGGGGCTCTCTTGTCCTGCTTCTCAAACCATGACCTAGGGGCAGATGTCCGACCTCTCTCCCTCTCCCCGTCAATAATCTTCAGGAGCAAAACCAGTCTTCGTGGAGCAAGCACAGACTCTGAAGTCACAGGCTCAGTTGTGAAAATCAGTTTCATTACTCCCTACCTGTGTGACCTTGGGCAGGTTGCTTAACTTCTCTGAGCTGCATTTTCTTCATTAGTCAAATGGAGATGAGAACAGCTATCTCATAAATGGATGGGATAACATGTGTCTAATGCCTAACACAGTGTTCCCTTCCCTGACGGCCTTCCATTACTGATCACCAGGACTGGCACCCAGGTGTTTGGGAATGATGTGGATGGCGCCAACCCAGGAGGCGATCACCTGAGGGTCTCCAACTGACTCCAGCCCCACAGTGGGTGGGACAGGTGTAAAGACAGGATTATCAGTCAGGGACTTCAGCACCCAAGATTGACCCATTGTATTCCCATCTCTGTATTAGCTGAAACCACCTACCGCTTCCTTTCTAGGCTCAGACTCGTGCTAACAGCTGCAGGTGGGGCCCAGGAGCACACCTCTTCTAGGATCCCAGTGGCCTCAGGTGAAGTGGCCTTGGCTGGACAAGCGGTCCAGATCAGACCAAAGGAGACACGGGAGAGGCTGAGACCCAGAGTCTTGCCTCTGGGACTGGAGTTGGCAGCCCCCAGGCGATCTTGTTCTGGCTTGGCATCATCTAAGTCATTCCCAAACACCCTCCGAGCCACTGCTTCCCACATCCTGGCCCAACATGGTGAAAAGGATCCTAGGGAGGCTTTCAGGGACCACATCTAAGAACAGCCCTCGCCTCCCCACCCACAGGACAAACATCACACACACGCATCACACAGGCATCATCCTGGCACAGTCAGAAGAACACAGAGACGAGGCAGAGCAGCCTGAGACAGCCGCTGCCCACAGAGACCCCAACTCACCTCCTCACCAGTCTTGTACCCTTGCCCAAAGCTCCAAGGCCATTTAGCCCATTGCTGTCCCCAGCAGGGGTCCCTTCCAGAACTGTACCCCTCAAACACCTTTAAGGATGCCTCCCTCTCTCGCAGAGTAAGTGTAATCATACTTATAATCACTGCTATTTGTTGAGAGCATGTTAGGCGCTAAACATATTATGTAATAGATTACTCAAACTGACCCTTGCAAAAATCCTCTGAGACAGAGCATGCTCTTTTACAGATGAGGAAGCTGAGGTTCAGACAGAAAGAAGGAAATATTTGTTCAAAGCCACACAGCCAGCAATATGGAGCCAGGATTCCCACTCAGATCCCTTTCATTCCAAGGTCACGCTCATAGCTGCATGGCTAACAGATGTCATTATCGAAAAGATTTCCCCTACCTTTCTTAGTTCTACTGCTTACCCATCAATTAATTAGTGGTTTAAAAAATATCAAACCACTCAACCACCCTCTTCCCTTGATTTTGCTTTGGCTATGTACCTGTTCAATTTGGGGACCACACACAAACACTCTGATTTCTCTGGAGATGATCGATATGGGGCTGGCAGGACTATCACCTCCCTCATTCAGCACACTCTACCTACATTGATATGACCCCAACCTTCCTCCTCAGCTGACACACACTGAGCTAACACCAGCACAAGGATCTAAACATTTTTCACCTTCACAGATTTCCAGAGGGACGGGGAGTGAGCCTGCCCCCTTCCTGATGGGGCCTCTGAGTTAGGTTATAGAAGAGCAGTCCCTAGAATCTTCTTTGCCAGTTCAGGCTGTCCCCACTGCTTTTCCTTTGCCCTGAGCCTGTAAACTCCACATTCCTCATTAACAGCAGAGTCAATAATTGCACTTCTTCGACAAGCAAGAGTCAGACCCATCCCCAGGCACCCCAGTTGCCCCAGACCTGTGTACTTATTCAGAATTTATGTCTTTTTTAAAAATAACAATTGCTTATTCCAAATGGCAGAGGCGTCCTCCTGACCTGTAAGCTTTCATTTTTGCTCCAGAGCTCAAGTCAGAGGCCTGAAGCTAAAGGGCCTTCCCGCAGATTCAGAAGGTTCTCTCTGGCCCATAAGGCAGCGCCTTCCTCATTCTTTTCCTAGAAAATGATACGAAAGTTCTCCCTAATTAGAGTCTCTCTTTAAGTTCTGCAGACTGCTAATGAGTAAGAAAGGGGAGGCACTTGGGAGCCCTGAAGAAATTATTTGAAAGCAAAACCAAGTGGCCTCGGTAAAATATCACCATTTCAGTCAAAAGGATTTTTTCCCCTTACACACAACCACCTGACACAGCCCAGCTGGCAACATACTGAGAAATTAGAGACACTGGCTTTCTTCAGAGAAAACGGACCTCTACTTTATACTCCTGGGCTTCTTTGCTTGGCAAATTGTCTCCTTATCAACATGCCCCTTCCACAACCCCCGATCTCTCTCAGCCAAGACAGACACTGGTATCCCCTTTTGCCCAGGGGTCCAGAGAAGGTAAGTGAATTGCATGAGGTTGCACAGGATGTTGACAACCGGCAAGATGCGGGTCATTTCATTCCATCGCTAATAATCCTGAGTCCTGTCTGGCAGGAATGATGCTTTGCAGGCGCTAACTCATTCATTTATTCCTTCATCAAACAGTTACTGAGCGATGAGTTATTCAGCTGCTGGGCAGACAGCAGTGAGCCAAACAAAGTCCCTGCCCTCCGGAAGCTTACCTTCCAGCCAGGGAGCCAACTAGAGGCCGATGCACATCTGTACATCGCAAGGCCAGCCACACCTTGCGCCTTGAGCAAAAATGCATCATGATAAGGGAACTGGGAAGGACTGAAAGTGCTGTTTAGAGGGAATCTGGGGTTGTCTCTGGGAGGAGATGCAGAGACTTGAGCAGAGATTAATTAAAGGCAGAGACAAGCTTTGCCATTATCTGGGGGCAAGGCCATCAGGCAGAGGGAATAGCAAGTCCAAAGCCCTGAGGCAGCAAACTGTTATGTTCACAAATGGCCAGGAAGCTGGTTGCTGGCAAAGTGCAGGAGGGGAATCTAACTGGAGGCAAGAGGTAGCAGAGGGCGGAGCACTTCAGATTTTATTGCAAACACTGAGTTGCGTGCTCGAGAAAACAAGTTCTAATTTCAGTTTGAAAGGGCTTATGTGGCCGCTCTTTGGAGAACAGTCTGGAGGAGGTCAAGGGTGGAGGCTGGCAGCTGAGTAAGGGGCAGATGAGATCATCAAATCCTTCGGCAACCTTAGAAGATAAGTCCTATTATTATGAGGCTGAGAGATTAAAGAACCTACTTCAGGTCTTATACCAGGACGTGGGCAGGCTGGGAAAGAACCCACATTTGACCCCCAAGCCTGAGCTGCCCGGGACTGGAAGCTCAGAGTGCAAAAGACACCAAGGAAAAGGGCTGGTGCTGGCTGCTGTCTTTAAGGAAAAAAGCTCTCTTGTTTCAGGCTTGCCTCTAGCCAGGCCCCCAGAGCCCCAGCTCCCTGGAGATGCACCGTTTATCAGGGCCTCGCTGTGTCCCAGGCACAGGTCAGGGCTTTGACGTACAGGATCTCATTTAATCCTCCCTGTAGCCCAGGGATCTGGGTACTATTATCCCTGTGTTACCAGATGAAAAAGATCTCATTTTCTCAGTGGAGATAGTGAAAACATTCCAAAGCTGCTTTGGGGTTTAATTCAAAGAAAACCTCAGCATTTAATCTACTAAACCAGAAAGTAATCCCCTCTTTGGCTGGCACTGGGAGCCTGGGTCTGCCCACAGCCCACAGTCTGCAGGGGAGATTTGGTGGCTCTCACTCACACACGTGCGCCTGCGCACCGTGGCAACGCTCCACCCACCGCACTGATCCCGACCCATCTAACAATGCCAGCCCGCGTGAGTCCTCAATGGCTCCCTCTCCCCCTTCCCCATCAGAGGGCTCTTGTCTCCTCCTAAAGACCCCCTCTCTCTTCTACTCCTCTAAGCACACACAGCCAATGGCCCCCCTCAGGCCACTTGGCAGCCCCCAAACCCACCTACGATGCTCCCGCAGCTGCAGTAACACACTTACACGTGTTCAACCCCTCTGCACCCGGCCTGGCCCTCTCCCCTCCCTGCTCTCTCATCTGCATCAAAACTTACCAGAATTGGGTTGCTTTTTTCAGGACCTGGTAGAGTGAACCTGACAAGCTGGGCTGGGCTCAGTGGTGCAGAGCTGCTGCCAAGCAGCTGTTGATACCGAAATCATAGGTAATCCTTTCGTCTGTCAAAAGGGACCTTCTGGACAATTGTTTGGTCCCAGGCTGTGAAGATAATAAGGAATATTGCTGAGCGTGGCAGGTAGTAAGGAAAGGGATGTTTCAAGAGGAGTTGCAAATGAGGTTTAGGGGTATTTCCTAAAATTCTGCTATTCCAAGATGCCTGACCTTGGAGATGAATTCAATCTGATAAGATTTAAGCACCTGTAATGTGTGGGGCACTGTGTCAGGAGCTCACAGTCCAGCAGGGAACCAAGCCCTCAGATAATTACAATGGTGGGCGATCTGCATAGCCCTGGCATTAAGTACATAGTACAGAAGGGCTGAGGAGGAAAGGGTCAAGTCTATCCCAGGAGGGTTCATACTAGCTTTGGGAACAGATTTTGAAATATAAATGTAAATGTACTGACATAGCTGATGAAGAAGGAAGGGCTTTCCAGGCAGAAGAAATAGTGGGGACAGAGGCCAAGAGGAGTGTGGCCTGGAGGGTCTTGGCATTGTTAGTGTGGAAAGGGAAGTGGGCAGAAACAGGAAGATGGTTTTTCCCGGGGATGTGTTTACACCCTGATTTTTCAATGAATTCCTCACCAAACTCCATTTCCCAGCCATCCCTCTGGGGTGAGAGGGTATAGCGGAAACTGCAGGGGCTTCAGCAAGTACATGGGTTTCTGATGGGGTCATTAGCATGCTCAGTAACCCTCCATGGCTCCCTAGTACCTAAGGAATCCAGTTCATACGAATAGACAAAGACGGGGGCCCCTGCTAGGTTCCCAGCAGCCTCTCCAACCTCTGACCCTCGCCGCAAATCTCCTGCCTTCTCCATGAAGCTGTCCTTGATTCTTCCTTGCTGGAAGGGTACCTCTCTCATGACACTGGGATGGCCCTCTCTGTGTCAGAGACCTCTGTGAGAGCCACCTTCAAGGGCCAGCATGGCGGGAAAAAGCAAATGCTCTGGGGTTATCACAATGCATTGTGTTCGGGGCTGCAGTGGAGATAAGCAGGGCCAGGGCAGCGCAGCGGGGATAAGATTCTCAATCTTGGTAGAACACAGCAGCCTGGGGGTGAAGTTATTAAACGTCAGTGCCCAGTCCCACCCTCAGAGATTCTGATTTTACTGATTTAGGGGAAGATCTAGAAATGGTTACATTTTAAAAGCTCTCCAGGTGACACAAATGGGCCACCAAGGTCAAAACCACTGAGCTAGAGCGTGACTGTGGAGTTCAAGTCCCAGCTCCACTGTCACCATCTGGGGACCCCAGGTAGGCTAAGTCACCAAGTCTCAATCTTTGAAACTGTCAAAGGGGCTAGTACTCCTCTGAGGAGTGCCGGGGGACTGAGATAAAATGCATCCGGCTCTTGGCAGGAGTCCTGCCTGTCGTAGACACTGGTTTCAGCGCTCATTAGTGTTGCTTTAGGCAAGGTGGGCTCCACTCTGCTCTGCGTCCCCCGCAGAGCCCACCACAAAAGAGGCACCTGGGAGGTAAGTGTTGTGTTAGAATCTGTTTAATTGAGCTCCTTGGGCAGCCAAGCACTGCCCAGTAGAGCCCAGCCCTGGCCAGCTCTTTCTGGGGCTTTTCTGAAAACTCACGCTCACTCCTCAGTGGGTTGGAAACCTGGGTCCTCTCCGGAACCCTTTCAAGACCATCTCAAGTGCAAACAGTGAGGGCTCAAGGCAACCGCAGGACCTCTCTGTCCTCTTGGTCTCGGCCTCCCCACAGCATGGCCTGTCCTGTCAACAGGACCCCAGGCCTCTCTCCTGCCTCTTGGGCCCTCTGGCTTACAGTCAATTAATAATAAGATTCTGACCAGTGAACGAATCAGTTTAGATGTGCTCATCTCAGCCTTCCCTGGGACCCTGCCAATCCAAAATCCTATATCCCAGCACCCTGGAAACAAAACTTCGCATTTTCCAGGAAGACTGGGAGATGCCGACAGGCCTTCTGCTGTTACGTTTATCAAGAGCTGTAAAATTTAAGAACATGTAAGCGTGACAGTTACAATTGCCAGGAATTCATTTGTTGTTGCTGCTGAGTCTTTACAGCACAAATGAAAGAAACCTCTGTAGGGGAAGAGAAAGCCTTCATCCCTCTGACCAGCCTTTTCCTCACTCCTTGTCGCCAAGAGGAAACAGCCTCCTCTGCTAGAAAGACTGTGTTTTCTAATCAGCCACGTCCCTGCTTGGAGAGACCCGACACCCGCGGGGCCTCCCTCTCCGCTTCCCATGGCTCCTTGGCAGGGTTGCCAGGGGACCGATGGTCGCCCCTCTTTAGGGCAGGCCCCGCCACTTTTCTCTCTGCGTGTCTTACATGTGCGACAGCGGTGCCACTAACACGTGGTCCACGGACCAGTGTCCGTCTGTGAACCAGTTTTCACCAGTCTGAACGAGATTAGGAGCGGAGCCTGAATTAAATTGATTGTGTCACTAAGCACACTGTTTAGCTGGGCTGACGTTTTCCCAGCAAGACCGTCTCGATGAAGAAAGCCCGGTGCTGATGTACATTCCCCGTGCGCCGCTCCTCTCAGTGCAGGCAGGAACAGCTCGTGGAGGCCTCCTCCTCCGTGTAGCACTCCGCTGCAGGACGCCCCTCACTCCCGACAGGCTGCCTGGCTGCTGCTAAGGTTCAGATTTGAGCTCAGATGGAGGGAAAGAGGTCCCAGCAGTGCTCCACCCTTGCCATCCAGGCCTCTGCACGGAGCTGCGTCAGGCTTGGCCCAGGTCATAATAAAGTGTGTTTGTTCCTTTCCTCGTGTGTACCATCCCTGCAGCTGGAAGGAGGGGTGATTGCCAGAATTCAGGCTCAGATTCCATCCTCAGATTCTTCCCGATGCCCCTACCTAATTGCATTTGTATTTAAAAATGTTTTAATACATAGTGTATCCAGGGTTACCATAAAGGAGCCAACAGGTTTTAGATCAGTCCCCCACTTCAGGCACAATCCTTGCTTGCAGGTGGACCCAGAAGACCAAAACTCAGGGACTGAAAAAGAAAACCCCGTCCAAAGTGCATGCATCTACAGAGGTGTGGAGAGGAGACACCACTGGGGTAACGTGCCTGGTCTTCCGGGGCCACAGCCGAGCCCTGGGCCCGCCATGACCGGGCTTGTTCCACAGCGAGTGCTTCTGAGCACCGTGGTGACAACCACACACCCTAACTTGTGGACTGTGCTTGATTCCTTTCACTGCCAGGGCGGATAGCTGAGGTTCTCACATCTCTCAGAATACTCAATCCAGCACTTCCTATACATGGGACCCTAGAACATTGCCAAGACTCAGTTTCGCCATTTGTGAAATGAGAGTGAAAGCAGGTATCACGGAGGGGCAGGCGTGAGTCCTGTGCAGGGAAGCGCTTTGACAGAGGTGCCCTGCCGGGGAGGGGGGTGGCTGGTGCCGCGCGGACTCTGAGGCAGTGGGACAGCCACTGGGTGTCTCCTTGGTAAGAAGGTTGCCCAGGAAAGCCAAGGGCTTCTGAAGTTCTACCAAAACAGTTGGCAACTCTCTGTCTTTTTTTTTTTTTTCCTGGACACCAAGAGATCTACAGGAAAAAGAGCCACAGGAAAAAGCCACTGGCCTTTAACCAGTCACTCCGGCCTCCATGTCTCCATGGCCAGATATGGTCTGAGGGGTCCATGTGTACATGTGGCTGTGTATTGTCACTTATTTTTACTGGACTCAGTAACATGCTGTGTACAGTGATGTCCTTCATTCCTTAGCCGGGGGCGGCCAAGTACCTCCAGAGGAAAGTGGCTCAGCCCCAGGTCCTGATGAGATGGCCAGCCGTCCCCCTGCATGTCAGGAGTGAGGGGAAGGGGCCAAGGCATCTTTCTGTCCTCCAATGCCAGGTGCCCTAGGGCTGCCTAAGTGGTACTTTATTACCACCAACTGGAGAACTTAAAAGAACAGAAATGTATTCTCTCATGGTTCTGGAGGCCAAAAGTCCAAAATCAAAATGCCAGCAGGGCCGTGCTCGCTCCAAAGGCTCTAAGAGAGAATCCTTCCTCGCTTCTTCCAGCCTCTGGAGGCTCCGCGTTCCTCAGCTTGTGGCCACATCACTCCAACCTCTGTCGCATGTTCACATACCTTCTCCTCTTCTCCTGCCTCCTCGTCTGTCTCTTACAAGGACAATTTTCACTGGATGTAAGGCCCACCCAGGTGGTCATCCAGGATGAGCTCATCTCAAGATCCTCAGTGACATCTGCCAAGACCTTTCTTCCAAATAAGGTCACATTTACAGGTTCAAGATTAGGTCATGGACGTATCTTTTTGGGGAGGAGGCCACCATTCTCCCACCGGCTTAATGCCACCAACAGTAAGAAGGGCGAACCTAATGTAAGGTCGAGACCACACCTGTTGCTGAATGAAAGGATGAATCTGTTGTGTCCTCTTCAAAGACATTGCCTGATGCCTGCCCCGAGCTAGACCCTGAGCCCTCCTAAGGACACTAAATGAGTGAAACACAGTCCTGAACTTGAGGAGCTCAAGGTCTAGAGGAGAAGATAGAATCGGACAGAGCCAGGTGAATTTTAGCTTCACCTCCTACTAATGGGCAGCCATGGAGCTCAGCCTTCCTTCCCTGCCTGTAAGCAAAGAAAATAATAGCAGTGGCGGGGGGGGGGGGGCAGAGGGGGGGGAAGGTGTGATGTCTCCTTGCTCGTTTCCTTGCTCTTTCTGCCGTCACTCACCTGACCTCAAAGAGTGAGAAGGAATTCTCTGACTGGTCGATTTGGTAGGACTACCGTGGCCACTCCCTCAGCATCTCTCTTTATCTGAGGAGCCCGCTTGCCCGCCGAGATCATGCAGTTTCTCTCTCCTGTTAACAATTTAGAGATCAGTGCTCCCTCCCGAGTCTGCCTGTCCCCGGACAGTGTGCATGTATCCAGGGAAGGGATAACTGTAAGGCTCAGAATTAGAAGGCCGGCTTGCCTGCCGACACCAGTCACCTTCTGCAGTGTCAGCTTTAACATCGGTGCAAGCAGGATATTTCATAGCAGCAGTCAGCATGGTGGCTAAGTGTGATGTCAGCGGTAGGCATGATATTTGTTCTCTTGTTTGCCTTGCTCTTTGGTCTCATTTCTCAACTGGTCCAGAATAAGTGAGGAAAAGAGGAGTATTTTATCGAACTCTCTAGAACCCTCAACAATTACAGCAGGTGGCTTTTGGAAATTTTAAATAAGATAATGCAGGTAAAAGTTCTTAGCATGCATCTGGGACATAGTAGGTGCTCAGTGAAGGGCAACGATGCCATCCTCTATCCCCTCCGTCCACAGCACCCCCTCCAGGGCCCTGACACAGAGGCCACCTGGCTTCTAGGCTCCCCGAGCCCGCTGGTCCCGCAGCCAGGGCCCTGCTTCCGATGCCGCCTGCTCCCGAGTGGCCCACAGCCTGGGTGGTAATCAGAGATTCCAGCTGAGTCTTTGATGCCACTGCCGGAGCGGTGAGCCAGGCACTGTTTGAAGTGCCTGCCTGTGTAATAAGGATTTCTAATTCGCTCGAACCAAAGCAACGTTTGCAGTAAAGATCATTTTTGGAATGAAAAATAAATTGTGACTGGAGGGTCTGGGTTTGTTTCAAAAAGGGAGATCACCCACAAGCATCGCGTTCTTTAAGAAGCCACCCGCCCACCCGTTTTAAGATGGAGAGCACGCCACTCAGAATTTCAAAGTGCTGTTAATTAAGAGCAGTTTATTAAAATGTCAATCTTTTAAACCAAAACAACTCTCTTCCCCAGCTTGCCGAGTGAGCTTCCTAGCCATCCTTCCCACCCCAGATAATCCAGCAGGCAGTTTCACTCAGGCCCACGGAGGAGGATCTGCCTGTCCATGGCTCTTGAAGAGCAGAGAAGAACTGTTCCCAAGGATGGCCCCCAACCCCTGTCACCTGCTGTGAGCTCAGCCCCATGGAGCCTGTCTCTCAAGGGACAAGGTGGCTCAGGGACTCAGTGTTTAGATGCAGGAGCCAGACAGCCCAGGTGGAATCCCAGCCCTGTCTGTCTATGAAGGTAGATCACAATACCCACCTATGGGCATGTTGGAAAGATTGAGGTCATGTGTGTGAAAATGCCTGGCAGAGCTTTCTAGACTTTTCAAGGTAGAAGCAGCTGGAAGAGACCTCTGCCCTCACTCTGATGGCACCTGAGAGCCCCAGCTGTCCCTTCAATGATTTAACACATAACCTTGGAGCATCTGTCGTGCTCCAGGCTCTGAGCTAAGCACCGGAGGTATAGACGTAAATAAGATAGCACAGCCTCTACCCTCGTGGACTTGACTCTGTAGCAGAGAGACAGACGTTGACCTAACAAGGGCAGGGGTGAGAAGCCCAGGGCTCTGGGAGGGTAGACGTGCAGGGTGCAGGGACGTGGGCTCCTGGGGCAGGGGAGGCAGAGAACTCTCCACAAAGAAGTGGTCTTTGAGCTCAGAACTAAAGGTCACTGGAGTTAAACTGAGTGAAGAAGATGGCAGAGGGGTCAGCATGTCTGAAGGCTCCGTGATGAGAAACCACAGAGCAAGTTCTGATTCAAGAATTACTTACCTAGCATACACTATGTGCCAGACGCTGTTCTAGGCATTGAGGACACAGCATTCATCAAAATACAAATTTCCTCCTCTCATGAGGCTTTTATTCTAATGGGGGAAGATAGATACGAAATAAATATACATTTTTTAAAAAAGATAATTTCAGATAGTGAGAAATACTGGAAAGGGAATAAATACTTCCCCCAGACAAGGGGATGAAGAGGGACTGAGTCAGGGGAGGGGGCACCAATTTAGCTGGTGTCATCAGGAAAGGCCTCACGAGGTGACTTTTGAATTGCAGTGCCTGAAGGAACGAGGTGTTTGAAGTTCTGGGGGAGCAGTATCCCCTGCACGGGACACAGTAAGTAGAATGGTCCCCAGGCTGGAATGACATGGTGTGTTCTAGAACCATCAAGAAGGCCAGAAGCTGGAGTGGAGCAGTCAGGGAGGAAATGGCCAGAAACCAGGCCAGTGAGGCAGACAGGGAAGCCCGCACAGAGCCTTCCGGGGAGAAAGGCTGGTTTTTCATCCCGGCACCAAAAGGAGCCACTGAAAGATGGGGCAGCAGACATGCCACGAGAATGTCTGAGTTCTAGAAACACACCGTGTGGAGAATGAATAGGGCCAGGGTGAGCCAGGAGGCTGGGTAGCCACAGAGGAGCCGCTACAGGACAGGGATGAGAGGTAGGGGATGAAGGCGAGGGCTGGCTTCCAGAGCCCGGGATACCCCGTCAGCTCTGCCTCACCTGGCGGGAGGATCACCCAGCCTGGAGTCCACTCTGGTCTCTGACAAGTCCCCTTCTTCTCGGACTCCTCCTGCCAAGGGTCCTTCCCCAGGTAGGCAGGAGAATCACCACGCGTCTCCCCAGATCTTCAGAGGACTGCCACCCTCCCCCATTATAGATCTGCCATCAAAGGTCCCTGAATAAAGGATGGCCATGTAGTCTCCAGATGCAAATGGCTGGGGTTCAAAGGCCAGCTAGCTGTGGAACCCGGGGTGAGTTACTTAACCTCCCTGCACGTCAGTTCCCTCAACAGTCAAACGGGCAGTAAAATAACCTCACAGGGCTGCCAGTCGCAGAGATTAAGTGAGGTCAAGTGCTGGAGCCCCGGTTCAGGGAGCGCTCCCTGGCATGAGTGATGGCAGGATTAAAGGGCTTGCAGGCCGCCCTTCTCCGTGACCTCCTCCTCCCCAAGCTTCAAATCTCCAGGGTTTAGAAAAACAAATGACAAATGATGTCTCCCCACACCCAGTGCCTCCACCCAATTTGACTTGACTCAACAGGTCCCCTGAGGAACCCATGGATTTCTCACCTGCCCCACCCTGCACTGGGCCCAAGGCACCCCCGCCCATGTGTGCACACTGTGAGCTGTGAACAGGTGGGCCAGGTGTGCGAGGCACCAGCATTTCCAGGTCCTGTTACCTGCCCTCAGTGTCCCTCTTTCCAGCAAGCCCCTTCTAGGGGCAGGTTCAGGGAGGGACTGTCTCTTCCCTGGTCTCTGCTGTGTCCTAACATCTACCTCATGCTCAACAACTCTGCCTTAAATCAATGAATGAAGAAATCCATGAGTGAGGGGAATGATTGAAAGAATGAGCATCTTCTCCATAGATACATGGGTTTCTTAAGGGCAATCATTTTTTTATCCCACAGATATTTACTGTGTGGGATCTTCTCAGGTGCTCCTCTAGACCCAGGCTCTACCCCACCTCAGGTCCCAGGGGCCTGACCTGGGCTGCATTATCCAGGCGCCCTTGTCCTGTGGCTTCCAGAGACCAAAGGGCAGGACCAGAGGGAGACCGCTGCCCAGTTGGGTGGCACTTTGGCCAGGGCCCTGCTTTGTCCAACAGCATCCTGGAAATCTCTCTGTCCCACCTAGGGCTGGTGAGCACCCGACTGTCACCAGCCCAATGGTGCTTCACACCTTCGTTGGCTCCCGTTAACCATGCACACGGTTTATAAATTGTCCCTTCATTACATTCTCTTCACATCCCACGTTCCACTTATTCCCCTTCCCCCTGACATTTGGAGCAGGACACCACTTGGCTCCTGCCAGGTCCCTGAGCCATACGGCCTGCTGTGTCCCAGGCATTCTTCTAGTCCCCGAAGCAAGGGAGTGAATAATTCCTGCCTTCTGAGAACTTCCATTTTAGTGGGAACAGATTGACAAGAAGTGTAATCAGTAAGTAAAATCTGTAACACATTAGAGGGTAGTGAATGCTGAGAGAAGGGGCATAGGAATTCTTGTTGGCAAGGATGGGTTGCCATTTCAGAGGAGACAAGGGAGGGCAATGTTAAAAGACTTCTGGGAGTGAAAGGGTGTGGATTATGAAGGAAGAAAAGCGGAGGAAGAGATATGCAAAGGCCCTGATGCACAATGTTGTCCTCCTTGATCGAGCAACGAAGAGGAGGTACAGCCCAGACTTTTCTCTCATACAGCGCCTGGCACCTAGTGGGCTTTAGTGAACATTGTCCTTGAAAGGGAGAGGGAAGGACAGAGGGAGGCAGTAGTGGGCAGAAGGAGCATTGAATGGCCAGTGTTCTTATTACCATGCCAACCATGGTGTCTTTCTCAGGCCCCCACCCATCAAGGGACTGGCACAGCTTCTTACCTCACACATCACAGGCTCTAGGTTATCCCCAGGTGGACCCCACCCACCCACTGCTAACTAACCCCCACCATGTTTTCTCTTCTGGTGCTCTTCTGGGTGGAAGCCCCCTGCCTCCTGGAGTGTACAACCTGCCCTCAAGAGAGCTGGACAAGGATCCCAGCAGCAGCTCCAGGCTGGGCAGAAGCCCACCATTGAGGAGGCCTGGCTCCTGGGGCCTCAGGCCTGTCCTCCTCCCCAGGCCCACTGTCCCAGGGTCCCCTCTGCTGACCCCAGGCAAGACCAGGGCCCCTAAGAAGGCTGGGCACTGGAGAGGAAGGGAACGGGGAGCCGGCAGAGGGCGGCCCTGCCCTTGCCCGGGAGCCTGTCCCTGGGGAGTCTCTCCCTTTGGTGATTGTTTCCCAGGCTCCCTGGAGCCAGAGGAGTATGGAATGTTCTTATCGCTTCCCAGAGAGAAGGCTTTCTTCTTCCTTCACAAAAATGTTAAGCTTCATAATCCGATAGGGAACCTGGACAGGCTGCAGCTGGCGGCCTGGGTCCTACTTCTGGGAACCGTGAGAGGGGGAGTGAGATGGAAGGGAAGGGGGGCAGGGAGAGGAATGAGCCCTGTTTCCCCTAACGATGGGAAACCTTGGGGACCCACCTCAGACCCCCAGACTGCGGGAGATGCCCCTCCACCCACCTCACCACAGCTCTGAACCATGAATGGGGGGCCCAGCCAGGGCAGAGCGGCCCCACCATCTCTAGGTGGCTGGCCTGCCCACTCAGCTCCACAGCAGCAGGCCCCCTCTCTGCTATGTCCCATGTGGGGCAGTGGGTCTGGGAAAGTCCCTCCTCACATTTGCAATCACAGGTCAGAGGACTGCACAGGAGAGGACAGGACGGCTGACGTCAGTGGGGCCAAACTCATCAGAAAGCCGGATCTCCATGGAGCTGGGACTGTGGTTTCCTAGGGACAGGTCTACTTGCTGAAATGGGACAGGTCACAGAGACTGCCTGAGACTCAGAAGTACAATTAGAGCCAGTGAAGATTATACCAACAAGGGGACATGCTGTTCATCCATCCATCCATTCATTCATTCATTCATTCATTACACAGATGTTCATTCAGTGATGGCTGAGTGGGGAGCTGAGAAGCCAGCCAGGCACTAACCCATGAGCAGTCACTCCCCTTCTGCTTCTGTCCTGTCCCTGGGCTCCATGATACATCCCAAGTTGGCTTTTGGAGCTGTAAATGCCTCCAGGGACCAGAGGCTCTGGCAGGCCAATAGGGCCCAGCCATTTCCTCCTCAGGATCCCCAGGTCAGTCTGGTCAGGGGAGAAGATGCGCTGGCGGTCCCATGGCCAGGCCCCTTGGAGCCAGTGTGCTCCCCTCACCTCCTTCCTTAGGGGTGACCATGGTGGGTGATCTCTGGCCCCATTGGTTATTGGATCCAAGGAATAACTGTGCTAAAAAGACAGCAATCAGCTTCAGTTGTGTGCCTGACCAGTCAGCCTCGGTGAGCCAGCCCGTCCTGAGGCTGGGCATCCTGGAGTCGGCCCTTCCCTGCTTACCCAAAGTCGGGTGTGAAGTGAAGTGGGCTCTCGTGTCAACTGGCTTTAGAAAGTCAACACTACATGGGGATCTCTTTCCACGCACTCACTCATTGCAGGCTTAGATATGTGTATAAGTACATTTATATATGTAGATTAAAAGAAAACTTTTAACAATGGTTATCTAAGTTCCATATAAGAAGACTCCCTGTTTTCTAACTGGTAGATTTAGGTACTGCTTGAATTTTTATAAAGCATGCCTTATTTCTATAATAAAAAACAATGACATTTCTATTCTGAAATTTAAAGTAAACTATTATGTTGTTTTAAGAAATAACATATTAACTTGTGGGGTAGAGCAAGGACTAACTGAGGGAAAAGACCACATCCCTGGGGGTCATGGGAGGGAGGTGTTCCGACGCCACTCCCCCGCCACATGCCCCAAGCCACGCCCCCAGACACAGAGCTACTCCTTCCCAGATGGGGCACCGACTCTTCTTATGTGAGGCAGTGAGGGAAGGGTCCAACCCGGACACCGGGCACTGCACAGGGGCAGGGTCAAAGTCCAGCCAACAGGGCAAAGAGCCATTCTCCACACGAGAGCAGACTGTGTTATCCTCGGGAAAGACGCATGTTCACCTTGGTGCGTGTTTTCGGTGTCGTGGGGAGGGAGCCAGCTGCAGTGCAGCGGTCTGAGGGCACACTGGATGGACACTGTGGCCATCCCTGAGCTGCAGGATGGGGTCTGAAGCAGAGGAGAGCCATCCTGGCATCCATTCAAACCTGGGAGGCATCCAATTCTCAAAAAAAGAAAAGCAGAGTTGGGAGGATTGGGACCAAACCTCTTCCTTTGGGACAGAACTTCCAGGGTAAAGGAGGGAACACAGAGGTATCTGTGTATCCTGGACTTACTGTCCTCACTCTTAGGAGAGAAAAAAGAAGCGAAAGACAGAAAAAAGACCTCCATGCTGCTCTTTTGAGATGGGCTCTGCACACCTCTGCAGTGATCATCTGTCACCTTCGAACACGTTTGTGTATTTAGGGAATTCTCCACTTGGAGCCCTGGTCAGAGACCACCTCTTTGTATGGAAGTCAGATTCCTCCCTCCCCCCACTTTTCCAGCCTCCTTGCAGCCATAGCTCAAGCCTGTTACCTCACTCTGTTGACCAGACTCACCCACTTTGGACTTTGGAACTGAAAGGAAATGATGCAACAAAGCAGATGCTGCCTGGAGCCCATTCCAGCCAGGGTGCAGGAGCACCGCGCCCAGCTTCTAGAAGATCCGGGGCTAAGCTAAGGTTCTGGGACATCCAGTCCCCGCTGCTGGCAGTGACACAGAGCTGCGGCAGTGTCAGCACCCTGCAGCGACGGCCATGGGGCTCTCCCAGAGCCGTCAGTTCCAAGAAGCGGTTGTGGGTGTTGTTCCTGGCTGGGGGGGCCTCCAGGCCAGGAGCTCTGGCCCAGAGATTCTGCAGATTTCCCAACACCCTTTAATAAATCTCCATTTCCCCCCAGTAAGCCTAAGATGGTTTCTGTGTTTGCAAGACAGAAGCCAGGCCGGAATCAGAAGCTCCTGTGTGTTTGGTCCAAGGAGGGACAGGACGTTCTCAAGAATGGACAGGAATTGCTTCGAGCCACTGTGGACGTGTTAGCTCGTGGAGAGCTAAGTAACACTGGTATCAGCATCAGCAGAGAAAACCTCTCTCCACCCCACCCTGTCCCTGACGCAGGAAACAACAAAACAAATTCCAGAGCTGCGTCTGCAGGATGACTCGGCACTCCCAGCGTCTGTAGGCCCAGAGGGTGCTAACATCCCTTCCCCAGGGCAGCTTTTCTGCGTCCAAGGGCTCTTGGTGCCGCCTCAGCGCGGAGCCCGAGGGGGCGCACTCACAGTGTATCTCTGAGAACAGCACCTGAATTCCAGGGACAGGAGTTGCAGAGCACTCCGTGTGAATGGTCTGCTGCAGTTGTGCAGCACAAGGAGGTGGCCCTGGCTGGTCTGGGGCTGTGGAGAGTTCTGAGCTAAGACCCACTGGGCTCTGGGCCGTACATACTAGCTGGGAGAATGAAAGGACTTTTCTATAATCAAAGGGTTCTGTCCTCCCAAAGCTCTCGCCTTCCAGCATCCACATCTCTGGTCCTGCCCCAGATGTCACAGCCTGAGACTCCCTGCCTCCCTCGGCCTAGACCCCTACTCCTCACACATGCCCATTCCCTTAACACCTTCTGCACTGGAATGTCTGCGTGTAAGCGTCTGTTTCAAGGGGCTAATGGATGTGTGTGTTTCAAGGGTGTGTGTGTGTGTGCGCGCCCACCCATGCTGGAGAAGCACAAGACCTGTCTCCCAGGAGGCTGGCTGGGCCCTGAGATGCTATCAGCAGCTCCTCACTCTTGCTGCACTGAAGCCAACATAAACAGAGCTGCAGAGCCGCCCCCAGGCCGGGCCGCCCTAGAAGGCCCACGCCTCCTTCCCACCCTCTTGGGCAGCTACCCATGGAGCCAAGAGCCAGATATCAGGCTTCAGCTGGCTGGACTCCCGGCAGCTCCTGCTGGTCTGTGCTGGGCCTGCCGCCCAACCTGCCCGCAGGCGCTGGCCGCAGCCCGGGCAGTGGGACCTCAGAGCTCAGCCCATCAGTGCCCACGGCCACCCTCCTCTCCAGCCCCTGGGGTTCTGGCTTGGCAGAGAAGCAGGGTGCGTGGATAGGGGTGCCCTAACTCACTGGGCTCCCCAAGACCTCCAAATCTGCCCAGGACCCTTTCCATGAGGCAACGGGAAACCCACGCGCTCCAGCCAGAAACAGAACGTTTTGAACAATTTGAGGGGAAAAAATGATTCAGACCAATTTCAAGTCATCTGAGAGCTCCAGGGGAAAATCGCAGCCACCTCTTCAGGCACCATTGTGTGCTCGCGCCAAACCCCAGACAGCTTGGACTGCAGTAGCACAAAGGCTGCGAGTCCTCACGTCCCTCCAGCAGGGGCTGGCCTGGCGCCCGGGCCTCCGGGCCTCCGGGCCACTGGGCTCATCCTCTCCTCCATGACTCCACTTCTCTGGACTCCCGCTGCGCGTGGTTGATGCTCATGGTCCCACCCGCCGGCTGGAGCCACCTCCTTGTCCTTTAGAACTCGGCCCAGACATGTTTCCTCCTAAAAGCGCTCCAGGTCCTCCGAGACGGCCCGCTGCGCGCCCTGACATGTCAACTGTGCCGCACGGTCCTGAGGACGACCTGTTAGGAGCCCTTCCAGGGGCTGGGCTCAGAGCAGGGCACTCAAATAGGTCACCCAGTTTAAAGGGAACCACCACCTTACAGGTGGGTGTCAACACTCGTGTCATGGATAGGGTCCCCGAGCCTCAGAGTTGGAGTCGCCCACCCAAAGTCACAGCTGGGAGGTGCTGGAGTTGAGATTTGAAACCAGGCAGTGTGGAGTCAGGCTTTGCCCAAACCATTTCACACCAACTCTCCAGGAGCTGCCCTGGGATGGGAGGGCCTGGCTCGGCTCTGGGGAAGGGGAGAGTCGAGAAGGGCTGAATGGAAACTTCCCCAGGGGAGCCAGGTATTACAGGCCATGTGGACGAGGTAAGTACAGCAGGGAAGAGCGTTCCCAGTGGAAAACACAGCAGGTACAAAGGCCTAGAAAGGAGAAATGGCAGAGGGTGGCAGCTCGGGGCCCTGAACGTGCGGTATGAGAGGAAGGCCCTGAGGAGTGAGGCTGGAGAATGAGGCCAGACTCTGGCAGCACCACTCACCCACCATCCCTAAACACACACAAACACACACACACACACACACACACACACACACACACACGGCCCAGGGGCTCGGTCTGGGTTCTCCAGGTGAGGAAGCACCACGCCCGCGACAGGAGGGAGGCGGAGGGCCCAGATCTGACTGGAGACGCATCCCTCATGGGCCCCTGTGGAGCCCAGTCAGGGCCAGCCACACAGTCCCAGGGCCACGTAAGCAATGCTCAGGGTGTGAGCAGGCACGAGGGCTCCTCTGGGAGGCACTTAGGAAACATGATTTAAAATATATATATAGTTCAGTTTCTATGGCATTTGATAATATTCAACTGGCAGAGAGTCTTTTTGGTTTAGTTTTAATTTTTTCCCTTATAAACAGTTATACATGCTTATAACACAAAACAACTTTTTAAAATCAGACATGAATGAAGTAAGGAGGAGAAGTCACCCTTGTCTCTGTTCCCCCATCCCCTTCCCTTCCCCAGAGGCCATCGCTGAGATAAACGTGGTCCTTCCTGAACTTTCCTATTTGCATGAACATACACATGGCCATGCCCATGTACAGGATGTTTTCTTACTTAAAAGTTACACACATTCTTCTGCATCTTGCTCTTTTTCTCGTGCAATAATACATGGTAAATATCATCACTCACCCATTCAATTAAATATTCACCGAGATCCTGTGTTCCAGGCCCGAGCCAGGAGGCTAGCAGGACGCAGCAGAGACAGGGAGGCCAGGCCCTGCTGTCCAGCTTCCCCACACCAGCAGGACTGAGGAATGAGGCCGCCTCTAGTAGCTGGAAAAGGCCAGGAAACTGATTTGCCCCCGAGCCTCCAGAAAGTAACACGTCCCTGCTGACAACTTGACAACAAGCCCAGAGAGACCTGTGTCAGACTTCTGAACTACAGGACTGAAAGATAACAAATCTGTGCTGGTTTAAGCCACCAAGGTTTTGGTAATTTGTTACAGCAGCAAGTAGGAAATTAATACAAGAGGCTAATCCTGGAGTTCAAGGAAGAGATGCTGGGGCTTGGTCTAGGGTGGGAGAGAAGCAGATAGATCAACCTGGGTACCTTCCAATACAGAGAGAGAGACTCATGGGGGGAGACTTGGGGATCACCTGGACATGGACGCTGAAGGAGAAGGGACTGAACCAGGGTGACTGTGGGTTTGGGATGGGCCTGTGGGAGGTGGTGGAACTTTACTCTGAAAATCTTGAGAGGCAGGACTCTGTCTCGTTCACCCATCAGAGTGCCTGGAACACAGCAGGTGCTCAATAAATATCTGTTGAATGAATTCACTTATTAAACACAGGGAGAATCTAGGAAGCTTGTGTCTGGGGAGAAGATAGTGAGTTCAAAGGTCAGCACCGTATCTCCCAAGCAGCCCTCAGAAAGATCTGTCAGGATCAACGAACACATATCTGGGGTGGGAAAGAGGAGCCGCTGCAGACGGAACCCCAGACGCCCCGGCCTGTGAAGCGAACCTCAGAGAGTGTGGCCAACCAGGGGTCCCTGAGGCAGGCAGGCAGACTGGAGGCGGCTCCGTGCTGACATTACCCACTAATAGGAGGTCCTTATCACCCGGGATGGAGCCGGGTGCTCTACTTAATTCAGGAGAAAGCTACTCTCCGGGAAACAGGTGCCAATTTGCAGCAATCACAATAAGAAACATCCTCTCTCTGGCTGATGCAAGCTAACAAGGTAACAGGGCATTGTGCAGTGGGGAGAGATCAAAAGGGGTTTTTTTCCCAAGCCCATGGTGGGCACTTAATCCATCTTTTGCTCTCTCTTTCTCTCCCTCCATTACAGCCCTCAGATGCACTATTTACAGGGCCTACATTAGCTGCCTTTTCAGATACCGCACTTCCTCAAAACCACTTCAGAAGGAAAGTGAATTAGAAATTAATTTGAGACACAGGCAGTGGCTTTTACTGCCTCCTCCCTGCCTCCAGGCCAGCAGCACCTTCCTGCCTAGATGTGGGAGCCCAGGTCCCCACCCTGTCAACCCCCAGGCAGACAACTCTCCTGACCCTGTGGACACACTGGCTCCAGCCCATGGGGCTGGCCTGGGTGCAGTGAGGCAGAGGGAGGGCTGAGGGCAGGGGTGGATAAGGAGATGGAGCAGGTAAGGTCATGACCCAAGACGGGGCAAAGGCGGAAGCCAGGCTGAGAGGAAGAAGCAAATCTGGGATGTGGATGGTGGGGGGCAGGGGTGGGCATTGTGGACAGCCCTGCCTTCTTTCCTAGGACCCTCCGCAGGCAGGAGCTTCCCACTCTTCTCTGTCTGGACCGCTCCCACCTCCAGGCAGCCCAGGGCCCCTGTTAGGTTAAGGTGGCTGCCTGGGTAAGTACCAAGTTGATAAAGGCCCAGGCCAGCTTCCTGCTCCTTCTCTGCCATCTCCCTCCGCCTTCACCTGACACCTTCAGGAATGCAGCCACCCCTCCCTGATGCACGGGCATCTTCCAGGTGTGGGAGTCCAGAAAGGGCAGAAGGAAGGCAGGAATGTGGGAGCTTTCAGTGCCCAGAGTAGGAGGAGATTTCAATATGGGAGAATGTTCCACTAGAAATCCCCCACCCAGGCTCCTGCTTTTACGGGTAAGAAGATCTGTGAACTGAGTGACCTGCCTGGAGTCCCTGAGACCTGGACTAGGACCCAACATTTCTGACTCACAGCCAAATGCTTTTGCCTCCATTGGATGGGTTTAAAAACCTAAGCAGCAGAACTGGAAAGAAACTTGGGCCTCACCTAGGCTGAGGCTCCTGAGGAGCTGGGGGCATGGGGGGGATAGGGGGATCCCACCCCAGCTCCACTTACAGCAGCATGTTTATTGGGGTTTCCCCCAAGAGTATGAAAGCAAATGAACTATTAAGCGAGGGGAGAAGCCACAGGCCACCCTCCCCTCCCGCTAAGTGTGGGGAGCAGACGCTCACAGCCTCCAGTGGTCCCCCCCTCCCGCCTTCACGCCCCGGTGTGAGTCCCTGCCCTGGGTGTGGGCTGGCCCTTGTGACTCACTTCTAGCAAATAGAATATGGCAAAAGCGAAGGGATGGCACCCCAAGACTGGGTTACAAGAAGATTCTAGTTCTGCCTCTCTGGTCCTCACTCGCCTCTCCCCACTCTCCCTCTGAAGGAAGCCAGGCGCCTTACTGTGAGCCCCCTGTGGGGAGGCCTCTTGGCAAGGAACGGGGGTCTCTGGCCAGCAGCCTGCAAGATTCTAAGGTCTGTCAACAACCACATGGGTGAGATTGGAAGCAGATCCTCCCCAGTCGAGCCTTGAGAACATGGCAGCCCCGGCTGTCACCCCAATAGTGTCCTTGTCAGAGACCGTGAGATTTTTCAAAGGCTCAATGAAGCTATGCTAGGTTTCCTGACCCACAGGAACTTCATGGTAATAAATATTTGTTGTCTCAAACTGCTATGTTTTGGAGTAATTTGTTACAAAGTCTGTGTTTCATGAGACGGACAAAGCAAGAGAGAGAACAGAGGCAGCTGTGAGATTGTCGCATACTAGGGCGGATTAAGTCAGGAGACCTAGGCTCCGTTTTGGGACCTACCATTGACCCACACTCTGGCCTTGGACAAGACGCATTATTTATGGGCCTTAGTTTCCCCAACCACTGGGGAGGACTCTGTGATGGCTCTAACTGCCTGTGACTTGAGAACTAAGTAGGGAAGCTTACAGGCCTGAGATGCTGGCCTCCGTCACAAGAAGGGGAACATGGAAGGTGCCGACCACCCTGCACCAGCATGGTGCAGTGACACCAGTCTTAAGTGACACCCTCTGACTTCAGGGGCCTGGGGTCGCCAGACCTGGCAGGAGAAGACTCAAGACCCTGAGGAATCTTTGGAAGGAAGAGAGACCTCCTCACTGCCGTCACTGCCCCATGCCCTCTCCATCCAATGTGTCTCCTGCCTTCTGCACTCAGGAACCCTGACTTCACCTCCTTCAGCCGGTCCCCTCAAGGACCCAGCTGGGCTCCCAGCTCAGCCATCCCCTGAGAGAGCCCCCCTCAGGGGTCCAGAGTGCCAAGAGGAGGCTCCAGAGGCAAACACCTGCCCCTTTCTTTTCTCCAGGCCCCCAGCTGCAGCATGGGCCTCCTGCAGAGCCACAGGAGCCTGGCTTCCCACCCTTACCCCAGGTGGGGGATGGGCCTCCTCTCCACACCAGGCCTGGGACAGTCCCCAAGGTCCCACTTCTCTCCCTGGAGCAGCAGGAAAGCCTGGGAAAAGCAAGTCGCTTTAACACTCCTAGGGGATAAAAACAAGCCCAAATAAGGGTCCATTTCTACCACATTCCTCCAGGCTGCAAGGGAATGCCAGACTAGGGCCAGCTGCCCACCGCTGCCTCCCCCTCAGCAGGGCCAGGCTGCCGTCTCCAGGCCAGGAAGAGCTGTTTTCCTGGCCGGACTGGCCAGACGCGCAAACTCCGTCCTCTGCGAGTCTGTCATCCTCTCACAGGCTTGGGGTGGGGACTCCTGGGGGACCTCCGTGGCAGGGCCAGGACTAGTGGGGGCTCCCCAGGGGTCCCTGAAGTCCTGATGGGCTATTGTCTGTGGGTGCTGGATCCCTCCAGAAGGCTCTGGCGGCCTTTTGGCTCCAGATGATTCAGCCACCCCACTCTTCCTCTCACAGCTAGTCAGTCCTCCTAAGGCAGGGTTTCTCAGCCTCAGCACTTCGGGCATTTGGGGCTGGTTTCCTCCTTCTTGGGGGGAGCTGGCTGTGCTGTGTATGTCAGAATGTTTGGGAAGCACCCCTGGCTTCCACCCACTAGGTGTCAGTAGCACACCCCCCACCCCCACAGGTTATCCCATCCAAAAATGCCTCCAGACATCCCCCAATTGAGAACCACTGTTTTAAGTGGAATAAAGGACTTTTGCTGGTCTTTGATCAAGAATCCTGGCTGCAGGGCTTTGCAAGAAGAAAGGCAGGTGACCGAGAAGAAGGAAATCTCACTGGACCCATGACCACAAACCCTAACACACACACACACACACACACACACACACACACACAGGATCAGAGCTCATAAATGTAATTGAGAAGCCAGTATTAGTGTCCCTGCTGATGAAGTTCAGGGGGGCTACGTGGCTTGCCCGAGGCCACACAGCTCAGCAGTGGCAGAGCTGGGACTCCAGGCCAGGTCCGTGGGCCCCTAAACCCATGCTCTATGCCCTGCTGCCCTCCCCAGTCTGCAGATGGGAGCCTGCACCTCCCTCACTGGCCACCCATCTCCACCTCCACTTTGGGGTGCCAGTTCCCCACATGCCCCAGCTTGGGGTGGGTCTCCTGAGCCTCCTCGGCCGACTTCCCCCTTCCCGCCGCTGCACTGTCCTGATCATGGGTGATCGATTTGCATACCGTATCGATCTCAAGGGCTGTGTAATATGTTTGACTTGCGGCACTTTGCATAATTTTCTGATTAAGTTACTTATTTAACCTATTGACCTTTTCTCTTAATTAGAGTACCTGGGTACTGCAAATGTTGAGTAGTAATCAAGGTGTGCGTTGCTCCAAGTGGAATTCATGTCCTCACTACTTGCCTGCTCCTTCGTGACTCCGGCTTCCCCTGCAGCGGCTCCTGTTGCACTAACTGCCCCCCCACCCCTGCATCCCCTCTCGCCCTGCCCCACCTTCCCCAAGGTGGGTGAGACGCACACACGTGGAGCCAGGCCCTCTCCGGCCTCTGCTGTCCAGAAGGTCCCCAGAACTCAGGAATGAGCCAAGACAGGACAGCATTGGCTGGAATAAGTATTCCCAGCTGAGTGGACAAATCAAAGCACTCAGGCCAGACGTGTGGGTCAGAGGTTTGGACACTGTATCAGTTAGCTATTGTGCATAACAGACCACTCCAAAATGTAGTAGCCCGAAACAGCACCCATGGATTATTTCTTAGGAGTTTATGGGTTGGCTGGACAGTCCTGAGGATCTGCGCAGGCTCTGATGATTTGGACTAAGCTCGATCATCCATCTGCAGCCAGTCAGTGGTCTGCAGGGCACTGGCGGGTCCTGGCTGGGATGAGTGTGGTCTTCTCTGCCTATCTCTCAGTCTTCAGCAGCAAACCTGGGCATGTTCTCACAGATGATAAAGGAACAAAAGTGACAAGAGAGCAAATCCCAATGCACAAGTGCTTGTGAAGCATCTGCTTATATTATACTTGTTATCTGGCCTTTGGACAGAGCAAGGCACCAGCCCAGCCCGAAGTCAAAGATACGGCAGAAAGCTCTGCCCACAATGGGAGGAGCAAAGACCTTGGCCAGGTGAGCTTTCTCTGTCCACCTTAGGGGAAGAGGTGCCTACTTAGATGTTGAGAGTCTTGATGTAAGTGCAAAACAAGGGGATCCTCCTCCTCCTGCCTCCCCCACCCTGAGCATCCACCCCAAATGCCAAAGCCCCATGTAGTGAGCTTGGGGCCCAGGGAAGGGGGTGCTTGAGGGTGCAGTTTGCTAAAACCTCTTGCATCTACTTCTTAGAGGGTCTGGATTAAAATACCGTTTCAAGGGCTCTTAAAAATCTTCTTGCTCTTCTGGGTGCCCTGGGGCAGGGGAGACTGAGAGAGGCTGTCTCAGGTCCTCTGTGCCCCTGACCACCACCCTCTCCCCCACTGTGGCGACATTGTCTCCACTCTGCCTGCGCTGGCCCAGGGAACCCCAGCAAGGCCCCTGCCTCCCCCAGCTCCAGGCAGGACGGGGCATAAGTCTCTCCTACTCTAGCCCCAAACCTCTCTAAAAGGGCAAGAGTCAGCCCCCAGGGAGGCCCCAAGACCACCCTTCAGAGACCACAACCCCCCGCCCACTGCCAGCATCATATCTCCTCTCCCCTCGGTGGTAGACACTGACAATTGTCCACCAAAATCTACACTTGTTCCTCCCATAGTAAGAGCTTTTATTCTTTATTTTTTGTTTTATAGCTTAATTGAGATATTGACATATAATATGTCATATTGTATATTTTTGCAGCCATTTATTGAGTATTGCATATATTTAAAGTGCACAATTTGATGAGTTTGACACGTGTACATACCCATGAAACCATTGCCACTATCAAGACAGTGATCACATCCATCACTCCAAAACTTGTTTCTTGCCCTTTTGTAGTGCTCTCCTTGCTCCCTCCTCCCTTGCCCCTCATCCCCAGGCAGCCCATGATCTTTATGTTAGTAGAGGTTAGATTGTATTTTCTAAACTTTTATATAAGTGGAATTGTACAGTAGGTACTCTAGTGTCTGGCTTCTCTGGCTCAGCATAATTACCTTGAGATCCACCTATATTGTTTCAGGTACCAACAGTTCACTCCTTTTTATTGTTGAGTAGTATTCCTTCACATGGATGTACCATAATCTGTTTTTCCGCTCACTTGTTGGTGGATAACTAGCATTGTTTCCAGTTTGGGGTGATTACAAATAAAGTTGCTACATTCACACAAGTCTTTGTGAAGACAGACGCTTTCATTCTCTTGGGGAAATAAGTAGAAGTGGATTGTCTGGATCTTACAGTAGATGTGTATTTAACTTCCTAAGAAACTGCCAAACCATTTTTCTAAGTGGCTGTACATGTCACATTCCTACAAGTGATATATGAGAACTCCAGCTGCTCTGCATTCTCATCAACACATGGTATGACCAACTCTTTACTTTTCACCCTTCTAGTGGGAGTTTAGTAGCATCTCATTATGGTTTTAATTTGGATTTCTCTACTGACTGATGAGCATATTTTTACGTCAATAGCTCTTCTTTGAAATTGGGCACAGGATTGCTCAACTACAGACCATGTCTTTCAGCCTCCCTTGCAGCTAAGTGTAATCATGTGATTAACAAACTGAGAGAAATTGATTTTTTAATTTCACTCATACTTATTTAAAAAAAAAAACTACTTGCCCCTCATTCCATACTTTGTATCAGTTTGCTCTTGCTTCAATAATACTGCATAAAACCACCCCAAAATTCAGTGTCAAATAAACCCGAGTATTTATTTCTTGTTCCCAGGTCTGCAGGTCTCTAAACACCTGCTCTGTTCCCAACCAGGGGTCAAGTTCATGTCTGCCTCACGTCTCACTGCCACACCAAGTCCGGGAGGCAGCAACCTCACTAGACAGGTCCTACTCACAGCTGAGGTCAGAAGCTCCCAGACGATCAAATGGAAACTTACAACACCTCTTAAGATCTAGATTTAGAACTGAGGCAGGGAAGTTATTCCCCCTGTGAGGGTGAACCAACAAGAAGTGAAAATTTGCTGGACAATATAACCTCCTAGTGTACTTTTCCTCTTCCCACAGGAAGGAACATAGATGTGTCTGTGACCCACACTTGACCATGAAGCTGAGGTTATTATTCTAGGGATGGGGGAGCCACAGGATGGAGGGCACCTGGGTCCCTGAGGGTCCTGGTGGAGCCGAACTGCCCACACACCTGCTCCTCTCTCACCCGAGGATTGTGCAGTGAGGATGCTGTTACCTCCATCTTCTTTGTGACACCTCAGTTTTAACCCTCTTTGTTCCAGCACCCCAGACTGCACCCAAATGTACGCTCCAGTGTTTTCTTTTCTGACACAGGGAAAATTAGTTTTTGTTTTGCTCTGCTTTAATCTCTTCTCAGGTGGAAAAAAGATTACCCAGCAAGCATTCTTTCATGTCTAGCAGCCAGAAGAGGGAAGGTCCTGGGGTCAAAATGCAAAAGTTAATACTTCACATTACTCTCCTGCCATATGACCTATCCTGGTGGGTGTTTCCAGCAATTCTGGGACCTGGCTTGTCATATCTGGAGCACCACCTTCGCTGCTCTCCCGTCTAGCGTGTTCACCTTCCTCCCACACAGAGCTCCTGGCCCTGCTGCCCCTCGTCCTTCCTTCTCCAAGTCTGTGGCTGGTCCTGCAGAGCCAGGTGCCAGAGCCAAATCCTTTCCTCTGACTGGCAGTGCCTCCACCCAGCCTTGCTCCACTCGACAAGCACTAAATAGCAGGCTCTGGCATCTCCTGAAGTTCGGCGCTCATTAGCACGCTGGGAGGTAAGTGCAGGCAACCGGGGAGAATTTACCCTGCAGCAACAGGCTTCTCCTGGAGAAGCCAAACACACCCCAGCAGGTATCCAGCGCAGAGGTTGGGGGCCTCCAACTGCCTCTGGAAATGTTCCTCTTCCCTCTCCATGGAGCCGACCCCTTCCTCCCTTGCTCTGGGTCTTCTGCAGTCCCAACCCCGTTTTTGTGCTCCTTTCGGCAGGTACGCCTGTCAGGCTCTTCTCCAGGGGAGCTTCTGAGAGCCTGGGAAATCGCCCTAGTCTGCTGCTGCTTCTCCTCCCTGCATACACTCTCTGGCCTCTAGTAACTCCCCGCCATGGCAGGAAAGCCTCCCTGCCCTCAATGCCCTTACCTTCTTCTCTGTCTGGCAAACTGCTTCCCAGCCTCCAGATCCTGATTTAAAGACACCTCCTCCAGGAAGCCTGCCCCTCAGGTCCCCCTACACAGTGGTTATTTTCCTCCTCTGGTGCCCACTGGTCCACGAGCATCTCTATTCTAGCTCTAGCCCCTCAGTGTCATTAGGTGTTCATCTGGTCCCCGGTCTATCAGTCTGGGCTTGCTTCAGGGGGAAGGTCAAGATCTTTTTTTTTTTTTTTTTTTTTTTTTTTTTGTATTTGAGTCTCCAGCACCTGGCCTAGTGCCAAACAAATGACAAGTATTGCGCCCACGTTTATGGATGCCCAGAGGAACGAATGAGCAAAAACAGACACCTGAAGGGCACACAGCCAGTCAGATGCGCATCCGCTCGGATGCGCTCTCCCTTTCTAGCACTTACTTCTGTTGAAGTATGTCTTACGTATTTGCTTACAAGCTCCTCTTCCACCCGCCTGTAAGCTCTGTGAAGACACAGGCTGTGTCTGTCTCATTTACAGCTGGATCTCCAGTCCCCAGCTTAGAGCCTGGACCTTAGAAGGTGAACAATAAATGTCTGTTGTCTAAATGAAAAAAAAACGAATGACTATTGGATTGGAGGACAAGAGGGTGTGTGAGTGGGTACCAGGATAAGAGCAAGAAGCATCCCGTCTAGTTTATAATTGAGAGAGACCTGGCCACTTCTTCTTGAGGAGAAAGACTTCCACTTTTCACTCTTAATTTCATAAAGATAAGGCCCAGGCTTAATCTAAAAGGGTAGGTTAAGGAAATTGAGGGTCAACCACTACAAAATAATTATGAAGCATCTGCCCCGTGGATGGGGGCATATATATCTGTACTTTAATATTTTTTTTTAATTGTTAAAAGAATGCCAGTTTTTTCTCTGGTTCTGTCTTGTTAGTCCTGATGAGTGAGAGGTGGAGGAGACATGGCCTTGGACCCAGAGAGAGAAAAGAGACAGGAGAAGATGCTGAATGGAAGCAGCAACACTGCTCCTCAGCCTCCGCCTCCGCCCACAGCCGGCGGGCCCCCAGGACCAGGGAGAGAGGCGGGGACAGGGCTCCTGTGATGGGCTGGAGAGGATGGCCACGGGACTCTGATACAGCAGGTTTAATTTTAAGTCTTCTTACTGTGTGCCTCAATTTCCTCAGGATATCCTCAGTACAGTCCAGTACCCATGACAACTGTGTGTCGGGGAACTCGGAGAGTAAAGAAAGCTGCTGTGTCCATGCTCGGAGCAAACTGTTATAGGGGGAGGAGAGGGGACCAGAGAAGCAGGGACAGCCTGGAAAGATGTGGGGAGAAGCCCACAGATGCAGCTCACAGAAGGAGATGAGAGCAACAATGACCACAAGTCAACACTCCCCGCTAAGCCCCCGGGAGATGCAGGTGGGGCTGAGATTCCCTCTGGTCAAGCAGGGTGAGGGCCCCGGGGATCATACTAGAACAATAAAGGAAAGAATGCCTGCAAGAGCCCGGAGAATGGGAGGGCACAGACTATTAATGGGTGGGTAGATGGAGTGATGGATGGATGGATGGGTGGGGGGGTGGGTAAATGGAGTGATGGATGGATGGATGGGTGGGTGGATGGATGGATGGGTGGGTGGGGGGAATGGGTAGAAGCAGGGTGGGGCAGTGGACAGAAGAAGAGATGGATGGAACAGCAGAGAGTGAGTAGATAGATGATGGATAAGTGGCCATTATTACTACTTCTACCTACAGCTATGTGGAGTGACTGGCCACCTGGATGTCTGACTTACAAAGGAGATGGGCAAACGGGCTGCCCATCTGGAAGTCACCGCACTGCCTAGAGTCCTAACAAACAAGCCTGTCTCTCTGCTTCCTGGCCCTCTGCCCTGGCAACCCCTGTCCCAGGCTGGAGCATGGATCTGCCTCAATCAGCCCAGGGGAGGAAATCTCCTAGTTAAAATATTCAACGGCAGCAGCTAAGAATGCACACTGATTAGCCAAGTGGATCCCAGGCCTGCTCCTCCACTCCACAGCAGAGGCCTGATTACTGAAGGAGGAGGTTCAATCAGCACAGCCTGCAGCCCCTAGACGGGGCCCCAGCACCGCCAGCAACTCACGGGCTGCCCCTCCTGGACAGATGGGGCAGGCAGAGGGAGTGACTGTTGCTGACTCGTAGGAAGTCAGTCCTGCTCCAGGTCTCTCTTTCTAAGACTGGGACCCTATCAGCACCTCACAGTCTGCCAGGCAGTCTCCTGGCCAACCACCTATCACTGAATCATTTAATCATCACAGTACTTTGAAGCTGATAATATTACTACCCCCACTGTATAGAGGAGGAGACTGAGGCTCAGTGAAGTCAGGCAGGCCACAGAACCAGAGCTCAAACCTAGGTTTTAAGTCCATATATAATACTGTCCCTGGTACAGGCATCTGACAGTGAGGGCACCCAGTCAGGGACCTTTCTGTCCCAAAGGGCTGGCCAGGTAGGAGGAGGCTAATCAGGGAGCCACTCCTTTCTGGGAGCATTATGGCTTCTCCAAAGGAGACAGCCACACAGACCTCCATTCCTAGGCTTAACCACAGCTCTCAGGCCTGCCATCAGACTCTCAGCCCTCGAGGACTGGCCCTTCACCCTGCCCTACTCCCTTGCCTCGTAGCCCTCACATCTGGAGCCTCCTGAGCTGGCATCACTGGGTCTGAGGGACCTCCACCCATCCCAAACCCTCTTCTTTGTCAGAGTCTAACAGGGTGCTGCAAAGTTGCCCCAACTCAGAAGATGAGCAGGGGTGGCTCCGTCTCCCCCAGCCTCCCCCAGCCTCCCCAACACCTGGTGGGGCCTGTAGGAGCCTTCTCAGTCCTCCCAGCTTTCCTCTATCTCCTGCCCTGCCCACATCACTCCCGTGCCCCAGCCACACCCAAATAAATGCCACGCAACTTCCCAGTCTGCTCATTCTGCAGAGTGCCATGCCATTCCCTCAACTTGCTCCTCCCTTCCACCCAACAAACCCCAACTCCTTTTTTGAGACTCAACTTGAGTATCATTTTCTTGATGGAGACCTTTGAGCTCCCCTCCTCCATCCACCCCAAGACTGAATACCCACTCCCTCTTTGGGTTCTCTCGGGTCTGCACCTCTCATCAGACATACGCTACCCTGCACCTGAGCCAGATACGCTAGGGGAGGGAGAGATGAAACAGTGAGCCTCTCCTTGTGGCTGGCCCCATTACTTTACTTGCAGAACCGATAACCCCAGAGAGCACTCTTGGGCTGGGTTGGATGGTCAAGAGAGGCTTCTGACCCAGCCTCCCACTGTGTCCCAGCAACCTATCCCCAGGGCAGTATCAGCTCCAATGCGGAGCCATGGCCACAGTCCAGACACCCCTTCCCCTGTGGTAAGTGGTCCCTCAACTATCAACTCCATGGCAGCATAACCTCTTAACTGAAGGCCACATTTCTCACACTCCGTTGCAGGTAGGTGGGCCCTGAGACTAAACTCTGGCTAATGGGCTGTAAGCAGAGAGTAGTAACTTGCTTAAATCTTTTTAAAGGGAGCCGGGATGTACCCTTTCCCTTTATTTTCATCACTCGCTCCATCCTGCTGCTGGGCATGCAGCTTCGCTGCCTAGAGCTCCAGCTGCTGCTGTTGATCATTTGAATGAGAACCACATTCTAGGGATGGAGAACAAGAGCTTAAGAGGAGCAAAAACACCTTATCAGCCACGTATTATTTACCTCCAGGTTTGTGAATGAGAGCAAAATAACAATTTCCCTTCTTCCTTTTTATTTTTTTTTAAGCTACTGCTTGTTCACGTCTCTGCTGCATGTAGCAGAGCCCAGGACGGGGTCCCTCTCCTGCCCACTAATCTCCATTGATATCATCTCCAGGAGCCCTCATAATGGGACACAGTCAGATTCTCCAACCGCTCCCCTCCTAACAAGCTCCACAGTCCTTCTGCAGACCACCTTATTTCTATTCTAAAGATGGTCCTTAATCTCCACAACCATGCCGATAACCTTTGAAGACCACATACCAAAGAAACGTGAGAGGTATAACCTTTGTCAAGCCAAAACCTGTGTTATAAAACTCGAGTATTAGATACAGTAATAGTGATGAACTCTTAATCATAGGGTGATTTTTATCTCTTCCCTTTTCTATATAATCTCATTTTCTTTAATGAGCATTTATTACTCCCAATAATAAAAAGTAAACACCATAATTTTAAAACTCTGATACATTTCAAATTAAAAACTAAAGCAATGCCTCTGAGGACAACCCAAAAGTCCAGAGGATTATAGGTATTTCCAGAGCTGGCAAAACAAGGAGTGATGCCTCTCTTAAGGTACCATGCACAGAGGGTGTCTTTGCCCAGTCACCATGATCAGTGACTCACATGTGCTGCCTCTAGTCCTCATAAATCCCAAAGGCAGGTACTATCTCCATGTCACAGATGAGAAAACTGAGGCTCAGACAAGTAAGTTATTTTCCTGAAGGTTGTTTGTCACATAGCTGATCTATAGAGGTGGAATTTGAACGCAGGTCTTCCTAAGTACAAAGCCTGCGCTATTTTACCATATGAAGCTATTTCATTCGCCTGGATTTGTGGAGTAACTGGACCCACCACATCATGCTTATAATAGTTAGTAACTATCGGTTATATATGGAAGAAACTCCAACCCAGACCAGAGTAAGGAAAGGGAATTCACAGGCTCACGAAACTGAAAAGTCTGAGGGGAATCTCAGCAGCAGTTTGGCTGGACCTCATACCTAATCAGGCCTGTATTCCTGTCTTTCAGCTCTCTTCATCTTAGACTTCTCATGGGAGCAACCTGGGCGTGAGCACTGACCCACAGGTATCGGGGTTTACATCCGAAGGGGGAAAATCACGTATCTTAGTCCCAGAATTCTGAGAGGAAGTGTCTTTCATCTCACTGGCTCTGTGCAAGTCACGTGCCCATCCGTGAACCAATCACTGTGGCCTCAGGAATGTCGGGGGCGGTGCTATCCCCACCCACAAAAAGTGCTGAAAGTTGAGATGAGATTTCCCAAAGGAAATTCCAAGGGTCATTTAGCAGAAGAAAGGTGCAAGGATTTCGTGGGCAGAAAACAGGCACCCTTCAAGCTCCCAGTGCCCATCCACAGCCTTGGCCTCTTTGGGACCACTTCTTGGTGTTAGTGCTAGAAACAAACCCACCACTGATGCGTGCAGCCCGTGGAAAAATAGCTTCTGTAGGACCACCTATTCCTTCCCCCGATGGACTTTGTTCTTCTTGAAATCCTTTCATGAGGAGCAGCCGGCATCACACATCTATCTGGATGTGGACTCAGGGCCAGAGGCGTTTGATGATTTATTAATTGACCTACCAAATCTCATGCCTCCCAGCGGCCCGTGCTAAAAGGCCATTTCATTCATTACTCTGCAAAATTTGAGTCCATGAAGCAGATTCTTTCAATTACTTATTACAGAGGAATTTCCTTTGGCAATCCAAGTCAACGAGCATTTATTAAGCACCAATTATATGGCATGGACACCGGGCTGGGAATGCAGAGATGGAAGTCACCCAGATCCTGCTCACAGGCCAGCGGATGGGACAGGCCTGTGATAATGCTGTCAGTGCTGTGCAGACAATACTGGTTTAGTTGCCAGGGCAGCCTTTAGGAGCTGCCACAAACCGAGTGGTTTGAAACAACCGCAATGTTCTGGAGACCAGAAGTGTGAAATCAAGGTGTTGGCAGGGTGGATTCCTTCTGGAAACTCTGAGAACAAATCTGTTCCATGTCTCTCTCCCAGCTCCCAGCTCAGCCATCCCCTGGGAGAGCACCCCTCAGGGGTCCAGGGTGCCCACCCTAATCCAGGATGAGCTCACTTTGATGATCCTTAATTTCATCTACAAATACCCTTTTTCCAAATAAGGTCACATCCACAGGTTCCAGATGGATATCACATTTGGGGTCCTCCATTCAACCCACAGTTAACACTGTGCAGGGTACAGAGAGGCATCAGAGAGGGGAGTGGTTTCTGTCTTTACAAGGTGAGAGCAGTGGTGTCCCCATGGAGGAGGGCATGTGGAGCCCTTGAGAGGAGAGCAAAGGGGAACAAGGGCTTTGCAGGAAGCAGCAGGGTCTGAGGCAAAGGAAAGAGAAGGAGCATCACCTTCAGGAAGGAATGGCGTGAGTGGCTGGGGCGTGGAGGGAGAGTGACAGAGATGAGGTTGAAGAGGGGAGTGGGGCTGGACCTTGCTGGGGCTGAAGAGCCTTGCAGAGGATCTGGATTTGACCCTACAGGCAACATGGAGCCACTGAAGAGGGAACCTGTTTGTTCCGTGTAGACCAGTACTCGGCTCTAGTCAAAGGCTCCTTTCTTATGGATTTTGCACATTTCCTTTGCAAGCTTGGCAAATAATAGATTGTGAGTTACTTGAAAGCAAGATTCACATTTGATTTACCTTCGTATCCAGCATGATGCTCATGTATAACACACAGTGCCTGCTCAGAAAACATGTCCTGTTTAACGAAAAAGCTGAAGTGAACTGAAAAGGTGATTACTGAGGGCAGGTGGCCTCCAGCCCTTGCCCGTCGGTGGCAGCGTGGGAATAAAGCACAACTTGTGTTTATGAGATTCTGTCCAAATCACAGCTCTGCTGCTTAGGAGCTCTGTGACCTCAGGCAACCCCTGCACCCTCTGGTTCTCAGTGTGTTCCTCTGAATGATGGAAATAATCATCGCTGCCATAAACACCGCAGGTTAATGTCTGAACTTCAGGCGTGTGTGGCCTGCCACATGCAGCCTCCACTAAACAGGCATTGGATCTGAAGAGGCTGAAGTGCTGAAGGGGGGGCCCAGAGCCGGGTTGGCCACGGCAGCTACTTCAGCAGCTCGGAGGCCAGAGGCTCGGTGACACGCCAATGACGCATCTGGCATTCAGGCAGCCCCTGGCTGTGGCGGTGTCAGGGATGACGCTTCCGTGACAAGCCCTGGAGCTGCCTCTGCAGCTGCTCACACACGCTGTGTGGTTGTCCCTCTGATGGCACCCAGAGTTTCTCAGTCCCCAAGCCAGAGGGTGGGCTCCAGAAAGGCCAAGGTGCAACCCTGCCCCAACACAAAGGACCAGGAGGCCCTCCTCTCTGACCTGGGTCCACCTGGCCTGCTCCCAGCTCCCAGCTCCGCGGGCTGCCTGGGAGGCCCAGGGACAGATCCTCTACAGTGCTTTGTGCTCCATTGGCCTCTCCTAGGGTGCGATCCTGGCTCTGCTCGCGCCATCCCTCTGTCAATGAGGGACATCCACAAGGGCCTGCCTCACCATGACCTCCTGTGCCATGTGAGGACCAGGTTAACACCCCCTGTTCTCCCTGGCGTGTCCTCACTGCTGCAGAGCCGCAGCTCCTAGGGAAGCTGGGACAATCAGAACATTTCCCTGGCGGATCTGGATTTGGGGCCCTGCAGGATCAGGCTCCAGGGCTCCAGCACCCGTTGGCACTGGAGCTCACACCGGAGCCGCGCACGAGCCCCAGCTGCGGGAACACGCGGCCCTGCGGAGAGGAGAACAAGGCGCAGGCAGGAGCCGAGCGTGAGAGAAAGCGACTGCGGCGGGGAGGCCGGATCTCGCCCCTTCACATCCGGCAAGCCCGGCCGCCCTTCCTTGTACCGGAACTAGATCGAGTGCGTTTCGATTTCCTACAGTGTGGAAATCCCTGCCACAAATATGCTTCCTCTTCTGGCTACACCTGACTCTGCCTAAAAGGACCAACTTGGGTTGTTCCTGGTGCCCTTGCCCGCCGCTGTGCGCGCGGTGCTGATGCGGGAGGATGGCAGACAGCACGCACTGCGCCTCCTAAGCGCCTGGCAAATGTTGATTCTTTAAACTTTTGCAGCAGTGATTTCAAGAAGTAGTATTTTAGGTCCATTTTTTGGATGAGGGACCTGAGGTACACACAGAGGTGTTAAGCAATTGTGCCAGCGTGACCCAGCATTACCTAGAGGGGTTGGCCTCTGGTTGCAGAGTCCACACTCGCAGCCGCGGCTTTGCTGCTGGTCTGAGACACAGAAGTGAGTAAGACTGGTTTCTGCCTGGGAGTCTGGTGAGGAGCCAGCAGAGCAGGAGATACTTTGTAACCACTGAGATAAGCAGGTAAGAGAGGGATGTTGCCAGCACAATGGGTCACACAAGAGGGAGCCACCAACAACCCAGGATAGTCAGACCTCTTCACTGGAGGGTGGCCACTGAGCTGGACGTTGAAGGATGTGTAGGAGGCATCAGGGTAGAAATGGAGGCGAGATCATCATAGGCAAAGGGAACAGATGGAGCAATGATGTGCGGAGAGGAGAGCCTGGCATGCCTTTCTGGCCCATGAGGACCTCGTTCCCTTCTGAAATCCTATAGCACTGCCTGGGGGTGCTCACGGGCTGATCAGATGCCCATGGACAGGTGCTAGTCAGGTCTCCTCGGTATCCATAGAAGCACATTTGCGTGGCTGGTCCCTGCCTCTTTAAACCTGGTGTCCCACCCCAGGACTGTGTAGCAAGCTCATCACCAAGAGGAACAACCCTTATTGCCTCAGAGCCTTTCTGTCCTGGCCCAATTCCAGAGATACCAGCCCCTTGTAGCAGGTCTTGCCTTCAGCCCCTCCGTCTCCCTTCAGACCTGCTATCTGGTCCTTCCCTCAATGCTGACCTCACCCAGGAAGTGCCTCTGTCCATCAGGTAAGACCTATGTCTGAACCACCCAGCACTCAGGACCCTGCCCTGTCCCCAGCCCAGTGGTTTCTAATGTCCTGGCCTGACTGTCCTGTTCCAACGAAAGGGGCTCAGTTAGAGCGTGGAATTTGTGTGCAGCTTCTCTGTCTGGCAGTAAGGCCCCAGTAAACTCTGAAAAGCTCTCCCATTGGATCCTGCACTAATTACAACAAACAGAATTTTTATGTATTGCTGGATTCCCTAGAAATTAAGAGAAATTTCCATGAACTGATATGGACAAAAAAAAAAAAAAAAAAGAGAGAGAGAGAGAGAGAGAGCACGACCAGCAAACTGAAACTCACATGTAAAAGGCAGGGTTTCCTTGAGGCAAATGTCAACACTGTGATAAGGAGACTAAGCCCTGCAAGGTCTGGGGTCCGACCAAGACTTCAGCTTTGATCAGGGGACCTATGAAGGGGATCAAAGTGGATCCAGATCTCTAGAGCTCCTCCGCTCTCAGCAGAAGCATAGATCAGTTCTCTCTGAAAAAATAACCTACCAATCTAGGTCTGATGGGATTCTCGGATAAGCTCAATTCAAAATGAGCTCACAATAGAAACTATCAAACATATCTGAAATGGCTGAGAATCTGCTGAATGACAGATTCAGACCTTCAAATGCTTTAGATGTTGGAATTGTAATACGCAGTACACCATACCCCTATATGAAATAACCCTATGTTAAATAAATAAAGAGCTAAAATATGGAGCTAAAAATGTGCCGGGACCAAGAAACTATCAAAATAGCCCGACAAATAAGAAAATGAGTAACACAGAACTTATAAAAGCACAAAAATAAAATTTTTGAAATTAAAAATTCAGTGGCTGAGTTAAACAGCAGGTTAGACACCACTGAATAGAGAACTGGTGATCTGGAAGATAGAGCTAAAGAAATTAATGAGAATGAGAATGTAGCTCAGAGGGGAAGATGGAAGCTGTGACGGGGTAAGAGACACGAAGGGCGAGATGAGGAGGAGCAACAGGAAATGACAGGGAGCCAATACTCAAAGAAGTAATGGCTGAGGTTTCAAGGACTGATGAAAATTATGAATCTACAGATGCAGAAACATAAATATATCTAACAAGTCTAAATAAATACATCCACAATTACAGTAGTGAGCAAGCAGAAGAACCAATGACAAAGAAAAGCTCCTAAAAACAGCAAGAGAGCAGCAAATCAGATCTTCTTCAAAGGAGTGACAGTTAGACTGACAGCAAAATCCTCAACAGAAATGGAAGCCAGAACACAGTGGAATATGACCATCAAAGTGACGGGAGAAAAACTAGCCAAGAACAAAAAACCCAAACCAAATAAACACTAGAAACTCATTTCAAGGATGAGGGCAAAATAAAGACATTATATTCAGATAAACAAAAGCTGAGTTTACAATCAATAACCTTTACAATCAATGACCTTCCCTAAAAGAACTTCTAAATAGTGAGCTTCAGAAGAAGGAACATGGTCCCAGAAGCGCAAGAAAGAACGAAGAAATTGGTAAATGTGTAGGTAAACACAAACCAGACGTTATCTCTGTGCTGAATATAATCATAATAATCACAACAACAATAACAGTATAAAAATATGCAAATATGAGGTTTCAAAAAGGCAGACCTAAAATACTCAGTGACAAAGCCATGTCACTCAGGAGAAGGGTGACTGTGTTAAAGCATCTGAACTTTCTTTTGTCGTTTCCTGTCCTGTTGAGAAGAGACATTATTTAATGAATGTTATTATTTAATTTTCCTGTCCTGTTGAGAAGATATTATTTAATGAATGTTAAGTGTGCAAGGTAAAAAGCAAATGCAATATACAAAATAATAAAAATTAAATGTTAAGTTACAAAAATGTAATGTTTAAAGTTAAACCAACAATAACCATATTTTAGCAAGAAAAATAAAGCAAGAGAAAAGATGTAAAGAAAAGGTGAGGCACTGCAAGAAGCAAATATAGATATATCAACAAACACAACAAATATAAAAGGACTAAAGTCACCCATTAAAATATAGAGCTTATCATCCTGGGTAAAAAATATAACTGTAAGCTATTTCAAAGAAATAAATCGAAAACCCAAAGACGTGAAAAGGTTGCAAGTAAAAGGATAAAAAAAATACTAGATCAAATTTAACTAAATAAATCTGGGATAGCTGTATTGATATAAAAATAGACTTTAAGACAAAGAGCACTAAAGTCATTACTTCTTAACAGGTTTACTCTCCAGGGAGTTATACAGGCTATTAATTTACATTCACCTAATAAAGTAACTTTAAACTTGTTGGATATATAGAGAAAAAAATGAAAAGTTGCCTTTATAGTGGGAGAGTTCAACACATCTCTCCACTGACAGATGAAGTGAAGAAAAATTTGGGAAAGATACTGACATTGGAACAACCTAATTAACTAGCTTTATTAAAACTCTATACCCAGTAATTGGCTGGTGCATATCTTTTCAAGCACATAAAGAACATTTATTGAAAAAAAAAAAAAACACATGTTAAGCTATAAAGTAGTTCTCAACCAATTGCAAACACATTCCTATTGTGTAATTAAGGTATAAGTCAGTAACGAAAAGATACCCAAACAACCAAAACAGCCACTACCAGCCTGCCCAGGCCAGCCAGGCAGACCTGCTTTCCCACGTTATTCAGGGGTGGCAGTCTCTCCCAAGTCGACGCCTGAACCTTCCTTACGACGTTGTCCTCATCTGCGCGGGTGAAGTTTGGCCATGGACACATTTATCTGCCAGCTTGCAGAAAGAGAAAACGTCCAGGGCAATTTTATTTTAAACTCACATTTACTGGTGCTCATTTAATCACGTGGATGGGCCGCATTCGACTCGATGGAGGCTGAGAATGTCATCTCTGGCTGGGCAATCCAGTCCAGGAGCATGCAGAGATCAGAGCTGGAAGACCAGCCGGCACTCTGCCACACGCCCGACTCATTCTCTGAAGTATAACATCGTTACCAAACCCACGAAAGAACAGTCAGAAAAAAGAAATTGCTGGCCAATCTCACTCATGAAAAGAGATATAAAAGTGCAACACAGGAATAGGAAAAGTCCTACTCCAACAATTTAGAAAATATATAAACAGAATTAACAGGTTTTTTGAAATGATCATCTCAGAGTGGATCTCCAGCCAGGAGATTCTTGCAGAGGAGACATTGAAGACAATGAGACACTGACTCCTGCAAGGTCCTGCAGTAACTGAGGGCTCCAAGCTCCCACCTCCACTCCAGCCCCTTGGATGCTGCCCAGACGTGTGACACAGCCAGGATGCTTGGAAGGGACACACCTTTTGTAGTTACATCAGCTATTTCCAGTTTTCTGAATTCAGTACAAATCAGACAAGCCCTTGGCTTTCTCGTCTTTTTAACTCGGCTCATGCGCGCTGGGACAGCTCTTCCTTTACAGAGCACCCCGATGTGCAACATTCCTTAAATTCTCACGGAAACCCAGTGAGGTCGGTGGTATCACTGCCAATTTGCAGATGAAGGGGCCAGAGTTGGCTTCTTGGATTACTTTGGCCATCTCCTCATCCCTAGGGAGATGCCTACTGTTGGGTCCCTAAACACAGTCCCTGCAGAATTGTACCTCTAGCTCCCTGCGGGAACACCTCCCGTTCCTGAAGGCGTATCTGAGGCCAAAGGACAGAAGCTACAGGTGAGAGGGCAAAGGGCAGCAGGCTGGGTTCAGCAAGTGTGATTCCTCCAGCTGTCCCTGGAAGGAGCGCCTGCCCCCAGCCTGCTACTTTGATGTTCTGGATTAAAGACTACAGCAGGATTCTAGCTCTCCTCTCCTCCCCTCTGCACCACACGCAGACATACACACACACGCACATACTTCACACGTTATTTATAGTTTTATAGACGGATGGGAAGCTCTGCCATAGGGGAAAGAGGCCTGGATTAGGAATCAGACATCCTGCGTTCTGATTTGGGCTCTGTCCCTCACTTGCATGTGATCTTGGACACATCTCTTCACCCTTCTGAGCCCCGTCTACAGTGCACCCCCTGAGGCTTCTGTGACGTGCTCCACAGAGAGGGATGTGCTGGTGTCAAAGGAAGAAGATGCTCTTGGCAGCATTAGGATTTTTCAGTCCAGGAGGAAGCTCTGGTCTCTGGCTCAGCAGCTTCTCTTGAGCATTGGCTTTTTGGGGATGGCCAAGGGACCCACAAATCCTATCTGTATTAAGTAGGATAGACATTCAGCTGTTGCAACAAAACCTCAAAATGACAGTAGCTTAAGTTAAGAAAGAGTGTATTTCTCTTTCATGTAACCATCAACCCAGGCTTGTTGTCAGGGCTCTATCACATCAGTGGCCCAGGATTCTTTCATCTGCTGCTCTGCCAACCCATGGGCCTTGCCCTCACCATCTGGTTCAAATGGCTCCATGTTCCAGGAAGCAAGCTGGAGGAGCGAGGGCTCCCCCTCCCCCTCCAAGGCACCGTCCAGAAACTCTTCACACGCCTTCCACTCAGTCCCACTGGACGGAACCTAGCTGTATGAGCACACCTTGTTACAGTGCAGACTGGAGCTACAGGCTTTAGATGCGCAGCCACATACCCAGCTGAAAATTCTACTACTATTGAAAAAGAAGGACAGACATTGGAGGGCCGTTTTCAGTCTCTTCCACACCATCCCTCTCTTTCCACACTTCAGGGGGGTAAGGAACTTCTCGGACTGAAAATGGCCTTGCTGGTAGTTTTCTAGATTGGCATGTGTGTTGAATTTGTGATGATTTTTCAGAGGCTATGCTCAGAGACACCAGGTCAGAGAACCCAGCAAATACACACGGTCTCACACACATCAAGTGCAGAGTGCAGTCGGGAGCATCCCCCTCCCTGCTCTCAGATGAGAAGCCTGCACCAGCCGTTAAAGGACAGAGGCAGGAATCAATACAAGCATCAGCAAAGGAGGGCCCCCAATAGCTACAGACACGTGTCTGCCCAGCAGGCCTCCCCCGGCCCTGGAGGTCCTGTCCTCAGTCACCCCACCTTGCACCAGCTAGAGCAAAAATGACTTTCCGGACACTTCGCTAGTTTTTGCCACCACAGGCTTCCCCATCTGCAAAAGCAATGACCGAGAGCGAGCTGGGAACGGGGCACAAAGCTCAGAGCTGAGGCGCAAGGACTTCCTCCCCCTCCGTGGGCAGTTTGGCAGATTCAGGGACTCGAGGACACCAGAGCTGGCAAGGTGTGTGTCCAGGGAGACAGATCCAGGGGCTCAGGAGTCCCTCACAGAGAGCTGCAGAGCCCTACTGAAGCCTGACTGGTCCACGATAAGGGCCAAACATGGCCTCTGGCAGCAGGGATGCTGGGGACGACACTCCCCTCTCCCAGGGCCCTTGTGCGGAGGAGAAAAGCTGAATGCCAGTAGTTGCTTAGCCATTTATAAAGAGCTGTTTGTGCCAGGCATTGTGTTAAAGGCATTATGTGTTTTTTATAGAGAGAAATTTTGTCTTTAATGTTCACAAAATCCCTATAGGGAATGAGGAAACCAAAGCTAAAAGAAGTGAAGTAAGTTGCTGCAAATCACTAGTCAGTAAGAGCAGGGTGGCAGGATCCAAGGTGGCTCTGCCCAGCTCCCAGGCCAGCCAGCTTCTCCATCAGCAGCAGAAGCCAGCACTTCCTACACTTCTCTTCCATCTCAGCCGTGACTCCGCACGCTGCAGGACCTCGCTCAGGACCTCACTGCTCTAACCCGGCATCTCCCTGCCTCCCCAGCTGCCCTGCTCCACTGTTTTCTGTTTCTTTTTTTCTTTAACCGGTTTTATTGTTCCTCTTAGCTTTTCTCATCACTTGATGTACTACGTGCCTGTGCATTCGTGTTTTGTCTGTCGCCGTGTGCTAGAATGGAGGCTCAGTGAGGACAGGGATTTTTTCTGGTTTTATTTGCTAATGTATCCTTAGTGTCCAGATAAGAACCTGGCAAAGAGTGGGCACCGGTAACATGTGTGAACGGATCTATCTTTAAATCAACATCTCGCAGACTGTACAAATGGGCACCCAGTAAGTGTATTGAATGAATCAATTAATCAATGTCTAGCCAATGGTACAAATGCCTTAATTCCCCCACCCCCGCCTCTAGGGACAGGCTGAATAAAGTCTTATGTGCGTGTGTGCCCACAAAGACACATTCAAAAGGTGTGAGGGGTGGGACTGCTCAGCACCACAGAACCTTCAGGCTGCCGTGGGCTGGCTTGTCTCCAGCTTGAGAAATGGAGAGGTAACCCCGTCAGAGGGATACATCTCTGGGGAAAGCAGAACCTTGCCCCCCAGACACCAGAAGCCAGGTACCTCTTCCCGCTCCCTCCCAGGAGCCCTTCACACTCAGGAAATCTTCCTCTCCCAGCAGAGGCTGAACCATCCTTCAAGGTTGGGCCCCCCCCCTCCCTGTTCCCAGCCACTGAGCCCCTCGAGAGGACAGCTGCCTCAGCTTCCCCAGAGCAGGACACCCAGGCACTTGGCATCCCCAACCAGCCTCCACTCCTGCAGCACAGTGGGTTCTGAACGTTCTGAGGAATGGGCTGCTTTGGCCAGCCAGAGCAAACCCCAAGAATCAGATAAACACCAGTGGCCCGGCCTCCACCCCTCTCGGGGCTGATTCATGAGGCCCAGGCGTGCCCATTAACTGCCAGGCCGGCCCTGTGCGCTCAGAAAAATATTGCCGCTGCTCTGGAGGCGGCGGCAGCGTTTCTCAGAAGAGCCGCGGCCATAATAACAAGGCGTCCGCCTCCCCGCCCGGGAGCCCATCAGTTATTATCTGCAGCACAAACACCTACCACTTTGTACTAACATTTTGGCAGTTTCATACAAACAGAGCACTTAGCGCTGCCCCATAACTCTGCACTCTTGCTGGGCCCCAGCTCCCAGCTGGCACGGGCAGCCAAGTGGTCTGTAGCAAAAAAGTGCAAAAGCAAATGAAACGTTTGGGGTTGTTTTTACGGGCCTCTCTGCAGCCCCCGCCACTCCCCCCTGCGACCGTGGCAGACACACAAGTATGAGTTCAGTCCCTGCACAGCACAGTTTTCGGACAGGCCCCGGTGACGCCGGCCCCAGGGATTACAACAGGACGGATTGTGCGGCCCGAGTGGCATTTTCCGTCCTGGGCCAGGGGCTTCCTCTGGAGGCGCCTGCGAGCCGCAGACTTCACGTCCGCCCGCCGCCTACGCGTGGCTGCGGCGCTGTCCGCGCGGCTGGGCCCCCTGGCACATGCTGATCCAGCGGGAAGGACAGCAGGCCCCGAACGCGGCCGCTGGCTGCCCAAATATTTGCCTCCCCAGCCCTAGCCCAGCAAGGAGCCCAGAGCCTGAGCAGTTCAAAGGCCTTGCAGCTTTTCCTGGCAGTGCAGGGGGGTGAGGGGGAGGATTCTAAAAGCCACAAGAGGTGGTGGAGAGTGACTCCTTGGGCCTGGAGCCTAGTCCGCTGCCCAGTGCATGGGTTCTTCCAGCCTCCAGACTAGAGAGGTGACTTCAGGGCCGGGTCAACGGTCTGGCTGCCTCCTGTCCCCTGTCCATGCACCTCCCCTCTGGCCCATAGCTGTTGCCTCTTTCTAATGATCTCTGGATCTTTCAAAAACTGAACATATTTAAGAGAGGTACTGTGGAGGTCCTGCTACATCTCAGGTGTTATGCTGAGCCCTTATGGCCCATACCTCATAAATCTTCCTAATAGTCCTGTGAGAAGGTAGCATTGCCCCAAGGCAAAAAACACTTATGCTCAGAGAGGTTAAGTGACCTGTTCAGGGTCACACAGCTCATGAATGAGGATACTGGGACAGATGCCCAGAACTGCCTCAATCCAGAGGATTGCTTTTGCCTTCTGCTGCCTCCTGAGAGAAATAGGGAGCTCAAGAGAGCTCCTCGAGAAGCTCAAACACCCTTGCTGACTTGGGGATGGCACAGTGCATGTGCTGTGTAACACTGGGCAATTGTCTTCTCCTATCTGGTCTACAGTGTCATTGTCTGTGCAGTAAAGGGTCTCTTTTACTGTCCCCTTAGGTCTCGCCTGTCTCTTAGACACTTGACCATAGTGAGCTCTGCCCTTCAGAACATACCTACTCTTCACTTGGGGCTCCCCATTCACCCCAAGATTGCTTCATTGGCCTCCAGCTGCCTCCCTGTCTTCAGTAGGCACCCCCAGCGTACACCCACAGGAGCCCATGTGGGTCTGCAACTGGCCACCATGTAATAGCTACACTCTTTGGCTTGGGGTTCCAGGCCTGTCAAAGTCTGGCCCCCATCTCAGGCACAAAGTATGCTGGGACCAGACCCAGAGGGTAAGAGGAAGGAGAAAGGATCTAGATTCAGGATAAGCAGGCAGATGGAGGCTGACCTGGGCCAGGGCTCGCTGGGCTTGGTGGAAGATCCAGACACAGGAAGCTCTTGGCAGTGGCGGGGTAATAGGCAGCATGTCGGGAATTCAAGGCCAGGTTCAGGCACAACGGCAGACACAGCAGGGGCTCACCACGGCTTGGCTCGTCTCAGGACTAAGTCAGCTGCTGAGGGTTCAGGCCAGGGCTTGGCCCCTGAGGGAACCAAAGGGCTAATCAGGGAAACTGAGGCGGCCATCAGTTCTCAAGACACAGTGGGGTTGGAAATCTCCCGTTAGTCCTCACCCAGGCCCAGTTTGCCTCCCACCTTAACTCCCACTCCCCCAGGATGGGCTAGGGGCTGAGACTTTTCATGCACAGCCTGCCACAACCAGGACTGACCTAGGAGCCCGTGGGAAACACATATCGGTATCTTAATAGCTCCAAGTTTCAGCTTCTTCAGCAGCAAAATGGGAAAAATCATGCTTACCCTTTATGAAGTGCCATTGCTAGGCAAAGGTGATTGACAATAATGTTGATAATAATCAAAAAGGGAATAGTAAGAGGCCTCCCCTCAACCTCCCCAAGGCATCCAGAGGGGCCTAAGGGCCAGAGCCCCTCTGAGACCAGTTAGGGCTCTGAGTCTCCTTGCCAAGTGGAAACCTCAGCCCCGGGGTGGCCCGTGGGCCCTCTCCCTGCCCAGCTGCCCAGGCCTGGGAATAGGCAGGCCCAGCCCACCCTAATTACTCCCATTCTAGCATCTGCCTTTGGTTAAATGAACAGCTCCTCTCGCAGTCTTGGAACATCAGCCATAAACAGAGCATCTGCATGGCGGATGCTGACGTTTAAAAATAGCCCAGCCCTGGGAACCGCATTTCCCTGCCCTCGGGAATTCCTGGAATGGGAGAAGGACCGTCTTTTGCGGATTTAGCCCTCCAGCAACACGCTCGCAGTCCCCAGGCCAGGACCAAAGAGGGGCTGCCATGCTGGTGAAGTTCCTCAAGGAGCCACAAGGTGGCGTCGGGGCCGCCGCCTGGGGGGTGGGGCGGGAGGGGCTCCGGGACGCCCCTGCCTTTGGCAATGCCCGGTTCTCCCACCGCTTGGCCCTGGGAGTTGGCTGCGGGCAGCGGCTTGGCAGCCTGCGGCTGGGGGCGGATGGCGAGGCTGGTGTGGGGTTTCAGCCTCCCCGGAGGGCCCTCACGGCTGTGTGCTGAGCAAACGTTCGGGCCTGATGTCGGCAACATGCGGAACCAATTTTCGGGGAACTCAGCAGCCAAACCATCCACCTTTGGGCGGGAAGCAGGATCACTGTCAGCCCTGGGGGCTCAGTGTCTCCCGTTTGGAAAACCAGAGCGGTCTCCTCGCTGTGGAGAGGGCAAGGCCATCCGGCTGTGCCGGGTGAGAATGCAGAGCCTGGGACAAATGCTGAACCCATCTGCCCTGGGTTGGGGAATTACCGTCTGGGCCCAACTGATCAATTTTTAATGAAGCATCTACTATGTGCCCAGTATTGCCCTGCATTTTCCACACATTTTTTTTTTTTTATCTAATCCTCACAACCAGGGAGTCTCAGGGAGAGTCAGCCAGGCTTACTGCCCAGGGTCCCAGTCTTTAAGGGGGCTCTAAAACATCACCAGAATAAGCCAGAAACGTGAAATTAATTCAGATCACCACACAGAGAGAGAAGTGTAAACTGATTCTTCTGCCACCCCAGCACCCCCACTTCCAGAGAGGCCTGGAGGCTGGAGCCCTTCAGAGCATCACCAGGGCCCCAAGTGTCCTTGCCTGGTAGGTACCACAGCATAATCTCTTAGGCCACCTCCACCTCCTAAGCCACCCCCACTAAGTGAACGTAAAACAAATATTTAAAGCACATATATTTGAAACACAGAATTGTCATCTTTTCTGGGTTTCCACTGTTTGGCCCTGGACACTATTGTTACCACTTCCATTTTACGGATGAGAAAACTGAGACCCAGGGAGTAGGGCAGAGGTAGACCAAGTCCCTGTGGAAGGTGGGGGCCATAACTGGAAAAGGAGTGGATGGTATGACAGGCAGGCAAAATCAATAGACGGTTCTCTCTCCTTCATGGACCTGTACTGGGCACTTCACTGATCTGCGACTTCAGTGTGTGGTGGGAATCTTAACAGACCTTCCCTCTTTGAGAATCAAGTGATGTTCAGAAATTTGAAAGTGCTGTGTATGTTCATTAGTTCCAGAATTGACTGTAGTGCAGGCTGTGGTGTAGAGTGGTCGGGAGTAGACTGAAGGGGCAGAAGAACCCTTGGAAGAGTAAGTATTCCCAGGAAGTTATTCCAGGACTAAACAGGAAGAAGCAAAAGAAAGAAGGAAAAACAAGATGTGGCTTCCAACCAAAAATTTGACAGAACCTCCCTGAGAAAGGAAAATTCCATAAAAAAAAAAATGTTAAGGAAGGTCCCCCTCTTACCTACTCCCTGCCCGTGCCCTCATCCTCCCATCTCCTCAGCCAGGGAATTTGGCCACCCCTGAAAGTGAGTGGCAATGAGTGTAAGTGGCATTGAGCAAGTGTGTGTCCACGGGAATAAGCAGTCCGACCCCTGAGTGTGCAGCACCTAGGTGTGTGGAACGACCGGAGGAACGTGAGTCACACGGAGGGAGGGTGCGCCTCATATTCGATGGCTGTGCATGGCTGGAGGAGGTCAACACATCAGCTCTCACTGCTCACTGTGCCTGGGATGGTTTGTTCAAATACGACACATCTCGTGTTGTCTCCCCTCTGAGAAATGAAGAGGGTGTGTCCCCCATCCCTTCCCCCTCTGCACGGGCAGAAAGGACGGGATGATGGTGATGGATCCCATGGTAGTGGGGTTCCAGGAGTAGATGCTGGGGACAGTTCAACACAGGGAGAAAGCTAGGGAGGAGTCTTGAGAGCAAGACAGGAGGAGGCTTGGGAGCAAGACAGCCCACTTCTCATCTGCCGGGCTGTGGCTGTCGTCTCCCCTCACTCTCAGTTGTGTGGAGTTGTTTTTTCAGGGTCGTTATAATGGTCCCCTCATATGAACTTGTATGCAGAGGTTGTCTCAGAATTGGGCAGGAGGAATAATCACAGTGTGAGGGAATCTTATTAGGTAATTAATTACTCATTCATCAGCATGGCTCTTACAGATTCCAGATTTCACATCCACCACCTCACTTAATTCTCCCAGGGGAGGTTATAATTTCCATCAGATGATCTCGGAAGCTAAGGCTAAGGCAGTGTGCTCCGCTGAGGTCAGTGAATATTTGCTCAAATGCCTCTGGCCAGGCCCTCGTCTACTGGACAAAGCTCTGGGCACTTAACTGGGCTTTCCAGGCCACCTGGATCAGGCACACACACTAAGCTGCCTCATCCAGCACCAGGTCACTCAGCTGTCCTGGTTCTAGTCATGCACAATGTCTTGCTGTTCTTTAAAAAGTTCTTCTGGAAGAACCTTCCCCCTTTCCTGCATGACAAACTCCTATTCTATTTTCAAGACCCGCTCTAATATCGGCACATCTTGCTCCCCAAGGAAGAGTTGGACTCCTGTCTTGGTGTCCACTGCACCGCTCATGGAGTCCTACTGAAATTCTGACAACGACCCTCGGACCTGTGATTCACCGAAGTCTGCTTGAGACCCATACTGCGCTGGGCACTTCTACATACCTTACCTGTGGGTACCCTAAGGGCCGGGGGTAGGGTGAGGCGGACGAGGCACTCACTTCGTGTGCCCCCCCAAACTCAGTAATCAAGATCATGTTAGAAGTTAGTATTTTTAAAAATAAAAAACAGCACCTGTTCGACACACACAGTATTCTCACGAGCACACCAGCCAGCATTTCCCTTTTATACATGCCTGGCTCTTTCCTTAATAAGGACACTTTGTGACCAGGGAAGTGGTTCTTAGTCCAAAGGTGTATTGGGAAGATGTCTCAAAAACAAAAGGGTTTATTAATTTTTTTAATTGAAGTATATTCAGTTTATAATGGATCAATTTCTGGTATAGAGAGTAATGTTTAAAAAAAAAAAAGTAGTTAAAAATGCTTTCCAGGTGATTCCTGGGGATACTAGAACTGGTTACTCACTGCCCTAAAATATTCAGCTCCTGGGGCTTCTAAAGGACTTAACTCCTTATTCCCCTCAATGCCAGCAAAATGACAGCCAGAGTTGCTATAGATTCAGCCAACCCCAGCCTTTCTTTTCTGCTGAGGCAGCTTTCCAAGCCTTCCCTTAGAAAGTGATGATTAATTCTATCTGAAGGACAGATAAGAATGAACAAGAAAAAATTTGGGGAAGAGGGTTCCATTAAGAGGGAACAGCTTATGAAAAGCTTGAAAAGCTCTTTTAACCTAAAGTAAATAGAAGGAAGGAAATAATAAAGATGAGAGTGGAAATCAATGAAATAGACAAAACACAAGCAATTGAGAAAAATCAATAAAACCAAAAGCTGGTCTCTTGAAAAGATCAATAAGATTGATAAACTTCTAGCAAGACTGAGCAAGAAAAAAGAAGAGAAGACAGAAGCCCACACTGGCTGCTCAATCTCAACTCTCCTTCCCCTTTGGCTCCGTCTCTCTCTTGACTGCAGGAGGTGAGCCCTGCCCCGCCAGCCCCATCTGGAGAACCCAGTCCAGACAGGCCAGACTTTCCCCGCGGAGGACCAGGCATTCAGGCACTGGCCTCTACCTCCACAGATGGCTGAAAGGCCTCAGTGGGAAGGGCTCTTCTCAAAGGGCCCTTCTTGCTTTCTGTACTTCCCTGTTTCGGGGAGTCCCAACAGGAGACCCAGACCAGATGGTTCCCAATCCATCAACTCCTAGGAGCCAAGCGTTACCCTCATACCTCACTGAGCACCCTCACACAGCCTCTTCCTGAAGTATTTGCCTCTGTGGAATCTCAGGTTCCCAAGGAGTCTATCAAAGGGGAATACCACCCAAGAAAAATGTTTCAGAACCTTTGAAATTCATAGGCTCCCTTAAATTTTCACAGGACAGGGGAACAAATTCTTAAAGGAAAAGTTAGAAATATGAATATCTCTTGGTATAATTTGCCATATTTCAATTCAGCCCCATAGGACATCTTTGGAATTGATTAATGGAACCTAGCTTCCAAGTAGCTGTTGGCATCTGCTGACTCAAAACTGAAAACCTGGCCCCTCCCCCAGGGCTTTGAGGGTAGAACTCGGAGGCAGGCAGCCACTGAGCCTGCTTTGGAGGTTGTAAAAGGGTTTTTTGAAATTCCCCAAACATTCTTTTGTATATGCCCCTCTAGCATAACCTCCCAACTCTCCTTTTCACCAGATTACTCTAAGTCATCTTTTAGGTCTGCAGTGTTCAATATGGTAGCCACTAGCCTCATATGGCTTTTTAAATTTAAATTTAAGTAAAATTAAGCAAAATTAAAAATCCAGCTCCTTAGTCTTACTGATCATATTTCAAGTGCTCGGTAGAAACATGTAGCTAGTGGCCACCATTTGAATCAGCACAGACGTAGAATGTCTCCATCATTGCAGAAAGTTCTGTTGGACAGCATTGCTCTAGCCTAGATATCACTAAGCCCCTTCAAACTGATGTTGGACTAATTTTTGTGAGTCTTTTGTGAGCTCCATGGAGGCTGTACAGCAGTGTGGGGACTAACAGCCTGTATCCGCCACGGTGTCCTACCCAGTGTTGAACTTGGGATTGGCTTTCTACAGATACCCACAATTCTAAGAAGGGTCAGGTCAGTTCAATATGATTTGTTGAGCATCTGGGCTGTCCTGGGCCCTATGCCAGGTGCTACAGGGTTTGAAATGATGAAATGAGGGCTGTGCCCTTGAGGAACTCACTCTCTGGGGTAGAAGGAGATCATATAAGCACATACTAACCTGATGGACACCAGGCAGAGGAGAGAGCACATGGTAGGAGCCTTGGGAGAACAAAAGAGCAGAGATTATCACTATCAGGGGAGCTTTAGAAAGCAGTCTACGTCCAAGTAAGTTCTGAATGATAAGTGGGAGTTCCCTGATGGCCTGATGGAGAAGGGACATTCAGAAAAGAGGAACAGCATGCTCAAAAGTAAAGGGGCAAGACCCGTTACCATGCACTGGGGAACAGCAAGCCAGCTGATACTGGTGACCCGATATCATGTCTCAATCCCCACAGCGCTTGGCATGGGTTAGCTGGTCAACAAACATGAAAATAATATGAATATTGGCTCTAAAACTCAGGGATGCAAAAGCTGCAACTTCAGACCTCCACTGAATTTCTCTTTTGAACCCCCTTTATGCTGGGATATTGAGAACTCAGAATAAAAGGATCCCAGATGGCATTATTTGGGTGCTGGATCCAGCCTCACTGGTTTTGGTTTTGTGAATCATTACATTCTTTTTCTATTTGAGCTACTTGGTGCTGGGTTTTCTGCCATAACGTGTCCATTTACCGGGAAGGACACTGAGACACTGGTAGTTCGAGCAAGCCGCTCTCACGCTGAGTGTGCATCCGAAGCACTTGGAGGACATGTTAAAACACAGATTCCTGGCCCCGCCATCAGAGACTCAGATTCAACAGGTCTAAGGTGTTGCCTTGAATTGGAATTTCTAACGAGACCCCAGCTGATGCCCCTGGCGCAGGGACCGTTTTCTGTGAGCACTGGTTTACCACTCACCGAAGGTCGCTTTGCTGGGCAGTGGCAGTCTGGGATTTGAACCTGCAGATTCCAAGCTCAGCATTTTTTTCAACTCATCACCTTTAGTAAACAGGATAGGAGAGTATTTTAGCAGCAGGATATTGAATGTATTTCTCTTGCTTACAACCAGAAGACCAGCTCTAGGGGAAAAAATCCATCACATGTAAGTTGTTTACAGAATAAAGTGCAATAATTTTCAGCCACCTTTGCTTGATTATTCTCCCTTTAAAACACCAGCCTTGTTCCTTCCCCAGCTATCTTTCACCTACCAAAGGCATCTCCCTCTTTGCACACACAGTACTTCATTATGCGGGCCACTTAATTACATGTGTAAAATGGAATGAAATTTCATATGTCCATATGGAGTCGTGTTAGGTAATATTTTTATAATGTTGCTTCCAGCCATCGTGTGAAAGTTATAACATCATTGCCACATAATTTCTTGGAAATTCCCACCTCATACTGTATGGGTAATGCTAAAACCAAATAAACTTTCCTGCTCCCTCCCCCAACAATCTGATCAGCTGCTCCTAGTGTGGAGGTTAAATTCATGGACAATTCAAGAAGATTCAGAACCTAAAATTGCACTGAGCCTCCAAGCCCACCTCAAAGGTGGGGCGAGGGCTATGGCTCTTTCCTTTCCCATCCTCCCGGAATTTGGAATATCAGGTTAGGTGCTTTGTTTTTTCTATAGGGATGGGGTAGGCGAAAACCAAGGATGTGAGCAGAGGAAAGCCTGGAGGGCAGTGGGAGGGACCTCAAGGAGGGCATCCAAGACCAAGGAGAGGGAAGGCTGTAAGCCAGGGCTGCACAGCAGCAAAGCCCTCCAGAGGCCCGGAATCAGATCTGGGTTAGAATCCTGGTGGAACCCAACCCACTGAAGAGGTAGAACGTAAGCTCCTGACGGCTGGAGTTCGGTTAACATTTACGGGTGCTGACTAGCATGCTGGTCCCTGCACTAAGTGCGGAGGACACGGAGACACGTTAGGCGCTTCCCTGAGTGGGAGTCCCTGCCAGGCAGCTGTGTTGGACGTTGGCAGGCAGTGGAAATGTCCACCACATCTAGGTCTTAAGCAAAAGAGTAACATGATCAGATTTGCAGTAGAAAGACCACCTTGGCTGCAGATGGGGTGGCGGGCTTGGAGGCATGAAGTCCAGGTGGGATGTTACTACAAGGTCCAGAAAAGCAATCCCCAAAAGCTCTGAACCAAGGCAGAGCTACCGGGGAGCAGGGGAGGGCACAGTTGAGGAATATTGAAGAGATGAAAGCTGAGGGATATTGGAAGGACAGTGGAAGAGTCTAGATGACCCCAAGTTCCAGGTTCAGGCCACTGAGTAGCAACAAAAACTCACCCTCTGCAGCTCACACAGTTTGAAGCACATAATAGTTGTTATTTCTATGATGGATTAAATCGATCATCATCAAGCTATTTATCTCTTTGAGTCTTTCTTTTCATTTCCAAGAACCTCACTGTTGTGAGGCGTAAGTTCAATAGTGTAGATAAAAATGCCTAGCTCTGTATCTGGTACAGAGTAGGTACAAAAGAACTTTAAGTTCTTCACCCTCTAAAAAAATCACTAAGGATTCAGAAGACAGCTAACAATGTCAGATTGAACGCAGACATTTTAGCTCTGCTTCCTCCTGAACCATCACTGAAATATTTGCAGAGGGGTGTTTTTAAAGGCAGAGGACAAAGGGAGCGGTAGAGAAGACCTTACCACTCAAGTTGCAGAAGGCAGAAGGCAGACAGTGAAATGTAACTGATTTTGCAGGCCCAGGAAAGCGGACGCCCGAGACAGCAGCCAGGAACTGCAGAAGCAAGATGACTTGTGTGGCAGGACCCCCTAGCCCTTAGAGTCTAAAGGCTCAGGGATCACTACTGATGTCCCTGGAAGTGAAAGCAAAAGTGAGGCGAAAATAGAAGAACTGGTTGAAAGTCTGTTGAAGAAGTGGATGGATCCTCTCCCTGGCTCTGCACACATGCCGTGACTGCTCTCCGTCTCTCTAGCAAAGATGAGAAATCAGTCTTTATAAAGGTGAAGCAGAGAATCTCTAGATATCAGTCACCAAAAATGAGGGATTAAATGGACGTCAACATACTGAGTATTTCCCAGCTCTATTCTCAGGGGTCTGGTATCCAGGCAAGAGACTGGAAGGTCTTTTCTGGATGAATCTTACAGAAGATCCAAAGAGGCTGACATCAAGGGCGTAGGGTACAGCTGAGGTGGTTGAGTGCATGCTAAGCATGCATGGGGTTCTGGGTTCAATCCCCAGTACCTCCTCTAAGAATAAATAAATCAATAAACCTAATTACTTCCCCCTACCAAACAAACAAACAAATAAACAAAAAATTGAGGCTGATGTCAGTTCTCCAAGGAAACAGCCCAGCCATGTCACTTATAGGAAAGAAAAGAAATGACAAGTCCCCCCTCAGACATGCTACGTCCCATGGGGTTTTTTGGACCCGACTCTTAGACGTGAATAGAGAGCTGAGGCTCACCAGCCACATTAGCAAGACAACAGAATAAGCAACCAAAATATAATCTGCACAGGGACTTAGATCTTTGTTTTATCTCCAAGTTATGCCAGATTCCTAGCTGCCTAGCATATAGTAAGTGTTAAATAAGTATTAGTCAAATGAATGAATGAAGCAATTAGGAAGAAACAGTGATCATGCAAGAAGAAATTAATTAATATTTTCAGAGGGGTAAGAAAAGTTATCACTTTTACAAAATCACTAATACAAAGCCAGGGTGCTATACAAAAGGAAATTTTAGGCAACAAAGAACAGCACTTGGAAGATAAAATTGAAGATATTTCTCCAAAACACAGAGAAAAAAATACAAAGAGATAAAAAATGGAAAAGAAAAATAAAATTAAAAGACCACCTCCGGAGGTTTAACATCTGAATTTATGAATTCCTGAGAAAGACGTAGAGAAAACCGTGAGGAGAAAATCATCGAAGAAAATATTCAAGAGGACTTTCCAGGCCTATCAAGTAACTGATCTACGTTGGAACAGAAAACAGTTCTTCAGGAAGTTAAATGGATAAAAGACTAATGTGTTTGGACAAGTTGAGTGGATATTTACATAAATGGAAGCGCTATGTTTGTGATTAGTACATGGACAACTTCATAAATGAGAGAAACTAGATAAAAGTCTGAAGTGCAGGAAAAATAACTCATGAGGGAAAGAGAAGTTAATCAGAATCTTCCACAGGTCTCAGCTGCGAACGCTGACTGAAAAGTAGGTCTACGAAGTGAAGGTCAGAGTAGAAAATCCGCTGTTAATTCTTGAAACTGAGCAACGGGGAAGCAGCCATATTAGCCGTCTTTCTGTGGAACTTAAAGCTGAGAGACCGCAAGTCTGGAGCCGCAGAGGGATAGCGCACGGAAAGAGACTCCCTGGGAGCAAGGCCAAACAGGGCAGAGAGGAGAGATAGAGACATCAAGTCTGGAAGGCCCTGTTTGAACACCTGTATCCAGCCACACTTGAAGCCATGCTATCCTTGCACTTTTTCAGTTATGTAAGCCACTAAATCCCTTTTAGCTGCAGAAGCTATTTAAGTTGAGTTTCTGTCACTTATAATCAGCAAAATCTAAATAATGCAGCATTTGATCTCACCAAAGCTTTTTGGGGTTTTGTTTTATTTTATTTGAAAGAGGGGTTTTCTCAGCTGTCTTCAGCTCTGAATTATCCCCCGAGAGGGCCTATCAGAAAACTTGATGCAATTATATATCTGACTGCTTTGACCCTCACAATTGCAATCAAGAGGTTAATCAACATTCAGCCTTCTTTAGTGTGTCCTCTATTTCTTTCATTGTGGCTATCATTGTGGAGTTGACTGGAATTTAAGGTTAAATTGAACTTCCTCTAAACAGCATATTAAAATTTGTGAAATTAATTTCAATTCTAAATTTTGCCTGGACATTTTAACTCTTTTGGTCACCTCTTAACCTCCCGGATTTTCTTGGTTAAATTAACTGGATTTTAGCCATTTCTTGCAGTAGAGTGGCAAAAAGGGAGAGTCCCAGATATTACACTCTGCTTGGCAGGCATTTGAAATTCAACAGCCTGAAAAATAATCCAGTTTCTTGAGCTGTATTTATAGCTGCAGTATTTATCCTTTGGTATGTCTTATCTGACACGGTTTAAGATCCAGACCACTTGGCTTTTCTGTAGCTCTGTCCAGGGCAGGCATGTTTGGCTTACATCAGTGAGCAATAAACTACCTGCCTTCCTGGCATTTGCAAAGGGTCCAGGTTATCTCTGCAGGTGGCAAACCGAAGGTGCCTCCAGACCCGGGACTAAGGCTGCTCGGGAATCTGCTTCCCATTTCTCCAGTGACTCAAGCCCATTGATATATTTAGCAGGTGTTCATATTTTCAGTACTAATAAACAAGTGCTTTTTCTAAGTGAATTATTTTTTTAATGTATAATAAATGCATTCAAATGATTCCATAACATTTTTTATCCAAATATGGACGATATGAGTACTTTTTGCAATGAAATGTATTGTAACTCAAGGGTGAATCAGGGCAATATAATGTCATATCATGAAGAATGAACAATTGGCTCATCCGTGGATCTGGATCCTAATTATTCTTTGTGATCATATAATTATTTGTTTGTTTTGTCCTAACTTTCCGACCTGCCTGGGTCATTCATCAATAAGATCAGTGCTTCTTTAATTTCCAAAAATATATCTAAATTCTACACTTTGCATTTCATGATAAGGATCCAGCTCATTTATTCTTTTGATATAATGACACTTGTAACAGAGTTTTTATTAAAATTAACATGTAATAATACTTTAAAATAGAATTATAAATATGATTCAAATAAAAGAATGTGCTAAATATCCTTGCTTCTTTAGATCTGGCTTGACTATGTATAATAATATCTGCTACCTGATTAATGTTAATGCAAAGTCAGAAATTTAACAGATTCTTTGAGGGTTGACATTGTTTTTCTCAATCTATAACTTTTTGGGTTTAACTGATAATATAGGTCTTATTATGGACTAATAGAACATCAAACTATTATTTCCCAAGGCTGAAGAATGCTAATTTAAAAATACACTGTATGGTTCCTAGAACTGATTATTGCCACTTTAAAACATCTCTTGTTATATTGATAATAGCAGTGTTGACAGACATAGCAATACAGGTAGAACATTACCAAAAGGGATAGACTCGTATTTTGCTGATTAGTGACAACATTAGTTTCGAAGGTGAAAAATCTTTCTTCTTTTTATGAATAAAGCACAAACATAGAGTGCATAAGCATGTAGTATACTTGTCATGTTTAAATTTCTTGGGTAGTAGAAGACTATTTGGGGGAAAAGTGTCTAAAAAGTCTCCTGCAGTGGTGACAGTGAAAAAACAAAAAGGTTGAGGAACTCTGAACTCGGTGGGGAGAGATTCAATTTGAGCTGGAGAAATCTGAGAGCAGTTCACCTAGGCAGAAGACCACCTTCTGACTCCCTGAGAGACCCTGACCAAGAGACTTGATTTCTCCCAGGTTCTGTTTCTTCTGTGAAACAGGGAAGATGATACCTAATATTCAGAGCCGTTGTTAAAGGTCAAACGAAACCTTTAGTAAAGTTTCTGTATATAGCCGACTCAGGACTTCGCAGAGGTTATTGAAGGAGATGCACCTGGAGTGGACCCTTAAAAGAAAGATGCTGACTGAAAGATATAGGGGAGGGCAATTTAACAGGGGACATGAGTGACCAAAAGTCCAAAGAAGTGGGAGTACACATTACAAATAAATAGCCTGATGTATGACGAGAGCTAGAAGCCGTGGAGTTAGGAGAATAGGCCAGAAAAAAAAAAAAAAAAAAAAAAAAAAAAAGCCAGTGGCAGAGTATAGAGGACTTTGAATTCAAGGATAAAGAGTTCATTCCTTTATTTTTTCCATTGTTTTAATAATACACACGTGTTGAGCACCTAGTATGTGCCAGGACTGTCAGATTAAAAAAAAGTGAATGTGACACAGGAATTGATGAGATTCCCATGACACAACATGACGTGACAAATGCAACCAGATCACTTCAGTGCAGTTCACATTTTCTGGATAAGAGAGGAATATTGAGAGAAGGTTTCCCACAAGAGGTGACATTTGGGCTGGACTTTGAAGTATGGGAGGTGACGGTGACAGGAGAAGTGAGAGAGGGACATTCCAAGGCGTGGAGCGTACAGGTAAGGGGCAGTGCGCATGCATCAGGACCGTGATGGCGTGTGGATTGGAAAGTGAGATCCTAGCCTGCGCTCACCGGGAAGGACCCTGTGGAAATGCAGACAGCTTAGGCTTTGTGTTGGGTGTTACACCATGACTGATTCCGTGAGGGGAAGACCCTCATAGGGAGCAGTAAGGAGGGGATAGAGTGGGAGTGGAAGAGGGAGCAGAGACAGAGCTCACAGTCCTTACTGACTGATGGGAAAGGGGGCAGGATCAGGGTTGCCCACCAGGCGATGAGTTTATATGAAGCCTGGTGGATGAACAATTCACATGGGGTCCTAGGAGCCCTACTGCCAGGATGACATGTGATCAGACCCTTCCCCTGATTACTCCGTTCACTGGGCATCTCACTCTGTCTCTCACTTCCAGAGTTAGAAAAGGTGCCCCAGAACCTACACAGCTCCTTGTTGATCTGCTCAATGGCCACTCATCCTGGTGCCAAAATACAAAAATTGGGTAGGTGGACAATGGACAGAGGGATTATAGAACAAGCTCTTAAGAGAGTCACCCTATCGGCCAGGTCTCTCATGGGCCCTCAGTCAGGGCCAGGCAGCAGGCCCAGCCAGAGGAGGGGATGACGGTATTGGAGCTGCCAAAGGCCACCGTCCCTAGATGCCTCAGTGTTCCCACAGTGATACAGCCCAGGACTCCCGGTGATAATCAGGGTTCAAATGGCTCCCCCTGAACAGAGATGTTTCAAATAAAACTGTTTTCCAGATGAAATAACACCAAGGTACCCCTATAGGCTCCCTCATCCCCATCATCTAAGACCCTGATACTTGCTGCCATCAGTACCACACATGGAGGCCTAGTTGCTGCCATGAACACATTCATTCTGTAAACAAGTATTGAACACTTACTCTATGCCATGCACTGTGCTGGCAGCTGGGAGGACCAAGGCACAGTCCTTGGTTTTGGTAACTCGTTATCTAGCAGAAAAGACAGACACAGAAACAGATTATTACAATGTGGCAAATGTGGTCACAGAGGTCCTTCCAAAGTGTCATGGGAGCCGCGAGGGAGAGCCTGACACTGTCTGGGCTGCTGGGAAAGGCCTGATAAGGTTGTGATATCTGGGGTGGAGTTTAAAAGAGGAAAGGAAATTTCCCAAACAGAAAAGGGGACAGGTTTACTCTAAGCATGAGGAGAAGTGAAGTCCCCACGGTCATGGGCAGGCTGAGGGGTGTGAGAGAAGCAATGAGGTTGAGGCCATGTCCACGTGGGCACAGGGGAAAATGAGGCTGTCCGGTCTGCTGACACTTGACTGTCAGGAGAGGAAGTCTGGTCAGCTGTGGAAAGCCAGAAGACTTTAGGAGAGGATAAGAGAGGGAGGACAGATCAGACCTGTGCTTTAGAAAGAAGATCAAAGGCAGTGGTGAGGATGGACTGGAAATGAGAAACGTGTGGCCTGGAGACCAGCTCGAGGGAGGAAGGGGAATCCCAGACGGGACCAGGTTCTGAACTAAGCCTCAGCCAGTGGCACCACGGCTCTCCCCCAGCTGAGACATTCTCTGATCAGAGGAGGCAGGCTTCACTTGTGTGCTCGAGGTGTTTTACATGTGCCACTTCATTTAACTCCCCCAATAACCTTGAGAGGCAGGGACTATTACCCATTTTATAGAGAAGAAAACTCAGAGGAGTTCCTCAGGGAAGGTCACAGAGCTGGCAACTGGCAGAGCCAGGTCGGTGTGACTCCGCCCTGTGCTCAAAACCCCCCGGGGCAGAAGGGAGGGCCTTGGAAAGCTAGGTTTTCAGGACTTACAATGGTTTGCAGCAAACATACAATTTGACTGTGATAAGGAAGAGTTCCACAAACCCTCAGCTTTTCTCTAGTGAGGCATTTTTCACAGGAAATGCCAAAGAAGAAGTTGCTAAGCACCCCCTCTAGCTCCCCGAGCCCTCTGTCTCCTTCTCCAGGTGTTGGTCACTAACCTCTGGAATCCACAGCATTGGCTTGATGGGTTGGCCGGTCTCCTTTAAGGGCCTGCCTCACTTCGGGCTGCAACCCCACTGCCAGCCCTCAGACCCTTAGAGGCTTATATCATTCGCTCCTCCTCAGCCAACTGAGGGCTGGGTGAGACGGGAGCACCCCTCCTGTGAGGCAGCAGCAGCTGAGAAGTCAGCCCTCCGCTCCCAACTGCAGTGGAGGCGCTGGTTCCAGAAGTGCGGCCTTTTCCACTCTTGCTGCGAGGCTTGGAGAAGTTGGTGTCAGATGAGAGGTTGGCCCTTGAGATTTGTTCATACAGGGAATGCTGGGAACTCTTATAAACTGTTTCACTCTCATGAAGAAGTCAGGCAAATAGGAAGTGACAGTCTTTCTCATCTTCTCTTGACCAAAATCCACCTTGGAGCCTGTTCCTACCGTCTAAATCCGCAAGCATTTCCTGCTGCAGCAGTGTATGCGCCACAATGAAAAAAGCAGGCAAGTCCTCCAGGCTAAGGGGGTTGCGGGCTTCCGAGACTTACCTCCCAGCAAGGCAGATGCAACAGCGGGGAGCGGCGGGGGGCCTGGGCTGGGGGCACAAGCCCAGAGATGAATGGGCTCCAGGGGGTAACAGTTTGCAGGGCACAGACAAGGCCGTACACAGAGATCATAAAACAAAATTTATCTTTAATTTGTAAGTGTCAACAGCAGTACAAAAGATGGAGTGATGACGACTAGATTAGGGTAGAGAGGACAGTCTTGAGGTAAATGAGCATAAATAGGCAGTTCTTATAGACACTCCCCTGAGGGGCCTGGGCCCCATCATGGCATATACATTATCACCCAAAGATGGCATGTTTAACACATCAGGAAAGCACCTTGTGCAAAAAGGAAAAAAAAAAAGTAGCTAAGGTGCCAACATACACCAGGATAGATAAAGACAGTGTGTCTTTCGATTTTGTCTTTTCCCTTAATTATGAGGCAGAGGAGGGGAAGACTTTGAAAAGTACCACTGAAAGATTATTCAATGTTGAGCTTTATCTCACATCAATACTGCACAACGAAATCCAAGAAGTCTGTGTATGCAACAAAGCTAAGAACAATGATTCATTCCTTTAAATTTGAAGAGATCCTTTTTTTTTTCATTTCTTTAATCCTTAGCAAACTTTTTTTCCATTATTAAGAGGAGAGTGTGAGAAAGATGTGATGGCAACCCTTAAGGTCATTTAAAAACTTTACACTGGACTGTACAAGATTTTTTTTTGATAAACTATTTACATTTTCAGACTTTCAAACATATTCAAAGCAGCAATAGACACTAGTTTTTATGGTTTCTGTTTTTTTTTTTTTTCTAATTGCCCAAATAGTTACCAGCCATGGGCCAAGTAGGTACCTGCGTTATACATAGAATTTCTACAAAGAAAATCTGCAGCTAAAATTTGCTCAAGGGCGTATGAAATGCCCTCAGTGTCCCAAGGGCCGCGCACCCGCAGCGTTGCTAGAGGAACCAGCACAGTACCTTGACAACAGAGTTGTAGTTGCCCCAACAGCCCTACACGAACTTTACACTTTGAAACAGCAGCCAGCATGTCAGTCCAGCATGTCAGTGAATTGTGCTGATTAAATTAACATAGAATACAATCTCACAATATACATCACAAACAAATTACAATGTCAGGAAATAAAAAGAGTTACAGTAAGATAAGTTATGTAGTAACAGCTTATAAGCTTGTCTAAGGTAATAAAAATTTTACATGGCAAATACAATAATGAATGAACATAAATGCTAAGCATTCTAATTTGCTACGAGCTGGAGAAGGGTACAACAAAGACTGCACTTTCAGAAAAAGCAAAGACACATATGACAAAGGAAGACAAACGGAGAATGCACATGAGCAGATCTGCAATGTGCAGCATACAAACAGTTAAATATTTGCACATTCCCCATACTCCAAGAGCACCAGCACTGAGGCCTCACTTTATGATGCTTGTGGTTCTTCAGGAATAAGAAACTACTGAGCAAGATACGTCACTGAGTTGCCTTCAAGCTTTCATACTGCCAGGGACGCCAACCAGAAGAGTAGCTCCAAGTTAGAAGAGCGTTACCTTTCCACCCCTCCCCCACCCACCTCGAGCCCCGCCCCAAAGGTGCCAGCGTTCTGAATACTTGTTCATGAGCTTTTGGAAAGAAATCTGTCCCCAAAGGAAAAGATGGGATGGGGACGAAAAGGAAATGCGTCTGCATATCAATTTCAGTGATGTTAGCAGGAGGTTACGCTCAAGAGTATATGGCATCAGAAACAGAACATAAGCATAAGGAATAACAGAGAGAAGTTGTTTATTCAGGAAGAAAACAAGACAGGGGGCAGATGACTTAAGGAAATGATGCAAGTGCTTTTGTAAAAGGACAAATGAGGTCATACAATATGATTATACTTTGAGAAGTGAGCTTAAGTGCCAACTCAGTCCTTAGACAAACATGTACAAAATCAGGCTACAGCAACCAATTTTTCGTCATTTTCTCATTAAAAAGGAAGACCCAGTCATAATTTCAGTACATTCCCCTAGCTGCATTCTTTGCAGTTGTTGGCACTTGGTACAGGACTTCTCATATGGTTTAAAACTACTAACTGATTCTTTTTCTTTTCCCTAAATGAGTAGGTAGAGGTCACCTCTTTGCAAAATGAGTAAACCGAGAGAAGCAGCCTCAGCTATGATGTTCAAGTGACCAGGCTGCCTTCCTACTGGGGGTAGACGGGTCTCCTCGGAACAATCCTTGCTTTCAGCTGGTGCCTGTGCTCCCCGCTCGCTCAGGAGGGTGTGCTCTGGAGCAGCAGCCTGGCTTCGCAAGGAAAAGAAAGGAGCCTTTAATTTCAGCCCTCGAGTGATCACACCCTTTTCAAACACCCAGGCTCCAGTGGGGCCGATGTTCAGGGGAGGCCAGAGTTGGCTCAGCAGCACTGCTAGCCCACACCTGAATTTAGAACTTGGCCTGAGGGCCCGTGTCAGGACCCTGGCAAATCAAATCAGGCCTGAGGACAAGGCTGGGGAGTATCAAATAACAAATGAAGCAAACTGATGTGCTCCTAAAAGGGCGAGCTGAATATACATGGAAACAACAAAGCTTTCGTATCTTCCTGGAAAAGATACTGCATCACATCTGCCAATGAAATAGAGAAACTGCCTGCCTGGCTGCTACTGTCCACAGACTGACCTTTTCTTTCTCTCTCCCTCCCTCTTTCTCTTTCTTTCTTTCCTTCCTCCTTTCTTTTCTTTCTTTCTTTTTCTTTCTTTTCTCTCTTTTCTTCCTTCCTTCCTTCCATCCTATTGCATAGGGTCCATTTTTTTTAGGACAGGATTGTCTGCCAGTGTCCCTATTCTAAGTAACAAGGAAAATCCTGATCCTGCAAGTTCTTTAATAAAATGGACATAATTTTTACCTTTGATTTGAAGATACTATGAAATAGGGGGCACTGAAAAAAAATTGATGAACATTCTTTAATATAATTGGGATGGTGGGACTTTTATTAATGGCCAATCTCAGGCAGATTTTTACCTTTATAATGACATTCAGCCTTCCTGCTCTTAGATGGTCACAGAACTACCTTATAAGATTTATGTGGATTCACAAAGCAAACTGACTCTCTCCCAGATGTACTGGAAATTCACCATGTTGAATCCATCAACTTTCTCTAAGGGAAAAAAAAGTGAAAGTCTGAGTCTGTGGACAGTGGGTTCTAAGCTTTATGAGAACCCGAGTGAAGGGTTTTCCTGCTCCAGCTACGGGTGGGACTCTGCTCTCTCACTGTGGCTGATAATTCACTACCCTGTGAGGTACAGTGACTCATCAGCTTCTAGTCTGGACCAACATGTATGGATAGAGAACAAAAAGGAAATACATAACTTACATTTCACTAAGTATTCATGAACCAAAAATAAAGTCTATTTCTATGTTATATTTACACAATTAGAAAAATCTAAAATGAGATGGTAAATTCATAAAAACTTTGTTTAAGCCCCACTGAAAATAAAACGAAGTGATCCCTATGATTGTCATTCTTAATTTCCACGGTATTTAGAGCCAAACTTGGCTAATAAGTAGAATAAACTGCTTATGTGCAGAATTTAGATTCAAATACAGCATCACTGTTTGACCCAATGAAAGAGACGTTTACAATCAGATCATTCCTGAATAGCCTTTCATTTTTAAGAACATGGCTAGAAGTAACTGAACCCCAGTACTGAGGCAGAGCTGGAGCTAAAACAAAGTGTTCATACACACATGTATTTTGCATAAATAAATGAAATAACAAGACATAAAAATGACTCAAATCCGGCAACTGTGAGGCAAGCCCACACGAGTCGAAACAGATGACTTTTGTTCATGTAGTTTTCGTACAACAGCTTCACATTAGTCAGAAGTGATAAAAAATACCATTTATATCCAGTGCTTATAACACTTACGAAACAACATCTGTGAGTGTGTGTGTTTTTTGTTGTTTTTTTTGTTTTCTTTTTTTTGTTTCTTTTCTTTTCTTTTTTACTACAAGCAAAATCAAGTTTCAGTCCTAAAGAACAGTCCTTTGTTCTCCACCAGCCCAGAATATTATTTTGGCATGGTCATAAAAACAAACAGAATTACCCTACCATTCTAAATGTTTGCCTTTGTGCAAAATTAATTACATACAATACAATGCTAGCCATGCAGCGCTCTACCTATGCAACGAAATAAAAAAGGAGGGGGAGAGGGCAAAGCAGAGTCAAAGAGAAAGAGGAAGAAACATGAGAATGAACTGAGGAGGAGAGGTATGTAATCGAAAGAAATCGGTAAGACAATAATAAATAGTTTTTTTTCAGAAAAAATGACCTCCTCCTCATTTGAAATACAATGTACAAAAACAAAGTTCCAATCCCCAACCAATATTAAGAACCAAACATTCCTATCAGTACCTTAATCAGCTTATAGAGAGCACTCCCAGCTAATGACATGGACAATAATGTCTTGGCGAGACCTATTTATTGCTATTAGGTATGGCCTTGAGCACTCAAATAAATATGAAGGTATACTGTTCTCTTCCAAGTGACAAAATGGCTCAAGAACTCTGATGGGGCTGTTCCTGTGTCCTGTGATCAGATTCTGGTTGTCCCATGAGGTGAACTGTCCTATTTTCTGACATCCTCCCATTGAGCTACTCTGGCTGAGGCCACCCCCCGCCCCACAGGCAATCAGTCCTGGTTTCAGGAAGGTCAAAATGGCACAGCCGAGCTCCCTGTAGTTAGGAGATTGGGGACAAAACCTCACTGCCTCCCAGCCCATCAGTGCCTCTCCAGAGAAGCCCCTGTGTGACAAGTGCAGTTAACCTTGTTCACACGTAGGCATGATCCCCATGTGGCCACAGATGGAGGGAGCAAGCCAGAGGCACTGTCTGCTGCCCCAGGAGTGATCTGTTCCCCAGGGTTAAGAGTAGGAACAGCCCATATGGGGAATGTATTTCCCCTCCTTCTCCTTCCCTGCAGTTTTCTTTCATTCTCCAGGTATCATGACTATTTGCCTCTATCTTTGCTTTGAGGCTGTCATGTGGCTTCTTGCCTCCTGGGGATTTTGCAAAGCACTCCCTAGATGTGCCAGATGGGACAAGGCAGCTCAGTGTAAAGGTGCCAGCCCATGACGGCACCACTGTTGACTCCTACATGGCCCGCAACTTTGGGCTTTAAGATTGGGTGCAGGACTCTCCTGCCTGGCAGTCACCACTGTTGACTCTTGCTGCTGAGTGGCATTCAGGACGAATGCCACTGATGCAGATCCTACCACTTGTTGCTTAATTGAATTAAGGGGCAATTCTGGCAAAAGATTCAAGGTCAAGGCGAACCTCAGGGGCATATCTGTTAAAGTGTAAGACTCTACACCTGTATCCAGATACACAGCTCTGTAGCCATATATACAAGGATGTTCAAAAACAATATAGGTATTTAGTAGTAACTTGTTTCAGAAATGCTTCCAGATGATCTGGGGACATAAAATTACTATGTACATCTTTTGTATCTAGCAGGAGAAGGAGGTGAAAATGGCTGAAAAGTTATTTGGGGAAGGAGGGTGAAAAACAAGAATTATTAAATTAATGCCACCAACAAATTTTTTTTAAAATAAATAGTAAGTGGACCCGTGACATTCTGGAATGAATAAATTATTTAAGAGAAAAATGTGTTAAGACTGAATGTCAGGGTTAAAGGCAAAGGGATAATGGATGTAGTGAGAGGTGGTCTCAGGCAGAGAAGACCACCGTGTCGGTATCTGGTGTGGTGATCGCTCTGGTGTGTGGCCGTCATATCATGTCACACACTGATGGCGCGTCAAGAGGCAAACACAATTGGGTACACGCACTGTGGCAACCTTGTTCATTCCTTACAATATCTTGTCTCCAGATTCCTGAGTACTTTACCATTTTCTGGAAAAAAAAAGTGTGGTTTGCTATTTTATTTTAAGATGCCAAAGATTGTCTAAGACTTTGCAGTGTCTCCTTTAAGACTTTCAAAATATTAAGATTCAAAAGTTATGAAAAAGTTTGGCACATTCAAAGTTTCACTCTACACGTGGACAAATGGAATTCCGAGGCCTTTTGAATATGCTCTACATGCAGCTGCACACGCCGTGGACTTGTTCTGTTTCACAATATGAAATCCTCAGTTGTTTTCTAAAATAATTCAGAATAAAAACACATTCACAACCTGTAGGCCGGCACAGCATACCTGAGTGAGAATGTTTAACCCCATCTAAAACAGTAACTTAAACCTTTATCAACATCCAAAAGAAAAAAAAAAAAAAGTAAGACAAAAAATATAAGACTTGTAAGACAGCTATGGGTTGAGATAAGTTTTCAAGTCCTGGTGTCTCATATTTAATATGTCTTCACCTAAATTAAAAACAACAACAACAACAATAACAATAACGACAAAAAACTCAAGTTCATGAAAAATCAGGGAAAACTTAATCTGTCTCACACTTTACGAAACAATTAAGACCATTCTGCTGATGTAATTGTGGAGCCACAAATGCATGCGGGCTCTTTAAGAACTTTTTTGTTGGGGGAGGGGCAGTGAAATGTCAGAGTATTTTAATTCGGCAAACAAACGCTCCTCAGTTGGCACTGACAGCTTCAGGGGCTTCATTTTCACTGCTATAGTCTGATTTGGGATCATCTTCGTAGTCGTCATACATTTCCATTTCATCCTCTCCATTAATCATTTCATTTCCAGCTAGGCTTCCGCCGTCTGTCTTCATTCCATAAGTGCTCTGGATGACCGGGAGGCTGGGCTCTGGGCTGGCGGAGGTGCTAGAGCAGTCAGATGTCATCTGAGGTGACGGTGTGGTAGTTGCCATAGTAATAGCACCAGGATACACAACACCTGTTCCTGTGGTGATTGGAATCTGAGGCTGTTGCCTGTATAGATTCAAAAAATAAAGCAGAGGGAAATATCTACATACATCTGTTCTTCTGTGTGGCACTGGAATTCATCCCCCACACGTTCTAAAAAGGGGCTCTGTGGAAAGTCTAAGCAGATGACAGAATGTGACAAAGGTGTTTCCTGGAGGGGTCCTGCAAGTCTCCCTGACGCTGTGGTTGGAGTTAAGAAACACAATGGAGGAATTTATTGATGGTTTTGCGACATAAAATTAGGGTCCTTATAACATGACAAATATGGCAAAGTTTCGATAACTTCTGGCATTTGGAACAAACACTGTGGTTAATTCCACAAAGTTACTTGCGAGATCATTTTTAAGATCTCCCAGAACATTACAAAATATAGGCTGGTAACATGAGACATGCTACAATGTCGCTCGCTGTTAAGCAGGCTTGTGTCTTCACCTCGGTTTGAGAACTGTACAGTTCAAGAAAGATCAAGATGAGAAAGTATCCGGTATATCCCAAAGAGTCAGATTTAGCAAAGCATGTATTTGCTATCTTGTAAATGTCTATTTATTTCCACGGCTGAACTTGTAGGGAAGCCCCTGGAAGCTTCTATTTTCCTAATTATGGAAGGATCATCTTGGGTGTCATTACTCCTGTGGCCCTGGGCTAGAGCTGGGGTTGGAGGAGTCAGGAGTGAAGAACAATGAGAGCTCCTCCAACCACTTAACAGGAGGACACACGTCTCCTCATCCTGGATCCCAGCAGGGGCTGAGGCCTGGTCACACCAGATCACTTCGTCATAATGTCACTCTAGTTCAAATAAACCTACCAGACCCTTTATGAAGGTCAGTCTCTCCTTCTGCAGGGAGACATGGCTATCTGCCTCTCAACTTCCCTGGAGGCATTATAACTGGTTGAAAGAATTAAAGACCTACTACCTAGCTCAAAACTATGACTGAAATATTATTCTCATGGCTTTAGCATTCACTGAGTATTTCTCAATCGTTATGAACAGTAATATTAAGTTCACTTCAAAATGTCATTGTAACTCTCCTTTCTGAGCTTCAGTTTCCATGCATTTATAAAAGCTGGGGTCAGGGAAGTCCTGGAAGGTCCTTCTACCTTTTAGTACTTGGCTTCAGATCAGACCATCACTTGAACCATTCTTATTGACCCCTTCATTGAAACTTTCTATCCACCTCAGTCTAACAGGAAAAAAATCTGAATTTGTGAAGAACTAGCTTACCAGCGATCCTTTGACACTCCCTAAAGGAGCACAATTTCTCAAAAAGGCCTGCGTGTCCTCCAGCCTGGTAGATGGAGAAATGACACAAATGGCCTGGAATCACACTGTGGGATATCTGAAAATGCTATCTTTAACAACCTCTTTCAAACACTAGGAGGCATAATCATGATAGCTTAACCTTTGACTAACATAATATATATAATATTTTCATATGTATTACCTCATTCAATTAACATGGCAACTTTATGAGGTATTATTAAGCTCAGTTTTCAGATGAAGAAAATGAGGCCTTGCTCAAGGCCTTGCATTCAAAAATCAGCAGGGCTGGGACTTAAACCTAGGTCAACAGACTTGAAGTACATCACTCTTCCCTTTATAGATATTCAACATACAGATACACTAAGCTCCCTAAATGCCATAAAAACTCCTGGTTTCTACACAGCCTGTAGGTATCCAGCCGATACTAAGCACCTGATACTGATTCATTGTGTGTGATGCTCAAGGTAATTTTTTTTAATTACTCAAAAGATGATGACGATAGAGGAATCTAAATCCATGTGTAGAAACATCTGATAAAATGCTGGCTTCCCTTCCATAGAGTCAAATTCTAAAGATAGTATACTTCTCGTTTCCTAAGTTTTGGGCAAATTAACACAAAGTAAATTACATGCTAACCTACCCAAGACAGTAAATGTCTCATTAATTTTTTTTTACTGAATTTCGGTAATTGCAATAAAAATATTTTTGCTTCAATCACAAAATGCCTGTAGAGTGATAAACTTTTATTGTAATATTGACCCATTTTACAGATTTCCCAATTTGGTGAGCTAATCTAAAATAGAAACTCTACATACCATATACAAACTATCAAATGGTATATTTTCTTTTCATGAAGGACATTTTCTTTTCATAAAGAAGAGATCATAATTTTCTTCAAGATTTTTTAAGTAAAAATATCTATATGTCTATTAAATAAATTTGAATTGAGCTCCTATTATGTGCTACGGACGATGCTTAGATGCTTTCACGTTATCTTCTTTAATCCTCACAATCACCTGAGGGGTCAATTATTATTTCCCCTATTTTATAGATGAAGTAACCAGTTAAGGTTCAGAGAATTTGCTGTTTGTCTAAGGACACACAAGCCCCACATCCAGGAATTGAACTCTTCCTTATTTCACAAATTCCCTACTGAGGATATCAAGATTGGGGTGAGAAAGGCAAGTTCACACTATCAGAAAATTAGTTAACAATTTGAATCAGAATCCAAATATATATAAAACTTCTTATCTGATGTGGATGTCAAAATACCATTTCAAACTTACAGAGGCAAAACTGAATTCCTGATCATTCTCCCTTATAATGGCTCCTCTCATGACCTTTCAGATCTTGGTTAATGATTACTTCATCTTTTTGGCTGCTGGGGCCAATCCTATATCCCTATACCCCATCCATCAGCAAATCCTATTGGTTCATTCTTAGGAATATTGTCCAGAATCCCTCCACTTTTGCCATCTACAAACCTAGTTCAAGCCACCATCAACTCTAATCTGGTTTATTGTAAGAGCCTGCCTCCTTAGTTCAGGTCACATCTCTTTCAGACAATACTCAACATAGTAGACAGAGTGATCATTTTAAAACCTAAGTCAGATCACAATACTCCTCTGCTTATAGACTTTTCAATGCCTTTCCATCTCACTCAGAGTCAAATTCAAGTCCTTTCAGAATTCGGCTCCCTACCACCTCTCCTCATCTCTCTCTACTACTACTGCCTTTACTCATCGCATCTACTCATTCTGCTCCTATCGCTCGGGACTCATGTCTCCCAACAAGCCAGGCACAACCTCTCACCATCTTCACGGCTGCTGTTCTCCCTGCCTAGTTCTTCTCCTAGACATCCACCCGCGTGGCTGGCCCCCTCACTCCTCAGGTCTTTGCTCAGGTTTATCTTCTCAGTGAGGTTTTCTGTGGTCTCTGGTTTAAAATTGCACTTTAGCCTCTCAAACCCCCTATCCTGTACCCTCCTTTACTTTGTTCTAAGGCATTTATTACTGTTTGATATTTATTTATTAATTCATTGACTTTCCCCACTAGACCGCAAGTTTCATAAGGACAGGGATTTTCACTGATACAGTCCCAGAGCTTAGGCAATGCCTGGAACACAGGAAGCATTCAACAAAAGTCTGCTGAATACATGGAATAAATGAATGAACGAGTGAGTGAGAGGGAAAAGAAATGAAAAGGCTAGGTAACCTATTTTGGAGAAGAAAAGATGTAAAGAGCTTAGCTATAAGGGAGAGAGGGTGGTGCGGAAGGAATGTGAATATAACCATCTTTAGATCTTGAGTGATTTTCTTCACAAATAAGGAAGAGATTTGTTCTAGAAAAGACCAAAGAAGAGGATCAGAACCAATCTATAAAGTAGGAGGCTTAGTTAAAAGAAAAGAACTTTCTAGTATTAAGAGATGTTCCACAAAGAAACTAGCTCCCTTGGAAAGTGGTGAGCTCTCTGGCCCTGGAAGAGTTCAAGCCGAACTTGGAAAGGACTCCCACAACTGCTGGCTGCTTGAAGGATATGACTTCTGAGGCCCCTTCTAAGTTACCACTGATTCTGCGGATGCAAAATCATAAGCTAACTGTCATGCTGGCCTTGCTCCCTCACTGTCATTATCAGCATAAAAAGAAACTAAAAAAAATTAAATGAGCATAGCTAGTTATACTTGAAGAAGCCTGGCTTTCAAGGGTTTCCAAAATATTGTCCCACCCTACATATCTTACTTTTCTTTACTGTCAGGGACAATTCCTAGGCTAGCCTCCCTCTTTATTATTGAACATTTTCATATTTCCCCCATGTGTTCATGCTCTCCTTCATGCTAAAATAGGAACCTGTCCTTCACCAGCCTGCCCCCTACCCACATCTCAAGTCCCCTACCTCAAGAATGGCCTTTGGTTGGTCCTAACCCATAGTAATCTCCCTTCCTCTGAGCTATATAATCAAAATTAGTACTTCATTACACACTCTGTGCAGCACTATGCAATGTATTGTGTGTGTGTGTGTAACAAACTGTTATTTGCTAACCTATTTATGTATATGTCCAGCTTCTCTGTTAATAGCATTCTCTGATAACTCACTGTGTGTAGAACTGATGCCTCATGCACTATACTAATTTAGTACAGTGCTAGGCACACAGCTGGTTTCCAACAGGCTTTTACCAACTGACCGACTAATCAATTAACAAAATGGAAAATCAAGCTTTGTCTATCGGAAATTACTTTCCTAGAAAGCATTTTTCCTTCCTCTACAAATCAATTGTGAAGTCAAAATTCAAACACTGCAGATTTCACAAACAGGAATAGCTGGCAAGTATTGGGCTTTACAAATAATGAATGTATGCATCAAAACAAAAGTTGTGGATGTTTGTAAAAGTATACATGTGCAGCTGATGTGAGCAGAGATGGCTAAGGACCCTCCCTCCCAGCCCAAGAGTTTAAGCTGGCCCTGACAGAGTCCAGCGTTGTTGCATGGCTTCCAAATCACAGGAACATTTCTGGAGTATGGTCTAGCTTTTGCTAACTGCAGTGGAATTATTTATTTATATTGTCAAAGCCCCTGTCTGCTGATCCTTCAGACCCTCACAGTATCTATAAATGAAGGCAATGACGTTTGTTTCACTAGTAGGTAAGCCTATAAATTGCACATCTTTTTACATTACCTATGAGAGATTCTAATCTGGCTTTCTCTACAGGAAGACAATACTGAAAACAGAATGTCTAGTCTATGCTAATCAATTAAATTTATAAGCATCTTATAGGTTTGATTCAGCCTCTTTAAGATTCAGATCAAAATAGCAAGTGTTCATACCATTTATAGCATAATGCAGCAAACATAATTCTTTATAATATGAAATATATACCTGACACATAGCATCCTTTCTCTAGAATAATATTTGCTTTAATTGGGGCTTACTATGTGTCAGACACCATTCCAAGCACTTTAGATATATTAAATTATTCAATCTTCAGAAGGATCTGATGTAGGTATTACTGTCATCCCAATTTTTATATGAGGAAATTGAGGTACAGTTTAAGTAAGTTTCCCAAGGGCAAATGGAGAGTTTAGAGGATAAGGATTGCTAAGCATTAGTTCCTAGAGCCAGGCAGAAGCAGATCTAGTATTTGAGCCAGAATAGTCTGGTTCCAGAGTTGGTGTTCTTAACCACTATACTATACAGCCTCTAAACAATTTGTAGGCTCTAATTGAGAGGTATGTGTAATGGTGAAAAGGACATATGTTTCACATAAGCCTGGTTTCAATCTCAGCTCTGCAATGTACTAGCTGTGTGGCCTTGAACAAATTATTTAACATCTCTGAACATTCTGTTTTTCAACCCCAGGATGCAGATGATACTTCTTATCTTACAAATTTGTTGTATTTGCAATAATCTGTATAATTCACGCTAATTATTGTTACTCAAAATGTAACCCCAATTTAAATATTTTATAGTATCTGCATAATTCTCTATTAGTTCATAGGTAAACTATTGAATAAGCTTCGAACAAATTGGAAGTACATTTCATGTGGCCACAGTTCTTTGGGGAAAGACCCTAACAAATATCATTTTAACATTAATGGTACTCCTGTCAGGATTACTGCAAAATTCTGATACTTAAGCTATCAAGTGAAGGGGTTAAATCCAAGGCTAGAGCTAACATTATTCTATTTCATATATTGATAAATTCATTTCATAATAATTGAGTAAAAAAGAAAAAAAAACTCACTGAACTTCCAGTTGTATCATCAGTAAAATGCATGACAATGTTGAACAATATATGTCATTTTATTGGCTTGAAAGTTATGCACACCTTTTCAAAATCAGTTATAAAAATTGATCTCACTCCCATTCCCTCAAGAAGTCAATAGCAGTATTTGAATTTTGTGTTTGGTTTTTCCTCTTCTAATAACCTTGCATCTAATGAAGATCAGTTTCCAAAGATGAATCCAAGGGAGTTAATAATCTATAAAATACAACTACCTGGGAGAGAATGCGAATCCTTAAGTGAAGACATCACTTGGCTTCACGTAGCGAGTATTACCTAAGCTGGGCGGAGGAAGATACTCAGCACTGAAGATTAGAGAACAAGACATTCTGGCCATTGCCTGCATGCCTGTGGCTCTATTCCACAGACTAAAATAAGCTTTCCATAGAGGACCTCCTACACTAGCTACCAGGTCCTTAGTCTCGAAATTTCAAAGCTCTTTTTATGCCACCGTATACCACAACAAAAGTCCTTATTTCCTCTAGGTTCTAGGAGCTCTTCCTCAAATGGTAAAGTCATACTTGTAACTGTGCCAGGACAGGATGACAAGGCACATTTTGAAGCAACGTGGTAAAGACAGTTCCTCAGTCATTCGGCATGGCAGAGGCGGAGGCCTGATTTAATCCCTGGCTCCTTCTCACCTTTCAGCAGCCATAGGACCTCCTGGGGCCTCTATTTCTTTATCTTATTTACAGGATTATATAATTTGTATACCTAAAACACCTCGTATACAGTAGGCATTCAATAAGTAGTAGATGCTATTGAGTTGTTCTAGCTAAGTTCATTTTACATGTATTACTATGGAATGAGGTATTTTGGTCCAGAGCTGTCACCAATGTCCCTTTGGTAAAGAGGACTAAATTGAATAGAATTACCGCCATCTCCTATTTGGAACTAAGACAGTACCTTCGATACCCTTCCAGATTATGGCAGAAGGACCCATTATGCAACACAGGGAACATGACTGGGGAGAAGGGTGGGAATCACAAAATATCTCAAATTTAAACTTTTGATTCTCTGTTCAAAGGAGGTTATATATATTCTCAGAGATATACTAACAGGATTAAAAGAAGACATTACACAGTCTTAAATTTGTATTTTGTTACCTACAACTATACTTCCTAAAGTACACTGTGAATTGGGGTATTTCATAAATCCCCTAATTAACACATGGATAGCCCAATTACATTGCATTGTACTTTTGTGTTAAAAGCTTTACTTTAGAAGGTGCAAACATTTATAACACAGAAGAATGTGACATCCTATTTTGGCATGTCTTCATCTGTTAATATATTGGGATTCTCAAATAACAAAGCGGTTTAAGCCTCTCTTTACCTAGAAAAAGTTCTGCCATAGTGTAAAGAAATTCATTGATTAACTAGTGTGACATAGGTAAATCCATGTTTAATAGTAATAATAATGACAGGAATTCACCTTTATTGATATTGTACTAAGTATTACACAAAGCACTTTTGAAAGCATTGCCTCATTGAATCCTCTCAACAATTGTATGAGATAGATACTATTATTCGTTTCATTTCACACATGAGAAAACAGAAAAACAGAAGCTTAGAAAAGTTAAATAACGTGGCCAAGTAGGTAGCACAGTCAGTGTCTGAAACTCGGTGGTCAAACGCCAAAGCCCACATTCTTCCCCAGAACACTCTGGTGTATTGTATAGATTAGTGACCCACGCAGCTTTCGTTGGCCTTTTTTTTTTTTTTTTTCTATTTTTACTATTTACTTTTCCAAATTAGTTTTCTGTTTTTAAACACGTGCTTCTGAAACCAACTTTTTGTTCCATGAAGTTATTTTTTGAGTGTCCTTAAAAATAAATAAATAGTTCTTTACCGCTCCTTAAGGTATCTCTTTTCTTCGCCTCTAAGTAAAGCTTTCTCACATCCTTGGCACAGCACAGCTCCTCAATTCCCCTTTCAGTTAACAGTGAACACAGCTTCCTTTTTACTTCCTCCACGTCTCTCTCTCAAGCCCTTTCCCAAGTGTCTCTCCAGTCTGATTCCAGCTGCCTTAGGCTGAGGCTTCCAGAATGGTCTGCTGGTTTGCCACCCCCCTGTGCTTCTAGGTCTGGGTAAGCTGGAACCTACAGGCATCCGCATCCCCACTTATTCTGACTACTGTGGTTACAAGAGGCCTCTTCTGAATGCAGACAGCCAGTCAGCCAAGTCGAAATTTATACCAGAAATCTATTACCTAATTTTTAAACAAAATGACATGAAATCAGACTTGAAGATATCAAAAACATGTCTAGTTTCTGATTTAAGCAAGAAAATCCACATTGTTACTGCTTCTACCACAGTATAATTTACTGCAACAGGAGTTCTGGATCTTATGCCAAAAATGAGGTCCTCTAACCAATGTCAAGGCCAATTATCTTGTGGTAGATCCCACAACAAAAGCAGACTATTGTGATTAGAGTCAGAAGCACCACCCAGAGAAGCTGGAAAGCTTCTGGGGATTTCTTAGGGTTAGTTTTAATTTTTTCCTCCCTGTGTGTCTACTTAAATAAACTACCAGAAACTTTGTGTGTGGGCACTGAACATCTTAGATTAGCCTGGGAGACAATGAAAGGGGTGAGCAGTTGGGAGTGACCTGTTGCAGGTTTGATCTGATTTGATTTGAGCAGGAGCCATGCTGCAAGGCTGTGTGCTTGTGACACTGCAAAGATTACTGTAGCTGAGCCACTTCAGTATGTCCCAGCCTCCTCCCTTCCCTAGTCTCCTTCCCAAACACCCTGCCAGTAGCCATCCTGGGGCTTCCTACTGGGACGGGAAGGCCCAGGTGGCTAAATGCAGGAGCACTTACCCCACGGTGAAGAACTGCCTCATCTCCTGTCTCCGAGACCTCATCAGTTGCTTATACTCCCCGATCCGGAGCTTTTTGCCGTCAACAATGCAGGTGCGTTTCGGTCGAGGTTTGTATTTATAGTTCGGGTACTTCTCTAAGTGGATCTTGCTTAGCCGGGCCTGCTCCTCATAATAAGGCTGCTTCTCTTGGTTGGACATGGATTTCCAGCGAGACCCTAGACATAAAAATAGCCCTAAATACCTAAGTGCTCAAAGCAACACACTCCCGGCAAATACTGCTTACACTTCCCGCCACTTCACTCACCTGCGCTCTGAGCAGCTCCCGTCACCACAACCACTGAGCCTCACAACCAGTGTTTTAGACTACAGAGCAGAGAATAACGTTGTACGTGACACATGCATTATGTTACTTCTCTCAATAATTTAAAGTTGATGCTACAGTAAGTATATTGTTTTAAAATATGTCTTTGCTGCTTAAAGATTATCTCCTACACCAAGGTCTTGCCCTATCCTTCTGCCTATCTTTCTCAAGAGTGTTAAAAACCTAAATTTCCTAAGCATACTTTTGAGTGTTACAGAATTCTCAGGAAAAGCTCTCTTAGTTCCAGAAATTCAAACATCTCCCCACACCCCAAGCATCTTTAGCGAAGCTCTCCTTTGATAGGATGTCAGCAGATGTTGATATTCCTCTGTATGTAAAAACCTAAGGTGCACACTGTCTCCCCCGGCCTAGGGTAATTAAAAAGGCTAAACCTTACTTAAGAAGTTATAGCTTTAGAACCGGAAGGTACAGTTGGAATTATATATACCATTTTCAAGTACTATAAACATTCATTCAAAGCTGTACCAATGAAAGTACAAAAATTTTTAATATGGTTTACACAGGAAGAAAGAAAAGTATTCACTTCTCTAATATTGTTTATAAAGAATTATCTAAACACTTGACGAAGAAGGGATGTGTTTTTTTACGTGTATCGAATTGCATTTTTGTGTCTCGCTGGTGAATAAAGCGGTAACAGCTGTGCTGACTGGATGTTAGCTATTCTTCAGTGGAGATTTTTCATACATAAACAAATGGAAAAGTTGTACAAATATTCTCTATAGCCAGCAATATCCTGGTCTGTTTTAATAGCACATCCATCCCTGTTCTTTCCTGATTGTTGTGCAAAAGTTGTGTAGAAAGTCTACAGGGATAGGCTTCTCTGTTCCGCTGGTTCCCAGCTTAAAGCCCCAGTTAACAGAGGATTTTTGGTGCTCTTGAAATGCTTGTGCTGAAAAGTTTATATTTTAATGAATACACTTATTATATTCTTAACTTTTTTTCACAGAATGCACACTAGTAATATAGATTCCCCACAGCTGCCAAAATGGAAACAGAGAGGTTCTGTGCCCGTTTGAGAGCTTACTCATCCTGCTGCTAAAATGGCAAAAAAAAAAAAAAAAGGAGAATTTCAAGTTAGATATCAAACTTTAGGGATAGAGAAACACTAACTTTTCTTTTGACTGTCCATTAACGAGAAAAAAAATTTAATATATCTACAAGGAGCATTATGGTTTGAAAGATTTTTAAATTTATTAATTTAGTTTATAAGAAAATTAAATTTATAAGAATAATATAAGAAGAATGTGTATCTCTGAAACTCTAAATAAAACCCCATTTAGTTGTAATAACATTTAGTATTCATCTTGAAATTCAAAAGTCAAAATGAAAAACTTGTATTTTAACATTTCACCACTATTTGATCTTATGTATGTTTTAAATTTTCTTAGAGGTCACTGACTGCCTCAAAATGTCTCAGAATCAAGTTAAATTATTTATACAGTGACAAAACATGTGTATTTGTGTATATCCAGATCACTGATATTTACTCAGGTTAAATATTTATTGCTTTTGAACAAAACATTTAAAAAATGAAAACCACAGTTTAAGTCTCTAATGTTTTTCGGCTTCTTAAGCGGCTCCCTTTGAGATTTTGTCACATCATGATAGCTTAAATAGAACAGTGCCTTCTGTGTTTTTTCTTCTTAAAGAGGAAACATGTTGACTGTAATGCTGCATGTTGAATGAAATATGTTCAATGTGTTGAGCGCAATAATTCCAAACTGTATAATCTGTGCTGGCAAGCTTTACACTAATAGAACAAGGCTTGAGTTTAATCCGGAGAAACGGGAGAATCACTCTGGCAATTTACCACAAAATGGGCCTCTGCCCTGTGGTCTATGTGTTCAACTCGCTGCTATGAAATTTGAACTAGTCATATCTTATTAAAGTAAATGTAGTTTTATTTTACAAGTTTCAAAGTTATCATTAGAGGCACTGTTCTACACTCCATAAATTTCACACTATTTGGGGGCTCACCCCTAGTCCTTGGTGAGTACTTTCAGAGGGACATATGAACCCAAGAATACTAAAGCAGAAAACTGTAGCGTCTATGAGCGTTTCCAGGGTTCCATAGCAACTTATGAGTTTTAAGACTGAGTTAAAGAAAGGAGATAAAGCTCGTCTCCATGACTCTTAGTTAGCAGTGAGCTCTTAGAGTTGCCCTATTAATACATACAATAAATAGTTTTGCCTCTAAGGTAAGATTTTAGTCAGTCCTGCCCTGGCACCGGTGGGTGTTCTAGCTCCTAAAGGTAAATGCTACATTGCAGCGTGATGGATGCGGAGATGACACAGTCTCCCGGGGCAGCTTGCTGAGCAACACCTAACTTCTGCAAACCACAGCCTCCCTTTGGTGTCAAATCAGGCCCCTTCTTGCCACTCATGCGGTAGAGGATCAGCATCAGGCACTGCACTCACCTAAGATTTTGCTAATGTTGGAGTTATGCATGTCAGGAAAGGCCTGAAGGATTTTCCTCCTCTCATCCTTCGCCCAAACCATGAACGCATTCATTGGTCGCTTGATGTGTGGCTCGCTGCTGGCCCGGCCACGGGCATCCCTGTAGACTCGTGCTTCAGCCACAGTGGCACCTCCTGTTGGCCAACAATAATACTGCTGTAGTTTAGCTGCAGAGCCATTCATTGCTTTGCTTCCTGTAATGTTAGGGCAGGAAGAACAAGATGGGGGCAAAGCGTTATCATCTGGGTAATGCAGCACAGCTTGCCACCAGGCTCGGCTGTTTTCCCCAGGCCCTTCTCTTCTTTTTAAGTGAAGTCTTGGAAGCAGAAGACAGTTTCAAGTGACAATGCTACGGGCTCTTCTGATGTAGGCCTCAAAGACACACCGGGCAGAATGAAACTTCATGTTTTCATACACCTAGTACCTTTTTACTACAGTCAATTCCAGGGGACAGGAAGGCAATTACCGGCACTATATTATGCTAACTTTTCCTGCTGTGATCTCTCCCTTCAAAAGCAGGCTCTTACCTATCATTTTAGCCTCATTTGCCAAACACTGAAGCCACTTCCAAATAACTTACCCGAAACAGACCTGTCTTTCACAACACTGTGCCTTCGCCAGGGCTCCTCTCACTGCCTGCAAGCTCCTTCTCCTACCTCTTCATGCTAAGTCCCACTCATCCTTTCAGGCCTATTCAAATGTGGTGTGCTTCGTGAATGAATGAATGAATTCACTGAAAACTATTAATTGAGCAGTTACTGTGAGTTAGGCTTTGTGCCAGGTGCTGGGTATACAAAAGTGGATAAAACAGCACCTCTTTTAAAGGAGCTCATGGTTCAGAAAGGAGACAGACCCCAAACAGACAATTATAACAGAGTATAGTAAGTGCTTTAATATTGAAGTAAACAGGGCACCAAGAGGGCACCAGACAGGACAGTCAGCTAATGCCTCCTAGGAAACTCTAAGCTGAGTCTCTGAGGATGAACAGGAATTAGTAGGTGAATAGGAGAGGGCAGTAAAGACAGATGGGAAGGGTAATTCAGGCCAAAGGAACAGCATCTGCAACGATGCTTCCCAGGTTGCATTCATTCCTCTTTCTTTTATGCTACATGCTCCAAAGTAATTGCGTTATCTTACGTGATTATCTCCAATACTTCCCTTCCATCTCCAGGAATATGGGACCCCTAAAGTTAGTGTTTATGTTGTAGTCATTCTTATATCCCCAGGATTTCCTATATAATAGATACTCAATAAATATTAAGTAAAAGATTGTTCGGTTTTCAACTCATATGCAAAGGTAGTAGACTAAAAAGGCAGTCATTTCAAGGTCCCGATATATTTTTCTGTTATTTAAGGGTAGTTCCTTAACATCCCCTATGGAACTATGTCTAAATTCCTGATGTTTTATAGTTTCCAAAGAAGTGACCACAGTAACACATTAGACTGAAAGAAAGTTCCTCGAGGATGCGGCAGGAGCTGGCTCTTCACTAACTATATTCCTAGGTTCCAATAAAGCACTCGGCAAACAGAGTTTCAATTAGTAAAATTCATTCAATGAATGAATGAATGAATGAATGGGTGAACATAGCGTCTGTTGTTTTTGTTTTCACGCAGCCCACCAGCACGACACACTGATGTGTGCTTTACGTGGGGCAGATAGATACTAAGCCTCTCCCTGTAGATTGTGGACCTCTGTAGTTAAATGTGAAGTTGGACTGATGGCCTCAGCCAGGGCCTCCACTGCTTAGATAGGAAAGCCTACTCCCAAAAGGTTAGAAGCAAAACATACATTAAAACCAACATTTCTACATTTTGGCAAAAATAAATCCTTTCAGCTGAGTGGAGTGATTATACAGGAACAACATGACCCAATCCATCTCTGCCATTCTACTCTATTTCCAGCTACCTTGATTAAGAAGAAATTCGTTTGTGTCAGAGCTAGTAATAAATTAGAACATTAAAGAGCACTATTATTTGGCAAATATGATCATCATTTGTTGCAAACAAAAGACAAGATAAAAGGGCCGAACTGGGTAATATTGTCAGTTCTTTTCTAAACATGAAGAAGGACAGAGGGGCCCCTTTCTGAAGACCATGTGAAGTAACATATTTTTAAAACTGCCCTTCTTCTAGGCCTACTAGACAAAATGATCCCTCACATGAAAAGTCTCAGATCCCAAGATGCATAACTAATATGCTACCTTTTTGCCACCATACCCACAGTACATTAATTTCATTTAAAATGCACTGACCATACAGGATAAATTGATTTCACTTTATATGGGTTTGACAGCCATGTTTATTGTGCAGTGAAATGTAGTGTAGCTTCCAGCTGACAATATCCATCAACACAGGGCAATATGCTGACTGCTGGGCCAGATGAAGGCATACATTACTCTGGAAGTGAAACACTCATTCAGATACGACAGTGGCTTCTCCTGAGGATCACTGTGGTAATTTATGATGCCCTCAATGCCATTACTTTACAACTGACATGGATTCAGCAATTTATATACTTGCATGCATACACATAAAAGGAGACAGGCTTGTGGAGAATGTCAGATGCAAAAACACTTCAATATTATTCTAAGTTAACTACTGTGCCACAGGTGATTAACATTTGAGATCTGCTTTTACTGTCATAGCTTTTCTTCATCTCTAGCAAAACCAAATAGCCGGCTTCCATTTATGTATTCATTGTAAATGGGAAGTTTTAATCTCCTACACACTGATCATGGTGGATTTTTAGACTCTGGTTTTAGCAGATCTTCTACTCATACCAATGGATTCTCCCAGACATGTCATACCTATGTCCAAACTCTCTCCCTTTTCATTCCACACTGCAACCTTAGCATTGCCTTCCTACTCACTTCTACCTTACTAAATTCTACCTTCTCCAAGGACAGTTCAGGTCCCACCCCACCAGCTGTCCTACACTGGCCTTGTCCATCCTCCCATGGTACATATTATTTGCACAACGCTGACACTGCATTAATTACACAGCAGATCTCTAGTCTCACAAGAAGTGCTTCCAGAAACTGAGATATTCAGGCACAGTACATAGTATTAAAATGTGAATTAAGAAACCAGGGGGTATATACATCTCTTTTTTCTTATCTCCTCTTCTCTCTCCCAAGGGGCGTCAACTGAAAAGTAAATGGGGACATTCCAAGTTAAGCTAGAAATGTTGTATTGATGAGCCAACATTTTGGAAGAAGAAAAGACTTATCCAGGAAGACCAAGGTTTAAAACGACTTTTAAACTGGACCTGCTATCTGATCAGAGTCAGAATTTTAAGAAAATACAAAGAGGTCACAGCATCAAAAGAGTATTTCGAAAATGTCCCTTAACTTTCCTAAATTTTGCTTCATGAAACAAAATAGTTAGAGAATTATTCTTGTAGCAATAGAAACACATATGACTGTGTATGGGTGTATAAATTCAGAAATTTAAAAATAGAGATTGTATATTATGAACACTCTTTTAAACAAATAAGAAAAATTCTATAGAATACTATACCATGATTTTCAAAGATATGCTATTAGCCTGACTATCTGAAGCCTAAAATTGACTTTCTGCTATAATTAACTTTAAAATCTATATATCAAATGTGACTTCATACTGCTCATTTTCAAAAATAACATCAAGTTAAAAAATAGGAGGGGGGGCACTTCATTCTAAAATAGCCAATGCTCTCTGTCACAATCCAGAGTTGTCCTAGGGAATAGCTCATAATTCTAAGAGGCAGATTCTTTTACTTTTAATAGCAGAGGAATTATCTGTGAGTTCAACGCTCCTAAATGTCTTCTCATGGAAAGAGGCTGGAAGACGCCTAGACCTATAGCTATGTATGTGGAGACTACTGCTTTCTAGCTGACCTAAGTGTCTTTAATTACCAGCAGCACCATTCCTGAATAACAGTTACTGAAAGGCCAGGAGGTCAACAGTACCACACTAGGCACAGGTCCCCTTTACTCCAGGAATCCCTAGTCTCTCCAGTTCCCCAAGGGGGCTCAGACTGGTTAATCCATCCTTCATTTCTCATATCACAGTTTGTGTAAAGACAAATTTTCAGTTAGATGAAAAAAGATAGTCTGTGAGGAAAAAATAGAAATTGCCAAGGCAAAGACTTCCTTATGAATCTATTTAAATGATTTAAAGAGAATACAGAAAGTTGAGTTTTTCCAGGTGGGTTGGAAAGAAGGCCAGTTTAACCATCATAGCCTATGGCAATGGTCCTGAACTAATCCTAGAGAGGCCCCCTTCCTGGGTAAATTCCAAGGGTTATGTGAGTGAATGAGTAAGCGTTTGGTATGGATTTGTGCATATATAAAGTTCTCCCTAAGGAGGAACTCTGGCAAATTCTATAATGTGCCTAGGAATAATTTATTTATACATTAATGCAGCAAACCTTTCTGACAGATTTCAGATGTACCCAGCATTGTGATAGAGGCTGCAAAGATAAATAACACATGTGCCTTGTTTTCAAGGAATTTGGTCCAGTGAGGGAAACAGATGCTTAAATAGAAAATTACAAAACAGTGTAAGTGCTAACAAGGGTAATTTTAAAATACTATGAAATCAGAGAAGAGAAGCTATTAATGTTGTTGGAATGGACAGAGATGAGGATCAGGGAGCCTTCAGAGAGGAAGTACTGCTTGAGTAGTATCTTAAACAAAGAGTAAGAGTTTACCAGCAGGTATGAGTGTGAAAGTATTCTAGGCTGAGAATCCAGCGTGAATATAAAGGCACAGAGTTATTTAAAAAAAAAAAAAAAAAGCACGAGGGTTTTAGGGGATAAAAAGAATCTGGCTATGGCTTGAGTTTATAGGAAAAAATAGGGGAATACCAAGAGATTAAATTGGGAAAGTAAGTAGGGGCCAGATTGCTAAGTATCTTGAATACCAAGTCAAGAAGTCTAAGGTTTTTTAAAAAGCAGGGTAGTGACATGAACAAATATGTTCTACAAGAGATCAAAATGGAAGCTAAATGAGAAATTACCACTGAATAGTCTCAATGATTACTAGTGCATTGGCAAGAAAGAATAGAGAAAAATAAGGTGAATAAATACCTCTTCACAGGCTCATTAAAACTTACATTTTGTCAGACAGAATAAATGTAATATAAGTAAAATATCAGCACAAAAGATTCTCTTCTGGGATCCAGTTCTGGTAACAACAGAATAGCTTATATCAGACTAACCTTCAAGCAGATAATAACTATAAATTCTGAGGAAAATATTAAAAAACAACCAGTTGAAGGTACTTGAGACCTATCAAAATTAAGAAAAAACTGGAGAGGAATCAGTCCTATAAAAAAAGAAATTTCACTGAGTGAAACCCTTGTTTTCATAGCTTTTCCATGAGGACACTCCCCAGTCTACACAGCACCGAGTGGCTAGAATACAAACAGAAAGTCAGTCTTAATTGGATTAATGTGTCTGAAGAGAGAATTGAGGCTTATGAGTGGCTAACCCCTGAACTTCACCTGTATAGAGATGACTTCTGTGATCCCAGGGGAAATCAGTGCTGCGTATTTGAAAAATCTAAGCTTAAATTTCAACTGATGTCCACTGCAAGGGAAACAGAATTTGGATTTGAATACTACCAAGTTAGAAAGTGTTCATGAACAACTTAGGCTTTCCACTGAAAACCCAGAAGGACCACTCTTCAGGTATAAAGACTATATGCCAAGACTAAGGATTCATCCTAGACTACAGACAACACTGAAACAGTTACTCCCTAATAGTGCAAAACTGAGCCTCCACAACTTCACTGTGATCAGCAAGAAAATTAAACTGCCTCCTAGCACAAAAATTTAGCGTGGTTAACAGAGTAAGATAATAGAAGCCAGAATCTCTACAATTTATAATCCACAGTGTACAATCTATAATAAAAAAAAATTACTAGTTGTGCAAACAACCAGGAAAATGTGACTCGGAGACAAAAAAAAAAATCAATAGAAGGAAACTGAGATGGCTGAAATAGTGTAATTAGCAGACAAGAACTTTAAAGTAGCCATTATAAATATGTTCAAGGACCTAAAGGAAAAGATTATCATAATTAATGTATAAATGGGGGAAACTCAGCAGAGAAGTGAAACTGTAAAAAGAAACATGGAAATTCTAGAACTGAAAAATATATTTGAGATGAAAATTCACTGAATAAACTTCATAGCATTTTTGAATGCAGAATAAAGGGTCAGTGACCTTAAAAATACAACAAAGAAATTAGCCAGTCTCAAAACAGAAAGAAAAAAGCTGAGAAAATAAAGAGACTTTGCAACATGGAGAACAATATTAAGTGTTCTAAAATATGCGTAATTAGAGTTCTAGAAAGAGAGGAGAGAGAATCATGACTGAAAAACATTTGAAGAAACACGGGTTGAAAATTATCTGAATCTGGTGAGAAACATCAACTTATAGGTTCAAGACATTCAGATAAGTGCAGGCAGAATAAATACAAAGAAAACCATACCTAAACAGCAGTAAAACTGCTGAAAACCCAAGACAAAGAGAAAATGCCAGAGAAAAAGGACACATTACATACAAGGGAACAATAATATAAATGATTGCTGATTATTCATTAGAAATAATGAAGACTGGAAGACTATGGAACATCTGTAGACTGCTGGAAAAAAAAAATAAAGTCAATGCAATCTTATCCAGTGAACATATGCTTTGAAAATGAATGTGAAATATATTTTCAGATAAATAAAACCTGAGAGAATGAATTACCTGCAGACCCATACCAAAAGAGATAATCAAGGAAATTATTCAAGATGAAGAGGAATAATATATGATGGAATCTTAGATTTATAGGAAGAAAAGAAGAGTGCTTAAAATGATAAATACGTGACTAAATTTAAAAAGTTTTTTCTTCTGGATTTCATAATAAACAACTGGTTGTTTATTTTTAAAAGACAAGGGACTGTTCAATACAAAATATAACATTGAATTCTGGGATTTATGAAGATATATGAAGAGGTAAACTACGTGAAGAAAAATAGCACATTAGCAAAAAGGACAAAGTAGTAAATGTTAAAGGTTGCTTTATTTTATTAGAAGTGATACACTTTTAACTATAAGGACACTCAAATTAAGGATAAATAGTAAATCTCTAGAAAAAAAAACTTTTTTTTTTTTTTAAATAAAGAGGTATAGCTAAAATGCCAATACGGTAATTCAAATGCACTAAAAAAGGATTCAAAAGGAGACAGTAAAAAGATCAGTGGTTGCCAAGGGTGGAGGAGGGAGGGATAAACAGGTAAACACACAGGATTTTTAGGGCAATGAAAATAGTATATGATACCATAATGATGGATATATGTTATAATTTGTCCAAACACAAGGAATGCACAATATCAAGAGTGAACCCTAATATAAATTATGGACTTTGGATGATTGTCACCATAGGATCATGAATTATAATAAGTGTACCACTCTGGTGGGCTGTTGATAATAAGAGTGTACACATGTATGAGGGCAGGAAGTACATGTAAAATCTCTGTACCTTTCCCTCCATTTTACTTAGAACCTTAAATTGCCCTAAAAAATTGTCTTCATAATAATAGCTTAGAAAAAGGATTCAATTAACCAAAAGAGGGAAAGTAGTAATAGAAAGTCAAAAAACCAAAGGAACACCCCATGCGCATGCCAAAAAACAAAACAAAACAAAACAAAAACAAACAAAAACTAAGGGTACAAATAGAAAAATAGCAAGTTGTAAGACTTAATCCTATCAAATCAGTAATTACATTAAACATAAATGAATTAAATAATCCAATTAAAATTGGAGATTTCCCAGAATGAATAAAAGGTAGAACAAACAAAATAGAAAACAACTTACAAAGCCAAGAATTGGTAATTTGAAGATTGATGAAATTGGTAAACCTCTAGTAAGACTAATCAACAAAAAAGAAAAACAAAAATATTTGGATTGAAAGAGGGGATATTACTATAGATACTACTCACACATTAAAAATGGAATATTGTGAGTAACTTAATTCTAATAAATCCAACAACTTAGATGAAATGAAAAAATTCCTTGAAGGACACAAACTACAAAAATTCACTCAGGAATAAATAGAAAATTTGAATATTCTTATAGCTAAGGAAGATTTTTAATTTATAACCAATAACCTTCCCACACAATGTTAAATGGTTTCATTGGCTAGTTCTTCCAAACATCTAAGGAAGAATAGTAATCTTACATAAATTAAGAAAGTAGAGGAAGAAAGAATACTTCCCAAATTCATTTTATGAAGTAACATCATACCCTGACAGAGATTTGAACATAAGTGTAAAAATTCTTAATAAAATGTTAGCAAATTAAATGTAACAATATGTGAAATTGATAACAAAACATGATCAAGTAGAATTTATCTCAGGATAAGTCAATTTAAAATGCAATATTAATTTAGTATTTGAAATCAGAAAATGTAACTCTCTATATTAACAAAACAAATGGAAAAATATTATCTTCACACAGATTCAGAAAATACTTTTGACAAAATTCAATACCTATTCATGACAAAGACTCTCAGGAAACTAGCAATAGAAGGGAACTTCCTCAGTCTAATAAACGGCTTTAAGAAAAACCTGTAGGACATTATACTTAAGAGAGAACTACTGAATTTCCTTTTTTCCTCCAAGATGGAAAATTAGAAAGGGATGTCCACTTTTACCATTGTTAGGCAATATTCTTCTGCAGGTAAAGAAATAAAAAGCATACACATTGGAAAAGAATAAGGAATGTTATCTGTATTCACAGATGATATAATTGTTTATACAAAAAATCCTAAGAAATCTACAAAATAATTATTAGAACCAATAAGTGAATTTACCAGTACTGCAATATACAATATAAAAACATAAAAATCACTGTACTTCTATATATTAGCAGCAATTTAAAAAATAACTTTTAAGTTTACATTCACAATAGAATTAGAAAATAAAATGCTTAGGAATAAGTTTAACCACAAAAGTATGCAAGACCTTTACACTGAAAACAATATGACATTTATGAGTTCAATTAAAGTAAACATAAATAAATGGAGAAATACACCATGTTCACAGATCTGAAAACTCAATATTGTTAAGATGCCAATTCTTTCCATATTTATCTATAGATTCAACCCCATCCCAATAAAAATTGCCAAAAGACTTTTTAAAATAAATTGGTAAGTTCATTTTTAAAATTATATGAAAAAAAAAAGCAGTAAAAACATCCAAAACAAACTTGAAGAAAGTTGGAGGATTCAAAGTACCTGATTTCAAGGCTTACAGTAAAAATATACTTTGTGACATTGCAAAAACTAGAGTAAGGCAGTGTGGTAAAGAACAGACAGATCAATGGAACAGAATAGAGAGTCAGAATTAAACCCTCACATATATGGTCAATTTCCAATAAAGACCTAGGCTATTAAAGTGGAAAATGATAATTTTTTCAATAAATAGTGTTAGAACAAGTGGATAATTATGTGTAAAAAGTAAACCTCGACCTCTTATCACACACTACATCCAACAATTAATTGAGATAAATCATAGTTTAAAACAAAAGCAAAAACTATAATGCCTCTCAAGAAAATACACTGGAGAATATTTTAGTGACTTTGTAGTAAGCAAAGATTCTTAGATACGGCAGGTAAAGCACTAAATATACAAGAAAAGTGATAAATTTAACTTTATCAAAATTAAGACTACTTATCAAAAGTGATTATTAAGAAAATGAAATGTTAAAGCACAGACTGGGAAAAAATATTTACAACATATCTATCTGACAAGAACTTGTATCGAGAATATATAAAGAACACCTACCAAAAAAGTAAACAATCTAATTTATAAATAGGCAAGACTTGTACAAATACTTTACAAAAGGAGATATAGTTATGGTCAATGAGTACATGAAAAGGTATTCCATATCATTAGCCACCTGGAAATGACAAATTAAAGCCACATACAATTTTGCACCCACTAGAATGGCTTAAACACTAAATGTTGGCAAGGATACGGAGCAACTGGAATTCAAATATATTGGTAGTGGGAGTGTGAAATGGCATAACCATTTTGGAAAATAGTTTGGCAGTTTCTTATAAAATAAAATATAAACTTACCAATGACCTACAATTCCATTCTAGGTAGTTACCCAAAACAAATGAAAACTTAGCTCAGAAATAGATTTATGTAAGAACATCATAGCACTTTTATTCAGAATAACCAAAAACGGAAAATAACTGGAAAATGGACAAACTGTCGTATAGCCATACAATGGAGTACTATTCAAAATAAAATTGTTTTACCACTTAGTTAAAAAAGAAAAAAAGGAAAAACAAAAGAACAAACATAAAATGGGAAACCAAGCAAACAAACAAAGGTGATATTTTTCTGAAGATTCTTTTCTCTGTAAACCTCAGCGTGTGGCATATTCAGGCCATTGTGAAATTTTTAAAAAATGGCTTCATTTACCAAAAAGAATTATTAAAAAGGCAAAATTGGTTGTGTTTTAATACAAAGAGACTTAAATATAACATACATCCTTGGATTGCTTGACAAGCACACTATTTTAGACTACTTCAGTCTATTAGCAGAATAGTTGAGTTTCTCCTGTGACACTTTGGAAAGAGTTACATGATACATTTTATAGTCCCCTATTTGGGTTAACAGAGACAATAATCATGAGTGCATCAGAAACAAAAATCTAGAAGATGAAGGAATTTTAGAAGGGGACAGAAAAAATTAGGAAAGAAGGAGGGTATTGATATTACACAGGTTGGATTTTTTTCACCAAGTTTATTTCACCAAATCTATCTTAATATTGTAGAGATCTAATTCACTACGTTGTAGGGATGACTGACAGTTGTCTGCCTATGATTAGGGAACTTCTGCTAACTTTGTACTTCCGCTTCCTGCCAGAACGTGAACTTACTTTCATTATAGGAAGGCTGCTTGAAATTCAAATTTGATTTCTTCTTAGGGAAAAAAAAGACAATTTGGCTATCCTAGTGGTTTACTTGGCAGGAAAATACATTCCATGGCTGAGCGAGAACCTTAATCGTTAGAGAAGTGATGTGTTCATTCTTCAGAGAAGGACGACACCAGCAGTGGAAGAATATGGTTTGTTCCCTGTATCTTTTGTAGCAGATCAGTAGATAGTTTAGCAAAGAATGAGTTAATGATAGGTGCCATGATTTGAAGAAGGTAAATGCAAATATGAACACACAGTTCTTCTGAGCTAGAAGCTGGTTAAAAAAAAGAAAAAGAAAAAGAAACCAACGGTACAGGAACAAAGGATGGATTAACCGTGGTACTTTGATTAAAGTATTAATTCTTTAACTAATGCAAGGGAAGGCCACAGGTAAATTTTCATTTCCCTGTTTTCATTTTAAGGCTCTTTAATCCCACTAAAAACAAATACCCTGCTTACCTCAAGTGTTGAAATTATCTATACCAAGAAATTCACTGAATAAATTAGATAGATAGATAGATAGATAGATATAGAGATATAAACATTTATAGTGTACACATAAAGAAAAATTCTATTGGGCAATTAGAAAACAGATATGCCACTAAATATAGTACCAAATTAATTCTTTTAAAGAGTGACAGCTTTTTTACTAGTCTAGATCAGAGACCCATTTCCAGAATAGGAACACCAGATGTATTAGAGACTTTTACTTACTATAACATTTATAAAGTGCTTTCAGTAAACACATCAATCCTCTTTATAATTCTTTGAAATACGTATGAAGGTAAATATATGTCTCACTCTATAGATGAGGAAACCAAGACTCAGAGAGGCAATGTTCCCTTCCTCTGAAATAACTGGTTGCTCTGCTAACAAGGAGCAGAGCCAGATCTGGAACCCCGGTCTTCTGACTTTAAGTCTAGTGTATTTCCCCTACACCAAAGCTACACCAGCCACTATTCAGAAATATGAAATAACTCTGATTTTTAAAGCCCACTGTTTCTTACCTGGAACATTACTTTCCCCCTGTAAGAATGCCATTTCCCTGCACTGCTAAGCACATGAGAGGAGCCTGTTACCAGTCATGAAGTCGATGCTGCTGTCTATGTGGCCTCTGAAATACTGCCCCACCAAAGATCCAAGAACATGCAAAGAAAGCACTAAGGACTGAAATTATATCAGGGATTAAAACGATGCTAAATTAATGCATTCCTTGGCTGCAGGGTTATGAGCAAGTGTTACTGTGGATAAGGCTTCTATTTTTTTCCTACTGGAAACTCCATTCTCTTTAAAAGATCAACCAGAAGAACCAAAAGGGAATTCCCTAAGGTCAGCTCTGAGGAAACATAAACCTCTAATTCAATAACTCTGCTACTGCTCTGAAAAAAGGCTTTATTATTGCAGCATCCATATGGAGCCAATTGGACATTAATGACTAATCAATCCCTCCCCTTTCTATTCTACTTAAAGTGTCACAAACCATGTTTAGATTAGCCCATTTCCTGCTTAGGATTGCTCAAGATGTCTTTTGTTCTTTCAGGACCAGCCTGATGGAGGCAGCTTAAACACCACGACCAGAGTGGCGCAGGAGTTATAAAGTGCCATATGTGAGCGAACAAAGGGGCTATACTAAAGCCTTTTGTGGGATTTGTTAATGTTTTTCATCTGAGCTTAAAAAGGCTTAATGACTTTGTGGTGAGCTGATGCATGTGGCTCGTGGCTTTGCAAAATGAAGGAAATTCTAACCATTGATACAGCAGTCTGTATTTTCAAAAGTCTCCTGCTTTCAGTTTTGGTGTCCATGTTTACTTTTTTTTTTTTTTTAATTCTCAAGTTATATTTGCTTTCCACAGACAACTCAACAGAGCCCTTTATCTTGTTTCAACTATGGGATCCAAGGGGCAATGAGATAACTTACGTGATTATTTTAATAATCGGAAAGTAGCAGGAAACATCGCACATTCTACTTTTTATCTATTTGCTATTTGTATACACAGGAGGAAGGTTTACAAGCCTTTGAGCCCAGGCAAAAAGGCATCATTTAAGTTTGAACCAGAGATCACTGTGGAGGAAATCAGACAATAATAGTTTCTGGCTTCCTAAGTTTTCAGGGGAACCAGGCTCAGATTCCAGCAGATCCCCTTGGAGAATACAGAGGCTGGTGAAAGGCTGGGAGACTAAACAATTGACGCAGCTCAGCGGCTTCTGGCTTCATTCGACTCAATGTGCGACCATAGACTGTACACGGAATTAAGAAGCACAAACCAAGATGAAGCAAACCTCTGAGTAGGTTAACAAAGATACTACGAACTCCATCCTCTTGTTTCCATCCTTATCACTCTTCAGTTGCCTTGGCTTCACTGCCTCTGGTGGATTATTTTAAATACTAGCCTTTTAGCTGCTTTTTCCATTTCCAGTTTTGAGTCCCCAGTCCCTACTTAAACAATTCTTCCTAGTTTCAGCCAGGGTGACCCATCACAAATATAATTCTGACCAGAGCATTCCTATACAAAGGTCTTCAATGGCTCCCTAATGCCTGAAAGATGAAGTCCAAACTCCTCAGTATGATATACAAGGTTCTCCATGACCTGGCTCTCCACTTACATCTTTAGTTCCATCTCTGGCTACTCGAAAATTTTTTGCTTTATAATACTGAACTACTTCTAGTTCTCCATATATCATGTTCCTTCATACTAAGAGTTCATGCTTTCCATTTTTCTGGAATTTCCTATCAAACTTGCAATTAACTCATTCTTTGACTCATGTCAGGGATCATCTCCAGGCAGTCTTACACAGTTTGTCAGGTTGGGCTAAGTATTTTAGACTCTGACAGCACCCTGTGCCTACCTCTATCTTAACATTTACCATATTTTATCCAAATTTCCAGTTGTATGCACCCACCTTCTTCACTAGACTGTACTCCAGAGGGGCAGAAACCGCATTGCGTCTTATTCATAACTGCTTCCCCAGGGTCTGGTACATAAGCTAGCATAAGATAAGTACTCAAATGTCACAGTAGAGAGCAGTAGACAACTTCAACAGTGAAAATTTTAGAGTGAGATTCAGACGTCTACATGTTGCATTAGAACATGGGTATTTCTGAAATCAGATTTTATATAAATGCCATTTTATTTCTTCTACTCTGTCAAGCACTTTGCCTTACTTGAACCCTCTGTAAAATAAGAATGGCTTTAAAATAAGAATAAGATGGGAAAATGTACCCACAGTTGTTTGGAACTCAGTGATCATTGATTCTAATATTACTTCTTTTATTGACTTTCCACACTGTACAGTTTTGAAATCCCAGCCTCCCACTTTCAGGGAAATCCTGAAATGATGAGAAGGCAAGTCTGAGCTTTTTGGAAATACTAAATCTGAAAGCTAGTCTAATGCTGTAGGGTGTGTATAAATACATACAAGTGAAGCATGTATTCAAACAGGCATATGGTGGGACTTTTCCTAGACAGTCATTATGAAACGGATAAAACATGCTCATAGAATGAGAATTTTAACATCAGTATACTGAAGATCATCTAATACACATTCCTCATTCCATATGAAGAAACTCCAAGGTTTAGAGAGGTTAAATGCCCAAGTATCATATTTAGTAACTGGAAAAATCACAATGAACTCAAATATAACTATTTCCAAAGTTTCACAATTGCCATAAAAATAAATTTCTAAAATGGTCAGCTGAATTGTTTCAATGGCGTCCAGACTTAGCTTTAAAAACTCTTAACAAAATTAATTTAATTCGTCTCTCTTCTTCAGTTCATTCCATTTGTTCCAGGGAATTTGCTTTTTACTGGAATGAGAGATGCAGATCATAGGTGCAGTAAAAGCTAATTTTTTTAAGGTTTGGGCTATGGAAATAGTATTAGAAGGAGATGGCTCAAGGATTTGGAGCAATCAATTCAATTTTACAGATCAAAACTTCTTTGCCCTGCAAAAATGGTGAAAGTATTGGAGAAGTACCTAATATTTGTGTGGTTTGAAAGATCAAAAAAAAAAAAAACTTTCACAAATTTCTATTTCTCATTAAATTTTTCTGCTTTTTAATGAAAACCAACAAGAAAATCTACTTCAACAAAGGCAACCAACTCAATCAGCTCATCTGAGAGAAAAATGGGAGTCAGTGTAGCTCAGATGCTATGTAGTTAAAAAGGTCTGAGTTTGAATTTTTTTAACATTTTATATTGATTTATAATAATTTTACAATGTTGTTCAAATTCCAGTGTAGAGCACAATTTTTCAGTTATACATGAACATATATATACTCATTGTCACATTTTTTTCTCTGTGAGCTACCATAAGATCTTGTATGTATTTCCCTGTGCTATGCAGTATAATCTTGTTTATCTATTCTACATTTTGAAATCCCAGTGAGTTTGAATTTTTATTTGATCTTTCCTAACTAAGTAACCTTGCATAAATTATTTCCCTTCTCTAAACTCATCTCCTTATAAAAGAGAGTTAATAATTTCTACCTGGTTGGGTCCTTGTCAGGATTCAGTGAGAATGTAAATTTCCTAGCAGTGACTGGAACCCAGTACCCACTCACTAAACAGTAGTTGCCCTTAGAAATAGTAGCAGAAGTAATGGCAAGAGAAGTAATAGAATGTCTATTCTAGTACCAGGAACATAGCAGGTGCTTAACTCATATGTGCTCCTCGTCTAGTCTTTCCCCACACCTGGCTGATATTTCCTGTAATGCACAGTCCTGCTGTCCAGGGTAGTGATAAAATGAACCCTTAGCTGTGCAGTGCAATTTACTACTTAATGGAGCCTCTTTTCTGCCCCAAAGCTAAGAATATATTTCAATAGTGTCCCTGTGATATAGAACTAAAATGCACTGAATATGCATAAGATGCAATCAAAAAGACCATCTCATGTCTCTCCAGTTCCCACCTCTGAGTCCTGTAACCAGACTATGCTTGCTGCTCAGTCTGAGCCAGAAAAAAAAAAAAAAAAAAAGGAAGAACCCATTATCTTGTGAATTTATGGATCAGCTTTTTATAAAGGACTTGTTGGAATAACAAAGAATTAGAATTATTGACTGTATAATAAATGAAGGGCAAAAAGTTTCAGGGACATTTGACAGTTGATTTTCCTTTCTCCCCTACTAGCAGTTCTGCAATTCTGCAGCATGGAGTAGCTGTGGTTTCTCTTCTTCATTTTGTCCTTATGCAGGAGGAACCTTCCTAGTGAAAAGTGAGCTTATATTGAGGAAGCATGAAGTGATTTCTCTGCCATGAAAGTAAACACATATACCAGTAAGCAGCCATTTTTATTTTTAGTAAAAATTTTAAATGGTTGAATATATTGCTTATGAAATTCTTCTCTCCAGGGCTGAGACCTAGGATATTAAGTTTTAGTTCAGAGTTACTTTTTACAGCCTACTCCTAAATGTAACAGTCTACAATACAGCGTAAATGCCTATGGATTCTTATACAATCTCTTCCCTCTGGTACCACGACCTAATCTGGGGCATCAGGTCTAAGGGTAAGTAGCCACTGAACAAAATAACTGGAAAAAAATTACTCTCCTCTAGTGAGAGGCAAAAGAACGAGACTGAGCTGCAAGACATCAAACAGTCACAGCAAGGTGAAATTACACGTAAATGAGCATTCTACCCAAGAGGGGAAAAGGTATTTTTATTTACTTATTTATTTTTATTTGGTACAAAAAGGGCATTTTTAATGTGACTTGAATGAAACCCTCCTAACACCTACTCAGCTCTCTCATGATGTAACACGAAAAGACACCCATTGAATATCCCCTCTGAAAGGACATTTAAAGAGAACAGAGGAATATAGAGACTAACAGATTGCCAAGGCTAACCTAACTGCTGCTTTTCCATTATTTTTAACCTCTATACATAATCTAAGACAGTCTTGAACAACTAAAGGCTAATGTCTGTTTAGTTGGTAGCAAAGTCCAAATTCCTCAGCCTGACACTCAGGACCCTCCATAATACGCAACCCAGCTATTTTTACAACATGTACAATTCAACAAACATTTACTGAGTACGAACATGTAGAAGGGTCTGTACTGGGCTTGGTGGAGAACACAGAGATGAGAAGTGACTCTTCCCTTCTGCAACTTCCTATGAATGTCTATGTGCTTTACCGTTTCTGTGTCTGTTTGGTTTATTCCCTCAATTGAAAGTTTTTCTCCTCTTTTTAAAACCCAAACCTAGGCTTATCCCCAGCTATATTCCTATCAGGCCTTCCAGAATTATTGCTGTCTACAAAGCACTGTAGCTTTCTTTTCTAAACAGCACTCTTTTCTGTTTCTCTAATGATGTACTTAAACACACAACACCTTAGGCTGCTCTGCTTTCTGTGTATGCTAATATTATTATCCCAGCTATATTACTAGCTCTTGGAGAATACAGTATAGTCCATCTTTTAAAAAATCATTCTCTCCGTGCCCATAACAGTGCTATGTACAAAAAAGATAATCAGTAAATTACAACTTAAACATGTGGGTAAAACTGAAACTGGGGGACTCTGAGTAGAGACAGATCCTGACTGGAAAGACCTGGCTATCAGTACTGGTGACTCAGGGTACAGAGAACCACCTCTAAAGACTAGGAAATGACAGATAGTGTGTGTGAGCAAACAGTGATAGACAAGCAGAGTAAAATGAAATGATGAACCTAAAAGAGGGAGATATTTGAAGATAAGAATTTCTTAATTAAAGAAAAAAAAGGAAGGAATTCAGTAACAGAACACAGGGGAGAGCTGGTGGGTATCTACTTTATGGAATAAGTCAGAAGCGCAGTTATCATAACTTGAAAAGAAGGAAAAGACCAATCAGGAAAAGAAAATAAAAGGCTGGTCTCAAATTCAGTCCTGACTCTAAGCGGAGAGAATTTAAAGAGCGCACCAAACTGGCCTGATGCTCTTTACGCTGCACCAGCCCAAGGCTGGGCTGGATTCCAGAGCCTGCAGATGGGAAGTCAAGTAGCTCTTGCTGCCGAGAGAAGAGGGTTCTGGGACAGGGAATTAGATGAGCTCCACACCTCGAAAGCTACACAGTCAGTCCAAACATGGCAGATAGACCTCTATCAGCCAGGGTTTAGTCTAATGTGTTGGTTTATGGGAAGCAGACGTACATACTGCTGAGGAAACACAGACTGATTCTGCAGTCCCACTGGGAACACATGCCGGCTGCTCTTGTCTTGGGTCTAATTTTCACAATAGATGGTGTTAAATCTTTTGTCGCCCAGTTGCTGTAGCAATCTGTGTGATTCAGTAATGGCACAGACAAGCATTTCTTCCCCAGAACAGAGGATATTCACCCAGAAAACTAGATAATTTTGTGTGTGTGCGTGGTGATTATATACACTGTCAGTGATACCTCTTCAGAGAAGGCAGCTCACTGAGAAACCAGCTATTGGACAGGGCTAGGTTCCTCCCTAAAGGAAGGCTAGGTCTTTGATTGGGCTTTCTAGCTTAAGCAACTCTGAGCTCCCTTTATGGAGTCTTAGAGGATGGAGTTATACAAGAATCTTGACATTTCACTCTCTTGTCCCATCAGGACTATCCATCACTTGGAGAGTTCAATGGAAATTGTTTTCAACCAACATTAAAAGTTATTTGGGAGCTTTTAAGTCACAGCAAATATATTTCTTTAAGAGAAGTTTATTTGCTTGTTTAAGAGAGCTGCACTTTATATATAGTGCTGATATAAACTGGTGCACAGGATCCTCTAAAACTGTTTATATCCACAGTAAAATACATTTTTGTGATACTCATACAACAGAGTTAGTCCAGAGCCAAGGGCTTTGTGAACTCTGCTTATCTCCTAGCCTGGGAAGCTGTTACTCAGTCCTTACCATGTCTCGGGTCTTCCAGGCCACCCGTCCTGGCCTCAGACCTCAGGCTGCTGGTTGCATATAGACTGCTTCACTTATTCATTTCACTGAGCTGCCTGGAAACACTGTTTTCGGCAGCTTTGAAAGGGCAGACCCATAAGCCCACAGCAAGGCTCTGGTTAGTGCTCCCTTCTGATTTACACGGGTCTTTAAACAGTATAATTCCTCATCTTTTATTCCTGGTGTATACTCTAGTACTTGGACACCTTATTGGACAAAGATGTCTCATCCTGGATATATTTCTATAATAATTTCACTTATTTAAAAGATGGCATGGTCCCTAATTGAAACTTTTTACCTCCTAGTTGAATTGAAGGTGAATTATTTCAATTGTAAGGCAGTAGAATAACAGTTAAAAAAACTATTGACTAGAAGTCATCTAGCCCAACTTCCTCACCTACGGCTGAGAACATTCAGGGAAAGAAGATGACTTGCTTAGGGTGGAATGACGCGAAGTTAAGTTTCCTGAAGGGGAGACATGTGGAGAAGTGTTAAGTTTTATCTTGTTGGAATCCAAAAGTCAGACGAGAATCAATGGGTAGAAGTTACAAGGAAGCAGACAAATAACAAAGAATTAATAATCAGAACTGAAATGAACTTCTCAAGAAGTAGTCAGTTTTCTGTCATTAGACTGAGGCATTTGAACAGAAGTGAGATGACTACTTGTCTGGGATGTAAAAAGGGATGTCTTGGATGGAATTGTACATTTGATTACGTCTCTCCTTTATTCCAGTTCTGAGAATCTAAGTGTTGTGATGTGAAACACTATATTCTGGTGGGCTTGAACTAATAATGACCTTTACATTCCAAAGCGTAAGCAGATGTAGCCTTTAAATCCCACCCCAGATTATGCTGCAGCTTGCCTCTGCTGCCTTGAATGAGCCATGTATCACTGAGTCAATCTTCCTTTTCTACCATGAGTAAGGATGCAGGGAGGGGAAAGGAAATGAGAAAAGCTTCAAAGATTTCCCAGAGTATGGATCAAAGGGTAAGCAGAATTTTTAAGAGAAGACATGGTGCATTTTGGGGGAAAAAGAGGAAAAGTTGCAGTCTCTGTTATTTGTCTATAAACAGAGAGCTTAAGTTGACAATAATAAAGTTATCCTGAGATTTAGAACTTAGAAGCAATCAGAAGTTCACACACACAAAAATAAATAAATAAAAAATGAAGCTTTCAGAAGGGTTAGGGCCATCTTGGCTGGGATCCAATTCACAAACTCAGTACAAATCTATAAAACCTTTCTAAGCAAATCTGAGACTCTGAGAGCAACAGTTCTAAAAGGGGCTATTCTTGGTGCACATATCCATTTCCATTCAAATCAATGCAAGTTTTTAATACATGGAAGACAGCACATCATTATAGTTCCAACCCAGGGTCCAAAAGCCTGCCTAATACTAATCACTTTCAGAGCTCATTCCTCCCAGAGCTCATGCTCCACTATGCCCCACATCAAAATGAGGTGTGGCCTCCCTCCGAGGCTGGGACACAAAAACTGAATTTGAGAAGTAAAAGAAGTGTTAGAGGAATACTTTCTTACCCAAACTATTTGGTGAAACAGAAAAAAAGAACAGTATCCCTTTAGGGACCCCAGGTGTGTGAGGGGGAAGAAATAGGAGGGAAAGAACATAAAAAAGAAGGCGAGCTACAACTATGGTTGCCAGGGGAAAAGAAGGAGAGGAAAGGAAAAGAAGAGCGGGGCTCCATCTGTGAAAGGTAATCAGGAAATGCTACTAGAGAGATCTTCTCATCAGTAAAAAGAAAAGATCAAGGGACTTGAAAACACGATTCAGCAAGTGGTGCAAACATACTCTCAAAGGTATTATTAGTCTCCTCTTTTATTTCCCTGAAAAAAATACTGAGTGGAAGGTATCGTGGACAGATCACCTTTCTTATAAGAAACACACTCTGTATTTCATGAAGACCCTAGTAATAATCTTGGATTTGGAGGGGACCCTGGAGATAATGGAATCCAACATACTTCTTTTAAAAGATAAAGAAAGTTAAGCCCAGAGGCATTAGTCACTTATTTGCCTTCATTTAGCAAAGGAACTTTAAGCCAAATATCCCAATAACCAGGCCAGAGCCCTTTCTGCTATACTTAGTGACCCTGAAATTAGGAGAGAGTTGGGACAAGAACTGAACTCTTGCCTAAGAAGAATGAGGAGAGTGGAAATGCCATATGAAAAGTCCATAAAAAGTTGAACATCTGTTCATCATTCTTAATGCAGGGTGACAGACTCAACTAATTGAGTCCTTCCTTTCTTACATGCCTTACACAGGACCTAACAAATTTTGTGTACTCAATACATAAAAAGCCTTCAAATGCTCCAAAGTGTAACAAACCTTAAACATGTTTCCTAAGCCCCCAGCACCAATGAATTGGTAGTTTTATAAATATCATGATGAACAAGAAATGCTGTCTTGTCATATTCAAGCCAAATAACAGCTGGACTTTAAAAATAAAATTTTGAAGACATTTGCCTTTTATATTTTTAATTTCTGTTTTCCTGGCGTATGGTTTTGTCATTTGATTTTTGATGAGTGGTTAATACACATGCACAGCTGCCTCTTTTGGTGACCTTTCCCTTGCTGCTTCCACGCTCAAAACTATGAAACAGGTCTACAAGTTGCTTACTGAGCGATACCGGCATTTTTACAACTGGCAAACATTTTCCTTGTAAGCCAGGCTTACTTTAGTCACTTCAGAAGCAATAAAGGAGAATGGGGCGAAAAAGGAAAAAGGGCATAATCCCTTAAAGTTATTGTTATGCATTATTCACAATAGGAAAGACATTTAACAACCTAAGTATATATTAACAGATGAATGGAATAAAGAAAATGTTATATACATATTATTCATGTGATGATATATTTGTCATTTATATATTATGAATGTATATATTTATATTACATATTATTATATAATAGTATGTGATATAAATATTATTCATCGATTAAAAATAGAAGGAAACCCTGCCATTTGCAACAACATGGATGGATCCTGAAGGCATTACACTAAGTGAAGTCAGATGGAAAAAGACAAATACTACACAATCTCACATATGTGTGAATCTAAAAAGGCTGAACTCAGAAACAGAGAGTAGAATTATGGCTTCCAGGGACTAGGGCATGGGGGCAATGCGGAGATGCTGGTCGAAGGGAATAAACTAGTTATACTGAGGATCTAGTACACAACAGGGTGACTATAGATAAGAACAGTGTCTTATATACTTGAAAGCTGCTAAGAGAGTAGTTTTATAATTTTCTCATCGAAAAAAAGGTAACTTGTGAAGTGTGGTGTTAACTAGCCTTATTGTGGTAATCATTTCCCAATACATACGTGTAACAAATCATCAGGTCGACACCTTAAATTTGCACCGATGTTATATATATGTTAATTATATCTCAATAAAGCTGGAAAAAAAATTAACTGTTGGTCCAAAGTCAGAGGAAGCATGGAGATGATGATGGGTGGACTAAGAAGGGAAGAAGACATCCTGGGCAAAATCTGCAAAACTCAGCAGCGAATGGATCGATCTCACCTAAGTAGCTTTCACTCGGAATCTCTGTGGGGAACAAAGGCTTAATTTTCTTAGCAATTTTCTCAGTGATAATTATATCTGTCTTATCTTTGTATGCATTTTCCTTTTAATCTTCTGTCTTCCTTCACTAGACTTTAAGTTCCAAGAGGTCAGGAACATATTTGTTTTGCTTCCTTTGGTTTATCCAGTGTCTGATTTAGGGACTGGCACACAGACCAGGCACTCAAGAAATGTCTGTCTGTTTGTTTTCAGCCCACAGACTGACTGAAGGAGTGAACAGATTTTTTAGGTATTCTTTCACTTCAGTCCCTCCTTCCTCCTCATAAGGGAAATATGGAGGAGCAAAGTGCAGAAGGTATTATGCATACCTGTTATCTACTCTGACTTTAAGATGAACTGTAACTCCAGCAGGCTTTGTAATCAGCATACGCTTGAACAGACGCCAGGAAATATCCTGAAGTCAGCAGAAGGCTGCTGCCCATCCCAGCAGTCCTCACAAAGGCACTGCACTTCTGTCGGTATTAGAGCAGGTAACCTGACTCCATTCATGAACTCACAGTCCCCCAAAAGCACACGAGGTCTCAATGGCAGCTCTGGGCAAGCTTCGGAAGGGAGATTTTCACACGCTCCTTAAGCTCCTGGGCCACTACAGCCCTTCTACGATTACACTCGTCAGGCATTGCTGCTGTGTGTGACAGAGTAACACGAGAGCTGGTGCATGGCATGACTTGCTATATTTAGGGGAGAGGAAATGGGCCATACTGAGGAAGGTCACAAGGAGTTTGTTCAGAGAAATGAAGGCACCGCATGTGTATCTGTATGTACAGGGGGTGCAGGACAGCACAGTGCTTCGGGTCTGGGGCTCTGGAGTCAGGCTGCCCAGGATCAACTCCCAGCTCTAGCCTTACTAGCTCTGTGACCTGCGGCAAGTCAATTATTCTCAGCCTTAATTTTCTCATCTGTAAAATGGAAGAAAAATACCTTCTTTACAGAGTTGTATATGATTTAAATGAGAAAATATGCACTAAAAGTCTAGCACGTTCTCTAGCACGTAAGTGCTTGATAAATGTTTGCTTAAAAAAAGCAGAGTAACCAGGAAATTGGTTTGGATTCAGAAAACCTGGGTATTGAATGGAATTCCCAAAGATATTTCTATACAGTATGTTTCTTTACAGTTGTTTTTTCATTTTTTCTTTTCATAATGGTTAATAACTCAAAGTATGATTTTTAACTTACCAAGCAAATGCCATCATCAACTAGGTTATCAGCACTAGGGAGAGGTAAATAACTATATTCATACCCATTATACAGTTAAGAAAGAAACCAAATGAAGAAAGGTGAATGACAGATTAAGAAAAATCTTGTTAGAACAAGGACAAGGAGATGTAACTCCTAGTTTATGAAAAAATGAACAGACTGAATACTCCAAAGTGATGAAAAGTATTATTTCATTGTGTCTGGTTAAAGATATAGGTACTCCACAGTACAATCTTCCAACAAAATTGAGATGGGCCAGACCTGAATAACTCCCTAGACCGCAGAATCTCAGTCTTCACCGGGGGAAAAACCCTGCACTTGTAAGTGCCTGTAAAAACGTCAGTGGCACTGTGCCCTCAGCACACATTTTTCATGGAAGACAGTGAGTGTATTTCTGGTTCTGAGTCCTCTTTATTCCTCCTTTCCTGCTCCTCTGCCTCTTCATTTTCCATTTCCTCTTCCCTCCCTTTCCCTCCCCCTCCCCCCACATACCAATCAGAGTTTAACACCTTGGCCCCTGGACTATCATTAAACGTTAGTCTCTCCTACTGGTATGAAAAATCTGCCTTCTGAAAACTCCCTGAAGTGCTTCCTAGTGTCTGATACTACCCATCTCTTAGTGCTCATGCCAGGGATTTCTGAACTGCCTAGGATGGCCCCAAGCTATCACTAGAAGCCATGCCTAGTTCAGATGCTGCTATGAAATGTCTTCGTGTGTTTTCAAGGGATTAGGGTCCTGGATGAAATCCTGCCAGTAAAAGGAATAACAGTAGAATTCTTCCTCTCAAGCTAAAGAAGGACTTCAGCTGGGACCCGAGATGGATAAAGTATTGTGTTACTCTGAAGAGAACAAATTAATCTTCCCTGACTGGTGGGAGGGATTCTGCCAAAGGAACAGCTAACGGGAAAACCAGTCCCTACTCTGTGATGACACAGTAAATAACCAGGCAACATTACTACTGAAGTGCTGACCTAACTCATAAATTGTACCCAGCCTCTGGGGAGCAATTTCTGCTGATTTGCTGCTTGTGCGTTTAAAACAAACAAACAAAAAGGGAAGAGGAGCGGACAGGCATTGACAGTCCTGTGGGTAAACACACTGAGAGTAACACTGGTCTTTCCCTCCAGACTTTCAAAAGACTTTATAATGGTTAGTGCCCAGACACAGGCTGAATCTGGCCCAAGCAATTTTTAATTTTATGCTAAATCTGCTGCACACTATCATTTAGTTTCCTAATAAGTTCCATTGCACCTGGGAATCTCTTGATTTGGGGCTAAAAAGTCCTCCTGTGTATGTTTGTCCTTTTTTTTAACAAGAATTCAGTGAGGTGGAAGAAACGCAGAATTCTGTTGTTCATTGGAATGTAGAGGGTTCTTTTAGTTTAAAACTTAAAAATAGAACCTTGAAATATTTGGATTGTTATGTGCTCAGTAACATAGGATCTAGCTAAATCTCAGCGTCCTGAACTGTAACATATAATGAGGACGAACATCTCCTCTGCTTTGCCAAGGAAACCTAAGAGGTGACTCCCAAGAAAGGCCATAAAGATCCTACCCCTAACTCTGACACACCCTTAGAAACACACGGAGCTGCAGAAAAAGCTACGGAAAAGCCACTCACCCTCTGCATCTTCTGGCCGAGTGAGGTCGATGACACCTGGGCCCAGCTTTCCATCTTCACTTGACTTTCCTGTTAACTGGGGCCCCAGATTCTCAAAGCGTGTTCTTTCCTAGAGGAAAGAATAATCAAAGGCTTATTCTAGCTTCCAGAGCAGCCACTTTTTCCTTCCAGTTTCTATCTTGCTTAATGGATAAGATTTGAATTTATAAACATTATTTCTGACCAACCTGGGCTCAGAAAATCTTTTGCTAAAGCCTGTTTGTGGCATTGAGAGGGCCAACAGCACCTAAACTGTAGTACCTGTGAGGAAAGAAAATTTGCGACAGGAAACCTGCCAGGGCTGTACTGCACATCTTCTCCCTGCTGGATTTGCTCCAGTAATCTAAAAGGAATGCAATCGAGAAAGTACAAAACTTGAAAGGGCAGTTTCCATTAAAATATACTATTATTTAATAGGAGAGGAAATTTCCCATTGAGAGATCAAACTTTGCATTGGTACTCCTGGAAAAATACGAATCAGAATTTTAGGCAAGAAGATTTCAAAAACAAACATCTCAAAGCAGGCAGACTCCACGATGCCATTGATACTATTAGTTTGCCTAGGAATTTCAACTGTAACTTCCTGGGAAGTGAAACTGACGGAGGACATCATTCCTAGAAATACTTCTGCCGCTATAGTAGGGAAACCCAAAGATGTTTTACTTGTTAGCCTGTTCTTCTAGGAGCAGGAGTCTGAAACATCACAATGAACTCTCCCTCTGCAGCTCTCTGGATCAGTAGCAGAGGGCTCACTGACCATCATTAACATGGTGTTCTTGTCTGCAGAAGCACAGCAGTGTGTGCCCCTTCTCTCCTCCTTGCTACTCTCCAGATTCAACTTGGCTTTGTGTTGTGCTTATGAATGAATGAGACCTTGTTGTTCATTACTATGAAACAATATTAAACGTCATGTCAGCTTGAATTTACAGACATGAAATAGCAGCTTCCAGCTCCGGGAATGGTTTCTGCATGTTATACTTAATGCATTATGCAGCAGTAGAGTGCTGATTGCTGTTCAGTCTATTGTTCAATGACCTAGTTCTGTACTGAGCATGTTCGGCATTAGATGGAAACACTCTGAGCGTTCTCTTCTGTAAGATGTTTAGAAACTTGGAAATATTCTTAAAGAGCAAACATACAATTACTTGATAGAGGCTGTGTCTCATTTGTACAGTCTCACTACATTTGTGCTTTCTAATATGATTATTTTTGAATATCATTATATTTCTATAATTAATTCCCATCAGTCAAATTGTGCAGGAAGTCTTCCAGTTCCCCTTCATCATAGAATACGTTGAAATCTGTGTTGGAAGAAAACACAGCATAAACCTTGCTTTAATCTAGCATGATTTCTATGAAAGATCTGCAACAAAATTATAATCATGAATTTCCCCCACCGGGTAATACTAACTAGTTACAGTAGCGGTATGTGGGGAAACTTCTGAAATACGATACTTACAAAAAACTGAATGAAAATAAAAAGCAAATTAGGTACGGTTCCCCAATATCTCCTTATATTAAAATACTGCTGCACGAGAACAAATTGACCCAGATGCAGGCCACGACAAAAAGCAACCACAAGCCATGTGGGAGTTTCACACGTTGCGGGGGGACGGGCGGACAGCTGCTTTTAATCAGCCAATTTCTATTTTTGAATAGCACTTTCAGTTGTCATGATGTAAAGAAAAAGAATTAAAGTGAAGATGAGTAGTACCAGGGAAAGCAAAATATTCAACCTTTGTTTTACCACATTGTTTTGCATTTCAAATATTTGCGTGTGAATGCTTTCCCTATGTTAAATGCAAAAGGAGTTTTGATGTGACACCTGCAATCTTCTTGGAAGAACAACCTTTAGCTGTATTTTCATGGGGGGAAAAACAACTTTCTCTGAAAATCAACAGACCGTGCTACCTATCAATATGCATATTTAAAGTATCTTTCTAGTCATTCATTCTCTTTGATTTTACCGGAAAATATTCTCAGTAAAAAAAAATAAAGTTCCTGAAAGAATATCAATATTTTGACAAGGAAGGAGAAGAGGGAAAATTACATGCCATGGTTTGTAAAATCCTAAGACAACAAAGCTTACATGATGATAATATCTTTTCTTTTATAAAAAATGAAGTGCACTCACAATTCAGTAGTATCAGCTTGTTTTTAATCATAACAAAAAACATTCAGAACATTCAACAACACATTCACAGTGTCTTTGAAGTCATAAATTTTTCTGACTTCATTGAAAAAAAAATTCTCTGCAGAGATACTTTCCTTATAAAACATCGATATTTTGACAGAGTAGAAGTGAAGGAAGAATATCCCATGAAACACTTGTTAAATAGGCAGAAAATAAATCAATGATAAAAATTGTTTTGGGCAGTGGGCTGCATTTTATATTTGGTAATATTAAGCACTTGTGTTTGAGATTAAAGAAGGGCCCTGCAAAGCCATGCCTTTTCATATAAATTTCTACCTAGTCTCCCAGAAGATTTCCTTCTTTTCTTCAAAGAATAGCTCCGAATATTTATTTGCCAGCCACATAACCATAAGATAAGAGAGCCTGATGTCTACAAGTTAGCTCTGGGCAGCTGAGCTAAGCAAAGATTTTACCAGTGAGGTTGAACATGAGTCTAGTAAATACAGGATGTGGACATGGGCACAGAAAGAAGTTCAAAGATACTTCAGTTCCAAGAGGTCTCAACTTTTGGCCATTAAGTTCCAATGGGTATGCCCCTATATGGAACAAATACAGGCTGTGGGCAGCAAGCTCGTAATCTAAGTTTTCCATGCACTTGAACTAGCTCTCACAACATACACAGTTCCCAAGTAGATATTTTGGAGATCACCTCAAAGCTAATTTAATCTCAACGCCCCCCACGCGGGAAAAATCCCCAACCTTCATGATGACAGTGAAATGTACATTTTACATGCAGCGATGTGATCAGACACTTACTTATGCATTGTCAGTCACAAACATGCAGGCAACATAAAAGTTATTGAAAAAAATTAAAGTCAGCTCTGCTGTGTTGTAGGATTGTTGGCTCTCTAAGTGCTTTGAAATTATGATGTATGAGGTAGATGTTGCATATTAAATAAAGATATTTAAATGATAAAGCCCCCTTTAGTGAGAGCTGATGAATGTTAAATGTTACAAGCCACAAGACGGTAGCATCCATCATCTTCACATATTATCAGAGTCAATGACGGGGCAGCCTCACTGATGACAGATAGACTGCTGCATTATTATCCCTTATTTCCAGAGTCACTGAACAAACCATTCAATTCCTCAGGCATTATTTTTAACTTTGCATTAAATTAGCAACTTTTCCCTTCCTACCATGGCAAGATTGATCAAGTCTGTCTTTGCATCGATGGAGAGACAGAATGAATTTGAGGTAACTAAAAAAAAAAAAAAAAAACAGAGGTTTGTTTTCATCTAGGAAAAAAAAATCAACTTCCTCTTACTGGCAACAAATGTAAAATTGTGATATGGGGAAAGAACAGCAATGAAACAGTAAGCACACAATAATGGCTTTTCTTTGCACTTAGATAAAAGCTGAATTTTTGATGTGCACAGTATATTTTAATAAAATTTTATATACTATGTTTTATACACTTATTGGCTATTCCATAATAATGTGTGTGCTAACAGTAAAATTGCTCTTAAATTTATGTGTGTTATTTATACGTTCCCACGTAACAATGCTTTTTGTTGTAAAAAATATTCTGTTTATTAATGTAACTTTACAACCACTGCATCCAAGATCCGTGGTAAATTAATGACATTTTTATTATTTTATAGTGTCATTAAATTTTTACTGATCACTCCATCAAACAGAGGCAGTAAAGGCCATAATGTAAACTGGGACACTTAGATCAGGCAGCAGGAAGACATTCCATATAGTCTGAAGAAAACTGCTAGCAATAAATGATATTTATACCATCTTTAAGCATGTGAGAATACTTGGATAAGTTTGGCAAAACTGTTTCAGTAGTAGAGTGGATTGTGTACTTAAATAACAGTTTGCTAGCCAGAGAGACAAGCCTTTTTCAGACCATATGCGAGATGACTGATTACAGCCATCTCCCGAAAAACAACACGAGAAAACTAACGATGTGCGGGGCACCCTCCCTCTGGATTCTCAAGACTGACCAACCTACACCACACCTCAAATGATTTCAGCATGGTCCTCTTTCCCACAAACCAAAGTGGAAAACTGTACATGCTGAGAGAGGCTTTTTGTTTGTTGCCTTACAAACAAATACATTTCATTTGACAGGCCGACACGGCTGGACAATGATGTGATGTATTTTATTTCAATGGTCTAAATGAGAGGCACTTTACCAACCTGTATTCAAAGCTCATTTCTAAAGAATGTCTGAATACAAGGTCATTCGTAGCAGCCACAGAACACACATCTAAGAGGCCATTACTTATATGGCAGTTAAAATGGGTAAAAAATAATTATCTCATGTTATTTTCACATGTAAGATGCATCATAATCAGCAGATTCTACAATGGCTTTCAAATATTCTGTTCATAGAATATTTGTATATATTTTTATATGAATATTTTATAGTATCTTATACAAATGCATACATATTATATACATTATACTTCAGCATATAGAAGATAGCAAATAGGAAATTCTATGCTCATGTAATTACAAATTTAGAACCACCCATCTTCTATGTGGTATGAATCTTTTTTTAAGCAAATAAGAATTCTGCTGTTATATCCTAAAATACATATTTAAATACTAAAGACAAAAACATTTCAAATTTGCAATAATAAGAAATTTTGCAGGGAAAGTTAATACTGCAGTGCCACCAGTCATGTTTTTGTGAATTCCTGAAGCAGTTTTCTAAGAGAAATAACACAAACATGCATTATGAATAGAAATTCTCTAAGGCTATCACAATATTCTGAGATATCATCTATCCTCAAAGTTAGCTGCTAAGTTGTCGAGTACAAAAGAAGTCCTTTCATCCCAGCTCTAAGCGTTTGCATCTTTCCAATCCAGGAAAACCTTTTCCTGAAAGTAATGACTTCCCTGCAAAAGCAGCTATCCCTTTACACAACTTCCATTCCCGTCCTCTGTTTACATCAATACCAACTGGTCAGTAAAGAGAGGTCCTCACCCCTCTATGACCAGTAAATCTTCCCAGCTTGCTAAATCTTCTCCTATAGAGCCTCCTGCACCGATCCCTGCCCCCCATGGCCTCGTGCCATCACTGACCACACCAGCACAGGCCTGCACTCCCAGGTAGATCCCTGCCGCACCTCGGCTCTGGTCTGCCTGATCCTGGACGCTGCCCTCCCTGACCATCTCCTCTCACTCCTCAGAAGGTTCTACTTCATGGCTTTGATTTAAAATCTTCCATGGCTTCTTTTTTTCTGTTGCATTTCACCCAAACTCCTCTACCTGGTTTTCAAGGTCCTTCATACCCTGCTCCCCACACATCTTTTTAAACTCAGTTTCCTACAACTCTCATCAAATGCATCCTTTGTTCTTGGTGGACAGTAACTGGCCTTCTCATGACAATAACAGGATCGGGCCTGCTTCCTCTCCCTCATGCCTGCTAGGATGATGCTGCCTTCTTGCTGCTTCCTTGCCAAGTCCTATGCATACTGAAAAGCCCAAGCTGTCGGTGAACTCTACAGCCTCTTTGACCTATCTGCTCTCTGGTATATATAAATTTTTAGCCTTCCCTCTATAATTAGCCCCTAGTTACATACTATGTTAAAGACTTGAACTTTTGACTCATGTGCACCACCAAGTTTCCCTCAACAAAATCCAAAGAGTTTTCAAGCCAGGATTGTGCCTTGCCCCTTTTCTATCTAGGTCACACTGCATTTAGTATTAGTGTCCATAAATTCTCACAGGTCTTTTACAAGCCCACCTCACTGATTTACTCACATAAATCAAAGTGAGTACAAAAGGAACACGAACTACTAATTTTCTAACATTTCAAGTTTGTGAAAAAGATGTTTAGACTCAACACACCACACTGTATTGATGATGTTTCTTTGAGTAATAGTAATCAAAACAAGGAAATCCAGAAAAATACCATAAATAATTTGTAAAAGAGGGAAATGAGTCATTTTAGAAGAGTGCAATTTAACTATATAACAAAATGAAGAAGAGGGTCTTGAGTCTGACTTGGAATTTCTTTAGCTTAACACTTGCATCTTGGCAGAGTCTGCAAAACATGGGCAAAAAGAGGACAATACCCACCACAAGTGCTTGGCTTAAAAAGCAGTACACATTTAAAAATTAATTTTTTTTGCGTTTGTTTGTTTTTAAATAGGACAATGCTAAGTATAATGTTGAGAGAGAGTCTGTACCTTACTCTGAAAGACTTGGTCTAATTCCTGGCTCTGGACATATCTTGGCCATGATATGATTCTCAAGAAATAACTACTTAAGCATACATGTGGTTTCCTTTTAAAGAACTTAACAAGCTATCACTTTATTAGCCCTTATTTTACATCCTTTATTATAAATTTAGTATTTAATGAAGGATCAAAAATGTAAGCTTTACACTGGAAAGTAACCACATGTACTTTTTAAAAGGTGATGCTTTTTTTGGAAGGAGTTATTTTGGAGGCACTGGAATTTACTTTCATAGTGATATTTTGATGGTCCCAGAGTCAGTCATCATGATGCAAAAGACTCCGGCTAGGAGGAATGAGGTAATGAACCCCATTGTTAAATACCTACCTTTTAACACACTCTTAACACCAAAACTGTGCTAGGACTCATGAATCACTGAAGTCCTAAGTTTTCCAACTGTGTTTGCCTCTACAGCACAAATACATGTATTAGAGTGGAGGTAGGAAAGGGTGCCATTTACTGATCATATACTATGTGAAAGGCTCTTTCCAATGAGTGTTTCCTTTAACCCTCACACTAACACCTACAAGGAAACATATTACTATTGCTATCAGTTTTATAAGAGAAGAAAGTAAGTCTCAAAAAGAACTTTTTATATTTAAGTCACTTAACTAAAATTGAGACTGGTATTTGTGCTAAGGTGAATTTATAATCATAACTCAACAGCATAATTTCCACGTGATCTCTCTGAGCCTGTTTCCTCATTTGTAAAATGGAATAGGAAATTCTCATGCCACAGGGTTGTGATAATTAAATAAGAGATTGTATGTATGAGTGCTCTGCAAAAATAAAGCAGCTCACAAAATGTCCACTTCTGTTAAAGATGTTATTTAGTGTTTGCTAAATGTTTCAAAGCTAAATACTAATGAAGATAGTGCCCTGATCTAAAGGCCAACATCCAATCTCCTGTATCAACAGCACAACTATATAACCAAAGATGCTTTCCTTTTTTCTTGGCTGCTGAGCATCTCGGACCTAAATTTAAACTCAACCTAAGTTAACGATGTAGTACCTGGATCTTGTTTTCCTCCACTTATAAGCCCTCAGATACTCTCCACCATCTGCATAAGGACAACGAAACTTCTCTGTACAGCTTGTACAACCTTATCTGAGCTGGCTTTACTGACGGATGACATCATAATTAGTCCATTCTAGGCCTAATTAAAGCATCTCTCCTGGACAAAATCCTTTGTAGACTGCCCTCCACCAGCTCCAGGCAGAAAGTGTCACCTCCTCTTTTGTTTCACCACTACACCATGTTTGTAGCAAAATGCATTATAATTATTGGTTTATATGTCTGTTTACACATCTCCCCAATTTACCCCTTAAGGTGTGGTGTCCATATCTTTGTATCTTTATATTATCAGTGTCTCTCACAATGTTGGCACATACTAGGCACTTTGGTTGCCAAATCCCGATAATGCTGTTAAAATTATTTCCTTCTCTTTTTTTAATCTTAATTTTAATTTAAAATTTAACTAATTTTAATTTAAAATTTAATTTAATTTAATTTTCAGCTCTTTTTTGAAAACAAGGAGATACAGATAATTAAAAGGTAGATAAACACAAGGGAAGATATGTAAATTGATTGAACTGTAAGAGTGATCTGGTCAGGGTCGGCTTAGTGCTGAAATATAGGAAGTCTGCCTAGCTATTATTATTCAAAAGGGCTCTACAAAAATCTTCCCTAAAAGCTCAACCACCACCACCTTCAAATAGTCTTCTTACACACTTTTACATTGCTGAGCGATCCATTATTAGTAATTAATTCTTGGAATTAATTAGTAATGCTAATATTTTATGATAGGACAATAGAATAAAATGTTAAACAAAATCAATATTAATTTCAGTTTAATTCCTCTAGAGAAACAAGGAACAGATAGGGAAGATAATCCAGATGAAACTACATGAACAGAGACATAAAGAATTTGGTCAAGAGAGTCTGCAATCCCAAAGAAAATAATTTCAAAGAGTTTGGGAATAGCCAGATTAAGCAAAGATGGCTGTTAAGGGCTGAACTGTGTCCTCCTAAAATTCATATGTTGAAGCCCTAACCTCTAGTACCTCAGAATGCGACCATGTTTGGAGACAGGGCCTCTAAAGAGGTGATTACATTAAAATGGGGCCATTAGGGTGGGCCCTAATCCACTCTGACAAGCGTCCTGATGAAGGGAGTGGATCACGACATACAGAGGCACATCAGAGATGTGTGCTGGCTGCGTGAAGACCACGTGAGGACACAGCAAGAAGGTGGCATCTTCAAGCAAAGGAAAGAGACCTCAGGGGAAACCAATTCTTCCAGCACCTTGGTATTGGACTCCTAGCCTCCAGAATTGTGAAAAAAAGTTTCTGTGGTTTAAGCCACCTGGTCTGTGGTATTTTGTTACGGAAATACAATGGCAACTTCTGCCTCTTACGTCATAAAAGGCTCTTTTTGTTTTTTATTGTAGTATAGTCAGTTTACAATGCTAAGTGAGTTCATAAAAGGCTCTTGTCACTGGCCAAAAAATATCAAATAATAAGGCAACGAATTTTAGATATGAGGTCCTACTAGCCTCAGAAACAATTCTGTGGAAGTTTTTGCCAATAGGATCTAGAAGTGATTCTATCTATTGACAACCATAGCTAGTGAGCTAGGATTCTTCAGAAGAGAAGGTTCTCCCTTACAGGGAAGAAAGACTTGTAAGGGGTAGGCAAAAGTTTTCAAAATTCCAGAAATACATACTTGAGGCAAGTCATAGAATCAAAGACTGACATAAGCTGTTCAGATCACCTTGCAGGAGGCTGATACAAACCACTGGACCATAAGTTCTTTGGGGGAGGGAAAGCGTCTCAGTCCTCTCTACCTCTGACTAGGACTGTATCCTGTAAGCACAGAAGCATGCAGCATAAGCCTGCTGAAAGGAACTAATGTCTGCAGAACTTCTCGTGGATATGTTTTATGGAGCTTTCAGAAACATTCCCAAATGATGTATGACAAGTTTCCCTCAGGATCTGAAGAGTACACCAAACTAAGCAAGTCCTCTCTCCACACCCCTGGCAAGGACAGCATCCTGTATATCTCCTGTAACATATGCTTAGGCTCTTGTCATTGATCATCAAATGATAAATGATAAAGTAGCATTAACTCTGAAGATATGAGACCTTTTCAGGCTTGGGAGCCACTGAGTTAAATTAGTTTCATCAGGATTATAGTGCTTACTGAACCCCTTTAACCAAATGCTTTCTGTCTCATTCATATGGTTCTAATATGGTTTTACCCAATTTCAAGGTTATTTATAAGTTTGCAACTCCCAAGTAGAGTTATAAAGTGTTTAGATTTAAGCAAATCCAGTTGTGTGGCAGCCCAACTCCTATTTCTATGTGGTTTCCAACTTTTTATTCCTGGACAGAGGCATGATGCATATTTGTTCCTGAATATTCTCTGATTAACTATTTGTTTCAGTAACAAGTTCACAAAAAGTTCCATTGTAAAATTATATGAACTCCCATTAAAACTGAATATATGATTTAAAAACTGGAGAATTTTATCTCCACTTAAACCACTAGCAAGACTTTATTATTCTAACATTTATCAAATGAACAGAGAATATCACAATAAAATTAATGGCCAGCTAAGCAAATGTCTTCGTCTAAAAAATTATCTTAGGAATTCTACTTGTTCAAATCTAGGTACTTGATTTCAGATACCTACTTAATTTACAATGTATACTTTTTAATATTATTTGTGGAAACATAGGTGCAGTTTATTCAAGTAAAAGACATCTAAGCTATATAAACCAAGAATAAATATTTTCTTCAAGAATACAGCTTCTATTTCAATTCTAGCTGGCAAACTGATAAATTTGAAGATTTTTTTATCAGAAACATAAACACAAAAATATGGAAAAATGTAAGGTATTACCACCATGTATTTGTTTTAATTTATGAAATATATAAATATACCACATCTCCTAAGAGATTTTCCTGTAATTTTAAAAAATATGTGTGCCACAAAAATAACATGTATCTTAAAAGGAAAAATAAGGGGCATGAGAAAGCTTTAGTGCTGGATGGAAATGTAAAGGTCTCTTCCTTCAGAGAGAACAAGAGACCAAAGAAGTAGGATGCCTACCCCAAGTCCCACAGCTGGCCAGCAACAGATCCGGATCACACCACTTAGCCCACATGCTCTCAGACTCCTGCTCCTTCCACCCAACTGTCTGAACCACATGAGCTCTTTACAAACCATGCTAGTTCCCGATTACTTCACCTGTAAAATGAGAGAGCTGAACTAACTTATCTCTATGGTTTCTTACAGCTCTGAAATCTTATAATACTATGATATTCAACTTTTTCACTCCTGAGAACTACACTGCAGCACACATTAGTAAAATCACTTTGCCATGTCACAAAAATTTTTTGAGCAATTATTCATATTCTCAAGGAAATCACTCAAAGATAATCCACTTGTCAAATAAGCCTACCAAACCATGGTCACACTTAGCCAGAAAGCATTTATTTGCTACTTCTGAAATTCCATCTCCACCAAAGGCAAAAGTCACAGAAGGGAAGGGACACAAAGAAAGGGAAAGGCAAAGGAAGGAGGCAAGTAAAATCAAGGGAAAACATTTTCATCTAAACTTGGCACAAGTGTGTCCCTAATTTGATACTCACTATGGTGGCACTAGCACAGAATACAACCATTTTTGTTTGAAAGCAAAATAACATAAATACAAAGACTGCTAGTAAGAAGAGGGCCTCTCTTCAGAAAAACACTAACTCCTTGATGTCAAGATTTTGCATATTCTATTGTTATCCTTCTCTAAGAAACAGAAAGTACTAATAAAGTCATGTGAAGTCACAAATGACTTTTTAAGGAATAAAAATAAAAATAAGCCAAGACTACATCTGATTATTTGTGAATGAAGCTTTCATCAAGATTAAGTAAAATTAAAATTTGGAAACTATGTTTCATTTCACAAAAATTAAAATATCATTTTAAAATTGGAATTTTTAAAATGAGTTTAAAAGAAGAAAATATTTAGGACCCTATTCAAAATAGTACTCCAACATGGCAACATTACAAAGGACAAAAGATAGTGTCCAACTGTGGTGATATGTGTTAATTGTATGGTTTTCCAAAGATGTGGGAGAACTGATATCAATTACAGTATAATTACCATTACTTCCAACAGAGTTAACATGTAGTTACCACAAAATAACATACAATTAACTGGTGTCACACTGCACACCAGACTAAATAAGATACAAATTAAAAATTCCCAAATGTAGCCATAATACTCTTCTATCCCTTAAAGAAATAAAACAATATCTTTTCTCTGATAATGTCACAGCCTTTTTCAAGAATTGGTATAAATATTTCAAAGAGGAAGAAACCAAGACATATAAGTTAGAATCATTTTTAGCAATCAATGAAAAACTGCATAGGGAGAGAGGTAGCAACAAAAATTTCATTACCTAAAGCTGTTGTCAATGAAATTAGAATTTTCCTCATGTTCTTTCAGTTCCTGAAAATTAGGGAGCTCTATTTTAAAACCAAATTCAAGAATGTTCTTAGTTTTTACTGATACCTAACATTTTTTAAGTTACTTATCAAACACCAAAAAACAGCCTGCTTTAGCCGTGCTAGAGAGGGATGCAGAAATGAGTGAGGCTCAGTCTAAGAAGGGAGCTTACACAGAATTTTCAGCTATTTGCTACGTGAAGTGGTAAATCACATCTCACATCATGTCTCTTATCAGGAGGTGAACCGAAGGGACAAAGAATGCTGCAGTTTAGTTTGAAGAAGTAAAATTCCTCCTTGGAATGTCTCAAGTCAGCAACAATAACACAGGATGCCTCCACATGCTGCGTTTGAGAGGGGCACGTGTGGGAACACGTACATGCCAAATGCTCATCTAGGTTTAATTAGAAGAGAACTGAAAAAGGCAGGGTGTAAGGCTGTGAGGTTGATGAGAGGACAAAGGGAAAGTAGCTGTATTGAAAATACAGCTACAGTGTATCTGCTATATCCGTTTCAAACATCTGGGCTTCCAATTATTTATTGAACTCATGTGTAAGAGTTATTTGGGAATACTGCAAGCGGTTATAGAACAGGATCATGCAAACCGCTTTGTAAAATACTTGCAGGATCGAACTCTTGCTAACGTGTTGAACAAAGAGGTGAAAACTGCTATGAGATTATTATCTTCTATTAAATGTGTGAAAACCATGAATAGGTTAATATGCTAAGAATAAATTTTGTACGCAGCGTGCAATTAATATAGCAGGCAATATTTTATTAGAAATCTATGTTTTGCATATTTTTGAAAATTTATGTAATTTCCTGTATCTGACTTTTTTGTATCTAAATGCTTACTTGAGATTAAATGAGGCCAGACACATTTGTAAAAAACTGCACATCTTGTCTGAAGATGACATAAGCATATGCGTAGACCCACAAAGCTTTCAGGGCAGTTTGTCCCCTGTGTAGTCAATATTTTCCCTTTTTCTCTGAACGTGGAGCTCAGAAATAGACATATTATTCTTGCACCCAGTTCCATGTTTTACTCTACTGAATTCATGACCCTTTTGTTAGGCTCCGAGGGAAACCACACTGGTTAGGAAGGATGACAACAGAACAATGATGGGTACACTCATTATGCCATGTTATTTCTTCCTGTTCCCACATCACTGCTGCATTCCTCTGATTATTGCAGCCTCAAAAAATGTGCTGATCACTGTGTGTGTTAGGCGACACCGCCAACCCCGAGAAGCTAATATCCCAGACAGAGCACATTATGCATGTGATGTAAATGAGGTATGTGCTTGCTACGTACAGGCCGTTTGTCATCAGAGAGCCGGCAAGCAGGGAGGGCGGGAGAGGGGCTTATTATTCCTTTCCACCGTGTCCACAAACAGAAGAAAAACCACCTCCTCTTCGCAAACTGACCTTAGTTGGCACGAACGTAAGAGATATTCCATTTAAGATATATTTGGGGTAGCACTTTTTATTTGTTGTTATACTAGGGAAAAAAAGGTTATCTCCACATTCAGAAATTAGACACTGCAATACAGTGCATTATAGTTCCTAATAGTGACAGCAAAGGCTGAACTAACTTTATTTCTCAAAAACTCAGAGATCTATCTTTAGCTTTTTGTTTAAAGAACAAGATAATAACAGTATTGGAGCTGAATTTACGATTTAGTTAATAAATGAGAACTCAGTCTTATAATTCAAATTTGGGAATTAAATAGAAAGATATTTTAAAATTTGGAATCTGATTTCCTGGTCTAAAAGCAAGAGCTTCAGTGTAATTTAAATAGTCTTTCCTGCAGAATGATAGATGGTGCTTTGACCACAGTTAAATTTTTCTAAACGAAATGAAAGCGACACCTCCGAGGGCTCTCTTACTGGACCGTCAATAAACAAACACACACTTATTCCTAACGCTGAGGGGCTGCTCTCCCTGTTCCTTTTCATCAGCTGCCTAGACAAGGACAAACCTGAAGAATTAACCAGGACACGATACAAGGCAGAGGGATTGTTCACTCAATCCCAAAGGTTGTCTAAAGACAGTTAACTACAATGGATTTGCACAGTCTCAAGGAAGAAAACAGTTCCTCATAAAAGAAATAACTTCCCATGCGAACATCATAGTTAGCAGAGTTCTTAGATCTCTGTAGAATTTTTAGTGGTACTTTCAGACTACTTAGCAACAAGGAAAGATCATGAGCATGACAATTACACAAGGTACAAAGTTTTAAGATTTTCTCTTTTATTGAACTCTACTGCATTTTTTTTGGCACAAAGGAGAGCTCAATCTAAAAACAAAACTAAATCTTTTTACTGATTACGTAAAATATATTCGTATTTATGATTAACATTTTAGTTTTCCATAGCTGAAGTGACCAAAAAAATAGTAAGTAAAAAAAAAAACAAGACAAAACTGCTGATAGGCTGGCCAGCCTTCTTGGCTGCATCAGGACTAGTATATTAAAATGTGTAATTTATATAAGGCTTCAAGTTATGTGTTGTGTTTTCTTTTTGGTAATATGATACGAAGCTCTAGATTATTAGATTGCTCAGACCAAATAAACAAGTCTTAACATAAATAAAATCTATTTGATACTGTTTGGTTTAATATTAGTTTTCCCTTGAAGACCAGTTAATGTATTTATAGCACTCATCCTTATACTTCAAGTTGCTTTAAAATTCATTGTCCATCATTCTAAACAATCATATTTTTCCTTCCGATAAACTGATTTGACTGCAAACTTCATTCTTTAGTATAGTCTCTACTTGAAGATAAATAAGTATTAAATATTCCTTCAAATATCACATCTAGACAATTTTTATCTCGTTAAGTTGCCTTTTAAAATTCTACATTTACAGAAATGATTCTGAAAAACTGATCTGTACAAACCAGGTGAAATTCGTTAACTCACGCAGCCTGTCATGATCTTGCTGTACCACGCTGGTAAGTAAATCCATCTACATTTAGCTAATTCTTAGTCCTCAGCTAATTCTTTCAGAAAAAAATAAATGCTTCCTATAAACTCCAGAGATGTTTGGTACAACAGACCTGATTTACTTCAAATAGACTTCGTTTCCTTTCTACATCCTCTCCTTCCCACCACCACCCACAAAGAAGATAAACAAAAAATTGTTTTATTTATGGAATAAAAGTGATGACACGCTACTTATTTATGCTATCAGCCTAAGGCAGCTTTGAGTCTAACCTATTCCAGTAAAACAGGAGACAGAAGGCACACAGCTTAAAACTTCCCTTCGAAGTGGAAATCACTGAGTTAGTTACCCTGCTCCTCACACAATAAACACGGCCCACACTCAGCCTTGGTGACCACCAGCATCTTATAAACTGTAAAGTCCTTTTACACACTTATCCCATTTGTGAGGTATGATCATCCTAATTTTACAGAATATACTGAGGCTCAGTACGAGAGACTTCCCAGGGACCGCACAGATGATGAGTCAGAGGTAGGCCTAAAAGGAAGATCTTCAGATTTAAAACCCAAGCTGAACGTTGATTACTCTTTTGCACAGCTTAACTTACGAGACTTGACTCATTTCTAGGTACAGGTCATGAAATTAGGAAGATCAGGATCTAAGTTGGCTTCCAAAGCCTTGTAAAACTATTTTATACATTTAGCTTTCTGGAGCTATTCAGTTCTAAGACTTTATTGCATTGTCACTTTAATAAATAAAATCAGCATTCGATTCTGAATAAATTTGTATTGGTTGTCTGTCAGCCTCCCGAGGCTATGCCACCTCCTTCATGTATGGTCAGTTCTTAGGCAGAGTTGTAGAGGCCCTATCCTTGGAGATGCACGCTCAGGATCTCTTGTTACCCGGGAGGAGGCTAGGAAGATGCAGGTGTTACACACCAGAGCCCTGCCATGGAAGAATGCAGAGACAGCAGGTGCCCCTGGAACTACAGGAACTTGGAGAAAAATCTTCATTGGTGGTCAGAGACTGCGCCCTAACTGCAGTAGGCTGCAAGACTGCAGTAAAAATGAAAGGCAAGAAGTGAAAAAAGGAGGGAAGAAAGAAGGGAAAGAGGGGAGGGCAAGGAGGAAGAAGAGGGAGGGAATCAGGCAGTGGAGAGAGATGGGGAAACAGAGTAGGAAGGAGGTTAGGGGGACAGAAAGGAAAGGACAGAAATATACTCTCATATATACAAGGAGCCAGAGGCAGAGACTGTGGGAAACTGATCAACAGCCTCCAAAACAGAAGAAGGGAAGGCAGCAGTGAGGCAGAGTAACTGGGACAGATAAAAAAAGACTTCAAAATTCTTCTAACTACAGTCCAGTGAGAAGCAACTCTCCTACAATGTGAATTTCCTCTGTCTGAGGAAGGCCAGACACACACAAAAGCACAGACTCAGATGAAAATAAATTTTTATCCCCATAAGAGTAACTATTTCTTCCAAAGACTGGTCTGTAGCCACAAGCGAGCAATCAATGAATAATGACTGAGCATTTTTGGCTCAGTGTTAGGGAAACAGCAAAGAGTAAGGCACAGACTCTTCCTTCAAGTTACCAGTAATAGTAACCTAGCAGCGTGGTGCGGCAGAAAGGAGAGAATCCATATAGAGAAGAGCTGGTGTTTGAACACAGAGTTCCTTTCATGATTCTCAGTATTTTTTGTTTTTTAATCTGTAATGGAGGATGACAATAATCTCTATCTCATAAATGAGGTTTTTTTTATTTAGAAGTATTTATTATCTATAAATGCCTATAAATTAATGTTAATTATTTCAGTTTTTTAATTTGGATTTACAATCCCATACCACCCTAAGATTTCTCCCCCCGAGAAGAGAATCACTTAGCATTTGCTTCTACAGTTTTCATGTAACAAACAGGTTGAATTTCTCCATGCTTATTTATACAGAGAAATGCACTCAATTTACCTCAGCCAGCACCAGCACCAGCACAATTAGCATTCATCTCCCCCACAAAACACCCCCCACACACAGATATACACACACAAGCTCTGGGCTACATTCCTTAGCCAGACATAAAAGGCTTCTGTCATCTGAACCCTGTCCCATCTTGAACCGAGAGCCCAGTCCTCTCCTGAGGGAACTGTCCATCAGCCATCATTCCCCACATGGGGAGCGCCATGCCCCATCCAGACTGATGCGAGGGCCCCGCCTGCTGCTCACGTCCCTCGCCATACTCTACCCTTCCCGTCCTTTCTTTGAGGCATTTCAGTTCTTTCCTGCACGCAGACCCTCTCCTCCCACCCCAGTCATGGATTGACAGGGTCTCTTTGATCTTCATGAGCTCAACTGCCCTTGCAGCTCCTTTCACTCCTTGGGCACTTGGACCCCACATTGTCAGGTTCCTGTTTATGCATTTGTCCTATTTCCCAAATCAGATTATATTTTCCTTTCAAGGCAGAAAGTGACTTGTCATTATTTCTCTGGATCCCAAGTCTCTACCATAAGCCCCACATGTCTGATGGTGAGCACTTTCAACCTAATGTCCTGTTATGTCATGTGGTTGCAAATGACAATAAGGGAGCCAGAATAATATTTGTCTGCACTGGCCTTACATCATGTACAATCTCTTATTTAATTTTTTCCACAATTTTGTATGGTATACTTATCATTTCTACCTTCCAAGGGAGTTCACAAAGACACAGAAAAGTAACAGGCCCCAGGGAACATAGCTAGTTATACTGGTGACATTGAAGTAAGAAGATCACCAATTAGTCTGTGAAGCTGAGTTTTGGTCCTGGATATGACTGATTTCAAAGAGCCCTGTTCCTCATTCCATCACCAGTGTTCTGCATAGACCTGGGGAAATCATTTTATGACAATCAAATGAGTAGTCCAGAATAAGAAAGACTAAACCTGTTATCAACCCTCTTGTAGAAGTGTTATTTAAATCGGTGAATTCATCTGCTTACAAGAATATAAAGGTCTTGATAAACTGATGTGGTTTATTAATGAGTTTACTAAAATTTTTCTTTAGAGAAGACGCTTGCCTTCTTCTCCCCCTTTTACAGAGGAACAAATTAATGTCAATTATTAATTAATTTTAATATTAATTAAATGTTAATATTTTAATATTAATATTATATTTTAATAACAACATAGACAAAAAGACCCAAAATTTATGGTTTCTCTTTTCATAAAATTTACATAGATCCTCCATATGGGAAGAAGACAATATTAGAGTGATCTTCTTCATTGAAAACTACAGGGGACTCCCACAGCCTAGAGGGCACAGGGAACTAAAACTAGTGGGCAATGCACTGAACAAGACACCCCTTGTGTTGTTTCAGGGCCACTGCTGTTGACATCATTTATAAAAAGATATAAAGGGCAAATCAGGGTTGCACCAAAAATAAAAGCAGGCATTTCCATCCATAGTGGGAAGACGGCACTTTGGGAAATTCTAATCTTAGTTGCAAATGTCAAAGACTGCAAACTGGATCTGAGCTAAAAGTGAACCTCGGCCACAGTGCTCCCAATGGCACATTTTGACAACCAGATTTAAGACAATGCTGAGAGGGAAACAGTAATGGAAAGAAGGCATAAAATACATCTACGTGCAGAGTTTTCATATATATTCTTCATACCCAGCCTATAGCTACAAGCTGGCAGTGAGAATAATCAAGTATATCAATATCTAAGTCCATAAAGAAAAGAGCAGTATTCGTATGCAGAGACTTACACAGGCAGACATGCGTACACTAGTACACAAACACATACACACCTAGGACAATGGACACAGACGCACCAACACACAGACTGAGAGAAAGACACAGACACAGACACACAGGCATGCCTGTAGACACACAGACCCACATAGACTTGCATTCAGATAGACACACAGACACAAAGAGATACTGACAAATACACAGGCACACTCGGGGATGCACACAGACAGCCACACACAGATAGCTCTTCCCTCAGATTCAGACTCCAGAACACACACACATGCACACACATACAGAAAGTCAGACGTGACAGAAAGTTACACACGGGGAGCAGAGATTCACCCAGAGAGACAGATTCACACACAGATTCATACCCACAATAAGAAAGACACATTAGTGCTCACAGAGATGCACATACATAGAGCACACTCACACGCACACACACTCATGTACAACCAGAGCTAACGTGTGGTTTCTCAGCTTGTATTCAGAACCCACCAGAACACGTGGGCAGAGGTTGGTATTAGGGCAGAAGGTCAAGACCATTGGCTACTGTGGAAACAATGTGAAATTTGAAAGCAGGGACTTTGAAGAGTCTCAACTTTGATATTATCTGTATAAACATAAGCAAATGATTTGAGCTCTGAACCTCATCCTCATCTGTAAAAGGGGAATAATCAAAATTTCACCTCTAAGGATGGCTGTTGGGATTCAGTGTGAAAATAAGTGTGGAAAAAAACGCTTCTCATACAAATTTTTAAAATGTAGACATTTAAGTGGTTGTTATTATTATCATGTTCCTAAAACTGCGACCAGCAAGAAAGCTCTTAGGAAAAGAGAGAGTGAGAGTATGATCTACTTCATCCATTGCTACAAAGGCTTAAGCAAGTCTTAAAAAAAATTTTGAGCTATAGGGAACTAAACTTGCATATAAAATATAAACACAGAAAATTCTGTTACTGGCATCCACCGATATCAGCTAACATGATGAAAGCCTACTGTGTGCCAGGCGTGTCTGGAAAATGAAATGTTTCATTTAACCAAATGTTCTGGTTAGTCGGGTCATCATCCGTGATTTAGCACCACACTTGGCACCACTACTGGCAAGGATTATAATGCAACAGCATAAGCAGCACGAAGACTGAATTTAGCACTCTGATACATTGTGATGCTTCAGAGTCACCACCATAAACACCTTAGGAGCGTGTAAACCTTACCCTAGGATTTGGAAAGCACACAGGCCGGAGTGCCAGGGACACGGGGTCTGGTCCCAGTCTCGCCCTTGCCTGGTTGTCAGATTTGAGCAAATCACTTCACTTCTCTCCACTGCGGTTTCCCCGTCGGTAAAATGTGGGGCTATACTGAATGATCTCTGGGGCTCTTTCGGCTCTGATCCAATTATCTAATAGCTTGATAGCCTGAAGAAATGCTGGCTAGTGCTGTTTCTGTTGAGAGGGTGTTGAATATGCCAGTTTTTACTATACTTCTATAAAAATGAAAAAAATTCATAACTTCGTATCTCCGAGAGGAAAAGATTTTTCGTTGGGCCAGAGAAAATACGGTCAACTTATTGTGATGATGAGTATTATGTAAAAGTGGAAATAGATTAAGGGGTCTTGGTAGGGTCCCCGGAAATTCAGAGACAGAGCAAACATTAGATCCCTAATTCTCAGGGCAAAGGTCGCTGAGGAAAACTTTCAGGATGTAAGAAGCCAACATCTATGAAACAGGAAGCTGAAGTCTGGTGAAAGTTCACATGGCTTTAAGCAAAGCACCCACCTTCCCGCCCAGGGAAATCTAGGTGGATCCAATTCCTCAAAGTGTGTTTTGAAGTGGTACTTACATCTCTCTGAGAAGTCTAAAAATAGGAATCCATACAGATTCTTTGTTGGACGTAGGAGGCAGGTTGTATTGTCTCAAGAAGCTTTGTGAAAACAGGAAAATAGTTTAGAATCTCCTTGACCTTCCTAAGGCTGTATTTTAAACTGAACCCAACTTTAAAGGTTCAAGTTTTATAGGTTTTTAAAAATATGATTTGTCATTTAAATGGTCTAAGTCTTACCTTTAAAAACTTGTCTGCAATCAACTGACTTGAAACCCAATATTTTTATTCCATTGAGAATCATAGCTATATATATTTTCTTTAATGTGCATTTTAAAAAATAACTGAAAATTTTCTGACATGTGTTTTGAATTTTCTGCAGCTCAGATATTTTAAAATTGTTTAGTACATTGAATGGATCCTGCAGGCTATCTAGGTATGACTGATCTACTTTGGAGACTGAGAATTCTTCAGGAATATTTTATGAATTTTCTTATGTGGGGTGATACACTTGACACTAAATTTGTAACATACCCTTCTTCTGCATGTTGGCTATCTTTCCACAGGGAAAGTCCTGCTTCCATGACATTAGTACTGGCTCTAAGTTGGGGAAGGGTAAGAACGCAGAAGAATCTAAGGTAGATCTAGATAAATTTCAAGTGGAGCTCTACCTACAGAAATGCTCTCAGAAATTCTACAAAAGAGAAGGGAAGGATTTTTTTTTAAAAGGCATCCTAGGCATTTGGCTTATAAGTTTTTGGTTAATTCCCCAACAATCAATGGAACTATTATTAACCAGATTTGAGGGCACTGAGGCACAGAGAGGCTACAGAGCTAGTGAGCAATAGAATCAGAATCTGAAGTCCAACTCAACTGGACTCCAAAACACATGTTCTTTATACTTTTCCACATTTTTCTAAAGGTCTCTCCTGTCCTTTCTTTAAACTTCCATGCTATTCTTAAAATGTAGTTCAGAATGTGTCCCATCCACAAACACTTTTAATGGCTCACAATTATCTATAAAGCTAAACCTAAACCAGCCATGGCAATGATCTATTTCAGCCTGCCTTTCTATCAATTACATGTCAGGCATTGGATGAGGCCTGGTACATGGATTATTTTATTGACTCTTCACAACAATCCCTTGTACTAAGAAACTATGAATATTCCCATTTCTTAGATGGAGAAACTGGGGCAGTCTAAACTTCAGATCTTTTGCTTTTATCCACAACCTTAATCAAGTGGATGGAGAAGCTAAGAAGGGAGGAAGAACAGTCAGAGGAGAGGAAGGGGAAGGGAGAGAGAAAGAGAGGAGGGAGACAAGGAAAGAGGGAGGAAATATTTATTAAATATCTAATATGTATATAAGACATTTGCTAGGAGGTTGAACATTGTATCATTTAATTCTCAAATCCTGACATTTTTATAGCTGAGAAAAGTAAGGCTCTGAGATATTAACTTGGAAGGCCAAGATTGAACGCTGGTTACCTTTCACTCCACAAGTCCAATACTATCCTTTGTATATAATAAGCACATAATTAAAATGAAATAAAATTGAAAAAAAGTAAAAGTATGTTCATAGGCTAAAGAAGAATACAGTTCAGTCACAATACCCAAACCAAGGGGAGAAAGCTAGGTAAAATGGATGGGTCCAAAAGCTAAATGACAAAGTCTGTTAAGAAATGACTTGCAAAATTATTGTAGTTCTCAAACTGGATATTGTAGGAACATTCTTGAGTGTGGAACAAGCTTTTCTGAGGACCTACAGGAGAAAATTCATGTTTCTCCTGACAGACTGCTTTACTTACATAGTAGAAATACTGCGGATCTTGTGACACATTTTCTTTTTGCTTGGTTACCAAGAAGCTCATGATCAAGTCTGTGGCCCATCTCTAACAATTATGTAAATATCAGTATGACATGAATTTTGTGCATTTACCTTACCCCAGCTTTATCTTATTTATCCCACTTTCCTAGTCTTAATTTTTCTTTCTTACTGTCTCCTCTCTATTTAGTTTTTATGTTGTTTTAGTGTATGTATCATTGCAAATGACCCAATTTTTTTGTATTGAGGTATAAACATAAGTAATATAATTTTATTAACTTTTTGCTCTTTAATTCAAATAGAATAAAGCCAATAGTCATTTCTGTTTAACATGTTTAATCAGTGAAGGCTGTTCCTAAAGTTAAGGTGAATACAGCTAAAACACACACTGTATGTACATGTATTCCATGATCTAGAATAGCATGTATTCAAAGTATCCCCTCTAGCAATCTTAAAGACCCTTTTAGTGGGTCCACTAGACCAAAACTAGTTGCATAATACTGCTGAGATATTATTTGCCTTTTTCATCCCTATTCTTTCATAAGTATACAACGGAATTTCCCAGAAGTTACATGGCATTGTGATAAAGCAACAGACTAAATGCAGAAGCAGAAACAGGAATCAAGTTGTCTACTATTAAGCCAGACATTAGAAAGATTTGCAAAAACCTAAAACAAAGCCATTATTCTTACTATTTTTTATTTTGAAAAATATGCTTAATACTCAAAAATGTTATTTGCATTAACATCTAGTGGGTTTATTATGATTTTTAAATGAATAAATATTTTAGTTTTTCAGTTTTAATATCTCATATGATAAACATTTATATAGAGAGGAGTGTAAAAGGGCTCTGAGACCAAAAACGTTGAAAATAGCTTATCTAGAAGGATTATGAGATTAGATCCAGAAGAGATCAGATCTAGAAGGATTACAGGTTAGAAAGACCTGCCATAGTGGGAGGTTAGATGTATAAAATCCTCATTATTAGTAAATTTGCTCCATACATGCCCAAACCAACAACTCTTTCTGCAAAGTTATTAACTCTAACGTATCAAATTTTAACCCTTTCACTGGAAGATCCTTTAACTGGACATGGTCTTTTGATTTAAAACATTTGTTGTAAACAAAATTAAATGTCTTATATTTGTTCACTCTCCCACCCCTATCCCTAGGAAGTATCTTGAACCTTGTAAACCCAGATAAATTCTCATCATTCTTTTCATTTAACCTGAAGAGAAGAAAGAAGGCAAACAAGTTTGTTGTTGTTTTTATGAACTGGGTCTTAAACGAGTAGCTAGGCAACCAATCAAGTAGCCCTGACAACAGAAATAAAAGGAACTTAATGATTACATTCAGCCAGGAGCCTATATACAGCACTGCTTAGTTGCCCAATGTTACTGGTTCAAATATAAAATCTAACGGTAATAAAACTTACATTTTTTCCTAATTTAATGGCATTTTTTATCTGTGTATGTTGTTTTAGAAAAACACTATCACAAGTATAAATAGTTATTCCTTTCAAAGAAATATGCATAAAGCATATATATCTAGGTAGACTTCTTTATCTCATGATTTTAGAATTCACTTCATTAAAATTGATGTTTGAAATTCAGATGTATGTCTTGGTTTTAGATTTTAACTAAAACTGCCCTGTCAATCTCACAGAGATGTAGGGGGAAAAAAGAGACGACAGAGAGAGGGAATGATGGAGCAAAGTGACCTAGGGCTGGTCTTAGTTTCCTAATATGCAAAACAAGGACACTATTCCCTACATCCCTGACTTTGGAAAGGTTCAAGAGAGATAACGTATGTGATGATATTTTTGAAGCACAGAAGCACTGTGAAATATTTCTTGTCATGATGTAAAAAGTACTACATAAATGTTTTTTTAAAAAACACACTAATGCTCTGCTTTGCAAACGAAGACATTACAATTAGAATTTGTCCCATTACTGTAAAATCTTTAATATGCCCACATCCCTCATAGTACGAGTTGTCGATATCTTAGGATATCTTAGAAACAAGTTGACACAGGAAAAAGCACAACTGAACATGTTAGTTACAAGTTCACAAAAATGACCACCTGATTAATCAATACTGTATACTCCTTTGGAAACAATAAAGCCTCACTAGTCTGTGTGCTATATAAGAAACTCATTCATTCCAAACACACTTTGCTAAATAATTTGCTCACAATCCCCTTTCACTTATTGTTGTACAGCTGTATTGATCTTCTGTCTGAACTTATCCTGTCATGCAACAATGAATATCTGAATCAACTGTATAAATAACAACGAGCTGTGGCAACTGACAATGTGAAGCAGAAGATGTCCAGTATGTTTTTCATTTCCAATAAAAGGGGGCAGTATTACATCAGTGTAATACTGATGTACTATTCTGGTATTTTTGCAAGTATGGGTGAGAAGAAAGAATTTATGCTTGCAAAAAATGAACAACTGCTTTTCTGAATAAATAGGAACAAGTTTACAATGTGCCTTACTGACTGGATTATTATTATTTTATTTACTTGATTGAAAAAAATATCATTTTGGCATGATAAATGCATAGTTATCAAGAATCAGGTTACTCAAAAATCAAAGATTGAAATCCTGATTTTTTGGAAATATATTAAAGTATATATTAAATTAGTAGGGACAAAGGCTCCCTAGCATATTGATAATATAATATTGAACATTATCATGTTGGCTATGGTCAGATCCTAGCAAGTAACTTGGGTACACAAGTTACTTTAAAAATGAAAAAGAAAAACGGATTATCTTGATTTTGTAAGATGTCTGTTAGCTTCTAACCTGCAACTCTGTCTTAAGACATTTTGGCTCCAAAGAGCAGTAGGTTAACCCATTCACCATTGGAGAATATCAAAGAGTGAACATTTAACAAAATTAACAATAGGTTTGACAACCTATCTGAGGTCTTCAAGTGGAAAAGGACCGAATATTAACCAAGCATTTCCTGTGCCAAATATGTGTTCTACATTTATTTTCCCTCCAAACAATCCTTCATGGAAAAGATTATCTCCATTTTATCTTCATTTTATAGGTATGTTTATTGAGATTCACAGAGGTTAAGTAACTTATTTAAATAACACAGAAAACAGCACACACTGCTTCCAAGATTAATCCTAGAAACTGAGACACAGGATTAATCAACTCCAAAATCCATGCTCTTTCCAATATACCATGTGGCCTCTAATTCCATTACTGCTCCTGGTCTAGCCACCTCTTCTGTCTCTTTGCTATTACCGTCACTCAATCTTCTGTTTCCTGACTGAAATCTTTCCAGAGCCAGAACCAATCAATGGACATCACAGCCAGGAAAAGTGCCCTGCCCAGAAAGAAGGTGACAAGTATACAGGAAGCAGGGGGCTCAAGGCTTTTCTGTTTCATTGTTTGTTTGTTTGTCTTTTAATCTTGTCTTATTCTATCAAAGGTTTTAGATTGCAAATGTAAAAAGTACTTTTGTATGTAATAAGCTTAAAGATCTAATAGAAAAAATGTAATTTAAATTACATGTAAATTAATTTGGTACTGTTTCATAAATAGAAATATCACTAACTAAGAATCAAGAAAGCTGAGATTTAATTCCTGCTCTGTCATGAATCTGCTCTGTGACCATGAGCAAGTCATTTTCTTTCTTTAAGTCTCAGTTTTCCTGTCTGTGAATTGAAGCAATTGGACCAGATCACATGTAATGTCTCCTTAAGTTTTTTCAGTCTACAGTTTTAATCCCACCAATATACTTCACAGAGTGTACTTACAGTATTCATGGTAGCTCACTTTGACATCTGATAAGGTCAAGCATTTTTCTTAAGATATTCTCAGAAGATGAAGGGAAAAGCAGCTTGGGCCACATGTATACAGATGTGTAATTGGCCTATTTATGAGCAACTCTGATCAACAGGTAATCAATCTACTGGTTCCTCAAAATTATTAACATGAACAAAATAACCAGATACCTAATTACATAATACCTTTACAGGAAAGTGCTTTAACCAATCACCAAGTCAGCATTCAAACATCAAGGAAGTCAGAAAAGTTAAAACACACTTTAACACTAAGAAGGTCCACCCTGCCTTGCCTCTCTTCTAGCCAGATGCCCTTAGCTTGGCTCTAAGGACATTTAGAAGCAGCCTATTTAAAATTCTGCAGTGTATTGTCATGACTAAGATACTTCCTATTTTAGAGATGTCAAAACAACAAAATTTGGTAAGCAATTAGACTATAATATGATCTAATTGGCCTGGTACTAAGGGAGATGGCTGGTGTTCTTGATACGGAAAGCTAAAACCCAGGGCAGCAACTTACGCTTCTGCTGGCAAGACACTCATGATCCGTGCACAGCAGCTATGTTGAAATGATGGAGCATAACAGCTCCTAAGGCGCCGTTACAGTCTATTGTCCCGACAATCTATATATTTAACAGACCCTAAATATCCCGTGACACAGCCAACCAGAACAGCTCCATTGGTGTCGTTCTGGCCGATCAAGTCAACAATGTTTCATTTTAAAGTGCCAAAAGAGAAGTTTACCCAATAAAGTGAAATACGCCATGAGTAAACGTATTCATAGGGACATATAAGCGATACTCTATGTGTTACGAAGACACAAGCACCCCATGCCTGTGTAGTAAATCTCTCCCCTCAGTTACGATACGTACAAACATGTTTTACATACACCTAAGGTTAGTAAATGTCACAAAAAAACAACTCTACAATGGACATTTCAGAGTCTCAGACTTCTTCCTCCCAAGTGAATTAAGAAAAGTCAATAATAAATACTTAAAATTACCCTGTAGTATTTGAAGTTAATAGTATCTTAAGTTTGAACTTCAACTGATTATATAAATTCAACAATATAGGGTCACAGTGGCAGACAAACAGATTCACTGCTGGAAGCAAAGGATGTCCAGTGCCAATTTACTACTAGGTTTAGTGCAAACATATTGGGATGGTGCTATTCTAAGCCTGCTTAATATGACAAAGGGGCTTCAGTGAAAGGCAGAGTTGCTGTAATAATGCTGACTTTATTTCTCATTTTCCCCCTCAAACTAAATGGCATATACACACATTCTGCTTTACATGTTCTCTGTGTTAATATTCCAAACAAAAATTTTACATGCATTTTCAAAGAAACATTTCATTCATAACAGTAATCAGAGGCAAGGGTTTCTCATAATTTAACAATAAGTACGGTTATTTAAATAAAATAACCTAGTGTTTCATGGACTAACGTTTCTGAAATGAATTCATTCTAAATCTATTTATGTAGCCCAATGATTTTCAGCTAGGGGTAATTTTGTCCTCCCTCCCTCAATAAGGAACATTTGACAATGTCTGGAGACATTTTTGGTTGACACAAAAGGAGGGGTTCTATAGGCATCTCATGAATAGAGGCCAGATTTCATGCCCTGACCATGACTAAGAATTATCCAGCCAAACACATCAATAATGCTGAGGTTGAGAAACCCTGATCTAAAACCTGAAGTTTCCATAGCTTTGTGTATCAGCTCAGTTAGAAAGGAATTTAACTATGTGAGTTGGCCAATATGCCAACATCTGAAAAATCTAACTGTGTTTCCTTCTACTGACCATTGCATAATTGTGTGAGGATCTTGTATGTATGACAAACTAGTATGCTTGTTCTATATATTCAAATGTCACCCATAGTTTAGTTGAAAAGGTATGGGAAACATAAGAAAGTGTCTACTCTGTACTAGGAGCTGTGCTAGGTATATTCACATATATCTTATTTCATTGTAACCCAGATTACTATCCTTACATTATAGATAAAGAAACTGAGATTCAGAGAAGTTACTCAGTTTACCAAATATCACACAGCTGGTAAGTGACAACTCAGTGTCTACTATTCCAAGAATAGTATAGTATGAGAATATATATTTTTAAACTCATTACTTTCTCATATCTGCAAAGAAAATTTCTGAATCATTAATGGCAGTTAATGGGGTGAGAAGGGTAACTAGCTTTTGACTATGTATCTTTCTGTATTATTAGAATTTACTTTCATTTGAAAACTAACACATTAAAAATGGCACAAACAAATCACTGACTTCCTTCTAATGTTAATTTTAAGATTAACCCTTGATAAAATTGTAAAGTAGGAGATGGTCTCTGATTTATGTACCCATTCTCTCTCTTTTTTTTTTTAACCCAATTTCCCACCCAGCATTCTTATGCCGAAACTTGTTTACCTACCCAGGTCTCAAAAAAGGATTTTATAAAGTTATTCACATTAAGATTAAATATGTTATTATTTCGTGGTTCTCTCCCTGAGCAGAAGACTTAGGTCTTAGGTCAAAAGAATGACTCTGTGTTTATTTCTATTACCACTGTGCTAGAAGATATTTAGGGACAAGGCTTTTCCTTTTTTGTGGTCCTAAAACCTCACTCTATATATAACCATCTACTCAGGTGGTTTTTAAAGAGTAGCTCTGTCTTGTGAGCCCACCACCCAGGATGGAGCACTTAATGGGGAATAGGGGAATAGGGGAATAGGATCTGATTGAGCAGATCCAATGACTGGCATGTGCACAGCAATCCCAAGCATATAAAAGTTAATGGCTTAACTGACACCAAAAGGCCCAACATTCCCAACATTCCCAACATTCCCCCAGAGAGTTCCTCTCCTACCTGATATGAACCTCCCATCAAGAGGATCCATCAAGGCGAGGGGTCGGGAGGAGTCCAAAATGATTAATTTAATATATTATATATCTATATAATTTATCTACCTATCTATAGGAAATAAGATCTTTGCAGATATAATCAAGTTAAAATAAGGTCACACTAGATTAGGGTGACTCTTAAGTCCAGTGACTGATGTCCTTGTAAGAAGAGGGAGATTTGGAGACATAAGGACACACACAGAGGGTAGACAGCCATGTGAAGAGGGAAGGAGTAACTGGAATGATGCAGATATAAGCCAAGGAATAGCAAGGATCATTCATTCATCAAGCAATCAGAAATTTTCACCCAGTGTATGACAACAGCCACTCAACTGGTCTGCCCGTTTCCACGCTTAACCACCTATACAGTCTGTTCTTGCACATCAGGCAGAATGATCCTTTTATATGTAAATTTGATCATGCCAATGCCCTGGACAAAACAAGTCTGGGAATTCCCATCACACTCTGAGTCAAACGCAAAGAATTTCAGGGCCTACAGGTCTAACAAGCTCTGCCCCCGGCTATCACTCTGGTCCTTGTTCTGCGGCTCCTCCTTCCCTCCTGCCGCTCTTGCCACACTGGTCCTACACTCTAATGACCTCTCAGCTTATTGTTCCCACTGCCTGGATGCTCTTCCGCTTGGTTTTCACATGGCCTGCACTCAGCTTCACTCAGATCTCTACCTAGTGACGCTTCCTCAGAGTCCCTACCAGCCTGCTTAAAAGAACAACCCAGTGCAACTCCCTCTTCCCTTCACTTGCTTCTGTTTTCCTCATGGCATTGACTCACCTCCTGATGTTACTAGCATTACATTATGTATTTAACTGCTTACTTTTCCCTCGTCTGTGTTCCCCTCTATGAGAACAGAGATTTTTGTCTGATTTGTTCACTGTTATCTCTCTAGTGCCTAGAACAGTGTCTATTAGAGAATAAGCACTTGATAAATAATTTGTTGAAACAAAAACAAACGAATGCATTTTGTGAGTCGCTTTGTTTTATATTTTGCTCAGGTTGATGGGAAGGTTAGTAATTCAACGAGTCACAGTAATGTATCAGCCTTCATCGTAAGCATATATGGATTTTCCTTTTTTAATATTCTGATAGTCTATGTTTATTTTAGTAATCTCATATATCCCCTTTATTATAAGATAGTTCTAAATCTTTTGGAATGGGGCAGAAACATACCAACAGGCAGGTAGGCTGGGTGTCTGGTTGTGTACTGGGAGGCAACTCCCACCCCATGAGAAAGGGTATATTTATTAATCGACAGTTATGCTTGAATGTGATACAAGACAGCCCTTAAGCTAGAAGCCCCAATCTTTGGCTGCAGGTTGATGCTTGGGAGCCTGGAAAGAGCCAGATTAAGAATGCGTCAACAGGCCTAGCAGAGCCAGGGAAGGAGGGAAGCAAGCTTTACCTTTTCATTCCTGCAGTTGTTCAGCCCCATGTTATTCATGGTGGACAGCTTCCCATCAACACCATGCGGCTGTTGCTGCTGTTGCTCCCGCTGGATCTGTTCTCGCATCTTCCGAGCCTCCTGAATAGCTTTCATCACTGTATCCTGATCCCCAAACAGGGCGGGGGAGTTGAGACTGGACAGGATATCTGCATACACAGGATGCATTATTAGAGGCTTGTAAGGATAGACTCTTAACAAATACTGCTACTATCCCCTCCCCTGTAGAATGCGGTGTGCTCCGCACAAGGAAGAGGCACGTTTGCTATTAAGAAAACTCCAAGAGTACAGAAAGCCAGGGCGACAGAGCTGTGCTGGGTTTTTTAACCCTTGGAGGATACCCCAGCATTCCAGTATATCTGGGCTCTGTCAACCCACCTCCTCACAGATGATGGTTCCTAGATTCCTATACATGTCTCTTTTTCTGGCTGTATTCAACAATTAGTGGGAGAGTAGTGGGGAAAAGAGGGGTGGGCAGGGGTACAGAGCCATCAGTGCAGGCGGCCCATAATATCTGGTGCACTAATGCAGGAAAGCTGTTCCTGGCCTAGCAGAAAAAAATCTGTGAGGTTATTACACGTGTACTTCAGTGATAGCTGTATCTGTGTGTTTGTATGTCCACTGCAGGAGAGAAGGGGTGGGGAGGAATACACCGCACTCTCTGTTCCCCAATTGCTGGCTGGTTAATGAAGCATTCTCCTCATCATGCCGCCTCAGTTATTTACCAGGAGAATGACAACCCATTTCCTACCCCCAGCCTGAACACGCACTGCTCTCAGCTCCCCGTCATGACAGTGAGACCGAATGTGTGGGAATGGTTTTCACATAAGTACAGGGCTTCAAATAAAGTGGAAAGATTCACTTTCATTATATTCCATGCAACACAGAAGGACAAAATTCAAAATTAAACTAATTTTCCTCCATATCATGCATTTTACTGTAGGTTAAAACTGAACACTTTAGATTAGCCTTTCCAATTTTAGACACAAAGAAGGCAATGTTTTGCTGTTAGATAGATTTCAGCTGCTGTGGTAAAGTTTAATGTGATCCATTTGCTTATATCCAGGTATGGGCATTTCATAGCACGTGTGTGTGTGTGTGTGTGTGTGTGTGTGCACACATGCACACCTCACAGAGACAGGACAGAGGAAACCGGACTACAATCAAGCTCACACCACATGTCTATGTGTGTGCCATGCATGTGCATACGCATTTGAGTTCAGAAAATTTCCAATGATATCCATGGAAAATTTGTAAAAAGTCTAACTGTCACTTTTTAGGATATAGAAAACCCACATCTTCTGCTCTGAGGCTTTTCTGATTAAAAAAAAATTCTATCCAATATTGTCTGGACAAGAGTGGTATTACTTCAGCTCTCATGATCTAAGGACTACACTCTGCTGAAGTATAAACTCTCCAAGAGCAGGGCCTGTGATACAGTCATCTTTGTTCCTCACAATGCTCAGTATAGCAAACATACACTTTCCAAACAAAATTCAGAAGAGAATTACAGAAGAGTCATTTCAAGATCAAGTCCATTATTTATCCTCATGTTGGCTTGGCTTTTTTTTCTCATCTCACAACTTCCAACAATCCAGCGATCATATTCACATGCTGGAAACGATTCATTTCTCTCTCCCACACCAATACCACTGACTTGGAGTGAAAACCTCCGGGCCCCTGAAAGAGGCCTCCTAACTCAAAATGAGAATAAGCTGCTGTATGGATCCTAATGTCCCTGATTTCAGTGAGGAAGATTTATATCTCACCGTCAGAAGATTCACTTAGACTCAGCAGAGTTCAGCAAATATTCCAACTGTGAGTTTACAAAAAGGGCACTGACTTACACTTGAGAGGACCTGGAGCCTAATTTTGGCTCTGCTAATGAATAGCCACGTGGCTGTGGGCAAGTCATTTACCTGAAAGAACCACAATTTACTTTATAATACAATGAGGGTAATAATAATACACTACCTAACTCACAAGATTACTGTGAAAAATTAAATGAGATAAGTTAGGTAAAACTATTTTTTGATCTGTAAATGGCTACCCTTACACATTATTTTATTTGTTACAGTAAGCATTTCAGGCTCCAGGATTCAATAACACAAGGAAATATGGTGAAGAAATGCTAGTTCCAGTCCCTAAACTCTTTGAACCTCTGTGTCTTTACTTGAAAATTAAGGCATTTACAGAGTGTAGGAACAATAATGTTTCTGCTCATCTGGCTCTCTGCTACTGACAAGTGCTTTCACTTGTACTGTTTCTTTCCATTTGTGCACGTAAATGTGTTCATATTCGTTTGTCTAGTCTCTTCAAATTGCATGACTTCTAGGTGCCAGACAACATGTTAGGCACTTTATACATATTTTTCTCTTTTGATTCTCATGACAACCAATGAGCTAGGTAATATTTCCTTTCCGGAGATTAGGAAACTGAGTTCAAAAATATTAAATAATTTTCACAGCACCACATAGCTAGTATGTAAAGGTTCTCAGTTCAAGGCTGCTGATGCCAGACCCTGTGTTTCTCCTCTATATTTCTCACACCATGGTGTGACTATCCTTAGAGATACTTGGCCATATATCAGAGACTGTAAGAAGCCAGAGGATCATTGTGATATATCTTGCTAGATAACGGTTTTATTTCATAAGATGTCATGGAAGTATGTCATTCATTTTTGCTTCATTGCAAAACTAATATGGGATAAGATGGAAAATTCACATATATTTTACTAAGAAAATATAAAATTTCAAAGAAATTTTGGATTTTTGGCAAGCAGCTTTTGGGTCTGGTCCCTTTAGACCCTCAGAGGGTTCACGTCACTCTTGTCTGCCTAGAGTTGCTTCAGTAGCAAAGCACTGGCCAATTAAAGAATTTGCTAAGTCTCTGGTTGCTGGATCTAACTTATCATCATCTGAAGAACCCATCCCAGCAGAATTTGTAATTATGACCTTTTCTAAAAGTTCTAGTCACCCAAGACATTAAATTGGGTTATATTTCAGCAGAAAATACTTTTTTTTACTTTCACTTTTTCCCCCCTCGACTAAGGAACACTTTGGAAACAAGAATCAGTCATCCATAAGCAAGTTTTGCTTTCTTTTACCTAATTCATAAGTCTCTTCCTGGTGTTGACCTTTCCATTTACCTAAAGAGGATCCCCTTCCCAAGCTCCCTCCAATGGGACTGGGGATGCTGCTTTTGTTAGGCAGATTGACAGGGCTGGCTTTGCTGGCTGGGAAGAGGCTCTGGGTGGGAGACGTCGGGGACTTTGCAGGCTCAGCTGCCTTGGGTCGGGATGAGAGGTTCAGCGGCTGTGCTGCTGCTTCATCCTACAAGAGTTTACCATAAATAATTATATTTAAAAAAAGACAAATGAAGCACATTATCACTCAGTAAGCCACAGTTATTTTACACCTCAGAGACAATGCCACATTCTCCTACAATAATAACAAAAGAAGCTAATTATCTACCTCCTTGAAGATTCATCAGAAGGAAACCTCATTAATTTCCCTGTGTTATGCTTCTATTTACATTAACCGTGTAGTTGGATCATTCTTTTTGCCAAATTAAAATCTGAATTAGCTCACATTACAGCTTAATTTCCTAATGTGTTTTCAGGGATCTAAATTAACCTAGGGCATTTACAAAGAATTATTTAAAATTTCAACAGCTCTGTAGTGCTTTTGTGTTCTTCTCTCTGAAAAGTTCCTGGAACTATAAATAGGCTCTGCCGCTAATTTTTTAATATATATTTTAAATCAAACAATTGCAAGTACTTTAAAAATGGAAACACAGAAAGCCTTCTTCTGCTCTCCTGGGCCTTTGCCCAGGGAGCCGCATGCCACAGCATGGCTTCTATGTGGCTTTCTGGGTGTGGGCACTCTTCATGGTCTATATTCTGGTCTCTAGTCATGTTTAAAATTAATTTTTGCAAAGAGCAAGCAGACATTATAATTATGTTTTACATACCATGCTATATGCAATTTATTTTTCATGTCTAAAGTGATGTCTCTTTATATTCTTTGCTACATATATTTACAGAATGTCTATTTTAAGACGCCTGTTCTATACTGAACAGTATTCAAATGTCTGGCTTGTAACTCTGGTTTTACTAGGAGCTTGAAAGCGAAGCTCCTTACCTTTATTTGTTTCATTTATCCTGCCATAAAACACCCTTAACAACATTCCCATCATTCTAGAAATTGAGTTGTAATATGAGCATATTCATTTAAATGTTCAATTTTAAGATCTGCATTATTATGTTTAAAATAAAATTGTCAGCAAATGTTAACTCCTGTTTTGCTTCTGAAAAGGCACAGAGAACTTGCTTTTAATGCCATTGTTTAAAACACACAGTAGCTTAGAAACAGAACTTTCTTCCCATTGGCAAACATGTTTCCTCTCTGGGGCTCAACTCCTTCATCTGTAGGAAAGAGGGCCTGATACTAGCTGATCTTTAAGGTCTTTTCCAGTAAAAATGGTCATTGTGCCAGAAAACACTGCTTAGGAAGGAAGATTAGAAAGAAAAAATGAAAATAACATGCACAGAGGAGCCATTATGTACCAACACCATCCTAGACATTTTCACATATACTACTTCATCTATCAATAACTCTTCGAGGCTGGATGGTATTATTCTAAGTTTACAAAGGAAGGAGTAGTCAGAGTGAAAAAATGACTGTCCAAACCCATACATGGAGAGACAAAATTTGATTTATAGCTCATTGGACTCTAAATCCCAGGCCCCTTCTCTACTAAACTAAGGAGAAAATAAGTCATTTTACAATGTAGTAATGCCCTAGGTTTTTTGGTTTGGGGTTTTTTGTTTGTTTGTTTGTTTGTTTGTCTTGAAAGGAAATAAATAATCTGGCACATCTATGTTCCAATATACTTTTTGTTTGTTTGTTTGTTTGTTTTTTGGTGGGGGGAGATAATTAAGTTCAGTTATTTAATTATTTTTTGATGGTGTACTGGGGATTGAACCCAGGACCTTGTGCAAGCTGAGCATGCACTCTACCACTGAGCTGCATCCTCCTCCTTGCGATGTACTTTTATCTCTATCCACATATGATAGGTTCTCAGGAAGATTACTTGTATCCATTATAAATGTCAAAATTATCTGATGTGTTTAATTACAACTTACTTCCCTTTGCTCTGAACTCAAAGGATATTTAGCTAGTTCTTTTACTTATATCTAAATAATAGTGATTTATATGCTAGGCATTTAGTTAGTTTTCTCCATGTTTCTTTTATTTGGGGTTCACTGAACTTCTCAGATATCTGAGTTCAGAATTTTCTTCAAATTCATAAAATTTTCAGCTATTACTTCTTCAAATATATTTTTCTGTCTCTTCTTTCTCTTTCTGGGGCTCTCATTGCATGTATTAGGCCATTTGATATCCCATAGCACTGACAGTCTTTTTCCTATATACTTCATTTTGGATAGTTTCATTATTATGTCATCAAGTTCACTAATCTTTTCTTCTTTAATATCTGATCTGTTAATGATTTAAATAAGTACTAATCCAGTGTACTTTTTTCTCAAACACTGTATTTTTCATCTTTAGATATTCAATTTAGGTTTTCCATGTCTTGCCCCACAATGTTCATGTTTTCCTCTATATTCTTGAATATATGGAGTTCATAACACCTGGTTTTATTCAGTTTTGAATATAGGCATATTTCAGAGATATTATGGGTTTGGTTCCAGACCACTGCAATAAATCAAATATCACAATAAAGCAAGTCACAGGAAATTTTGGTTTCCCAGCACATATAAAAGTTATGTTTATACTATACCATAGTCTATTAAGTGTGTAATAGTATTATGTCTAAAAAATAATGTGTATACCTTAATTAAAAAATACTTTATTGCTAAAAAGTGCTAACCATCATCTGACTAAGCAGGGTTGCTACAAACCTTCAATTTGTGAAAAATGCAAGAGCTGTGAAGCACAATAAAGTGAAGCTCAATAAAAAAGGCATGACTATTTACTCTAATTTATTATTTATTCTTATAATTCAGTAATTCCCACTTCCACCAACAATGCCACTGAGCACGGGAAGCACGTCCCAACTCCCAGTCAAGTAAATCCCTTTCCTCTATGGCAGACCTGCTATTGTTCTTCACAGCCTGCCAGAAACTTTGTGGGTGTTTTTCAAGGAACAGATATACTTATCTCTTCACTTGGCTATAGCTGAAAGTCTCTTATAAGAACTGTTTTTACTGTCTTGTCTACTAATTTTATCATCTGCATCATTTTGGGATCTATTTCTAATGATTGACTATTCTCCTCATTATTGTTCACATTTTCTTGTTCTATGAAAGCCTGGTAATTATTGAATAGATGCTATACCTTGTGAATTTTACATTGTTGGGTGTCAGAGTTTGTATATTCCTTTAAATATGTGTGGACTTTATTCTGAGACGTGGACAAATTTGATCCCTTGTTGGCTTATGTTCAGGCTTTGTTAGGCAGGTCCAGAACAGCCATTAATCTAGGGATAATCTGGCCCCACTACTGAGGTAATACCTTGCTGGGGACTCTATTTGATGACCATGTGTCAGGAGAGCTTTCCACTCTGGCCAGGGGTCATACAAATCATTCTCAGTCCTTCAAGAACCTTGTCTGCTACATCTGGTAGCATGACCTCAGATGTTTCCTCACATGCATATGCTGATTAAGACTCAGCTAAATACAGGCGAACCTTCTGCAGATTTCCAGCACTCTCTCTGTACAGCTCTCTCCTCTGGTTCTCTGCCTCACAAATTCCATCTCCCTTGGCATCCCTCAACTCTGAACTCTGCCTCTCTACTCAGGAAGCCTGCCAAGCTGCATGTGAGCATCCCTTCCTGCACTTTTGCCTGGTAAGCTGGACCAAGTGTAGTGCTTGCCTCACTTGTTTCTCTTCTGTCAGGGATTAATGTCCTATAACCCTATGGGGAATGTTTGAAACTATTGTTTTTTATATTTTCTCTTGAGTTTTAGCTGTTCAAGCAGCGAGAGTAAATTGGATCCCTGTTCCTTCATAATGGTTTAAAGTGGAGATCTTCTAGGTTTCTTTTAGGATCTCAGTATAGAACTAGATACTTCAATCTGAACCAGTACTCCCACCACCTCCATCTTCTTTATTACCATCAGATTATCATCATCGTCGTCAACATCATTGCTATACTAAAATTTATGGAATACTCACTACATGCTAGAGGATGCGTTATCTCATTTAACATCCAAAATAAAACTAATTCCATTTTACAGAGGCAAAAACTAAGGCTGAAAGAAGTTAAGTAACTTGCCCAAGATGATATATCTGGTAAAAGTGATAGAATTGACATTTGAACAGAAACAGCCTGACTTCTGATGTTAACAATTATAGCAAACAAAAATTCTAGGGGAAAGAAAGTACAGAAGATTATCTATTTTTATTTTTGTTACCTTCCGCTAACAGTGCCCTGTGTCACATAGTCATGTTATACGCAGAGGGAGAGCAATGACTACAGATAGAAAAAATGAGGTATCTTAGTGACCATAGTTCTTTCAATTAGCAAAATATAAGATTATATTCAAAACTTCTACAATAAGAGGTAGGAGCTATTTTAAAAATTTAAAACATTTGCTTTATGTCTTGGTCTATATAGTTTTATTCACACATACAATAAACAATCTAATAAGTATAATAAATGTTTCCTTTGTTATTAACATAAAATATAGTCAAGTCAAATTACATAGAGAACTCCCTAAGAATTTGCATGTGGTCAACTGAGTAATAAAATTCAGTTGGCCCACAAAGCTGGAATGGTAAAAGCAGATATAAACTTAAATTTAACCAGGGAACACTTTACTCATCCAGTAAAGGCTTGGTTTGGTGCAGTTCCACTTGGCCAACCCACTTATTAAATGACTTTTTCATGTTAAAATAGCTAATACTCAATAACTCAAGTCACTGATGTTTGATATGCTTATACTCAAACAACTATAATTAAACAAAGTGCCTTGGTTTGAGTCGTAGTGTTCTGACTCCTATTCACAAACAGGAAGTCTTGGAACACAAAATAGACAGTCTGTTTCCTTAATAAGTCTGCTATCTTATTAAATGTAAACTACCTATTGTCATATTTCAGTATTTCTAATAACAAATCATAAATGTTCATCTTTGGATGAATAAATCTGTGAAGAATCTAAAGGCAAAGGTAGCATCAAGTTAATCCCTTTGGGTGGGTACAGGCAGAACTATTCCTCTTAATGTGTTTACTTGTTTTATCTTTAGTATTTGGGATCCATACTTTTTAAGGACTTTTCCAAAATCTCAACATTCCTATCTGCAAATTTTAGAAAATAAAATCATTTCAGTAATTTTGAAGCTTTCAGTGCCTTTTTGTTGGCCTGAGATATTTCCCATGTAACAATTCAATAACTGCAAAATTTCTCTGAATGCAGTCCTTTGGGCATATTACAATAATACATCTGGGCTTAACATATCCCTCAAAGTAGGTACATCAATGATAGAAATCAACTGTTTCTTTGAAGTGTTTGAATTTGTTAATTCAATGTAGGAGACAAAGTTAATCATAAAAACCTATAAGTATCAGTTACAGCACAAAGTTGGAGTAGACTGTCAATTCCCCTCTATCACCGAGTACCTCCTGGCTGACCCATTTTAAGAAACTGAAAATCAGCAAGGAAAAGCCACAACTTGGGAGAGTCTGTTTATCCTATCACTATTATACATGATATCAAACCATGATTAGATACTGGCATCACCCATTCTTCAGAGCCCACACTAACAACTATTTTTGAAGGAGAGACCTTTGTCAACAAACCATATAAAGTCCAGCATTAGGTTCTTTTTGGTCCCTTTTTGTTAATCTAAAGTTTTGAGATTCTCCTTCTCTAGCACTATAAGTTGGCTCCCCACCTGCTTAAGGAACTTAGAGAGACGTGTCACAAGTCTATGACAAAGACTGGTAATAAAACCATGGCCATTCATGCCAATGAACATTAAGAAATAAAAGCCAGAACTGAAAGGGAAAAAACTCTTGAGAAGTCTGCAGATTTAGGTAAAGATCTCACAATATGGCACTATTGTTATCAAAAGGGAAACACCTGTTTCTCAGTGCTCAATCATGAAATTTACCATAAAGAAGAGCATTTTGGGGTTCCTTTATGTTGCTTTGCTTCCCGCTGTTTATTCCCAACACAGCCTGGTTCACCACCTTTCTCGCAAAGCTATTTTCCAAACTGTTTGTTTCCATAATCCTATAAAGCAAATACCTTAACTTGAGTTACAGGGCTGGTCCCTCTCTTTTCATTTTTTATCCCAGTAGGTGAGACTGCCCCTGCTGTGTTTGGTGGCTGTGGAGTTGATGGCATCTTTGCTCCAGGTGACACCTGCATGCTGGCCAGCTGAGCGGCATAGAGCTGCTGCAAAACAGGGAAGACAAACATCATCTCTTTAAATGCAGCTGAAATAGAGTTTCCAAAAAAACTTACCGTATTGTTAGACAACTATTTCTCTGACAGCTTTGCAATTTTTCTTTCACTATTTTTAAAGAGGAAAATAAAATAGAACAAATAGTATAACAGAAGGAAAGAATACTGGGTGGGAGCCATTGTTCTGTTCTTGGTCCTTCTAGCAATACGTTTATGACCCTAAACAAAGGATTGAATTCCTCTAGAACTCAGTTTCTTCAATTGCACAAAAAGGAATTTGCCTAAATGGTCTCAAAGGTTCTTTCTAGTGCCAAAAATCTTTACAAAAAGTTCTTTGCATGCCAGTATGTCCATCTGTGTAATTTTAATATTCATGAACTGATCTAAACTTTCCTAGGGACATCTGAAGGAACATGGTTCTAATTCAACATTGACCAAGCTTCTCTAGGGATATTGATCCTTCTGGATGATAAGAATGCTACCCCAAGAGGCACAATGGCAGTCCCTTCTTCCTCAAGATCTTATTTCTAGGCAGCATATAACATAATCCTAAAGAGAATATAGTCAGATTTGTAGGGGGAAAATCAAGCTTCTTTTTCCTAGCACAGGAAGTTAAACCTTTAACTGTTGATTTATTAGTTTTGGGGTGAAATTGGCAATAAATGAATGTGTTAATCTGCTATGGTTAACCAGAATTCAGATACCTCAATCTTAACACTATTTCATGCTTGAAAATGCCGTTCAAATATTTTCTTTTCTTCTTATCATCAAGATTAAGCCATTACCTTGATAGTCATATTTCTAGCGTAATAAATAGAAAGCTTCCTAGTTCATCAACCACCAAGAAAATAGCTCAAACTTTGCCATATTAGTAGGGAGAAAAAACAGGTGGTTTGTATGTAATTTCCAGCATTACTATCATTCAGATGGACAAATAAAAAAAAATTACAGTAATCAAAAACAGACCTTTCAGCACATGTAATTAAATGAAAGCTTAATAAAGAATAATTTGCAAGCGCCAGATGTGCTTATGTCATGATTGTTGCTTTCTTTGGAACAATTTTTCTAATATAACAAGCCTCTAAAGAAATTAAAGTTTCATAATTCTGTATGTGCAATGACTCAGTGGCAAGAAAAATTCACAAGTAAGAGTCAGTCAAACTGCTAGAACTTCAGGGAAAGAAAGGGCTGTCTTGTTTCCTTTTCACTCTGTGGTATCCTCTTTCTTTAAAATTCAGCCAGGTGTCTTCAAAAAGGTGGGCAAGCGAAACCTCTGAAAACTTTCTGCTTGAACTAAGCCAGTGAGGAAAAGTTCTATACTGAGTGGAGTGGAGATGGTTGAGAAGTGAAAAAGTATTGGCTATGTAGTGGCTGGTATCATGACCAATACACTCTACTACTGAGTATTAACGAGTCATGAAAACTTAGAGAGGTCCACAGATGTCATTTATGCCTTCATCTCACTTCATGATTCACAAGATCAGAAGCAAGTCAATTGTACTCAATCTTGAGTCTTCAGGGAACTCCAACTAGTGAAGAAAAGTAGAAAAACAAATCTTTGGAAACAAATCTACTTCGTAAATGCTGACTAACTTCAGAGATCCTTCACAATAATTGAACAATATAGTTGCCTTTTAGAAATAAAGTAGTGTTAATTATTTCCTCTAAAGCTTCGACAATCATTTATTTTATACCCCTTTCTAGAAAGTTGTACCTCAGAAAAGCAAGACCCCATAAACTCTGAGATTCCTCTGAGTTGTGATTCCTCAGAGTTCCTTGTGAGTTGTGATTACTGATACAGTATAGCTACACGCTATAAAACTTACAGAGCTGGGTAAACTGGACAGTAGGATATCAGATAAGATATAGTAGAATGAGCCTTGAAATGGAAGTCAGAAATTAGAGTCCAGTGTAAAGATAGAAGATGCTCATGAAAATAAAAATTTTCACATTCTAACCAAACATATTATTTTAGATATAAGTATAGAGCTTTTTAGATAGAAGACTTTAGATCTGATTTGGATAAAAGAATGTCATTCATTGAATACACATGGGTTTACAGAAAAATTTCACAAATAGCTCATCTTCTAAGCAAACATTAACTGAAATATTTTCTATATGCCAGGCTCTATGTTAAGAGCTAAGGAGGATTCCAAGTCTTAGAACAAATGCATAGCTCTAGAGATGTAAGATACATATCCTTAACACTTGATGCTTATCACTTTTTCTTAACCTTGTGTTTAGTTATGCACATAAGTCTCATCATGATTGATAGACTGTAAGCTTATTGAAGTCATGATCAACCTAATTATGTTTGAATGCCTGGCATCAAGAATAATGCCTTGCAATAAGAGATAACCAATCAATATTTTCTGAATTAATATGCTATATACAATCACTGGATGTTAGGGAGGACAGATATTCTCTCTATAAATGAGGCAACAGCAGTGGTATATGATTATATTCATTGTAAACCTAATGAATAATTTTACAGTGTTGAGTTTTAACAAAATAAAAGGAAAACAAATTCAGTCCAAATTAAATTACACTGTTTCACAAGAAATTACTCTCTTGAAGTCATTTTTAGAATGTTGACTACATAGCTCCTCAATGACTACTAGCTACAAACTTGTCTTAAACTTCTCTAACACAGATTGTAGTACTAATTTTTCTTCTCAGCCTAGTTACTTATAAATTTAAAGTTTCTCTAAATGGTACTGCATCTTTTTCTGAAAGAACACAAAGTATTAGTTATTCATATAAATAGCTTTAGGTTAGAAAACTCCTTTGCAAACTAATGGCTTAGGAAGGAAAAAGGTTAAACTCTGATTAACTACTACAAAAGAGTTTACAAAAGTATCATTCCACGTAAGATTCTCAGATCATAGTCCAGTCAAAATGATGATAATAATGAATATCCATTTGTAAACAGTGTTGAGGGTTAAAGAAATCAACAATGTAATAAAGCTTCTAACAGGCTTAGCCAGAATCCTATAAACACTTAAACTTTGGTGAAGACTGTTTTTGTAAACACAGGTTTTTTCACTTCAATTTTGAAAAATGTTTAGTGAGTATTTGGGATACTGAATTATCTTTTTAACCAAAATACATAGAAGACATGCAGTGCATACATGTAAAAATGAGCCTAGCTAAATATTTTTCAAAATTATGAAATCACTCATATTTCATAGGAGCACTTTATGAAATGCTTTTACTATTTTATGATTTAAAGCATTCTACCTTTATTATTAGTTCAGTTTTAATAAAGTATCCAGCATTAAATTTTTGGTAAGCTGAACAATAACATACTTGGTACCTAGAACTGAAAGGGCCTTAACAGATCATTTAATCTAGTCTGACCTCTTCATTCCACTGATGAGCTGAGGTCTAGAGAATAGAAATAGCCTGCCCAAGACCGTATAGTTAGTTACTACTGGTGCTAGAATAAGAACTCTCTAGCCCTCATTCCAACGTTATCATTTAAACTAGAAACGGATATTTGGACCAACCTTTGCACCTTTCAAGCACATTTCCAATATTGATGAATTTGTTAAATGGCAGATTTTATTAAACATGTACTATTAACTAAACGCTGTGCTAAATAATGAAGGTGTAACAACATGCAAATCAGAAATAATCCCTGCCTTAATGGAGCTATTAAATAAATGCTTAGACAATAACTATGAATTACGGTTAGCATAAGTGCTGAGAAAGAAAAATATAGAATGCCAAAAAAGACCATCCAACAAAGGTATTTAACATAGTCTGGAGGATCAGAATAGCTTCTCTAAGGATGTAACACTTTAAGAATTATCCAGGTAGAAAGGTTGACAAAGAACATTCCAAAAAGAAGAAACATCTGTTATTACGGCTCTGAGGTAGAAAAGAAGGCGATGTTTTCAAGTAACTTAGACGAGGCCAACATGGAGGAGGCAAGAGTGGGGAAGGGCCTTATTAGGACACAGTAATAACTTCAAACTTTATCCCAAGAGAGGAGTATCTAGAAAGAGCAATGAACTAAAACTAAGACACAGAGCATCTTTTCTATGCTTTACCACTAACTCATTGACCAATGTTTTAAGTAAATTGGGTTAAGAAAGCCCTGTGAAGTTCTCACAAACTCAGAAATATATGCCTCTAATAGTTCGCTGGAGTTCTTGTGTCCTGAAACTAGCCTTTATTTGGATCTTAGTGACACTTAAAAAACTAAGTCTGCTTAGATTCAACACAGAACAGTAGGTCCTACCAACCAAATTCAGCCTTTTGGTGAAATTCTTGAATCTTGGAGTATACACGCTGGCCTATGGCCAGGACCTACGAAATGGATTGTGTCAGAGTCATTTTACAACACTATTGTGTTTGGGATGAAGGGCATGCTTTTCCCCCAGTTTGGCCAAATTTATGTCAAATTATAATGGATGGTGTCACAGTGTATCTAATATTTACCATAACGTGAAATACGTATTTTTTATTCTTGCTTTCTGTGATAAAATCACATAAGATCTCCAAGGGAGAGCACCATAGGGAAAAAAGGTGAAAGGCCTTTTATTCTCATAATCACCTGATTTTCACATAATCACATAACCACTCATCCAGTCATCACCGCCATTCATTAATGTGTTAACAAACATTTACTGAGGACCAGCTTAGTTATGTATAGTGCTAGGTATTTTACATTTATTATTTTATTTCTCCTTCAAAATAATTTATATAAGATAGGAATTACCTATTTTAGAGTCAATCTCACTTTAAAGCCCATGTGCCTTCTACCTTTATATGTTAAAATTGTTTCAAATAAGCTATACAGTGAATCACAGTGAAATCCATTTCCTGTTCCTAACCACCAGACAAGAATCATTGTCCAAGAAGAGAGATTCTGATATTGCTGCTCTTCTGAACTCTTAAACAGCAAACTGTATTTCCAGATGTCCTACTTTCTTCTAAAATGGCATTTGACAATCCTCAAATGAAGAAAGAAGAGTTAAGGGTGCTACCAGTAACTTGAAGGAGCAAGAGGCAAAATTTTTAGCTAAACTCCCTTCTCCAACCAATCTTTGAGCCATAATAGAAGACACCTGAAATACCCTAGTGACACACATTTAACAGACTGATAAAATAAAAAGAACTATGCCAAGCATGGGTAGAAATAGGAGAACTTGATAAAAAAGGGAAATTGACAGGGGCTTTAAATTGGCACCAATATGCTCTAGTATATGGAAACAAACAGTAAAAAAGCAGGCACAACTTCACATGCTGAATTCTCTTTGGAGTAAATTCTCCTGTGTTTTGTCATTTCAATTAGAAAGGGCATTTTAAAGTGGCCTGTTGGAATCTGATCCAGAGAGAAAGGAAAAAAAAAAATTCTCCCTCAAATACAACTTGCCTGTTGCTGGATAATGAAGAAAGGAAGAGAAGAGAAAATTCTATTCTATGAAAAGATTCAATAAGCACTACTGAAAGATTTCAACTCTTACCTTTATAGTTACCTGATTTGCTGTGGTTCCATGTAATGTCTAAGAACCCAGGCCTCTAGCTCAGGTTAACTCAGATTCTGTTCCCTGTGTACCAGACACTCACTACTCTGGACAACAAGGAGATGTTGTAGAAACAAGCAGGGTGGGTGGGGAGGCATCCTTCAGGAAACGTCATTATTTACTTGATGGATGACTGCCTACCACGAGGCCCCAAGCCCGGCTCAGTTCTCCAGGGATATCCTGGGGTTTGTTACCTTCTCAAAACAATGCTGATGACCATGTCTCTGCCTACCAAGCAGGCATGCTATAAAGCTGGGTAAGTTCGGCTGTGAGGCTATGAGAAGGTGGAATGGAGACAGGGGTAATTAAGCAGCCTGATTTAGTGCTTGTTCAGCACAGGGAAGAAAGTGTGTCAGTAACAAGTCATTACCGACTGAAGGAGGGGTGGGGGAGAGAGCTTAAAAATAATTTGAAAGAGATCACAAATACTTTTACTTCTCATAAACCTCCAATGTCAACAAAATGATCCAGGAAATACAGCTGTGGTTTTATAGAAGGAAAGAACTGAAGTCCTTGTTTTCAGCATAGAAGGTACTTGTTTAGTTATACCCTTAATATTTGACACCAAAGAAAATTGACTGTGGGGATAGGAGGTGAGAGAAGGAATCAAGGAAGAACTCTCACTTCTACTCGCCACATATTGGGTTAATTTCCAGGTCAATCTCCTTGCTCCTCCTGCATATTTTTCTATTGCTATATTTTTTTCCTTTCCTATTAACCCCTTTGTCATAATTCTACTCATCTTTTGAGTCTCAACTGAAAATCACTTTCTCTTTAAAGACTTACCTGACCACTGCCTCCTTTGTGCTCCCACTACATCTCCTTCTCTCTCTCTATCCATCTCCCACTTGATGGAATTTATTATTTTCCTGTCTTTCTCTCCCACCAAATTCTGAGCTTCTTAAAGGAAGAATTGAATCTTATTTGTTTTTATGCCCCTACCACCTAACTTAATGCCTGACAATAGGCACTCTGTTAAGACTGACCACTAAAACCCCTTTGTTTACCTTCTTGTTTCTATCTTCCAAAAATTGCTATAATTTCTGCCCACACCCTTTTCTTAGTGTACTTTTCCTCATTCCTCTCCTAAAGGAACCCCAGAGATGGAGATCACTTCTCTTCATTTCTGTCTTCTTGAATCTATAAGCATGTGAATTCACCATTTTATAAGTATGTGAATTCACTGATTTTTTTGCAAAGAAACACCAGATAACACAATGTTATGTAGCAGAATTGTAAACAGTATCTAATCCAATCCCTTTGCTTTCCAGATGCAGAAAACGCAATCCTGGAAAAGGAAGTGATTTGCATAAGCACCCCAACTAGTGAGCAGTGGGCAGAATGGAATCTAGAACCTGAGTTCCCTATTTTCCCCATTTGGTGTTCATAAGGACTCATTTCTCCCCGTGTTCTATTTTCTCGGGAAACTGACTGCAGATAGAATTTGTACATTCTATCAAAGCTTTTAGTTTGGATTACATAAGAGGGATGTTTTCCACCATTCCCGTAAGAGTTAAAGAGATATTCATCCTATATGTATTTAAAAAGTAATCGCTGGGCACCCAAAAATGATTTATGTTGTAGAATTTTATTTTAATATTTGTCTTAAAGTGTACACATTTTAAAATGCAACCACAATGATTAGGTTAGGGTAATTATAATCATATTAAGGTATCTACATATTTTTTTAAATTAAAGTTTATGCAAACACACATAAAGGACCAAAAATTTGTCTTAGGTGAGAGCAGACCTATTTCAACCCCTTTGAGACTTCTGCCATTTGTCTTACCACAAAAAACCAAAGGAAAAATGGGACAAGCATTGACTGTAAGCCACTGGAGAGCCAGGACCTGTTTAATTCATTTCATTATCCCCTGTAGCCGGCTCAAGAATGTCAAGTAAAGAAAAATGAATTGAAAAAGGAGTTTTCCTGGCTAGAGATCCTCTTGCTTATTTTCCCAAGCACTGAGTAGCTTGTTCCTTTGACATAACTCATTGTGCTAATGGGATGGGGGAGTAGGGGGAATATGTCGGGTGTGGAAGAGAGGAGAAGCTATAAAAAAAAAAAAAAAAGAAAGAAAGAAAGAAAAAAGGATAGGGAAAGAGGCTCAGGTCAAAGGTCCTACCCTTAACAGAGCACCCAGTTATCTGCTATTAAAAAAACAAAACAAAACAGAATTCATTCTGATTGCACCAATTATATTGGAATGCATTCAGACGAGCATTTCCTTATGGAACATAGTTGCACAGTGCAAATAACTAAAATAAACAAAGCCACCCCCAATAATTTTAACAAGAAAACTCAATCTCTCTCTGCTTCTACCAAATATCTTCAGTTTTGGGGTGCTAAATAAAATATGGAAATACATAATGCTTTATTTACAGAAATAGAAGTTCAGTCATTGAAACAATTAGTAATTTGGTTCTTGAAGCAAGATATTCGAAGAGGTGATAATGAGGGTACTTGGAAATAGGCATGATGGGAACGAATTTGACTGTTTTCCTCTGTTTCTAAGAGCTGGGCAGGCAATGCTGAATAGATCCAGCTCTCTGAATGTGCTCCAAGTGGTACAGCTTGCATTTGTAATGCTCCTTTAACTCTCTAGTCACAAAGCCATAGCTCATCAGAGAAGACTTAAACAAGTGCTCTTAACTACCAATAGGATATAAAAACTCATCAAGAAGTCCAGAAGTTAGATTTGAAATCCAAGCATTATTTCCCATAAACTAAGTCATAGGGAATTTTTCAACGTGTGTATATATTTCAGTGCATGTGCTGAGTTCAATAAAACACCATTAGTAAATGAATATACAATAGGTTCCCAATATTTAAAGGTATTGTTTGTTTGTAACCAAAAGGTGACTTTCAGTTCAAGTTCATTCGAAAATTATTTATTGAGTAGCTACTACTGGCCAGGCACTATTTGGGAAAACAGAAGTGATCAGTGACTTTGGGGAAGGGAGTCAGGAGAAGACAAACACAGATATGTAACTCTGGTGGTGATGTGCCATGAAACATAAAGTGACTGGGTATATTAATACTACAAGGGAGGAGAAGTTTTAAATATAGAAAAGGTCAAAAAAATAAAAGAAGGGGACATTTGAGTAGAGACCCAAAAGAAGTGAGGGAGTAAACCAGGTTATTACGGGGACAGCATTCCAGGCAGAGGCAAAGGATAGGTACAAGTCCTAGGGCCAAAGGTGTGCTTGTGCTTAGAATGTTTGAGAAACAGCAAGAAGGCCAGTGTGGCTGCAGCTGAGTCAGCTGGACAAAGGGTAAGAGGTCAGGTGCCAATAAGAGAGCAAGAGGGTCAGACCATGCAGACCTTGTGCACTGTCAGACAGACTTTGTATTCCATGCTAAGTTTCTGGGTTTCTAGGAAACACCATTACAACAACATGGCAGACCTGGAAATCCCTCAGCAGTACCCACAGGAAAGTCTGGAGATGTGCCAGGGCTGCCTTGCCATGGCCCATGATGACTGCCAAGAAACCAGATGCTATTGCTTGAAAAATATCCTACAACTGCCTAGCTTCTGTGTCTTTCGATTTCCATCCATAATGAAGCCTCCAAAACAACACAGGATGATGACAAATATGGGTAAGTATGCAATGAAAAAAAGTTTTTAAATTGTTAAAAATACATTCAGGAAAAATGCATGAGTATAATATTCTCTAGATGCTATTTTTTCCTTTTAATCAATTGATAGAACAAATATCTCTGGCTGGAAATGTGTTTATTACATAAAAATGTTTTTACTGTTTTAAATTGAACTTGGTTTTTAATCTCTCAGGAGCCTTCAGAAGATGGAACACAAGAATTATGCTAATGAACAAAATTTCATACCTATGATGAAGTGTACAGACTTGTTGAACAAAAATCTCATATTAATATTGACATGAAATGTGCATTTGTAATAAATATCGAGAGAGATAAGGATGTATTTTGAACTTACTTTTAAGTGATCAAGCAAACTAGGCAAGAAATAAGGCAAAGTATCCTATTCTTCCCTTCCTCTGATATTTTCTTCTGCATTTTTTTAATTCAAATAAATGTTTTACCCTGTTTCAGAGCCCCCTCCACTAACTGTCATTTTCAAACTGCAAATTATTAGTATTGCCAATTGGACAACTTCAGCATATTTTGCAGTATGTAAATATGCCATCTGTATCCTACAGTAATACCCATGGCTTACTCCCTAATTAGCAGAAAGGAATGATACCTTATACATAGCAACCATAGTAAAATTATTCAAATCATGTGTAATAAACATACAATGTGCTTTATTGTCACTAGATATGATCTGATTCATATACCAACAATCCACCTTAAAAAATCATTATAGCAGATGAAGCAGGCAATGGTTAATATAAAGGACTGAAGAAGAAACTTAGAAAAATACGCCTTGTATGTTGCTATCAGAGGCAGGATAGCACAATGGTTAAGAATGCACACTCTTCAGTCAGGACCTACTAATTATGTGATCTCAGGCACATTATTTAATCTCTCAGGGCCTTAAATTTCCACATCTTTAAAATAGAGAAATAATAGTACCTACTCCAAAAGATTCATTGTACGGAGTAAATGAGTTAATGCACATAACATACTTAGAATAGGAGTACACCATAAAGACATTGTAGGCTCTTAAATTCTTATTGGTATAGTCTCTTTAATAGATACCACTCCAGAGATCTTATTGAGAAAAACATTTGGCATTTTTATTCAATTTAGCAAAAATGTATTAGGAATACAAAGATGAATAAGATAGGCTGTCTATCAGGAGCTCACAGCAAGAAAAGATGAGAGGGAGAATGACACAATATGATAAATGGTATAATGGAACCATTTACAAATTACTACTGAAACACCATTATTGAGAACAATTAGGGTTTTTTTCTCCTAGATTTATTGAGATATAATTGGTAAATAACGTTGTGTAAGTTTAATGTGTACATACAATAATTTAATATGTGTATCTCTTATGAAATAATTACCACAATAAGCTTATTTAACACATCCAGCACAATTAGTTTTGACTGAGGACAATTAGGTACATTTTGCTTATAGCAAAGCCCAAAAAAGAGATCTATGTTAGCTAAATGTTTAAAAATAATCCTATAAAATTAATTAACAACAACTACAAAAATCCTGAGAAGAATGGGGAGGGTTTAGATTAACAGAATTTCTTTTCTGCTTGTGGTAACGTCTCCCCGTCACAGCCCATTCCTTTAGGCTAGTACGCAAAGACTGTGCTCCACAGAATTAAGATGTTCACACTAAGGGCCAATGAAGCTTTGAGAAAGCCTTAAGATTTATAGAATGTACCACTTCACTGGAAAAAGGGAAACCTCCCTTGGCTATTCATTTAGGGAATAGGAACTTTGTTCTTGTTTTCATTGTCCATTGTTGGACAGAGAAAACGCTTTAAGCATTCAAAGTCCTAATTTGCAGGAGGGTGTCAGAATCTCAGTATCTCCTCTAAGCCTACTGTAACACCTCTAGAAAACCCTCGTTACATGATGTAAAATCACAGCTTTAGTTTGTTAAGAGGGCGTAATTCTGAGCGGACCATGGAATATTTATGTCTCTATGCAGCTCTTTGAAGGAATAATCTTATGTTTTTGTGCCTGTCGTGGGTCAGAGGTTCAAATCAGCACTTCTTTCTGTCACTCCTTATATGTTTTACTATAATTTACAGCTCAGCAAGAGGACTCATAAAACAAAAGTGTCTATTTTATTTCAGCAACTAATTCGAGTTAATCAAAGATTTCCAGCCAAACAACCCAGCATGAAACTCTGCATGGAAAATATGAGGAGAACAAAGCATTTTGTCAAATAACACATCTCATGATGTAAACACATATGTCTCTTAAAGGAAATTTTATCGTTTCCACATTATCGGCATACAAAAGGAGCATTCTTGTCGCAGACCTGGTGCGACTGTGGAGTCATCGTCATTGGAAACAAGAGCCTGATTAGGTTCCCACACAGATATGAATAGACTTTCCTCTTTTAGAGAAATAGCTGCTTTTATTCCTTTTTAAAACAGACTGGTAATTGTCACCCTAAAAACACTGAATTGTACTAGGGCAACATTTGTTTCTGCTCTTTTTTCCCATCTTTTTAGAATCAGCCAATAACATTACTATCCCTTCTGGTTGGTCCTCTTCTGGAAACTCTGAGTTAATCCACAGCTGTGTGAATGTGAAAAAGGGACACAGCAGGCTAAGTCTGTTGGGTCTCTTGTCTGCTAATAAAGTGCACAGTCTGCAGGACAGATGTTAAGAGGATCTGTTAAATAAGTCAGTGGCAGAGATCCTGACCTCTGCCAAGGAACATTTTATTATTCCAGAAAGGGGCGTAATTTCAAGGCATTAACAATTAGAAGAACCATAGCTTTTCTTTATAGATTTTTACTCCTTGCTTCATCGTTTGGTTGAAATATTAGTATGAAGGCCCCTTCACTGAGAAGCAATGTGCTAACTGTGATTGAGTTTAGTACAAACTGCAGATTACAAGATTTCCCCAAATCCCAGGGAAATGGTTGGACCTTGGCTTTGCTTCAATCTTAAACAGTTTTGTTTATTTTGCGTGTATCATTACACTATTTGTACAGTTTCACTTGCCACAGGGTACCATTGTACTAAAGGGACCATGAATCTTAACAAACATAGTTCCCTAACTATTAAATCTGGTGTAAGGGGAAATGTAAACTAGAGATCAAATTAATAGAGGAATATCACATCATGAAGTTGTTCACTATACCTTATACCACTTTACCATTTATGGTGTGAATAAAATCATGTCTACCACATGCATTGCAAATCCCCCAGTGTGGTGTAAAAGGCACTTTGTGATCTGACCCCTCGCTTACCTTTCCAATCTCACCTCCTATTGCTCTCACATGCTCAGCCTGTGCCAGACTGTTCGTTATTTTCCGAATGTGCCATGCTGTCTATCGCTTCTACACCTACAGGCAGACTGCTCTTCATCTGGAGTGCTTTTACTCGCCTCTGTATCTCTGCCACTCTGAATCCCTCCCCCATAAACCTAGTGTATTTCCTCTCTCCTTTCAAGATTCAACTTTAACATCAGCTCATCCATGAAGATTGCCAATACTTCTGCAGGCAGACCTTAACACTTCCTCCTCCCATAGCATTTTTATTCTGGAAACACATATATTTTAACAATTTATCACACTGTTACTGGATTGTGGGCCTTCTGAGGACAGGGATCAAGTTCTACCCATCTTAGTATCCCCCAAACAGAGCACAGTGCTTACTACACATCAGGCACTTAATAAACATTTGGGAAATTAATGTCTAAGTGAACTGAATAATTAATCCTTTTTCATGTCACTATAAATTTGTATTTTGGCCTTGTCACTACTACCAGTACTGTTACAGAGTCTTATACTTTAATATGCCCTGTTTTTTTTAAAAGGATAACCTTCATTAGGTTGGTACATTCCATTGCAAAAAAAAAAATCTCTACAAAAACTCATCACCACCCACCCCCACCTAGAATAAGTGGAAGCATAATATATACTAACATCTTGGCCATATGTTTAAATTCAGTTCAATTCATCCAAACTTTATTTACAATAAGTCATAAAATTTTGTTCTCCACACTGTTGCCTCACAATTCTACACATCCTAACCCAGGCCACTTACAGGCTATGTGGCTCTGGTCAAATTAATCCATGTCTCTAGGCCTCAGCCTCTTCAACTGTAAAACCAAAAGATTCACAAAAAAAATAAAGTTCATAAAGCACTTTTCACAAGCATTCTTGCAACTGCCCTATGGGGATAGGTGTCATTCCTAATCCATTTAATAGAATCTGGGTATAGAAAGATTAATTTGCCCAAGCTCATGGAACCACTGGTAGAGTTAGGATTTGACTCTCAAAGCTTTTGAGGGCTTTTCTAGCTCTGAAAACCTATACAATTTTACAATCTCATTGTCTATTTGTGAAGGTTTTTCTTTCAAAATGGTGGCACTTTTTCTTGATTGGTGGGAAGTCCAGTTTAAAGTACCTTAACTGATGCCTGACCATCACTTCTTGCTAAAGAGCACTGCACTGGGTCTCATGCTTTGTGAGCTCAGAAGCAAGTGGTCATCAGGCAATGGCTTTAGAACAAAAGGATTTCAAAGAGCCTATACACAGTCATCTCGGTCAATCAATAAATTTGTATACTTATACAGAGATTCCAAATGATCAGCCATGTCACCTTTCTTATCACTGAAGAAATGCTCATCTAATTGATTTTCTCCCTAGGCTATTATAAAAGGGCAAAAACTTGTTTGGCTTGCTTGTTTAATAGAGTATCTAAAGTACCTAGTACATGCATTTAAATATGTTGAATTAATGAATTAATAAGAGATACAAGCATAAGGATGTAGAGACTAGCTGACTGGCTTAGGTTACCTCATTTGATCCTCACAATATGGAAAGTGTCATTATCCTCATTTCATAGCTGAGGAGACTGCGGTTCAGAGGACATTAGCTCATGCTCACTTAGTTCTTTTAACTTAAGAAGACTTGTGGAACCAAGAAGCACTGATTTCTTGAAATCTCCAAGTCATTCACTATTGTTTAGACAGAAAACATATCAGAGAACAAGCTAGTTGTTCTAATAAAGAGTGAGCATGGTGTCTGAATACATGGTGGCAAATCATCACCCGACGATATATAGTCATTTTCCTGCTTCACAGGGAGGTCTATCTGTATCTGGTCATAGTGTTCCATAATCAGGAAACATGGCAGAGGTGGATCTAAAATCAAGAATGATATGGTTGAACATAGCTGAATTATGTATGACCATTTTGCTCTGCAACTAAGAAATGCCTCTTTATTAAAATTATCGATAAATAGATGGAGAAGTAGGGGACTTCCACCCAAATCAGTCACATCTAGGCCTCTACTATCTCAATAAAGTTTCCCACTCTTGCTCTCACTCTCTCTGTTGTGCTATGTCTAAGCCAATGACATAACTTTGCATTCATTATTCAGGGACTGCCCCTTGGGCCCTGCAGCAAACACTTCCTTGATATGAAGATGTTCTGAGCAGGTAACAGCAACACTGCAGAGAACAAACAGTATCTTTTTCTATGTGGTCTAAGGAGCTCCTAAACTCTGGGGGGCAATCCTGGTGCACTGAGGACTGGTTGGGGCACATGGTCCATTCCATTTAGTGACAGTGAGTGTTTCTTCTTTCTTTTTAAAAAAATGTATTTGCTTTTTTATTTGTAAGCAGACCAAGCGATAATCCATTGAGAACGTGATGCTAAACCTCTTTTCCTACAGAGTTTTTAAACTGGGCCTCTGAGAAGGAGTTTGATACAATTCAATGACTGAAGTAATACCTTTGTCCATTTGAGCATTAAATGGCCCGTTGAAATACAGCTTAGTTAGAGGGAATTTCAGAAAATAGTATTTTCCAATTTTTTTTTTTTTATTTCTCTCCCAGATGACTAGAGCAGAGCTTGGAAAACGCAGCTCAATCACTTTCTACAGCCTCTCAGGTCAGCCTCTCACCAGTCTTAATTAAATATAACCCCCTCAGAATACGAGAGGTTAAGTGAGAGCAACACAGCGTTCTCCAATATATTACTGTGAACACAAATGGCCATAATCTGTTTATAAGAAGGCTCCTTTGAGCACAGAGGTCTCACTAATGAAAAATTATAAGAGGAAAAGCAACATAATGTGACAACTGTTCATTGCAAAATACATTTTAAACTACCCATTTCCACATCCATTGTGCTTAAGTAACACCTATCATAAAGGAAATTGGTGTAACAGATGGTTTCAGCTCTGGGTAGCAAATGCAGACCAGTTTTCAGTGTGACAAAGTGAAACCGTAGGTCAGTGCAGAATCCAGTCAATCTCTTACCCAAAAGTCATCCTTCTCCTCAAGTTAGAGACTTTTTCCCCAGCAGCTACAAGTACTGGTAAATTTTCTCTTTTTAGCAGATGCAGCATCTTCAGTGGCAAAACTTGACCAGACTCTAAAACTAGAAAATTGCTGAAATAATAGTTCTGTACTAGCCATTTTTAATTAGAAAAGTCTCTTTAAGCTACTGGGTTTATGGTTCTAAAAAGTTTCATACACTGTCCAGAGCTATTTGTAAATTAAATCACTTAAAATAAAGCTCTTTAATACTCTATAATTAGTCTTGTCTCTCCGAACATGACTTTACTGTAAATGCTCCTTCCTGACTCTCCTATTGTCCCAAGATTCCTGAGAAGAAAGCAGCCAAGCGATAATTCAACATTATTGCTGCTTCAGTGCACTAATCGCTTAAAGAGCGGCAAAGACTCCATGATCTCCGCCCCACAGCCCCCGCGGCCGCCTGGCCAGAGGCAGGCATCCCGACCCAGCAACGTCCAGATGTCAGGAGGAATCCCCAGCTCCTGATGCAGCAGGCGCTCCATTCCAGGATGGTTGAACATCTGCTTCATCTGCTGGCATGCAACCTGCTGAACGTGCTCAGAGGGCAGCGCAGGCTGGGGATGGGCAAGGACACACTCCCCAGCTACTCCAGGAGACTCATCAAAACTTTGAAATGATAAGACAGGCCCAGAAACTCTCCAAAGAATAGGACTCTGGCATTCAGCAAAAACATTCTAAGCGTTTTTCTCAAAAGAAAGCTACAGAATAAGATGTATTTCATGATAGTTCTTCTTATCTTTGTCAATTCTATTAGGCTTGAAGTTTCCTCTGGACAGTTAACCAGAAATTTGGCAGATACGTGAACTCTTTGAGATCCCAAGAATGTCATGTTAACTTTGAAATTTTTCCTTTCATAATTTAATTCACTTGAATATTATAATAAGAGGAGAATAAGTTATGCAAGAAAGCTTCTAAATGACTGCTTCCTATATACCTACAGACAGCAGAGTTTAAAGCAAAGAATCCAGGTCAAGAAGTAAATTTTAAAATGCACTTAAGTATGTATTATAGTCTTATTTTGTTTAATAGATGAGTAATCTGGTCCAAGTCACTTAACCCATCTGAGCCTCATTTTCTTATAAAATATGGGAATAACATTAAAGCATATTTATTATAAAGCCTGAATAGAAATTGTTTATTAATAGGACTATGTAATATGTATACATACATATAATATTCATACTACTCTTAAATCTGTTTTGTTTTGTTTTTAGAAAGTCAGGCTTCCTTTGTAATATCCAATTCACACATCAAATACAGGTTCCTTGCCAAGAATGATTCCACTTGTCCTATGAGATCTCAGTAAATAGTATCCTATAAAAACTAATGAATAGCTCCCAGGTCCTTACCAAATTTCATATTTACTTTACTCTGAAAGATAGACTTATATATTATTATAGTCAGAAACAACATCCCTTTACTGAAAGCCAGAGTATATGTTGTACTTAATACAATTGAATAAATGAGCCTGAGGAGAATTGTGACTGTTCTAGCCAGAAGTGACTGGCTAGAATAAAAGTCTTAGTTTTGAAGATCCAAGTGAAACAAGGAACTAAGAATAATCACATAGGTCTCAATTTTTAAAAAATCTGCCCATACTGGTTCAGGTAGATAGGTAGGTGGGATATTTCTGTTACGATGAGTAAGATTTGCAATCCCAACCCTTTATTAAATATTCCTTTCCCTATTTTCTCTTTCCCCAACTAGCATGTAAACTCCATGAGGGCAAGGACTTTGTTTTACTCACTGATATTTCTCCGGTACCTAAAACAGGTTTTCTCAGCCTCAGTACTGCTGATAGTTTGGACTGGATGATTCTTTGCTGGAGGAGGGGACTGACCTGTTCACAGCAGGGTATTTGGCAGCATCCCTGTCCCTTACTCACTAGGTTTCAATAGTATCTCCACCCCCACCCCAAGTTGTAACAATCAAAACTGTCTCCAGTCATTGTCAACTGAACTCTAGGGGGCAACACTGCCTCCAGCTGAGGAGCACTGGTCTAGAATAATACCTGGCACATTACAGACACTAAATAAATATTTGTTAAATAATTGAGTAAGTAAATTTGTTATCTCAATTTTCATACAAATTTTTCAAATTTCCTGAGCATGATCATTTATAAGCTTCTGTTTTAAAAAAGATTTTGATGTAACTCTAAGATACAGTAAGTTTTATGCCATTGTAATAGTAATTCAAAGCTAATTAGGTGTAATTTCAACTAATAAGAATTTTAAGAGAAAGGATATAATACTTCACTGTTTCTTTAATTTAAATGAAAAAGTAAATTAGAGTGAAAACTTGCTATATAGTCCCAAAATGGATTTTTCTAGATTAAAAGCAACTCTATTTCAAACTGGCTTCAAATGAGCACTATACGTTTGCACTTGGGAGGGTTTGAGATAGTCAACACGTGTATACATTTTAAGCAATAAAATCTCTATACATATGCATCATTTATTTTTGTTTCGGTTCATTCTGCTCAAGATTTATAGCATTAGGGAAATTATGATAAAGTACCAAGGGTCATGGTCTAGGTTAAATTATAGTATGACATCAAAGGTGAGTTACAGGTATTAAATATAGCTGGTGCTATAAGAGAAACACACAATAAGAAATTAACTCAGTGCAGTTTACTGGAAATTAAGAATTCTTATTGAGTCTTTGCTTCACCAAATTATCAAGAGGGTGGAGGCCTTAAGAAATAAAATAAATCTTGCTTTATTTTGTCTCCATTTTTGTTTATTAAAAGTAAATGCAAATACCTAGCTAAACCAGCACTAAATGACTATAAATATTAAAAAATCAGTGTTTATAAAGCTGGAAAAAAAGAATGTTAATTCCTCTCAATGTGACTCAAGATGGATGTACTGATGTCACCAACTATGAGAGAGGTATGGAAGAAGGAAATGCATGAATTTTTTAAATCCATAAACAACTGATACAGTAGATACTTAGTACGGTAGATGTTCACTGCTTGTTTGTTTATGTTTAATTGAGAAAAGAATCTATCATTAGTGCCATTTAAGTTTGGAAGATATGTAAAAGGATCTAATTATCCTAATCGTATTAATCTAGAACAGTCAAAACAAAGGAAGACAGTTTCAAATCAGTACAGAGAGTTTAAATCATTACAAATTTTCCCTGAATTTCCATTTTGGATGGATTTGCACAAACATACATACCTGCAGCATATGAAATTTTCTGCAAATAAAACAGAAAGGAAGGACTGGCAGAATGGTAATTATGTGCTAGCTCTACTGTTCGAAAGTTTTACCCTTCCACTGGGGCACATCTATGATGGGAGTCTATCCAACTGTAGCTTCCAAACCCCTTTTAATTAATATATCACTTAAACATATTTTGGATTGGAATAATTAAAATTGTTAAAATGTCTATACTACTCAAAGTGATCTACAGATTCAGTGCAATCCCTATCAAAATCCCAATGGCATTTTTTTAAAGAAATTGTTTAAAAAGTTCTAAAATTCACATGCAAAACAAAAGACCCCAAATATCCAAACCAAACTTGAACAAGAACAAAGCTGGGGGAATCACATCTCCTGATTTCAAAATATATCATAAAGCTACAGTAATCAAAACAGGGTGCTACTGCCATAAAATGGATATATAGACCAATGGAACAAAATAGAGAGCCCAGAAGTAAACCTACACAAATACAGCCAGATGATTTGACAATGGTAACAAGAATACCCAATGAGGGAAGGATAGTTTCTTCAATAAATGGCATTGGAAAAACTGAGTACCCACAAGCAAAATAATGGAATTGGACCTTTATCTTAAACTATACACAACAATTACCTTGAAATGTATTAAAATTTTAAATATTAGGCCTGAAACTTTTGGATATATCTCCAAAGAAATTAAAATCAATATCTCAAAGAGGTACCTTCACTCCCATGTTCTTTGTAGCATTATTAACAATAGCCAAGGCATGGAAGCAACCTAAATGTCCATTGATGGATGAATGGATAAATAAAATATAATATACATACATTAAATGGAATATTATTCAGCCTTTAAAAGGAGGAAATCCTGCCATTTGCAACAACATGGATGAACTTGGAAGGCATTATGCTCAGTTAAATCAACCAGATACGTAAGGAAAAATACTATGTGATACCACTTATATGAGGAATCCAAAATAGCCAAACTCATAGAATCAGAGAGTAGGATGGTTGTTGCAGAGGGCGCAAGAGGGAAAACAGGAAGTATTAGTCAAAGAGCACAAAGTTTCAATTACCCAAAATAAATAAGTCCTAGAGATCTACTGTAGAGCACAAAGCCCACAGTTAATAATACTGCATTGTATACTTAAAAACTTGCTAGGAGGGTAAATCTTGTTAAATGTTCTTATCACACCAAATAATAATAATAATAATGTTGGAAGGAAACTTTTGGATGGATGGATATGTTTATGGCGTGGATTGTGGTATTGTTTCATGGATATATACTTATCTCCAAACTCATCCAGCTGTATATATTAAACATGTGCAGCTTTTTGTATGTCAATCATACCTTAATACAGTGGTTTAAAAAATGTTTTTGTCCTGCTCGGTCTGTTCTGTTACCTAACATGTCAAAATATTTCATAGTAACTTCTTCTGATTTAAATTTCCTAAGTGCTGCATTTCCTGACTTACTCTATGGTTGGAAACTGGAGTGAAGCTTTTTCTAAGGCACTAGAATGTTTTGCTTTTAAACTTTCCACTATATCCTTAATTGCATCATCTCTCTGAATTCCAGCGTAGCTCATTATAACAGATAAACATACAGATACATGATACATGATACCAACCAAACACTACTTCAAAACTCTAGTTTGGTAATAACAGGAATAGAAGTACCTGTTACTATTTTAGAAACCACTATATCTTACAATCAGTCTATTTAAATACAAGCATTCACACACTGGGAGTTCCCTGTTGAGTAGATTAATTAGTGAGGCTGGAGCTAAATGAATGTTGCTGGAAATGTTACATTAGAAAAGATAGAGAATTGCACTAATTTTGTAATTCCAAGGTCTTGGGCTCCTACTAAACCATTTCTGTGAGTACAGCTAAACATCCCATCAATCAAATAATTTAAACACAGTGATTAACAGAGCTTAGTGAGAAGAGCTGTACTCTCTCAGCTTTTAGATATTACCTAAAAATCAACTGAAAATCAAATTTCTAAGAGAAAATCCAACATCCATCAGGATACACTTGATACCTGCCATTTTTGTTTAAAAGCCTACCTAGAAATGTAGTCATTTAATAATGCCTCCTAGTAACAGAGCACTTGACCGAACATAAAAAAAAAAAAAGATTTCATAGGAACTTGAGTCCCAGATGATCACCAAAGAGGAAATTCACTAATTCGTTCATTTTACCAAATACTGTCCCAGGCATCATTGGTACACAAAACAGACAAAAATCCCTGAATTCAGTGACACATTATGGTAGATTAGAACTGTCCCTCAGAAACACTTTAGGCAGCAAAGCTAAAGTAGAATTGATTGCTTATTGGAATGTTGGGAAGTTCTTTCCTACTCTGATAACGTTTTTATGGAAATCTAATACATGCCTCATTAACCCATTTACTATTCACAACAACCCTGAGAATAAACATTATCCCCTTTTTTACAATGAACAAGCTGGAAAAAAGAAGGTAATCTGAGAACAGTACAGTGTAACATAGCAAATAAGTAATAGCTAAAACTCTAATCCAAGATTCTGATTCCAAAATGGAGATCATTCCATTAGTCCATAGTTCATCTAATCCCAGCTGAAAGGTCCTTCCAAATTCCATCACACTGTTAAACTCAAAGTGGGTGAGGGAAGGCCGATTAAGAGAAAAGGAAGCATTTCCCCTCAAAGCACAGCCCCCTGGGTGGCATCGTCAGAACAAGCTTTGAATCAGTGCATTATTTTTTTCTCCATCAGGTAGCTAGTAATAGGTCACTCTAATCAACTCTTTATTCATCTCACTATTAGAAATCACAACCTTTGAAGCCCACCCGGCACATCTAACTCACCCTTCTCATTCCTCCACAGAATTGTGGCATGTTTACAATTGCAAACAAGAAGACAGGCTATGAGCCAGAGAAGAGCATCTAAATACAAACATTTAGGTTGGAACTAAATAGAAATAGAGTGTTCTCAGTGTTGATGGGCACTTCTTCATTTTCCGTCTATAGCATAAAAATTGACAATATCATTTAAGTAAAATATGTGTCTGTACTCACTTTTACAAAAATTCAATTGTTCTCCTCCATCTCTGCAAACTTCGCAAGACTTGAATGGTTTCATTTAAGAATAACTTATGGTTGATAGGTTTTCCTAGTGTTTTAAGGCTCTAATTATACTCCTTTCCTCATATGTTTCCTAACTACACAGAATGCCCATCACATAAAAATGAAAATGTATTTACATTTGGTTAATTTTCATATTTAATTCCTTTCATGTAGGCTACCACCTATACTATAATTATAAGAACTTGTCTGTTAAAATATGTTCCAACTAAAGCTTGGTAGGCTTTGAATGCTCGATAAAAATCATTCTCTGAGGCTAATGAAGACAGAAACTCTGCCTGTAACAATATTAAGTTTGTTTTCTCTGGTGATTCAGAGAAGTGAGCAATCTGTCAGTAATACATTGAGTGAAATTACTTGTCTTGTAGGAATAACTGCTGACAGTCACTTTATTTCAGGGCTGACCCAAACATCTCCCTGCTGACAAACAAATTACTATGTCTAACTTTGAAAAGGTAACTAGCTTGTTTTTAATTTTGATTGGTCTTTCAGAATCCCTTATACATGCACTCAGTCCCATCCTTCATTGTATTAAAAAAAAAAAAGGCAACAAAAAGTGCTTTGGGGGGACAGGTTTGAATTAATGAGTAAATAAAAAAGAAAAGAAAGAAAGAAAGAAAACCTTACCATTTGGAGCTAAGAAAAAGAACTGTTACTGCTTCTTTCCAGGACTGTAATGCTAAGTGTGTCTACCCAACATTAAGACTGGCAGTGCCGCCAGTGACTGACTGGGTGAGAGAACACATTACCGAGACAGTATTGTAGAAATTAATTTTCTTCAATAAAGTGATTTTTTAAGGCTCATATATTTCACAATCTAAACATATGTCACTGTTTCATAAACAAAATAAATGGATTAAAATAATACATTACCAATATGCTTACATGTGGAGATATTTTAATTAGAAATTCTTAAACTGTGTGATATTTAACTGCTGTATTTGCTAAAGAGAAGCATGCATCATTTAATAAGAAGGGACGAGACAGGTGTACCGCTTTGCGTGACACAGAGCCAGATTGTATTTAATATAAACTACAACTATGAGGCAACAATACTTTCAATTAAAAAACAAAACAAAACAAAATTACTCTAAGGATCTATCATATTGAAAGTAACCACATAATGAATCAATACACTAAAACCACTTTTTCATTAAAATAAAAAGTCATTTGAGCTTACTTTCTCAGACAATATTTCTTGAGAAACAATCTAACATCTTAGCTATTTAAAGGCCATATTTGCATGACTGCCTCATTATACTGGTCCCCTTTTTTGACTTACTTGAAGGACCAATGCTAACATAGCTGAGGAAAGCAAATGGCAACTGGTCCTGAAATTTATACCGGTAGAGAATTGGAATAAGTAGCAATATAATATATTGTTTACTGTAGCAAGTGCCCTCTGTTTCTAAAGGTCAAAAGCACTGTAACCTTAGAGTTGCAGTTTCTGATTGTTCCCAGGGTTAAATACATTATCAAAATTAATGGTTCAAGCCCCTCAACCTTCAGATATATGGGTATTCATGCCTCCATCTGCTGAACTGTTCAACTAAAAATAGCATTCTTTGGCCTTCTCTCTCCTAATATTGTGCCCCTGAGGCAGAGAAAATCAGGCCTTAGATCAGCACAGAGTACAAAAAAGAAAAAAAAAAAAAAAGAAAGAAAAGAAAAGAAAGAAAAAAGGAAAAAGAAAAATCTTTCTTGCGTCTTTCTTATTTTAAAGAAAGAAAGAAAAGAAAATAGATAATCAACAAGGATTTACTGCATAGCACAGGAAATCATATTCAATATCTTGTAATAATCTATCATGGAAAATAACCTGAAAAAATATATATATAAGTGAATCACTTTGCTGTACCTCTGAAACTAACACAATATTGTAAATCAACAATACTTCGATAAAAAAATTAATTCTAGGAGATTATAGTTTTAAATCTGAGAAGCAAAACAATAAAGTTCCTGGGTAATAATACAGGAGACATAAACAAAAAAAAAGAAAAGAAATAAAAAGAACTGGACTAATGGAAGGAAGATCTTTCCACTTTAAATATCTTTTTTCTAATTGATAGCAAAATTCCAGGCTTCCAGAGTATAACTGTAACTGCAATGTTGTAATGCTTGCTTAGTATCCACAATTTATCATGATCATAATTGTTTACAGAGCTGTGACATTTTAGCCTGTCAAAGGTGTAGAGAATATCCTAGCTAGAAAAGAAAGTAGACTTTAAAATCAATAAAGCAAGGTATTATTAAATTTTCTCCCTACTTTTGCTCAAGATTTAAAATGTTAGGGTCTGCAGCAGCTTAGATATGGGTGTCTACTGTGTTGTTCATAGAAATTCCAATAAACATATACCAGGAACATTCGAGAAACTTGCCTTTCAAACAAGGTCAATCTTTTCTAAGTAGTGTACCATACAAGCAAACAGAGCAAAGTTTTTCTGACATGCAGGGAAAAAGTCCAAAAAGTGAAAGCCAGAGAACAGTGCAAGAATAAACAAAAACCTAGGAAACTCTCAAACCAGCTCAAACTTAAACTGCAAAGCTGTGAGGGCCCCCGCCTTCACAGGTTCTGTATTTAGCCTAATTAAAGTGACAGACATGTGGCATATGTTGTGCTCCTGGATCGGCGCTCCTACAGCACTACACAGATCTGGCACTCACATATATGACTTCACGTTCCAGAAACCCAACAGAAGCCAGATTTGATAGCATCAGGGGTCTGTGACGGTGGCACGGGGAGAAGTCAACCTAAGTGGAAAATCAGTAAAAGAAGAGATTGGGTAGAAAATTGGCTAAGGGAAGGTTGATGGGATGGAACTTAATACCTCTAGAGAAAATAAAAGTCAAAGAGGAGAGGAAGTTTTGAATTTGAGCCAAGGCCACCTGCTTTCACATTCTTCCAACAAACTATCCTGAGTAAGTAAGCTTGCTAACTGTCATCACATGGAAAGGCTTTTTCCTAATGTCCAGTTATGTCTCTGTTGAGCAATCCTAAGCATAGTAGATTTTCAGAATGTCCAGAAATACGCCACCTTCTCTACGGCCAAAAGAAAGCATTAGAGAAGAACTCCCTTCTGGCGGTAGAGAAGACAACAGATACTCTAACAGTATATGCCTTGTCATGTCTGGGGGGATCCCCCAATATGCTTCTCATATCAAAGGGAAAGGGAAAGGGAAAGAGGAAGGCAGGCAACAATTCTGAACTCTTCCTTAGGCTACTTCTAAGGTGGCCTTTGATCTTGTCATCTTCCTTATCCTTAGAAGTGAGCTTTCTGTATCATTTTCCAAAAATGCAGATTCAAAAGCAAGCAGAGAAGATAATGTCAAAGAGACACCTTAGTGATTACATAGTGTTTAATACATAGGAACTGGCAGAGCCAACAGGAGCTGAATATACAACTTTGCTAGACGGAATTACTTTCTTGTTTTGAGTTTCCCATCCAAGGTTAGAACATAACATTTAGTATTACATCTAACTCAGAAAGTTAAAGTTTGTTTCAGTGTGAGGTAACCTGTCTCCATTTTTTTTGGTGATTCCAGATAGCTGGCAACTTGCCAGGATCTGACAGTCCCAGAGAGCTACTCTAATGATTCAGGAGAAGAACTAAGCTTGATACTGGAGAGAGTAAGATTGGGGCCCTATAACAGAAAAGGGCTTGGTTTTCAAAAGAGCCATGTGAGCCATCTTCTCCCATGTAGTAAGAATATCCCACAAAAATAACAAAGAGCTTTATTGGAAGGTAAATATGTAAAGGATACTATAGAAGTTTATGGGGCAAAAAGCAAACAGTCAGGCCCAGGCACTCATCCCCACTTCAGCCAGAGAAAACTAAATTAGGAAGCCTGAATTAGGTAGATTTAGACATCCTGAGTGACAATTCTGACTCATTAAGTATATTTTATAGCCTTGGTTAAATAATTGACCTCTCTGAGCCTTTGTTGTTTTCTCTACAAAAGTAGAATTATATTTTATCAACTCTACAGGGTTTTTATATGGTCAAATGAGATTTTTCTTTAATGTTTAAGTGTTTTTTAAATACTATGCAGCACTATACATAAAAAAGAGTAAGGGAAATAAAGATGGTTTTGACAACACTTACAATGTAGAGAATTTGCCTAAATATATAGCAATAAACAACCTAATTCAGGGGCGTTGGTTTGGGATTTGCCTTTTTCTCTGAAAGAAAAGGAGCAGCAAAAATGAGCCTCCTTAGGAATGAGAAAAAGGGAAAGACTGCACATTAGTGTTTAGGTTGAGTGTTTGCCACTTTTTAAAAAAGCCAAGAATATGACTGAACAATCCAGTCCCCCACCCAATGAAGCACCAATGGAAGCATTCATACCTCAATCTGTTTGTGGTTGTAAGAGTGGCCACCACCATGTTCAAAGGTGTCCAAACTCCTGCCAAAACGGTCACTTAGGCCCTTTAGCCTTGGGTTAATTTGTGGGTGGGAGACATGACCCTTCTGTTTAGTAGCATATTCAGAAAAAAAAAAAAGACAAAACATACTGTCAGAACTCATGAAACAGAACACACATTTCTAAATCCAGGGTATTGACCACACCAAGGAATTGAAGGTAGGTTTAGGACCCAGACACTCTCATAGAAACTTGGTTATAGGATAAAATAATGGTACTAGTGTCTTATTTCTGCCTCTGACTCAAGAATCTTGACACTCAATAGCATAGCTATGGAAAAAGGAGAAATAGGTTAGGTTGACTATGAGTGAGGTTTCTTTTTAGATTTTTACCTACTGCAGTAAATTCCAGTGTTAGTAGTGGAGAAGGTGAAGGTTTGGAAGAGAGGTAGGGCACTGCTTCTATTAGGCAAAATATCCAACTCTACTAGTCAGTCCATAATGGATAACATCTTCAAGACTTTCTAGATGAGGCTTATGACAAAAATTTCTCCAAATATTGCAAAAATTATTTATTTGTAGACTCAATTGAGAATGCTCAAAATGATGCTTTTTCATGGTAAAATATTTGTACATGTTTTATGTTCAAATCACACAGGGAATAGCAAAGAAGAAGTAAAAATGCCTAGTTATGTGCTATTCCCTAGATCATTTAAGAAACATTCAAAATAATCACAGTAAATTATAAGAATAAAAACCCATCTTTAAACTTTCCACTGTATTGAAATTTATTATCATATATTTTCTAAATGCTCAAATACTGAAGGTTTAACCATTACTTTAATCATATTATCTTTTTGTTTTTGTTAAAATATACACTCATATTTCAAGTCAATTTTCCATTAAGATGGCAGTGTTAGAAGGGTAGAAAGATCACCCAGTCTTATTATTAGCCCCCGTTTTACTGTGAAGAAGATAAGGTGCAAATGACTTTTTTACATTAGCTTCCAAAACACCTTCTCTGCAAGCTTAGCTTTATAGGTAAAGAACACGAATCCAGAACTTGGTCAGACACCATACCCAGACTTTTGACCTGGCATGAGGATGAGGATGGAGATGAGGATACACATAATCAGGAGCAGTGTGTTTACATTTTACCAAATAGTTAATTTGGTAATAACAACCCCCTATTCTATAAGCTACAAGAAGGAAAATATCCAACATTGTTTTCTGTTTTGATGCTTATGTGTAAGAGCTAATCTGGACATAAATGGAGACATGGATGAAGAATTGATAAGGAAAAAGCTAAGATACCCAATAACAACTAGCCATAAAAAAATTGTAAAGCCATTAACTCACCCAGTAGACAGTATATAGTACTAAGTCATAATGTCATTTTTCCTTTAAAAATATTGAAACTGACAGTTTTCTCTTCTATTTGCAGTATGGTAAGTATATAAGGTGTTAATCCTTCTAGGCTATGCTTAAAAAATTATTTAACATTCAGGCCATTATTTAGCATACAGCTGGTTAGCAGTTTTCCACTAAAGTACTGGCTCATATCCCACATTTTTTTCTTCTGGCACTTACCTGGAGCTGTAAAGGGCTGAGTCCAGAAGCAGCAGCAGCTGCCATTGTTGACGGAATGAACTGTACGGGGTAGTTATCACCTGTCGGAAAGAACAATGCATACAGGTTTAGACAATGCACAGGGAATCGCAGCAGACAAGTACAAACATGGTCCTTGGATTGCCTGAGCTTTACAACATTGCTCTAAGCCCAAACATCTGCAGAAACAAAAGGCTTAGTTGGGCACAGACTTGCAGTGCTGCCTTGGAACTTTTTGTTAACAGATAGCTGGTAGGCAAACTGGCAAAACATGAATGTGATGTTAAAAAAATTAAATGTGCAATTTGAGCATGTTCACTCCATTACAAATCTTGTAATACATCATTTTTTTAAGAGTGAAAAAATATCTTAAAGCCAGGCTGACATTCAGTTCACTGAGAAAGCATTAAGGCTTTTATATTAAAACAACAAAAAGTTTTGGCCTGGTAGGCAAGGCAGAGTATTACAGTCCAAAAAAAGATTAAGAGCTATTGACTGTCCATAAACCTAACCTTTATTTTATAAAAAACAGAGGAAAAAAATTTAAATGCCACCTCTTTAATTTGATAGGGGTAAGAGAGAAGCTAATCTTATCTGCCAACATTCTGTGAAACGCCTGGTATCCCAAATAGAGTGGAAACCGTGTTTTTTTGCACTAACTTCTCATGGAACCTAGTACAGAATCATGCACACTCACTAGGCACTTATCTTTTTTTTTTAATGATGATTTGATTAAACAGCCACACATTTTATATGTGATATATGCATTGAAAGTCTGGTTGAAACTGAGCATGGCTCAGCAGCGATCAATGTCTTAATATGTTTCTGACTCCAGATCACCCCCAAACAAGGGGGCTGAAGTACCTTCTGTGACCTAAAAACACAGGCTGTGTGTGCCACGAGCAATCTGAAGAACCAAGAGAAAGTTATGAGGAATGTATTGTGATAGTGGTAACTGAAATCGAAATTAATACTTGTGGATAAATTACACAATATCAGTGATTTAACGGAGTATCACTTTGGCTTCAGCTACTTTATTTAAAGTCAGTGTTATAGACTATCTCTAGGCTATATTTTAATAGGCTGTTCCTCCACACATTTTTGACATTTATAATAATCATGCTGTTTTGCATGAACTTTTCCACACTAAAAGCTGAATATAATAATGAAAAATGTAGAAATAATCACAGTAATAAAGGCAGTCAACTAGAAATCAATAAAACCTCTTTTTCTGCATGGACACTAATACCTGGAACCTTCCTGGTGACCCTGGTTCCTTGGCATTCATCCTGTTTGCCACATGAAGTGCTACTCAGCTAGCCCAATGTAAATGTTAAGTTGCTTTCACTTTTAACAAATTGTTAGCTTCTAATCTACACAGCCCCTTTGCATCATATCCATAATACCTCATCAGACCATTGAGCACAGTGTGTGCTTGTACACAGTCCAGTAACAATTGGCTTCTGATTGCATATGGAGCGCGGCTACAATGCATTCACTCACACTATATTGTGCTGGTCTCCTATGGAGTAATGTTCAAAATATCTGATCTTGTTTTTCCCCTTCTATGAGGTTGATTTTGGTTTGCAGTGCTACATGAGCTTTTTAAAAAAGATAACTAGGCCAAATTATTTTTTATAGTAAATGACTGTCGCTTTATGCTTAAATAATTCTAGTGATCTTCTTGATATTTAAACTAAATTATCTGAAGAAAGAATACCCTAATCTAAGTCAAACAGTATTTCTTTGGTTGATATCTTATCAGGTTAAAAAAACTCACAAAGCGATGTTGAATTAATGATGCTTCAAAAATAGAGGAAAAAATCACCATTCCAACCAGCAACATGGACTGCCTCCCAAAACATTTTAGAGTTGTTCTTTCTTTAAATATCATGCATTATTCATACTAACTCCAAACCATAACCCCCCTCCCTGTAGGTTTAATACCAGTTGCTTTATTTGTACTAAAACATTTTTCATGTCAAACATATTTTAAAAAAATCAAACTCTAAAAGAATTCCCTGGGGCACTCCTTTTTTCATAGCTGTCATGCTTCTATGCTATGAAATAGCTGATTTTTTTTTTATAGTTTTTGGCTTGCCAGCTAATTTATTACTATCTCTACCACACCCTGTAGTACTCTCCAGCTCACCTGCTGGCTACAAACAGCTTTCTTTCCACTGCTGACAAGCATATTTTTAAAATGTTTTTAACCTTTCTGCTGGTTTGAATCTGTATATCTGAATATAATCTTTGGAAAGCTATTTATCCAGAACATATCATTGTATCAATACCAAAAGTAAAAATGAATACATTAGAGCAACAGAGTATATCACAGAGAATGATCAGAAGAGAGAAAGAAAAAGGAAAAGGCCAGAGAAGGAGAAGATATGGGTGAAAAATAAAAGCAGAAGAGAAGATGTAAGAGGGAGAGGGATTTAGAGTATTGTGGAGTTTTGTTTTGTTTTGTTTTGTTTTTTAAGTTACGTCCTCCCCCTTCCCCTTTAATTGTCTCCTCCGTAAGAGTCGATCAAGAAAAAGTTCTCAGTGGCTGACTTGGCAATGAATCAGTCAACATGTTGTAGCAATTTTTTTCAAATTTGTCTCTGGATTTGAAATGCTTGCGTGAGGACCCATTCTTTTTAAATTTGTACAAAGGAAAATGAAGCCTGTTAGAACAGGTTGGCTTTAGGCACCACTGTAATCTGGCCCTTGCTACCTCTAATATAAGAAGACAACCTCCAAAAGCCAATTTGGGAAATAATGCCCATTCCATAAATCCATCTTCCCAGGCTTCAAGGTTTTTGAAATGAAAATTTTTACCCGAAGATTACAAAACAAGTAAAAACCAGGATTTAAAATCTATGGAAATTTTGCCTGACCATTAGTTTCACTTGCCACAATAAGCAACAGTCTTTTGGAATCAAAGCAGCTCCACAGAAAGTGTTTCTGAATGAGAGAAAGTACGCTTTTTAATTTTCAGAGTAACTGAAATGAAGCCGAAACTTCTTAGGAACACAGGAGAAGGAGGAGCTTGTATCACGAACTCAGTACCCATTTAAACTCAGGCTACCTCCTACAAGAATACTTCTAGTTTGTGTAATTCAGATATAAATATCACTTTTATTAAAAAGTCAAAAATTCCATGGGTAAAATTCTGTCCATTTAATTTGATTTTTCAGAAAGACAAGGGACTGGGATGGTTGTAGTCTTCTGAGATACTAACTTCAGATATTAACCTATGAGGAAATCTAGAGAAGTTGGGAGGAACAGAGAAGAAAAATATATTAAACTAGGAGACAGGACTCAAAGATTCTTCAATGACTGGCTCAAAGTCTCATACTTCATTTTCCACCCTCAAAAAAAAAGAAGAAAAAATATACTACACATCCCTAGTCTCACAGATTATTGTGTGGTGGTATCACAGGATGATGGTAAGTTATATGAGTTGCCAAACTTATAGAGAGACCCCACTTTTATGAGCTACCATTATTCTTGCCACAATATGGAAATATTTCAATCACAACCACCAATACAGACTTGGACATGTCACATTGCATCTTGCCTGAATGCATGTATTCAGAATAGCAAAATATTATAACTCTTCTTAATTCTGAGGGACTGCCACAATCAATCTGATTTTATCTTTGTGAGATATCACATTGCAGCAGAAGTTAGCAGGCAATGGGTAACAGATTTAGAATCCTAAAAATAAGACAAAAACTTTAATTTGTTTTGAGAACAAGTGGACAAAAAAAATTGGCATGGATCATAATATATATTGCTGTGATCACCTTGCTTTTCTCTCTCCTGCTAAATTTCTCCTGTATTCATCAATGAATAGGTCAATGATGAGAAGAGTATTGATCTCAGGACTTTTTCTAAGAGCATCTGCATTGTTTTTCACACCTTTAAAGAAGCTAAGAATCAAGGATCAATCTTAATTTCTTCACTTATTTCATAGATGCATCCAGACTCTTGGCCAATCATATGAAAATTGTGGAATTTATTACAGTAGCAACTAAATGAGTATGATGAAATCATATAAAGCTATCCCCATTCTAGAAATTAACTTAAAATAACAACTCAAAGTTCAAGTATTAATGATAGCTAACCAATGAAATAGCCTTCATATATGAAGAAGGGCACAGTTAAAATAATCTAAATCTTCATAAAACTAGGTTAGTTTATATAGGTGACCTTATATATTTTCTACTTGGACCTCAACACTTATTTAAAAAATGAGAATACTAATCTCAAGAACCTCAGAAATGCTTTAATTTCAAGTAGATAGACTTAATTAACCAAGTCTTTCAGCAGTGGTGGTTAAATGCCTCTGCTTTAAATTTTCTAGAAGAGTTGGAAATGGCTAGTGCTAGCTTCACAAGATGTCATTTGGATAACCCCATACATATAAATCATATTTTTTACATACACATACAAATAAATTAGACTTTTCTTTATATATTCAAACTTAGATCATGTCTGCAAGAGTATAAAATATCAAATATTCAAACCTTTAGTCTGAATTCTATCTCTGCTAATTTTTAGATGGGAAAGCTTGGAAAGTTAATTAACTTCTTTGAATTTTAGTTTCTTTTTTCTTTTAACAAATATATAATGCCACTTATATCTTAGAGTTGTTATAAAAATTAAATGAGAATATATATATTTATATATGTATACATATATTTATACACAAATATACATATCAGCAAATAAATGGTGCTCAATAAACACTAACAGAAACAAAAAAGAAGTATTAAGTAGTAATTGTACACCAACAAATTAGACAGTCTAGAAGAAACGGATATATTCCTTGAATCACAAAAATTGCCTAAACTGACTCAAGGAGAAACAGATAACATCAACAAACCTATAACAAATAAAGAGATTGGATCAGTAATCAAAAACCTCCCAATAAAGAAAAGTCCTGGACTAGATGGCTAAACCAGTAAATTCTACTAAACATTTAAGAAAAATTAACATTAATCCTTCCAAAATCTTCAAAAAAAATTAAAGAGGAAACACTTCCTAACTATGAGGTAATGAGTCCCACATTACCTTGACACCAAAGCCTGATAAAGACATCACAGGAAAAGAAAATTAATGACTAATATCCTTTGTGAATGTTAAAATCTTCAATAAAATATTAGCATGTTGAATCCAACAGCATATCAAAAGGATTATTCACCATGACAAAGTAGGACTTATTTCAGGAATGCAAGGGTGGTTCAACCTTAAAAAAAAAAAATCAATGTAATACATAGCATTAAGAAAACAATGGGGAAAAACCCACATGATCATCTCAAGTGATGCAGAAATGTCATTTGACAAAATCCAACACCTTTACATAATAAAAATTCTCAGAAAAGTAGGAATAGAGGGAAAGTTCATCAAAATGATAAAGGATAATTGTTAAAAATTCACAGCTAACATCACACTCAATGGTAGAAGATTGAAAGCTTTTCCCCTAACATCAGGGACAATTGCGCCCACTTTCACTACTGCTACACAACATTGTACTGGAAGTTCTAGCTAGCACTTTTAGACAAGAAAGGAAGGAATGAAGGAGGGAAGGAAAAAGAAACCAACAAACAAAAGACATCCAAGTTGGTAAAAAATAGGTAAAACTATATGTATTTGCATGTGACATGGTCCTATGTGTAGAAAATCCCAAAGAATCCATAGGAAAGCTACTAGAGCTAATAAACAAATTTAGCAATGTTTTAGAGTATAAGAGTAACAAACAAAAATCACTTGTGTTTCTATACCCCAGCAGTGAACAATTCAAAAGGAAAGTAAGAAAGCAATGCTATTTACAATAGCATCTAAAAGAATCAAATACTTAGGAATAAACCTAACCAAAGTGGCAAAAGATGTGTACACTGAAAACTATAATACATTTCTGAAAGAAATTTTAAAAGACCTAAATAAATAGAAAGGCATCCATGTTCATGGACAGGAAGACTTAACATTGTTAAGATCAACAAAGCAATCTACTGAGTTAGGGAAATCTCTACCAAACTTCCAACAACCTTTCTCACAGAAATGGAAGTCAATCCTCAAATTTATATGGAATTACATGGCCCCAGTAGCCAAAGCAATCTTGAAAAAGAAAAATAAAGTTGGAAGACTCACTCTTCCTGACTTCCAGATTTACTACAAAGCCAGCGTAAGTAAAACAGTATGATACTAGCACAAGAACAGATATACAGACTAATAAAACAGAATAGAGAGCCCAGAAATAAACTGTTACATAGATGGTTAATTGATTTTTGACAATGGTGCTAAGACTATTCAATGGGGAAAAGACATCTTTTCAACAAATGCTACTTGAAAAACTGGTTATCCTCATGCAAAGAAATAAAGTTGGACTCTTACTTTATACCATATATAAAATGAGCTTGAATGGATCAAAGACCTAAACTTAAGTACTAAAACTATAAAACTCTTAGAAGAAAACATAGGAGTAAATCTTTGGATTTGGCAATGATTTCATGGATATGACAGCAAAAGCACAGGCAACAAAAGAAAAAAATAGATAAATCAGACTTCATCAAAATTAAAAACTTCTGTGCATCAAAGGATGCTATCAAGTAAGTGAAAAGACAGCCTGCAAAATGAGAGAAAATACTTGCAAACCATAAATCTGATAAAGGATTAATATCTAGAATACACAGGAACTCTTGGAATTCATTAAGTTTAAAAAAACAACTCAATTCAAAAATAGGCAAAGTACTTAAACATATTTCTAAGGAAGATAAACAAATTTCCAATAACCACATGAAAAGATGTTCAAAAATCATTAATCATTAGGGAAATCAAAACCAAAACCACAATGAGATACTACTTCACATCTACCACATCTACCAAAATGGTTATAACTTTTTTTTAAATATAGAGAATAACAATTATCAATGAGGATATGAAGAAATTGGAATGCTCTTGCATTGCTGGTAGGAATGTAAAAGGTGCAGCCCCCGTGGAAAATAGTTTGGTAGTTTCTCAAAAGGTTAAACATAGGACTACCATATGACCCAACAATTCTACTCTTACATATGTATCTAGAAGAACTGGAAGCAGGGACACAGATTATTTGTATATCAATGTTCACAGCAACATCATTCACAACAGCCAAAAAGTGGAAACAACTCAAGTGTCCAACAACAGATGAATGGGTAAGCAAACAAATATACAGGCACAGACATAGATATATATATACACAATGGGATACTATTCAGCCATAAAAAAGTATGGACTTTTGATATATGCTATAGTACGGATGGACCTTGAAAACATTATGCTTAGTGAAATAAGCCAGACACAGAGGGATAAATATTGTATGATTCCATTTATATGAAGTAACTAGAACAGGCAAATTCATAAAGAAAGATAGTGGAATAGAGGTTAATAGGGTTTAGGGGTAGGGGAATGGGGAGAGTTATTTTTTAATGGCCACAGAATTTTTGTTAGAGGTGATTAAAATTTTGGGATACATGTAATGGTGATGGTTACACAAAATTGCAAATATATTAATGCCACTGGATTATACATTTACAAATGGTTAAAATAATAAATATTATGTTATGTGTATTTTACCTCATTTTTTTCTTAAAGAAGCATTAGGTATACTCATAAAATAAAAATGCTTTTAGTCATCAGGCAGAGGCAGTATATCAGTCAACTCAGTTTTCGGACCATATTTCTAATGGATAAGGATAAATATTAATGTAATTAAATTTACTCAGTTTCATGGTCAGACTTTATCCCCAAATGTAGTGCTTTAGAATTTTCAAAGAATTTTCATATATTTTAACAAATTTAATCTTTACATTCACACTGAGCAGGAGACATACGTTTTTTTAGATAACAAAAACATAAGGCTCAGTCAAGGTTAAGTGACATGTTCCAGTAAGAATTAAATAAAATAATCCATATAAAATATTGAACAGAGCGTTTGGCACAATGTGACTGTTTAATAAACTTTAGCTCTTACCATATAATAACTAATAAGTGAGTGGAAGAGTCAGGGACAGGCAGAGATCCTACTCTGAGGATCTCCTGGGAAACTTCAAGGGTGCTGCTTCAGCAGCAATCATTAAAAAAATCCCAACTATACAAAGTCCAGGGGTCAGATGCATCATCTCTGGCACATGAAGGAGGCTATCCAGGGTTTTTATTTTATAATCAGTTCAATCTTGACCTGATATACACATTGGCAGCTACAAAAGGGGCTTAATCTTTCAATTTTCTCAAACATAGATGCTCAATTGTATTTATTCTACTCTGGACAGCTCTGTTTCTCAGCATCATGACATGAAAGAGCAAAGCAATCAGAATTCTGTGGTTTACATTCGGGGCCCTGATGAGTTCCTTTCTAAAAAGATGTCTCTAATTAGAAAGCCAGCAAGAAAAAAAAGTTTTTAATTGGGGATTTAAAACTCAATAAAAGAATTTCTACAGAGATCATTCTGATAGATGTTACCCCGAAACTGCACAATCCCTGTAGGCAACGTGCCTCCCCAGCAACCCACCAGGGTGGGAGAGCTCACTTAGTGTTCACTACACACAGGGACCCTGAAATGCCCAGAAAAATGCGTCGAATTATCTGAAGCAGAGAAGGTCAATAGCCCTAAATATATTTGTTTAGAATGTACTAATATGGAATCAGAAACAGCCAACTTTAACAGTGAACCTCGAAGTGCTTTCTGGAAGGGAAGACCACTATGCAATCAGCTGGAGGCACAAACACTATGGAATCATTTCAGGTTATGGGAATGTGAAAAAAGAGCAAAAAGAGAGCCATTTATTTTGTGATTTATAAAGACCAAGGTAGCACTTGCTCTTCTTCTTGCTTAGAGAACCAAACTATAACTCTATACTCCATTATTTCAAGGCTTTCATATGTGACAAAGCTGCTCCTTTATACATTTAGTCATTGTCTTACATGTACTTCAAGTGAAATTTTCATAGCTCAGTTTGGGGCAAAAAAGGTTTTCCTTATCCAGACTCCAGTCAATTCCTTATCCAGTCCTCCCCCAATTCATGTGAATGACAAGAACACTGCATAGATTAAATCCCCTAAGGATGTAATGTCTCTACTAGTAGTGTATAAATATATAATTTTAATCCATTTTAATTTTTATATACAAGGAAACCTAGATTAGCTAAGGCATTTAAGAACTTAAGAGTTCTAGTTAAAATTATCTGGCGTACCTTAGGGGTCACCAGATAATACCTTTTTTAACCAGCCTTGCTTGTGATTAAAAATCATCCTACGTGTCTTAAATCCACTTCCAGTCCTAACCAACAGGTTTTAGCCAACACAATCAAATACAGCTTTGCTACCCCAAGACACTACTCCATGCTGCACATATGCTGTTCAGTGGAGTAATTTACTGCTGCACAATATCTATATTCTATATTTCTATATTCTTTTTAGTTACACACTTCAATCTCATTGATACTGTGTGAAAAGACTTTTTAAAAACTGGTCCAGCTTCACTGACTATATAATGAAAAACATTATCTTTCCCCATGGAAAACAACATTATTGTCTTAACAAAATTAGGTAAGTAACATGTTAACTATGTTGATGCCTATCTCTAGTAGAAAATAAGGCCCATAACCTAATTTTGAAATGTGGAGAATTTTATATTTAAAAACAGAAGTTAATAGAGAGTTTCCACATATAATTCATTTAAAAGTTTTCCAAGACTGGCGTAGGGATGATAACTCAGATTTAGGATAAGCAGGTAAATTTAGTTTACACCAACAAAAATAGTCAAGATGAAGAAAGTTAGAAACTAGTTACAGAGATCTGAGAAGGACTGAACCACTTTACTGACAGATACTCTCCGACAAAATATAATCCTGTCCTCAACATGGATGCTAATTTCACAGAATACAGCTTACTCTAAAAATTTTACTCCAGAAAAATCAATTTTTAACAATCTGAATAACACAATTTTATTCCACTCAGGTCTCCAAAAACCTTTGGTAATACTAGATTTGACTGATTTGTATCTGAGGAATTCTTAGTCAGTCCTTAAATTAGCCAATCCCTCAACATTTCTATCCTTGAATCATTTGGGTTTTGACACAGACATCCTACCTTTCCTCCCAAGGAAGGGTGTTCTATCAAATGCTTAAGAGTAATTGATGGCAAAAACCAATTACAATAGATGTTAAAACCCCCAGGTTTGTTTTTATGCTATTTAGTAAGCTTCCTTGCAGAGAATTTTAGTAAAGTGCTTTAGACTTTATTACTGTTTAAGCATATTAGAATGCCTTTGTTCACTTTATAAACCCCTTACACAAAGAACTGCTGCTCACAGATTTGTTGCACTCAGATTGGGTGGTTAGTATAATCAGGTTAATATGTTAAAAAGAACTTGACATAGAAGTTATTAATGAGTAGAACAAGGTCACTACTTCTGAGCTGAGGTCACTTACAAAGAATGCACAAATGAAATTATGGTTGACTTTTATTTACTTGACTATCTTCTTGCACTGGATTCCTTTGGCAACATATCTTTAAACATTTAAAGCCCTGTTTACAAGGATGCTCTGAAAGAAGCTTCAAACCATTATGCCCCTAATTGAATTCCCCAGGAGTCCAGTAAACTCAGAGGAATAAAGAAAAATCATAACATTTGCTAAACCATCTCAAAACATATTTCACTGCAATGTTACGTGACCTGTTTTTTGAGGTTAAAGATGAATGAGAAAATATTACTGAATGCTTCATTATTTAGACTAAAATCAAAAAGAATTTTACCTATTAGTGGTAAGCTAATTAAATCAGTCCAGTTTTAACTTTTCTTCCAAGAGAAATCAGACGATAAACAGTAACAGCATTTTATACTGCATGTGACCGCTCTCCCAGAGTGTAAAAGCTCTCGGGAGGAGAAAAGCATCTTTAACCAAATACAATTATTCACAATAAAGGTATGAGAGAGACCTGACAAAAATTTGTAGTCCCGAGGGAAAGTATCATTTTATCTGTGAATTCAGAACAAACTCCAGTGGAGGAAGAGAAAGTAAAAGTTTTTAGCAACCAATTAGTTTATTAACATGCCCTCTTCACAATTCTAAGTTTACTTTAAAACAGGCTTGTATGATCTTTTTATTCATAGTTCCTTCATACGCTCCTGTGTCTGTTGTGACTACTAAGCAAAAACATGTGCATCTCAGCATTCCCCAAAGAATGTTCAATCCCTTTCTACTTACCTGGTTTGTATGTTATTCCAGGGGGGAAGAGGAATCCCTGTTGGGCAGCAGCAGCTGCTGCCAGGGTCCGCTGGTCATGTGGAAAAATTGGGATCATGAGCGGAGGCATGTGACCCTGAACCTGCTAAACAGAAGAGAGCCTATGATCAGACAGAGCACACGGATGCCAAGAAGTATCTGGTTTTCACTCCTGGTGTTGTGCTGGTACCCAAACAGCCACCCACTTTTAACCTCATTCCAAATCTGCTCCCTGAGAAAATTCAGGAAAAACTCACCAAATCCCTTTCAGATTCCATTAGCACACCAAGGACATAACTTCATTGTGAATTTGCTTCATCCTTGGTTCTACTAAATTATATACTTGGTTTTCTTTTATCTTGACTTTTCTCCTTCTTTTTAAACAAAGAACAAGAAGAAATAAGTTTGCTTCTGTCACTGTACAATGTTGAAAGGTTTTTGCCCTTTCACCTGCTTTGCATTCTGTGCTTTATTCTGAAAATAGTATTTAGTATCCTTGGTCAGAAAGTAATGTCTAATTGTTATATATTCCAGAAGCTGCATCTCCCCAGTTTAGGTATCTTATTTCAAAGCCTCAGTGCATTATGTTAAACATATAGCTCTTCAGATTTAAGGCTAGTACATCTTGGCTCCCAATTAAACTAATATTCTTTGCCATACACACCTCGATGTAACATATAAATTGCTTGTCTGGCTAAGCAGTCTTACAGCTTTATGCACTACCATGTAGCTCGGTAATTACGGAGTTGTATTCAGAGAGCATTTCATAATAAATCCTACTATATCAAATTTCATTTGACCTCAATAAATGTATCAAAGAGCACAAAAATGCAAAATAGAAAATCTTCACTCTATATCAGTATTTGTATTCCATATAAAGAAAATAAGAACTATGACAGAATCATGCCTGTGAAAATCACATTTTAATTTCCTAGCTCTTTCCTTTACTCTATGCATGCTGTTCTGATTCCAGAATAGCATCACAAGAAGGTTTTGTACTGGCTTTTAGGGCATAGTTTTATAAATTAAACTATACGACTTTTGTTATTTAAAGATCAAAATTAGGATGTACTAAGAGAAATAGTCGTTAAGTTCAAACTGGATCTTTGGCCTAAAAGAGCTGCATTATATCTCAGTTAAGATACAAACCTTTACCAATAATTCTACCAACTCTAAACACTTCCCCCGTTTAAATTCCTAAATCTTCTCTTTAGGCAAAATTCCATATACTGGCTGTTGACCCTGTTTAAATAGTACCAACTTGCCTTGTCCTGTCCCTGTTCCCTTCACAGCCAGGGACATAGTGCAAAAATGCTTCTGTGTAGGTCTAAGAGGTTTCATTTACCAACAGTTTCTCTCTAGGGAAAGCCCTAAGATGTGGGTTAATAAAGGGCAAGCAAAAAATAAACACTTTACAGTATTTTTCTGAATTCATTTCTCAGGAAAATCAACTTATAATAAAAAGGTCTTTGTGCAATTACTACCTTGCCAGTGGGGCGTGAAAGAAACTAGCTTTGGGCAGCTATTTCTTCCATTTTAGCTGAGGTAAGCCCAAGTTTTGTACATTAGAGTACAAACTTAGCTTGCTTAAATTGGAGCTGATCCCCTGGTGCCCAGGTCTTGCCTTTAACCCTGAAGCAAAGCACTAGGTTTGCTGTTCAACTCCAGCTTGTTGTGACCTGATCCAAACCTGAGATGTCGAAAATGAGGGCATGGTTCTACGTCAAAAAATAAAACATAATATTTTTTGAGTGACTATTGTTCAGTACAAGAGTATATCAAAGGAAATTACTTCATTTACTTCTAGAAATATGGTCCCAGTGTATACCCAGAGCACAGCACAGACACCTCACTCTCCAAAGAAAGGAAACGAGAAAGTGAGATGTCTGGGTATCAAATTTATGTATTCTTTCCTTCTTTCATTTAACAAACATTTATTAAGTTATTATTACATGTTATGGATTTGAAAAGTAGCTGAAAAAATGGGAGCTATTTTGCTTGGAAGAGAGAAGATATACGGTTATCTTCAAATATTTCAAAGAATGATGTATAAAAGAAGAACTAGATTAAGTCTGAGCAGTTACAAAGGCCAGAACTAGGCTAAAAAATTAAGAGCTTTCAGGGAAGTTTAATGCAAAGAATTTTCTAATAATGAGTTATTTAACAAGCATTCTGATTAAAGAGGTTGGTTGTGTGCACCATTTCCCTAGAGTTGGTCAAGTAAAGGCTATATACACATGTGTTGTTAGAGACACTTGAAAGGATATGCGTAACTAAAACCCTGATTAGATAATGACCTATAGAGCCTCCTCAACTTCATAATTCTCTGATTGTTTAAAAGTCAACATTAGGACAATAATGTCATATATAGTTAGTCCTTTACTCATTCATTCAGCACATATTTATTCAGAATTTACTATGCCTACAAAGGCTTTGCTCAAACAAATCTGAGCTTAAATCTATACACTGCCATTGCCTTGGCTGTGTGATCTTGAACAGTTACTTAACCTTTCTGAGTCTATTTTCTCATGTGAAAAACAAAGCTAAAGATACGACTTTAACACAATTGTTGTGAGGATTAAACAGGCAAGCAAAGTAACACTTGTGGCGCAGTGACTGACATATAATAGGCACTCAGTAAATGTTAGATCCTTGTTTTTTTTTCCTATATAGTTTGCATATTCAGTACTAGAAAATTATCAATTACTGATTAAACAAGAAACAGTGGATCTTAACCCAAAACTCTACTTCAAAAGAGAAAACATGAGCCAACCAAATAATTCAGTTTGGCAGGCAGAGGCTTGTCATATTCTTAGCAGATACCATGCATCACTGAGCACTATCCCATCTCAAATATCTAGAAAACCAAGAAAAAAAAGTGGAATTGCAAGCCTCTTTTGAAGATATAATTTAGGATCTTTTGTGTTATTCATTAAATTGCATCTTAGAATGAAAACACAGTTTTATTTTTATATGAGTCCCCAACTTCTTCAGATCTTGAGACAACATAAGGGGATCAATGGCAATTAGGCATCAGACCTTAATTATTGAATCTTATTGTCTGAAGATATTTCCTTTGTAAGTAGCTATATACATGAGATAAGTAAACCATCTATAGTCATTTTTAATGCCAAAGAGCTGTAGGTGTTTCATATTAACATAAGTTGTAAGAATTTAGGGAAGTTCCTTTCTGTCCATCTCCCTCTACAAGGTAGGATATTTTAGAAAGTTTCAAAGCTATTAGCTGAGGCAGTTTCAATACATTGAGGGACAAAGTGTAAATAATGAGGGGGATAGAAGACACTGTGAACACAATGGTAATGATGGAATCATAGAGTTGAAATGGAGCTTAGAGTTTATCTAACCTAGTAGTTCTCAAGATGTGGTACCTGACCAGCAGCATCAGTAACTGAGAACTTTATAAAAGCAAATTATCAGACTCCACACTCCAGATCTATGACTCAGAAACTCTGGGGGTTGAGTCCAACAATCTAAAATTTAGATTAAAATTTAATCCAGAGCAGTGCCTCTCAAGCTTTAGTGTACTTCAAAATTAACTGTCGTGCTTGTTATAACAAAATTGCTCAACCTCACTTTCAGAGCCTCCAAATGAATAGATCTGAGGTGGAAACCTGAGAGTGTAACTGTTCTAACAAGTTCCCAGGTGAAGCTAGTTAGTGCTGCTGGTCCAGGGACCATTCTTTGAGAACCACTAATTCAGTTCAAACCTCACAATTTACTCATGGGGAAACAAGCTGCTAGACAAGGTAAAAGATACATGCTTGAGGTCACACTTCGTATAACAGAGCTGGATCTAGGGTTCAGGACTGCCAATCACCCTCCAGTGTCTTTTCCATTATATAACATAGACTTCAGTGATAGAAAAGAGAGAAATCATGTGTGCACACACATTCTTTGGCTAGAGAAAATCTGGAGGTATACAACTGAAAATAATTTTACATTTCAAAGGTTTGTCACTGAAGGTGAGTGGAGTATGGATATTATATTGTTCAGTTTCAGCCTGTTTCTGCACTCTTATTTTGTACCCAGAACAGTTTGATCTCAAATGTATTGCTGTTAATTCCAATTAGCTCATTAGCTATGATCATTTAGTTTCAAATGATAAAAATGCCCTTAACTTATTTTAAATAATATAATGATGTGAAAATTGAAAATGCCCTTTATTAAAGACAAGCCAAAATATCCTGTAGCCAATTAGAATCTAGGCTGAGAGATGATGAAAAGCTCCAATTACAGAAGTAATAACAGAGGTAATGATGATGATCATCATCATCACAGCGGCTAATATATTCTAGTATTTCCTGTATGTTGAGCACTGGGAAAGTGCTTTACATGCTCTATCTCATTTAATCCTCAAAACTCCATGAGGTACCTACTGTTACTGTCCTCATTTATTTAATGAAAGAGACAAAACCATGAGAAATTAGGTAACTTGGTCAATTAAAAAGTGGCAGAGCCAAGATTCAAGGCCAAGTATGTTAGGCTCAAAGTCTATACTTTGAAGTACTATATCATATTAAGCATAAAGTCATCTTTTGCTAAACAGACCTAAATGAGATAAGGAATATAATTCTTTGTGATAACAATTATGTGATTGAAAGTTTTATAAATATAATTGTAAATCTACATGCACTTGTAATAAATAATACAGAGAGATCCCATGAATCCTTTATTCAGTTTCCCCCAATGGTAACATCTTGAAAAACTATAGTACAATGTCACAACCAGGACGTTGATACTGATACAATCCAACAATCTTATTCGTATTTCACCAGTCGGATACCATTTTAAAGGAATTACGTGTGTTAAAAACTAGCAAGAGTAAATAAGGTCTATGAAAACTTTCAACTACCATCTTTCATACAAAGCTCACCAGTATGACCCAGCGCAAATAATGTGAATGGAAATCATGAATTAAAGCAACAATTTCCTCCTTTCATAGCTTCCCATTTTACTTTACTTACTAGAAGAGTATTGGTTGAAGGTGAGACAAAAATGGAAAGCAAAGACAAGGTAGGGGAGAGAGAGAAAGAAAGAGGGCCTGGTGGCCACACAAGTATCTCATAAGCATCCAAAATGTTTTCCTTCTATGGAAGTTGTGAATTAACTTTACTGCACTGTGTGTCAGTGCTCAGGACAGATAAAGAATTTTGAAGATACAGAAAAGCCCCACCCTGCTCTGAAGAATGTAAGCCTGCCTTTCCTCTTCCTTCCCATCATCTTATTTTCCCATTTGGTGACGTGCCAGGAAAGGCAGTCACATTGTAAACAGCAACCTCCAAAAGTATTTTACTAAAGAATAAGAAATAATAGAATCCCCTCACCCCATCAAAGAGTGACCAGCCTCCACATGTCTTTTCTAGGAAGTTATCAAGATTTCAAACAGCATCTTTTTTCTTGGAAGTGTAGCTTCCCCTCAGTCCAAATTCAGAGATACTTTAATTATCCCATAGGTAGAAGTAAAACTGATTTTGTTAATACAAAGAGTAAAACTTAACTGTGCCCAAAAATAATCTCTGAGCATGAAACTGCATTGTTTCTAATTGCGTTGGAAGTCTGGAAGTCAGCACTAACTGGCTGAGTATGTAACCTGAATGGCTAACAAGAAACCAGAACTCCCTCATAGGTGAAGCCTAGTCAGTGCATCAGGAAAGAGGCAAACTGTATGCCCCAGAGCACAACTGTCCATTAACTCTAAACTTCCACAATCCTGGACCAAAGCATTTCTCTTTTGCAGAGGGTGGGGAACACATTCTTGATCAAATAGGCTACGAGCCCAGAAATTTTAATTGCTAGGGTGTTCCTCATGTTTTTCAGATAATCAAGACAGCAGCAGATGCATGAGAAACACTTAGGTTCTGTCTCTCCCTATTCGTAAAATAGCATTGTTGTTGTACCAACACTTATGCCCTTTGTTTTCTCTGTGCTAAGTTGTTGATGATGCCATTTATTGCCATCTGCCCCAGAGCTTCATTAAAGATACATGAATGGGCTAACTGGCCTGATGTCTTGTGAGGAACAGGTGCTATTGTTTGTCCCTGAAGACTTGCACTAAAGATATGACTCAGAGTACTTGAGAAAGAGCATCTGCAGCAGTCAGTCAGAGAGCAACTTGGCAGAGACCTGGCTACGTGCTAATATGCAAACAGAGTGACACTCAGGGGGGCTAATTTTCTCATTCACGAAGATTATTTAACTTTTCTTAGTGATAGGGAATAAGTATTTGTATTGAAAATCATGAACATATTAATGTCTATAACCGAGTTAAAGACAGTGAGCAAATGAAGATCTTTTTAATGCTTTATTTCTAAAGAATCATTCCTCATGTGATTTAATTGGAGAAAGCTTCTTTAATCTGTCGGAAGGAATGTTTCCAACGTTTGTAAATCATGACAGAGGGAGGGAAAGACAGAAATAGAAAATACAGAGAGAGAGGAAGAGCCATCAAAGAGGGTGAGGCAGGGAATAGAGACAGACAGAAAGGGGGGTGGGGGATAGATTTCCTTAAAGGCCATATTCTTTATTGCAAAGAATAGCTAAGTCATTTGCATAGTGTTACTATAAAAGCTGCGATGTCTAGAGTGAAAGAAATAAAAGCCCAAGAACCTTACATAAAAAGCCTTCAAGGTCACGGAGGAGTGTCTTCTTGCTGCCCCCAAAATGCATGCCATATCTCAGTTAGTTCTGGAGAGTTAGGAGGGAAAGGGTCTCATTTGATAGGATAAATTAGTGCCTTAACACAAACCCTTTAGTTTCAAAACTTTTTTTGTTAAAATCTGTGTGAAGTGTTAAGATTCTGCTTTGCCCTGCCTTAAAAAGCATAATGCAGTGGTAACATACTGAACGTCTCTTGATTGACCACAGTGTGAAGTACACAAAGGAGTCTCATATTATACACACCTACCTGACTATTCACTAATTGTTTTAATTAATTAATTAACTTTCACCAGGTAAACTAAGTGTCCTGAATGGCCTGGGACATTTATATTTCTTTATGTCCCACTGCTCTTGTGACAGGGCTAAGAATACAATAGGCATTTTGTGTCAGCTAATCAATGTGAGAACTGAGGCCCTAAGAACTGGTTTTCTGAGCACCAATTTCCACAGGGTAGTATTGTTAATGTAACTGCAAAAGGTGTTGAACTGTAGTTGTTCTCATATAGAAGAGAACTCTTATTAAGAATGACTTTTAAATAAATCTTGATATCACTTTGTTTGCTTTTAACTTGTCTTATTTAGCAAATCTCTGGCTGCTACAACTAATGGAGGATAGTAAATCCTCACTTGTAGGAATCCAACTAGCTTTAGCAGGAGAATAATAAAATTGAAATTTTATCAGGAGCAATTCCGGGACACGAATTTTCTAGAGTATTTGGGAACACAGAGTCCCATCTTCCCAGATGTTTCCCACCAATATCCAATGGATAAACACAGCACAAATAATGTAAGAAGATCCTGCTTTGTTTGTTTTTGTTTGTTTGTTGAAGGCAAGATGTTTTCTTCCTTTCTTTCTGTATCTCTCTCTTTCTCTCTCTCAAAATCCCACAAGGATAATATACAAAACACTTTGTTACCATTGTTAACATTCATCTTTAATATAATGCAATTTCTTCCTAGAATTTTGCATACAACTGCCACCACTCTTTTCAAACTCTTCACAAAAGGGCCAAGAAAACCCCTGAAAAGTAGCACAAACTCAAGATACTACGGTTTAAAGGCATCCTTTTAAAATCTCAGGCTTTAGTCTTCCAAAGTCATATATTTTAGTTTGAACATTAATGAAGAGCTAACGTTACACTTGTAATATTTACTTTTCTTACGTGTATTACAGTTAAACAAAAAGTTAATTTAAAGAAAAAATAAAAAACAGCTTCAGTAGTTTACTCACCTTTACTAATTAACACTATTAAATATATCTAATAAAATACCTGAGATATTCATAGGAAAAATGGAAGAGATACATCTTGCACCTAGCTTCACTAGGTCCCCACCTTCACTATCAAGAGTAAGACACGCAAACAAAGCAACTCTTTTATAGGTTGGTCTTTACGATAGATATTCTAAATTCACTTCACAGTTTAGCATTTTCCAGCTCCCTTCCTTGGTTACACAGGAGAGAATGATCATTGAGAGTTAGAGCAGCGATTCCATTTATCAAGTCAATGGCACACGTTTTAAAAATATTCATTAGGTATATACTCAGAGAGAAGTATTAAAAACCCTGAAAAAGCCAATCCTGTCCTTTGTGTTAGCACCTTTCTATATTCTCAGCATACTGTATATACTCTGCTCTATTTGTATTTTCTAAAATGGGCAAATATCTCATTAATCTACCAGGATCATCAGTAGTCAAACATCATTACACTCTCATTCACTTGTACATTTTCTGTTTAAATATTGAATTTTCAAAGAAAAAAATACAGATTTAGCATTAATGGAATGAAAATTCCTAGCATCTCTTACTTATTTGTCCCCCCTGAAATAAAGAGTTTCACACATAGAAAATGACCTCTTAGGTTCCCAAGAAACATGTTACTCGGTAAAGGGAAGTCAGTAGTGCCTGTCTTCATTCAACTATTCAATAGCCCTTTACTGAGCGCCAAGCACTATCTGCATGATACTGTGCTAAAGCACTAGGAATATAAAGATGCCTTGGAGAAGTCTATAGCTTTATTTCATCAGGTAGCAATACTGTTTGTTTTCACTTATATAGTAGTATAAATCATCCAGTTTGTCAGCATACTTTGGAATAGGGTCAATAGAGAAAGGAAAGATTTGCTTAAAAAGGAAAATAAATTACAACAAAATTCCATTAGATATCTTTCCGTAGTCTTCCTATGGTCTATAACCAAGAAAAATTTTGAAAGTATTTATGAGGACAAAAGTCAGATTACTTTATAAAATGGATGATAGATTTTAATTAAATGTGTTTAAATTATCTTACTATGTTTTAAGAAACTCTCACCAGGAGGGAAGCAGAATATCCTGGCCATAAAGAAATTAATAAAACATGTTATGCAAAAGTAAAATTTATGATTCATTTGGAATTAGATATCTACCACCTTTCAATCCATACAAATGCATAATCTTGTCAATTAAATATTATTGTTAAGGTCTAGTAGTATGTTAAAATCACTTTAAAGTGCAACTAAGGAAAATTCATGTGTGTTTATTACTCCTTAAGGATCTATTAGTGGGTATTTTATTCAGATTCGTGCTGTAAAATCTGCATAAACTCAGCATATTGTTATCCCCATGTGTGCATTTGTTTGGTTAAAGCAGAACAGCAAATCTCAATTTTTGCAACTTCTGGAAAAGTCAAGAGAACTAAAAGAGTCTTAATTTTAATCAGATACAAACAGTTATCACTACAGAAGTGAAGAGTTGACTATTATGCAAATAGTCACAGTTAGTGGTCACCAGGCCATCACAGAAGACTGAGCTAGTCAATTACTTTAGATATTTCCAAAGACTAGTGAAGATGAATGTTTCTTATTCCACCCTGTCTTATTTCCACAGAAGTATGAAACGTATTAGAGACTAATGATTGTTGTTCTCAAATGAAAACCCCATTAAATACACAATGATCAAAGTCTTTTGCCAATATGGGAATTGATTTTTTTCAAATTCTGTATAAATGTCAAATAAATATGGTAACATTCATGAAGAATGTGGCATTCCTGTCTTTGTAACAATCACATTCAGATATAAACCTTTCATAAACTTTTGACCCGTAATGAAGGCAATCTGGCTTTTACCCCTGAAGTATTTTACACAACCTTATTCTGTTAGCAATGACCAGAGTTCAATTATTAAATTCCTCCTCCAGAAATGCAGGTTTACATCTTAAACTACAGGTTTTGTTAAAATTATGCACAAGCAACTTAAAGGCTGGGATTTTGCATTTCCCCAGGGTTTAGTAAAAGTCCCTCTCTTGCACAGAGTAGGGATTCAACACATATTTCTAACAAAATGCATTAAAGAACTTTCATTCTCCATTATTTAAAAACTAAGCTACAATAATTTTTGTGATTTTTAAATCTCCTGAATCAATTCAGAGTCCTTTTATCATTTGCAATCCTCAAATCGAGGTAACAGAAATACACTTCTGCTCCAAACATACTTCATTAAAAGTGATCTTTTCTTTTGGCATGCCACAGTCTGACTTTGAGGTCCACTCGTTGGTAAGAAAATATAAAATTTGATTCTAGTCATTTATTTGAAGGTTATTTTTAATGACTAAACTCTCCTTGTGCATCTGTTGAAATTCTTCTATAGTATAATTTAGAGATGCCTCTAAGCTTCTTTAATAATGTCATCATCATCAATTATAATCCTTACTGACAGAAATGATAAGCTGTTCTCATCATAAGAACCAGGAGTACAGTTTTCCAAAATAACTTTTTTAATGTTTGTTTTATCACAATGGGCTGGTTATGCAATGTAGAATGAATGACAGGAAAACATTTAAGCATCACCTATCATGGAGAACAGAAAGAGTTTCATCTAAGCTAGAAGGGCTAAGAAACATAATTGTGAGAACTCTGAACAGAACATAAATAAGATGTCAAAGCTATTGACAGCTGGGGCTCAGCCATGACAAGATGCCCCTCCCTGGAAATATCAATGAGAGACAACGCCTGTAATATGTTCAGAGGGGCAGGGTGCAGAGAGGTAAAGTAAGGTGATCTTTATAAGACATAAAGTCTGAGTAAAGGCATAAATAGTGGCTATAGCCACAAATCAAATAGCCTTCTGGTTTTGAGTCTTTATCATACTCTAATCTTTTTAGAACAAAAAGTTAATGACTTGCAACTTTAATGTCATTTTGCAATGTAACCTACAACTCCCACCCCACCCTTAGCATGCTCACTTAAACACATACACACACTCACACACACTACACATGCTATCCCAACTAAAGGCACAAGTCTGTCAACACTGAAGCTGATATAAGGATAAGCTAACATTCTGATTCAAAAAGAGCAAAGAGCAGTTTTATTTATTTTTGTGTTTTATTTAGTACTGTGTCCATATTAAATAACTTAGATACAACAAAGAAATGTTCTTATTAAAGAAGGTGAAGTCCAAACTCCCTAGCCTGAGCTGGAATCGAAATCATTCCACAAGGTATTCTTAATGCACCTCTCAAATCTCTTTCCTACTACCCTTTACCATCTTTTTCCTCTTGCTTTCAATAGCTTCTAAGTCTCGTACATGACACTTTTCTCACTTACGGTAGAGAATGATCTTTCCTCTCCTCTTTGCTGTCCCAAACCTGATCTACCTTTAAGGTTCAGCTCAAACTCCTCTATGAAAATTCCCTGAGTATAACTTTCTTTTTCTCTGTCAAAATTTACACTGCATATACTGTGTCGAATTATTTAATGGCTTTCAGTTCAATATTTGGCACTATTCTAGGCGCTGGGGACTTGGAAGTAGACAAAATTCCCTACCATTACCTCCTAGGGAAGACAGATGACATACGAATGCATATATATATATATGTGTGTGTGTGTGTCACACACTCATGAGCAAATACATATATAAATATGATAAATGCCAGTTGATAATAGATACTATAAAGGAAAATAAAGTAAGACTGAGGTAGAGTATGAAGGGTAGAGGGTGGGAAGTAAGAGGTAGTGGGGAGAGAGTAGAGAGGACTATACTGGATTGGGATGGTCAAAAAAGGCTTCTCTGAGGAGATAACACAGCACAGGGTTAAATGACCTAAAGTTGCATGAGGTCTGATTTAGGTTTATAAAGAACACTCCGGTTGCTGTGAGAAAAACTGACTATATTAGGAAAAGAATGAAAGCAGAGAGACCAGTTCAGAAACGACTTCAGTAGTCCAAAGTGGGGATAACGGTGGACTTTTTCCATCTTATATGTCCTCTCTGCTCAAGCAGAAGGAAAACATCTTGCAGATAGATTCTTAATATGCTACTAGGACAGTGCCTCCAAATATGAAAGGCAAAAGGCAATTATCTGACTGATTAATTAACTGATTGACTGACTGACTAAAACAGACCTGTCCAGTGATTTCATATGAGACAAGAGACATATCACTTTAAAATACTTGTACTTTTACATGCCTATAGGAGAGAGGCGTATAAGAAATTAAAATCTATGTGACTACTCCTGCATCACTGTAATTCTTTCCCCAAACATTACGTCTGAATAAAATTTTAAGCAGTCGAGAAACTTACTGACAAAAACTAAAAATGTAAATCCTTAATTCAGTCTCTGTGTGGGAAGAATAGGAATATTTAAAATAATTCAAGCTACCTATCAACTTTCCTAAGAGAAAAAAATCAACTATAAGTAAAGACCACAAGAGTAGAAAATTTAATATATACAAATTGGCTCAAAACACTAGTTAAATTAAACTTCTCGTGTGTGTGTGTGTGTGTGTGTGTGTGTGTGTGTGTGTGTCTTTGGTAGCTAAGACTAATGTGGCATTTGCCAAATGAAATGGAATTTACAACACAGAGTCAGATGTTACAGCAATTCACCTCAAATAATATTCTTTGCTGTTACAAAGAACAATGGGCCAATGCATTATTTAAGAGTGATTAGGAATAACTCAGGCAATCATAGCTGAAAAAGAATAGAAACTCAAGCCCAAAATGAAATTAAATGATCCAGTCAGATTAATAGAAAAAAAAAGGTATAAAATGGAAAATGAATACACTGACTTTTCTACACATTCTTAAAAGAAAGAAATCTAAAGAAATTCTAATACTCCTTATCCTCTATTTTAATACAGTAATGTTTTACTCTACTCCATCTAAAACACAGTATTACATAGCCTTGATGACAATTCTTAATGTTGGACAAAAAAAGAGGATGCAGGAGCATTGTATGTCCTAGATTTAAAGGTAGGTACAATATAAAATCTTAGCCAATCTTCTGTACCACCAAAAAAAAAAAGTGGTATTAAGACAGATTTGTCCTAATCACAAGGTGTTAAGGAAGGAAAAGACAAGAAAAGAAAAGTGAAGAGAAAAGGAAAGGGAAGGAAAGGAAAGGGATATGAGAGGAAAGGGAAAAAAAGGTATGAAAGGAAAGATAAAGAAAGTAAAGAAGGAAAAGAAGAAGGGAAAAGCAAGCCAGCAAGCAAGGATATTGTGGGCTTTTAAAAAAATTAGTGCTGTCTTTCATACCAATAATTTCAACTTGATTACTGCCCACTCTGTCCCCTACATTTCAGCAAATGTAAACTTCGAACTCTAGTGTTATATTTAATCTCACAAAGATTTCGTGAAGATCAAATTTTATAAGTAAAAAGCTCCTTGCAAGATAAAAATTGCTATAAAAACTTTACTTAAAAATTTAATTATAAAACTTCAATTAAAATGCATATATTCATTTTGAAATTTGAGAACCCAAGAACTACTTTAAATTTAAATTTAAACAAACTTGAAAAGCTGTGGAGTCAGGTTGCTGACCAAGTTAGTACACATGCAAGGCCTAGTCTATGAGAGTGCCCTACTATTAGCCATTCATGACTTGGGAGACGTGGGACTCAGAATAACACTGTAATAATTTAACCAAATGTAAAGATAGACATTTTCTCCAAACCAACTTGACCAATTTCAAGACAGTTCAACTTAACTTTATAAATTTCTATGGGTAAGAAAGAGAGAAATGGACCTCCCCAATCCCATCCCCACAAAGAGAAACAAAAAAAGGAAAAGACAGGTCCCATAATATGTGAGTCACATGGAAAAGTATCTATCCATAGATTTAATTTTGACTTTAGTTTGCATTACAACTTGAATTCCTTAAAATGTAGTTACAAATCTGTGAACAGGCATTTTCCATAACCGTATTATCTCATCCACAGTGACCTAGAATCATGATGATCAAAGCTAAAGACATTTATTTTTATTTCCACATGGCAATTTCCAAATACGAAGGACACAAAGTCCAGCTTTCATTCTCTTTAACTCTTCTTAATTTAACAATGTAAAAGGTCAGGTTAACTACTTTAAAACCATACTATGATTGTAGTTTCCATTGTAGAATAAGGAGTTGAATCTACATAGAAATTATCAGCCAATAACAATAGGTCTTTGTCCAGCTGTGACTACTTCCATCCTCTACAACCAGGCCTTATCTGGCTCAGGAAATGCCTGTTTTAACTGACAGGTAGGAGATTAAATCTACAGCTGCTGAAACACAATCTCAGCTCTGTTAGATAGGCTTTCATTGAAAAGCACTACAAACACATAATTTGTTTATGTTGTACCAGCAATCTCTGACAAAGCAGACTGTCTAGCTGAGACAAATGTGGTTAAACCCATTTATTGTATTATTTCTGCTACACAGAACAAGCTCTTAAAACGCAGAAACTAGACAAGGCACAAAGCTCTAGCTGTCTAAAGAAATCAAGAATAGATGACTTCTTGTTACACTAGCCTTTTTTACACAGAAAGCATGTTCTCCCCTGGAAAACATCTATTCCAATCTCTCTTTCAAGTGGGTGGTTCAATTATGTTTATGCTTTTGTTTTTAAACTTTCTTTTTGTTCCTTCCAACATAAACAGGCAAAAAATCACCTAATCACTGAATATCTCTAGATTTAAGAACATAATGAATATTTATAGCAAGCGCTATATCACCCCCTCAAAAAATACCTTAATGATAAATTCTAATGACAATCCAGCCTCTTTCAATATTTATTGAAAATTCTTATAATGTTATTTGATTTCTTAATTTCATTTGATGTAAAAATAGCTTTTGCAACTTATAAAGCATATGAGTAGTAGTTTTTTTTTAATTAAGGAATCATGCACAGAGACACCTAATTTTATAAAATAAATGCCAAGAGGCGAGGTTTTAACAACAACACAACAATAAATCTGCTAGTCAAGTGACGATGAATTATTTCCTCCAAATTAATACTAGGAACTAGAAATAAATTTCTAAAATTTTGTATCTAAAAATCTATTCTTTAGGTATACTTATTCAACTCTAACTAGCATTCCAAGTATACCATATATGCCTAAACTGTAAAATTAGTAATAACTAAAGATTCAAGTCTTAATCTCCCTTCACTAAATCCTAAAAATCATAATCAATGATAGTGAAACAACAGATGGTACAAAATATGGTTTAAAAATAAGAAAACAGATGCTATAACTCAAACTTGTCAAAAAATTTTAGGAAGAGTAGCATAATAAACATAAAGATTATAAAACTATATTTGAAGCATGGCCAAAAGGATTATGGTTAGCCACTCTCAAACATGTCATCATTCCCTAAAATCTTATTTTATTTTTCCTTAATCATCATCATAAAACAGGAAAGTGAGAAAATAATCTTCCAAGTTGGAACATATGGGCCACTTGGAACTCTGAGTTAGTCTTAAAATATAGAAAGTATGCAATAAGCTAGCTGAATCCATTGGGTCTCCCTCAAACAGCATGGATAATGAGGGGAATCCGTAACAGACATAAACAAACCCAGAAAGATGTCTAGACCCCACATCATTATGTATGATATATGCCCAAGATATATGGGCATATATTTGAGTGTTCAAGTTCAAACTTGGCTTCTATTAGAGTGATTCAGTCACAGCATGGGATTTCTTTAATAAACAAACCTTACCGTTAGAAAATATTGGGGACTCAAATCATGTATTATGCCTCAGCTAGTTAAAGATGTGGTGCTCTAAAGCCCTATATCCCTTGAAGCTTTCTTAGAACAGACTGTAAACGATAAAGTAAAACTACATCCTAGAAAAACATAGAAGTCTTAGATTTTTGGATTACAAGCTGGGAGAAAATACTACACAAAGCTAACATTTCAACTAACTAATTTTTAATTTAACATTAAAAATTAGAAGTGAGTTTGACAATGTGAGCCTTAGTTTTTTATTCTCCATGATCCTTAGGATGCTGAATGCATTCACGTAAAAGATGTAACCATAGTTAGTTATTTCACTACAGTAAGTTCTCTGCCATAGTTGATATATACACACAAGTATAATATAAATAGATTTACCTCATTTTGGATCACAGACTTTAGAATTAGAATGGCTTTAGAAAGCCTTTTTCCCCCCCAATACTTTCATTTTAAACATAAATAAAATAAGGCCCGAAAGGAGAAGCGACTTGTCAAATTTGAGAAGGGCTAAGCCAAAGTTAAAAACAAGGTCTTCACTCCAAGTTTGCTGACTTCCCAAAATCATAAAATCAGAGATTTTTAGGAACGGGAAAAGATTTAGACACTATGTAATCCAGTGAGTCTCACCTGGAGGAGGAGCTCTGTTGAGCTTTTTCAAAAATGTATATACTCTCTCCTTCTTTGTCAAGAACCACTGATCAGGCTTAACCACTACATTTTATAGAGAGGAAAACTGAGGCATAAAGGATAATGTGACTTCTTCATGGCAACATAACTAGTTAAAATCAGCTAAGATTTGGAACTAGATCTAATTCCTCAATTCAGGAATTTTCATTTTCTTTCCTAGTTTTCTTTCTGTCACCTTTAAGGTAAAACCTAAACATAAATATACCTTTCTGTTCTCAACTTTAGTCTAAATACTTTTTTCTTAAAAATAAATCTACATCATGTGACAGAGGGTGAAAGCAAATCTCAATCTTCTACAAAGACATTCTGGCAACACTGATGCACAGTAACTCTGATAATTGTCTCTCTTCCTCTTCCCCCACTGCACAGGCTCCAAGTTTGTATTCCTGTGACAAATATTAAAATCAATCATGTATTATTCTTTTTTTTTAATGTAGTGAGGCCATAAAGTCCTTTGAGAACAGAACCTCTCATATTCCTCACAATATACAGAACACAAAGACAGTGTTTAGCAAAATATAAATTGAGTTATTTTTCCAAAAGTCAGAATACTAGTTTTAAAAAGTATGAAAGTATACTGACTAAATGGAGTGCAACAGTATAAATCACAACCAAGTAAAATTTATGTTGGGAATGCAAAGTTGGTTTAGCACTTGAAAATCAATCATTATAATTCATCATAATAAGAAAACAAAGTAGCAGAAACATGATCATTTCAATAGATGCAGAAAAAGCATTTGAAAATAATTATTAAGTACTCATGGTAAAAACTTTCAGCAAACCTGAATCGAAGGGAATGTCTTCAATCTGATTAAAGGTATATTTCAAAAACCTACAGATAACATCATTAACAACGGTGAAAGTCTCCATGCTTTCTACCTAAGGCAAAAATGTCTACTCTCACCACTTCTATTCAATATTGTAGTAGATTTCTTAGCCAGTGCAATAAGCAAAGAAACCAAACGAACACAGTTTGGAAATAAACAAGTGAAATTGTTTTTAGCTGCAGAAAACATGGTCACGACCATAGAAAATCTTACAGAATCTAAAAAATAACCTATCAGAACTAATAAGTAAATTAAGCAAAGTCACAACATACAAGGTCAATAAGAAAAATCAGTTGTCTTTCTCAGTTTTAGCAATATCTTTCTAGATATATTTCCTCAGGCAAGAGAAACAAAGGCAAAAATAAACAAATGAGACTACATCAAACTAAAAATCTTATGCACAGCAAAGGAAATCACTAACAAAATGAAAAGAGAATTTACCAAATGGGTGAAGATATTTGCAAATCATACACCTGATAAGGGGTTAATATCCAAAATCTATAAAGATCTCATACAACTCAATGAGAAAAAACAATCTGATTAAAAAATGGGTAAAGGATATAAACAGACATTTTTCCAAAGAAGATATACAGATGGTTAACAGGTACATGAAAAGATGTTCAACAACATCATCAGTGAGATATCACCTCATACCTATCAGAATGGCAGTTACCAAAAAGACCACAAATAACAAGTGTTGTCAAGAATGTGGAGAAAAGGGAACCCTCATACACTGTTCGTAGGAATGTAAATAGGTGCAGTCACTATGGAAAACAATACAGAGATTTCACAAAAAAACTAAGAATAGAACTAACATATGATCCAACTGTTCCACCTCTGTTTATCAGAAGAATATAAAAACAGTAATTTAAAAATATACATGCACTCCTATGTTTATTGCAGCATTATTTACAATAGCCAAGAAACAACCCAAGTGCCTACTGATGAATGAATGGATAAAGAAGATGTGGTATAAATATACAATGGGATACTACTCAACCATAAAAAAGAGAAAATATTTTTAAATTAATTTTTCCCTTTTTTATTGAAGTATAGTTGATTTATAGCATTGTATTAGTTTCTGGTGTACAGCAGAGTAATTCAGTTATATATATTTATATATATAGTATTATATATATTCTTTTTCATATTCTTTCTCATTACAGGTTACTATAAGCCATTGAACATAGTTCCCTATGCTATATAATAGGACCTTATTGTTTATCTGTTCTGTACATAGTATTTTATTTTGTATCTGCCAATCCCAAACTCCCAATTTATCCCTCTTAACCCACTTAACCCCCAGTAACCATAAGTTTGTTTCCTATGTCTTTGAGTCTCTGTTTTGTAAATAAGTTCATTTGTGTCATTTTTTTAGATTCCACATATAAGTGATATTATATGATAGTTGTCTTTCTCTGACTGACTGACTTTATTCAGTATGATAATCTCTAGGTCCATCCAAAAGATGAAATCTTGCCATTTGCAACAACATGGATGGACCATGAGGTATTATGCCACGTGAAAGAAGTCAGACAGAGAAAGACAAATACTGTATGATTTCATTCATATATGGAATTCTAAAAAATAAAATGAACAAACAAAACAAACACATAGATACTGAGAACAGACTAGTGGTTACCAGAGAGGAAAAGGGGGTGAGGAAAGGGAAAAATAGGTAAAGAGGATCAATGGTACGGTGATGGATAGAAACTAAACTTTTGGGGAAGAGCAAGTAGTAGTGTATATAGAAGTGGAATTATAATGTTGTACACATGAAACTTATATGTTGTTATAAGCCAATGTCAAAGATAGAAAAAGAAAGAAGGAAAGAAGGAAGGATGGAAGGAAGGACGGAAGGACAGAAAGAAAGAAAGAAAGAAAGAAAGAAAGAAAGAAAGAAAGAAAGAAAGAAAGAAAGAAAGAAAGGAAGGAAGAAAGGGAGGGAGGGAGGAAAAGGAAAGGAAAGGAAAGGAAAGGAAAGGAAAGGAAAGGAAAGGAAAGGAAAGGAAAGGAAAGGAAAGGAAAGGAAAGGAAAGGAAAGGAAAGGAAAGGAAAGGAAAGGAAAGGAAAAAAGAAAAAAGATGTGTGGTTGTCAGAGGTGGGGGGTTGGGGGTGGACAAAGGGTGAAGAGAGTCAAAAGGCACAAACTTCCAGTTATAAAATAAGTAAGTCCAGTTATAAAATAAGTAATGTACAGCATGGTGATCATAGTATTGCTTATTGGAAAGTTGCTGAGCTAGTAGATCTTAAAAGTTCCCATCACAAGAAAAAAAAAATACTTGTAACTATGTTTTGTGATGGATGTTAACCAAATGTATCGTGGTGATCTTTTTACAGTATTTACAAATACCAAATCATTACATTGTATGTCTGAAACTAATACCTCAATTAAAAAAGAAGATGTAAAAAAATCACTTGTCTTTCTATATACTAGATACACTAGAATAAATAGAATAGACATTTTTTAAAACTCTATTTACATTAACACAAAAAATAAAATATTTAGAAAAATGTAAACAAAGTCTCTACCCTGAAAGCTATAAAACATTGCAAAGGGAAATTTTTAAATGCTAGGAAAAATGGAGAAATATACCACATTCATGGAAGATTCAATACTTGTAAGGTAGCAATTCACCCCAAATCAGTCTATAGATTCAACACAATCTCAATTAAAATTCCAGAAAGACATCTTGAAGATATTGTCAAACCGATTATAATTTTTTATGGAAAAAATAGCCAAAATAATATTGAAAAGGGAAAACAAAATTGAAGAACTATAGTAAGATTTGAAGACTTACTATAATACTACAGTAAAATATTTGGGTAAGACTGTTGTAAGGATAGACGTGTAAATCAATAAAATAGAATAAGGAGTTCAGAAAGAAATCCACACTCAATTTTCACAATGATGCCAAATAATTCAACAGAGAAAGGAAAATCTTTTAGACAGATTTTGCTAATAATGGATTATTTGTGTGGGGAAAAATAAATCTAAATCTTTATCTGACACCAAACACAAAATTTAACTAAAAATGGATTAAGACCTAAATGTATTCAGTTAAAACTAGAAAACTTCTAGGAGAAAATATAAGAAAAAAATCTTTGTAATACTGTATTAGGTAAATATTTTAAAAACAGAACACAAAAACATGAACCAGAAAAGAAAAAAAAAAAAAAGGAAAAATGTCATCTAAATGACAAACCTAACTCTTTCAAAGACACAGTTAAAAAGACAAAAAGGCAAGCCACACACAAAAATATATGAATGGCCATTAAATATATGAGAGGACTCTTAATATCACCAATCATCAGAGAAATTAATATCAAAACCACAAGGTGATACCCCTAATACCCACTAGAATTGTTAAAATTTAAAAGATTAACAATACCACATGTTGAAGAGGACACAGAACAACTGGAACTCTCATATTGCTGGTGGGAATTAAAAATGATACAGCCACTTTCTGTAAAGTTAAACATGCAATTTCCATATAGGCCAGCAACCAATCAACTCTTAGATATACATACAAGAAAAATGAAAACATATGTCAACATAAATACTTGCAATATTACTTACAATATCCAATAACTGGAGTCAATCCAATGTCCATTAACTGGCAAAAAAAATCATGATATGTCCATTCTATGGAATATTACTTAGCAATATAAAGAAACAAAATATTGATAGACCCAGTAATGTGAAAGAATGTAAAAATTATGCTAAATGAAAAAAATAAAACATAAAAGAGTATGTACTGTATGATTCCATTTGTATGAAATTCTAGAAAAGGAGGAGTTATAGTGACAGAAAGCAAATCAATAATGAATCCAGGGTATGACAGAGGGGATCTGACTGCAAAGGGACACAAGCAAACTTCAAGGCTAAAAAGTTATATTTGGCTGTATACAATTTCCAGAATTCACCAAACACTTAAAATAAATTTTACTGCATGTAATGTATACATAAATAAAGTAGAACAAAAACAATTTCGAAAGTGAAAAAATTTTAGACCATCCTATGAAGTATGCATTAATTTTCTATTTTACAGATAACAATGATTAAGAAAGATTAATTTACCCAACACTATAGCTAGTGAGTGAGTGGCAGAACCAGAATTCAAACTGGTATCTTCTGCAGCCCAAATTCTTTCCAAAATGATAAGGGGCTTTCCTTTGTGGGTAAGGGGTATTAAGAACATCCTTGGGAAAAGTAAAATTCTACTTTAGCATTAAACAGAAAAAGGGGTTCACTGGGAAGTCTGGGCTCACACTGCAGCCCTCCTGAGCTGCCAGGTTACCTTGGAGGTGTTTTGTTGTTCCATTTATACTAATTGTCAAAATGACAGCCTTGTCCCACCTGCTTTTAGCTTGGACAGAAAAGCAATTCATACCACAAGGACACCAAATTCACTGAGCGCTGTAAGCCCGAGCAGCCTATTCCTTAGTCCCAGAAGCTGATCTCCCAAAATGTATATGTATAGACGAAGCAAGAGTAGATATAAAAATAGATTTCAATCATCTTTAAAAGTTTTATTGTAACAAAAAAAATTATGAAAAGTGCATCATTTCATTTAGAATCAGTTGTATTATGGTAGAACGAGCTTTGGAATAAGTGAATTGACATTAAAAGATCTAGTTCAGAGACAGTAATGTAACAAATTGCTTAACTTCATTCTTCTCCTTATTAAAATAATAATAATAATACCTGCCTCACAAAATTGTGAAGAGAAAATGACGTAAAGTCCTTAGCACATAGTAGACACCACCCACTGAATTTAGATGTGATCATTTCAGACCACTACAGTGATCTCTCAAAGAGGTACATTTTTGGAGAACATTTCAGAAGTGTGTGTGTGTGTGTGTGTGTGTGCGTGTTCTTCATTACTCATGCTCTCTCATCCTGGAGATTCATTATGCAGTGAGGGAAAGGGTGATCCTGCCCCAGGATAAGCTTTGGGGTGGTGGTGTATACATGACTTGAGAATCCTCAAAGCATATTTGTAAAGAGTAGATAGGAGAAAAAGCTCTGAGATACACAGCTGTGTCTATCTTATTCTATAAAGGTTTATAAGAAGAATCATTAAAGAAGGATCTTGCAGAACATAAAGAAAAATATTTCACTGATATATCTAAGGAAGGTTAATAAGAGATTATGAATTATTTTATCAGGCATAAAAATTAAAGTACATAGTAAAGAAGACCTAATGACAGATGTTAATCTAATTTGATTCTCATGACATTACAATAATATTACCATGTTATTACATTGCTTTAAGCCACTATGGTAATTGCTTGGGTGATAATAATAATGGTAACAGTACCACCGGTAACAACAGCAACACTGATACAGCACTTGCAATGTGCCAGGCACTTTTCTAAGTACTTTACACGTGAACTCATTTACTTCTCAGAACATCCTCATGGGTAGGTACTGTTACGTTCTCCATTTTATACACGAGGCACAGAGAAGCTTAATAGCTTGCCTCAAGTTCAGGCAGCTGATAAGTCCAGGCAGTCTTGTTCCAGAGTCCTACTCTTAACCAATGTGCCTAATGATACAGGAATTTTCAAGGTACCTTGGGCCACGTTGTAAGGAAATGAGAATAAAGTAAGAAAGTAATTTATTAGAAAGGGTGGGTAAAGTTTGAAATAGTATATACAAGTGCACAGACTCTCATGCCATAAACCAAATTTCATCCACATTTATTTGCGACTCTGGTTTTACTGTATCTACGATAAGGAAGACAAAGCTGGGCAACGTGGCTCATGTTAGAAGTGACTGACCTTGTTTTCTCACTGCCACATTGTCTAGGAAAAACTCGCAAATATTTAACATTAAAATGGGCATCTTGGAAGATAAAACTGCTTCTCTTGTGTCATAACATTAACCTAAATGAAAATTTATGCAACATTAAAGAATTGTATAAAGTTATTTTTTGCTTATCTAGGTGGTACACGGGTTTTAAAAGGTTAAGAAACCCTGGAAAATAAAAAATCCATCGCTTAGGTGTTAAAAGACTAGGCTGAAATACTGGTTCTTCCACTATTTTACTTTTAAGCCAGTAAGTCTTGATTTTCTTGTACATAAATAAGGGAATAACATTTCTAATGCTTACCTTAAGGAATCAAGGTGAAAACTACTTCAGTAGATGTGAAAATTATCTGAAAAATATGAATTACCATACAAATGTACATTGTTTCCTCTACATTTACCACAGATACCTATCTGTAAGCCAGGAAATGTTTTATCTGGGCCTTCATCATCGTTCTACATACAGCATTGTTTCCAGAAATAAAGATGCATAAGAAATTAGGCTTATGACTTCTTGAAGACCTACTACTTTCCAGAAAATATATGCTAGGTACTTGCACAGTTTATCTCAAGTAATGTGAACAACAACGTGGTTCAGTAAGATATAATTATGCGATTTTATTGATTCAGAAAGACTAAGACCACAGAGTTATCAAATTGACAAAGCTAGGGTTCAAAACCAAGTGGTTCTGCTGCCTTTTACCATAGTGCCTTTCAATGTAAAGGGAGATTAAGATTTAGTCAGCCAAGCAACTACCACTAAACAGAATTTTTCTGTGGTTATTAATGTTTTTCTTTCTAAAATTTAAGAAGATCCAGTTATTAATCCAAGTTTAAATCTGGCTCCATCATTGTTGGACATGATATGATCCCTTTTTTTTTGGCTACAATGGAAATAATGAATCAGTTATTTCTTCCAACCTCAATACTCTAAAGTGCAAGAGCAAGCTATGTTCATCTCTTGATGATGAATCTCTTGACAGGATACTATTAGAAATTTATTCCATCAACACTGAAATCAAATCAACAGTGACATTTCTGGATTTCAGAAGCTAAAAAGAACATATTGATTAAAATATTTGTTAGGAGCAGCAGTAACCACAGCCTAGACCCCAATATTTCATCATTTACAGTGTTCTTCCAAACATGAAGGCTAATGCATTCAAATACAATTGAAAAGGGCATAAAAATGGATCAATAATGTGTTCTTTTTAAGAATTCCTTGTAAGAATTTTCTAAGTATACTGAGATCACAGTTTTTACCTGACTATCATAGTGACCACCACTTTCTGTTCTTAAACTTTGAATCAAAGTTAATTCATTTTTTTTTTGTATTTTAAGTAGTTTATTTTTTTTTAATTTTCAAGTAATTTCAAATTAACAGGAAGAATTCTGGAACGTTGAGAAGAACTGCAATATATCCTTCAACGACCCTATGGAAGTTTTACTAACTATCTCAATATACCCTTTACAGCAACAAGATCCAGTCCAGGATCACGTGTTGTCATGTCTAGTCAGTCTCCTTCAGTCAGGAAGAGTTATTCAGTTCCTCACTGACCTTTATGACGTAAACAGTATTAAAGATTTCAAGCGAGTTATTTTGTAGAATGTCCCCAAATTGGTTTTTTTTTTTTTTGGATGTTTCCTTATAATTAAATTCAAGTTATACATTTTTGGCAGAAATATCACAGAAGTTCTGCTACGCTCCTCTCACTGCATCCCATCAGGTAGCTTATGATATCAATTTGTCCAATCACAATGTCTCCTGAGTAAAGTGGTATCTGTCAGGTATCCCACTATACTATTACACTTTCCCTTTGTATTTTCCTGATTATTGTGTGGGGAGACACTTTAAGACTATACAAATATCCTATTCCTCATCTGATTGTCATTCAATAGTTTTAGCATCTCTTCATATTTCTTCTGAGTTCATTATTACTATGATGGTGGCCAAGTGGTGATTTTATTTCCATAATGTCTTGTACATTTGTTAGTTGGCACTCTACTATAACAGAGAACTTTCTCTTCTCTCTTTCATTTTTCATTTATTCGTATGTATCGGTGTGGATTCTAATTGTGCTAAATGAAATCAATGCATTTCTAAAATTTTGATTCTTACCATGTGTCAGATATAGACACAGGTTGCCCCTTCAGGCTGGATTCTATTATGCCTCTATAATTCTTTAAGCCCGTTTTTACTTTCTGAAATAATAAGACATTCCATTCTTATACTGTATTTTCCCTGCTCCAAACCTAGACTCAGGAGAATATTTAGAAGCCCAGATCTGAGTGCAAAGTGCATTCATTACTACCAGGGTGTACTTTGCACTTTGCTCCTAGACCTTAGAAATATATTTAGGTATATGTTACACACAGAGAGACACACAAACACACAGACACATTTTACACCTATATCCACTTCTATCCATATATCTAGGTATAGATAAGTCTATACCTATATATATATAAAATGAAATCACACTGATAACTTCCAATTCTAATCCAGCACCACATAATCTATTTTTGTCTTCCTCTTTACTGTATTTGTAACTCTCTTTTCTAAAAAAATTAAAAACTCTGCCAAAATTCTACTGCTTTTTTTTTTCACAAAAATAGAACAAACAATCCTAAAATTTGTATGGAACCACAAAAGACCATGAATAGCCAAAACAATCTTGAGAAAGAAGAACAAAGCTAAAGGCATCATACTTTGTGATTTCAAACTATATTGCAAAGCTATAGCAATCAAAACAGTACATTACTGGCATAAAAACAGACACATAGATCAATGGAACAGAATAGAGAGCCCAGAAATAAACCCACACACACATGGCCAATTAATGTCTGATAAAGGAGCCAAAATTAAACAATGGAGAAAGGACAATCTCTTCAATAAATGGTGCTGAGAAGACTGAACATCTATCTGCAAAACAATAAAATTGGACCACTATCTTACAGTATACACAAAAATTAACTCAAAATAGATTAAGGACTTGAATGTAAGACCTAAAACCATAAAAATCCTAGAAGAAAACATAAGTGGTAAGCTCCTTGACATTAGTGCTGGAGATAATTCTTTGTATTTGAGAACAAAAGCAAAGGCAACAAAAGCAAAAATTAACAAGTGGGACTACATCAAACTAAAAAGCTTCTGCACAGCAAAAGAAACCATCAGCAAAATGAAAAGGCAACCTACCTAATCAGAGAAAATATTTGCAAGCCATATATCTGATAAGGAGCTAATACCAAAATACATACTTTTAAAAACTCATACAACTCAATAGCAAAAAAGCCCTAATTTAAAAAAGAACAGAGGATCTGAACAGATACTTTTCAAAGACACACAGATGGCCAACAGGGACATAAAAATATGCTCACCCTCACTAATCATCAGGGAAATGTAAATCAAAACCACGAGATATCACCTCACACCTGTCAGAATAGTTATTATCAAAAAGACAAGAAATAAATGTTGGTAAGAATGTCTCACCCTTGTGGCCCATTGGTGGGACTGTAAACTGGTGCAGTTACTATGGAAAACAGTACAGAGGTTTCTCAAAAAAATAAAAAGAGAACTACCATATGATCTAGCAATTCAACTTCTGGGTATTTATCTGAAGAAAACAAAAACTCTAACTGTAAAAGATATATGCATCTCCATGTTCATTGCAGCATTATGTACAATATCCAAGATATGGAAACAACAATGCATTGTATACATAGATGACTGAATGGATATAAAAGATGTGTATATATAGAGTGGAATATTATTCAACCATAAAACTTCTGCCATTTGTGACAACATAGATGACCTTGAAGGCATAATGCCGAATGAAATGTCAGACAGAGAAAAAAATGCCATATGATCTCACTTATATGTGGAGTCATGGAGGGAAAACAAGCTCAAGCTCACAGACACAGAGAACAGATTGGTGGTTGTCAGAGGCAGAGAGTAGAAAGTGGGAGAGATGGGTGAAAAAGGTCAAAAGTTACAAACTTCCAGTTAAGAAATAAATAAGTCATTGGGATGTAATGTACAGCATGGTGACTATAATTAATAATACTGTCCTGCATATTTGAAAGCTGTCAAGAGAGTAAATCTTAAAAGTTCTCATCACAAGAAAAAAATTTCATAACTATGTATGGTGACGAACATTAACAAGACTTATTGGATGATGATCATTTTGCAGTATATACAAATATTGAATCATTACGCTGTACACCTGAAACTAACATAAAATTATACCTTAATAAAAATTTAATTAAATAAGAAACCTAGCTCTTGTAATATATATATACACATATGTATATGTATGTTTTATGTATGAATATACACATTTGTATATATGTTTGTATTTGTGTGTGTATGCATATGTGTGTATAAATACATATGCTTATTTTTTTCTATCTCCTATAAGTTATATATTACCAACCAGTCTCCTGACCCTGCCAAGCTACTTACCCATTTGGCAGCCTTCATCTAGTTGGTCCCAACTCTTATTGACCCATACCCTGATAAACCACTTTTCTCACAGGGGTTTCAATCCCCACCCGGCTGCCACTCAACTCAGCTCCCTTCCTCAACTGGCTTGCCTAATAGCTCTTTGAATTAGAAAGGGAGGGAGGAAAAGAAGGAAGAAGAGCATTATTATCTTGTGATTTACGTCCGTACTTTCTATTAATTAGGTACTGCTATTTCCTTACTTTCATGTAACTGGGAGGCAACTTCGCATAGTAGAAAGATCACAGGTTTTGACACTGCAGAAACCTAAGTTTGATACCTGGCTCTAACTAAGTAGATGTGTAACCTTAGTTTCCACATCTGTCAAATGATGATGATAAAATCTTCATTGTTGCATATTTATGAAGATTAATGAAAATATACATAAAAACTGATTCAGTGCAGATAAGACCATAAATGAAAACATTATAAAATTTTTAAGCTTAGATGGTAAGCACTAAAATAAACATATGCTCATAGTTAATTATTCTTTGATATGAAGGCTTGCAGGATGAATATCAGCAAAGACAACAAAAGGATTAACTTTTGCACTAGATCTTGATACCCAAGAATCTGGCTATTGGGCCTTCAGTGCTATGTTCTGCCGAGAATAGGGAAGAGATATGGGAAATAGAGTAAAAATAATATTTAAAAAAAATTTTTAAAAAGAAAGTTAAGGAAGATAGAATAGGTCTCAATAAGTAACAGAAAGAAAAGGCCTCTTCATGGTCAGTATATAAGAGAGATAAGAGAGTGATAGTCATCCTATGGTCCCAAACAGCATTCAGGTTTCTCCGTTATATTTCCATTTAAAAACACTTTCAAGAGGAAATAGTATTTCCACATTAAGAATGGAAGTGAAATGAGATTATAGATATTCAGGTATTATGAGTGCCTAAAAAAGTGATGAGATGAGTTACTTAGTAAAGTTTCCAGCCCTAATTGCTTCATCTTTCCCAATAAAATATGAATAAAACCATAATGTCTTAGAGACCAAATACTTTCGTGCTACCTAGATATCTTTTGAGAGTCCACAAGAAGTTCTTTCACAAAATGTTTCCCTGAAGGGAAAACAGTAGTGGAGTTTGAAATACTTCAGCATAGCACTGCCAATCCTGCTTTTTAAACCACTTCCTTCCTGAAGTCCTGTTTAATCCCTCCCCCAACCCCCATCTGAAAACTCAGATGAACACGGGAAAGTTTCCTTCTTTTTGTTGTACTTCTCACATTTCTTATCTCCTCCCCTCCACATGAAATATAAATTACCTGATTCACTTCAGCACCCTAAAGAACACAGCCAGTTTACCACTAGGATGTTCCAGGCCAGATTTAAATCTTTCAAAGTAACTCTCCTCTTCCCTAAATTCTGTTATTCAGTGTGAAATTTAAAACTTGCTAATGACTGCAAACCAGAAATTCAGCACGGCATGAAGATGCGAATTACCGTGAACCTCTTAGTCTTTCACACACCTTTCAAAGGAGGTTAACCACTGCTTCATAACTACTTGCTTATAGCATACTTTCAGACAAACACCAATTGCTACTTAACAAATTAGAAAGAACAAATGTCCTGTAACACCTTCCACAGCCATTGAAATGTGCCTCTGTACTGCTGCCTGAGCCTGTCTTTTAGCTGATTAACAAATATGATGAATGTAACCTTGTAGATCCTTAACATTTAAAGACAACATTCTAAAGAAATTTAAAGTACATTCTGCCAATCAGTTATTGAGTAAGACCACCCATAGTCACTTTAAAAAAAATTCTTCATTGTTTAAATAATATGGGAGGAAATTTAGTGTATACTCTCCTCTTCCTGTACTTTCCAGCTAGATTAAGCTGTTGTCTTCACAATTGCCTCCCAGCTGCTGTGACTTGTGAAAACAACAGACCCTGCTCTGTTGTCTGGAGAAAGCCGGGATTGTTATGAGTAACTTTATTGCAGGCACATGAGTGTGTTAAGACTTTAAAACACGCTCAAATGTCATGTGCACACCCAATGACGGGCAAGAATAATTATGAAAAAACAAGAAATCTATGTCTATGAAACCGTGTTGGACAAAATGGGCCATTCATTGTGTTCCCCTGGGAATGCCTGGACTCTGCAGTCAGAAAACAAAAAAGGCACTTTTTTCCTGCCGTAGGCTGAATGCTTAGCTTTGCCATCTGAGCCCTAAGAAAACACGGGCCCCTCTAGTGCTGGCGCACCCACGCACACTAAAAAATATTAATGCCTCTCTCTCCTTACTTTTTTCCAGGCATCCCTTCTGTGTAGGCTGTAGCCAATATAATGTCAACACAAAGACAAAATAGTTTATCTAACATCAGTCCCCCACAATTTCCCTCTTGTCCTCCATTAATTGCCCTTCCCCCAACAATAAGAAAGGGAAAAAAAGATAACCTTTACTCCAAAGGAAAACTTGTCTCTGGCACAGATTTTCTTCTCAGCAATATTCCCTTCTGTTCTTACATGTTTGCTACTACTGTTAATGTTTTTACCAAATACTCTGTAAGCATGTTCATTTGCCTCCAAATTGTTTCTTCTTCCCTAGGAGGCTTCTGAAAGTCATTCTGTTGGATAAAGTTTGTCCATCAGCTCCTTCTCCAAACTGCACCTTCTCAAAGTTAACTACTATGTGTCCTTCCTGTCAGTGTGCGAACAAAAAATGAAACTCTAAATCATCCCACTCCAACACTTTTAAGTATACATATTTCACTAGAAGGTCAAGGTTTTTATGGTTTATTATAATTTCAACCACAGTTATTTTCTATTAACAGACAAGGTAAGTTATTCACTGACTTTCCTAGATGGATACACTGCACTTTGATGATCTACTGTAAACTCTACAGTAATTTCCTTGGCAGCTGAACCAGCAGGAAAAAATATCCAATAAACAGATTTCCAAAACAGTGAGTTTTTGCCTAGGATCTTCAATCTTGAAACTTCTCAGTACATTCCAGGAAGAAGAGGTGCAGAGGGTATGTGCTTCACTAGAAAGTGGTGAAATAGGCTGGTAGAGTGTAAAGACCATAAATCCCCACTTCACCTTCCTTCCCAGAGCTCAGCTCATTGCTCTTGTATTCCCACCAAGCAACCACTGACTTCAGAGACTAGAGAAACTAGGGACAAAACTGGAAAAGAAAAAAAATTCTTCCTTGGTTGCTTTACAAAATTTAGCCATAGAACAAATCAATTCCTTTAACCAGAAAAAAAAAATATTTTAAAACTCATCAAGTTTAAACATGTGCCTCATCTTTAGTTTAAGAGCAAATGACTTGGAAAGGCAACAGCGGGAGAAGTGAGATACAAATTTCGCCTGACAATAAAATGTGGTTATCTTTTATTTCGCTAACTAGTGTTAATGACCCAGCAGTAGACAACCAAAGGAGAGGCGCATGTGGTATGTGTGCACACACCAGCAGAGATCAGGGGATACTTAGTCAACCAACTGGTTATTTTGACCATACTACTCCAAAAGCAATTGATTTGACTGAAGTAACTAGTTGATTTTGAATTTACGATTGAATCACGGAGTTATAAAGCAAAAAAGCATTTTAGAAATCATCTAGTTACTAAATTCTAGGCCAACTCATCACTTTTTAACATAAGTAGATTGATGCTAGAGAAACTGAAACAAAAATTGCTCAAGTTCATGGTGAAGCCAGTGTATGGATGAAGTTAGAGGCATAAAATAACAATAATTTATTATAGAAATGACTTAAAAGCATTGGCATTAACCACATAGGTGAAGAAGGTTACATTTCTCTAAATTGCGAACAATTATTTTTATAGTAACCACTGCCCAGAAGGAGGGAAATATGAAAGCTGCCAGGCAGACCCAGAGTTCATCTCAAATATTTTCATACAAATAGGAATGGCCTTGCACTAGCAATGCTCCTATAGTGGTATTTTTCAGAAATGCTAGGGGCCAATGAGCACTCATGTGAGACTACTTCATGGAAGCCACTACAGGATGGACATGAGTAATACTTCATCCTTCCCGCAAACATGAAGTTGGCTATAGGAAGTTTTCTGCTCCAAACAGTCTAAACAAGATTTCTTCCCTCCCCTGGATCCTAAAACCTATAAATACGTGAAACTCACACTGAAGCAGTACTGAGCAAGAAGGCTAGAACTAGTTCTGTCTCCCAGGCTTAAGGATAATGTACTTAACAACCTAGCCAGCCAACAGACCAGCCATGAATTTGTTTTAACAATTCAACAACATCACCATTCCTCATTCATCCACTTAGCTTAATTTTCCTAGCATCACTTTCACTGCTGAGGTTGTCTCTATTAAGCCATTTTTTTTGCATCATTAACTTTTAACCAGGCATCGATAGCTTTATTGTTTAAATTGCGTATGACTTTATTTAACGTCAGCATTTCTTCTAGCTCCTGACAAGAAGTCACATTTTATAACTAATTAAATTGATCCCTGGGAAGCAAAAGCCACTAAACGGAATTATTCCTACCCAAGTGTCAATATATTAAATCAAAGGGCTAATGAGTTGGGTCACTGCTTCTTTTATTGGGAGGCTACAGCAGAACAGGACCCGTATTATCCTCTATTTTCTGCCTTAACAATCAATTTTACTTAAACCAAAGGCAGCTAATTAATACTTTTGGATCTTACAGTAAATAATATCTTCTTTATAACACATAAGTGGGGAATGGAAAATTTCCTTTGATGACATATGCAATATATTTTTTGCATATTTTTATGACATTGGGTCACAGAAACATCTAAGATGATCGAAAAGGTGTTTTGCAAGCAAGTGATTTTGAGAATTTCTAGGTTTCAACTATTAGCATTACGGGTTTAAATCAAGATGAAAATTTGCCTCTTGGAGCTGACAGTAGTGCCTAACGACAGTGATTAAGAAATGACTAAATTTGTCATGTCAGCCTTTCCTATCGCTCTTGCAGCTGCTGAGTAATACTTTGAATGATTTCAGTATTTACATTTGGACACTACTTTTAAAATTCATCACCTAATAAATCATACCACTCACTATTTTTGACATAACCTAGCTTCTTTTGATAAAATCCCTGCAGACAGTAGAAAACCCTGTTTTACTGTTGCCTTCAGTTAATCTCACCAAACCAATTTATTCAGAGATAAATTTCCATGCCTAATTATTTATATCTGTGGATTTTACATTTTATTTTGGGGACTTCACCCCCTAATTCGTCATTTCAGTCTTTGGGAAAGAAAATACATCCATAAAATTGGTTATGGAAACTCTTAAGGTCTTCACTGATCTATAAATCATGCCTATTGTACAAGTATGTAAAAATCTGGCGAGTTGAAAAATTCAGTCCTATAAAATTAGGCTTGGTGGCAATTATCTTATGATAGTAAGGAGACTACCTCTAGGAAACACAGTGGTAAGGTAGAAATAAAAACGAGAGTCCAAAAACACATACATAACCAACTGCAACTGCTGGATAAAAATTCAGGCAATGTCTTCAATTTGAGGGTGAGGATTTCATTTTGTATATCTGGCAATTAGCCAAAATAACACCAGTTTAAAGGTAGCCCTGAGATCTTTTGGATTGAATTAACCTTATTTATCACATAATAAGTTGCCAAAAGTCAGTTTTGTCTCTAATACTTAACTGTGTTGATTTACCACCAGGATCAAATACATCACAGGGAACACCACAGATGTTTTTGACAAAAACATGTTCTTTCACCCACACATAGTTTGCTTTTTCAAACATTGAATTAGGGTTTCTTTCTTTGTAGACACAGTGGTTCTTTTTTGAAGCAACCTTAAATAGTCACTTTTATCCATTTATAGATGTGTGTGCTTTGGAGGTCAAGCATGTGCTGTTGTTTCTTACCACAAATGTTTTCTTTCATTTTCAATGGTCAAAAGTCACAGGCGGGTTTGACCCCACCCACAGACAGCTCTGTTCAGTATCTGGAGAACCTCGGGCTGGCTAGAGATCACTGAAGTACAGATGCTTACTTCACAAACAAATAAAAAGGTATCCCAACACAGACCAATGGAATTTGACACTGGACCTTCAAAAAGTTACAAAAATAAAACCCCCCAAAATACTAATTATTGTTTTCTTTGGAATGCATGTGTATTTAAATGTAAAGAACATTCCTCCCTCATTAATACAGATAACTAATATAAATAGATATACTAAGATATGCTTGATAAAACACTTGATTTTATTATGTAATAGCAACTGAATTAACAGCATTACATTTCCCTCTATCTCCTAGCTTCATGTTTTAACACACACACACACACACACACACACACACACACACACACTAGACTCATCCTGAAACAAAGCTATCAGGGTTGTTATATTAGTTACTTTTCAAGGAAAAGAAAGTCTTAGTCTCAGGAAAGGGAAAGATGTTATGAACTGATAGTTGTCCAAATTTGTTTGGCAATATGTTACCCTACAAAGAGGAAAAAGGGAAACAGAGCAAGTTTTTGTAACCCTGTGCACAAAAGAGTCAACTATCTCTGATAGGACTGGTTAGACAAATAAAATATTTTACCCAGTCACCCCAAAGATGAGAGAACACAAAGCCATCCCACTGGCCACTAAACACAATACGAGCAACTGAATACTTGTGAGACTGCGACCTACGAGGCCCGTCAGAACTCTGCCTATTTCATCGTCTCTGAGGGTAGTCAGCAGTGGTGACCACAGCTCTCTGGTCTCCTGCCCAAACGTGCTCAAATCTGCCAGTTGCCACTTCTGCCAAAATGCCCACAGAACTGAAGAAGCTAATAAGGCAGATATGGGACCTCAAACTCAGTGTTAACAAGATGTAAATAAGTTTTCTGACTTGCACACTGCTGACAAGATGCCAAGTAAAATCTATATATTTTTAAAAGACAAAATGCAAAATCCCAAAGTGAAATATAGTAGAGTTCAGCTTATTTCTCTGCAGAGCGTCACATGATCTCTCTAATTAATCCTAAACCAAGCATTAGTCTAAGTTTTATTTTTCTGATAACAAAGTATGGTACTGTACCCAAAGCTTTGGATAACGTTACTTAACACTGAAAAGGAATGTCAAAGTGAAGTAAGACTGTAATTTATTCCTCTTGGCTCAGATCACTTTCCCGTCTTCATTATTGTGGCTGAACACTACCAAAAGCTTTGTTATCTGTTTTCTATATTTTGATGTTGGACAAATGCAATTCATAGCAAAGATAGCCTGAGTCCAATGGTGAACCTACATCACAAATCTTAATATTATCAAAGAACTATGCTGTAGTCAAGATCCTAGGTGGAATTTGTAGATATTACATGAAGAAAATTAAAATAAGAAGCACAATTGAAACATATAAATGGAAAAAAAAAGGAAAAAGCATTTGCTAACAAACATCACAACTGAATAAGAACATTCCCCTCAATTAACGTGCTGCACTAAATTACAAAGAACTGTCCGATCTTTTGTGTAATTCCTCCTTTATGCTGCATATCCTTCTGCAGTATCCTTTCACCATCCTAGAGAGCTTTGCTTTAAATTGTATGGAACTTACAGAAATGAACTATTGATGCTTCTCCCTGCTGTCCCCATTTTGCCTTTTAAGTGACTTCTCTTCCCTTAATCAGACCTTTTCTAATCACCTAACTCTGATTAAATTAAATACAATGGTCTTCTGAATCACTCAACCATAGTTTAATTGATTTTTTAAAGCCACTTAATATTTGCCCATGAAAAATATGCAAAGTAGCTTTACATGAAGACAAAACAAGAGAATTCTAGTTTATACACATCAAATTTTCTTGTCTCCATTTTCCCACGTATAATTTTGCACCTGTAGCTGCAGACTAGCACACAAGTTATCTATCTACCTTGATAAACCTGCACTTTGAATAACTAGGTATTTCCTGGGCAACCAGTCTTTCAGGGAGTACTCAAATATTTGTAGTGGGCCAGTTTGGGCCTCACATATTTTAGTTCTTATTCATGCATTCCTCATTTACAGGTGAGCCTGGTAAATTTCCCATTTTGAGACTATTGCTCCTTCTTTTCTATAGGTGGTCCTTGAATTACCCTCTGTAACCATGGGGTATGAGTTGGATTGTCCAAAAAAAATTTTTTTAAATTTTTTCCCTTTGAAATTATTTCCTAGGCTAAATCATTTCTGTGTCCAATTCCCAATTTGACAAATGAGTGTACAGGTCTCAAACAAAAATTCTGCTCTAAGAGATGTAGAGCTAGGGCTCTTGATTCACACAGAGAGGTAGTAGCACATGGTGGTTAAGCACACAGATTCTAGAGCCAGACTAAGTTTAAATCCCAACTCTTATTAAATGTATGACCACGGGCAGATTACTTAACCTCTCTCTGCCTCAATTTTCTCACTTATAAATGGGGATAATATCATCTACCTCATAGGATTATTTTTAAGGTACAAGAGGTTAATGTATCTAGAGCCTTAGAATAGTAACAACATATAGTAAACACTATATAAGTATTTGCTGTTACTGTTAATTAGGTTAGAATCCTGGCCTGGCCACTTATACCTTGGCTGAGTTGCTTGACCTCTCTTAAACCTTCATTTTCCATGGTAAACAGGGAATTATTGTATTAATCAAGGAACATAATGCATATAAGGCATTTACCACAGTGCCTAATACTCAGTGACCATTTATTAAACATTAGCTTCTACGTGAACATACATTTATTGGCAGTCTATAATACCTACCTTCCTCTTCCACAGCATGCTTTTATTAAAGATGAACTACCTCTGCCTTATTGCTTTCCTGTTCCATCAAGTGCACAGTTTTTATTCTGGCCAAAATTTCCAAACTTACCTCCCTCATTCCTTACTAAAAATTCCTCCACCACAGAAGAGAGTGACATCTTTTTGTATACTAAAGACACCAAGTTCATTCTCATTTCTTCGCTTTAATATTCACTCTCATATCACACTTCCCTTCTCCACAAATATCCAATTCCTACCCAGCTTTTAAGACCAAAGCTCCAAAAAGTTCTTTATAATTCTTTCAATAATTGTGTGTTTTTTACTTCTCTAAGCTCAAATGTATTGGAGCATGATACAGACTGAATGTTTTGTCCCCCTGCCTCCCCTAAATTCATGTGTCAAATCCTAATGCCCAATGTGACAGTACCTGGAGGTGGGGTCTTTAGGAGGTGATCAGACCATGAAAGTGGAGCTGTCATGAATGGGGTTACTCTCCTTTTAAAGGCACCCCAGAGAGCTCCCTCACCTCTTCTGACATGTAAGGACACGGCATGTACCAGGAAGCAGGCCCTCACCAGACACTGACTCTGCCGGTGCCCTGATCTTAGACTTCCCAGCCTCCAAAACTGTGAGAAAGAAATGTCTACTGTTTAAGCCATCCAGTCTGTAGTATTTTTGTTATATTAGCCCAGATGGACTAGGATAGGGCAGAAAGAGGAAAGATACAAAAACTCAGATTGCAGTCCTAATGAACTGTGTGAACTACAGTATGTCACCTTGCCCTCTGGTCACAGTTACCTCAAACACAAAATGAGTAGGCTTAAATAGATGATTTCTTGGAGTCCTACCACCCTGTCATTCTGAGTCTTACTGCATTTACGTTCACAGTGGTATGCTTATAGTAGATGTTCAATAAATATTTCATGATTGAATCTTCCAGAGCTGAACTGATATGGGTCAGTCAGTTGGTCCCTTTACCACTGCCTCTCCTTCTCAGTCCCCATCATGTGTTCCCATTGCTCTATCACTCCACCCTTTAAACGTTAGAGTTACCAAAGCTCCCAGTTCCTACCCTCCTCACAATCTCTATATTTCCATCCAAACTCATTGTTACCTATTGGTAATGATTCCTAAATATAGATTTCTAACTCAGACCCTTTTCCCAAATTTTAAACCTACATGTCCAACATCTAGTGGGCATACTGACCTGGATAATTCAGAATGTTGAAAGTGGAAGCCTTCATCTCATCCATCCTTTCAAAACTGATCATTACCCTGTATTTATATGACTATCCTCAAGATTCCCCTCTGACCTCACCACACAACACTTTTCCCCTTGCTTTGTTCACTCCATCTCTACTGGCATATTTGGTATCCCCTAAAACATGCCAAACCCACGCCTGTTTCACATCATTTGTGATTCTGTTCCTTCTTTCTGGAATACTTTTTACCCAAATATCCATGACTTATTCCTTCAATTTATTCTAAACATATCCTCAAGGAGGATTTCTGACTAACTTCTATAAATTAGCAATACCCACCATGCTATACTCTTACTTAACCTATTTTTCTGCATAGAATTTACCACTTATTTATTTGTTTACAGTCTCTATTACCCCAAACTTTGTCAGTTTTGTTCATTGCTGTATTATCAATGCTTGAAACAGTGCTTATTACATAGTATGCACCCAATAAATATTTGTGGAATTAAATAAGTACCCATCCTATTGAATAGAGCTGTCAACTCTATCAGTCACTACAGAAAAATTGATTCATTTAAATTTCTTCCTCCTACATCCAATCACTAACCCTATAGATTTTATTTCCTCAGCACCACTCAAATCCATCTCCTCATCTCTATTCTCCCTGCTACAGCCATAGCTCAGATTACTTCCTTCTTTGGATTACTTCACTAGCAACTTAAATGTTTTCTTTGACTCTACTTTCAGCCTCCTCAAAAATGTTCTCCACACTGCTGCTGTCAGAGTGATCTTTGTGAAATGTAAACATCACTTCATTTCTTTTCTTAAATTCTTTAAATGATTTCTCTTAATTGGTTATACAGAGTCCTTCAAGATCTGGTGCATACTTACAATCTAAATTCATCCTGCCACTCCTGCACTTGTGCACTACCAGCCTTATAAACTGAGAAACTAACTTATTTGCAGTTTCCCGACATGCAATGTTCTTCATCCCTGTGAACCTTTGTACAGACTCCTCTCCCTCTGGAAACCTCCCATCCTGGTTCATTCCTACTTCTACTTAAAAATTCAGAACCAATTCACACGTCACTTCTTTGAGCAAACCTCTCTTGAGGTTTTCAAATTATATCCCTCTTCTCTGCACCCCTGTAGCAGTTAGTAAATGCGTCTATTATAATATTTAGTATACTATATTACTGTCATTTACTAGATTGTGAACTCCCAAAGGTAAGTAATATGTCATCCTTCTTTGTATTCTTGGTCCTAAGATCGTGTCCAAAGAGTAGTAGAAATTTAATAAATAAAATGTATTAAATTCATTCAACTCAAAAATTATTGAATTAATAAATCGCTTTCCTGAATTCATATATATATATCTTCTTACTTGGATGCTTTCAATGCAACTAGACACTGTACCACCAGGTCTACTCAAATCCCCATGTAGTTATTTCTAATCTCTCCCCTTTCTTAAAGCCAGCATCACCAAAACCCACCATACCCCTTGGTATGTGTATCATGTTTTTATGACTTTCATAGAGTATAAACCTCAGGTGTTGACTTGCTCTGTGTGGTCCCGAATTAAACTTGTTAGACACTGTGCCTTTCTTTGACATCAAATGTATCAAAGAAAGAACAAACAAATAAGTAAATCTCATGGGCAGTTATTTCATTTCCCCCATCTCCTGTGTCGTAATTTATATTTATTTCAACAATAATTTATGTATAAACAACAATATGAGTAATTTGCTATTTCTTTATAATTTTGGCAAGAAAAGTGATGACATATGTGTGCATCTATGTGCGTGGAAAGAGGATACCCAAGCAAAATGGAGAAATTGTGGACAGGACTTCTAGGAGTGATAAAAGAATGTTTCTTGCCTGCTTATTGCTTTCCTGGGGGTTCTTGCAGATATCTCAGAAAAAGATCTTGGTGAATAGGATGTGAGTATTGATATAAAATTATTTTGCTCCATATAAACTTATTCATCATTATTTTTAACACTATGCCCTTTAGCAATTTATATTTGTCAGAGTACTTCACTATACATTAACTCGGCCAATTCTCACAATAGTCTCATGAGGCTGAAGATACAACTGTGTGTGTACATGTGTGTGTATGTGTGTGTGTGTGTGTTTGTGTGTGAGTGATCATCTGCTTAGAAAAAAGGTTCAAAAGGTTAAATGATTTGTCTAAGATCACATGCCAAATAGATAGCAGAGACAGACTTTGAAACTATGTTTTTGAATACTTGCCACTTCTTTTCTTTAAAGTCCTTTTCCCTTAGCTTCAAATTAATATATTTTTATTACAAACAACTCGAACAAGGTTAGGTAAGCATATTCCAATTTGCAACTTTTTCTTTCTCTTTTTTTTTTTAATTTACAACTATTCCTGTGATGGGAACCTATACTTTCATGCCCACTCAATTCATTCAATGTCTTCCCAAACTTTTCTCCCACTGTCCTCCTTATGCTCTTATCATAAGATAATAAGAAAATAAAAGTAAAGGTAAGAGGGACAGGTGGGAAGGATAACAAAGAAAGAGGAGGAATTAAATATTCTGGGATCAGTTTCTATGGATTCACTTAAATCAGAGAAAACTACTGGTGTGACAGAATGCATGGTAAGTCATGATCCTCAGTAGGGAAAATGCCTAGCATCATTTGACATCAGGCCATTTTATATTTTGCACTTAAAAAAAAAAAAAAGCACAAAGCATGAAGTGTATCACTGTATCACTCACGGGAGAAAGATAATGCATATAGTCCCCAGAAGCTCACTTTATGCCAGAGTCGATCTACCAAGGATGCTATAGAAGTCTATACCTCTAAAAGAAGGCTTTCATCAGATCAATTTATTAGTGCTACTTATGTTAGCCCAAACTATATAATACAAATTTCTTATCCAAAATTCCTGATAGTCCTGAGCTGTGACCAAATCCTAGTATCCTATCATTTCTAATTCTGACAAAATCATTTCTAGTATGAATGCTAAAGTTATGCTCATTAAAGATTCAAGACTTTAGGATAAATGTTATTGTTTCTCATATTTGTTATATTTTCCACTTGTCTTTCTTTCTCAACATTTTCATACAACTATCCGAAACAGTTATGTGAAGGAATTGGTGTTCACTGAAAAAAAAATTTGCTTTCTTCCTTCTGATTTTTTTATTTGGTCTTACAGTATTAGAAGGGAATTTGGTAGAGAAATATTAGGTGATGTGACCTTGTGAACTGATAGAACAAATAAGGGAAAAAGAACTTTATGCAGTAATCTGAGTAATATAAAATATATACCTATGGATTTCAGTAACTTGATAACTATGCATACAAATTTGGACTCTTTTAAATTTTTGACTAAATGGAACTTTGGATTAAACCTAAAATGTAACAAAGTTTGTAACATATATATTTACTAATAAAATAATCTCCCTTTTATCAGCTTTTATTGGCTTAGAGAGCAATCAGACTTTTTATAGGCCTGTTTCTACCTATGAAAATCTACTTCATGCAATAGAACCTTGGGATTGGTGAAACTTCATTACCAAATGTTTGTAAGTGGCAGAATTTGTGGATCAGGTACTGAAATATGGAGCAAAACCACTGAAGCAGCTTTAGGCCATAGACAAAGTCATGAGGGAAAATGATGAAAGGGAGCTAACATACCAAAAGTGCAGGATTCCATGGTTTTAGCAAGATCTGATAAAACTGCCTTAGCATGATACTAATGAATACATACAGGTGCTGCAGGTTGGGCTCTCTAAAAGCAGACGCTGTGACAAGGTTTAGAGTACAGGATATTTACTAGGAAATCATACTACCTGTAAATGGGAAGAGGAAGAGACAAGATTGTGCAGAGGAGGCAGCTGAACTATGATACTGGCTGAACAAAATCCCATCCAACTCAGCAGGAAGCTTTGGAGTGAGCGCCTAGCTTCAGGCCTAAAAGCCCCAACCTTCACATCCCCTATCCTTCACTCAAATAGGAGAGCCCTGGGAAGGAAATGACCTGGGGCTAAGCAGCTCTCTGCAGCTGAGGCAGAGCTGAAGGAGCTGACAGATGGAGGCTGTTTCCTGGACTCATGTGGCTGGGCGCAAGCACTCCCCAGAAGATGGTCTGAATAGTGAGTACATCTCCGTGTCTACCATAATGACTTCTCTTATATACCCGCTTGTGGCATTATACTAAGTGTGCAAAATTACTTAAAAAAGAAGGTATGTGGTTATTTTAACCTAAAGGTAAATAATAAGGAGAATCTTTTATATTAAAATAGAGTAGTTTGCAAATCTATCAAAAAACATGGGAACACTGTCAGAATGAGATTATAAACTGAGGAGAAAAATAAATTGTAGAATATTTCATTTTCTCAAGCTAGATTCTGTTCAAACTTCTAAATTTTTCTTCTTTCCTGAAGTCTACAAAAGCAGCACAGTGAGCCCCGGAGGCTAATTATTTCTAGCTGTAAATTACTTTAAAATATTTCTAAATTAGTAAAGAATCTTGGGAGATGAGCTCCCTTTTTAGTTCTTCAATTAACTCCAAATTCTCAGCAAAACTACAAAAAAGATTTTAAATTCTTGATACAAAAACCAATGATATAGATTAATTAAATAATATCCAGTACCTTTAACTCAAGAATTAACAATTCAAAGATTTTATTGCTTTCCTGTTTAATATTTTTGCCTTTTTCACACCCAGTTGTATGCCGGTAAACCAAAGGGGAAACAGAAAGTGATTTAGAGTGTTTGCCAACTTCCACAGTGTACTCACACCATGGTTGATTTCAAGCTACCAACATAATGTCACTAAAGAAGGATCTGGGGAAAGATGGACACAACTGGCTCTTGGGCACCAATGTGAGTTTGCTCCAGCACACCACTGATACACCAACTCCTTTCTTTTCGCCTTGGTTTCAGATTTTGTGAGAATTACACTACTTGTCATTCGATAAGTACTTTTTTATGAATCTTTATATTTTAATATATATATATTATTAAAAATCTTAAATATAAAACAATTATTTCAGTAGCTGCTAGCTGGTAGTATAACCCAAATATTGTATCAGATTTATTTGCATTATTTGCCATAAAAATTCTATGGTTGAAAATTTGGTGTACCTTACTAGAAATGAAAAAGGAAAACAATAGAAACTAAATTATAAAAACAAACAACAACAAAAACACATATCCAAAGTAGATGCGGAAAAAGGCACAAATAGAGTGAGATTCTGAAGAGACAAGCAAGACAAAGGCAAAAGAAAATGTTAGGCAAATTTATTGGCACCACAAAACTCACCCCAAGGTGAAAGTTGTTCTGTCATCAGTAAATACTGCTCATTCTGATAGCCAAATAAAATCTCTACCATATAACACTCATGTTACTGTTTGTCAGTCTGCTTTCTTTCTGTCCTTTGATATGCCATAAGACCTGGCTGGCACTTGGTGGTACTTGAAAAATGAATTTTAGACTTTTGTTGTTCTCACTTGGCTATGTCCTTAGCACAACCTCTGATACTCACTTTCAAACATACTAATCCCTGGCAGGAGGCTAAATGTACACTAGTCTTATCAGACTCTGATTGCTCATGGTCTTTACTCTCATACCCCTTTCTGGAAGGATGAAAGTAAATTAATAGAGTCTTCTGTTTCTTTCATGTCCTAAATTTAACGAAAGGATTCTATGCAATTATATAAGTGGAGCCTTAAAGTCCTTCAAACTACACATAACTATAATGATTGATCCTTGCTTGGAAAAATCATAACTTTAAGTTCATAACGACAGCAACGTTGTCAGACTAGAAAGCTGTATGAGTTTCTAAAATTTTACCTAGCTATCCCTGCTTGTAATTTCAACTAGCTGTACCTTGTACCCCTCAAAACAGGGAGAATTAGATTCAAAAGTTTAATAAGATGTCTAGCCCAGAGTGTTCTGGTTTCTTTGGAGACTTTTAAAGTCCTACATTCTAAACCTAACTCTGTTAATAACCAGGATGTAACACATGATCTTTGAAAACTCCATCTCTATCAGCCTGGGCTTCTTTGAGTGTAAAATAAATGGTTTGATCTGGGTTAGTGTTTTCCAAACTTTGTGGCTATGACCAATTAGTAGGGCAGAGCTAGCATTTTAAAAACAGAATAGAATAGGGAAGGAAAGAAAAAGAGAGATATAAAAATAAAGAGGAGGAGAAAGAGAGGAAAGAGTATTGTAGAGGTAGAGAAAGATGATGAAAGAAATGAGAGAAAGGGAGAAAAGAGTGAGTAAAGAGAGTCGAGAGAGAAAAGATAGAAAATGAAGACAAGAGAAAAAATAAAAAGAATAGAAAAATAGAGTGAAAAGAGTAGAAGAGAAGAGGATCAGAAAAAAAGGATGAAAAAAAGAGGAAGCAAAGACAAATAAATAGAAAAAAGAAAAGACTGCGTACAAAGAGCCCATGTAGTAAGACAGAAATTTCTCTTTCTGTTATATATGCATATGTGTATTGAGCTATGCGTGCATATTGGGTAGTGATGTGAAATATATTTCTTACTGTTTTAGTCTGAGAAAAATTTCCAAGTCAGTCATCTAGGTTATTCTCAAGGTCCCTTCCAGCCAAAACAGTCCAATTTCCTATAGCTTTTTTATTACATCTTTTAAAATGAAAGGTTTAATCAAAAGGAGGATCAGATGATAGAAAACAAACATAGTACAAACATTACAACTAGTGACAGAACATATAATTCTAATCTTTCAGAAGGTTAGGTATCATCCACCAAAGAAAGGTCTAAAACCAGGCTTTCTTAGCCAACATCTCAGGGAAAATAAAATCTTGAGAGAGGAAAAAAAAAATCCTCTTTCTACACAGAATTTCCAGATCAAGCCTTGGTATGAAATGTGTCTCTCCCTCAAAGTGAAAAAGAAATCTTGCCAATAAATCTTGAGTAAAGTTCTCCTATGTTATAGAGTTATAGATTAAACCATTCTCCCAGAGCCATGACACCACATGGATTTGGCTTCTAAGACTAACCCAAAGACAATGTTAGTCTCAGCAAGATAACCTGCAGACTCGTCCTCTGGGACTCCTGTGAACTACAGTTCATCATGTGGCATGTATTGTGTTCTCTGTGAAAAGTTTAGGCATTGATAGGTATGCTTGTGACTCAAACACAGAACCAGCTAATACTGTTTAAGGCCTTCCATTTCTGAAATGATTGATTGCAAGACAAAAAAGAGTTGAACCTTTAGAAATTCTCAAATAACATATTAACTATACCTTGCTGAAAAGTTCAGTATATTACTATGTTCAATTGAAGGCAAGTAAAAAGTTTGTAAAGTAGTCTCTTACTTCGTTTATAACTTTTTACTTCCCAAAATGATAGGCGGTGAACCTGCAGCATTTAGTTGTTCAGGTTATAATCAGTGTTTCTGTACTTGCTGGCAAGATGCTCTGCAATTGCTCTCACATTTTAAAATACATAGACATTTTGTTTCCTTGGCTCCTTTAAGAGTTCTTTGAGAGAAAACAGTATGTCTTGTATTTCCTATATTGCCTTCACACACCTAGCTTTCAGACGCGTTACACAGAGAAGATATTCAGTGAAGGCTGAGAAATTGACGGCTCCTTTTTTTTCCCTTTATTGCTAAATGTGGTTTTTCCTATAATTGATAACTAAAATAACAAATAGTAAAAGCGTTCTTTAAAAATCTCCTTTTGGAGGAATAATTTTCAATGTATTTTCTCAGGAGTTCCAGTAAGTGCCACTGTTCTACTTGGTGTGATAACTTGCAAACAGCAAATACCACCATCAATTTAAGAAATATACCCTGGATGTTGATAAGCTAAAATACTTAGGCTATGATCAGTTAACAAAGGTAATTAAAGGATATTATCAAGTGAAAAAAAATCCAACAATTTATTTAACATGATTATTGTTCAGATAGATGTGTCTCATTCTAATCCACGAGCTTCTTAAAGGGAGAGACATTATCTTTTCCATCTTGGTATTTCCAACTCAGTACGAAGGCACTTAATCAATGTTTAAAGGATTGAATTAAATATACCACTCTCAAAATTTCTGGTTTTAACAGAATATAAACAAGAATTATAGAAGTTATAAAGCTTAAAAAGGAGACTAGACAGTAAATTTAGGCTGTAAAAAACCATAGCTCTCACTATTTCTTTCTTAAGTTTCTCCAAGGAACCATAGCATTACTGACTTCCAAAAACTGTAATAAAGTTGAATAATGCTAAATAAAGAATTCTAAATGACTAAACACCTAGAATATAAGGAGGTAATATTTGTCAAGGATTTATGAAAGTCCTTAGCATACAATAAGTAGTCAATATTATTATTTTAAATAAATACAAATTAGTCACTAATCTAAGGATAAAATGAGGGCCAATAAAACTTTGTAGTACTAATGCATTCATAGTCCTATTTGCACTTCCAAGCATTTTAATTAATATCAGAGTCTCCAAACTGGTCACAAAGATGATTTTTTAAACAGGTCACTAAGAAAAATTTGTTTTCATTTGTAAAAGGTATACTGCTTATTTTATCAAGATTACCAACTTTAATCAAGCAAAAATTGAAAAGACAGTTCATCAACTACTGTATCTCTAAATTGGATAGCTTTAACCTCAGTTAGAAGATTAATGCCTGGAGAATTCAACAAACCAACTCCTAAATTTCCATCATTCTATTTAATTCATGGAATCAAGAGCTAAATATTTTAGTACAATTTGTATCAGATATGTTTTTGAAATATTTGCTTCATTAAGTGATGAGCATACAAAAGAAGAAAAAAAGAATCCTTTTGATTGTTTTCTTTTTCCATTAAGATGATTTCAGATTTCAGCTGTTCAACTCAATAATATTCACTGAACATCCACCATGGACAAGGCACCAAGCTGTGCCTGTTGGGAATATAAAAATGAATCTGATCTCTGTCTTCAAAGATATTATGATCTTGTAGGAGGGAGAATACATGCACAAATAGCTAAAATACAGAGCAAGTAGTAAATACTATAAAGAAAACCACAAGGGGCTGTGTAAGCTCAGAAGAGAAAAAGATGACTTTGGCTGGGGTAGGAGACAGGATGGTGATAATCAGTGAAGGTTTCATGGAATAAGACCTTAATGGAATTTTAAGCTTTTAAGGGCAAAGATGATAGTAAGGAATCTAGAATCTACCGCTTCTCACAACTTCCACCACCCTGGTCCAGTGGAATATTATTCAGTTATAAAAAAATGAGGAAAGCCTGCCATTTGCAACAACATGGATGGACCTTAAAGGCATCATGCTAAGTGAAATAAGTCAGACAGAAAAAGACAAATACTGTATGATCTCATTTGTATGTGGATTATCTAAAAAAAGATCAAAAACAAAAACTCAAAGAAAAAAAGATCAGATTTGTGGTTATAAGATGGAAACTGGGGGAGGGGAAATTGGAAGAAGGTGGTCAAAAGGTACAAATTTCCAGTTATAAGTACCAGGGATATATTGTATAACCTGATGACTATAGTAAACATTGCTATATAATACATATGAAAGTTGTTAAGAGAGTTAATTCTAAGAGTTCTCATCACAAGAAAAATTTTTTTCTTCTTTTTCTTTTTCTTTTTATTGTTATCTCTATGAGATGATGAGTACCAACTAAACTTATTGTGGGTCATTATTTTACAATATATGTAAATCAAGCCATTATGCTATATACCTTGAACTTATATAATGATGCTGTCAATTATATCTCAACAAAACAGGGAAAAAATAGAGGCAGATTTATAAAGAAATGATACTGGTTGTTCACTATGGATAACACTGTAAACCAAAAAGGGAAAGTAAGCTTAACCTAATTAATTCATGTGAGAAATAAGGATCCTAGAATTTTCTCTAGACTCTCATTTCTGAAGATCCTGCTGTTTTTCATATTCAAATGCACTCCAAATCTGGGACAAAGATGGTAAGTCATTAGTTTAAGTGGCTTGGCATGTGTTACTTCTACTAAAACATGGCTTCTTATGGAAACCACAGTACATACTTCTGGGTAGCAAGCAAGGATGCTAAAGAAAAGCACGTGGGAGGAAATGATTTTTACTTTTTTCTTCTCCAAGTCACATAGTCATCATTTCACATTCTAAGTGAAGATACCACCCCATTCTCCTTCAGAGTTAGATCATGATGGCTCAGGGCTCAGACACTTTCAGGAGTTATCTATACATAAGTGGAAATAGCCATGCAGGTGGAAATAATGCTTTCTCTAGTATAACTGCTAGTGATATATGAGAATTCTGATGCACTCATGAAGGCCACTTTGATAGTAAGATCCACTCTGTCAGTTGTCCATTGTTACAAATAAAATCAACAGTTTTTCCACCTTTTCTGCCAAAATCAACAGTTTTCCCACCTCTTCTGCTGTGCCACACAGGTCCTATCATGTATGGCAGAAAGCTGTTCTCATGAAAGGACAATGTTGTATGTCTGGCTTTGTCCTAATCAAGGTACCATATTTGAGAATTTCTTGATTTTTCTATATTAAAATTTCAAAATGCAGATTTCTGACAACTTTTTGAGGGGATATTTTAAAACAAATTTATTGTAAGTACTCTGCAATCATGTCATTTATTTTATTTCAGAGATTCATTTTTACATTATTATTAAAACATAGAAGTTTAGAGTTGCAAAAACCTTCATTTACAGATAAGGCATTTGAGACCCTAGAGATAAAGTGATTTGCCAAAGGTCATTCAGCAAATTATTGGTGATCCTTGAGAGAACCTAGGTTGCTTTTTTAGTTCTAAAATAAATCAAGAGATATATTTGGCCAAAGGGTCTCAATATTCAACTTAGTGTCTTCCTTAGATGTAAGTTCACCTTTGATTTCTAAAATTCTTCTTTGTAAATGACTTAAATAATTGGTGTGTGTGTTTTAAAAAACATACAAAATAGATAAATAAGAAGGTAATTATTGTTCATGTTTAAGTACTCTTACCTTTAATATAATATGATATAATAGTTGCCATATAAATATATTTAAATGTTTATTTATAGATCATTACCTGCAGAAAAAGATACCAAGCTTGAATGGAAAAGTACAGAAATCTAAAGATCAGTGATCAAAAATTAAGATAAAGGGCTAATGAAGATTATAATACAAGTCAAAAGCAGAAATAATCCAGTTTACAGAGCCTTTTTAAGAAAATATGAAGGATGTAAGTGGAGATATGCCTGTAACCTCCTACATATGCCTTTTTAACAACATGGATTTATTTCCCCAATATCAGAGTCCAGAAATTGAGACAAACTAAACAAATTATAGTCTGAAGCACCCACAGAAAATGTCGAAATAAAGACCCCCCACCACATTTTAAGCAATTACTGTATAAAGAAAAGGTTCACAGAGTTGCCAAGGATGCTGCTTAGTAAATAGTTTAAATTCCTTCCACTTGAGAGAAAAAGGATCCAAAGTATATTAGCCTCTCCCCTCCCCCTCTAGTGAATTAATATTCCATGATATACACCACTGCTGATGGGGGCACCTCTTTTCAATGAGAAGAGATCAGTAAATGGCTATTTCACAAAGAATAAAAATATAACCTTGTAATTTTAATGTGTGTTTATGTTTTTAAAAAAAGTGGCAGATACATGTTAATAAACCTTGCTTAGGGAAAAAATAAAATAGTTGCTAAGCCATGGTGAGTAATTAGCCTTTTAGCATCCCTTTTCTTCAAGAATGCTTCCTCCTGTGCTGGTTCTTTTAAATAGCTCCAGTCCTGGCTGCCTTTGTTGGGCTTGGAAATTGTTCACATATGAGAGAAATTAAGCTCTCATTTAACAGAGACACATGCCTGTCAAGACCAGAGGAACAAAGACTAGTCCCTGGGGCCTGTTCAGCTCCCAGAGGCTGCCACTCATTCTGTTAGCAATGCTTACCCTTTACAGAATGTGTATAAAACCCAATAAATCATTTCATCTGCTGTGCTTAATACACGAGAGCTCTGACCATTTTTCAGAGTGTTTTCTCTTTCTTACACAACTTCACAGCTAGTTAGTTAAATTAAAAAAAAATCTATTGTTTATTTTTTATGAATGTAATAAGACTTTTTCAGTCAAAAAGGTAATGAGAATGTTCCCAAATACTGTCAGCATAAACGAAGAGGCATTATTTCCTTAGACTTCCTCCCAGATATCTTTCCCACATTTTATAGTTAATAATTAGAACACCCATTTTGTGAATTACCAATGCATCTCCCAGCTCCTTTTAAACCTAGATTCAGGAGCTAGCTCTGGCAAAAATGAAATGGTTAAGGACCAGAATGGGACAGATTTGCTGTCCTATTTAAATTCAATACATTTTGTCCCTTTACAACACACAGCCAACATATTCCTTCAGGGTGGAGATTAAAACTACTACTTAACAGCCAGCTCTTTTTACGAGGAAAGTGAAATGAATTTCTTATAAACCAAACCAAAATACCCCTCCACACATTCTCATTTCCAAAGAAAACATGATAATCTTTGAACCTGTTTAAGAAGAAAAGACAATGTTAACTTTTTTTAATAGAAATCTTCTCTGTTTCTGCCCACACCTCATTCTCTCACCTACTCCTCCCACTGGGGGAAAATACAGAGGCCACGGCAAAAGACTAAAGATTAGACTTTTAAAGCCTTCCAGTTTAGATCTACTCTTACCCAAATAGACAAGGGGAAGGGCTGCGGGAAAATGAGTATCAATCAGTATTAGTAAAATAAATACTTCATTAAAAAGTAAAATGCTTGTTTAACCTGACTGTGTTGCATGTAGAGCAAACTTACCAAGGATTTGCTCTAGCAATGTTAATCTTTCCACAGAAACACTGGGAGTTCCAGGGCTGACAGCTTCAATCCCCAGGTTGCTGTGAACCCCCAAATAATAAGAAGCTGGTAGCATAAGGAACTTCACCCCGCTCAGCAGGGGGAGAAAAAGCAGATCTGGATTTGATAAGTAAAACCAGGTCTACATGATGGTTATATGGTAAAGCCCTGCAATTAATGGAGACCATAAACAGTTCAAGAAGCCAGCACGGCAGAAGTTTCATCAGAATAGGTTTCACTCATATCTAGTTGGATATTATCAAATGTACAACTGGCACAAATGCCTTGTGCAAACACAGATAACTGTACATGTGCCTTAGAATAAAAGGAAAAAGAAATGAAATAGAAGTGCATTGGACTCTTTTACATTCATATTTATGTATCATTCCCGAATGATTTATCATTTTTCAAATAATAAATTATTTTCACTTTTAAACCACAAATCACATCCTGCAGGCCTTAGCAGATGCAGATGTCAGAATATGGTAGTACAACAAAATTAATTAAATAACCCTTGAAAAAGTAAAACAAAGTTTATTTATAAAAAATGACATTAAGGTGAACTGCCTAATAAGAACATGGATTTGCTTAAATAAAACATTATATGGTTCTGTTTTAGATTCATCCCTAAAGCCCTGAAAGATATTAGAATTTTAGTGAGTAATTACCCTATTTACTTCAAACAAAATAGGAGGAAATCGGAAAACCATATTCAACTCTACCACACATCAGAAATGAAATTCTCTCATTCTTTATCTTGCAACCCAATACATAAATTTGTAGTTGGAAAATTTATTGGAGCTAGGAGATGAAACCTAACAAGCTAGAAATGAGGAAATGGCCAAAAGAATATCCACATCAACATATGCTCTAAGCAGTAAACCCACTTCTAGGAAGCATAACCAAGACATCTCCCCTTCACAGCTTAATTGTTTTCAGTCTGAACCACACTCAGCACCACCCCCACAGTTAGACAAAGTTCTAACTACTTAACACATCTCTTTTCAAATGAAAATGCAACACTTAGGGTGAAAACAAGAGAGACTAGGAAAAGGTGTTATATGCTATACATGCCACTGACATAATACTTCACTAGGATATGCTGTCATTTCCTGCAATTAATACTTTAGCAAAGCTATAAGAATTTTTTCCAAAAATTATAATATTTCACTTGCAACACTAAAATTAAGTTTGTGTCACCCTTTCCATTATATAGTCCTAATGCCAGGAGTTTGTCATTGGCTGCAGAAATGTGTTTGGTGTGGCTTGAAAGTAAGCATTTACAGGCCCTCTTTCTAAATGTGTTTTTCTAAAAATCTTCCTTAGCCATTATTTCATGTGGCAGGAATTACAAGCCATCACAATACCCCACAAAATAAACATGAATTTGACCTCATAATTCAAAACCTTCAATGGTTTAAAATGCAAACATTCCTAAGTGGACATGGCTTATGTTGTGGCCAAACTTGACATTTGCTTGAAGGTTTTGTAGGCAAGACTACCTACTGCTCTCCATTTCCTAAGGACCAGAGCTAACTTCTGTCATCTAGAATCAAAGGAGGTCAGAGTCGCAAACAATTTCAGCCATAATTGTGCACAAATGATCCTTGTTCCTAAATATATGGAAAATGAAAATCAGTGTGGAAGAATAATCTGCCAGGAGCCATGCCATTATTAGCAGGCCAAAGACTAGGCGCAGACATCCTGAGTCCAAGTCTATGTTTCTTCCTGCCCTTCTACACTTCCCTAATCCTAGTCCATCTCTCAGTTGGGACTGCATATCTTCCATAGAAAGGAGAAGGAAAAGTTCTGCTGAGCATAGATCAGTAATTATGTCTTCTCTTTCCCTGGGCTTGAAATGGTGGCCTTTCTGAGCCAAAGGGAACATACAAGGCTATGGAATTAATTCAGTGACCTAGGCAAAGGTGATTAAATGAGTAAGAGATGGAGCAGGCATAGATAGTAAAATAGGCTGAAAGCACTGGAAAGATCTATACCTGCTTATTTTTTCCAGCTATCTGGAGATCTGATTGTTTTTAATTAACTGAAAGCTCTATTTAAGAAACCAGAAGTCAGTTATGACAGTCGAATCGTAAGATTTTTGATGATGTTTGGCGACCACAGTCTATTGAGATGATCACAAGACAAACAGATAGATGTCTGCTCCTTTTCTGTTACCTGCATTTTTTAAAAGTAAAATAACAATTATAAAGCTAATTACAAAAGCAATGCATTCTCTTCCAGTCTTTTTTAAAATGCCTATTTTTATGTAGCTGAGATTATACTGTATTTACATTATTATGTTCTAGGGGTTTTTTTCCACTTAATGTTATATTGAAAGATTATCCTAAATCATTAAAAATTATTTGTAATTATCATATGTAACAGCTTATAACAGCTGATCACATGAATATACCATAATAAATTTAATAATTTTCCTAATATTGAAAAGCAAGGTTCTTCCAATGTACACTTAAAATTTTTAATTAATTGTTTCTTATACAAAAGCAATAAGTATTAGGAAAAATTTTAAAAGCTAAACTAAAACAATTAAAAAATAATTTAACTATAATTCTACTACACAAAGTCATTTGTCTTTGTACTCTTAATCACTTGAGTACCCAGTATATCACAAATCTGTGTCTCCATAGTCAGGGCCCAATCTTATTGAGAAGGAAAGATACTATATTGCCATGGAGGCCAAGATCCTAAACATAGAATTCAGATTACATCTTCTACTGGACTGCCAATAACCTGAGCTTCCCTCCCACAAGGGATTCCTAGGAATTCCAAGGGTACATTTCTACCCTAAAATAGAGTCCATGAAAGGGCTCTGCCAGAGACCACTGTGTCTGATGATCCACAATAGATGAAACCAGACAATCGTAACAGAAAAATAGCTGTTTTGTGGAGGCCAACTTCAAAAGCTCAACTTCATTTTTCTTTGCCCTGTTGCACCCTTGCATTATAAATATTCCGGCCACAAGCTGGGAGTCCTCCAATGGTAGACTACATGTTTGCTCTCTCACTGTGGATCTGACCTGGTCTATCCCATCTTCTAAGCTAACCTCTGTCTAGATCCCAATAATGAATACTATTATCGCACTTATGCGTGCTCCTCTGGGCTTTTCCATAGACAAATTCCGGGTCATCTAACAGTGTCTCCACTCTGTCTAACCTTCACACATAAAAATCTAGAAATCTGAGTCTGCACAAAGCATTACAAAGAATTACACAGAGTAGGGCAGAGAGAGAACTTGGAACTAGTCTTTCTTTTTCTCAAACCTCTGTTATTCATCACTATGTAAGGTAATAGTTTCCTACCAATATGCACTGTCTTCCTCTCTATCACCTTCTGCTTCCAAACTCATTCTCTTACCACTATATCCATGTAGATTCTTTCAAACCTCAGCCTCCAGCTACTAAACTGATTCTCTGGGCACTATCAAGATTCTCAGTGAAATGCAAGTCAGGAGGAAGGAGAGGCTAACAGTCACAGAATAAAAAAAAAAAAAAGAAAAGAAAAAAAATTCTTTATGACAAACAAAAACCTGACCCAGCAGCTAGAAATCTTTTCTCTCCTTGACATTTCAGGTCCCTAATTGCCATCTCAGGCAACATGCAGTTATACTAATCCTAAAGTGCCCTGTATTTAACTAATTCTATATTTATTAGCAAATGATTTCTGCCACATCCAGCACTTAAAAAACACCAAACTAGGACTTACATCTTTTATTGAATAACAGAATATAAAGAATGTTTTTCCATTTGGGTAACTGGTTCCTGACATCACAACTTTTGAAAGGGAACAAAAGTTGTTAGACGATCAATTGAAACTAAAATCAGCTTTCTTGGTTTTTACCCCCCACCCCCTTTTTCTGTGAATAATACAACTAAAGAATGTATAAGGAAGAGCCAACATTTGTGCAGCTGGAAAATGAGTGATGCTATTACAGTACAAAATAAGCATGACTTGTCAGAGTTCTTTAGAATAGTATGACCACCTTGTCAACATGTTCAAGCAGCAGCCAAGTCAGCCCAGCTGAGAGCCCTTTCCAGCTGCACTACGCTCAGCCACTGTAGAAAATTTATCTGCAGACGTTTTAAGATAAAAATCTCCCACTGAAGTGTAAGTTCAACAAAAGTCATGACTATGACCTGACTGAAGATGGACTTTACCCTTTATTCCGATCTATGAATTCCTTAACTTTCATTGTTTAATGTTACGACTTTAATGTTTTCTTAATGGATTGGGTGGTGGATAAAATGAATTCAGTGTCTCACAGTGAGACATTACACCTTTTGCATCATTTATTTTCTTTTATTTTGAACAAGTAAAAATACCTGACTCTAACATTAATAACATTTAGTGGGAGTTACCTTATGTGAATTAAAAATGGTTATGTCAGTACATCCCTTCAAAATTTAAAAGATATTTCCCTGTGCTATATCAAGTGTCACACAGTATATCAATTTTTATTTCCCATCTCTCAAGTCTGGTATGCATACTGTTTAACTTCTTAAATTCTAAGTATAGACATAATTCACAAAAGCTGGGCAAATGCTTGACTCACAGGAGATGGCATACATAAGATTTATATGAACAACTTTATTTTAAACAAGAAGGACTTCTGCATTTTGTGCTGCTACATCACATAACTTCATCTGTGTTTTTTTTAAAAAAAGCTATAAAATAAATTGGAAAGGTTCATTTACTATCCCTCTAACTTCACGAGCACTATTGATCTAATAGAAAAGCCCATTTTAGTGTGAAAGTTAAGAATCTGACCCTGTTTTCTACAATAAAATCCTCCCTTTTAGACAGTCTCCAGGCAGCTCTAATTCCTGGGCAACCATTTCGGAGTACCTGATAAGCCTTACTCTCCTCTCACTGAGAACTGAAATAGGCCTCATTGGGCGGCCAGAGAAAATTTTTGCTCTTTCTTTTCCTCTCGATTATCCTGGTGATAATAATTGATTATAATGCATCCACACTGATTATCCTATAGTCACATCACTAATTTGTGGGTTCTAAATATGCATATGTATATAGATACAAACATGCAGATACAAAATGCGCCCTGAGGAGGTAACGCGTTCTCCCACTTTCACTAACCCCAGAAAGGAGCAGAGACTTTGGGTTCCCTGAATCTGTAGTGTCATTGATTTGAAAGGGATCTGGGGAGTCAAGTCTGAGAGATAATCACAAGTAGATAAGATAGAGGAGGGAGGGTGGGGATATTGAAGGATAGTGCTTAAAAAGCATTGAGATTCACCATCAGGTTCTCTGGTCTGCCAAATGAGATCTTTGCCATACGGCACATTTAGAAAACAGGTAGCAAGCTAATTAATAATTCCATATAGCAGCTCAGGATCTGGTCAGGTATCAACTCTTCTTATTTCTAGATCCAGTCCAACTTTAACAGTCTAGCCTCATTAACTAACACGAGTTAGTTAACAGAGTTTCTAATCCACAATAAGAATTTATATTTTTAGCTGTTAAAGCCCTTGCTATTCATGAATTATAGCAGCTTTACCTATTCTTTATAATTCAGAAACTTCATTATTAAAATGTTAGAAGCAGGCTATAGAGCATCTATCATTACTTTAAACATTAATTAGATTACATAAAAGAAATAATTAGATTTGCATTTTTATCTTGGTTTTAAACTTTCAAAGAAGATCACAACAGCCTGCCCATGGGCAATTAAAAACAGCACAGCAGAGAAATAGAGAGAGGAGAGAGGGTCTGTTTTTCCTGGCTAATTTATGATTGAAGATAGAATTACAAAATATTTTAAGGGTTTGCTGAAGCTGCGGGCTAATCCTAGACTTCTAAGCTTTGTTTATAACCCTCATTTCATTGCAAGAGAGAATCAGATACAAGTACAATGACAATAAAGGTATCAAATTACTTTCAATGGGTTTATTTGGTTCTGTTCAGAGGTTGTTGGAAGGAGATCAGTTACCTGATCAATAACACACACAAAAAAGTACTATTTGCTAGAGCCAAAACAGGAGCAGTATAATTGCTTTTTGTTTATCAATGCTAAATACAATTAACAAAGAGATACAACATATAAAACATAAGACAGAGGAACTCCGTGAGACTAGAAGGCTCCTTACTTTCCTCAGTCTTTCTGTTGGCTACTCCAGCCAATTCCAAAAGACAATAAATGTAAGGTCTAGCTCTTAAAATTAGAGGTCAATTAGATACTTAATGATGAAGCATATCTTCAAATATATATCTATTATTATTATCCTGGCAAAAATTAATTAACCAGGTCATGCGGGCCATGAAGGCTAATGTACAGAGTAATTATTTCTGATCTTTAGACAACTACTTCACATAAAAAGGTAGTCCTTCTTCTGCTCAGCAGATACCTGAAATGCCTGTAGTTATTCACATTGAAGGAAACAAAAGGCAAGGTTTATCTCCTTAAAAGGTGAGAGTACATCTCAAATTATTCTTTTTAATGGTTTAAAAGCAATCACCTCCTTGCTTATAATATTAATACCTCTGCTGGTTACCAGGCAGGAAGAAAGGAGAACACACATTTAATGGCACTCTATCACATGACAAACACACAGAGATGCATAAAATATATGAACAGCACTGAAGAATATATTATAATCAAAACAGAAAACAATATGTATGAAAAATATACTCACACTCTTAAGAACAGAGTGAAGCTTCAGTAAAGAGACAAACACTTGGTTTTGTAAATAAGCAGCATGGATTAGCATTTAAAACAGAAAGTTTTCAGATAAGAGGAAGAGTATCTGCAAAACAGCAGTGATGGTATTTAGTTTAGGCCTTCCACAGATTGAGTTAGCTGTCTACTTCATGTATTTGGGAAGGACAATGACTATTTATATTAATTATAAAGATTAATAATCATAAAGATTAATAAAGAGCTAAGTTTCAAGTTTCACAATTTTCCCCAAAAGGTGTATGTATAATGGACTAAATCATTAGCTCTGGCCCAGGAAGACAGATGCCCAAATAAAATCCCAACTAACCAGTCCCTTCTGAAGAGACTACTGCTGTTTGGTCAGTGATCCGAGGAGGGGACATTGCCTGCATAGCACACAGTACAGCCATTTGAATAACTCTAAACTGGGGCCTAAAGAGACACGAATATTTGGATCATACCATTCATGTCTGAAAAAGCAAGTTTCTCACAGAGATATTTTAATAGGCTGAATTCTCTTGCAAAGGTTAAGTTCTTACCTAATAAATGCCATCATTAAATATGTTTCTATTGACATGCTATCAAAACCAAAGAACGTAATTTGTATCCATAAAGAATATCTTCTTTAGTTTCAAAAACCATGATACAGTCAAATGAGGTTAGATGAATAAATATACAGATGGATCAAGAAATCAAGGTTTGTAAAATATTTTCTGATTTGCTTAGATTAGACATATTTAATAGTTTGTTAAAATACTATAAATATGCATTGATATGTCCAATGGATTCAAAGTGAATTCTGTTTACTAGTCAACATAACTCCCAAATAAAATGCTTCACAAGATTGGCTAAGATACTGTAGTGCAATGTATAAGAGAAGGAAGATGAAATTACTGAAGCAGTTATCTGTCCTTTAGAATTGCAGCATGAGAACCAACTCCAAGGATCCATATTCTATGATCTATTAGTTTTGTTTTCCACAGATTTTATAAAAACTGTTCTATTTCTGTCCTGGAAAATCAAAAATGTCTAACTTTTTCTAGTCTCCATATTAGGGGAGATCCATACATGTAACAAATTAGGGAAATCACCATTTTCCCCAAAGCACAAACAGAGGGATTTGAATTCACTAAGCAAACAGACTCTTAAAAGATCTGTTAATATTAAAGAATTTGAATAATCATTTAAAGTTATTAACCTGATTTTTTTAATGGTAAAAATTGAATCATCAAAACTATAAAAACATTAGTTCCCCAAATCCTCTTACTTTTCAACCTGGCTTAAAGACCATGCATGGTCTTAAAAGTCTCTTTAAAAATTTAATTAGAATTTACCAAGGCAAAATTACAGTAAAATTATATTCAAGAAAGGAAAAATATATAAACCTTGAAATGATTTTTAACTACATATACAGTTTTGAATGACTGCGGATAAACTAAGCATGGGGACTTTTACAACACTATCTTAATCATGCCTTTTCCTATCTCTAATGAAAAATCCTGCTTTTCAATGTGTGCAAATCATTTCAGGTTTTCACTTGTTTCCATTATAATAGACCAAAATGTGTTTGTGTGTGGTTGTTTTAAGAGCTTAGACACTCCTCCCTTTCTTTCTACTACAGTGTACAAATTCCAAAATAACAGTACTAATTCAGAAGTCAGCGTTCTGAACTAGAAGTAAAGAATAATCTTGAATGTAACCCACCTGATACCTGGGATCTATGGTCAATTGCCATGGCTTAATCTTGCTGACCAAGTTAGCAAATAGGTTCTAGGACGCAAGAATTCTAAAGAAGGCAAAAGGCCACATATGGAACCTCAAATTGTTGCTGCAGTCATTTGCTTTCAGAAGAGAAGTTAGGTTTTATATTTATCACCTTATTTTACTGGTCGTTTTGTTTTCAAAAGGGAGCATGTTTCTTTCATCATAGAAAAATGTTTGAAGCATCTCTTAAATCTCATATTTTGCTCAAATTAAAATCAGCTCAACAATAGTCTCTCTCCTAAATTTGATCATCTCTATAGCTGGTCAAAAACTGCATTTGAAAATACAGTTAACCCATTTCCCTTCCAAAAAATAACCAAAAGTCTGAAAATCAGATACGTGCTTTCTAAGTGTCAGAGATGAATCTGTTTTGTGTAAGAAGTAAGTGTTTTTCAGTATTTGGAAAATTCTTTGAATGGTCTCATACTGATAAGATTAACACTGACAAGATATGCAGTGAAGCAGTAGCTGAAGACAGAATGAACTGCAAATACAGGTTATTGCTTCCTCTTATTTTTTAAAATATGAATTGTTGTTACAAAGAATCCCATATTTCTAAGATTAATGTAACTGATATTTTCAGTCTGTATCATTTTATAATTTATACTGCTGAGATCAAGTTCTGACTAGCTTAAATTTTTAAAAATTTAAACAATGAGGACTATCTACAAAATTTAAAAGCAATTAAACTTCTATTAGAAAACTTGAAAAATCAATTTTCCCATCTTCTCAAATTGAACATTCTGATGAATAATTTAAGATCATGTTCTATAGTTTTCAGAAAAAAATCAATTTTAAATAGTTGATTTATAGCTATAAAATCATACATAATCAATAAATACCTATAATATTTCATTAAAATACTTTGAATTAATTTGGCTACTATTCATCTGAGATCCTCAGTACCACAGGCAAACATCAATTAAGACAGCCACTTAATACAAACAACTTTGGACTAAGAAGTGAAATACAACCAAAATAAAGAAGCAAGAAATAAAGAGGTAGTAAAAAGCATTAACAATAAGGAACTGATATGGGAACATCTCAGGGAATTTCTTCTATTCCTGCTTAACAAATAGGAGAAACAGAGAACTAAATGATCAGGTTATTTAACACCTACTGAGTTCTTAGAGAGGGATCTAGAGAAAAATGTAGGAGGCCACAGGCTAAAAATCTTGACCTTAGCAGTAGGAGACACACTGAAAATTCTAATAAGGGCAGAACAAGGAAACACCTGGACAGTTATTTAATTAAGGATCTCAGCATGAGTCATAAGAAAGATATCAGGATGAGAAATTATTCCAGGACTTAATTGTAAAGGCTGACTGTCAAAGATGCCAGAGACATTCCATCTCCTCTATGTTTGAGCTCTAGTTTGAAGCATATAGACTTGAGTATGGAATATAGTATCAGAACTGATGGAAAAACAAACACAACAACAAACACTGGCTAAAACCTCCTAGTAAAGATAGCTGGACAAAATGCCAAATTAGGTACAGGTACGTTTTCAGGGACCAAATCAGAATTTCAAATGCAGTGACTACTACCTGGAACACTAAGTGTGATTACAAAAATGAAGCAAAGATCTAAGTTAAAATCATTGGATTTCATCAGTGAGGTGAAGATTAGAGTAAGCTATGACTTTATGCAAATGATTTTTTAAAAATACAGGAAGGTGTAATACCAATCTCAAGGAAAAACTAATATAATTCAGAATATACTGCCCTAACTAGGCTGAATTATAGATCCCTGTGGTTAGAAAATATCCACAGCAACCAAGAGAAATCAATGAGGCTATGGTGGGCATATATAACTCTGGGGTCAGCGTTCCTGAGGATTAATCAGCAGACAACCAGCTGCTTATTCTAAGGCTTTCTAGAAGTTACACACCTATGTTCTTATTAAAAAAATGGAGACCACTTCCCTTACCTATCTCAAATAGCTGAATTAACCATCAATTTCTAAAGGAATGACAGAAAACAGAACTCCTTCCCAGGCCATTGTCATTATGACCTACCTATTGTGTTATCCTGCCACAAAAAAAAAAGGAATTTCTAAGTTGTGTTACAATTAGTCAGGAACAAGTTTTTCTTCCTTTTTAGACTATACACTCCTTGAAGACAGACAATTATTTATTAATTTTTATATTAATAAAATAAATGCACTTAATATTTGTTAAAGAACAAATTACTACCAACCTTTTCCTAGGTCATAAGATTCTTCTCATAATTAGCCCAATTAGGCAGTCCTAACAAGCAAATAAACATAAGCTTCTACCCATGACATTATTAGATGGTAAAAAACAAAGTAGAAAGTAGTTTGTGGCAATAAAACTAGCATTTGTATGCTACCTTGGAAACCATTAGATTTCTACTAGATTGTGGTTAGGCAAATGGCAGAAGGAAAAAAAGATAAAGTTTATTCTGCTTACGCATCGCATCAGAAAAGAATGCTTTGACCACCACCTAGTCAGTATTTCCTACATCCACTTATACAATTGAATACAACATCCCTGAAGAACAGCCCTGTTGGTGCTGTTTATAAGAGAAGGGTGCACTTGCAACATTTTAAATTCCATTTACAAGGAGGAAAGTATCTAAGCACAATCAGTCGAGAGTAATAAAATACACTGACCTGGATCTGTTGCTGCAGGAGATTAATTTTGTGCTGCTGTTGCAGAAGTTGCTGCTGTTGTCTTGCAATCTATCAGAAATAAAGTTTCATTAAGTTAAAATGAAATGCTTACACCTTTGCCATTACCTCAAGTATCTCTCCTGGTATCACAAAAATATTTTACTGCACTTCTATATGAAAGAGTTCCTATAAAATGAGAGAGGCAGAATCAGAAAGTTGGAGAAAAGGAAATTATTTCAAACAGGCACCATCTCTCTGCTTACCCCTAAATCTCTACCTGTACATGAAAACTACCCCTTGTATTACATTTGTGAGCAGTTCATCTATAGTTACACCAGTCATCTGGAAAGAATGGGAGTTTCAAAATCTGATCCTTGGAGAATAAAGACAGGAAAACTCTGGCTACATTTTTCTAAGGAGCTTAATTTGGGTTTAAAAAGTAGAATCTGTAAGCAAAGATAGAAAAGAACTTTCTATTACTTATGGTATGGTCTACTTTGGTGAAATGTTTTCTGATGTAAAGATTTTCAGAACTGATAACACAAATATTATCAAGGGAGTGCCAAAAAAAAAAAAAACGAACACATCAAAAGTAAAAAATCTTTCTTTTTTTTTGTTGTTATCATATGTGATGTACAAAGTATTTTTAAAAAATGAACAAAATTTAATATTTAACCACATATCTTTTTGAGGGTAATGTGAGAATTTTACAGTATAGGATCCATGTAAGTTTTGTATTCCCCTGCTTCATCCAATAATCAAATTCAACATCTTAATATGTCATCTGGTCTATAAAAAGAAACATTAACCACTTCATTCAAGCCCTGCTGAGGACTGAATCTGCCCCTCAGGAGAGCAAGCAACTTCTTTAGGTGCTTACTATAAAAACACGAGCTGGGCATCAGGCTACCTGTTACCTCAAAAGCTGAGCTACTGTAGCTTGAAGCCCTGGGGGATGCCCCTTAGTGAGAACACACTCACTGCCAACCTAGGAGGCCAGAGAAAAATACAGCCAGAGAACACTTACAAGGACTTGGTTTAGTGGTGCCCTATAGGCAAGAGCTATGCTTTTTTCTTCTTATTTCTTCTATTTCCAAAAACCAATATTCTAGAATGGGCAATGTTGAAAGTGGAAATAAATGTGAATCATCCCTCAGCTGTATACTTCCTGAGTCCTCTGCTATTTTAGCCTAGAGTAGAGAGAAATATCCAAATCACATTTCCTTAGCAGAAGATGACAAAACAGCAGTCTGCTCCCAAATGTTGCTTTATGGGTTCTGGTGGTGACGGCTTCATACTGGAAGTCATGATAAAGCTGCCCCTAATATAGGCTACAGTTTGAGAAATGGGACCACTCCTCCCCAAAGTTTTATAAGCAAAATGGAAACAATATTTAATCAGGTTGGAAAGGCCCACTCTGCTTGTCACCATTCAAATCAGAAATGCACAACTCACTCTCCAACTCTAGGTGTACATGCTGGATCAGTGAATATTTATTTCCACTTTGCAAACCAGTGAAACACCACGAGGCATCTAATATTGATGGTCCCTCCTAAATGATAAAGTGCTGCATAGAAATGCATCCAAAACACCACAGTGCAATTACTATCATCCACTCTAGACGTATGGCTTTGACACAGTGAAGTATGGTACATAAGCACCATGTGGCTCAAATTCTGAATTTTATTTGCCAATCGGTTGAGCTACATGCTCGCTTCATTGAGCATGACAACCTAGTTTTAAGTGTCATTTAATTTTCATTTTGAAATATAATTACAAAGTGTTCACTGTAAGATATCACTCGTCTGCAAATGTGTCAAGATTAATTTGTGCTAGCTTATTCACAAGTGTCAATAGTTAATTACTGTGTCATCTCTGGATGGCTAAATGACATTCTAACTTCTGATTTTTTACAGTGTTCCTTTATGTTATTTTCCATTAGGGGCTGAGTCCATATTCCTACATGTGGGCAAATATTCAAGCATATAAAATACCAGACGTCACAACTCATTAAAATCAACAGAGCATATATTGCTCTATATACCCCTATAAAATACATTTAACAGAAAAGATAATTCCAGTAATAATGTCAGATTTCTAAAAACCGCACATTAATTTGGGCCTGTCTGATCTAAAGCATCAGGGACTACTCTATAGGACCATTGTTGTTAGATTAATATACGCTTATGAGACAGGAAAACCACTTGGGAAAGTGACTTATTTTTAAAAAGGTATACTTTAAACTTGGCTATTTTTTTCTTCTTTCTCACTTCTATAACAATGAAGTCAAATCTGTATAGGAGTCATGTGCTAATTTGTTTTCAGTGATCTGCCTATGCTATAAATAGAGTGATAATATCATTTATTATCCATAACCAGGGCAACTTTTGCAAGTGGAAGAGGGAGTATTAATAATTACTCTGGAAAACAGGCATTGACCAGAGCTATTCTGGAAAAGCTGAGATATATGGTCACCCTATCTTGGACCAGTGAGCTGAAAGATCCTCAACGTCTTTCCAGACCAGATCCTCTTTCTGGATGAGAAGAGTAAGGCCCAGAGAGAAGCAACTTAGGCTACATTGGGAATATATGAGATGCCTACGTGAATAAGTATCCCTGAGTAATTAATCAAATCCAAATGTTCTGGAACAATGTTATCATTTCAGTTATGCCCAGTTGCTATGATGCCTTTCTTTGTCCTCCACATATCCTCTCAGTATTCTCGAAGACCCTGAATTTCCAGAAGGCTTTCCTTTCTTTCCTTCTTCTTCTTCTTGTTTTTTTGTTTTTTGTTTTTTGTTAGGAAAGCTTATGATAAATAAACCAATCAATGTGATTACTCGCTGAGCTTGGCACATTCCACATCTCCAGTTCGTCAGCTCCTTTTGCAGGGCTCACCTGTTCTTGCTGTTGGCGAGCAAGGTCCATTTGCTGCCGTTGTTTCTCAATTTGTGAGGCTGCCAGTTTTTTCTGTTCGTCATGCGCTGCCAGGAGCTGCTCCCGTAAACTGATCAGCTGGGTAATCATGGTCGAGAGCTGCCGCTCTTTCTCTGCCAGGCTCTCAGGTGTACCTAAAATGGAAGCGAAAAGATACCTCACAAGTTTGAGAAAAGTCTGAATGAATTAGGGAAGGGGGTGGGGTGGGCAGATTTAGAAAGGGGCTTTCCTAAGACACTACAATATCTGGGACAATAAATGGAGGTCATTGTGAGTGCAGGGACACTACAGAGTAGCAGTGGAACGAACACTGGGGTTAGTCATTACCCCTGCGAAGAAAAGGGATTGTTGCCAATAAAATTCTCACTCACTCTTCCCCCTCACTCTTTAAAACAAAAGAAAACAAAGCAGAACTACCTACTTCATCCTCTCCCTTTCATCACATTCCCCTTCCCTCCTAACCCGAATCTATCTGATCAAGCTAGGAATCTTACGCTATTTAGTACCAAAGAGTAGAAATTCTGGGTTATATTAATATTCTATAATCATCTTTACCCTCAGTGACTGACAGAGGATCTAAGACATAGTAGGTGCTTAATAAAAGTTACTTAAGGATTTTTTTGATCACTGCCCTCATAAAATTTTTCTGTTATGCAAGAATTTGTTTCTGAAACTCAGGAGTCAGGGGTCACTCTCTTGGCCACGGGACAAGTACTACAGAGTTCTACAGTTCTTGCCTCAGGTAAGAAAGGATTGAAACTGATTTTTTTTTCTTGTGAGGGGATCAAGCTAAAGTTCCCAAGTTTATCCTTAAAGGCAACAATGTTGCTTGGAGGACTCCCTCACTCCTTTGTCATTTGTCATTCTTCAAAGGGAAAAAACATTTGAGGTTGAAAAGGTTACGATGTCGCTGCACACTTACGGTATGCACTAATGGTGCTGAGCAGTCTATTTATGGGCAAATTGCACAGCTCTCCTAAGTAAAGGGTACAGAATCCTTTTGTGAATCTAAATTAGAGCATTTCACTGCAACATAAGATAAGAATTTCAACCCACTGTGTTTGAGCCACATAGGTTTCATTATGGAAGAAATGATCTATGATTTGAAAGCTTTTCATAAAGATGCCACCAGCTGTCAAAAGAGATAAAGATTGCCGATTTTTTTGTGTGTATGTTGAAGAGGAGATTTCCAATCTCCTTATGAAACCCTCCTCATTCTTGCTAAGAAAGCACCCGGACAAGTTGAGAAACTGAAAATTTTTAATTAGGAGTGGGCCTATGTTTTGAGTGGGCCCATGGAGAAAGAGAGCCTTCAGAGGATGTTGGCTAGTCCTCACTAGTTACGATTCTCACAAGGGAAGACTGATATCAGCAGAGATGCTGTAATATTTAGAACCATCTTGGTACAATGAATGCCAGTTTAAGCCCTTAAGAAATAAGTAAAAATAAGTAAATAAACAAACTGTCAATATCCCACATCCTTTGAAGATTCACTGAGCTGAAAGGTGGCCTAAAATCAAAATTAAAAGAAAAATAAGATAGTAAGATGATGTTAGAAAATGTACTCCACTGATAAGGAAACAAATACTGTGTCAAGGATAGTGACCAGCTGTGCTTTCTAGCTACTGAAAGTGTTTTTTTTTTAAATGAGTTTATATTTCAGGATTAGGAATTTCAGCTTCATAAAAAAAAGAACTTCTCGATCCAGAAACATTAAAATACAAAAGTAGGTCCCTGGAGGCGATCATAAAATCTCTTCAAAACCACAAGCTCAACTAATATAAATGTTAATGATCTATAGGAATGAGATGATACCAAACAAGTATGAAATTTGCTTATTTACTCATTTCATTAATTTTATATATATATATTTTTATTGACGTATAATCAGTTTACAAGTGTCAATTTCTGGTGTACATAATGCTTCAGTTATACATGAACATACATATATTTGTTTTCATATTCTTTTTCACCATAAGTGATTAATTTTTAATTGAAAAATATCTTCTGAATCTCAGGTACTATATCAAGAACTAAGGATACCAATACCTTGGCAAGAAAAAGCAGACAGAGCTCCCTACACTCACCTTAATCAAGTAATCACACCTATACATGTAAACTACCAATGACAGTTACAAACAAGACAGATATTTAGGGTGAGGCTTAACCAAGTTTGGGAGACTCAAGTGTAGGGAAGTTATGCCTGAAAAAGTAACAAGTTAACAGGAAGACAAAGAGTTAACTAGGCAGAGTAGGAGGGTGGTCAAGGAGCTTTCCAGGAGAAAACAACAGAGGCAGAGGCCCTATGAGGGGGCAGGTGGTGGTGGAGAGCATCAGTGTGTTCCAGGAATTGAAAGATGGTAGCAAAATTTAAGAAAAATAAAGAGGAGTAGAGGACTAGATGAGGCTAGAGATGTTGGAAGAGGTCATACCATTCAGCACCTTACAGACCATGCTTGATGAGCTTCATATTTATTCTAAGAATACTTCAAAATTATTGAAGCACTTTAAACAGGGGATGATATAGTTATTCTGGCTACAGTGTGGAGAATAGTTTGGAAGTTATGAGAACAGTTAAATGGGCTCTACACACATTTTATTACATGCATAGTTTTGCAACATTCTGATCTACATGCAATTTTCTTGTTATACCTATGTACAGGAAGTAAGTTAAGACTTATTGGACACCAGGAAAGTTACTGTACCATAATTCTTTGCTAATAAAGAAGAGCATTTGTAGGAAATTTTGGGCAAGGACCAACACAAGAGCTGGATCTGGTATTTAGATTCCCCAGTAAAGACTGGAAATTGTTCTCTCTCTCTCAGGTTAAACAGTGTCTTTTTAATATATTCCCCTTTCTCCTCTGCACAGGCAACACATAAATGTCTTCAAAGTCTCTTCTGTTCAAGGTGAAGCCAACAGGTCTATAAACGCATTGGTGCTTCCAATGCTAATAGACATGTATATCTGAACTTACAGAACAACACCATTTAACTGGATCTTTTTAAATAATCAGCATGACATTCAAGTTAATTGTAAAAATTCAATGACATCTAAATAAGGTTTTCATCAAACTTGAGAAGAAAACAAGCCAGAGATCAGTATTTTTAAATGAAGGAGTTAGGTAGGTACTCATATAAGGCTGTTGCTATCTTTTCTTTAAGTTTGAGGAGCACATACATATTTGGAATAGATACAAGTGGCATGATAACTGCAGTTGGAATGAAATGTAGTAGTACAACAAATCTAAAATTGCCCCCAAATGGGAAATGTACACAGCCATTAGCCCCTGGGGGGGCCAAGTTAACAAGAAATCAATTTATACCACACAACAGCTTACATTCTCTAAATGTGTAGGTTAATTTGTGTGTGTGTGTATGTGTGTGTAGTCATTTTTCTGTTCTGTACTCACTGTATTTGTTCATATACAGTGGTTTAAACCCAGGTATTTAAAATTTGTGGTGCTGGATTTTTGTTTTAATTAACAGTTAATGTATATATGCTTGTTATAATAAAAATAACATCAAGTCCAAATCACACTGACCAACCAACCTTCAAACACATGTCACTTCATCTCAGAAAATACTCATTTAATTGAACGTGAAGCTTTGCAACGGCAAAGGAACGAAAATTGCCAGAGTTGTTGAAAAAGTAGACAATTTATGAGGCTTAGTGGGGCAACCTAAATACATGTTAAGGAAGGCAAACGACCATATTGAATGCTTTTATGAGGTTGTCTAACTCTATCTAGAAAATCTTGTCTTAAATTATGTTCCAAGGTTTGGTGAAAACCAACTTTAAAAAAAAAAGTAGATCAGATCCTGAGGGTCTGCCCAGGCCAGCAGAGGTCATCAGTAGCTGCGGAACATCATCTGTTTCACATCTTTTGAGGCTATCTTAAAATGCTTCTCTAAGAAGCATTGCCAGAAAATAGTCTCTCCCCCACAAAAAGACAGGGGTAGTTTCATAAACTGAAAAAAGGGAACCAGAAAAAAGCGTCCATACACAGCTTCTCTACAAGTCAAGGTGCTTGCTTTTATCCAGTATCACACACGGTCTGCGCCTGACACTCTCCGCTATAAACTGTATCTAGCCTCCAACTCCAAAGACAGTGCAGCAGGTTTCTTGTTTTTAGTTGCTTTTTTTTTCTTTTTCCATGGGGTCGTCTTTATCCCCAAACCACATCTGTCTTGAGTTTCTCTCAGATTAGTCAGGTGGATCAGTGCTCCCCAGGGCCTGCTCCAGCTGAAGTATTTTAATTTGACTAAACACCTGATTTATTTTATCTCTCCGATGAGAAAGGCAGTTTGTCTTAATAGAGCCTGTCAGCCCACAGCCCCATTCACAGCAATTTACAGGCAGCCAGGGACGCTGGAAGAGAAGAGTGCCGTGATTCTGTATTTTATCCTCCTCCAGAAAGCACCTAAAAGCAGCTATTCACTGCTACTGCATGTGGCATTTTAGAACTGAATTAGCTTTTTATTCAAGTAACTACACTTGTTGTGAATAGCTTATCTGTAAAATTGCTACATTCACTACTGATTTTATTAACCTTTGGCTCTATCACAAAATGGTCTTCAGTTAGGAAAGACCTTTAAAATTGACACATTTTTTTCTTAGGGGCCTTTATTCCAGTGACTTCAGATTTACTGAGTTTGATCCATTGAATTCTTTACCAGTTGTACTTAAAATTTTGAGTCTCAATAGGAAGTCAATAGTGCGTAAATAAGGAAACACTTTTCAAAATGTAAATATGGCAGCAATTTCCCTCATCAAAAGTTTTCAAATACCATCTTTCACCATAAGAGTTTCAAAATCAGTCCTCTAGCCTTTTTTGGTCATAATCTGAAGAACTTGACAAAAATTAACTAAAATAGACTATTTATTTTAAACTTTACAAACTGCAACTACCTGTCCCTAGGTCCAAAGCCAACAGAGAAAATTCAAAATAGATAAGAATTTAGGTAAAAAAATAAGACAATTAGGATAAATCCCTTCTTGATATAGAATGAAAAATTAAAATTAAAAATCAAGTTTAAAATTTAATCTTTTTTTACATCAGCTCATAGAAGTTAGCACCACAATCTGCTAGTTAATTTTGCCCATGTGAAATAGACATAATTACAATCAGTGGTGCTAGAAATAAGACTGGGCATTGGGAAGTCCCTAAAGACTCCACATCTGGACAAGGAAGGCACCTTGCAGAGCACTTTACTAAATAGATTTGCCTCACCTCTTTCACAATATTTCCATACCTAGGACTTTCACAACATAAAAATCTTAAACAGGTCACTCTCTTAATAGCTGTCCTCTGAAAGTGGATCACTGATATGTGGTGACAACTGTCTTTCTACTGAGAAAACCCACAGCAGTGGAAAGAGAGACAGAATATTAGAAAGGTGGGGGTGGAAGGAGCCAGAAAAAGAAAAAGAGAAAGTGGAAGAGAAGAAGGAAAGAGGGAAGGAGAGAGAGGGGGAAAGAGAGAACGAACGTGTAGGGACAGCTAAATTAAGTCTTGTAAATTTCTCAACATGTTTTTTTCTCTCTTCATTTTTATGAAATGAAGGGCAATGGTGTTAAAATACAGTGTTTACCAAGCCAAATAAAACTAATATTAACAAATGGCATTATCTAGAAATGTGTCCTAGGGAATTTAAAATAAGACTTCTACCTAACCATTCTCCTTTACTGGATCACATGCTACTTTAATAAACGTAATAGGACTTCATAATTAAATTATAAGAAGCCTGGTTAACGAAAAGTATCTGTGCTTGGAACCATAGGGAGGGGTGGCAGTGACACTGGAATGGAATTCTGATGGAGATATACTTTACCACTCAATCCTAGAAGGGATTAAAGAATTTAACAATAATTCCAAGGCAGCATCAATCAAGGAACTCAGCCAACAACTCAGAAAGATTTTAAATTAAGTCGAAAAGAAAATCTCTTAAGAGTCAATCCTCTGGTCAGTTCTAATTTTTTTTTTTTAATGGATATTGTTTGAGAAGAAAGCCAAAATACAATGCTAGTCATGAAAGAAAGCTGCATTTGATCTTTTCTGCCCACAGGTAACCTGGTTAAACTGCTGTGTCTCATCCTGCAGCCTCCTCACACATCAGATGGGCTGTGATGTCTCCACTTCACAAGTTCAGTCCATCATTTAGCATTGGCCTTTTTTGATATACCCTTCTTTTAAATGTCACAAAATAGGACAGCAAAAAGTCAACAAAAATAAATAGGGTAAGCTGAAGAAACTAACAATCTATCAGAAGGTCCCCTGATAAAAGTTACTTTGTGGTGACTGCCTGAGAAAGGAAGCCCTGTCCCACTGTACCAGCAGCTAATTTGAGTTCTGAATCTAACAGCAGTTTTAAAAGCTTTCCACTCTAAAGGGCTCCAGTGCATCATAAAGATAAAGGATTTCAGTACAAAACCACCACAAAGACCTCTATTATCTTATCAGTCTTTGGTTACAGCAGCTGAACCAATATGACTAAATTCTGAATGACTTTTTTCAAAAGAGCAAAATACTGGAATTTCTTTGTTTTCTCATCAGTCAGCTATTGTCATTGCTCCCATATGCTACTATCCACTCCTTAGTAAATAAAAAGTTTAATAAATGCAGCAATTGTGCTCTTAGGAATCACTTAGGGACCACTACACAGGAAGTGTGGCTCATGGACTGAGGTACAGGCTAGGTTTTTATTTTTTTTTCCCCACCCAATGTATGAGAATTTCTTTCTTAAAATGTAAACAACTCTCATTTAAAATGTCATTAAAATCTTACTGTGTATGAATAAGACAAGGAGACCCAGGGACTCCCTAAATTAAGTTCGAACTCTCCTATCTATCCCAGGCACACTCACCTCTCCTTCAGCTTCCCCTCTTTCTAGCTGCAAAAGGAAGTCTATTCCTGGATCAACTGAGGTCCATTCATGTTGCAGATCCCAAAAGAGCACGAACAATCCATGGAATTCTGCCATCTAGGCTCCTAACCTCACAGCTGGGCCTTCAGCCCAGTGTGCTTTATTAGCCCATCCTTTTGGGGTCCGGAAATGAAGGTATCCTGAAACATCTTCCCTTCAGTATAAGACAGGCTATCTTTACATTACTGTTTTCTATGGATAATAAATGGTCAGTGGCACAACTCCATAATTCACACATTAAAAGAGTAGCTTCTGGTCTTTCAGAAACATGAAATCCATTGGTCCTTGGGGAAAAAACAATAAAGTTATTTTTCTCAATATTGCCACCGAGTATTACAAGATTGGCTCTTTCTTTAGAAGCTCCACCAGAGTTAGAAGATAGGAAAGTAAGGATTAAGAAAAATAGACCTTGTTTAACACAACACTGTCTTAAAAGAGTTTATGTGCTATCTCGTCTGATCATTATCCTAAATGTGGCATTATTTTCATTTCACAGATGCAAAGCTATGCTACTAGATATAAAGAAACTTGACCAAGTCAGAACATTTGATTGGATTTGAATTCAGGTCTTCTGGTTCTTAATCCAAGAAAGTCTAGAGCCTAAGGGAGAGCTATCTTCCCATGCCTCAGATTTAAAATACATTGCAGGGAATTTGTAAAAGTTAGGAGTAATGCTCTAAGGGACTTAGAATTTTAATGCCAAGTTTAGAAATAAGACTTCTTATTAAGACTTTATTTACAAATTAAAAAGTCTAGAAAATAGACTAGGCAATTGGACAACTAATGATGTGTTAAAATTGAATGTTGATATTTTACAGAAGTAAAAACAGATCCTGATATTAAGTGATATGCCTGCAGTTATTCAGAAAATTAGCACCTAGACTGGGAGTCAAACTCTTTGCTACATTTAATCCCCTTCTCCCCAGTCTCTCCAATGAGCATACGGCCTCCTGGTTCCAAGCAACTAAAAAGATTATGTAGACCATGGCATTCCCAAATATTTCAGATACAACGCAAATGTTCTGCTGCTGTGGCGTACAGTGTGCCTGCAGGCTGACATAGTAAGGTGCTGGCCAAAAGGAAGTTACCTACAGAAATCAAAGTGTGCCTAGCAAGGTTTGAGGAACCTCCCAGATACAACTAAGGCAACTGCCTGTGCAAACACACCATATACTTTGCCCATTTCTAGATTGTATTTATAACTTGTCTAGTGTAAATCAGGGCAATCCTTGCCTTATCCCAATATGCCTTGTTGTACAATAATAGTTGCTTAAACTTACATAGCACTTGTTTCATGATAAGAAGAGTTTGATATTTATTAACTCAGTTATTCCTCATAACAATCGTATGCAGTAGTTCATATTGTTTTCTGCATTTTAAAGATGAGGAGATTGAGGCATGCAAAGGTCAAGGAATTTGCCCAAGTCCTAAACTATTAAATCATATACCTAAGATTCAAAATCATGCAGTTTGGTCACAGATTCTGTCCTCTTAACCACTATGATAAATGGAAAATTGGATTCCTAAATAACCTTCTCAAAACTACTTCACCCAGTAAGGTAGCTGAAATTCTCCTTATAAAGTTTTTGAGGGTTTTTTGTTTTTTTGTTTTTTTAAATACAATGTTTCTTGAGGTCCTCATTAAAATGAAGTACTTACTAAGGGGAGTATCTATGATTCTCTTTGTTCTTTAAGATAGCTCAATCCACTAACACAAAGCCCTATTCACATTTCAGTCTAAGTCACAAATGATTACCATTGTTTGTAGTTAATCTTTCATTACTAATACAATCAGTCACTCTCCTACCCGCTCTCTTTCTCTCCCTCTGATTTTATTTCCTCCAAATTCTAAACTCCTGGTGCTGAGACCCCACCCCCCACCCCCACAACCCCGCAACCTAGATTTCTATGTGTATCTCCACCAGACCTTGTATGTGGACCTGGACTCTGAAATCATGGAATTTTGGCTTTTCTCAACAGGCTGATTTGGATGATCCTCTGGCTTTTAGTGCCCTTTTTGGCTCCTCTGCTAATCCCCCATTCCAGGTCTGGCATCATGAAATGTATCCCTGACCTCAACTACTTGGTCAGCAATCTACATAGTCCAGTTAAGGCCGCCTGTTTTTCCTGTATTGTTTGTAGGTATTAGGACATCTCAGTGGGCCTCGATGTTCCCAGTGCTAATAAGACTTAGGTGGGCAGGTGTGCTAAAATTTTTAACTTAAAATGGAGCTAAGAGAGATTATTTGTGTTCTTACATAATAACAGGTAGTTCACAGTTTCCCAAATTACAGCACTGAGTATCTGATCAGATAACAGATCAGTAATCAGAGTCCACCCATCACAAACTCGCATTATGGGTCTGTAGAGGGAAAATGGAAATTTTATATTGATTCTAAAATTGCTGTTTCTTTGTTCTTTCATAGTTGAATACAGCTGGATAAATAGCATATTCTTTTCATTCTCAATTTTTAATTTAACAATGATTTCTGGGTACAATAGGTACTATCATCAATGTATTATGAAAATATTATGTTCAGAAAGCTTTTTTGAAGGTTATCTAATGTTTCCCATGGAGAATTGACAATACTCAAGGCACAAATATTAAGGAATGACAAAGAAACAAAGACAATTAAAGCCTGGGTCCGGAAGTGAGCAAGGGTCTCCCATCACAGGATGATTTTGAACATGCTGAAGCAGAACATGAACAAAATAATTAAAAAACATTTCTAAGCCTTTTAAAAATTAAATCAAAAGTCAACATATGTTTGGCCTATAAACAAAAGTAGTTTAGTTACAAATAAGATGTCCTATTCTCATACTGGGACATTCTCTTACAAATATATAGAAGAGCATGATTCAAGATTTTAAGAGTTATAATCACTTTATCAATAACTGCAGGTTATAAATAGGATTTACAAAGAAGTTTACAAAAATCACTTTCTAATGTAACTTTAAAATGTTCATGATTTTACAATTGTCAAATGAATAAAAATAAAGATTTTTAATTATTTTTTTAACTTGAAGGCAAAAGCTGGATATGTGATCCAGAGGCAGGAAGGAAAAAACATATTAATTAATATTTGAGTCACATAGGAAACAGAATGCCGCAATCTATGTGGTAGTACCGAAAAATGCCACCTTTTGAAGATGCAAACATTTGAGAAGGCAACCAAAAGATAATTGCAATAGTTGCATTTAAGGGTGATACTTAAAAAGATCTTTGCTTTTAACAGATGATTATAACATCATTGGCCCAGAATAACTGCAGAGGCAACAGGCTTTGCAAACACATAGATGTCAAGGACATCCTCCCTCCAGGACTCTCTTGGCTCCCCACTCAGGTTTAAAGACTGCTGTGAATTAGATAAGAATCATGGTGCTACTCAGAATTCTATAGAGAAAATTGGTAGGAAATAAGAGTAAATAATGGACCACGATGGGTACTTCCTACCTGACTATTAGCTCCTTAAGGGCAGGGTCTATGTCACATGCTTCTCTGTGACAAAACACAGACATAATTACAACAGCTACCACTTATTCTGTGCTCAGAAAACTTAAAATGAACCTAATAACCAATTCGAAATCAGTAGTTCCCAGAATAGTTGGAGATAGGCAGACAGAGCAATTAACAAACCAGATGGAATTGCTCTGAACTTCAGCAGTATTTTATCCATGTCTGAGTTGCTTTCAGTTTGGTAACCATTGTAACTAACTAAATTTAATGGCTATCCCCATTACTGTGTAAGTAATAGAAAATCAAATCCAATAAAAAAGATAGAGATAAATAATAAAATTTAAACAACTAAAGAAATGTACTTCAGATTTAATCAAAATTTTGAACACATATGATGGTCCAAATACTTTCTATGTGCTACAGTTAGTACTTAGCATTTTATCTTTTTCAACATATTTTGGAAAATGAGGCTGAAGAAGGTTAAAAATATGGCCAGGATCATACTGAGCCATGATTCTAAGTCAGACGGTCTGATCTCCAAACCCAAACTCTTTCCAGTAAACCAGAAATGTTTCTTGGGAGAAAAAAGAAAAAACAACTAGTTTAAGACAATAGCTTCATACAGAGTCTTCATGAAATTCTTTTGCATTTTGTAAAATTTAAATACCTTATTGGTAGATGTAGTGATATTAAAAGTTAAACTAATTTATATTTAGACTAATCATAATTTAATATTATTTATGATAGTGTGAACAGTAAATGAAGTCTAGTGGCTTAGGGGACTGAGTCAATATAAATAGGCTTGAAAATTTTCTACTCAGAAAATGTTACACCTAGAAATTCAATTTTGAATTATATGAAGAAAAATTCAAACAGTTCTATAAATATAAACCACAATTTAGAAGGCAGAATCAACTAAAAACTATATAAATTATATGGACTAAGCAATTATACAGGAACCATTCAAAGGAATTTATATCATCGTATTAACTCTTTCTAACATCATCTTCTTCCAATAAAATTGAATTAATTACATGCCAAGACAATGTAATCAGAGAACAGGTTGTAACTCTTAATTGCCCAAAGAACTGCTAAAAGATTTATAGTTGATTGGCCAACTTACTCACCTATCCTTATGCCACCAGAGCTTTTTCAGGAGGATGTTTTTAATAAGTATACTTTGGACAACAAAATCCATTCTTTGGTTGAATTTCAAAAGTTGGAAGAATGACCCTGGCTGTGTCACTATAGACTGCTCTAGAGCAGTGTCTCTCAACATTTTAAAACCTATGCCCCTACCCAGCTTTCTCACTGCGCATTTTGTAGCCAAGAAGATTTTGTTCGGCAGATTCACTTTCTACAGTTTAAGAAAATAATAGGTGTACTGAATAAGCTTTTACAAACTACGAGCAACCTCACTTGAGATTCCTGCTCTACTTGTCAAAACAATTTTAATTAAGTTAAGAGGGTATTTGCAGCTTGTTTCTTTTACACCTACAAGTTTAAAACAAAGTTGAAAAAATTTTAAGTGCTCATTAACTTTATAAAAACAGTGCATTCTTACCATCTTATTGACAAATCCGTAGCATATCTCTTAACCTCTTTAAAAAATGTTGATCAGTTTCTTTCTATTTAATGTGCCATGATTCTAGCAGTACTCAATTATCATTCACCAATGATATTTTATTTTGTTATATTCCATGACAATTAACCTGGTTACTTTTTTGACAACAATAACAGATAAACTCTTCTAAGTTACTCAGTTGTCATTTGTCTTTTAATTTGTGTTCTATTAGTTATCCCCCAGCACCTAGAAAAGTTTCAGACACATAGGAGGTCTTCAATAAATACTTGTTGAAAGGAATTCTAATATGTGACTACATTCATATAATTCATCATCCAAATTAGGACATTTCTTAAATGAAAGGAGGTGCTGTTAATTAGTACATCACAAACATAGGTGTAAACCAGAACAATCCCAGGTAAATCATAACATATGCATATTCCAGTCCTAATTTATTCTCACTTAAAGTCAGTTTCTGACTAGGTAATATTACGTAAACAGAATCTTATAGTGGATTTTATAAAAATTTCATAATATGAATTTTATGTTGTTGGTAAGCCTGAAATATGGATGACACAATTCTATAAAATAATTAGGCTCAATTCATCATTATTGAAAACATGTGGAAATTCATAATAAACAAATAAATATAATAGACACATTATCTAGAGTAAAACCAACAATGTAATCTTGGTTTCATGAAGCTTGTACAAATGCTCCTTATTTGCCAAGTATTTTGAAGAGAATTTTTTTAGACAGAAATTTTTAATTTAACATTCACAGAAACAATCAATCCATTTTCCATGAAATGTAATTCCCAATTAAGGGGATATTAAGGTCACATTAATTTTTCCCATTTTAGAAGAGACAAACATAATTTTACTTATTAATTAACTAAATAACACACCAGTGTCCATGTAAAAAAAATGAAAATATCAAAATATCTAAATCTTACAGCAATATATCATTACAAATTTTAATATTAAGTACAGGTTTGTCTTTCATATGATGAAAATACAAACACATGAATCAATGAAAACTTACATTTGTTTTGGAAGATTCTAAGACTTTGGGTTATACATGAGGAAGTAATGAAAATTATTATTAAGGAAGACTCACCGAAAGTCCTGTCTAGCATAAAAATAATAAAACACAAACTTTCCTACTTTAAGTATAAAATTCAACCAAGTTTTTGGAAATCTAGGCAAGACTTAAAATTCAACAAGGGCCACAAAAATCAATGATCTTTGAATAAATTCAATGGCCAGAATATTTTCCCTCAGTTCTACAAGACAATATTAGAAAATCTACACATCTACAATTATTTCAGAGAGTTTATAGTTAAGTTTCTAGAAAATTAACAGTAACATCATTTACCCAATTTCTTACTAATACAGAAAAATAATTTCAAAATTATATTAATTCTCAAATTAAAAGGAAACAACTTATACCTCCAGACTGAGCTCCATTTGAGTCCTAAGTTATATTTTCAAGCTTACCCATAGGTAGTTCAAACCAGAAATTATTGAGTATGGCTTAAGAAAGGGGGTGGCAGGGAAGGGAATTAAAGGTTCTAAATGAAATACAATTCCTACCCTAATCCCATAAATAACTGTATTAGTAAAGCATAGTCAATTACCAAAGACTAGCCTGTAATTTAAAAATTGAAGAATCTAAACCAAGTGAAGATTAAAAGGCATTATGAAAGCAAGCAAACACAAAAATACAAGAAAGTCTATTAAATGTGATTTGGGGGAAAAAGTTCTGTCATTCCTGGAGCTTTTCAGGCACTGTTTTATAGGAATACCCATGTTATGTTGTAAGAATGTTAGTTCATAGAAGCAAAAACTACATCAGAGGCAGTAGAAATTAAAAAAAAAAAGTGGAAAAAGTCTAAAATACTGAAGTGTGCATTAATTTAAAATCTTCTGGACAGCATAGATCTAGAAGTGATTAAATCATCACTGCAATCCAATACAACTAAGTAAAGATTTGGTGTGAATTCGGAACCAAATTCATTTAAGCAATAACTGTTAACACTTGCATAAAAATTCAGTTTTCCAACATCTTTATTTAATCAAGAGTGGATTAGTCAACTCAGAGCAGAAAAAAGAGGAGAAGGAGCAAAAGTGACTCAAGCATATATCAGTCCTCTGTGTGGCAAAGAGATGAAAGAAACAAGACTCTCCCAAGAAGATTCACAAATTAGAATTTTGGGCCAATGTATTCTAGGTAATGAAATATACTTTGGATTCAGACAAAACATTTCCAAGTTTTAATACCATTACAACAAACCAAAGACAAGTGAGTTCCCAGATTATCAGCCATGTTTATAGTCAAATGTAAACACTTAAATCCATTCATGAGCTAAATATAAATGTCTGAAGTAGCTGCTGTTTGGAATTATCTGTGTAACTAAGATCACAGGTAATCAAGAGTTGACTACATATATTCTTTTGTTCCTTCCATTTGTTCAAATGAACTGAATAATCAACAGCAGATTAGACTGCTTGGAGAGTCTGGAAGAGTTTTCTCTGGCAACCCAAGAAATATAAGGCAGGGATCATCACAGGGTAAGGTGATTTTATTATCACTATCATTCATTTCATTATCATTACAAAATAAAAATCACGGTAAAAATTCCACCAGGTTAGTGACTCTACCAAGATAAAAATATATAGTAAGTAATTATTCAGTAGTAGGCTACTCATTTAAACCTTCTTTCTACTTGAGTTAGTAAAGTGATAAAAATCTACCATAAAAATGGTCTTAGCCTAAAAGTTTATGTCAAAATGTGTTTATAAGGTTAAATATTTAGTTTATATAAGGTGAGTAGAGTTGAGTGGTAACACTGTTTCAGCTAATCTGTGTGTGAAAATAAGCCAGATAAAATAATAATCAAAATAACCTAAAAAGTACTAGAAAGGGTTTTCACACACATTAGGATTTTTGAAACTTAAAACCACCTTGTAATGTAGCTGTTACTGTCATCATCATCAATATACAAATGAAGGAAAAGACACAGAAAGGATACAAAGTTTACCTAAAATCACACAGCCAGAATTTAAACCCTAACTTCAAATTAACTTCCCTTTCCACTTCAAAACATCTGATTTTTCTAGACTGATACTCTGAGTATAAATTTTCTTATCTTGATGTTTCACAGCTCTCATTAGCATCAAAGTAACAATGTGCTTGTTCTTCCCAGTCTGAAGTCCCAGACTGACTCTGTACACTGGAGAACTGGAAGAAGGGAGAAGGGTTGTTTATGTGTGAGTCTATGTGTGTGGATCTGGTATGCGTATGTGGATATAGCTCCAAATGTATCTTCCAACATGAACATAAAACAAACAGTTACGACAAAGTTCACTGCATATCTGAGCTTTTTAAAGGAAAAAAGGGGAGCATTATGAAAGAAAGAAAAAAACATCTTGCATTTCTCCCAGTCAACCCAGCTTATTTGTTCCCTGTTATTTTCCATTACTGGTTCTACCACCATTAATCAACATCTGGAGGTGGGTTTTTTTTGTTTGTTTGTTTGTTTTAATTTTAATTTATCCTTTCTATTAAAAAATAACATGAAATAACTTCTTTAAAGTATATTCACATTAACAATTGTAGACTCCAAAAGTTATTGTAAAGAAAGAAATAATTCAACTCCCAAGTTTTAAAAATCAGGAAGCTGAAAGCCAGAAGGGGAAAGTGAACTGACCGTTTACTTAGTTACATAGTTAATTAGCTAGTGACAATGTCAGGACTAGAACCTAGAAGTCCTGATCCTCAGTTCAGAACTCCTTCCACTATAATATGCCACCTCTTAAAAAATAAAGTGAAATGTAGTATCTGTGGGTTCCAAATCTTTGGATTCAACCAACCACAGATTAAAAAGTCAGAAAAAAATTCCAGAAAGTTCCAAAAAAGCAAAACTTAAATTTGTCCCACTAGCATTTACATTGTATTTACAACTATTTACATATTTACATTGTATTAAGTATTGGAAGTAATCTAGAGATGATTTAAAGTACATGGAGGGGAGAGTGTAGCTCAGTGGTAGAATCTGTGCTTAGCATGCATAAGGTCCTAGGTTCAATTCCCAGTGCCTTCATTTAAAAAAAAAAAAAGGTTATATGCATATACTACATCATTTTATATAAGGGACTTGAGCATCCATGGTTTGGAAGGAGGACTGGTCCTGGAATCAATACCCCATGGACACAGTGGAATAACTGTAATCCAATTTAAATCTCTTTCAGAAGATAGTAGATTTGGATAATTATTTTCCTCAATCCACTTATGAAGCAACAGTGATTCTTATTTTAGCATATTTTCAATTCCTAAAGTATATCATGTAATCTAACAATGAAATGTTAGTCAAATGACAGAAGCAATCAAAAGGAAAATATTTTAAGAAATACAGCTTATCCAATGATACTAAGACTTTCACTCTGGAATCTCAGCATGTGAGTTTTCACATGTGCTGGTTTAAGGAGGTTAATCATAGTTTAAATGATATTTTTTCAGAAATAGCAAATTAGGATGTTTTATAGGGAAAACAGTTACGTATGGACTTTGAAAGATTTCAGTGCCTGCCATCAATCAAATGTAGCAAGTGGAACCTTATGGGCCACAAGAACCTTTGCATTTCGTTGGGCCATGTATGTGAACACCTGAGTGCCTGAGGCTTTCTGCAGATCCTAATTTGCCTGAACTAAGAGTGAGAGCTGTATGAAAAACACTAACCTAAGTTCCTCAGGAAACAAGTGTCATAACAACAACAGAAGAGTGACCCAAATAATCAGTGGCATTTTGAGAGTGTAGGACAACAGAAATGCAGAAAGTTATAAAAATTTAACAGACAAAATACTCAAGCTGAGGCCAGATAAATCACGTAAGTGTACAGTATGTAGTAAGGGTTCCCTGTTGGTTAGTATACAGAGAATGACAGAAATAGGAAAAAATGATTCAAAAATGGTATGACGCTTATCTTATCATTTGCAAGGTGTTTAGTAAGAGCTATTGGAGTATATAAAATATTTTATTATCTATGAAGTTGTATAGTGAAAAGTGACTGGAATATAAATCAGGAGATCTGTATTCTAGTTTCAGTTTTGCCCCTTGTGCAAGTAACTCTCTGGGCCTCCACTTACACCTACCTGTAAAATCAGGGTGTTGGACTAGATAATCTGCAAGGACACTTCCAGTAATGGGTTGTAATGCTAGAAATGTTCCTTGAGTATAGACTCTGTAATTTTAATATTTTATAAAAACCATTCAGTCTTGCCTATATCTGTAAAGATCATTAATATCTTGACAGCATGAGAAAAAAATCATTTATGTTACCAAGAACTATAAATGTAAACATATTGTATGTATAAACATACAAGTACTCATTAGGTTAACATTATATATTAATATACAACCAGTATTAACTTTTCAGATGTAATGTTTATTTTAATTAATTTTTTAAAGTAAACTTCACTGTATTTAAAAAATTGTTTTTTCTTTTACAATATGTGACATTACAATTAATGTCAGTTTGGCCAGCAAACTCACTAAGTTACCAAATATATTTTCATGACGTTATGTTTACAAAAGAAAAAAACTCTACTGGAATAAAAGCAGAATATATAAGTTGAACTTACATCATTCTGTAAATAAGGAAATATAACTTTTAATTATTTTTTACTTATCACAGTTTTCTTTGCAAGTTCACTGAGTTCCGTGTGTATATTTTAATAATCATCAGACTGACAAAGCAGTATGCTGAAGTGTGGAAGAGCATGGGCTCTGGAGCCAGAGTTTCCATCTTCAGCTCTACCACTTCCCAGGGCTGTACCTCTGATCCTACTGATCTCTTATAAAACTGGAATAGCAACCGAGTGCTGTGCAGATCAAGCGAGGTAATACAAGTTAGTACATGTGAAGCACTTAGAACAGTGCTTTCACACAGAGAACATTCAATAAGTCTTTGCCATTATGGTCATATAATATGGTCTATATCAAAATCCATTTTAGAATCTATCCTAACAATGAAGAACAAAAGTTTTATGATCTAGAAACATTATGATTTATTTTATTCTAAATGTTTAATGAAATTCTAAAATGACAGACACTTTCATTGACTATAAAATGTCACTTTATTCCAACTTGCTGAAAGTTGCAAATTCACGTATGATAGAAAGGATCATGGCATTCCCCCAGTTAAACTCTTGAGTGACACTCCACTCATAAAGTCTAGATTTTAAAAATGGTTTACGTACCTCTTCATGATCTTGCTTGCCCATCTAGCCTCATCTCTCACATTTGCTTTCCAACTTTAATGCCTACTCACCTCAACAACAAATGCACACATACATATGCACATGCTATTTTCACTAAAAACATGAAATTCCCCAGAAAAATAATTTCTCATACTTCTGGGCATCTCCCATGCTATTTACATTGCCTAAAACATTCTTCCACCCATCTTTTCTACTCTAGTATTACTTTAAAAGTGAGGAACTAGGAATAAGCCAGTGCTTATCAAGGAGGAATGGATAAACAAATTATTCTTCATTAGTAGCTAGGAATATTATGCAGATAGCTCTTAAGAGAATGTAAAGAGTTTATTCATTCATTTAACAAATATTTATTGAGCACCTTCTGTGTGCTTTTCTAATTAGCAGAGATTAGTAAATGAAATAGATGGAAATATCATCCCCAAAAATGAGATAAATATGTCTCAGATTTTTAAAATATGCTAGCAGGGGCAGAATAAGGAGAGAATTTTATGATATTCTTTATATACTTCTATACTGATATCATATAATAGTGTACATTGAAAAGTGATATTGAACAATTCTTGGAATTATTAAGAATAAAATGTCTCTTGCTCAAGGTTAAATAGTTCTATACAAGTTATTTATAGGTTATTTATAAATTATCTCTTCCCAACATACAAAAAATTTCTGCTAAAGGTCACAAAGAAAGTTAAGGGAATAGAATTTGAGGTAAGAAGATATATAAAGAAATTGGTTTCATTCTAAATTATCACTTGACTTTCAACTCTTACATTGAACTCATATCTGCTAAAAAGCATTCTGAACGTAGAATTATATGCATAAGACCATGTTTATAAATTTAGGATGAATTTTTTTGCCTTTTCACTGTACTGACATTTACCCTATTGGTGCAAAAGCAATGATGGGTAAAATTGCTGTTTCCTTAGAATGAATCAAGCCAGTAACTCTGAACTGTACTAGTTAGTGGTCACTGAAGTCTTTGTTTTATTAAATCTAAACTTACAGTTTATAAAATAATAGTATGGCTTAAAAACTAGTACATGTAACCAAATAGGAAGTACATATAAGATATTTCTGCTGCATACTGAAATGGTTTTCTTGAGGAAAAGCATTTGTGTGATTCTTTGAGATCCTAACTACTTTTTACCGTAGTACACCATTTTTACTTGAAAGAATTGACTGACAGGCAAGGAACGGTTATTCAAACTTGGATTTTTAAAGGACATTTTCTCAAAAATGATGTGAAGTAAGCTTTTCACTTCAGACAAGACGATTGTGTTTGTTTTCAATAACAATATCTGTGCTTTCAAATTCACAAAAGTGATATTAATAGATGTGATTTTTCGATATTGTACCATATAACATGTCAACATTTTGGAACTGTATAACTCAATGATCCAACATTTTCCAAATAATCAATATACAATGTCATAAAATCATACTTTGGTGAAAGATCCATTCAAACTGTAGGTTAGACCAATGGATTTTAATGTAATGTAATAAAATATAAAAACTTTGCTATGTTTCAGATTCCAAATTGCAATTAACCTTTATACTACTTGTAAACTTTGATTAACCTTTATACTACTTATAAACTTTGATGTAGTACAAAAAAATCCACAATTATCTGAAAAATGTATTTAAAATACTCCATTTTTGAAACATAAATATGTGTGATACTTCATTTACTTCAACCAAAACAATGTGTTAACAACAGACTGAATGCAGAAGCAGACAAGAGAATTCAACCATCTTCTATTAAACCTAACATTAAAGAAATCTAAAAGAAAGTAAAACAATTCCACTCTTCTTACTAAATTATTTTTCAGATATTATAGTTCTTTTTTGTAAAACTATGCTACTTAGTTTAATGAGTAATGTTTGTTATTTTCAATAAATTAATAAATAATATTTTTAAATTTTCTTGGTTTTAATTTCTAATACTAAATATATCAATAGACAAAAGCCACTTAAACAAAAGCGCTCTGGAGTCCTAATTAATTTTTAAGGCTATTAAAAAAGAGACCTAAAATTGATGAGCTATATGCAAGCTGTTCTGATCTATTAGTCTCACTACTCTATAAGTAAACTGAACTGATTTCTCAATTTCTACAACATAGTAGACACTCAAATATGTACTAAACATAAATGATTCTCTAAAATATTTCTGGAAAAAAAAAGATAAAATTTTAGAATGAATGAAAGGTATAGGTTTTTAATTAGAACCGAGTTTGAAAATTAGCTCTAACAATTATTCACTTTGTGGTTTTGGATAAATTATGTTTTTTCTGAACCTTTGTTTCTCCATATATAAAATAAGATTTATAATATCTCTTCAGCAGAATTGACATTAAATGTTGTTATATAAAAGAGTGAAGGTGTAGAGAAATTAGAACCTTCATACATTTCTGGTAGGAATACAAAATAGTGTAGCTGATTTGGAAACGTCTGTCAGTTCCTCAAAAGGTTAAACACAGAGTTACTGTATGACCCAGAAAATCCACTCTTGGGTATATATACCCAAGAGGAATGAAAACATATATTCACAACAAAATTGTACAATGTTCATAGCAGCATTATTCATAACAGCAGAAAAATGGAAACAACCCATGTCCACAGAACAAAATGTGGTGTATGTCCATATAATGGAATATTATTTGGCAATAAAAAGGCATGAAGTACTGATACATGCTGCAGCACTGATGAACCTTGAAAACATTGTGCTAAATGTAAGAAGCCAGTCACAAAAAAAAAACAACTATAATATAATTCCATTTATATGAAATGTCCAGAATAGTTGATAGCAAAAATAGAAAGTATATTAGCAGTTGTTTAGGGCCAGTGAATTTGGGGAAAAATGGAAAGTGACTGCTAAAAGATAAGGAATTTCTTTGGGGGTGATGAAAACATTCTAAAATTAATTGTGGAGACAGTTGTACAACTCTGTGAATATATTAAAAAAAACACAGAATTGTACTCTTTAAATGGGTAAACTTTATGGTATCTAAATTATACCTCAATAAAGCCACTGCAAAAAATAAATAAATAAATGAGCAAGGGTAAAAATGCCCAGCAAAATGCTTGACACATACTAGAAGCTCAATAAATGCCTCTTTGTCTTGAAAATAACTGACATTTCTTTCAAAATCCACTGACAAACCTACGGTAAATCACAAAGGTTTGAACAGATTCAATTAGACTGTAAGAAAAATTTATATATCAATGGTCAAAAACAGTAAAATATATTCACAAAACAGTTCCTATCTTCTTGTCTAGCTATTCTTATTATTACAGAATCTATCCCTTTTTAAAAAGTTCTGTGAAATATAAATTTAAAAAACAAATGGAACTTCTAAGATTCCTTGCAGTTATTTAACATTAACTGAAATTTAGTAACTGATTTAAATTTTGTGTCTTAAATGAGGCTTCCTAGTGTGAAGCATATTTGAAGAAAAAGCAGAAAAATCTTGTATATGAAGCATGATAAAACTGCTTAGCAGATGATTTACTGACAACTTTCCTCAATTAAACTGCTATGTACAAAAGAAAATTTTAAGTAATCTCTATCATTTAGTTCCTCTTTCTATTAAATAATAAAATTATTATATTGTACAATAAAGTTTTTGGTTTTGCAAATCCATTTATTACAAAGCTTACTTTGAAAAAAATATCCAGTCTAGGTTATAATAGCAATATATATTTCAAAGATAATCATATTAGAGAACAAAATACATCCTAGAACTATTGTCCTTTTCAATGGAAAGAAAACTACCTATATGCTTTTGTCTACTTGAGTCTTATATTTGTGATATTTAGTTAAAAGAGGAAATTTTTGTATCTGAGTTTCAAAATTTAGATCTGCCCATTGTGAGCAGACAGATCTTGTGGTATGGAGGCATAAATTAACTGGAACTCCCATTCAGATGCAGTAACATACTGGTGGAGTGAAGCCACGGTGAGGAGTCAGGAGAATAAGAGCAACTTCTCCAAATAGCCTTCTGTGACACTCACAGGCTTCTTGTGCATCTTTTTTAACTCACTGCATTTATTCAACCACTCATTTAATAAATATTTATTATTTACCTTGGGTCAAGCAGTGAACCCCCACACACTGTTTTCATGCAACTTATCTTCTAGTGGTAGAACTCACACAATAAATAAAGAAGTAACAAAATGAAAAAGTATATTAAGATGTAATAAATGCTACAGAAAAAAAAAAAAGCTAAGTAGGTGGAAGAGGTTCCAATTGTAAATAGGATGGTCAAAGTAGTCTCCCTGAGAACAATTAAACAAGAACTTGAAAGAGTTAAAAAACGGATTTTAGGAGCAGAGCATTCCAAAAAGAATAAACAACAAATGCAAAAGTCCTGAGGTGGGTGCTTATTTGAGGAACATCAACAGGTAAACATACCAAGAGCAAAAAGAGCAAAGGGGAGAGGTGACGTTTTGATATAATAAATATATATTTGGTCTTCATTCTTGGCATAGAGCTTTGAAAACGCTTGTAATTTCCTGAGTGATGAGTGAGAGGAACATCTTTAATTATTCATAATAAGTCCCTTCAAACATACCTGACTTTATGTTAATGAAGCGACTCTAGATGCGCCTTAGAAAATTTCAAGATGGGGACTGGTTGCCAGGGGAACAAAACACATGATTAGAGTTTGAACTTTCAGCCCTATGCAGACCTCTGGGGACTGGAGAGAAGCCTGAGATTGAGCTAATCACCAACAGTCAATGATTTAATCAATCATGCCTATGTAATGAAACCTCCATAAAAACCCTAAATGAAGGGATTCAAAGAGCTTTATTGTTGTTGAATGTATCCTTGTGCCAGGAAGCTAGAGCATCCCAAACTCCACAAAGACAGAAGCTCCTGGGCTTGGGACCTTCTAGACCTTGCCCCATGTACATTTTCATGTGGGTATTCATTTGCATCCTTCATAATACACCGGTCATTATAAGTAAAGTGTTTCCCTGAGTTTAGGAGAGTAATAGGAGATGAAGTTAGAGAAGGAAGAGGGGACCATATCTATCTTGTAGGGCCTTTTGGGCCATCATAGGACCTTTTGCCTTTACTCAATATGGAGATCTAGTAGAGTTTTCAAGTAAGGGAGTGATGTGATCTAACTTACGTTTTTAAAGGGTCAGTCTAGTTTCAGTGTGGAAAACAGATTTTATGGACACAAGGGTAAAAACAGGGATATCAGATAAGAGGCCATTACAATATTCCAGGCAAGAGAGATTGGCTGCTTGGACCAACGTAATGGCAAAGGCACATTTAAACTAGATAATTTGAGGAGAGTTAAACTATTTACAACGATATGGTGCAAGATTTAAGAAAAACAAGAGATAGTGATGTACCCAGGAGCGAGTTATAGCTGTAGCTGTTATCATACTTAGGCCTGAAGGGTAAAGGGAGAGAATGGTTCCTGGAACTTGGAGAATGTAGTTGTATGGAAAGGATTATGAAAAGATCTCATCAACCGCCTGCAAGCTGGGGAAAGGGAGAGGGCATCAACCTTACTCTCCTCCAGCTTTCCTCAGTGCCTCTTATTGGTCAAACCCAAATAGAAGTCAAAGAGCAAGAGAATTCATTCATGCAGTCCATAAGAGTTGGGCTTTTAGAGCACAGAATAAGTTTAGAAGTCATAAAGAGGGACACAATTCCTCACAATGGAAACGATGTCCCATAGTGAAGAATCAAGGTTGCTCTCACAGTTTTTGACCTGAGCAGCTAGAAGGATAGAGTTGTCCTTCACTGAGATGGAAGGGAATTTAGGTGCAGTAGATCTAGGAGAGAAAATTATGAGTTCTATTTTAGATATGCTTTAAAGTGTTCAGGTAGAAATGTATAGTAGAAAATGGAATATATAAACTTGGAGCTCAAAAAAGAGGTCTAGGCTAGAAATATAAATATTAACCCTAATTGTCATGAATTTGAGATACCAGAAAAAACATGACACTGATCTATAAATGCAAATGATTCCTTTCTTCAAGAGGTAATCCTTTTATTTACTTCGAAGGGAAAAAACTTAATATTTAAATCAATTCCTCTTTAGCATCCTCTAAAGCTTGAGCTAAAAATATTTATGTTATAATTATCTATGCATGCTATTATACTCTGTGAGCTCCTTATGGTTAGGGGCCATTTCTTAGTCATCTTTGTATTCGCAATAGCTACCATATAAAAGCTTCTCAAAAAATGTTTGACAGATAAGTGAAATTAATAAAAATATAAATGAATCAAAACAAGGTTGAGATTTGTAGGCTGTCCCCAAGGTGCTATCTAAAGTGCCACATTAATGAGAGAAGTTTTGTTTTTGTAAAAAGAACCTCTTCCAACCGACTGTCTCACTCACCCTGTGACTAGAAGTCAAGAAGAGGCCAAGAGTCACACATTAAACAAAGGAGGCTTAAGCAACTTGAAAGTTTCTATTGGTAAAGCAAAGAGCAAGTACCATGGATAGTCTGAGAAAAGCTGGTACCTCTAATACTGGAGAATAACAAATCACATTTATCTGTTTATTTCCTGTGCCCCTGAGACAGAGCCTGCTTTTTTTTTTAAAAAAGTATTTGTTATACTAAATTTAGTGTTTATCATTTCAGTACCTGTTTTTACACAACTACTACATATGAGCTTATGAGACAATATCTATGGTATTGTTTTACATGTTTTCAGTTCTATAAATTGCACCATATACTAGATATATAATTTTGTCTTTTTTTCATTTAATATTTTTTAATTTCTTTTTTTTTTAGGAGGGAGGTAATTAGGTTTATTTATTTATTGGGGAGGTACTGGGGATTGAAGCCAGGACCTCATGCATGTTAAGCATGTGTTCTACCACTTGAGCTATATCCTCTCACTTCATTTAATATTATGTTTTTAAATTCATGCATGTTGATATATATAGCTCTTATTTATTTTGACTGCTTCTTTATTTTGATTGCTATTGTAAACAATGCTACAGTGAACATTCTTGTACACGTGCAAGGGTTCCTTTGGTATATAAAGATACAAATATAAAAGTTGGATTGCTAGTTTATAGAGTATGTACATCTTCACCTTTGCTAGATATAGCTAAACCATTCTCAGAGTAGCTGCATAAACTTAAACTCCAACAAGTAGTTTATGAGAATTCCAGCTCCTCACACCTAATTTTTGCCAGTCTGATGGATGTGAAATGGTATCTTGTTTTTGCTTTATTTTGCATTTCCCTGTTATTCAGGCATCCTCTTCTGTGAATTGCCTATTTAATTTTAAGCCAGTGTGGATTCAACAAGCTATGTCTACCACATGTATTTTGGTTTCATTATCAGTGGCTAGGTCTGTTCAAGAAACTTCATGCCAAAATAGAAAAGCAGTATCTCTGAAAAAAGGGATTTGAATTTTCCTCTAGAAGCCACAAAATTTAGTGGTGGTGACTCTCAGGGTTTTGGGTTTAGGATATTAGAGGAAAATGTTAGATACCGACATAAATGCAAATTATTCTCTCTCTTTCTCTGAGAGTTTAATCTACTTTAAAAAGGAAAAAAAGCTAATATTTTACTCATTTCATTTTCCTTAGTATGTCTAATCTCTCTCTCTCTCTCCATCTTTTCCTGCATGTATCTCTAACACATAGTTAAACACACAAAATCTGTACTAAATACAATTTTAAAATGCATACATAAAAACATGTGTATTAAATACAATGAAAAATAGCACTCAAAACAGGAAGCTGCCTTGTTGACAGTTTGATGAAAGAAAGATACAAGGATCTACTTTCCCATCAGCCATTAGTGGAGATGAGAAAATTTCAAGTAACTCACAAAAGCTGATATGCTTCAATAAACAGAGTATGCATGTGAGAAAAACAGATTTTAATACAATTTCAGCAGTTTTGTATATAAGTTATGATCCATTTCAACAGGATTTTAATAGGTCTTCCTTCGTGAAAAAAAAATCTGTGTATTTATTGCAACAGTATACAAATCACTAAAACAAATTATGAATACCAATTTCAAAACTAACTTCATATAATGGAATTATTCTATCAAAATCCTGTTTTCAGAACCCTCACTAAATTTAACACAGTATTATTTCTTGACTTCCTTAATGTACATTGTCATAGAAAGGTCATGTTATAGAAACTTACAGATTTTACATGTCCACAATATTAGAACTCTCCAAAACACTTAGCTTTTCATGCCTATTATAATATAGAAGAATACTGTCCAATAGAGCTTTCTATGATAATGGAAATGTCATATATCCTTGCTCTCCTATATGGCAGCCACTAGCCACATGTGGTAGGTGGTAAACATTTATAACGTGGCTTGTGTGACTGAGGAACTGAATTTTAATTTTAGCTAATTTTCACTGATTTTAATTTATTAAATAGTCACATGTGAAAAGTGACTTTTGTATTGAGCGGCACAGATTTAGTGTGATCTGGGAAAACTTTCCTTTTATCTAGCCATAAACACTGGTCTCTAACTATACGAAGCAGAGAGCCAGGCCTAGACAATCTCTGCCCTAGGATCAGAGGTCATAACACTGTCCTCTCAGCACCATTTGTGGTGACCTATTCTCTCCTCCTACCAGTGCTGAATCACTCAGCATCCACTACCCAGGCCTGTGTCTTATGTTCCAACTCTCATTTTTGGCAGAGCTTACACTTGACTCTTGTTATCTAACCTATAGGTGCTTGCATACTGTCTTTACGTGCTTTATGCTCCTAACTTGTGTTCTTGGGCATCTCTGCTTGATCACTTAGGGTAACTCAGCTACTTCAGTAACTATTATCCTCCTGCTCCTGTGCTTCCAGTGTTGACTGACTACACTCTATTTACCCCCAAGGAGATTTAGTATTCAAATCCCCATTCGTAACTTTAGCGGGACCTAAGTTATCTGTCTAACCTAACCTAAGTACACTCTTGGGTCTAATTTCTCTTGGCTTTCCCCTTAAGAAATGGAAATTTTTTAATTGGAAACTGTTTAAGATAATTTGGTGACTTAATCCTCATAGTGTCCTCTGTATACTACCAAACTCAAGGCACTTATCATTCCATGAGTACCAGCTGTTTCATTTTCCTACTGAAAGCTGCTTTCTAAAATACCTTCAGAGAAATCAGAAAAATGCAGTTATGAATTGAAAGACCCTGAGACAATCAATTAATTGATTCCAGTGAGATATGGATTATAGGCATAGTAGTAAGGGGTCATTGTAAGAGACAGATGATAATCTTCTCTTAATTATTCCTCATAACTTTAATAATTAACCACAATATAGTTTATTATTAAAATTTTACTCATGGTTCATAAGTTTTTGCAGTACAGAAATATATATGCCACTATGCTAAAAATGTAAGGATCCTAGTAATCTAGCCAGTGATCAGAATTTCGAATGTTTATGTTCTATAATTACTCTCATGACATATCCAGGCACTCTGTCAACTGTCTAATGCCCAACAATGATTTACCACTGAACTGCAGATCAGATTATCGTAGAGACCCAGAGTAACATAAAATAATCCTGGATAGCAAATTAGAAAACCCCCAAGTATACTAAAGGATAAGTGAGATACTCAAACCTGAAGAATTTAAATTAACAAAGGAAATTTTACAGTGGCAAAATCTGAAAGGAAAAAACTATAGGTATTAAAAACTGAAAAAGATCCCATAAATCTCAAAAAAAATCAAACTTCACAATTAAGAATATGACGTATTTTCATAAAGAGAATGATAATCACTGTTTTGTGTTTGATTTTGTTTGTCTGTTTGTTTAGCTCAAAGAGTTAGTATGGGAGACTTGGGAAACGCATGAGGAAAAGTGTTTCAATAGTGATCACAACAGGTGTTAGCATGTTTTGGTGGAAAGAGTATGAACTTTAGCATCATAGAATCCTCAGTTCAAATCCTGTATCAGCCACTATTATCTTGGTGTCTTAAGAAAATTACTTAATTTTCCTGAGCCTCTGTTCCCTCCTTTGCAAAAGGAAGACAGTAACGCCCACCACCTGGCTTGGTTTGAGGATTAAATGAGATAAGATTAAAAAAAACACTGTAACACTGAGTATTTTCCCAATAAATGTTAGTTATTGCTTTTGCCAGTACCCTCCTCTCCTGCTTCCCTGTAGATCTTTAAAAACAGGAATTTCTCATGTCTGAGTGGTGAAAATATGGAACATTGTAAACCCTACATAGTCTAACACAATAATGGGAAAATAATAAGCCCATCACTGTGTTATTTCCTTCTTGAAGGCAAAGGGGTGGATGAGATGAATTCTAAAGTCCTGAGATTAATGCTCAAGTAAGAAAACTTCTTAGTGTCAACCACGGTAAGAATCAGTTCATCATGAGGGGGAAAGAAGGAATTTTTCTTCTGGTCCTACTTCTGGTCTTCTTTATGAAATACAATACAGAGAATCCTCTCAGAGCTCTTTCTGCAATCTGAAGCACACTCTTCTTTCTAGAAGAAACATAGCTATTCCCCCAGTATTTCATTTCATCTCATTCATCACTTCTTACTCATTTGATTCTGATTCCATCTCAGATGAGCCTTTGCAAATATTTAAAATATGGCCAGGTACAGAGGGCATCGTATCAGGTAGTAGCTATCCCCTCCTCCCCTCCCTAATCCCAAAACTAAATGGTATGCAGAGAGAAACCTCGGGTGAGTAAGAATTACTCCAGTAAGATGCTTTTCAGCATCCATTTGGGAGGGCAACCCTAACTGATAACCATGGATGAGAAATACACAGTCAGCTGTGAAGGTTAGAGAAGAGCCATCATGCTTAGAGGCAAATGCCTACTGGCACTAAACTATGGCTGAAAAAATAAAAGAGCTCCTTTCAGTAAGCAGCTAACAAGAAAACCAGGACTCTCAATGGATGTGAAAGCCTGTGTTTAAGGAAAACCACAGAATGGTCGTGTCCATTTCATTTCTTTAGCTTTCTTAATAAATTTCTATTTATGCTCCCTTGATGTTACCAACTTAACTTCGGGGTCTCAGTTGGTTTACCCACATTTCAGCATGGAAAATCTTCTAGCCATATAGATTTATGTAAAGCACTCTTTGTATACTTGACTCTTTCTTGAAATCTTACAAACAGAGCACAACAGCAGCATATTTAAACAGTAGAGATGGTTTTGCTAACGAGTAAAAATGTTTTCTTGGATCCAGATAAAACTGAAGTTTCTTCATAAATAGCTATATAAGCTGGAAACTGCCATAGATGAATTTCAAAGTGGTAAAAACCTATTTTTTATGGTATGTTCAGGAATACATATAAATGGACTTTGAAATTTAAAAAAAAGTTTAAATCTTCATTTAAAAAGGATGATTATGAGCCAATTTTAGAAATGTGTTACATTTGTAAAGATCTGTAGATGTCTTTTACAATCACTCTTCTATAAATAACCACACGTTTTTAAGAAATCATAAAATCAGACTGTTCTCAATAGAAAACTGACATTTTTCTCCAATAGTCTCTACTTCTGAGTCTATTTGAAAAGTTAGTCAAATACAGCAGCCATGTGCACATGTGTGGTTTTGATTCCATCTATACTCCTGCCCTAATTCTTGTGGTTTGGACCCATTCCAGATGCTCTGACTTACTGTGGTTTGTATGAGATCCCCTTTCCTGATTCACTGCATTCTCCTGATTGACAAACAGATTTAGATATGAAAACAAACAGTTACCTGCCTATAATTGGTTTCTAACAGCTGCACTGTTGTAGCACATCTAAACCATGGTTTAGAAAGTACCTCCTAGAGAAGCTTCCTGTTGTGTTCAGGAGAGAGAGAGAGAGGGAAAGAGAGGGGGGAGAGAGAGAGAGTATGTGTGTGTGTGAGTGTGCGTTTGATATTGTTTGCTTTTTGGGTTTTTTTGTTTAATTGACTTTAACCATTTGTGAGTGTTTATTGTTCACCAAGATATTCAGTAAGTTTGGTGTACATATGATTTATACAGCTTATGAACTGAAATTTATATTATTTTTTGCCCTCCACAAATTAAATTTAAATAAGAATACACTGGATTTTAACTTGCTAAACTGATGTGCCTTTTAATTGAATTTAGAATAGTCTACAAAGCAAAAGGGTCACTTTTTTTTTTTTTTTTTACCAATTTGATGTGAAGCATAATACTGCTTCACTGATGGATTAAAATGTTAGACTAGAAGTAATGAACTATTACTATATTTTTAGTAGATTGTCTTATAATGTCAATTAAATTATGTGAAATATATCAAACTAGTAAGAGTACAAGCTACTACTTACAAAATACAAACAATTGCAATGCCTTCAACACATCAGAAAAAGAGACTGGGACTTCGCATTTTAAAATTCCAGTGGAAATCAAATGTATTTTAAGTATCAGCTCTGATTATTTAATCAGACAACTTGCATTTTGCCCCGGCTAATTTTGAAGGCTGATAATATTTTACTCAGAAAAATAATTGTGCACCTGTTGTGATGGAAGCTTAGTTAAACAAATGTGAATAGGAATGTAACTCTTTGCGTTAAGCATAAGAACGCAGGTCTCTCATTACTATTATATGAAGCAATGTGTTTTTAAAGCCATAAAATAGATTTCACTTTAAATCTCATCTATTCCATAGCCCTAAAGAGATATTTAAGAATATTTTGGGAGTTTGAGATTTACAAATGTTAGCCACTATATAAAAAAATAGATTTTTTAAAGAAGTTTCTTTTGTATAGCACAGGGAGCTATGTTCAATATCTTGTAATAACCTTTAATGGAATAAAATATGAAAATGAATATATGTATGTATATCCATGACTGGAATATTGTGCTATACACCAGAGATAGACACACTGCAATTAACTATACTTCAATTAAAAAAAAAGAATACTATTAAAACATGTATAACGAATAGTTGCATATTAACTTGAAAGGAAACACCAGATGATGTCTACTGAACAAAATGGATATGGAGCTGTTCCTTCCCATTTAATACCTGTGTTGTTCTGCCCTGTTCTATTGCTGACCAAACCATTTTAATGATATCGGATCATTTCTGTGAAAAATGTGTACTTTTCTTACTAGCTTATGATCAAAGGAAAAGTATAAAGTGGGCCTACAAAAGCTGTGCCCCTCTTGCACTCTTCTTATTTTCTGACCCTTTCAGCATTAGAGCCAGTTTTCAGTACCCAAATTCTCTGAGCTTTAAAAAATGCTAGGCACTCACGGAAGAGACAGACTCAGGTTTTTCCTCTGTGGTTTCTACCATTTTGTGCAGACTTTCTAACAGATACCAACTTCTGTCTATTCAATCCATTTCCAGGTATAATCAACTCTTAAGTACTGAAAAGAGGCTTGAGGAAAAATAATTTGTCTAAAGTTAAACTAGCTATCTTTTGAGCTCAGTTTTACACGTCTTGTTGACTTCTGTAAAACTAGCCTTGCAACTGGCCCAGCCTCTTTAAGGTTATTTAAAAGTAATTTTATTCAAAATTACCTAAACTTTTGAACCCTATCCTTTACAATGTCGGATTCACTCTAATCTTACTTCGGTTGGTGCAATACAAGTTTATAAGCAGAGTTCAGAAAATGTGTACTTTTTTAAATGACCTAAATTTTCTGTAGTTTTCTTTTTCATAGTTTAATGCAGATATTTGGATTGAAAGGAAATCACAAATAAACGGAATAATTGCTTCAAATTTCCTCAGTGCATTAAATATGCACTCAATGGTAATTACCAACAGTAGCAACTTATTTTAAAATGTAGAAAATAATGTACAATTTATGCCTGCTTCAAAGGTCTCATTCATAAAAACACCATTTGGATGAAAATACACACATTTTATTAAGTGGTTAGCCTTACAATTTTTCCTTTAATTCAGACAAATGACCTAAATAGTGTGTGGGAAGTTTAGTACTATGGGCCAGTTCTTAATGTGACATATATATCCCATGAGAATTTTGCAGAGCTGGCTCTAGAGTAAAGACACACCCAGGTACACCCTGTAACCTAGGGTGTGAGGCACAGAGCATTCGTGTTTTAGAACAGCATTGAGATTAATTACTATCTCATGAATTTTTCTTTCAAGAATACACTGATTAATGCAATTGAAATAGTGAGTTAAAATTGCTGGCCCCCATCATGAATATAATGCACCTAACTCTACCAGTAGTCATTGTATTCTTCACCACTATGCACTTTATGCAGTAAAACAAACAAAAAAATTCAGTTTCAATTAATAATTTCCTTGATGCAACAATAAAAACACTTAATTTTATTAAATAATGATTTTAAGTACTCATACTTAAAATATTCTATATGATGAAATGGGAAGCATTCTGCTGTTTATTGTACCTAAGTATAACAGATCATGAAAATGACTTATGCTATTATTCGAGTCATGAGCTGAAATTTTTCATATCTTTTTTCATAGAACACCAATTTTATTTGAAAGAACAACTAAGAGAAAAAATATTAGTGTCTATACTTTACTATTTGGCAAGTGAGCCTGTCACTTCAAGAAAAACAACTGAAGGTACTGGTTGAAATAATATAATTTGAACTTCAAAGGGAAAATTAGAATTTTGGAAAACTTCTATCTGCCATCATAAGCATAACAGTTTACAAATACTTAAGAGATTTTCTGATAAGATTAGTTGTGATATTAATGAATGTGATTTTTTGATACGGTATGACGGAATGTGCCAAAATAAGGAAGATCTGCATAACTCAGTGAAACAATATAACATAAAAACTGGTACAAAATAATGCATGGACTAAAAGATTCATTCAAAGGTCAAACTGGACCAATGGATTTTAATGTAAAAGTATTGAAAATTCATTGATATGGTTTCAGATCCTACATTGAACCTACCCTTTGAGAAACTCCCATTTCTGAAATTTGGTGTAGTAAGAAGAAAATTCACAATTATATGAAAAGGGAGTAAGAAACTTTTCCATTTTTCAACTACATGTCAATTTTAGGCCAGCTTTTCTTCATTTACTTCAATAAATACATATGACAACAGACTGAATGCAAAAGCAGATATGAGAGGGTCCAGCTGTCTTCTATTAAACCACACATTAAAGAGATTTGCAAAAATGTAAAACAATGCCATTCGTCTCACTAAATTATTTTTATTTTAGGAAATATAGTTATTTTTTATAAAAATATAATCTTTATGTTAATATGTTCCAGGTATAATATTATAGTTTTTAAATGAATTAATAAATATTTCTTAAATTTATCAAGTTTAATTTCTACAATAGTAAGTACAAACAGATATGTTGCATGAACAAAAGATTTTTAGAGTCCTCAATACACTTTAAAAGTCCTGAACTAGTTTGTCATTCTACTGATAAATATTTACTGTTTCAAGGACTAAACTAAGTCAACAGTTGTTGACAAGCATTGTTGTGTGTGTACAGTATTTATTGATTCCCTATCCTGTGCTACCCTAATTCTACATATTTTCTCTCTAATCCTCTGAAAAAATTAGAAGTTAAATGAGTAGTATCATCCACTTTCTTTTGAACAAATAATTAAACTAATCCATTTCATTTTTTATTCGAGACTTACTTTCAGCCTTCTTTTTTTAAAAAAGCAATGCATACACTTGGCTTTAAAAAAAATTCAGTGCAAACTATACAGTACAAATTTGAAAATCAGCCCCCATCCCAAACTCTTCATTTCCCATTACAGTCAACCTCTGTGAAGTTTTTAAATATCTTTCCAGCAATTTTCTGTTCATATAATTTTTTTACACAAATTGGAGCATATATATGCTCTCCTCAGCTTAACTCTGTCACTCAATAGTTCCAGAGATGTTACCCTTATTAAGGCAACTAATAATTCAGGTAATATGGAGAAACTATGCTAAAAGCCTCTAAATCAGTGACCCCATTTCTCCCACTAGAATGCATCAGTCAGACTTCAGTTCATGTCCTACAAGGTATTTTCAATTAACACTTAGCTTTGCTTATCTCATTATTGAGATAAGAATACGCTACTAAAGTGAGACTAAGTTCACCACCCAAAATGTTGTGAAATCAGCATTCCAAGTTATAAGAAAAATTTCTTTCAGTTTGCCCAAACACACTTCCTTCCGAGATTTCTATAGTTCTGCTGTTACCCTGTCATCTCGTATGCCAGTAAGTCACAGTCCAACCTTAAAGGTGTATATATATGGATGGAAGTTAAAGGCTATTTTTAATTCTGGGTTTATACACTAATATAGAAATGAAAAAAAATTCATATTCAAAGAATATGAGCTATTTTGATAAAGAAATGTTCCACCATAAGCCTAAATCTAACACACATCATTAAAGCTCCAGTATGTTTTCACTAATTCCACACAGGAGGATTACAGATGTCCTGCTAGCTACCATTTCCTGGTAAGCAATCTGAATGGCTTCCAGGAAATTGCTAATGACCTTCATTTTACTTAAAATCTAGGCTGCAATTAGTAATAGTTTTTCTTCTCCATGCTGGTTATAATGTTTATTTTCATCACAGCAATCAGGAAGAAAAAAGTGAAATGTCTTGTTTTTGAATTATATCAGAATGTGTTCTCTTTTATTTTGCTATGTCACCAAATAGACTAATACATATTTAATGTAATCATAATTGTGAAAGAATACTTTGGATCTTTTTTCCTTCTAACCAATTTTGTCTCCTTTCCCACTCTAGGCTGTAGCTATCACTAAAATTAGCCTTTTAAAATGGAATCAATAGGAATATTTTATAATTGGTGACTAGTTTTACATTTTATAACTGAAATTTTTGAAATAAGGTATCATTTTAAAGTTTTATGTTTTTAATTATAATAATTAACTACTAAAAAAGAAGTTTCAGATTCTTATTCAATGAATTTAAAATATAATTATGTGGTCAATACAATAATAACAAAGAACAATTTTAGCTGGTGCTATATTTATAACCAGAACCTGTTATTAAACTTCAGCATTTTCTTTTAAGTAAACATTGATTCCACTAATTGGATCCAACTGATCTTTCCCCAGCATATCGATTTCTTTAATCCCAACAGTTAACAATGATTCTAATGTATCATAATACTTTAGACCTTAATCACACAGTAGTAATTTTTGCCAGTAGCTTCTGTTTGAATTTTAATTAAGAATACCTTGTGTCTCCAGCCCCAAGTAGGGGGAGGTTTTAATTGCTTGTATATATATCACACAGACTTCAAAAGAAGTAAAAGATATTTATAACAGAGAGGACAAAGGAGCGTTTTGAAATGTCTACATTCATTCAAAGTGGTATAATTTTAAAAACTATGAGTGTTGCTGTGTTATAATGCATATATTTTTGTAAAACTAGCTGTGGTGTGTATTTATTGTTCGTAAAAGAAGTTCAAGAATTCTGCAATAATAACTCACTATTGATTACAAGATGACCAAAAGACTATGTGAAATGGGCTAAACATGCTATTTGGGGGGAACTAAGATTCCACCTGAGTAATTTACTATGTGATTTTAGGGCAGTGACTTTCCTTTGCTGGATTGTTGGGGTCCCTATATGGGAAATAAGAAGCTGGATTACATAATATGCAAAGTTCCTTCAACTCTATTTTTGGAGATTCTATGTTTCTAGATATTACTCTGAAGTTCTATAATTACATAGATTAATACAAAAAATGGTGATACTCTACTACATTATTTCATAAGATAAATGAGAAAATTATATATGCTCTAAATCTCTTTCACAAGCTGGTCTCTAGAGCAATAGAGCATTTGTGTTCAAAATAACAATTCTAAGCTTTCAAAATACATGAAATCTAAACATTGATATATTACTGTTTCAATCCTCTTTCCTAACGAGACAGCAAAAATCACCAGGTATGTGAACTTTGCTGATTTTATTGGAGTTGAAAAGTGGCAGATGATTCACCTTAAACACTTCCAGATTTGTTTTAAGTTCCCTTAGATGAAGAAATTGCTGTCAATTTGTAAATAGAAATTCATGAAAAACTCATTTATAAATAAATACATAAAGTGTACAGTCATAGCTTTTGGAAAACCACTATAGTTCTTCTGTGATTGCCTACAACAGAAAATACCAGTAACTATGAATTACTGTTCTTAAAAACCAGTGTATTCTCTAAAAAGGGCAATGTACGGAAAAGACAGTCAGAGTACTTAGATGTAGTTTAGGCTCTTACTATAAAGTGAACAAACTAGGAGAGAGAATTGGCATTTAAGATAGTAACCTGTGACACAAAACACTAATTTTATGGGAATGCTGTTACATCCATTCTGACCCTTTGGTGATAACAGCACTGATTAAGTTACTTTAGGAATAACCTGCATTATTTGATCTTCAAAGATCTATCATGCACTGAAAAAAACCATGACTTTTGTGTTCCTGTGCTCTCCTCCAAAGATTTATGTTTGCAGTCAGACTAAAAATGGATACCAGGCTCTTAGTGGCACATAGTAGCAATATTATAATAAATTCACATTTTTAATTCAGTACACATACCAAGCACAACTGTAATATGCCTGTACTATTTGATGTAACACAGTTCCTAATTTTACTTCTCTTAGTAAAAACCCTAAAGAAGTAACAGGGAGTAAAGCTTAAAGTTTTTAATAGTAAAGTATGGCAGTAACATTTAGGCTCTAGAACAAACCTATTAGACATTTTAGTTGAATAACCATAATAAGTAATTGTGTTTCAACCATAACCTTAAAAACAGTAGGGATCATTCGTAGAACTTTCCATTTAAAGGCATTTGTTTAATCAGTTTTTTCCCCTAGCAGAAAGTGACTGTCATTTTTCTAAGCTGCAGGAGAGTACACCTACAAGCATATCTACCTTAATCTCTATATGTAAATATTGAAATAATTAATCATGAATGACCAAGGAAGGAAAACACTATTTTCCTTATTTGGTTCATATCACATAATTATTTTTTTTCTCTCTTATCATCTGTGTGTTTGACAAACATGAGCACAAACAGTTTGTGCTAACTCAAACAACCAACATTACTGTTTCTCTGGCACACTGCCCAGGGAGGCGCCTTCACACCAAGGAGGAGATGCCAGCCACAGCACAGAGGGGCATGTGTGCAAAAAAGGGAGGCTGGTTAAGATTCTCCTATATAAACCACAGAAGGCTAGACCCATCCATGAAAACAGAGGATGAATCCTAATGCTCTAGACAACATTTAGTATGTCATCATTGCATTTAGAAATGTTTCCTTGCCATAACTATCCTAGCATCTTCATTTCTTTGGTACAACTCAAACAAACAAGCATACACACAAACGGGGTGTGGACTTTACCAGTACTTCTGTCTCACATTGTCTCCATCTACCATGTTATTCAGCCTTCTCTCTCATTCGATTAAGATAAATACTACTAGGGTTCCCCTGCCAAAGATGGCTGAGGTAGAAAGACCTTGAGCTTGCCTCCCCCTACAGACACCCCAAAATTACAACTACTTACAGAACAGTTATTGATGAAAAAGCCTGGAAGCTACCAGAAAAGTTCTTCTACAATTAGAGATTTAAAGAAGAAGCCACAATGAGACAGGTAGGCAGGATGGAGTTGTGGTATAGTCAAGACCCATAACCCCAGGGGAGTGACCCACAAATGGGAGGATAATCACAATTGCAGAGATTCTGCCCAAGAAGAGAGGGGTTTGAGCCCTAGAGTGGGCTCCCCAGCCCAGGAGTCCTGCATTAAAAAGAAAAGCCCCTAGAACATTTGACTTTGAAAGCTATTGGGGCTCATTTTCAGCAGACCCAGAGGGCTGTGGGAAACAGAAATTCCACTCTTAAATAGCACACACAGAATTTCACATGCTCTGAGACCCAGGGCAAAAGCAGTTATCTGAAAGAAGCCTAGGTCAGACTTACATGCTGATCTTGAAGAGTCTCCCAGAGAAGCCAGAGACAACTGGAGCTCACACTGGGGACAGAGACACTGGTGGCAGCCATTTTGGGGAGCTCATTCCACAACATGGACATTGATGCTGGCAAGCACCATTTTGGAATCATCTCTCTAGCTTATTAGCCTCAGTACCTATCCCAGTCCCCATCTACCAGCCTCTAAGCACTAGTACTGAGACTCAAGCCAAGCAGGTAACTGGGCAAGGGCACAGCACTAACCAGCAGACAGGGTTCCTTAAGACCTCCTGAGTCCACAGTTGCCCTCAGACACAGCCTTGCACACCAGAGGGCCCAGGACCCAGCTGCACCCACTAGTGGGCAGGCATCAGCCCCAGAATCTTCTGGGCCCAGGCCCCACTCACAACTCACTCTACACCTAGGAGCAACTCTAGACCTAGGAGCAACTTCACTCACTAGAGGTGGACACCAGCCCCAGGAAAACTACAGCCCCACAGCCTGACTTGTCAAGATCCAGCCTACCCACCAGCAGGCAAGCACCAGCCCTGGGACCCTGGACCCTGGCCCCACCCTCCAGCAGCCAAATACAAGCTTCGGGACAACCTGGACCTCTCAGCCAGCTGTGTCAGAAACCAGCTCCACCCACCAATGGTACTATACTAGCTCTGGGACCCCTAGGCCCTGTAGCCATTTGCCAGGACCCAGTTCTTCCAACTGGTAGGCCAACATCAGCCCCAGGACCTGGCTTCACCCACCATGGGTAGGCACCAACCATGGGATCTCCAGGATCCTGACTCCAGCTATCAGTAAACCAGCACTAGCTTCAGGGCCACCTGGGGTTCTGCAGTCAGCCACCTCATGACCCAGCCTTGCCAACCAGTGGCTGGCAGCCTCCACACAAGGCAAGGCCTGGCAATTACCAGACTGGGGGCCAGCCATGCCTAAAAGACCATCCAAAGTAGTTAGCCCACCACAACAGAAGGACCCATGCAGCCTACAGAGGGATTGAACATAAACCTTTGGTGATCAGAGGGGAGCGTACTGCTGGGACGCGTAAGATGTTTCCCATAAAAGGCCACTTCTCCAAGGTCAGAAAACACACCCAACCTACCAGATGCATAGAAATAAAAACAGCAAGTAAGGCAAAATGAGGCAACAGAAGAATATGTTCCAAATGAAAGAACATGATAAAACCCCAAAGAACTAAGTGAAGTGGAGATAGACAATATATCCTAGAAAGAGCTCAAGGAATGATCATAAGGATGATTAAAGAACTCAGGAGAAGAATGGATGAACAGAGCAAGAAGTTAGAAATTTTGAACAGAGTTAGAAAATATAAAGAACAACCAAACAGAGATGAAGAATACAATAACTGAAATGAAAAATACACTAGAAGGAATCAACAGGAGACTAAATGATACAGAGGATGAATCAGCAAGCTAAAAGACACACACACACACACACACACACACAAACACAATGGAATACTGCTCAGCCATAAAAAAGAATGAAATTTAGCAACAACATGGATGGACCTGGAAGTTATTGTGCTTAGTGAAATAAGTTAGACAGAGAAAAACAAGTACTGTATCTTATCACTTATATGCAAAATCTAAAAAATAAAACCAACTAGTGAATAACAAAAAGAGACAGACTCAAAGATACAGAGAGCAAACCAGTGGTTACCAGTGGAAAGAGGAGGCGAGAGGGGCAAAATACGCATAGGGGATTAAGAGATACAAACTTCTAGTATAAAATAAATAAGTGTCAAGGATATATTATACACTGGGAATATAGCCAATATTTTATAAATCTATAAATATTCTGAATCAGTATGTTGTATACCTGAAACTAAAATAGTATACTAAATCAACTACACCTCAATTTTTTTAATGATAAATACTCCTATAGGGAGAAACTATATTACATACACCCACTCCTGCTTTGCTATACTGCCTTATTTATGTAGAAAAGAGCAAAAATGAAACTATTTTGGTTGTTTGTATGTTGGGAGGGAGAAACAGCCCAGAGTCTATTTCCCTCTTGTCCCCAGTGCAGAATTCTAATACTCTGAAGAATCTGAAAAATACTCTGTATTGTATTAAACAGAGGCTTCAGCTACCAGGATTAAAATTCTAGTACCACAACTTTCTGAGTGACCCAAACAAGCCACTTAATTTCTCAATCTAATTTTACTCGCATGTAAAGTCAACATAAAAATATTTTCTCACTGGGTTGTTAAAAGGATCAAATAAAATAATGTAGGTGTTTCAGTACATGGTTTTCTTTTACAAACAATAAAGCATCTTACAAAAGTATTTACAATATTACAGGAAATAGATAATATTTTGAAGATTAGTATCATAATTAGGAAATATAATAAACCTAGTACATGTTTGAAGGATTTTAGGAGGTCATGAAGATAACATTCCACAAGAGTAGGAATGTCCTTCTACATCTCTGTTTAAAATTTTCCACTGATTTTATTCATTCATCCACTCATTTATTTATTTAATAAATATTTATTGAACACCTACTATATTTGAGGTAACCACTCTTAATGCAGTCCAACTGCATCAACATCAGGTAGCTATTAATCGTTCTTTTGTATATTGAGAACAATTTTCCTATTACCTTAACCCCCTAAAATAACACAAAAATCTTACCCACTTCTATTCAACAAAACTCCAACCAGCTAACATGTATTAAGACAAATTTCCCTAGATCTTTAATTACTATTCATAATGAATGTTCAAGACTCTTCACCATTCTCGCCACTTTTTATAAGTTTTAATTTCTCAACAGATTCCTTAAAATATGGTAACCTAATTAGAACACAATACTTCAAATGTAACCAGACCAAGGCAAAGGTCTAATCATTTTATGCCATATTTCATTTAAGTTCTTAATAGTAAATTTATTTAGTAATACTTGTAATAATGTTAACCTGGTTTGTACACTGCTTTGAGATTATTGCTATTAAATGTATACCATTCACAGTATTCTATTCTCAATTTATACTGCTACTGTAAAAGAGGCTACCTATGGAAACATGATGGGGGTTTAGGGACAGGATTTTCTCTTAAAGAATCTCAGACAAAACTCACATACAGACCCATTGGAAATCTATAATTCATTGTTTCTCAAACTTTAGCAATATTGCAACTCCTACTGAAGGGTTTGAGAAATACTGCTTTACTTCATTTAGATAATAAGACTTTTACTTGAAAGCACTGGTATTTTTTAAAGTAAAATCTAAAAAGTAGATTACTAATGTATTACTTCTTAATATGTAGTAAAATTAAAGTCACTGGGTTGAAGATTAATTTTTCAATATGGCTCTTGTCCACTCTACTGCCCACATTTTCATTCTCCGTCTAGCACCTAACTGACCACATAAAATTTCCCAAAGGTAGTCATAGAGGCTGTTTCTTCCCCTTCCCAGCTTCATTACACTCTTGAATCCAAAAAACAATATAAAGTTAAGAATGATGTAGAAACATAAGACTGGTTAGAAAATAATATAAATATCGATTATTTTAAAAATAATGACTATGAGAATTCTAAAAGTTCAAGTTTATGGGATGCTTAAAACTAATTCTACAAACATATTTATGGCTAAAAGTGCCTTTATAATTAATAAAAATGTTGAAAATAAAGTATTCAACTTAGAAAATTAGAAGGTATCAGAAAACAAGCAAAAGAAAAAGTATAAGAAAAATAAAGAAGGGAGAGATAATGAAGGTGAAAACAAGTTTAGGTAGTTGGCATACTGAAAAGCAGCAGAACTGACAAATAAACCTGAAAGCTGGACCCTTACCAGGGAGTCAGGGAGGAGAGAATAATAGAAAAGCTACTAGCAAGTAAAACTGAAGAATAAAAGGAAGAGAACACAAATATGCAAAATTTAAATAGAATATATAACAGCAAATAAATTGAAAAAGTAAAATAAGTGATATTATATTTTAAAACAATACTAACATATTTGAAAATCTCACTGAAATATACAATTTTCAAGAAGAATTTTTTTCCTGGCAAAATTGACTTAAAGAGAAGTAGAAAATGTTAAAAAAAAAATTATCTCCAAAGAAAACCCTAGGCCTAGATGTTTTGGGGTATATTCTTTCAGAATTTCAAGAAATAAGTAATTTCTTTGTTATCTATTCAGTATTTTTACATAGCCTTCCTGCATAGAAAATGAGAAAAAGCTTTTCAATTCTACAAACTGTTACTAAAAATTAACAAAGATAGTACAAATAGAGAAAAACACAAACTAATCTCATTTATGATTACAGATGCAAGAATAACAACTGTAATGTAAGCAAATAAAATTATGCAGTACATTTAAAACAAGACTACACCATGACTAATCAGGGTTTATTTTACCAGTAAATTTGAAAAACAAAAACCAATAAGATATGCTATAAACTAAACTGCAATTTCTTATAGAAACTCCTAATAAACTATAACTAGAAAGGTTTTTGTTAATAAAGAATATCTTAAATCACTAGTCAATATAATTCTTACTGATGAAATACTAAAAACAATTCCATGAATTGAAAACTACACAAAATACCAGCTATCACCTGTATTACTTAATATTATTCTTGACATTCTAGGCAGTATGTTAAAACAAGGGGTTAAAAAAAAGAGAAACAAATAACTATCAAAAAAAGAGAAGAAAACATTAGCTGAAATATGAGTAGAGCTAATATGTTTGATAAAAAGAGAAGTTATAAAATGAACCAGCAAAATTCACTAACATCCCTAAATATGTAAAAAAAAGAAAGTAGAATGAAGAATATTTTTCATAAGAGCAAGTAAAAATATTAAATATCACAGAGAAAACAGCAAAGGAAATGTACAGAATCTGTATTTTAAAACAAAACATTGTTGAAGGACATAAAAGAACCGAACAAATTATTTTGAATGATTCAATACTATAAAGATGTCAGTTTACTCCATAGTTTTATAATCTCCTAAAAAATCACTCTGGAATTTTAACTAACAACTCACATAAGTCTAAGATAAACTTCGGAGAAGTATGCAAACACCTTGAAGAAAATTATGAATGAGGTCTTGCAATACTTTTCAAAGATACTATAAAACTACAATGATTAATATAGCATAGCATTAATAAAGTTTAGATAGAAAGAGAAATGGAATAGAGCCAAAAACTGAGAAATGGCTCCAAATATGCAATCAGTTTGTAATAAAAGATGTTAATGCCAGTCAGAAAGGATAAGAGGGTTATTTAATAAATGATACAGAGATATTTGGTTAACTGCTTGAGAAAAAAATTAAGTTATATCTCTGGTTTAAACAATACATCAAAATATATTCAAAAAGAATGAAACAGTTAAGTGTATAAAATATAGTCAAAGAATTGGAAAAAATACAATAGAATATTATATCACCTCAGAGTTGGGGAAGCCTTTCTAAACAAACCCCAAACAGAAAAAAAAAAAAAAAAGCATTAAAAAAGGGAAGGAAAGATTTGACAACAAAGACATAAGAAAATGACAAAATGTAACAGATATGACAGATAGAGGTTAATACCATTAAAATATACATTAAGACTCATAAAACCATAAGAACCAGATAAATCCTTTAAAGGAAAAAACAGACAAATAATATAGACAATTCACAAAGGAAGAGACATTTAATAAAAACACATTTATGTAAAAATCTTCATTCTCAATATCAAAGAAATTCAAATTAAGTCAGCAAAATATGTTATATTCCCTTAACGAACTCGCAAGAAATGTTTAAAGAAAAATGTTTAAAAAAATACTTGCTACTGAGGGCAAGAGAATACTTGCAGATGGTTGCTGGTGAGAGCACAAAACTCTATACTGTTTCTGAAGGGCAATGTGGCAATATGAATAGAAAGACTTTTAAAAAGAACATACTCTTTGACCCAGTAATTTCACTTTTTAGTAATATATTCTAATAAAATAACCAACAATTGATAATGAAAAGTATTAAAAAGTTACCATGTTCAAAGTTTTCTTTATAAAGACAAACAATAAAACAACTTAAGTGTTGAATAAAAAAGTCAATTATGAGAACCTCACTTTATGCAATATTTTCTGCAAATAAAAATATTTTAGATGATGACCTAGTCAGAGAAATTCACATTACATCATTAAATGGGAAAAATTGATTACAAAAGAATAATAAAAGGATGATTTTAATTTTACAGAGAAAATTTTTAATGTACATGCATAAATTAAAATGGAAAAGATATACACTACAATATAGGTAGAATTAAAGGATAATTATATTTTCCTTTTTGTGTGTTTATATGCCTTTTAAAATAAATATGTATACATTTTATAATGAGGGAAAAATAATGAGAGGTATATAAATACACAATGCTTGAAATATACTAAAAACTGATAACCCACATTAGTATATTTTCTTGAAGGTAGTATTTAGATCACCCTAAAGTTATAGAATAATTATAATTAATTTTAGAGAATAATTACTGACCTGATCTCACCTATACTACAAATGTATGTTGAGTTTCAGCAGTGGTTGAATCAAACTATTTGAATACTACTTTAAATTTTTTTCATTTTTATTATATTATTGGTGTATTTTCTGTATAATGTTTATGGTGACCAAATGTTAGGATGTAAGAAGAGACAATTATGTAGAGTAAATCAAAATAAAATTTAGTAAGAATCTTATCTTCTATGCTCATAAAACTTAGAGCAGCACACAAATGAAAGTTCACATATCACATACAGAATTCAGAAAAGCATGTTAAAGAATTTGAAAAGCCTAATTTTGCATGTGTTTCACTTTCAAGATTTATGCAATTTGACTGTCTAAAACTAGTACAGTTTTTGCATTTAAAATTCATAATTAGAATAAAAAATAAAGAGAGTGAGAGGAGGAAAGATAACCCAAAGTGTAAAAACTCAATGCTGAATCATAACATAACACAATGTTAGCTTCCATATTACTAAGAGAAAGCAAGACCCCCATCATTCATGCTGGCAAAAGCTTGCCTTTGCGTAAACCATTTCTGTTCTCACTGTTATAAAACCAATGACTTTGGAAAGGGAAGAAATACAGAATGACGTGCAAAGTAGCACACACCATGTTATTGCAGCTGGATAAAGAATATGTCACTAATGACTTTCTTTCTACCCGTCAGTTATAAATTGAGTTTTTTTTTTTTCCAAAATAGCCAATGGCCTTTATGAGTACACAACAGAAGCAGTGAAATTCAAAATAATATCCAAATTTTCACTTGATTTTGATACTATATTAGTTAATAGAATGACTTATTATTTATTCCTTGGAAAAGAGATGACTTCCTTTTCCCTTCATTTGAGTTAATATAACATGCCTGAACACTAGGTAATTTTCTGTAATAAATTCAAAATAAAATTGTCATCAGGTAGTTATTGTCGAATTTTCATCTTAAATGACTATTGGGAATATTCACCTGAAGTCATTTGATAAATCCAAAAAATAATGTAATTAAGTTCCCAAATTATTAGTTCAAGTGAGAGTGATGACTGTCTGTCTATAAAGAACAACTGATAAAATTAATTAATGACAATGGATTCAATTCACAATACCAAAAGCTAGTCATACAGAAGGAATCAAGAAGAGAGAGTTAGACAAAGGTATAACCACTTAACTGATAGGGTAACTTACTTCTGTAATATATTGGGATTGCCCACTTCTTAATATGTTTCAAAATAATAACATCAATCATTTATCTTTAAAAATAAAGATGCTTATCCTCATCTGGGTCAGAGATCATGAAATGTTAAATTCTGTAGAATCTGAGATTAATCAAGCTATGATTTTATGGGCATGTTAATAACAATGACCACAAGTTAACCTCATGAGCGCTTTCTTAAGTGCCAGGCAGTTTTAAAAGCTTTACATATACTAATTCTCTTAAGGACCCTATAGGGTAGGTACTTTTTATTATTCCTATTTTATATACAAGGAATTTGAAACATAGAAAACTTCAGTGACTTGCCCAAAATCACTCATCTAAGTGGCAGAGCCAGGAGAACAAGATAAACTGGATGCAGAATCCACTCATAAACCATAAACAGCACATTCTATAAACTCCTTTCTTATAGGTGTTACACTTTACCCTTTTTGATCAGAAGAAATTCAAATCAATAATTTCGATTCATAAATTAAGCTATTACTATTTCAAAAGGAAGGGCTAAATTTATATTTAACTTAATTTGTTCATCTTTGACATAACTTTTTTTCTTTTACATACTTTTTCTTCAGTAAATTAATGAAATGGTTTATCCTATAAGTTGTATGTTCATAGACCAATAAAAAGAGAGGGCAAAACTTTCATTCTATAAACCTTATGAAAGAATAAAAATTCAGGGTCACACTATACATTTACTCTCTCAAAAATAAATATTAGAGATAAGAATTTAATGTTAGGATTCAGAAGATAAGCAAAGGTGTTGTGGTGCAGAATAACATCTCTACATTGATGTTTGATATCTTGTATATTGTACCTTTAATTTCTCCAAGAAGTTCACTGGTATTTAATCTTTCCATTTTTTCCTTCCAATCTTTTGAAAGTAGTTTTTCCATGCAGGAGGAATCTATGAAAATAGAAAAGTAAGTATTAAAAATGTTACATACATATTTTATAAACATTAAAATATTACAAATCCAGAAGACCAGTTTATGGAGAAATTCTCTCATTCAAAAATGATTGAAGTTATATGTTGTTGTTTTAATCCTAGGATACAGACAATTATATTACTCTATTATAAAATGCCACAACTAAAATTTTTGCCAGAAGATTATTTAAGCTATTCCCAGGGGAAAAAAGATAATGCTCAATAACCTTATCTTGGCATTATAATTATATGAATATCCAGCCAGCACTTATCATTTCCTAGGCTGATAGTATAAAACAAGGGACTCTTTCCTACAGGTTTAAGTTTAGATATTATTCCTTTTAATCCAGCTAATTTTTTTTAAGTCCAAGCAAAATTCATGTGCTATTCAAGTAAGAATGATGAATATTCAAGGGAGAAAAGACCAATCAACCTGCAACTATTTGGTCCTTAAAAAAGAAATAGACATATGGCAGCTTTTGTTAAGTACCTATTTAGAGGAAAATGCAAAGAAAATAAAGTCAAGATGTTCTCTGTCCCCCAGTAACGAAAACAGCTAAAACTTTTATATAAAAAGAGATGCATGATCTTTTCAAGAAATGCCTTATTTAAACACCATTTGACCTGCTGCATTTCTAAACAGCATACTAGATTATAGGGAGTGATTACACTTGTTTCTATAAAGATCCATAAAGTTTACATAAGTTTACATTTTTGAATGTTCTAATAATTAGCAAATTTTTATCAATGAGTTATTTGTTTCTCTCTGTTTGGATGGATTTACAACTGGAGCTACTGCTTACAACTATTTACGTGTATCTTTTAAGCCTCAAATCTTAACAAACAGGCCATGTTTCCAAAAGGGAATGCAGATTTAAATACTAAATCCTCAGTGCAAAACATACTCCCATTAAACTTTAACATTCCAAGTGTCAAAATTCTGATAACTTCTTTTTTAAATTATATTTAAAATAGTTACTTCAATTCCAAATGTCTTTTCTCTCCCATATCAGTACCTATCTCTTGAGCATTTTCCCTTTCATTTTCTTCTCTAACTTCTAAATCCCCCTTGAATTTTTCAGGATGACAGTAAGGTCAGGATGGATATAAAGGGTTTTAGAAACTAGATAAGCTTTAGAAAAAGACAGTGAGCCCTGGGTAAGAGATGAGAAGACCACTGCATGGTTAGAAAGTATTGGTGAAGACAATTAACATTTGTCCGTGACATGATCAATCAATTAAGGCATGGATGGAATCCAGATCAGCGTGTCGGGAAACGGTTAATGAAGAACACCCATACCAGCTCGCTATCACAGAAGCTGAAGTTCTTTCTAAATAGAAGTCAGCTTGATTCTATTAAGTGAAAGCTCTCTGCTCCTTCCCTTACTTCTTCCCTTCTTCCCTTTTCTCCTCCTTTCCTTCCATTCTTTACTATTATTTTCTTAGGTGTCAACAAGTGATCTACCACTGTGATTAAAAATTGGATTCTAAGTGACCTTCCAGTAGATTCTACATGCACATGCACATGTTCAGTTTGTATTTAATTTCCAAAATGGTACTTTTATCTTACATTCAGAAATGAGGCATATACTTCATTCTGTATTATTTTGCTTTTATGCTAAAGTCATAGAAAAAATAATACTAGGTTTGAGAGTTAAGAATCTTCAAAGCCATGCCTATCAGAGATTACTTTTTTTTTCAAATCTGGTTTAAAGTTCTGAGAGAGATGCATATAACATTAGATCATGTTTAAGAATAATCAACAAAATGTCTTCAACTTCCTATCCTACTCAGTTGTTGTTTTATTTACCCTTTAATATAAGTGATGACATTGTAGTAAACTGATAATTACTGACATAAATGCTAAAGAATAATTGTTTGGTTAAAATTTGAGATGGGAGCATATATTATAATGGTCAATACAAAAGCCCAATTTACTAGTAATGATCACAAATTCAGAGCAAGTTCATAAACTAGGATTAAATATACACTAAATGTAAACAAGCTAAAATATGTCTCTCATTTCTATTAATAGACTTGAAATCTTTCAGAGTTCCAAGAAAAGAATACTGAAACTTCATGGGAGAAAAATAGAACTATATGGACAACAGGAACACACACTTCAAACATAAATCAAACCATGTAGACACAGCTCTACATAAAGGCTACTCATTAATAAGTTAATAAATTCAAACATTTTCACATTCTTATTAGAAAATTAATCCTCACCATAATGCTATATTAATCTAGCTATATGAGTCTGCATTTCAGTAGAAGAAACTGAGGGGACAAAATAAAGCAGTCTTTGCATGTATATTTATAGCCCACAAAAATATTTAATAATAATCACTGATTGCCTTTATCTACAGGCCAATAAAAGTTACTACATACAACTCTATCAGCATTTCATCTCAAGTCTAGGAGATTCCAGGAAGATTCAAAACTCTGAGTAGATCTCCTGAAAAACTTAGGTTTCTCACCTAATTATCTGACTGCCAGATCTCTAAGGGCATGCATTCCACAATTAGTACTAAGCATACTTCATTCTGTGATGTAAAACAAGGAAGGTGGGGGGAAAAAGGACCAGAAGATATAGATTGTTACTAAATACTGCATAGGCAGAGGACACTACTGCCTCCACAGAGATGTTTCTAATTTGAAATGAGGAAATATGTAATGAATAAAGTTAAAAATAAAATTAGTATTTTCAAATTTCCCACTCAAAACAATATCTAGGTAAGGGCAAAAATTAAAATCCTCCTCATACCACATACTTCAACTACATTAATAGGACACTAGCTTTACAAAGGCAAGTTATCAGGTCAGACTTTGTCCCTCTCTGATCACACACAAATGCTAAAATCAAAGAGGTCAAACTAAAGAAGTCCAGTTTGCATTACGTACACAGAAAGAGCAAGATCTCGTAGAGTAGCTTTAACTCAGCAGTCATGAAGGATTCCAAATGGAAAAAAGGACTGAACATCACCCAGATATTCTTAGATTATTCTACACAAGTAAATATGTTTTACACAATTGACTTGAAAACAACTAATATAGTTATGGTAGTGCCATAGTCCTCAAAACAATGAAAAATGTCCAGTTTATTTTACTAGCTGAGTTTGACTACTCAAATTTTAGTATTTTGACTGACTTGTCTTAGCTAAACAGGAGAGAAGCTACACACCTTTTGGAAATTGACATAAAGAACCACAACATTATAGTATTAAGTGTTATCATAATATGTACATATTAAAAATAAAAGTAAGCCATAACACTTCAGTATAAAAGTGGAAAAGGCCAAAATTAATTCCTCTTACTTTTAAAGAATTAGTGTCCATATACCAATACATATTCACTGAAATGCAGGACTTTTTTATATTTATCTTGTCTAATTTTTGTAAATAATGTAATAAAAGCAAATCTATCAAAAATCAAGAGTTGAAATTCAGTTCTTGTTTATATTTCAATCAAGGATGAAAAAGGTTTTGATATGTTATAAACTAATTCTCAGTTGCATAGTTTTTGTTTCTTCTTTTCCTTTGCAAATTTAAGGTTTTTTATTTCAATAAACTTTTGCTAAGGAAAAAAGATATAAATCAAAACTAATTTTTTATAAATATCCTGCATATAGGATTACAAATGTTTCTGCTTCATAAATACCTAGGTTTCAGGCTGGGTAAGCAGGAATGCTTTATCATTCTAATAATTTTACAGTACAAAGGAAATTTGAAGTGATAGAATGTGAGATATCTATTTCCAAATCTATATGATGATATGTTAGGAACAATTTAAAATTATTCCTAGTTAAACAAAGCTGCAGCAGAATTAATTCCTATTCTGTGCAAAATAAAGGGTCAAAGAGAGTAAAGAAATTATCACTAAAATTAAATCATGAGGGAATAGAAAAGGATAATGGAAAAAAATCTTTTTTATCGTACTTTAAAACAACCTGTGAATAAACACATCATTATTCCTTTTCTGTCAAAGTGATATTTCAAATTAGAAATGATAAAACATTAGAATCATGTCATAGAAAATATCTTTAAAATACTTTAGTGAGGAAAAAAACAATGACTGCTCTCCTTTATACAGACTTCCTACTACTTTATGAACTCTTAAGAGAATATTAAAGCAATCCCTTTTTATTTTTACCATAAGAAACATAAATTTCAAAAGCAATAACTTTTCTGTGTATCCAATAAACAATTATAACTTGTCAAAAATATCCTTGACCTTGGCCTACAACTAATTTTGACAATATATATTTAGATCCTTGCTGATCATCAATCCCCCATTTTTCATTAGGAAACAGAGTCCCACATGACAGTTACTGTACATTTTTCCACAGTGACAAGTGCTTCACAATACAGTGGGATAAAATTGGAGCCTGGAGAGCTTGAAGAGTACTCTTAAATTTTAATTAAAACCCTCCAAGCTCACTAAAAATAATTAGACACTAAAATGTGCCAGTTTTATTTTGAAGTCACTATAACGTACAAAGCACACTCCCTAACGACTGCTCGTGCTCTCCTTCTCTCTCTCCCTCTCTCCAATGAAACAACTGATTTTCCAAATACAAGCAAGGGGGTATAAATAGAGGCTGTTTTCAGTCCTGCTCTTCACGCTGGGAAGCTGAACAGAAAAGACAGTAAAGTGGGTTTTTCAGACTGCACCAAATGAACCTAGAATAACTTGCCTAACCAAGAGTTCAAATCACTGACAAACTCTAGATAAAATTCAGTCTGTAAGGAACACTATGGGTTATATCATTGATCTTTTTTGATCCAAAAGCCAAACCTTTAACCTCTTAAATGTTTTTGCTATCTTAAAATATCTCATACAATGCTATATTCCATGCTATTTTTAGCCAAGCAGCAAGAGAAAGCATGCCTTTCCCATACAGCAGGGCAATGATATAAACATCAACACAGATGCTCTGCCAGGAAGAGCTGGACTTCTCAAGCACTTGATCATTAAGGAATGCACCAACTGTTTTGGATAATCTCGTGCCAGCTCCCCTTTTGCTCCACACTCCCCTCTGGGAGTGGCCAATCTTGTCCTGGTCCTAATTTTTCATTTTACTCCTCCATAGCCTCCCCCCATCCCTGAAAAGATGAGAAATGGCATTTATGCCTAGCAATGAAAAAACAGGCTCACTTCCCCAAACAGACCAAAACTTTAAAACAATTAACCCTCCCCTCTTCTTTCAGATAAATTACTAAGTATAAAATGCAATCTGTTTCCTTTGTTTATTCAATATGAACAATTTGTAAATGACTCAAGGATAAAATTCAGAAAATGTTGTGCTAAATTAGAACCATTATAAACATGCTAATGACTCAATGCTTGAGTAAAACATGCATGATCGGTGTGAAGAAATAGATTTAGTTCCTGTGAAATTCTGTTGTGCTGCTTTAAAACGATTTGGTCATTAAATTAGATATATTCCTTCCAGGAAAAATGTTAATTCCACAACCACTTTACTAGATAATATACTGTGAGTTCTGTGTGTGTGTGTGTGTGTGTGTGTGTGTGTGTGAATGGGAGCCACTGAAAATGTCATTAGAACTGTTAGATGCAAAATTTTGGCATGTTCCTAAGAGAGAAAAAGCCCCACATTTGAAAGCTGCCAGAAATACACATACAGACATCATCATATTAGGTGCAATAATCTCTCTTTGCACTGTTTTGATCTACAAAGTCTGATAATTTTTATAGGAACCCCTTAAAACTGGCACTTAACATATACTCACAGAAGTCATATTGTTCTATATGTGCAGGTAAGAGGTGTCTCTCATCTGCTTTCCAAAGCTGCTTCGCACCTAGAACACTATCAGAAGGATCATTCAAAACCAAACTCCTAGGGGAGAAGGTATAGTTCAGTTGTAGAGCGCATGCTTAGCATGATGACGTCCTGGGTTCAATCCCCAGTACCTCCATTTAAAAATAAATAAATAAATTTAATTACTTCCCCCCCCAAAAAAAACCCCAAATTCCTTTCCCATATCTATCAACGTACAACTGCTGCTAACGCTAACATAGAAAAAGAGGGAAATATCCAGCAGGTGATTCAGAGGCTCATAGCTTCCTGCTGTAGCTGAGACTTCAGTGATCACCAAGAACAAACCCCATTTCAGAAATGAAGAAACAGAGTCAAGATAAGAAGTAAATTGCCTTTCCCAAGGTCAAACAGTGGGTGACAGAGCCCTGACTCCAGTTCATTGCTGGTTTTACTGAAATGACTATTTAAATCACTATTCGAACATCAGTTTTATAGTCTCTACGATTCAGCATTCAATAGAAGAAAATGAGTAATTTCATCTGTTATTAATTGCTTCATATATGGAGTGAAGCGCTCTAGTTCTTTGGAGAAGGGCACTAAAAATTCAAGGTATTGCAGTAAAAGTCAATAGTGTCCAACAGCCAATTCTCCCATACACACTCCAGTATGAGGGTTTTCCTATTCCTCCATATTGCATTTTCCATAATGCCTTACCATGTTTGAACTAAGAGCCTTCCTTTCCTAAATATCATCCACAAAGGAGTAGCTAAGATGCTGCTTAAAAATACTGTTGAACTCGAAGTCTAATCCTTCCCAAATTAGGTTTTATCTTCATGTACAAGAAGTAATTATGCAGCCTGACACTATTTTCTGATGCTCCATTGCCAAAGGCTAACGTATTCAAACCATTTAACATGAGACACTGCTCTTTGGGTTCTACAAATGTTCGATTTCATTTTACTCTTTCAAATACATATTTAACTGCCTTTTAAAAACTGCATTAAACTGTGGAAACAATAATTTTTGTGTGTCCACTGTGTCCTATATGCCTTCTTTTGGTATCTTTGGGGAAATATTTCTGAGTGTCACTATTGTCCTGATGTAGTTGTCAACCACAGTGCTTTGCTTCCTGCCTCTTATTGCTCCTCCCAGCCACACAGGGAGGAATTTGACCCAGTCAGAACTCTCTGCTGGAACTATGTAGAAAGACTCACTTATGCTCAGGTTGAAAGTTACAAGCATGTGGGCCTGGGATCATCATGGCCATCCTCCCTGGCACATGGAGAGAGCCTATCTGCAATAAGAGTGAATTAAGCCAAAAATACCAAGAAAAGTAGAGAGGAGTGGAGATAGGAAAAGATAGAGAAAAAAATCTTTACATCGTGTTAGCATACTTACATCCCAAAATAGCTAAAGCCAAATTCTGCTCCTGGGATTCTTGATAATGTAAGCCAATATATTCCTATTTTTGCTTAGACAAGTTTGAGTTGGGTTTCTGCCAGTTGCAACTTAAAAAAAAAAGACTAAGCAACATAAATACCATAACAAATACTGTCATACACACTCAAAGGTGTTATGTTCCAAATTTGAACACACTGGAAACCACCAATGCATTAACTTGTACTACCAGAATAACACATTTATTATGTAAACCTTGAAATAAACCTCTTGCTTCACTGAAAGATATGCAACAATGTTAAGGTAAAATGCTGTAGGACTGCTATTTACAATTATTTAGTTATCTGAATTAGGATTTTCTGAACATGTTACAACCAAAAGAAAATACAGCAGAAATAAAGTGGAAGCTGAGGTTTATTAAAAACAACTCCTATCTAAGATAAGCCATGATTTCAGTTCCATGTTCATCAAAACAGCTTTGCTGTTCTGCTTAACTGAGTTTATATTTAAAATGAAGTTACAAAATAAGTTTTTACTGATAAAATATCCTTATCTGTTTTATTTATGTATTGACAATCCATAAGGGATCAACTTAAAATAAGGTTACATTCAAGTTGGCTTTAAGGATTCTCCATAATTTGGCCCTAGTGATTCATCTCCTATTGTTACTACATGAAGCTTTTTATTCTGTTCAAATGAGTACACCAAACATATTTCATTCTTCTGTACATGTCTTGTGCTTTTTCACTTCCACACTTTTGAATATGAAATCGTCCTGATCTGAGTATCTCCCCACTTCTTGATACTTATGGAAAATCCTCCTATTCTGCGGTGCCTACATTAAATACCACCTACTCAATTATCCCTTGGTTTATTACCTCAAGTATAAATTCTCATTCTCTGAAAAGCAAAAATAACACTTGCTGAGTACATATTACCTGTCAGGCATTGTGCTTTTAATATTTTTTTCATTTATCAACTCATTAACTTCAAACTTCGTAACTCTTTCTTCTACATCTACCACTGCTATTACTTACCAATTTTAAAATGCACCATATGACTAAATATATGGTAAAATTCATACTTCGTTACCTAACTAAATCGTAAGTTCCTTATTGGCAAGGGAATGTTTCCAATACCACTTTGTGTTCTTCCTTACTACTTAACCCAAAGCTCTGTACACGGTAAGTAGTAAAACAAATTCTTTAATGTACTGAAGATCACTTTGTGTGTGTCAAGCAGCAACTAAACTACTTTATTCTTTTTAATTAACTATATTGATGTATAATTTAATATATATCATATAATAAATGTATACATTATAAATGTAAGTTTGGTGAATTTTGTCAAATTATACACTCATGCAGCTGCCACCACAAAGAAGATATAGAACATTTCCAAAAATATATCCTATACTCTTTCAGTCAATTACCCATAATCCTAGCCCAGGCAACCACTGATCTGACTTCTATTGCTACAGCATAATTTCACCTACTCTTGAACTTTATGAAAATGAAAGTACACAGTATGTACTTTTTGGATATGGATTTTTTCAATTAGCATACAGTTTTTTAATTCAATCATGTTGCAGGATGTATTAAAATTTGGTCCTTTTTGTTAATGGGTAGATTTCCATTGTATAAATACACCACAATTTGTTTACCAATTCATCATGTTTTGGACATGAGGGTTTCTCCCATTTTGAGGCTACAACAAAAATTTATTCATAAGTGTTTTTATGAATATATGTCTCTTTTTCCCCTCAAAAAATTGATTTTTTTCTGAAAGTGGGGTCATTATATGCCTGACTTTATAAGAAACTGCCAAAAAGTTTTCTAAAGTGGCTGCATCATTTTACACATCCAACAATATATGAAAGTTCTAGTTAACTTTATATCCTCATTAACACCTCAGTGTTAGTTTTAGTCATTCTAGTGAGTATATAATGGTATTTCAGTGTGGTTTTAACTTACATTTACATTTCCCTAATGGCTAAAGAATAAAATATACTTTCATATACTTATTGACCATTTTTATATATTCTTTTGTGAAGTGTTATTCAAATATTTTGCCCATTTTTTTTCAAATTTAGACGAGCAATTTTCTTTTTTTTAACATTTTTTATTGAGTTATAGTCATTTTATAATGTTGTATCAAACTCCAGTGTAGAGCACAGTTTTTCAGTCATACACGAACGGATATTCATTGTCATTTTTTTTTTTCGCTGTGAGCTACCACAAGATCTTGTATATATTTCCCTGTGCTATACAGTATAATCTTGTTTATCTATTCTGCATATGTCTGTCAGTATCCACAAATTTTGAAATCCCAGTCTGTCTCTCCCCACTTCCCACCCCCTTGGCAACCACAAGTTTGTATTCTATGTCTATGAGTCTATTTCTTTTTTGTATTTATGTTCTTTTTTTTTTTAAGATTCCACATATGAGCAATCTCATATGGTATTTTTATTTCTACTTCTGGCTTACTTCACTTAGAATGACATTCTCCAGGAACATCCATGTTGCTGCAAATGGCATTATGTTGTCATTTTTATGGCTGAATAGTATTCCCTTGTATAAATATACCACTTCTTTATCCAGTCATCTGTTGATGGACATTTAGGCTGTCTCCATGTCTTGGCTATTGTAAATAGTGCTGCTATGAACATTGGGGTGCAGGTATCTTTTTGAAGTAGGGTTCCTTCTGGATATATGCCCAGGAGTGGGATTCCTGGGTCATATGGTAAGTCTATTCCTAGTCTTTTGAGGAATATCCATACTGTTTTCCACAGTGGCTGCACCAAACTACATTCCCACCAGCAGTGTAGGAGGGTTCCCTTTTCTCCACAGCTTCTCCAGCATTTGTCATTTGTGGACTTTTGAATGATGGCCATTCTGTCTGGTATGAGGTAATCCCTCACTGTAGTTTTGATTTGCATTTCTCTGATAATTAGTGATATTGAGCATTTTTTTTCATGTGCCTATTGGCCATTTGTATGTCATCATTGGAGAATTGCTTGCTTAGATCTTCTGCCCATTTTTGGATTGGGTTGTTTGTTTTTTTCTTATTAAGTCATGTGAGTTACTTATATGTTCTGGAGATCAAGCCTTTGTCAGTTTCATCTTTTGCAAAAATTTTCTCCCATTCCGTAGGTTGTCGTTTTGTTTTGCTTATGGTCTCCTTTGCTGTGCAAAAGCTTGTAAGTTTAATTAGGCCCCATTTGTTTATTCCTGCTTTTATTTCTATTGCTTGGGTAGACTGCCCTAGGAGAACATTTTTGAGATGTATGTGAGATAATGTTTTGCCTATGTTTTCTTCTAGGTGGTTTATTGTATCTTGTCTTATGTTTAAGTCTTTGATCATTTTGAGTTTATTTTTGTGTATGGTGTAAGGGAGTGTTCTAGCTTCATTGATTTACATGCTGCTGTCCAGTTTTCCCAACACCATTTGTTGAAGAGACTGTCTTTATTCCATTGTATGTTCTTGCCTCCTTTGCCAAAGATTAGTTGACCAAAAGTTTGTAGGTTCATTTCTGGACTCTCTATTCTGTTCCATTGGTGCATATGTCTGTTTTTGTACCAATACCATGCTGTTTTGATTACTGTAGCTCTGTAGTATTGTCTGAAGTTTGGGAGAGGTATTCCTCCAGCCTCTTTCTTTTTCTCTAGTAATGCTTTGGCAATTCTAGGTCTTTTGTGATTCCATATAAATTTTACTATGATTTATTCTAGTTCTGTGAAATATGTCCTGGGTAATTTGATAGGGATTGCATTACATCTGTAGACTGCCTAGAGCAGTATGACTATTTTAACAATATTGATTCTTCCAATCCAGGAGCATGGGATATCTTTCCATTTTTTTAAGTCTATTCATTTCTTTTTAAAAACCTAAGTTTTCATCAAGAATTATTTTCTGTTAGCTGACAAGATTTTTAAATTTTTTCTGTGGTGAAAACTTGCTGGCAGTAAATTCTCTGAACTTTTGTTTGTCTGAAATGTCTTTATTTCACCTCAGATTTGAAGAATAGTTTTGCTAAATATAGGTTACTTTTTTCCTCTTTAGGATACCAAAAGATGCCATTGCAATGTTTCCAACTTTTCTTTTTTCTGATGTGAAGTCAGGGATAATTTCTACTTTTGCCTCACTACAAACAATGTATCTTTGGCCACTTTTAAGGTTCTTTTTCATTATTTTTCAGCAATTTTACTTTGATGTGCTTTGATATATTTTTTTCTTTGTGTTTATCCTCCTTGTTCTTGGAGATTTATATTTTTTGGCAAATTTGGAATTTTTTCAGCCATTGTTTTCTTCAAAAAATATATATTTTGTCTATCCTCTTTAGCTACTCTAATTTTACATATGGTACACCATTATTTCTTAAAAGCTATGAGGCTTTGTTTATTTTTTTCTTCTGTCTTTTTATCTCTATGCTCCTGTTTGGATGGTTTCTATTATACTGTCTTTAGTTTAACTAATTTTTTAATCTACAGCTAATTAGCGGCATTTAAGTCCTTCAAGGTTTGTTTTTTTTTTTTTGCATTTCAGATATATTTTTCACTTCTTATATTTCTAAGTGTTCCTTTTTATTGTTTCCATTTTCCTTTCATTATATTCATGTTTTTCTTTAAATTCTTTAACATATTTATAATAGCAATTTTAATTCTATTATCTCTGTAGTTTCTGAGTTTCTACTGATTTTTTTTCTCATGCTTACAGGTTATATTTTCCTGTTCTTCATATGTCTGGTGTTTTTAATGGATATTGGACAATATATATATTATATTGCTGAGTGTCTGGAATTTGTTCCTTTCCTTTAAATAGTATGAATTTTCTTCTGATGCGTATTCATTTACTCACAGATCATCTTGATCCTTTTGAGGCTTCTTGTTAAGGTTTGTTATGGTAGATATAGAGTATCAATTACTCTAGGGCTAATTTACCCTTACTCGAAATGTATGGCTTTTCTGGGTCTTCACTGAATGTCCTGGGTGTTTAATGAAGACATTGCACTATAGAAAGTTGGAACTTAAATGTATCCCTATAGCGTATGAACCCTGATAGTTTTGCAGTTTACTGGTTTTTCTCTTCCAAGTAATTGTTCTTTGCCACCTCTTGTAGTCACAATCTATTCATGTAGTATTAGCATTAGTATTCAGCCAAAAACTCAAGAAGGCCCCTGAGAAGACTTGAGGAGTTCTATCTCTGTACAGCTTCTTTCATTCTTAGAGACCCCTGCAAATTATAGCCACTATAATTTCCCCAGTCACTGATCCCTGACTGCTCAGTTCAGTGAGGTTGCCCTTTAGTACTCAGGTTGGTTCTCCTAATGCCACCAGGTAGAAAGCCAGGGTACTCTTAGGGCTGTTTGTTTTCCTTCTAGCATGGATTATAGTCTTGTGCTTCCTGTTTTCTAATTTCTTAAAATAATTGTTACATAGAGCTGATCAAAATTTCTTGTTTATATTAGTAGATTAAGTCCACTACCAGTTACTCCTTTATGGCAGAATCAGAACTAGAATATTACTTTTTAAAACAATGTTATCAAAAAAATTATTCTTTACCAGTTCTTTATTAAAACGATAGAGGGGGTTTTCCATTAATTTCCTATTAATATTTTGGGTATTTTTTAGGAGCAGAGGGGCCACTAATCTTTATAAATGATTTTGAATGTCATAGATTTTTATAAGATACAGTGGCAAGCCATGTCATCTCTTTCAGTATAAGAGAATATCAAAGCTAAAAGAGCTTCTGCAGAATTTACTGGTCAATACCCCCATACTATAAACAGAGAAACTGAAGCCTAGATAAGAAAAGTAACTTATTCAAGATCACATTTTGTGACATAGACTTAAAATACAGGTGTCTCAGAGCTCACTCTGCTGATAGTGAACAAAAGAGAATTCATCTAAATCCTATCTCAATGTGGCATTCTTATCACAGTTTCAAAGATACAAAAGTACCTGATGAATGCTTTGAGCCCTTAATTACTCCTTGCAAAGCAGTATAACCAAACAGTTCAACATGGAAAGCTGGATAACCACTAGAAGAGTCATGAAAGATGATGTATCAATAAGGTCACAGAGAAAGAAAAGTAAAACAACAAAATACTTGATTAATAAGAAAAGCAAAAACTGAGAAATTAGAAACATAATAGATGAGCAAGGTAAGCAGAAAACAATAAAAATGGTAGCCTTAAAACCAAATATCAGAAATTATATTAATACAAATGGACTAAATATGACAAATTTTAAAAAGATAATCAAAGTGGGATGAAAAATAGAACCCAACTTTAGGTTTTTTACAACAGAGAAGCTTTATATATAGAAGACAAAAAGATTAAAAGTAAATAGATTAAAAAGTTTATGTCATACAAACATTAGCCAAAAAAAAAAAAAAAAGCTGGTATAGATATGTTAATATCAATATATCTTAAGGCAAGAAATATCAATAGAAGTTAAAAAGACATTTAATAATGATATAGGATCATTCCAGCAATCCTAAAACTGGTATAATCATTCAGCGAAACCAAAGCTGACAGAAAAAATTAGGCATATCCTCAATCGTAGTTGAGATTTTAACAAAGGTTCTTCCGTAGAATAAGAGTAAAATCAACAAAAATATAGAATAATATAGAATATAGAATAATTACCTTAGATTAACTAATTGACATATATCAAATACTACTCCCAATAATTGCATAAGATACATTCTGTTCAAGTGCACATGGAAATTACTCAAATAGACTACATGTTGAGGGATTAAGCAAGTCTAAGCAAATTTCAAAAATTGAAATCATGGAGAGTATAGTTTCTGACCACAATGGAATCAAAACAGAAATAGGTAATAAGAAGATAACTTAAAAAATCCCCAAATAAGGATTTAGGAAACACACTAAACAATCTATGGCACAAAAAATAAATCACAATGAACATTAGATAATATTTTGAACTGAGTTAAAATGAAAATCTGACATCTCAAAATATGAATGTCAGATAATGCATTATAAAAATTTAACTTGCAAATATTACAAAAGCAGAAAGATTGAAAATCAGTTATCTAAATTCCATCTTAATTAGAGAAAATATACAAAGTAAACCCCCAATAATGGATGATGAAAAAAATATCTGAGAGCATAAGTCAATGAAATACAATGAAACAGATAACTGTAGTTCAATAGAGAACAAAACAAAACTAAAAGATAATTCTTTGGAAAAAAATCAATGAAATTAATAAACTTTCAGCAAGACTGATCAAGCAATAAAGAAAACAAATTATTAATATTAGTAATGAAAAAGGAGGCATTACTATATATTTCTACAGATAGTATAATAAGATAGATTCAACAACTTTATTCTAATGAAATTGAAAATCTGGGTGAAAAAGAGACAGTTCCTAAAAAAATCACTTACTAAAATAGAAAATAAAAATAGTTCTTTATCTACTAAAGACATTGAATTTATAATCAAAAACCTTCCCATGGAGGTGACTCTAGGCCCTGATTGCTACACTGGTGAAGTTTTCCAAACATTCAAAGAAGAAATAGTACCAATATATATTAATTTCTCAGGTAACAGAAAAAGAAGAAATACTGCCCAGTTCATTTTATGAGGCCAGCAATACCTTGACAAGTACATTGTCAAAAATGGGAATTGTCAAGAAGAGAAAGCTACAGACCAATCACCATCATAAACATAAATGCAAAAATCCTCAACAAAATTTTAGCACATATAATCCAACAATATTTCAGAAGGATCAAGTGGGAAGTATTCCAGGAATATAAACTTACTTAAAGTTTCATATACCAATCAGTATAATATACTTTACATAATAAAGGTAAAAAATCATATGGTCATTACAATAGATGCAGTTAAAGCACTTTATAACATTCAATATCCATTCATGATTTAAAAAAAAAAGAACTCTCAGCAACCTCGGAATAGGAGAGTACTTTCTCATTTTGATTGCGTATCTACAGCAAACGTCATTATTAATGGTGAAACACAGGATGTTTTTTTCTGAGTTCAGGAACAAGACAAAAATGTCTACTACCCATCTAATCAACATCATCCTGGTGATCCTAGGTAGACAAAAAAGATAAGGGGAAAAAAACGTATATATAGCAGACTTCTGGTTTCCAGTGAGACATGTGAGGAGCTGAGAAGTTGCCACTGTGTTTTAACAACAATTTTAAAGCTGAACAAACTGAAAAATCAACAACTCTTCTTAGATTCATCAGATAAGTTAGACCACATGGAAAATCAATGCTCCAAGTATTGGAGAGAAAGACAGGTGGATACAGAGAATCATAAATTACTAGAGCAGAAACCCATGGGCAGGAACTTCTATGGGAACCAGTGCCAAGGTAGGAAAATTTAAACTGTAATTGATAAATTACTGAAGGCTCACTGTAAACAACTCAAAGTTAAAACTTCCAGGGAGACCCAATTATATTCTACACTTTTGTGAGTGTTACCTCCAGGTAGCCTACTAGTTCTTCACAGTGAATATTGGAGAGCAACCCCCTTGTGCTTCCAGCAGGGAAAAAGGAAAAGTAACCGTTTTGAAATATACCAGAGCATTCTGATCTTCATGAGGCCTACATGCAGGAGAAACTATTTTTACCGGAGCTTAACATGGTAGGGTTTTATTAGACCCTAACCTACCTGGGAAAGTGAAATACTCAACTCCAGCTTCCTCTAGCCTTCCATGTGGGAGAAGAAAAATACTCAACTCCAGCCCCCTCCAGCCAAAGTGTCCCACCTAAGGGGGAAGGGAAGGAAGGAGAAGCACTAGTGAAGTTCATGGTCCAGGCCACAGAGTCACCAAAAGACTGAGGCCTAATCACAGGGCTAGGGAATGCTTTCCCTCTCTCCCCCTATACCTCAGTGTTCAATTACTAAAGGCCTATTTACCACAGTTTCTTTTATCCAGTGCATCAGGTCTGCCTTTCAACAGCAAAAAAAAAAAAAAAAAAAAGCATACTAAAGCAAAAACTACAGTTTAAAAAGACTGAACAAGCATCAGAATCAGAGTCAGATATGTCACGAATGTTAGAATTGTCAGATCAGGAATTTTTTAAAACTTTGATTAATATGCTAAGGGCAATAATGGAAAAAGTAGACAACATGCAAAAACAGATAGATAATATATGCAGAGAGATGGAAATTCTAAGAAAGAATCTAAAAAAGATGCTAGAGATTAAGAACACTGTTACAGACATGAAGAATGCCTTTGATGTACTCATTGGTAGAATGGAACATCTGAAGAAAGAATCTCTGAGTGTGAGAATATGATAATAGAAACTTCTAAAACTGAAAAGAAAATAATAAAAAGACTGGGACAAAACTAGAACAAAATATCCAAGAACTATGGACAACTACAAAGGTGTAACATATGTGTAATAGGAATACCAGAAGGAAAATAAAGGGAGAAAGGAACAAAAGCACTATTTAAAGCAATAATGACTGAGAATTCCCCCAAAATAATGCCAGACACTAAACTACAGATCAAGGAAGCTCAAAGAATATCAAACAGGATAAATGCAAAAAAGCAAAATGAAACAAAACATAAAAACAAAGCCTAGGCACATAATATTTAAACTCCCGAAAGTCAAATAAAGAAAAAAAAAAAATCTTGAACGAAGCCAGGGGGAAAAAACAACTTTACTATACAGAGGAGCAAAGATAAGAATTGCATTAACTTCTCAGAAACACATAAACAAGATGAGAGTGGAATGAAATATTTAAAGTGTTGAAATTAAAAAACCACCAATCTAAAATTCTACATACCCTGCAAAACTATCCTTCAAAAGTAAAGGAAAAAGATAGATTTTCACAGACAAAAAACAAGAAAAGAAAAAAATATTGAGGGAACAAGTTGCCAGTAGATCTGCCTTGCAAGAAATGTTAAAAGTTCTTCAGAGAGCAAGAAATTATATAAGTGAGTATCTAAGATCTACATAAAGAAAGGAAGAGCACTGAAGGATAAGTGAAAGTAAATTAGAAACTTTTATTTTTCTTACATTAATTGATGTAACACCTAAGTTTATTCAAAATAACATAGAAACAATGTACTTGATTACAGGTGTATGTGTATATATATGTACATATACATAAGTATATATGTATGCCTATGTATAAATGAAATGTAATTGTTTGCATTAATTGATCTTTTAATGTTGAACCAGCCGCATACCTGGGATAAATCCATACAAAAGAGTGTATGTATGCTTAGGTATAAGGAAAATGATAGCAATGATACAAGTGGGTGAGAGGGAAGAACTAGGAATATTTTGTTATTAAAAGGTATTTGCACTACCCATGAAGCAATATAGTGTTATTGTAAATGTAAGTTACCAATTCTAGGACAAGTACTAAAAAATGTGGGAAAAAAGAGTATAAACAGATATTCTAAAAAAGGAAAGAAATGGGATCAAATCCATTTAAACCATATAAAAGCAGAACAATTCAATCAATTCAAACTACAAAATTGAACTCACATAAAAAACAGAAAAAATGTAAAAGACAAAAATAAGAACAAAGAACAGGGATAACAAATAGGAAAATAACACTAAACATGGTAAATATTAATCCAACTATTAAAAAATCATCTTACATGTCGACGGTCTACTAAAGACATAAATTAAAAGAGATTGTCCAAGTTGATGAAAAAACAATACCCAACAATATGTTGTCTAAAAGAAACACACTTTACATATAAAAATACATATAAATTAAAAGTAAAGGGATGAGAAAGATATATCATGCTAATACTAAGGGAAAAAAAATCAGGAGTAGCTATATTATTTGCAGACAGACTAGATTTCAAATGAAGAAAAGTTATCGAGGATAAAGAGGGGCATTACATAATGATAAAGGAGCCAATACTCCAAGAAGATATAATAATCCTTAATATGTATGTGTCTAACAACAGAGTGTCAAAATACATGAGGCAAAAACTGACACTGCAAGAAGAAACAGATAAACTCACTTTTATAGTTGGAGACTTCAACACCCCTCTATCAGAAATGGACTGTTTCAACAGCAGAAAATTAGTAAGGATACAGCTGAACTCAACAGCTCTATCATTCAACTGGATATAATAGACATCTATAGACTACTTCATCCAACAGTAGCAGATTAAACATTCTGCTCTTCTGGGCTTTTTTGATCAAGATTGCATTGGACCTAGATACCAGCAATGAAGAAGCGGAATTTGAAACTAAAACCACAGTGCATTACATTAGCACCACACAAAAAAATTAAATACTTTCTTTAAATAAATCTAACAAAATATGTACAAAATCTATATGAGGAAAATGACAAAACTATGATGGGAAATATCAGAGAAGAACTAAATGGGGAGATGTTCCATGTTCTTTTGGTAGAGTTTATTAATTATGTTGAGGAAGTTCTCTATTCTAAATTTGTTAAGAGTCTTTTATCATGAATAAATGTTGGCTTTTGTTAAATATTTTTCTGCATCTATTGATATAGTTATTTCATTTTTCTTCTTTAGTCTGTTAATGTGATGAATTACATTAATTGGTTTTAGAATGTTAAAACAGCTTTGAATACCTGAAATAAACCTCACTTGGTTATGGTGTATAATTCTTTTTATACACTTTTGGATTTGACTTGATAATATTTTGTTGAGGATTTTTGTATCTATATTCATAACAGATGTTGGCCTGTAGTCTTCCTACATCTTTCTCTAATTTTGATGTTAAGGCAATGCTGGAGCCATAGAATGAGTTACAAAGTATTTCCTCTGCTTCTATCTTTGAGAAGAGATTGTCCAGTATAATAACTTCCTTAAATCTTTGATAGAATTCACCAGTGAACCTATCTAGGCATTGTGCTTTTCTTTTCTTTTCTTTTCTTTTTTTTCTTGGAAGGTTATTAATTTTATTCAATTTTATTAATAGATACAGGCCTATTCAATGGTCTTTTTCTTCTTGTGTGGATTTTGACATCATTATACTCAAGGTCTTTTCAACAAATCATGCTAGAGCAAACTGGATATCAACCTGTAAGAAAATGAATCTAGACATAGACATAGAATTTACACTCTGAAGGTTTAACTCAAAATGGATTACTGACCTAAATGTAAAATGAGAAACTATAAAATCCTAGAAGATAATGTAGGAGAAAACCTAGATGACCTTGAAAAGATCAATGACTTTTTGATACAACCTAAAAGGCATGATCCATAAAAGAAATAATTGATAAACTTGACTTCATTAAAGCTTAAAACTTCTGCTCTGCAAAAGACAATGTCAAGAAAATGAGAAGACAAGCCACAGACTGGGAGAAAACATTTGCAAAAGAAGTATCTGATAAAGAATTTTTATTCAAAATATGCAAAAAAACTCTTAAAACTCAACAATAAGAAAATGAAAAACCTGATTTTAAAAAATGGGCAAAATGCTTGAATAGACACCTTGACAGAAAAGACATATAGATGGCAAATAAGCATATGAAAAGATATTCAACATCATATGTTATTAGGGAATTGCAAATTAATACACAGTGAGATATCATTACATGCTTACTAGAATGGCCAAAATCCAAAGCACCCCCACAGTCACTGTAGCATTATTTTCAATAGCCAAGACATGAAAGCAACTTCATAGATGGATGAATAAAGAAAATGTGAGATAGGTTTTATACACACACACACGTATATATACATTTTTTACACACATATAAATATGTGAATATATATATAGTGAAATATTATTCCACCATAAAAAAGAAGGAAATCTTGCCATTGGCAATGACATGAATGAATTTGGAAGGATTAGGCTAAGTGAAACAAGTCGGCTATTTCCTCAGGAATGCTTTCAAAAGACTACTGGAATCTTACAATGCCTAAGTCATGGTTGTCATATTTTATTACTTCACCATCAATCCTCTCTAAGAGACTATAAGTTCTAAGAGGCCAAAAACACACCTTTCCTATTCACTAGTATATCCTTCATGTCCATCATAGTCACTGGGACATAGCAGACACTAAATAAAAATACACAGAATCAATGAAAATGAATGAAGGATGAGAGGATTTGGGGTGCAGTAAATCTTATTGGGATTCTTAGGGCAAGCAAATAGTATTTCATACACTTAATTTTAATACTATGGGCTTTTTCTGTAATTATTTACATTTTGTTCTGCCATTGATTTTGGTTTTTTAAAGTATATCAGCATGTCTTGGCTATGCTTTGAGCCAAGAAAACATTTTAAAAGGAATCACAGATAATTTAATGTCCAGTGTACTGGTAGTAGTAGTTGAGATTCAAGTAGGAAAACCCTAGGGGAGGATGCAATTTAAGGTGGCAGATGTAGGACACTCAGTAAACCCATCCACTCCAACAGGAAATTCTCCTTGTGGGCTTCCACTCACATCCCTGGAGTTTTGTGTAGTTTTTCTTAATAATGGAATGTTGTCCTTCATATGAAAAAGTGGCCTACAGATGAACGGTAGTCAGCTTGTAAATTCAAAGCAGGCTGGTTAAAGACATCAATCTTTATTAGAGTTATTTCTCTCATGGCAAGGGCAGTAAATTAGGTAATCATTAGCATTTTGAAAACTTCTACCTAAACACAAATTCCTTTTTTTTTTTTAAATCACTTTTAAGCTGGCCTTATTCCCAACATTTACATTTTGAGTGAAAGAAGAATAAAAGCTAAAATTATGCTTTTGTAAGGAAAAAAGTTGTAGCCCAAAAAGTAAAATTAAAAACTAAATATGCTGCCCTTTCTTAGTATTTTGAAAGGAAACAGGAAAAATAATAGCAAATTCTAAACTAACTGTTGTTCTGTAAAAAGTCCAAACACTGACCAGTTCTCTTGATTGCACAGAGCACAAAGGTTCTTTGAACAGGCCCTGCACAGTTTAAAGATGAACTTCATGTGCCTCTCTATCTTCTATTCAAATTAGGCAACAATTAGTGGTGTCAGAGGGAATCCAGCTACGAACTAAACTGGAAGCTAATAATGGTATATGTTTATAAGTCTGGACCCTACTGTGAGCATCAAAAGTGGGTATTTAACAATTTTTTGCAATAAAATACCATGTCATGCTCATAAACAATTTAGTTATGGAAATCAGTCAGTTCTCAGTATTCAAAGATTATGTATACCGTTGGTCTGAATGAAACTTACAACTAGGAGATAAATTCTGGAGATCTAATGCACAACATAATGATTACAGTCAACAGTACAATATTATAAGTTTCAAAGTTTCTAAGAAACTAGATCTTAATTGTTCTTATCATACACAAAAAAAATGACCATTATGTGACATAATAGAGCTGTTAGTTAATGCTATGGTGGTAATCATACTGCAATATATAAATGTTTCAAATCAATAAGTTTTACACCTTAAATTTATACAATGTTATATGTCAATTATATCCCAATTTTAAAAAGGAAAAGATAGGAAAATATATAAACATAGGCCAGATACTAAGCTGAAGTAAGGGAGACAATTACCACCAAGATTGGCAGAAAATATTCTTAGAATGTCTGAAGCCTAAGCTTAAATGCAGCATGGCTAAACAAAGAAAAATAATTAAGCCAGTCTAAAAGTGTACTCTTCAAAAGCAAAGAGACAATGTCTCAGAGTGCAAGTTCTGTAATCATTAGCTATTGCCACAAACAAAAGTGTAATGTTTAAAGAAGAGAACTGTACACCATATCAATAAACTGTCACAAGTATCTACAGCTGTTCATTCTTTAGAGTAGCTACATTTACCAGGCAACATAGTGCTTTTTACACAAGAAATTCTATTTTACATACAGGTGCTTGAAATATACAGGTACTGCCTTTATTTTAATAAACAGCTCTTGTGACTCACCACAGGAAGAAGAACTGTGGTAACATCCTATTGTCAGATCAATGATGCATTAAGGCCAAAGTGCAGAGAAGAATTCTTAGGTCTTTCCTGAGTTTGATGTAAGAGTCTTTTTTTTAATTGAAGTATAGTCAGTTTACAATGTTGTGTCAATTTCTGGTGTACAGCACAATGCTTCAGTCATACATGGATATACATATATTTGTTTTCATATTCTTTTTCACCATAAGCTACTATAAGATATCGAATATAGTTCCCTATGCTATGTGGTATAAACTTGTTTATCTATTTTATATATACCAGTCAGCATCTGCAGATCTCGAACTCCCAATTTATCCTTTCCCACTCTCTTTCCCTCTGGTAACCATAAGTTTGTTTTCTATGTCTGTGAGTCTGTTTCTGTTTTATATATAAGTTCATTTGTCTTTTTGATGTAAGACTCTTGAATGGCAAAATGATCAGTCACTGAGAAAGAAAATGTCATGGGATACATGGAAGTTCCATACCTAGAAAATCTACCACTTTAATATGTTGCTAACTCTTTAACAACTACTGTATTCTCAAAATTCATACAGGTCTTGTCAAGTTATCTATTAACAGGTGATTTTCCTCCCTCATACTCTCCTACCTTAGTCCTTGTAAGATGTCTCCAAAACTAAAACTTAAACATTTGCAAGAAAACTAATAAGCACTTTGATGATCAGGAGGTTTGCTTCAAGTGAATTCCATAAAGGGTAACAACAGTAGTAAAATAATAACGATGATGATGAGCTCTAAATTTTAAAAGTCTCCAACAAGAGTTAAAATGACTAAGAACAGCCTTGATTTTATCCTAATTTGTAGTTTCCCAAAGACTAACAGAGTTCTCCAAGATGTAACTTCTGGATCACAATACTAACTAAACCCTGCAATCACTCTCACTGTCTTCCTGACTAAAGTGAAATTTCCAAGAATAATTACTTGCAGCTTACTTACAGTTTCAATTGTACTATAGAAAGGAAAAGCATTCTTTGCCTCCTATGCTAAACTTTTATGAGAAACATTAGAATGTTTCAAATGTGAGCAATTGAATAGGGTCCTTGATATACCTTCAAGTAAGCTGCTTGTCAAATATGGAGGAAGGGATGATTCATGAGCACCTGGGAGTTAGTATATTTGCTTCCTAAAAGTCTTCAAGTAACAGCTGCTGGTCACTTGGCATTTCTAGGAATTGCAGACGATCAGAACAGAATTGCAGGCATTCAGGTGACATTAGTCTTCTTTAAATTGGAACTGTACCTTAATCTTTCTTTGTATTTCATAACCTTAACTAGTTGTTTTGTAGGATTTTTTTTAGAGTCAGGTTATATACTGTTGACAGGAATACTACAGAAATCATATTGTGAGTTCAATGCATTATAGCAGGAGCTACATAACGTTGACTTATTCTATTACAGATTTAGTTACTTGGTTAAGATGGTGTCTGCCATGTTCTTCCACTGTAAAGTTACTATTTTACCTTTTAAAAATGGTAAGTATCTTGTGGAGAGATACTTCAATACTTTGTAAATATCCTATTTCTTACCAAAAATTTCGGCCACTAATTTTAGCATCCACTGGTGATTTTTGCTTGAAACTATTACTGTGATGGTTGCCAAATGATGTTTTACTAATTCTGTCATTTCTTCTACATTTACTAGTTGAAATTATGCTGTAATGAATAACTTTCCCTCGTGCCAATATATTTATTTATTCATTTATATATCTCAGGATGAACTTGTAGATTATGTATTACAATTCATTATTTATCATTAAATATTATATAGTTATTTATCATATACTTATCATATAATAATATTATATATATATATATATATATATATATATATATATATATATATATATATATATATACCATTATATATTTTGTAACTTGTATTATCCCAGATTTGGCCAGTAGGAGCTTCTCCAACATTGCTCTTGGGTCCTTTATATAATGCCACCATCATTTTTTTGAACACATTATTCCTTTACAACATCACAAGATAGTTCCAGGTTCATCTAGTATGTTCTTTGCCCAGTCTTGAAATCAGTAATTTTTCCAAGATGCATCATTTCCTTTTATTGGATAATGGTATTTAAGAAGCAAGATTTGGTGCTACGTGTGCTTACTGGTACTGAGCCTCTGAATGTTTGGCTTGCTCATTGACTCTCAGAAGACTATGAGCTAGGCAATAGTATACATTTTAAATAGCATATATTTGTGTATACAAAAATAGTATACATCTATGTACACATACATGTATATATACACACATCTATACTAGTATTTATATCTTCGGAGAGATAGAGATGGATGTGAATGTAGGTATGTGTGTATCTTAAAGATCATGAGTTCATAATGATACCTCCAATTCTAGTCTAACACTGCAGGAGTTAGTCTAGCCTTTGCCCTAACTGTATTTATAACTTTCTTCTCAAAAAGCAAAAAATCTAACACTCATTATCCACAGTGTATTTCCTTGTTCAATTCTGCAACACATAAGTTAGTTTCAGAATTGCTAACCCATATGACTTTGAAAGACAAGCCTACTAAGTAAAGTACATTTGTTTTCAGTTCTTTTATCTGTTAACTTTAGAACATATAGTCAAAACATTGTTCCAAAGTTATTTAAATTAGCTCTACTCACCCACCACCCCTTACACATTAGTGTGATTATGTTATTTACATGAAATACAGTTAAATTCCCTTATTTCCATTTGTATTCATTTTGGTTATCCCATTCTTCATTTGTTTAAAAGTAATATAGTTAACATGGTTCTAAAAGTCACAAATACACAAAAGTGTACTCAGAGAAGTGTTGCTTCTCATCCCCATCCTCTCTACCTTTTACTCACCATCCCTAATCTTTTCTATTCCATTTGTACCAATCATCTCTAGGTAACCAGTCTCAATAGTTTCTGGTTTACCTTCCTCTGTTTTTTTTTTTTCTGCATAATCCAGCAGATAAGTGTATATTTTCTCATTTCACCTCCTTTCTACATAAATATTATATTTAGCAATATATTTTGGAAATTAATCCATAGCAGGTTATAAATATCTTCCTTAATCTTTTTTATAGCTACATTGTACTCTACTGTGTACTATGTAGCATAGCTTATTCAAACACTCTCCTATATATGCACATTTAGGTTATTTTTAATTACAAATAATTCTGGAGCAAATAGCTTTGTGCATATGTGTTTTCATATTGTTGGGGGTGTTACCTTCAGTGTAAATAGAAGTGATACTGCTGAGTCAAAAGAAAGTGCACAATGCAGTTTTGATAGATGTGGTGAAATTCCCTCCCAAAAGCGTTTGCATTCCCTATAAGATGAAAGGGCCTGTTTCTTCACAGCTTTCCCAAAAGAATGTGTCTCATATTTCAAATTTTCAAGAATTTGATAGGTTACAATTGTCATCTCAATATACCTTTTTTCTATTTCTCCTTCTTTTAAAAAACAGCTTTATTAATGTATAATTGAAACACAAAAACCCATATATTTTTAATGTGTACAATTTGATACGTTTGGACATATGCATATACTTATAAAACCATTACCACAATCAAGGTAATAGATATATCCAGCATGTCTGGAAGTTTCTTTGTGTCCCTTTGTGTTTTTCTTATAGTAAAAACACTGAATATGAGATCTATCCTTTTAAATTGTCAAGTGTACAATACAGTACTGGTGACTATAGACACCAGGCTCCACAGCACATCTCTAGAACTAACTCATCTTACATAACTGAAACTTTATACCAATTGAGCAACAACTCCCCACTACTCCTCAATATAGTTTTAGATTATATTATTTGCTTTACCCACCTCACTTTTGCCCAAGATGGAGTAACAGGAGCTGAATTTTAACTTTAACTTTAAAAAACTTTAATTATAGAGTAACAGTTTTCAAGATATTGGACATCAGGTAATAAAGGATAGTACTTCTTGAGATACAGCAAACAAATGAGTCCTACTATGGTTCCAGCTCACAGCACAGGGAGAAAGAACCTAGATGAAATTTAGCTATTTTCCAGGATTGAGGAGCTAAAACTAAAACTGAAAGTTCAGGGAGACTAAGGAGGCTAGAATTCATAATGCAGGTTACTAGAGAAAGAGGAAGCTACACAACAGGAGAAATCTAGATATCTGCAGACTTCCCCCTGCCAAGTCTTTTTGTGAGTACTGATTGGTGAATCCATGTGAGAAAACTAAATGAAACCAGGGAAAGAACCACCTGAAAGGATGAGACAGGAAAATCTTAGGAGCTCATAAAGGCCTAAGAACAGTTTTTATCTTCACTAGCCAGAGTGGAAAGTGTCATAATTCCTGGGGCATCACGTAAAGTACTCAAAAGAGTTTTGCCTTAGCCATGGGGTAAAATAAGCACTAGACTAAATGCTGCCTTATCCTGCTTGATAAGGCTTAAAACAAGACATTAAAGGATCAAATTTAAACTTAAAAGCTTTTGCACAGCAAAGGAAACCATAAGCAAAACAAAAAGATAACCTATGGAATAAGAGAAAATATTTGCAAAGGATGAGACTGATAAGGGCATAATCTCCAGAATACATAAACAGCTCATACAACTTAATAAGAAAAAAACAATCCAATACAAAAATGAGCAGAAGACCTAAATAAGCAGTTCTCCAGTGAAGATATACAAATGGTCAATCTAGGCACATGAAAAAATGCTCAACATCACTAATTATCAGAGAAATGCAAATCAAAACTACAATAAGGTATCACCTCACACCAGTCAGAATGGCCATCATTCAAAAGTCCATGAATGATAAATGCTGGAGAGGGCATAGAGAAAAGGGAACCCTCCTACACTGTTCGTGGGAATGTAGTTTGGTGCAGCCATTACAGAAAACAGCATGGAGACTACTCAAAAAACTAAAAATAGACCCACTACATGATCCAGTAATCCCACTCCTGGGCATATATCCAGATGGAACCTTAATTCAAAAAGGTACATGCACCCCAATGTTCATACCAGCGCTATTCACAATAATCAAGACATGGGAACAACCTAATATCTGTCAACAGATGACTGAATAAAGAAGCTGTAGTATATTTATACAATGAAATACTACTCAGCCATAAAAAAAAATAAAAATAATGTCATTTGCAGCAACATGGATGGACCTGGAGAATGTCATTCTAAGTGAAGTAAGTCAGAAAGAGAAAGAAAAATACCATATGATATCACTTATATGTGGAATATAAAAAAAAAGACAAATAAATTTACAAAACAGAAATCAACTCACAGACACAGAAAAAAACTTATTGTTACCAGGGAGGGAAGGGGTGGAAAGGATAAATAGGGAGTCAGAGATTTGCAGATATTTTCTACTATATATAAAATTGATAAACAACATGTTTATACTGTACAGCACAGGGAACTACATTCAATATCTTGTAGTAACTTATGGTTAAAAGGAATATGAAAATGAAGATATATATATATATATATATATATATATATATATATATGTTCCTATATAACTGAAGTATTGTGCTGTACACCAGAAGTTGACACAACACTGTAAACTGACTATACTTCAATAAAAAATATATATATTTTAAAAAGGATCAAATTGTTTCCAAGTAACTTATCAGCAGCCCAGAATAAAGCTCAAGAATCTTCGCAGAAATACCCAACAAAGTAAAATTCACGAAACCTAGTATTCAATTTAAAAATACAGGCATGCAAAGAAGCAGGAAAACACGACCTTAGTGAGAAGAAAAATCAATCAACTGAAACTGAAATAAAAATCATATAGATATTAAAATTAGTAGACAAAGACATTAAAACTATGTCTATATATTCAATAAGCTAGTGGGGAAATTTGACAGGTTTAATAAATGTATGGAGAACATATAAACAAATTAAAAAGTCATCTTCTAAAGATGAAAAAATGTCTGAAATAAAAAAATACTGGATGGGATTAAAAGCCAATCAAATATTGTAGAAGAAAAAATTAGTAACTTTGGTGACAGAGCAATAGAAACCACCTATAATAAAAGAAGAAGACAAAAAAGGCGGAAAAAATAATCACAGAATAAGTGAGCAGTGATTCAACTTCAAATGGTCTAATATATCTCTAATTAGAGTCCCTAAAGCTCAGGAGAGAGGAACAGAAGAAATATTGAAAAACTAATGGCTGAAATTTTTTCCCAAGTTGGTGAAAACTAAACCTACAGAATCAAGAAGGCAATGAACCCCAAACACAAGAAATACGAAGAAAACTATACCAAGGTACATCATAACTAAAATGCTTTAAACCTGTAAACTATAGAGAAAAAATGACTTATTATAGATGGAGGGGAAAAAAATACAGCGACAGTTGATTTCTCATTGAAAACAACATAGGCCAAAAGACAGTTGTGCAACATTTTTAAAGTGCTAACAGGAAAAAAAAAAAAAAAGAAAAACTATCTACCTAAAATTCTATATCCAGCAAAAATATCTTTCAAAACAAAAATGAAATAATGAGTTTTTCAGACATACAAAGGCTGACACAATTCACCACCAGCAGATCTGTATATAAGAAATCTTAAAAGAAATCAAATGGAAGAAAATGATATTGGAGGGGACATAGATCTACACAAAGGATATAAGAGCACCTGAAGTGGCAATTACATGGGTAAATATTTAACTTTTTGTCTTATTATTTAAATATTATTCAAATATAATTTATTATTTAAAGCAAAAAATGTCAATGTATTATAGGAGTTATAAAATAAGTAAAATTAAAATGTATGACAACATTAGGACAAAATCTGGAAGGGGAAAGATGGACATTATATTCTTGTACTACATTGTGAAGTAGCATGATATCTCTTGAAGGTATACTATGATAAGTTTAAAATGTACTATTAAACTGTAAAGCAATCAGTAAAATAATGAACAGAAGGCCATAACTAATAAGAAGATAAATGGAACTACAAAAAATAACCAATCAAAAGAAGGCAATAAAAAAGGGAAAGGTGCATATGGAAAAGAAATAGCAAAGAAAAGGTAAACATTATCAGATTAGATAAAAAAGCAAAACGCAATTATATGCTGCCTATAAGAAACACACTTAAAAATGTAAAAGATATAAATAGATTAGGAGTAAAAGAATGGAAAAATATACACCATGATAAGACTAAGTTGCTATATTAATAAAGGCAAAATAAAGTTTAGAGCAAAGACCATTATACACGGATAAGGAGGGTCATTTCATAATGACAAACGATATGATATGAGATGAGATGATATAGGAGATGAAAATCAAACACTTTTGCACCTAATATAGCTTCAAAACACATGGAGCATATACTCATAGAACTACAAGAAAAATAGACAAATTCTCAATTATCAGCAGAAATTTTAACACCCTTATCTAAATAACTGACAGTTGTATCTCTTCAGTAATTGATAATTGCAGTCTCTTCAAAGATTTAAGGGCTGTCTTTACATTTAATTCTTTAATTTTCTCTCCATGTCTTTTGTTCTTTGTTCTATCAGATTTTTGGCTCATTTTTCCCTCAAATTTTCAGAGTTCCTTATATATGAAGGTTACTAGCCCTTTATCTTTGATGGTAGTGCAAATATTTTCTTTCAGTTTGTCAGTTGTCTTTTGGATTCATTTATGGTCCTTTCTGACAAGCAAATATTTTATGTATTCAAATCTAGAACTCTTTTTTTATGATCTCCACATTTTAAGTCATAGTTATAAAGCCTTTCCTTACACTAGGATTCAAGAGGAATCCATTAATGTTTTCTTATAGTACATATTTTCATTTTTTAACCCTTAGATCCCTAATCAATTGGGAGTTTATCCCTTTGTATGGTATTAAGTATATATCTATTAACTTTTTTTGAGTAGCTACCCAGTTATCCCAGTACCATATGTTAAAATCCATCTATGCTTTAGAGATTTGAAATGCTAAATTGATCACGTATTAAACTTCCATATATATTTGAGTTTATTTATGGACTTTCAATTCTATTTCATGGTCTGTTAATTCACTTGCCATTACTACATTATTTTAATTATTGAGGCTTTATAGTTTATTTTAATGTCTAGTAAGGCTACGCACACATACATACCCTTGTAGTTTTTATGTATATTCCTGGCTATTTTTGTGTATTTGTTTATCTGTATGAACTTTAGTATCAAATCGTATATCCCCATTATAAAAGCTTGATAAGAGTGGGAATGTGTTAAATTCATAAATTAACTTATGACGAATTGACCTCTTTATTGTTTAGTTATCCTACCCACCAACAAAGGATGTCTCTGCATTTGTTCAGGTGTACTTTTATGTCTTTTAGGAGTATTTTAAAGCTTTCTTCATATAAAATTCGTACATTTCTTTTTAAGTTTATTCCTAAAATATTTGATTTTTTCATTTCTATTGTGAGTGGGGTCTTCTTGTATTTTACTAGAAAATTATTCAGATTATCTAAGTTTTCAAGTTTATATTTGTTATAAGCCTAAAAAGTGGTGTCTTTTGATCTTTATAATTTCTTTTATTTTGATTGTTACTTGCCCATGTTACTTGATATTTTGTGTATTTATACTTTTACCTTCCTTTTCTTGATGGATTTAGCTAATGGTTTGTATTTTTCATTAATTTTTAGATGATATTTTGATTTATTAATTAGGTCAATTATTTTTAAATTATCTACCTCAATAACTTCTGCTTTTATCCTTATCATTCCTTTCTTTGTATTTTCCTTTGGTTTATTGGTTGATTTTTTTTTAAGGGTTTTTTTTTTTCAGCTTACAATTTAATTCATATTCTCATTCTTTTATTTTTATTGATAAAAGTGAATTTTCCTCTGATCACCATTTTAAATGTATTCCACAGATTCCAAAATATAGTTTTTTCTTTATAATTACTTTTTAAAATTCTGTAACACTTATATTGTATTTCCCCCTTTGATCAACAGTTATTTAATAGAGGTTTTCTTCTTTTTTTTAATTTCCAGGTATAAGGGCCATTGATTTTAAATTTTATTAATTATTTAAGTTTCTTTAATTCATTTGTTTAAGATTACAAATCTCTCTCACTATAAAGATGGCATAAAGTACATAAAGACCCTTCTAGGGTGGAATGAACTTTAAGAACATTAAAAAACCAAAGAAAGGGGGGAAAGGTGGTCCTACATTTCACAAATAATAAATCCATCAATAATTACTACTTCTGAACACTTTCAGCTTCTCTACTACAAAATCCCTATACTACACTAAATTTGACCACTTAACCAAAATATGAACTGCATAAATAAATTGTCTCAAAACAGAACACAAAGTGTATATATTACTACTGTGTTGTTAGAATTTAACAGCTTATTCTTTCTTTATAGACTAAAGCAATTTCACAATCCTTAGCAAAATATGTACTTTGATCATTATTTTAAGCCAACCAATATTTTACACAGTATTGTTTTAGATATGGACAAATAGGTAATCTGATTTTAAATCTTGATGGTAAATATTTCTAGAGAACATTGCCACAAAATATAAATCAAAATGCCTTTTAATAAGTGAAATATACAGACCAAACTAAGTTCTTATACACAGTCAGAAGAATTTCTAAGAACTACGTATTACTTCCTGTCCTCTGAGGACATTTTCAACTTCTCCATGGTGTAACTCCATGCAACACAGTGTTATTTAGAGCAGCAAAGTCCCTTAAAAATATGGGGCCTTGAGATATATGAAAATGACACTCAAAACTTAGTGATCAATGCCTTTTGATGGTTTAAGTCAAAGTGTTACTTGCAAACGTTATGCAGATGTACTGGATAATACTTTCCTATCAAAATTAAAGGGGCAAGATTTCTGATTATGAAGGCATATCAAAACTAGTTAACAAATTTTCTTCCACGAATTACTAATTAAATGAGCAAGATTTAGTAAAAATCAGGAGAAAAAAAAAAACACCAATAGCAACCAAATAAGAAAAGCAAAATAACTAAATGTAATAAACCTTAAAATCTGGCAACCAAGGAAAGTAACAGAGATGATGTGGACCAAGAAAAGAAACAAAGATGAGATGGGTGAGTCAACAAAATTCTAAGAATTGTCAATAATATTCCCAAATCTGAAGAGAAGCAAACTGAATGAGTTTTGTTAGCTTTTTTATCTTCAGCCTTAAGTGTAGTAGAAAAGGAAACTAAAAAACAATAGATCAAATAGGAAAAGTGAACAAGAGGGCTATTTCTGTCTGACAGATGTTAAGACAGAACAAATTTCTAGGTTGACAGAACAAATTTCTAGATCGACACAACAAATTTGGGGAATGACCCAAAAAGTATCCTCCTGAATGAATGGTAAACCTTGACCTCATTCCCAATTAGGTGGACTGAACTATGAAAAAAGTAAGTTATGAAATCTCAGAAAAGACAGCTCAGCCCCAAAATAAAAGCTACATACTGCCTTAGCCAAGTTCTCTCCACTTTCAGTCTGCTATTTTCTCACCCCTGAGAAATAATTTTCTTAAACTTCCAAACAAAAATAGCAAAGGACCAACAAAGAGGAATATATGCAGAATACTGGAGAGAAGACCTCATGACCAACGATATTATGCTAAGGGAAGATGTCATTGACACAGGAAGATGAAAGGTAAGTTGACACGAAAGGTCTTAGAACTTTGGGAACAGAGACCGTTAAGCCCTTCTTGGGGCTGGGAGGGAATTATCTCAAAAATGAAATTCAACTAATTAAGAAAGAAAGTGAAATAAAGAAAGAAAAAGAGAAGCTGTAGTAAAAGAACCAGTAGTGATGACTGCATTTTTATACATATGGAATAAACACTAAACAACAGTGGGAATTATGATTATAAAACAGAGTATAAATATTATAAACCTAGGTAACACAAAAGTAGTAAAACAACAAATAATCAGAAGTGGGTGGTAGAGACTTGGGAGCAATTGTAAGAGTATACAATGCCCTTATCTTTCTAAGCAGGAAGCCAACCGTTTCATTCAAAAATAAGTAACTAGCTTTTAAAAAGAAAACATAATGAGAAAGCCTCTTCATTTTTCGTAATGCCCCCCTCTGTTTTTAAATCTTGAGGGGAATCTTTTAGCAAATATTATCTCTAATACTGAAAATAAACATTTATTTGGGATTCAGCAACTCCTTTAATTCTACTTAAGTTTCTTTTCTGTCTTTTAAAATGAAGCAAAATAAAATGTATCCTTTTCTATTCACAACATGATCTCGTTTTTACAAAAGTCTTTCTATCTGTCCATTCATCCATCTGCCACCCGCTCACTCGCCTATTTATACAATATGTAAGAATGATACCTATCTAATACTAATTATGGTAATTTCTAGGTGGTGGTATTAATTTCCTTTTTATTTTCATATTTTCTGCATTTCCTCAAAATGATATGTTTTTAATAAAAACAATAGAATCATTTTTCTTTAAAAACAAACTGAAGCAAATATAACAAGAGATTAACCATAGTTAATTCTGGATGATAAGAACATAAACAATTATTCCCTTCTTTGCATTTTCCTGAACTCATTTAATTTTAAAACAATAACAACAAGAGTAAAAGGGCTGTATTCATTATGCTTCCTGAAACTGAAGTTAATCCTCAGCACACAAAATGATACTACGCAGTTCACAACTAGACTTTTTTATTCTGAACTATTTTTAGACAGCTAACCCATTGATAATAGGTAAATCTCAACCCTAGATCAATTACTAGACCTTTCAGCTCTCAGTGACAAATTACCAGCCCCTATTCTTCTGGTGTGGAAGTGTAATGGTGTAATGGTAGATTAGGCAAGGGGCACTGAAAAACTATACCTCTTATATTTAAAATCTTCCTATTATTTCAGAAAAAAAAAAATAAAAGGAAAAGAAAAGAAAGACTAATGAACATAGAGTAGAAAATTCTTGAAAATACTAGAATCTAGGTAATAGGTACATGAAGGTTCATCATACCATTTTCTCTATATTTTTGTATGCTTGAATTTTTTTCATAATACATTTGCTCAAATCCCTCATATATTACACAAAGAATTCTTTGCAATTTCTAAACTCATCTTTAGAACAAAACAGCTCTTCCTTCTGGAGAGTTAAGCCAATTGGTCATTATATTGTGAAATATTTTAATCAAATAACTAGATTTTTTTCTAGTATCACCTAAGACTACTTGTGCAAAGGGCCTATTTGATGAGGGGAAAGGAAGCAAGGTTAATTTTACAGAAGGAGATAATTCAGCAAGAGCAACCAGAGACAGTTGCACAGTTGGCGGAGGGGTGGCAACTTATACAAGGCCACCAAAGATGTATTTTGCTTTCTTTGAAAATTTGTCCAGTTTTTTGTTATCACATGAAATCATTTCACACACTATGCTGGCTTTCCTCACATCAGACAGTAAATACCCTCTTAGACACTGTCTTACAAATGGTGAAAAATATAAAGCCACTCATAATTACATATCCTTCACCTGCTTTCCATTAGAGAAGCTGGTAAAGCAAAATGTTTGCTTTACTAGTCTCCTTTATAACTAGGCCCACAGACCATACAATCTAGTTCTAGACAATGAGACATAGGAGAATGCCTTCTCTGGGGCTTCTGGGAAAGATCTTCTTATCTTGATTTTTAAAAAAAAGAGGTACTCTACCATGTACCATCCTCTGCTCCCTCTCTTAGAATGTAAGCTATTATGCCCAACTTATAATAAAGATGGCCAGAATTGCAGGGATGCAGGTCAAGTTCTAACATTGTTAATTAACGTCCTGTACCAGTACTAGACACTACTTACATCGGACTTCTTGTTATGTTAATATATATTATTTATATATTAAATATGTTATATATTATAACATATAGAAATATGAGTATATTAAAAACCTATTTCTTTAAGCTAAGATGGATTGGATATTTTGCTTTGTTTGTTTTGTTATGCTGTTGATACCTGCAGCCTAACACATCCCTAACTAAGTTTTACCATTTACTACTTATGCCACCTGAAGCATAACTGAGCCTCAATTTCCTGCAAAAACCCAGAGATAATATTTGAGAAACTCAGTTTTTACACAGAGTGTGTCACTTAGTAAAAGATAACTTAATCTGAGCCATAATGTCTATCACATCTAGCATCAAAGAACACTTTAGTGGAAGAAGCTAAATGTTAATCACTGTCACCACAGAACCCTAGTTCTAAGGCAAAGAACTTTTTTTTTAATTTTATTTTATTGAGTTATAGTCAGTTTACAATGTTGTGTCAATTTCCAGTGTAGGACACAATTTTTCAGTTATACATGAACATACATATATTCATTGTCACATACTGTTTCACCGTGAGCTATCACAAGATCTTGTATATATTTCCCTGTGCTATACAGTATAATCTTGTTTATCTATTCTATATATATATCTGTCAGTGTCTACAAATTTCAAACTCCCAGACTGTCCCTTCCCACCCACCTCCCCCCTGGCAATCACAAGTTTGTATTCTATGTCTATGAGTCTGTTTCTGTTTTGTATTTATGTTCATCTTTTTTTTCTTTCTTTTATTTTTTTTTTTAGATTCCACATATGAGCAATTTCATATGGTATTTTTCTTTCTCTTTCTGGCTTCACTTAGAATGACATTCTCCAGGGACATCCATGATCCTGCAAATGGCATTATGTTGTCATTTTTATGGCTGAATAGTATTCCATTGTATAAATACACCACATCGTCTTTATCCAGTCATCTGTTGATGGACATTTAGGCTGTTACCATTCTTGGCTATTGTAAATAGTGCTGCTATTAACACTGTGGTGCAGGTGTCATTTTGAAGTAGGGTTCCTTCTGGATATGTGCCCAGGAGTGGGATTACTGGGTCATATGGTAAGTCTATTCCTAGTCTTTTGAGGATTCTCCATACTGTTTTCCACAGTAGCTGCACCAAACTGCATTCCCACCAGCTGTGTATGAGGGTTCCCTTTTTTCCACAGCCTCTCCAGTATTTGTCATTTGTGGACTTTTGAAAAGAACTTAAAGGGTGTGGGAAGATTATATGTCATGAACTGAACTGTTTCCCCTGAAAATTCATATATTGAAGTCCTTATACCCAACGTAATGGTATTTGGAGATGGGGTCATGGGAGCTAATTAGGGTTAGATGAGGTCATGAGATTGGAGCCCTCATGATTGGATTAGTGTCCTTATAAGAAGAGGTATCAGAGAGTATCCCCCCTTGCTGACCCTCTTTCAGCCCTGTAAGGACACAGTGAGAAGGTGAAGGTCTGCAAGCCAAAAAGAGAGCTCTCCCCAGGAACTGAATCAGCTGGCATCTCAATCTTGGACTTCCCATCCTCCAGAACTATGAGAAATAAACTCTGTTGTTTAATCCATCGGTCTATGGTATTTTGTTATGGTAGCCTGAGCTGACTAAGACACTATGTGAACAGCATATCCCAGAAAGAGGCCAATAGGACAGAAAGGAAAAACTGCAGTGCTTAAGAAAGCCTGGCATCTTCCATAAATATTTAACAAAGAGTAGATCCTCTTCATCCTACCTTCCATTCATCCCTCAGCCTAAAGCAGTAACTGCCTCAAAGACTACAAACCATCTTTGTATCAGAGGTGAAGAAAGAAAATCCCACATTCATTTTATCTTCCTTTCCCGCTCTGCTGGAGGAGGGGAATGTGGAGCCTCACTTTATAACCAAGTTTCCTTATAGTAAGCTTGACAGTTAATCACATTGGGTTGGGAGTTATTCAACATGGTTTCAAATATAGGTTCTGTCAATTATTAACTTCGTGGCCTTGATTAAGTCAATTTCATCATTAGCAAAGTAAGGATAATAATAGTATTTATATCTACTAAATGAGATCGTGTATAAAAAGCACTTAGCCAGTGACTGGTGTGACAGAAAGTACTTGATTAATGTCACAGCAAAAAAAATAAAAAATAAAAAATAAATAAAATCAATGATGGGATCAATGAAGAACAGTCAAGGCAAATTTTACCGAAATCTTATGAAATTTTGATTCACCTCACTGCAGCCACTTAAGAGGAAAAATGGATTTACCTCTTTTTCTACCACTGTTTAGCCTAGCTTATTTTCAAAACAGCGAATAATGAAAAAACATAAAAAAACAAAGAAAACATGCACTTCATACCTTCCATTTAAATAAAATATCCCAAATGAAATTAATTATTACCTACCTGAGAGTTTTCAAGTTAAAAACAAAAGTATCAAATACCCTCAACAAGACGTAATGTCCTAATGAGTTTATTATCTTATAAACATAATAATTATGACCTATGGTACACATATAAAACAATACAATCTACCTTCTTCCCATAAATACACACTCCAAGTGATCAAAACTATATACTAGAAGATATTACTCAGCGATCACAGCTTAGATGCCAAGCTTTCTAACAGGCCTTAACTTGCACCTGCAAATGGCTGGTGAATGCTCCTCTTCCAGGTAATAACTGCACATCAAGCACATCAATTGGGGCCCCATAGCAACAACATTTCAGCTTTAGAGTTTGGAAGTAAAAAAAAGGAACAGAGTGAGATAACCTAGATGGTAAAAGAAACCTCTAGGTAAAAATGACATGTTTTAACTGACAACTAAGACATTTATGAAGATAAAAACTACAAACCACTTTATCAATAAGGGCTCAAATGACAGAAAATTCTTAAATACATTATCAAATGAGGCTAGAATTCAGCCTAAATCTGATCATGTAAGGGAAAGTCAGAGGGCTCCAAAAACGGACACACAAACAGAAAACACTAGTTGACTGAGACCTCATGTCCTTGTTCTTCAATGTACAGGTTGGAAGGGTAAATGATAATCCCTCGGGAAGACTAACGTGAACTGAGCCAAAACAGTAAAAGCCTATGTGAATGTCTTTTTTTTTTTTTCAGTTCTATATACAGTGAAACTGCAGGACTCCTGATTCTTGCACTAGAATTCTGTAGTTTCTACATTGCTACTCTTTCACTATGAAAGATTTAATTTATTTCAATAACAATGAAATGTCTCACTATTAAAATACCACAGTTGACACACCCTAAATGTCACAAAGGGAATTTGAGAAAAACAAGTCCCAAGACAAAAACTGGATACAAAAACCAAGACTTAAAGACACTCAAAAGTTGTTTTTGTACTGTTTCAAATCTTTATATGATCTTATATGAATTTAATTTATACAAAACAAAATAATCTAATAAATTATGACTAATTTAGGGTAAATCAGTAATCCCTCTTTCTCCAGGTTTGAGATTACCTTTTAAAAATAATATTATTTAAAGTCTTATTTTTATGTGATTACCTCTGAAGAGTTTGGCTATTATGGCTGTATATTTTCCTTTCTATGCTAAATATTACATCATATGTTTGAAATTTGTCTTCATAACTACAATGGTGCTTACTAAATATCTTTAGTAAGTATTCCCTGTCTCCTACACTGTTGGTGAGAATGTAAATTGGTACAGCCCATGCAGAAAACAGTATAGAGGTTCCTTTAAAAGTAAAAATAGAATTACCAAAGATCCAGCAATCCCACTCCTGTGCATATATTTGGAAAAGGGGAAAACTCTAATTCAAAAAGATACATGCACACAAATGTTTGTAACAGCATTATTCACAATAGTCAAGACATGTAAGCAACATAAGTGTCCGTCAACAGAAAATGAATAAAGAAGATATTGTATATATATAATGAAATATTATTCAGCCATAAAAAGAATGAAATATCACCATTTTCTGCAACATGGATTGACCTAGAGATGATCATACTAAGTGAAATCAAAGACAAATACTATATAATATCACTCATATGTGGAATCTAAAAAATAATACAAATCAAATTATTTAAAAAACAGAAACAGACTCACAGATATAGGAAACAAACTTATGGTTACCACACGGGAAAGGGGAAGGGGAGGGATAATTTTGGGGAATGGAATTAACAGATACACACCACTATATATAAAAAGATAAATAACAAGGATTTACTGTATAGCACAAGAACTATATTCAATATCTTGTAATAACCTATAATGGAAAAGAATCTAAAATAACATGTATATATATGGAAATGAATCACTTTTCTGTATACCTGAAACTAACACAATATTGTAAATCAATGATAGTTCAATTGAAAAATAAAGAGTGGTCACTGCTCAACAAATATTGAATGAATTTACAAATAAAGTGTTCCCTGACTAACTGCAAAAATATCATGACTTGGACTCCTCAGAGATCAGACAAAAATTTACACTTTTAAAATAACAGTATTTTAAATAAGATGTGCTATGTCTATATGCTGAAAGTTGCTTCCAAAATTGCACAATTTAAGTATTGTGCAATAAAAGACATTCAAAACCTAACTTCACATTTTTATTTGATTTTATTTTTGAAAACCAATTTTTTCTTAATTTATGAAGATAAAAATACCAGTTTCATTAATACATACTCTATGTTTAGCTTCATCACTGAATAATGAAATTGTGTATGATGAGGCATAATAACTCTTGAAAAATCTACACTTTGATGCTATATTCAGATTTTTCTTAAAATAAATTAAATCCGAAAATGGTAAGACAATTTCAAAACGATCCAAAGCTTTGGTCCACTTGTGTTGTTTGGATACATTGTTTTTCAATGTTAAAGCAAAAAATAAAACCTATCGAGAAGAAGAAAAGTGACTTAATCAAAAAAGAGCAGTTTCTATTTGAATACTTGACTCTAATAATCATATTGGCCACAGTATGGACATGTGTCTACATTTTCAGTGTTTGTGTAACTGTTAGAGAGATCTTTGAGATGTCAGTTTTTTTGAAAATGCAGATAAAGTAATTTTGATGCCAAATCTGGTATCAAATTAGTTTTCCCCACAAAAATTTTGGATTTGGTCCTTAATTTATCAAAAACAGAGACCTTTGTGAAAGGAGAAACACTTAAATTGGCTAGCCCACCAAATGCTAAGATAAAATGAAAGTTATGATACTTTATTTGAGCTGATTTTTTTAATAGGAACCGTATGTATGACTTTCACTTTCTAGAAAGTGGTTTTCTCTTGAACACACATCAGAACCATTCATCATAATATAATTGCAAGTTGTCAGTCAGGGCCGCACCCTTCGCTTTGTGGCAAACCGCCAACACATCTGTCAGAAGCACTCATAAGCTTCCGTGTGTTATTGTAATCCTCTACAAAGAGAACAAGCCCATTCACCGATTTCACATTTTCCAAATGAAACAATGACTTGCTTAAAACCCAATCCAAGTGAAATTGTTGTGTTTTCCTGCAGACCATAAGCTACTTTCTCACCAAGTGACTACTCGTACCAGTAGTTAAAGAGATTCATTTATCTTGTATACAGCTGATTTCTTTATATGCTTAGATATGCATTTTTAAAAACAAATAGGAAAAGAGGAATCTCTACGTTGTATGATATGTGTTTAACTATACAACATGCATATATTCATAATTGCTTATAAGTGTGATAATATACTATTCAATAAATTCCTTTTCTTTAACTGTCCTTGTGTCATACAAACACTATGTATTGATAGAAATCAAATTCACTTTTAGTAAGAACAAAATGTGCTCTGGTATTATAGCAGGTCAATTTAATTATATTTGACTTAAATCATCCCCACAATCTGAAAGAATCAACTCTCAACAGAGTAGCATAGTGGAAACAGGATAAAATTCCTTGTAGCTACCATCAAGCAAGAGTTAAATAGAGTTCTTTTATTCATTCTCTATCTGGCCTTCCAAAGAAGTTTCCAAGTATTAGGAGAAGTAAAGTCCAAAATCTTTAACACCAATAAAATAAACCTCTTGTGAAAAAAAAAAGAGCAAAGATGTCAAATGTTCATAAGTCACAGCCTTTCAAATTGCCTTTAGTTGTATACATGTGTTCCATTGCTAACTTGCCTGCATGCTCGCTCTCTCCATGTAACAGAGACCAAAACTACAGCGTCAAAGAAGCTTTTTTATGTTAACTTATTTGCGATCTGAATGACAAACACATGACTTACTAGTATCAAAATTATGAATATCTTTTTCTAAAAGATAGAGTAATTTCCTCACATACACACAAATATATTTATGTAAAAATATATTGATATTGATATATGTGATTTCTCCTACTGTTTCTCAGAAACAAAAGTAAAACTTTCAGAAACGATGGAAATGATGGAAACAAAAACTCTAAGCCCAGTAAAACTTCACTGGCTATCAGGCATAAGTAAAATATATATTTACTAGATGAAATACATATAAAAAACATACTTTATAATAAGTACCTATAGGTGGTAACTATACCAAACATACAGATTCCATATTAATATCTGTTAATATCATACTTAATTCAGACAAGTGAATTTCAACACTTTATCTTATTCAACTTTCATTTAACAAATTATTTAACAGTATCAAGTAGGTGATAATAATATCCCAATTTTACAAGATATTCAGAGGGTGACTTTCCCCAGACCAACAAAAATTCCTATCTCTAGATTTTTTAAAATGCATGATATTATCATGTGTATTGCCACTGAATTATATGCATATACAAATATAAACACATACATAAAGTTATGCGATATAGACATAAATTTATCATACACCTTTATACTAAAAAGGGCAATAAAGATTTGAGAAATATAGGGAAAACAATAAGGCCCATTTGTTGCAATAAAAAATTAATTTAGCATGCCTTATCTCATGAATCTCAACTAATAATTTTAGCAGCAATGCTTTCATATATTCATTTCATAATAAAACATATAGTTATGAAACCCAAATAAAATGCTTCCCCATCGATTCCTCCTATTGAGATGAAGAGATACAATCAAGTAACTCTTTTACTGAGTTTGATAAAAGGATAATAAATATTTGCATTTGATAAAATGCAATAAAACTATGCCACCAGTCTTTATTGGAAAGATGTACAGATGTTCATTTGATTTGCTTCACATCAAACTGAAAGATTTTCTAGATTCAAGATAAAGTTTATTTTTAAAATATATTTACAAGTTTAACTACTAGACCATTACATATGAAATGATTGTGCAGTGGAGATTAATACAAAATTTTCTTGAATATTGAAATAGCAAACTGATCAGTTATAACTATTTCTTGATACCTTTATTTTAAAAATGGCTGCTCTCTTAGATGTTAGTTTTCCAGGACAAAAAGCTTTTGCTATTCCAATTTTAATGCAAAAATATGTTTTCTTTGTCAAAATTCATCATCAATATGTTCATTTACTTAGACTATTTCTAATTAATTGCTTCAGTGTAGTAATATTTTAAGAAAGGAGAAATTTTGTGGGAAATCAGAGCAACAAATCCAGCTCACCAAAAACTGTCATCTCTAAGCATCATAAAACTTAAATAATGCTAGATTAAAAGTTCAAATCTATAATATTAATCTGTTACAAAATAATTATAATCTGTTAAAATAATTATATTTATTTGTTTCATGATAAAATTCAATTCTAAAAAATAGTGTATATGATTAATCTCTGAACCCCTATGATATTTATAAGATATGGAAACTATTCCAGCTAGAGACTATAAGAGTATCACTAACTCTCTTCAAAAAACAAAAATTTAGCAGTTATAAAAACATTAATATAATAAGAACTTGATCCTTATCAGTTTTTCAAGTCTATTTGTAACTTTTAAAAATACAAATAATTCATTATTGTTGAATTCCGTGTTATTATTATTTAGATGATAGCAAAGAAGTATGAATTTGTGGGTTATTTAAAGAAAAATCAGACTAAGTATTAATTTTTGTACATTTAAAAAACTATACATTTTGATAATTCATTACTACTTTATCTGCTATGAAAATTAAGGATATTTTAGGAATTTCATGTTCCTAAAGTAATACTCTCACTACTTGAAGTCTGATCATACACAAACACACATATATTTGCCTACTATTTTGGCAAGATAACAATACAACTCTTTAAATTGCCCATATTAAAAATGATAGAATCAAAATTTTTGGGTACCATATGGTACCCAATAAATAGATACATATACAGAGGGGGAGAGAGAAATTTATTGGGTACATATGTATATGTACCCAATAAATATATAGAGAGAGAGACAGAGAGAGAGAAAGAGAGAGAGAAACCTGTAATAGATAAATTTATCTTTATATATGACTTTGCTAAGGCTGAAAGTCAAATATAAAAATGAAAACTTCTATTACAATACCACTCAGTTCATGTCAATTGAATGGGAATATCCAAACCAAATACTGGGTAGCAAATGACTCAAATGGTATTCATGCAAGATACAGGCAATTTTTATTAGTTACAAATAATCCATAAAGAAGAAAATGTGGCAATTTACTTTTTAAAAGTTAGATTTGGTTAAAGATATTAAAAAGAAATATAACATTAAAAACATTGACTAGAATTCTTGAATGGTTTTATAAGAAAAAGTAGATGATTTTGTGTTGCAAAATGGAAGTGTCCAACATAATTATGCTTAAAAACTGAAACAATTAATTATTCCAAGTCAAGTATCTCTGTACAGTTTATCAAAAGATGATTTTCTTTACATCATAATTGACAAAAGGGATCGTGAACACAAACATACATAAACATTACAACACTACCATAAGAGAATCCTTTGTAAAAATACTAAGAAATAATTTATGTGGCTTTAATTTTTATTTTAATTAAAGTTGCTAAAACTTATTCTAAGCCTTTTTTACTTTGATTTTATGCTATTTAGAACCACTTATCACAATAAATTTTCTCAAGTAAATGATATAATTGAACCTGTATTTATAACAAGAATAGTATTTGCCATATTTTCTAGCATGATTTGGTAAGCCAAGTAAGAAACTCCATTCAATAGTAATAATGTTCTATAATTTCATTTACTTAAAAAAAAAAGTTCTTCAGATCCATGTAATTCTCCTCTAAACAGCTATAGGTTGAAAATAACTAAAAATATGTCTGTCTTCTTGAAAGATATGATTTGCTGAAAAATATAAAAGATAACCAAGTTCAGATTGTAATTATGCAGTTTCTAATGCTGATATTTAAATAATGTGCTTACACTTAATAATGAGATGGAAGGCTTTTTCCTTCTTAGGCTAATATTTAACAGAAAAGAAGTGTTGTTTTCAACACTGAAATGTTAACTCTAATTACCTAAGACTACAGACACCCTCTCTCTCAAGTCTACCAAACTGCCTCTGGTATGTATTGTAGTAGAGAACTGGGTGTTCATGCTAATCAAATAATCTAATTAACAGAGCTACTATATTTATAGTGCATGGGTTATTAATTTTCATAGAATTTAGGTTATTTGCTACTGAACATAATTTAGTTTTTATTGCTGCAGGTATTATTTCATAATTTGCAAATGTCATCATCAAATTACTAGGCACAAATATCTGCTACATATGTTCTGACAAAATACAAAAAAAAACTAGTTTTAAGTAGATCTAGATATAGAAATATTTTCAAACTTTCACACTTCAAAGAAAATGTTTTAGATCTCCTCTACTCCTTATCCTATGCTCCCCTGTTTATTCATGCTTCTATTATTCATGCTTCTATTATAGAACTATTTTATATTAATACAACTCTTTATATTCACTCACCCGACAGATACTTATTGCTCACCTCTTATGTCCCAGGCAATGTGCTAGGTTCTAGAGAGGAAAAGATGAATTAAAAATAAGGTGCTCACCCCAGATGAGCTTCAGTTTAGTAGGAAATACAGGCACGTAATGTGGCAAATATGAAAGAGAGCTGGCAGTGCTTTTGTAGGGGAAGCACAGTTACTATAGAAGTTCAGGTGCACCAGTCTGCCCCCACATCCATAATCAAACCTACCCTCTGCTACTTCCCTTTTGAACCTCTTCTGGTCAAGCTGTATTTTATTCCAATTTTTGTCTCATGTGCCTGTTATTTACTGTGCCCATTTAATTTGTTGAATATATTGAATTAATTTTCAGTGATGACAAAACATCCTAAACTCTAAACACCTACTTCTTTGTATGTATGACCATTAGCACATACCTCATGTACATAAAAAGCACATAGCACTTACTTCAGCTCTACCTTATGAAGTATAATTTGTTATATGGAACAGATGATTTGGAAGGGCAGGTGCAATCAAGTGAAGCTAACTGGACCATAGATAAATCATACATTCCAGTTTTTATCATTATGAGAAACAAAATAAGTGATGTTAAAATCTCAATTAACTGGATTACAACAAACATAACACTAACTAACTGGATTTATTTTACATTAAACTGATAGAAAAGAGTAATCATAAAAATAATAATTCAAGAAGAAATTTTAAAATTAAAAATGTCCAAGGTATTCTCTAACTTTCCAGTGCCTGGCACTGTATATTGCACACAAGAGGAGCTCAATAAATGTTTGTGAATGAATGAATGAACAATTTACTCAGTTTTCTATACAGTCCATCAAGCCATTCCATATGGTGATCACAGATTCAGTGATACCTCTGAGATTTACCCGATCCTGAATCAATAAAAGCGTATTCAATTATATTACCTATAGTGATCTGCCATAGTAGGAAAATTACCTAAAATTTGTGTAAACATTTTCAATAGGTATGAAAACAAATGAGCTTCCTGAAGAACCCTCAATAAATAATATTCATTTGCTTGTATTTTCTATTCTTTGATTTCTCCAAGTAACCAAAATTTTGATATAGAAAAATAACATTATAAATCATTTCCTGCTATATGCCCTATGAAATAGCAAGATGTATTACTCCAAGGTAAAAGTACTCATACACTTAAGAAACTGAACTTCTTGAAATATAGCTTAATATCATAGTTTTTTTCTAAGTTAATGAACTTCCAGTTATCGTCTTATTTAGTGCTTCTGAAGAGAATTTCCTTCTCTAACAAAAAGATGTCTTTTACAGACTTCCAGAGTCCACTGTTATTTTCAGAACAAGGTGTCAGATAAAAGTATCTCAGTGTGTACTGGGATCAGTGCAGCTTAGCTTTGTGGCTAACCAATGACAACAACAAAAGTTTTGGCATTTCATGGACTGTCAGTGGCTTCCCAACAGGCACACCTGACAGCAAGAACTTGTTAGTATATATCAAGGACAGGAATACTCCAAGACAACCATAGGAACCAAAATGAAGGTCAAACCAAAATAACTGAGATATTCCTATGTCTGATATGATGATCAATATGTCAATGAGGCATTTATGAGCTACATGAATTGTTATGTAGAATTCTGTCTCATAAAAAAAGAAATGCTAACAGGTATATTTTGAGAAATTATCAAATGCTTTTTACCATACTCATCCTCTATTTCCTCAGCCTTGTCCCTATTTTCCACCTTTCAGTTATTGCAACCTCATCCTCACGTTTGATATAAAAAACACAAATGACAAATATTAATATCAATTAAATAGTGGCAGCAGAAAATTTGGATGTCTATTAGTTTCAATGTGTTTGACATATTCTATAATTTACATTTTTAAATTAAACTTTAATCAAGTCAAAAAAAGTGGCTGGATAGATGAAATAACAATAGGAAATATTGAAGATTTTTAAAACTAGATGATGGATTTTCATAAGGGCTCATTATGCTCCCTACTTTTATGTGGTTTTGGAAGCTTTCCATAATAGAATTTTTTTTAACAAGCATTATTATGAAAAATGCAAGAAAAGAAAAGTCAAAATCTGACAGTTTTTCAAGCAGCGTGAAAATAGAAATATACTTTCTGTCACTATTGTTGATATGGTCATGTAGATAGATCTGTGAAATGTAACCTTGTTATTCTGATTAAACAAATCACTCAAGAGAAGATTAATATTTGATTAAGTTTGAGAGCAAAGGGACATGCTATACTGTGCTATACCATCTCCTTCTATCTCTCCTCCTATCAATCTCTCTCTTTCTCTTTCTCTCTGTCTCTGTCTCTGTCTCTCTCTCTCTCTGTCACACACACACACACACACACACACACACACACACACACACACAAATGCATGCTCCTCCCAAACTGACTATTACTATCCTAAAAGAACCACCTCACATCTTGAAAACAACCTAGAAGTGGTCAAATAAAGCAGAGGCCAAAAAGTTTACCCAGTCCTAATCAGATAAGTTTGCCATGCAGGTTAGCTCAGAGGCCCCATTACACCCAACTACTCCACCCAGACACCATGCTTATCATATTGAATGGCAACATGGAAGAATAGAAAGAACACTGAAGTAGTTACCAAGTGACCTAAATTTTTACTTCAGCTTCCCATTTACTAGCTATTCAACATATCAATCATTAATTTCCTCACTTCTAGAATAGGGAGAGAGTCATATCTGCCCTCCTTCCCACTCAAAATTTTTATGAGATTCAAATAATGTATGTATAAAAGACCTTTACAAACTGTAAACTACTATGTACAATTAGAGTGTTATCAACCTAACAAACTAAAACTTAAAAGAATTACTGGGGCATCCATTTATATAAAATAAAGCCATTACAAATTTGATCCCATACATAGAAGATTTTTAGGGCCATGGATACTGTCAGAGGGTTCCTGAGTTTCCCATTGATTTTGAAACAGTGAGCAGGAAAGAAGAAAGATACGTTGCAAATGAAATTTTAAATGTCTGGAAGCTCATGTATATTGAATCTGCATGAAAAAGAGAAGGGGAGAAATTGAGCCAAGTTTCCTGGCAACAGTATCTCCCACCTTCACAAATACCCTTCAGGCTTCATGCTGCCTTTCATACTTTAAGGTTACACTGGTTATTTATTAACTCAATTTTACCTAAAAAATGTTAAGGAGAGGACATAGAAAAAAGGCAGAAGTACAGTAAAATTTCCCAAGGGTCCACTATTCGCTGGAAATGGCCTAGACTGAGGAGATTGTCTTCCCAACATACTCAATTTCTTCAAACTCTTGCTCACCTCAAGTTTATGCCAAAGCCTATTCTATCAACATATTTGAATTTATAAAGTTACCCTACTACGGACCAGCCATTTAAATACTTCATTCAATTTCTGTCCACAAAGCCTCATGCACCTGTACTTTTGATCGGTTTTTTAGTCCCATGTGTAACATTCCCAACCTCCTAACATGATAGTTTGTTGGCTTTGTTTGTTTATTTGGGAATTAGACATACTAAGTATAAGAAAAAGTAGTTATCAGAAATGGATATCAAAGTGGAGAGAGAAAATACTATCTAAAGCTTGAATTTTCTTCAAACCTTTCTAGGCAATGCTATATTCCTATACACCTTCCAGTAAGATAATTTAGGGCTCATTCATCCATTTATTCATATCCTAAGAAACATGTGTAAGCATATACTATACGTAAGACTATGAGGGCTTTTCAATAGCATATCAAACAGTGAAGTTTCAAAGGTAGTTCAGTTGCCAAAACACACCCTTGATTCCTCACTGCTACATGATATCTCTACATAGAAGTTATCCTTTGACAAAGGGAAAGTATTTTACACAATATTTTTTTCCAAAACACACCGAGATCCATGACTCTGATTTGCCTCACATTTATTTCTCAGTCTCTATTAAACAAATCATATTTAACATAAACATATTCAAAGTATAATTCTCTGCAAGTTGAAATGAAAACTAATTTTTTTACCTTTGCTTTATAAATTTCCAACCCACAAACTGATGTTTATTTAAAGGTCAGAAAAAATATTATAATAAACTCTTGGCATTAAATATCTTTACATCAATGGACTTATTGAGAAAAAGTTAAATAAAGGCATCAAAACAAATTACAAGAATTAAAAATTTTAATTAACCAAGAAAAAAGTTTCTATTAATTATTCATATAGTTAAAAACAATTATTATTCTCTACTAAAATCAGTTACATAAAGTAAGATAAGACTGTCCTCAGCACTTTTAAACAAGATTACCTAAGTGGTTGGAATAAAAATAATTTTATTTCATATAACTACTGTGTTGTGTGAATGGAAACTGAGGTGCAGAGTGTGCAACTAGACCTGTACATATGAAGTAACAAGTTTGGCATACTTTAGAGGCTTCTAAAATCTCTTTGAGCATGGCTACATCAAAATTTTCATCCTTTAAATAGCTAAGGTTTTCAGCAGGCAGTAAATAATGTGAGTACGAAAAGAACTGGGGTATCTCACTTTTATCTTTTTAATCAAGAGTCAGATTGCTATGCCTAAAGACATTTTCCCTCTTCAACTTAAAGAAATGAACATGTCAGATTAGATAAATCACTAGACAGCTGCTAACAAAAACCCTAGGTGTGCCTCTTAATTTACTAAAGCCCAGATGCATCCAAATCAAAGACTAAAAGAGTACATAAATGACAAACCCCCCAGAAAACTTTCTGGTACATTTGGGCTTTATTCAGAATCTATCAGTTCTGTCTCTGACAAATCAGTCCTGGATTTAAATCTATGCAAGAAGTAAAAGCAGAAGCTGACTGGCCCAACAACAAAAAGGGGTACATCATAGGTCTAAAAGTCCAGCTGAATATTCTATTCTGGCTGTATCCCAAAAAACACCAGTACTCATCCGCAAGGAAAGAATATAATGATGGAAATGGACTTTGAGCATTGCCACAATGGCTCTGCTGGGAGCTGAAGCCTAATTAGGGTGATTAGATATAAAATCTTTTAACAAGCATAATTTTAATAAAAGCACAAAACCTGAAATTTCCTACACATGCAATGATTTGCAATGAATGTTTCCGTTTCAGTTGCCATATTCACTATACTTGTTTGAGTTACTACCTACAGAATGGAGCAAGTCAACCCAGATTCACTGTCTTACAGTATCAAGAAAGTGCCTTCCACTAGGGCCATGAGTCTTCACGTCTTCTGACAAACACAACCAAAGTACAGCAAGATCTCTCAAAAATCTGAGTGAAAATAAACAGATCATAATCAAAGAGGAAAGAAAATAGCTTTCAAGTTTTCTTACTTGGTGAATTATTTCCATCTGAAACTTATGAAATCATCCATTTTTATGACACTTTTTAATAGTAATATTTGGGATTATTAGCATGATAAACTTCTCACCTATTCATCTTTTACTTAAAAAAATCTGCTCATCTTATGACTAACACCTTGGCATTCAAACAAATACTGTGCTGAGACAGAAAAAATAAAACCTGTATAAATGACAGAGTGTTCAACCATGAACACATTGTCTTTTATGAATATTATAATCACAGAATCAATAAGCCTACAAAGAAAAAACAGGACACAAAACGTGTTTTGTCATTTCTGACGAAGTTATAAAAACAACAGACATTCAATATGCCAAGTGTTCTTCAATCCTTCATAATCATAGCCTTATTGAAGTGAGGACAAAAAGGGTCTAATTGCATAGGAGCAATCTCAATGTAATAGGTTATACACCCAGGCACTGCTGCACAATACAACAAAAACAACGTTCCCTGTGTATAGCAGAATGTCATCTCTCATTTTCAGGCAATTACCTTCTTTCTTGTCAACAGTTTTAATAACCTCCATCATCTCTAAAAGACTTTTGCTTCAGTTAAATAATTTTCAGCTTTTTAATATGCAAATGTGCTTGTTCATATGCATGGGTGAAGTGGCACTGCTACTTGAAATGTGTCAGTACATTGTGGAGCACCTGCACCTCGGGGAAGCTTGATTTAATTGACACCTAATACTATTCATTATTCCACTTAGTGAGCAACTCCTATTAGTCACCTGTAGGTATTCCTATAAGCAGTGCTTTGGCCACCAATAAAAATATGAATATATCTATAAATAGAATGTCCATATTTAGTAAACGGGGTTCACTACTGTCAGAGCTTTAGGGGAAGAAATGAGGGGTAGTATGGAATCAATAGTTTTTTCAGCAAGCCATTTATAAACTTGCTTTCATTTTTCTATAGATTGCTACATACATGAAGAGAGGCATTGTCTGGTAAGTACAGGATGCTGTGTTTTCCTTTATAAGGCTCAATAAGTAATATCCTGCTTAGTGGAATGAATACATAAAGTGGATGGATAGATGGATGGACAGATGGACAGATGGACAGATGAGTGGATAAGTGAAATAATGAATAAACAAGCAAACCAAACCAACCTTCTAAAATATACCACTAGTTTTTATTTTTGTTTTTTTAAGTCAGTAGGGTATTCTTAATTCTACTGACTCCAGCTCAAAGGTGTTATTTAAACTGAATTCCTTACCATTATATATGACCTACATATGCCACAAAGTTAAAAAGATAAAGGCAGAGTCTTGCCAACAAACATTTACTGATGTTACCTTCTGAGGTAAATTAACGGCTAAGAGAGAATGCTATTGTGAGGCATGTGGGATAAACCACTTTAAAATATCAGCTGGGAGAATTATAACACATATGGGATTTTGTGTATTTATTGGTATTAAGGTAATAAACATGTACTGTGAATGATTACAACTTAAATCTATTAGTCTTTTTTGCCTTTATGAAAATGGAAGGATTAACAACGAAGAGTATATGCAGACTTGATAATATTGGGGATGCCTCTTTACCACATGGTCCATGACCTTATTGTCCAGGCCACATTTCTTTCTGGCATTAATGCATTTGTTAGTCCCAGAAGGCTTAAACTACAGATGTTTAACATCCTGCTTATGGACAGATCATCTGGAATACGAAGTGAGAAATCTATACTACTTATTAGTATATATTATGAGTGTAACAGAGATTTAATAGCCCATTCAAACAAGATTAGTGAAACCATATCTCAGGAAAAAAAGTATCATCTTAACGGAGATATGCTCTCAAACCTGCAGGGAGGGAGAAAAAAAAAGAACTGAAAGCATATTTTCAGCTGGAATATGTTTTAGGACATCAAAAGAATTTGTCACTAATTAATGTTGTTTATATAGTAGCATAAGAAACATTAATTATAGCCTTCAACGTAAACTTAAAACCTTTTTATGGAAAGGGGATTTATAAGTTAGGTGGTAATCTGGCTCTTTGGAAGGCTTATCTACAATATACTGAAAGTGATTATAAATCATGTTAATGTCAATGATCCAAAGAAAAGTGAGGTGATAGAGGAAAAAGATTGAGTTCTCCTAACCCCCAGATCCTATCATTTCTAAAGAATAAGGAGAAAAAAGGAAAAAGAAAGCAGTGGTCAACCAGACCTTTGTTGGTATCCCCCAAAATGTAATCTCTAAGCTGAAGAATGGCAGCTGGCAGAACAGCTGGTGAATAGGATTAATGTCAGAAGAAAGAAATAAAACTCAACATATGTCCAAGCCTGCGGTGCTGGGACTGAGCATGATTATACCCCGACGGATAGGCTGAATACAGCTGGAAAGTGCCACTGTGCCATGCTTCTCTACCCCACAAGGTCATTGCTAAGAAGTGCAGCTAATGTCTGAACAGCAAATTTAACTTTGACTGAAGAATTTAGTCACCGAGAAGGAGAGAGGGAACCCAGATTTTTAAATCTACCCATGTGCTGAATAGTTTAACCCTCTGTGCTGGGTTTGCTGTACCACAAAGCAAACCAAAAGACAGATCAGCAATTGAACCTAACAGATTGCACTAAAGTAAATATAATTTTTAAATCATTTAAACCGCTTAATCTCATCTCAATCACATCAAATATGTTAGAGCAAACATATTTCCATCTTTCATTTAGAGTTTAAATAGGCACAAAAGAGGGAAAAAATCTAATTAAATGTAACAGTATATAGTTTTGTAAATCGCCAGTGATTTTCAAACTAAATGTTTTAAAGTTACTTCATCACAATTAACAAAAATATTTTAAAGAAGCAGTTTTTCATAGCACAACCATCATGTTCTCAAACTGAACATGAGGAAGTTATATCTTCCTCACCTATCCCCAGGTTGTAGTTGGGCAGCTTTCAGGTTTTTGTAACAGTGGATTAGAGACACCAGAATTTAACTATTGAAGCTAGTTACAGTGATGAACAGTAACCAGCTGGACATTACTGATAAATGAGAAAAGGCTTTATTTATAGAAACTTAGGCAGAGTAAACTCTATCCAATTATTTCCTTGTTTAACAACTACTGTAAACATTAAAAAAAAAAAGAGATCAGTAATCATTACTAAGAAAGTATTGCCCTATTTGTTTCTGTCCTTTATTTCTTTCAGATGGCTGAGCTAACTTGAATTCAATGATCATATTATCAGAGGCAACAAATCATTCCCATCTAGAAACAGCTAGCACTCTCACTACATTCTTTTGGCAATACATCCTTAAGTTGGAGTGGGAGCGAGGGGAGGAAGGTGGAGAATTTTATGACAAAGAAGAATGGAGTTATGACTCTTACAGGCCTAAGGGCATAGCTCCATAGCCTCAAAGGAAATCCTGTGAAAATCCTTCGACAAGCAAAAATCTACCCAAATAGTCATTTCCTAGAGAAGTTACATTTTATTTCTTATATCTAGAATTGGCAAAGTGGGGGGTGAGGGGTGGGCACCACAGTGAGAGATGTCATGCCCTGTATCTCCTATGCTAGCATTGTTTTGAGGCTGTCAGAAACCTAGAGCAGGGTTATTCTCTGCAATCAAATGTAAACTTATCACCAACTTGCTTAATTTCTTTTCTCTCTCTACATATCAACTAATTCCTAGCTTATACATGCAATATAGCAGCCTCAATACAAAAGAAAAATTCTAGAAATTAGGAAACAAAACTTTAGGGATTTTAGGTAAGCATAATAATAGTTTGAAATTCAAAGGGGGAATCTATCTGATTTTCTTTTTCAAACAATTGTCAAAAAAGCACAGTCAAATTTATGAGAGGGGCTTCTTCCCTCTCAGGTAAGATACTCAATGGGCCTTTCAAAAGGCACTTCAGATAGTCTATCAGGACAGAAAAATTATTGCATGTTCATTGCTTTTGTCCAAAAATTATTTTTCAATGACCTGACTTTCATTTTGTGTACATGACACGTTTTACTTAGCTCTAGGAATAAGTGACAACTTCCAATGCCTGTGGGAATTTGGACATCTTTATTTTATTTATAAATTTTTACTCACACATTAAAAGACTTTCTGGTATATGAAAATTTTTAAATGTTGATCTGGTATAGTTTACAGCTCTATGAAATCTCAAATTGTCCTACATTAAATGTTTAACACGAAGAAAACCTAGTCATTTCTGGAAAATTCAGATGCTGGAAAAGTCTGTTTATAATCCAAATAAATATTTAAATGGAATTGTCAATTTTAATGCTGTTATAATGGCTACTACCATTTTATAAAATTCCAAGATTGCATGCTTTGAGGCTTAATGGCATTCAACATTTTTTAGAATCTTTAAATGCTGAAAAAATGTTTTTATTTGCCATTACAGAATATGGAAAGAAACCCACATAGCTTATTAATGTCTTCTGAATTGTTTAAGAGGATTTTAAGATATGAGTTAAAAGAATTTCATAATCTTAATTTCAATTTCTCCTTTTCATTTAATAGTAGACATTCATTAGGACCCACACACTGTAATAAATTATAATAATTTCAAACAAGAATTAAATTACTAGGTACCTAGTGAAAGAGCCATTTTTTCTTAGGTACCCTGTAATCTAACTGTCAGATTTAAAATTTATTCCCAATCAACTCTTCACAACATTCACATTTATTCATCTATGTTAAATTAATAAAAGGTGTGAATAATACTGACAAAATTGATCATTATTGTTCATGTAGATTTAGAAAATTATAAGGTAATCTAAAATGTAAAAGGAATTGAGAGAAACTATTAAGGTTCTTATAAATAAATTCATCCTATGCTATTTTTTCAAATCAAGACTGAAACTTCTACGAGACTTATTTAAATTGACTATACAAGCTATTTGATAAATTGTACATTTTTATAACATAAACCATTTTCATTATTTTTGACAAATATCAGTACAAAGATTCCACTGTAGCATTAGGGTTCAACAAATACTTTAGGAAGCTATGCCAAAATGACGCTGGAAAGTAAAACCTAATAGTAGCCTGAGACAGTTTATAGCCAATGCAGTTCGATGAAGAAAAGACAACCACAAGGAAACATAAGAAGAGACAGCCCTCCCAGAAAAAGAAAAAAAAAAGAAAACATCTTCATATTTCCTCTAGATAAAGTAATGTATGTATAATTCTTACCTGGACTACCAAAGATAAATACAATTATATTAACTAACATCCTAAACAGAACTCCCTTTACGTAACAGGTTTGCACACTTACTATATTTCCTACATTTAACCTTGCTGACCCTCTCCTCTTAACTGGCATCCCTGAAGATAAAGCGTATCAACATCTGTTCCCATTCACATCGATTTTAATTTACCAAAAGAGCTTTGCTATTTTCAGAGCAGACTCCAGAGCACAATGACAGATTTAGGGCCTTTACAGGGGTTGCATTTCTAGTATGTCAGCATTTCCTGCTCACCAAGAGTAGATTCCAGGGGGTCACAACAAAGGAATAGCTGAAATTCAAACTTCATTATAGAGATTTTTCCCACCCTTACTTATTTCATCATACCTTAAACTACCAACATGCTGTCCTATACAGTGAGACATCGTTGGTGCTGCACAGCAATTGGACTAAAACTATCTAGTACTGGGGCAAAGATGAAGGCCCTTTAGGCCCTTCCGGTAAAGTTCTACATACGTAATTACTATTCCAGAATTTTATATCCGACTGAAATTTAATAACCATCATGTAACAATTTTACAACGCTTTACGTTTGTAAAGTACTATAATGTTTTGAAAAATACTTCCACATAATCTATTTCTTAATTTGATCATAAGGACTGAGTTTTAAGTCTCTAATATTCTTTCCAATATGTGTTCCATAGTTGCATATTTTGTACCATGCTTTATTCAAATGTTTTTAATGTGCATAAAGAAAGTCCCTCTCACACCATCGCAGTTTCCCTTGATAAGTCAGAGTTTTTAACACACAATATGAAGAGCAGCTTGGAGAAACAATGCACAAGTTGTGTTGTAATCAAATAACAACTAAGACATGAGCAGCTGAGCAGAAGGAAGATGGGCAACGGAATGCCATGCAGCAATCAGCACTGTTGACTAATCAGAATTTGAGACACTAGAAGGTAATAAGGGTATTATAAAGAATGGCTTATTGAAGGAGCAGCTGTTTATGTGTAGCTCACTGTTTAAATGAGTTCCACTAGATTGCCATGGTATGTTTTGGTGAAAATGTTTAACTCCTTTTAAAATGATCATTAGAGAAGAAACAGCAAGTACCAAATGGCAAGTTTGGAGGTATCAAAGCACCAAGATTTAACAGCATTAGAACAGTTATCTGGGTGTTTGGAAATTGTAGGCAATGCCTTTTAAGTCAAAAGTACTTAGGTACTCATTCGTCTCTTAAAAAGCCTAGAAGTTAGGTCATGCCAACATCAACACGGGTTGCTATGTGTAGGTACAAAGAGATGAGGTTATGATATAATGGGGTACTCTTCAGAGGCTGGCAAAAATAAAAAACAAAATTAAAATACCCATCAGGGCAGTTGCAAATCAGAGAATGTCTTTACATTTAGAAATTTGTCCACCTTCTCAATAAACAGAATAAGATCCTGAATTAAATTTCAAAATGAAATTTTAATGTTTTGGGCTAAAATAATAATAATAAAAGCACTTTCCTTTTCTGACTTAGAAGTAAATATTTTTTAAAGCAGAGGAGAGAGAATGCAAAATAACATTTAATTCATTCATGTTATTTTCACGAAGCAATTATCATCTTATTCAAAACTATTGGTCATACAGTTGTGTTGGCTTTGCAAGTGGATCAATTCACAGGGTTTTGTTTCCCTTACTTTCGCCCAAAAAGCAACTGCTTATTGTTTCTTCTGCCCTACAGAAGCAGAAACAACAACAACAAAAATCCACAAATTAAGATAAAGGCACCAAATAATACCTCAAAGAATTTATCGTAATATAGTATCACAAATATTTCATTTTAACAACAAGTGTTCAGTAATATTTTAAAGCAGTCAGCAAGCAGTCGAAACTCTGCTATCTTTTGTAACAGTTCACATGTCAAACTGGCGAAGTGCCCACAGTGTAAAGCAGAAAAAAATCTATCTAATGTCTGCCCCACAAGGCGACATGAGGTTTGATTGGCAGAAAGCAGAGAGTGGCTTTTGATCATGTGTCCTAACAAGCAGTTCCAGCTCCTGTCTTTTCAGCTGATGGGCTCCACATTACCCATTCAAACAGAAGTGACAGACCACTGCACTACTCCCGGCTCCAGTCACACGCAGTGGGAGCTATGCTGGAGACAGAGTCACTGATTAAATATATCACTTTTTCAAGACAAGCAGGTTGTCTGAATCAAAGTTGGACAGAATAGACTCAACATTATTAAAAGGGGATATAAAACTGGGATTGAGTGATGTTCAGCCAGTTTGCACAGCCTCAGGGATTCCCAGGCTGACAGGGGGAATAAGGAACAGCAGAACTCATAAAACAGGGTCAGAAATTAGCTGTGACACCTTGGCTATTTTCCCATAACTTCAGGACCACTGGGTTTCAAAATTCTGGAGTCTCTTTTTACCTTTTTTACTTTCATTTTTAAAAATGAATTCAGTAGAGGGAGAAAAGCACATAAAAGCATGATTACTGCAGTTTGTCAATTACAGTCTTAAAGGGAATAAAGTACTGGATGCAAACCCTTTGCATCTCATTTTAAAATATACTAATACAGGTTTTTCAAACTGGGACCCTTATTTTAGAATTTTATTTCATTTTTTGATTTGGTATTATAGTGTAACTTTAAAATCAAGGATTATTAATCATAGAAATTGTACAGTTTAATATCTTCTAAACGTCGTGACTGCCAGAGGGCTACCCAAGTGCCAGTTATCATATTTAACCATCCTATATCACTTTTGCTATAGCATGCATATCATTTAAAGCTTTTGCTTTAAATATACTCAGGAACAAACATCTAAAATGTATAGATATGTTCAAAAGAAATTCTTCATTGTCTAAATTTTATGTAATTTAAAAATTATTAAAACAGTATTTTATAGTCTTTGATACATTATCAGCTTCCTATGTATACAAATAAATAAAATCAAAGGTTGTTTTCTATTTGGAAAGGTAAAAATAAACATCCAAAGAAGTCAAAAAGAAAATAACTCTCTGGCTATAGAAACGAAAGAAACAGACCAAAATATAAGCAACCATCTGAGACAAATCAGTTGAAACCAAAATATAAAATCGAATAAATGGTACATTCAAATATTATCTTAAAACAGTCCTTCCACAAGATTTTAATTTCTTCTCAACTACATTATAAAAATTTTTTCTTTATTATTTTATTTTTTTAGTAGCATGCTCCAACTATTCCTTGGAATACTTATGTTCCCATTATTAATTCTGGCATCACTGTAAATATTTAGTAGCAATCTGCTCATTAGACATTTAAGTTATAATAAAAAGTTTAAATACTCCAACCAAAATGAAGATAGAGTTTTAGTAGAGAAAAATAAGGAATTGAGAGTGGCCATGAAATAGGATACTAAACTAATTGAGAGTTGAGAAGGACAAAAATTGACATTTACTGGAAGATGGTAAAATCACAAAGAAATGGTTTATGTTAAATCTGCAAAAAGCAACATTTTGTTTTATTATGCTACTCATTTTTGTTAAATTACTTTAAATTTCAAAGTTAACTTAGCACTTGCTAGTATACATTAGTTAAATGATGTATCATATCTCAGAGTAACCTCAATACACATCTTATTTGTGTTCCATACAGCACAGAATACACTATCTCTAACTGGTAAATAATTTCATATTAATCAAATGTGCATTTTACTGCCCCCAAAAATAAAGTTACACGTCATCTGGCTTCTGCACTTCATGTCTTTAAAGGTATTTGAGGAGGATGAAGATGATAGTAATTATAAATTTTATTCAAAGTTATCGCTGGCACAACAAAGCAGTTATTTAGAAACTAGTTATTTTATTTTTTAAAAACCTAAAAAAATTATCTTGAAGTGGATAATTTGACTTTCTATGTAAGCCCAGATTTAAAAAAAGGAAAAATCTTTATTGGCAATTGCTTCCCAAAATCTGAAACACAATAAAATGGCATTTCATTTCCCCCTTAAAAGTGGACTGTAGTTAACGATTCTTTTTTATCATCCCCACCACCAACCACCACCGTCATCACTGGTGATGATGGGAAAAAGGATAAGAAATTGCCACAATGAGTAGTGAACTATAATAGGTAGAAGGAGACAAAATCTGCACATGTATTGCCAATGAAAACATATTAGACTAACTAAACCTGAACCTCTCACTCCAAAATACATTTTTTCCTTCCCGTAAAAAACAACCGCATATTACCCACGCTTTACCAGACAGTCTTTTCTATTCTACGCCAGGAAAAGCCAAAGAAAGGGGGAATAATCTGCAAAACATTTTGCAACACCATAAAAAAAGAACACTTTCCTTTTTAAAAAAATCTAAAATAATTAATTATTTTAGCCACTATATTATTGCTTACAGTAATACACAGCAATAACATTTACATTGATTGAATTCTGTTTCCTTAATGTGAAATTTGTTTGGGGTTAATTAGCACGGCTGAGGAATAAGCTTAATAATTTTATGTTGTTTACACTGGAGGCAGTTTTCCACGAGCACTGCTCAGGGAGGAAGTGACATCTAATTTCAGACAAAACACGGAGGTGAGGGCAGCTGCTTACTGTGGGACTGCAAGCCAGGCCCTTCCTCCTTTAGCAAGCCTCCTCATGACTTGGGTGTCTAACTGCAACAATACAAAGTTGTTCAAGTTATTTCTCAGGCATGGTAAGTTTCTAAACCAAATACTGAGCTGAGCTGGGGGAAAAGGACTTATACAAATGGAGAAAATCCACAATCTTAGACATTACTTCCCCCTCCTTAAGAAAAAGCGGGTCTAATTAGTTGTCTCCCTAAAATGCGTACCTAGCATTTTTATTATGTATTATAACATTTTGCTCAGAGCTGACATTTTTATTCTGACAAGCACTGTCTGGAGAGCTCTCAATAAATAATACATTGACAATTTTCAGTAAATAAGCAGTGGACACAAATCGTTATCCTTACTTACAGCTGCCCCACTCTAATAGTGCTTTTACAAGTGAGGTGACTATTCAGTCTAATGCAATCCTCTCAGTGCTGGAAAGACATTTTCATTCATTACCACGGTCACAAGCACTTAAAGCACTTTTAAGCCCTGTTGCAAAACAGCAGGAATGGCAGAGCAAGTGGGGCTAACGAAAACTAAAGTTCATCACCAGAGAAACCTGAGGCTGTTCACCTAAGCAACTAGGAAATTCATTTATGCCCCGGTCACCTCAACACTTCGAGATCTACATGTCTAACCAGAATGCAAGATTTTCTCTGGCAATTAAATGTTAACCTTCTTAAAGCCCAAACACTGTGAGCTTTGTTTTCTGTATTAAATTTGGTTCATCATCCAATCGTATCTATTAAGCACCCTCAGATAAGGGATCATATGCTATGACCTGAGCACTATACCTTTGATCAAGGTAAGAAACTGAAATAAAATCTGAATCCAGATGAATACGTTTGAAACCACACATACAATTTTCTTCTTTCCCTCATCAGCTTTTCTTCTCTAACCAGAGCCCCTGACACCATTACCCTAACTAGTCACTAAACCACTAGAACAGTCCCAAATTTCATTTTTCTTCATGATATCACATCAATTTTATTTTATAGCTACTTGTAGATACAAACTTATATAAAATTAGATTTAAAGAAACAGTACTAAAATGAGAAAGTATCGTCTATACTTCTGGATTTACATAGCCTGCAGCTTGTACTTTCACCCTCCCTTTTAAGCAGATAAATTTATCCATTATTTTACCACTTATTAGATATTTATTGATTATAAGGATGGCTGATATATATTGCCCAGTCACAAGATGATTTCACAGTATCACATTATACGGCTTGGGATATAGTCCAGTATGGTATAGTACAGCAAAGTACAGTATAGGTGTTATTCCATAGTTTCCATCTTGCATCAGAAACACCCAGCAAACTTGTTAAAACACAGGTTGCTCGGCCCCAGCCTAGGCTTTCGGATTCAGCAGGTAAGAGGTGAGGCCCAAGAATCTGCATTTCTAACAAGTTCCCAGGTGATGGCTGTGCTACTAATAATCTGAACCACTGGGCTACAAGATTAATTGAGTTTACCTGAACATGCAAGACACACATGACCCATACTGGCCTATAATTCCTCCTCTTCCTTTATATGAACAGAATAACAGATTACAGAGCTTCCACTTGTGTAGCAAATATGATGCCACCTGAAAGCAACAGTGACTGATCGCAATGAGTTCTCTATGAAAAAGGAGCTTAAATCCATAACAATGATTAAAAAGGGAGCCAAGGGCTACTCCTCTCTCCTAATCACCAGGACAGTCTTCCATCTGCCTGCTAGGTGTATCTACCTCCACAGAATGCTCAAACTCAGTATGTCTAAACCAAATCTTCTCCCTAAACCTTCTCACCTATCGATATTCACCATCGTAATAGTCTCACTATTGATCCTCTCTGCCAGGATACTTCAATGGTCTTTGACTCTCTCCCCAACCTCACACCCCACACCTAATTAGCAACTTAAATATCTATCTTAAAACTGATTCCTCCTCCCTAACCCCTGCCACTGCCTTAGTTGTTTAACAGACTTTTATCAGTACATGTGTACCCCATTAAAACAGCCTACTAACAGATTTTCCTGCATTTGGCCATGCCTCTTTCCAATGGATAGTCAAAACGCTACCAAAGTTACTTTTCTAAGAAATGTGTCCAGTTATGTCACTCATCCTCCTACAGAAGTGTTCAACTGCTCCCTACCACCCAAAAGATAAAATTTAAACTCTTTACAGAGGCTTCAGTCCATTTTTAAGTCGCGTCTCCTATCCTAACCACACCAGACCTCTTGAATCCACCAAACTCACAGATTTATTCATACCACTGAAACTTTATACTTGCTCTCCTCTATACCTGGGATTCTGTTATATCTCTTCTTCACTATGAATAGCTCATAGTTAATCAAAATCTAGCTCAAATGCCTATAATGCCTAACTCCTCTCCTAGGTCTTCTACACAAAATGATACCATACTCCAGCATTTTATAGTTCCTTCTACTATAACACTTACTATAATTACTCTACGTGCATGTGCTTCTCCCACTAAACTAAGAGCTACTAAAAACCATTATTTATTCACCTCTGTATTCACTTTCTTCTTCTCCACTTTCCACTTTTCCTCTCCCCAACCCAGGCCCACTACACTGCCAGATGAAAGGGCTTAATAAATGTTTATGGAAATAATGAGCATATATATGTGTGCACTTAAATATGTATATTATACTTAGCTTAACGAAAGAGACATTCCCTAAAAACTGAATCTATTCATCTCCTTTGAGCCATGATATTATTCATCTCTCTGAAATCTTTTATAAATCAACAGATTTTTAGGTTAATGCATATTACTTACTAAGATCTATACTAAGTGTGTGAAGAAAGACTAAAGATATGACCTGTGTCCTCAAGGAAACTAAAATCTTCTTGGGAGGCAAGATCAATAAATGTAAAATAGCAAATAATACTTTTCATCTGTCAAAAATCAGTTGAGCATATTTTGGTGGTTCTATTTGTGGGTTCTCTATTCTGTTCCATTGATCATATGTCTATTTCTCTGCCAAAACCACATTGTTTTGATTATTATAGCTACTCTACATTGGATAGAGTGACTCCTAACATTTTATTATCCTTTGTCAAGATTATCTTAGCTATTCTAGGGCCTATCCCTTTCTATATAAATTTTAGAATAAGCTTGTCTATGTGCATGAAAGTCTTGCTGAGATTTTGATAGGAATTGCATTAAACATAGAGATCATTTGGGGGAACACTGACATCTTTACCAGTCTTTATGAGTCTTCCGATTCAGGATGCAGAGCGTCTTGCCATTTATTTAAGTCTTTCTTTTACCAGCATTTTGTAATTTCAGCATCAGATCTCGTACATGTTTTGTTAAGTATGTGTTTAGGCTTTTCGTTTTATTTGGAGCAATTGTAAATAGCACTGTGTTTTAAATTTTGGTTTTCATATGTCCATTGCTAATATATAGAAATGCTATTGGTTTTTATGAGTTGATCTTGTATCCTATGACCTTGCTAACTCAAAAAAATAAAACCTCAATGTCACACTTCATATAAAAATGTGACCCAAACCTCACACCTTATACAAAAAATGACCCTAAATGGATTATAGACTTAAATGTAAAATGTAAAACTATAAATCTTTTAGCAAAGAAAACACAGGAGAAAATGTTTAAAATATAGAGCTAGGCAAAGTATTCACAGACTTGACACAAAAAGCATGATCCATAAAATTAAAAATTGTTTAATTGGTCCTCTTCAAAATTATAAACATTTGCTCTGTGAAAGTCTATGGTAAAAAGGATGAAAAGTCAAACCACAGACAGTGAGAAAATATTTGCAAAGCACATATTCACCATAGGACTAGTAACTAGAATAACAAAAAACACTCTCACAACTCAAAGTTTAAAAAAATCTAATTAAAAAATAGACAAAAGACATGGATAGACATTTCACTAAAGAGGAAAGATATACAGATGGCAAACAAGCACATAAAGTAATGTTCAACATCATTAGGCATGAAAGAAATACAATTTAAAACTACCTATATACTGGCGGAAGGGAGTAGCTCAAGTGGTAGAGTGTGTTCTTAGCACGCAAGAGGTCCTGGGTTCAATCCCCAAGACCTCCTCCAAGAATAAATAAATAAACCTAATTACCACCCCCCCCAAAAAAACTACATATATATCTATCAGAATGGCTAATAAGCATGACAAAACCAAATGCTAACAAAGATGCAGAGAAACTGGATCGCCTGTATGTTGCCGGTGGGAATGTAAAATGGTACAGATATTCTGAAATACAGTTTGGAAGTTTCTTATAAAACTAAGCATCAATTACCATGCAACCTAGCAATTGTACCTGTGGCCATGAATCCCAGAGAAATGAAAACTTACGTTCACACAAAAACCTGTACACAAATGTTCACAGTAACTTTAGTTGTAATAGCCAAAAACTGGATGTTTAAATTGACATCCTTCAGCTGGTGAATGATTAAACAGACACATACAAGTCATACATACCATTGAATACTGCTTAGCAATAAAAAAAATAATATGAATTATTGATACATGCAACAACTTGGATGAATCTCCATGGAATTATGCTGTTTTTTTAAGCCAATTCCAAAAAATTAGGTACTGTATAAATCCATTTATATAACATCTTTGAAATAACAAAATGTTAGAAATGAAGAACACATTAGTGGTTGACAGAGGTATGGTACAGAGGGTGAGGGGTGTTAGAATAGAGAAGGTGAGTAATAATTATAGAAGAGCAACACAAGAGATCCTTGTGATGTTGAAACTATTTAATATCTTGATTGTGGTAGTGATTACGTGAACCTATATAAGTGACTTACAGGTGACAAAACTGTAGAGAACCTAATATGCACAGCCACACACAAGTGAGTACAATTAAAACTGAAAAATATGAGTAAGGTCAGTGGATCGTACCAACGTCAATCAACTGGATATAATAGTATGTGACAGTTTTGCAAAATGTTGTCACTGGGGGAAAATGGACAAAGTGTACACTGGATCTCTCTAAATTATTTCTTACAACTGCATGTGAATCTATAATTATCTTAATAAAAATCTCAATTTAAAAAAACAGCAAATATAAAGCTATAATCTACTGATAAATGGAGTGGTATATGGTTTCATTTTTAGCTTTACTGAGGTATAACTGACAAACAAAATTGTAAGATATTTAGAGTATGCAAGTGACGATTTGATATATAGACACACTGTGAAAGGATTCCCCCCACTGAGTTCATTAATATATCTATCACCTCATCTATTGAAGTTCTACTCTGCTAAAATCTGCTAAACTTAGACATTTTCATTTATATAATACAGTGTTATCAACTATAGTCACCATGTTATACATTATATCCTCAGACCTTCCTCATTTACAACAGAAAGTTTTACCCTTTTACCAACCTCTCCCTGTTTCCCCCACCTACCCACAGACCTTGACAACAACTTTCCTACTCTCTACTTCTATGAGATCGACTTTTTTTTAAGACTCCACAAATTTTATACAAGGAGGAAGTCATGAGGCCTAAAGTAGTCAGCAGCAGACCAGATATTATCTGGATTTTATGTATTGTAAAATGGACAGATGGAAAACTTAGATAAGCAGAAGGGAGATAGACGGTTATTCTGGGTAGGGGGAAGCATGAAGTATGCTGGACTAAATAACTAATTCAACTTAACACCGTGCTGGCTCTTTAGATAAGAAAGCTTGTCATGAGATGGTTACATCTCTAAGTTTCTTAATCAAAATGCTCACAAGAGAAAGATCACAAAAGAACTCTAGGAACCAAATTCTAATGATGTGTAATGTGGCTCTAATGTGACTAAGAATGTGTCCAAGTTATATTCATATCAAAGCAAAAAGAAAAAGCACAGTAGATGTGGGAGATAATGAATTAAGTATTAGAAAAAAAAATTAAGCTAGAAAAAAAAATTCAAAGAAGTTAGTCTCCATCAGTTACCAAAATACACCTTACCTCTGACGCTGATACTGACTGCACAGCAAGTAACCAGTGGAGGAGCTACACAGTAAATGAGAGACATTCTTACCATTGTTTGAAATAAATAGGGCATATCTAAGAAATGTATTCTTAAAAAAATGAATAAATAAATAATAAACTAAAGAGGAACCAATATGCATAGATCTAAAGGAAAATAATTCTAGATACAGGGAAAAGCAAATGCAAAGGAACTAAGGCATGCTTGAAGAAAAAAAAATTTTTTTAATGGTGCATACAGCTGGAGTGGCCTGAGAAAAAAAGTAATACAATAGGAGTCTTGAAAACCAAAGTACAATGTTTGGATTTTAAGCAATGAATTTTACTCCAAGCATAATAGAGACTGATGTTCACTACTAGATACCAATGCCCCAATGACAGTAAAATGCCTAAGCCCTCTGGATATCAGATAACACAATGAAGAAGTGAAAGGGACATAATTCTAACTGACTAAAGTTAAATCCTGAGGTAACTGAGTCTACCTGGACATGAGGCCAGGCTTTCTTCTATTAGTCAGAATGGGGGCTTGAGAATTAAATTAAAATTACTAATGGAGAAATAAAATTAATATGTGAATTTCTGTACACATAAGTTTAGTGGCAATAATATTTATAAGCAAACAACATTTATTTGCTGCTGTCCTCTGTATTCCAAAACGACACTGCCACTGTATAAATACTATTAAATAGTATCAAAAAGACCAAAGAATAGTATTTCAAACTTTGTACATTATATACATAAGGTAGTTTCCCCTAGTCTCCCTTTTCTACCTGAAAACAAAGGGAGATTGCTCCAAAACAGCATATTGCTTATACATTAATTCTTAAATTTCCCATTTCTTCCATATCTGTGGCAGGAGCAAGAAGTATAAGATAAAAGGTATTCCTGAAGGATCTTCTACAAAGATCCAGTTAAGCTAAGTCCCACTGCATCTGGAGTGGAATGGAATCCTATTATACAGTTTGTTAGCTGCTCTAAAAACTGCCTGTGGACTAAAGTTGCCTTCCTTCAAAAAGCATACGTTAGCAAAGTAATTCTGCCCTTTTTATTGCTGGTGCCATAATTCTTACAAATAATTCAATACTCTGTCACATTTTTCATAGTTATTCTTCATTATACTACCATTTTTAAACCATCTATTTGTATTTTCTTATTTCAATTCTTTATATGAGAGGGAAGTCCACAGGCCTCTAACTTCTTCCCTTGTAAGGCTAGTAGATGGCCTGTATTCTGTGACTTCATTGTGAATGTACTTGTCTGGTCCCTCAGTGATGACTCCTCAGTTATACTTAAACCCTCAAGACATAAATTATGAAAGCTATGATAGACCTAAGTAACACAGTTATTCAGCATTAAACCCATTGCCTTATATGGCAAATATTTATGGCCAGGAATACCATCTAAGTTCCAAATCCCCTTTACAACAGCCCAGCCAAAAGGTAGAATTATCAGTCTTTACCTTCTTCTGGATCATGCCACCCTACTAACCCCACCCTCCATTTGCCAATCTCTTAAACCATGTATAGCACTTTCTAAGCCGATTATCCATGACTTTGTCTATAAGTGCTTCATTGGACAATGGCTTTTTCAGACATCAAAATTGGATGGCAGCTTTTATCTCTATCTTCATAAAGATTCTAACATCAGAAAAGAGAGATTGGGAACAGCAAAGGACAATTGCAACCATATTAAGAGAAAATGAATCATGAGATTGGTTCAGATGACATTTACTGTGAAAACAGTTTGAAACAGAAAATTACTGATAGTGGATACTGAAATTTAGGTACAAATTCTAAAAGAAAATCAAAGCAGCATAGAATTTTAGAATTTGGCCTTTAATGCTAGACCAATGTCCTCATTTTCTAAATTAAGAAACTAGTGCTAAGATCAGACAATTCAGTAACTAACTAATTAATTATTGGGTACTACTAAGTAAGTAGCCAGAGTCAAACAAGAATGCATATCAAACCCAAGCCAATATCTGAAAAGACTCTTAGATTAAACATGCTAAGAAAGAGGTGAAGATTTCCAACTAATAAGCCAACTGTTTGGCTAGAAAAAACTGTCTATTTCAATATAAATGGTTAGATAGAACAGTGCCAGTAATCAACAGGGTTTGATAGTTAATTCCGAATCTGAAGTAGGTATGTAAGGAAAATATGATCATGAACATGATGATAAAGTTAGAGATGGGGAATTACCTTAATTCAAAAACCACACACTGTAAACATCAATAAAAAGAATCAAAAGGGGGAAAAAGTGCATTTCCTAACAAACCTAGTAATCATAGTCCAGAGGGAGAATGACAATACACTGGTGCTCATAATTAAAAGAAGTGCTGGAGACATTCTATTAAAATACAACAAAAAGAAAAAATACAGTGAAGGGTCCATCAGAGCCTCTTGTGAGCTTCTGAAAAGCTCAGCAGTAAAAGGAAACCTGTACTAGACATTCTGAAGAAAGTGGAACCAAAAGGTAAGGCTTTCGGGAATTATAATATACACAGACACTGCAGCCCCAACTTCTTTGTGTAATGTTTTCCAACAGAGTGGGAAAATAATACAAAATTTGTCAACAGCAATTCTACTCCTGGGAATACACCCTAAAGAAGAAGCTCAGGCACATGTGTATCAGAAGACAGGTGCAAGAATGTCCATACCACCATTGTCTGTACTCGCAGAAAACTGGAAGACATCCAAACATCCAGAGACAGTAAAAAGAGGAATACACTCTTACCTAGCATTCTGTAGGATAGTGTATGGAACATTATACAAAAGTGAAAATGAACTGGAGCTGCACACAGCAAAATTTATCTTAGAGTCTAACTGTATAATTATGAGTATAAAAAGCAAGCCATAGAAGGTTAGTGTGATACCATTTTTATAAAGTTCTGAAAGAAAGCTAAACAATATATTATTTAGGGACATATACAAAACTAGCTTAAAACAAAAAAAAAGAGGAAGATTCTAAACACAAAGTTCTGGCAGTAGTTATATCTATGCAGAAAACAAAGGGATTGAATAGGTGAAGAAAACAGAGGTAGATTCAATAGTACTAGTAATTTTTATTAAGTTGGATGATGAATTCACAGGTGTTTGTTTTATTTTTATGCATTAAATTGTATATGTATCAAACATTACACAGTAAACATATATTTAAGTTTACTACTTCCATTTCTATTCATTTTTCTTTGGATTTTACATATATATTGTATAATAAAAATGTATAGATTTTAAAACTGCCTTCTATCACTTTTGAGAATCCCAGAAGAAATCCTGAAGAAGTCAACCTAATGAATTTTCAATGGGAAAAATGCAAAATGCTAATGATCCACTTCAACTTCACAGTTTCAAAAATCGTATGAGAATGTGACTTAACTTCATCAAACCATGCAGAGGAAGCTGCAACCTCTTTTTAAGCAACGAAACACCAAAAACAACTTCTTGCTTTCCAGGTCAGTAACAGGGAAAATCAGAAGCAACAGCCTGCATCTGTTCTTAACATTCATAGAGAAAAACCTTAGAGAACTTTTAAGTCTGAGGAGATAGAAATGGGCCAAGAAATCTGAAGTATCTTTTCAAGGCAGAGACAAACAAAATGAAGCTGAGAAAAGGATTCAATCAACTAGTACACTGCCAGCATTGTAAATGGGAGTTGCAAAACAACAAATTAAAATAACCAAGATTTGTTCAGAATGTCTAGCATTCACAGGATTCAGGCTCATTGCATCCTTTATAAAGTTATATGAGAGGATGATCAGTTTCCAGAGAATCAGAAAGCAAATATACTTAACACAAAAACATAAAAACATTATTCTTTTCCACAACTCAAAAACTGGTAGTTCTAGCTCCTCATTTTAATCCCTAATTGTACAACACTTTCAGAAATATGTTTATATAAACTATATGGTACTAGATAAATATTTGCTATGAATATGATAAAATTCTTTAAAATAGAAGCAAGGACACAAATATCATAGAAGGGTAAAGATGTATTTTAAAGAGAAGAAAAAAATCAGTTAAAATGAAGTTGCATCATCATTGCTCTGTGTACCTGATTGCTTCACCTACAGTATGAGTTGTCATGGGAAACTTCAGTATTTAAATGCCTTGAAATTTTCAACTTATTTGAAATAATAATTCTGGGGGTTTTTATAATGAATACTTAATGTATTTCTTATGAAAAAAATCCAAAACCTTTCAAGTTTCCCCCATGAATGAGAAATATAAAGAAAGGTTTGGATCTCAGATATTCTAAATGCTTCACCAATATAACCTTCAATCAGAGCAGTGGTAAAATACAATATCCATAAATTTTGCCTTAAAAGATTCTGCTGATGTTCCAGCATGGTATGAATGCTTAAACTTTTTTTCTTAAGCGCGGACTTTTAATAGATTTTTTCTTTAACAGGAACACAGTGCTCTTAACTACGTAGTATCTAAAAACCTCATCCGCGGCTTTACCAGTCTCTCTAGCTGACAACATCATATTCCACATATTTCTCAGCAGGGAAGATTGGCTTCCAGTGGGGGAAACTTTAGTATCAGCTTTTCCAAAAAGCCTGAAAGGAGAGTTCAACTGAATTGCTCTTCCAGAAAACAAGTATGCCATTGCTGCCAAATGCCAAATCCCCTAACACCATGGGACATTTTCTATGATTCTCTCTATGGTGCAGGATGAGATTCTTGTAATATTTCTCTTTAAAAAATGTTTCTTCAAATAATAACACTGGTACTAGTTATAATAGCAATAGTAATAATGATTATAGAAGCTATGTATTTTATATTATAATATGTAAAATTCTCACACAACCCTGCAAAGTAGGTATTTCATCTTGTTTTATAGATGAGGAAACTGAAAGACAAAAGGAGGAAATAATGTGTCCAAGGCTAGGAAGTAATGCTGGCTACATTTATTGAGCACTTACTATGCTCTGGTAATGCTCTAAATGCTTTTGTTGCATTAACTAAATCTGGATCTCATCATGATAGCACTATAATTATGTCTAATACTTGGCTGAGAAAACACAGAAAGGTGCCTGATGTTTACCACCTGGCAAATGCTGAACTGAGATTCAAACGCAGGCAACCTTGCTCCAGAGCCCAAACTATTAATCAGTAGGCTGTACTGCCTCACTAAATATTAGGACTTATATTCAAACCCAGATCTAGCTCACTCAAAAAAAATATGACTTTCCCATTGTTTAAACTATACCACACTCCTTTAGTACAGCAAAAGCCAGATGAGTGATACATATCAACATATATGCTAACTAAATATAATTCGGTGAAAATATATGTAGAAATCCAAATTATTATTTAGAGATGTGTATAACGATAATAATCCATCAGATACATAAACACGTGTTCTTTCTTGTGCTGGGTAACAGCTGCATAATCCATTGGAAAGCCTATCCCATCAGGAATCCACAGCTCAAATGCTCCTGCCCTTTCTCTATATACACAGTCAAATGAATCTACATACTTTCATTACTACAATATCTTGAAGCACACAATTTCACTGGACAAATACTCTAATTTCTGACCAACATAAATCCTACAGAACTGTACCTAAACCCTGCATACTTTCCATTAAGTCTAGAGGATTTATTTATTCTAATATTTATTCTATTAAATAGAGAATTCATTTATTCTAATATTTCTATCTAACTACAAGCTTTATCGCTCTCTTTTGATCAAAATAATTATTACCTAAAAAATAAGTCTTTCAAAAGAGCAAAAAGTCAGAAAGAAAATCTTCTTTTGTTAGATCTGAGGTTTATATCATTGTATCCCTTTCTCTGCAGTCTCACAGGATTCCAGAACCTGACCCAAACCGGTTCACCCGGCCTAGGATCATATACTTAGTAGTATGATATACAAGACATGATAGTGGCTGAAGCACTATTATTAAAGAGAGATTAAAACAGCTGTACATTATGCTGAAGCACTCACTCTTCCCTTTACAAACAGACGGTCCTGGATTACAAGCAGCACTTGACCATTTAAATCACGACAACAACCAGATTTAACCAGCTGGGCCATATTCTCCTAGGCAATGCCTGTTGACCTCCTCAGTTGCAGCTGCTCAAATGAAATTCTCATTAGACAACTTATTTTCAGAAGCCAAAGGACTCTCTGATTAAATATATGTATTTAGATATAGAAGTCCTTTATAAAGTATTCATTTTCTGACAACTGTCGCTTATGCTAGAGCCCAGCTACACTGGCAACAAGATGGGTGACACAAGGATAACTAAGATTCATCATTTAATCCTAGCTGAAAGATTTTTATCTTAGAAGCACTTTAACCTGAATCTATTAATCAAAGTCTTTCTGCATACTATACCCACCAATGCCAACAGTGTTTTAAAAGGTAGATTCTGATATTCTTTCATTCTATCCATCCATCCATTTTTCCATGCATCTGTCTACCTACCTACCAACTTATCTATCTGTCTATGGCAGAAAAATCAGGGTTTAATTTATAGCAAAACAGAAGCCTTCCCTATTTTCCCACAAATCTCACTTTCAGAAGAGGCACTTCAGACAGAACACCTTTGTTCATCAGTGTTTCAGCAATCCAGTCAAATCACTGCTTTGGAAATGACACCTCTTGAGAGAATGGCAGATAAAATACTGGACAGTTACTTCGTTAATGAAAGAATCAACCTGTAAGGGAAAAACTTCACTATTCTATGTGGAGTTTTTGTTTTATCATGTATATATTGTTTAAAAATAGACCATAATAGATAAACTTTTTATAGATCAATTCCTGAATATGAGAGGAAGTGAGGAGGAGGGTATACTCAGTCTGATAGAGTCAAAACATTCTCCAGGACAAGAATGACTCAGAAAAGGTCATTTATTATGTCAATCACACAGGCTTGTCACTCATGAAGTATAGCCTTCAAACCAGAAAGCAGAAGTGAGGGAGACGTGATTAATGCATTTGAAAGTTCTTATACGTCCCATGGGATAAGGAATTTCCCAAATGAGGAGACGAGGCTTTAAAAGGTCAAAGCCAGTCAAATTTTGGTGAGCTATTATACCTCTTAAGACCTAGAATATAATTATTATAGAATCAGAATATCTATCAGAAGCTTATTAATGATCTTTTCTCTAATTATTTCTATTCTCCCATTATACTGTTCTGTTCTATTGCTCTAAGTGGATAATTAAAATTAAGAATCAAATTCAAAATAAAAAATAGAGATCCTCATTGCTTCCATTCTCCAAAACATGTTGCTCTACTTCTTTTATTTCCATTAACTGTAGTACCATCATCCTTTTCACTGAGTTATCTTTAAACCATTCCTCTCTCTTGATCTCCTCACTTTAAATGTCAAGTCCCAACAATTCTATATCCTAATGTCTTTTCCATATGCACCCCTTCTTCCTTTCTTGTTTCTGCTTCCTTAGTTCAGGCCCTCATTATCTCTAGCCTGAAACAATTTCCTTAATGTCTCTCCGCACTGCCATAGATCTGACACAGTGCTGCCAGCTTAACTTTCCTGGAGAAAAGCTCTAATCCATCATGTTACTGTGCTAAAAAGTAGTCAATGGTTCCTCCATAACTTTCAATGTAGAGTTCAAACTCCTTAGCAAAGAATTTAAGGGCCTCCGTGATCTGAACAGAACCTACCTTTTCAGTCTTATATCCCATATCCATCTTCACTTACTTTAAATTAGAACCTGAACTCCTGGCTGTTTTAAAGCTCTCTGCCCATTCCTTTTGACTGTAATGTCCCTCCCTTCCATTTCTACCTATATAAATCCTTTCATCCTCTAAGACCAGTTAAGATCCATTTTCCTACTGAAAATTTCCATGGCTTCCTAGGCAGGTATAATCTGTCTTGTAAATTCCTATAACATTTTACCTATATAGCTCTCATGGAGTTTATCATATATTGGACGTTGAATTAGAGTTCATTTTGTATATGTTTCATATATCTTTCTAGAATATGAACTCTTTAAAGTTAAAGACTATTGTTTTATTCACTATAGGTGTGCCATATCCTATAGTATATAAGTTCTTAACCTAGGGTCCACAAATCCCAAGAGTCTATCTACAGAATTCAGGAAGTATGTGAACTCATATGGAAAAAAATCCTTTTTCACCAACTTTTAACTGAAATTTTGTGTTTCTTTAAATTATAGATGCAGACAACAAACCATGAATTCATACTATGTATGACATTGTAATCCACAGAATCAAAATATATTTTTATTTCACATTGTACTTGTTGAAGATACCCCAAAATATCTTTTATGTTTATCACTACTTCAAAATTATGTTTTTAGTTTCTCCACTAGATATTATGTTTAATGCATTAGTGAAGTAGTACTTTCTCCCATGTCACAAAACTTTAAAATTACTTAATATTTTAATATAATTCATTTTCTCTATAATTCCATGGATTTTACTTTATGCATCTAAAATAAGAATGGACCCGTAGGCTTCACCAAGCCACCAAAGGAATCAATGGCCAAAAAAAAAAAAAAAAAAAAAAGTAAGCTAGTAAGAATACCTCAGTTCTAATATAACAAAATAAGGAGAAAAACTTCTTTTTAGAAAAATAATCATTATACTATGTAGTCTTGAATAGGGTTTAAAAAAATAAACCGTGAACTATAGAATATTATGTAAGCATATTGTTTATAAAAAATCATAGTCTTGGCATTGGAAAAAGAGCAATCTTCTGTCCTCTACAATAGCTTTAAAATGTCAATTAAGATTGCTCTGTACTTCCAAAGACAATTAATTATCTTCCAAAGATTATTCTGTACATAGCTACACTGTTAGACCATTAGTCTTGTTATAAATGATAATCTGGTTCCTTGTACCTTCTTGTCACTGATCCGTATTTTATCTTCATGGAGCTAGACAGAAAAACCCAATCCCTCCTCTATATGACTAATTTTTAAAGACAACCATCATGTCATCCTTGATCTTCTTTTCTCTAGGGCTAATTACTAGTTCCTTCAGTCACTCCTCTTATTATACATTTCTGTTTCTGTTATCATGTCAATTGTCCTCCTCTGAGAATATCCCAATGCTTTTGAGTCCATCTTAAAGTATAGTAATTCTCAACTCAACACAATACTTCAGATGCATTCTATTGAGCAGGGAGTTCAATGATACTACCACTTCTTGAATGCTACATACTGTAATTCCAGTAATGCTGAGTGAGATAGCACGGACAATTTTTTTGGCAATATTCACCATGCTAACCCCACTGCACTTTCTGTCACCTAAAACTCATATTTTTTAATTCATGTGTCTGCTATTTAAATTTCCTTCAGTAATTAGTTGTGCAGATAGGAATTTTGGTCACAGCCTCTGGACTTGACAATAAAATCTATTAAATTTTATCTTGATAGATTAGTTTTAAATTTATATTTTCAGTTTTTCAAAACTTTAGCTTTGTTTCTTTTGTACATTATATTCAGTGTTCCTCCCAGATTTTTGAATTCTGTAAAGTTGGTGAGCATGCTTTTTATCATTTCATACTTATCCTTAAAATATTATATATATTAATATACACTAAAAATGCCTGAATTTCTGATGCCTAAAATATATGTACTGTAGAAAACAAAGTTCTGTGAAGTACATAAAAATATTCTTCCACAGTAAAAATATGATAAAAGATTCTTAAATGAGAGGTCTCATCCTGCAAGTGTCTCTCTTGTATCAAATCTATAACACTCAGTAATGAAGAGGAAGACTAAAAAACTAATTATTATTACTTGTAAGAGAAGAATGATTTCAAATTCCCTAGCAGTCCAGACCCTCACCCCCAAAAAAATAATCACAAATCAGTTTTTTAATTTTTACACAATAGAGCCTTCTAAAGTACTTTGAAAACCACTTTCTTAAAGAACTAAAACCATCTTTTTGGTGAATCACAAAAGTAATCTACCAATCTCATTTATTCAGTTTATTAATCTGGCAGCCTCAGTTATTCCAGAACATAGCCAAGAATGAGAAATATAAAATCTCTGAGCAGCTAGAAGAGTCAGCATGAAGTCCATACACTAAAGATCATTTCTATTACCCAGAATCTCTCAGCAGCTCACCCAGATATATTTGTGCATATTCTAAATATAGTCCAGAATGTTATGACCATCTAATTTCATAATTGGTAGATGAATAGTAGAAGCAAATTAGAAATTATTCACAACTGAGCAAGAAGTAACCTGATATTAATGGAAAAGAAACCAACGCATGCACGCGCACACACACACACACACCAAAAAAGATATCTATATCAAGCTGATACAAGAACTCCAAAATTTCATAATTGCAGAGAAATGACCATAAAACCAAACTGTCCTAATTAATTCAATGATCTCTTGGGAATAATTACATTATACCATGGGAAAGTAATTACATTTAAAATATAATAATCATCATAATACCTCAAATTTATATAATTTACAGTTCATAAGGTACTTTATATTAATTATTATAGTTAATTCTCAAAATGTTTGAGGTAAGAAGTCAGGCATTGGTACCATACCAAATTTCAATATGTGGCTCAGGGAGATTGAAGAACTTACCCAGGGTCACATGACTGTTAGCTAGGTATTGGAGTTCATAGTCTACTGCATTATTACCCTGAGTCATCAAAACAAATTTACATTTTGTGCCATATAATCTGGTTAGTAAGACAGGGAAGCATGTAATACATTTTAGAAACTTCCACAAAAGTTGCTGATCTAGTGGACACATCGCAAAAATTAATTTGAAATTTTTTAACTTTTGAGTCCTCAAAGGAATAAAATTAAGTTACATAAAAAATTCCCTTATATCATATCCCCAGTTCCCTACAATGCCACGGAGGTCTAAATTTAACTTACAATGTTAGTAATAATCCTGAGCCATTAAGTACCCTACATTTTTAAAGCCTAAAACCTGTATATAAAAAAATGAAAGAAAATACATAGTATAGCAATCACTTAGACTTGATTTATTTAGTTTAAACATAAATTAGAGAGTCTTCTTTCATCTGCTTTTTAGGACCTAGGTGCACTTAAGTGGACTCTTGTAGAGAGAGCAGAAAAGGTGGATGTGGAATGTTTCAGTAGGTGTCATATGTCAAAGAACGTCCCCCTTGAACATTTAGGTTTAACAATATTAGAAACTCTGAACTCTCAATTCCACAACATTTGAAGGTAAAATAATAATATTTATAAATTTATAATATTTATAAAAATAAGGAGAAATAAATTAGGGTTTTTTCCTCTTTAAACAGTTGATATTTTCATAATAAAACACTATTCATCAAAAAGAAATAGGGGAGAAAAAATGAAAACTAAAGTAGCTGGGAAAATTCCCATACTACCTTTCTGCAAAGCAAGGCTTATAGTCAGTTTAAAACCTTGGTTTGTTATTATTAAGAACAAAGTAAAATGCACAAAGTTTTAGAAAAATGGAGCTATCTGCTTAACACTTCTAATGGATCACAATCTGCCATCACCATGGTAACCTCTGAATAACTTTTTTCTTACTAGTGCCAATTATGCACTTCTCTGGCCCTTGAAACCCCACTCATTTTTTTTTTTAAGGCCTGGAATCTTTAAAAGAATAAAGCCAACAGTTAAGTCCACACATACCCTCTTGTTCAGTCCGAGTCATTTCCTCAAGCTTCTTCTGTTTCAGTGTGTCCACCACATCGGCAAGGCTCCCTTTGCGGCGTTCTGGGGTTCCAAAAGTAACACTGGTCATTATCTCGCGGTCCCGACTCCCTTCGTCAGGCTTATGTGGTGAGGTAGAGGTATTTCGGAAGGAATATAGGGAACATAACTTATTATTCTCTGACTCCTGGAAAAACAAAATAAAATAAAAACCATTAGAACATGTCTCTTTGCATATCATTGGTGAAAAATCCCAAACTCAGAATGACAGAGGCTGAGGCTGAGACAGACAAATAAAATATATTAACTATCTCTGCTTTAAAAGAAATACTAAACACTATAGAGGTAATAAAGGAATTAACCTGGAATTGCAGATTCCAACTGTTTTTTTTTTTTAATTAGAAAGCAGCCTAAGCGGAGCAACAACTAAATTTTTAAAAGAACACTTTAACTTCTTACTCATTTATATCCTTCATTTAAAATAGTCCAGATTTAATTATTAGTTATTAGGATTGGAAAAGTTTTTCTTTTAATTAGCACTTGTATTAGCAATGTTCTTCCCACATCCCCAAAAATATGTACATCACCAAAAAAAATCTCTAAATTTAGAACTAGTAGAGAAATTAGCTTCAAAATCCAATGTTAACTATTCACCAGAGAGGATATAAAATACCTAAATCAGCACGAGAAAGTTAGCCGACTTGAATTTTTTTGGGTACTGGGTTTGAGGCATGTCATTTTTTTCTAGATATATGTCTATCAAAGTTACAGAAATCTCTTTTTATTCCTTACCCTTACCACTGATACTTCAGCACATAGTCACACACATTTTTTTTACATGGCATTATAAAAATGGTTTGTTTTTACTTTGTTTTTAACAAGAGGACAAGTTTGTTACAGAAACACTTGTCCAAGAATTATTTCATAGTACAGAGAAGTTAGCTAATTGGTTAGAGGCTTAGATCCATTTGCAATGAGAAAATAATAGCTTGCAAATAATAAACACCTAAGAGTTTATAAAAAGAAAAGGCTTTTATATCTCTCTAAAGCAGAGCTGAGAGTTTAAAGCAACCATTATGTGACCATAGTCCATCAGCAGTCTTGCATTCCCCTTATCAATTTATGCATGCGTATTCTCTTTCCCAATAAAGAAAATTTTTTATTGTGTGAAATAAAGCATCTAGCCTTTGTAATTCTAATCAGAAGCTTGAAAATGTTAATTGTGCCTATATATCTCTCTTTCTTAAAAAAAAAAAAAAATGCCCAGCAAGCATCAAGAACCAAAGAGAGAAGCATGAGGCAAAAGTTACAGAGTTAATCACTGGTAGGAGAGGGGGAAGAAAGGAAAATGGTGTCTAGAGAACTACATTTCCATATACATTAAATGAGATAATAATTGTGTCAAATAAATGCTAGGTATTAAGGAATTATTGTTATTGTATATAGGGTGGGAATAAAACTTATTTTCATGGTTATTGGGTAGCATATAATGACATAACGTATGTGAACAACTAGGCGCAGTGCTGAGCTCATTGCCAGTGGTGCCTTGGTAAATGGTAGGGACCATTATTCTGATAGAAGGAACAGATCTAGGAATGGAGCCAAAGAGGTTTTTTCCCTTCTGGACTTAAGGAATTGTTTAGGAAAAAATATACTAGTCTTGAACTAAATTGAGTATTGTGAAGTCTGTGAATATACTGTAAACCATTGAATTATACACATTAAATAAGCAAATTGTGTGGTCTGGGTATTTTATATCTCAATAAAGCTGTTTTAAAATACTGTGAGCCAAATATTAACTTCTTCCACTTTCCCATTGTTTGTACAGTGCCAAGCACTGGGCAGATGCATATTACATTTGTGTTGAAATAAACTGAACAGGATAAGATAAATGGGCCAGGCAGGAAAGAGAGTTCCTCTTAACCTTGTTCCTAGATCTTTTCTTTCCCCAGGAAATATGTTGTATTTCATTTAATGTAAAGTGATGTATAGGAGCCTCTTCTTTTAGATGCCAGTCATAGTTAGTACATGGCTCCTTGGAATAGCCAGTTCATTTTCCACTTTGTGCAAACAAAAACCGAGTTATATTTGCCAAAACCATTTTGAACTCCTAATAGTGTTCCTATCAGAAATGTGACCCAGACTTTTTTGAATCAAAATCACCATTTGATCAATTATGCTATGATCACTTTCATTTCAGATGCAAATTAGTCTCATATCATTGCCTACAAATCAAAAACAAACTCTGACTCAACCTAAGAGATTGAAGACCAATTCAAGATAACAATTACGTAAAAGTGGTTACCTACAAGTAACTTACCATTGATCAAAATAAAGAGAATGTTCCCATCATTCCCAAATTGAATTGGAAAGATGCTAGAAGTATCTCTCTAGCCTGAGTAACAGTTGTCCTTAGAGCATTTAGGCTCCACACAATACCATTTTTTTCTCTCAGGACTAATTTCAAACAATCTTATTTACCAATGTCACTTACTTGTTAGATAGACTACATTCCTTATTTTTACTCATGGAATGTGGTCACTGCTATCCCCCACTCAGACAATAACAATGAGTTCCCACATCAATGACCCACACTGTCCTCAGCTCTATAATCTGGGTAAGGTGGCCCAACACCACCAATAAGCTAAAAAGTCATGATTTCTCCGAGAAAGCAACAAGAAGTACTTTCAACATGTCACCAAGGCAGCAACATAGGGCAGTAGATGAAATCATAAATGACTTAAGTCATATAAGTCATCTTATACTATTTTTAGGAGCAATGGAAAGGGGCAAAATTTACCATTTCTGGTCCTCATTTTTTAACTTTCTAAAACTTAAGACATATTGGCTTTTCATGAATGGAAGGAGGCCTATCTATAGTCGATTCATCTGAATAAAGAAGCACATAAATCCAAACACTTACAATGAAGAGATAACTGTTAAATAAAAGACAATAATGTCAAATTAGAAAAAGAAACATGACAAAGCATCTCTAGTTTTTGTTCTGAGGAATAAGTAATTTTTAAGTAAGCGTTCTTAAGGTGAAAAAAAGCTCAACTTATTCTGTAATTCCCTAAAAACAAACTATGAACTACCAGTTGAAGCAAGATGCCCAGTGACAGTATCCACTGAGTATTGATACTTGTCATTGCCGCATAGCTGTGGAGAGATTTGAGATGATATTTTCCTAAAGCAGTGCTTCTCAAACTTTAATGTGTAGAACTCCCTGGCAAGTATGTTAAAATACACATTCCTTCACCTCCTCCCATACCCCAAAAAGCAGGACCCAAGAATATGAAGTTTGATAAACAATCCAAGTGATTCTGATGCACAGGTCCTTTAATTCTGATGCACCCTAATTTAAGAAACACTGATCCCTAAGAAAGTAATGAAATAAACAGGCTTTGCCTTAATATTATAATATAGATATAATTATGAAATTTTTTGAAAGTTGGTTATTTGTGATTTTTTAAAATAACATAAAGGAAATTATTTCTATTCTTTTGATCTTTCTTGTGAAAAGAACCACTGTATAACATGACTAAACACATTAACATCACAAAAAGCAGAGCATATGGGACCCTAAATAAGCATTAACTCATTCAAAGAAATCTATGATAAGTTTGTTTTTTCTCAACCCCTAACCTCAGTGGCCCCACCAAACCTAACAGTGAAGAGAATTTCAAAATATTATTTAAAAGGATCCCAGAACCAATGCACACACTAAAGCAATATTGATTCAGATTACCTAGAGAGCATTTCTCTGGAAATTGATTAAACACAGTATAAAAATTGTATGTAGATGACTAAAAAGGCATGCAGTAATATAAAAAATAGTCATTAGGCAAAGTTTCTAGAAAAGACAAGCAATTTTCACGAATTAAGAATATATAATTAAGATGTTTCCATGTCTGAAGGGATAGAGAAGTAAATACTAAAAACAAAACATACATGAGGTGATGGATGTTAACTAAACTTACAGTGGTAATCCTTTCATAATATATACATATGTCAAATCATTACGTTGTATACCATAAACAAATACAATATTGTATGTCAATTATTTCTTAATAAAATTGAAAAAACAGATTAAAATAAATATTGCCTAGCTATTTCAGAAGTTATTAAAAACTGATTGCATAGCAATGGCATTAAAATAACATTAAACTTAAAAAGCCTTCTCATAGTACTATGAATACAGCAAGCATACTCAAATTTTTGAGCCTCTGTGAGTTTGCTCCTTTCCCCTAGAATGTACTACATTCTCTTTGACTATGACCTCAACCCACTCTTCAAAGCTCAGATCAAACTGCTTTTCATCCTTGAAGTCCTCCCTGACTTCTAGGCCTCACTATCCTCCTACCCACTGAACTACACATCGAAACACTTAATCAGAACCATGCAACTTAGCATTTAATAATATACTAAAATAAATTATTCATTACTATTTTGCATGTTTTAGTCATATTTGCAACTAAATTTTAGCTCTTAAAGGATTTGGGGTCATGTCTTATGCTTCTATTTGCCTCCAAAATATCAAGCAAAATGTTAAGAACACTGTTGGCTGATGAAACAACTATTCACCAAAGATTTCAAAAATAATCAAAAAATTAAGGATAAGGGTAAATATTTGCTCTGGCAATGACAGGATTGCTTATTTAAACAAAACGTTAAGAACTGAGATATTAAAAAATAAGTCATTCATTCAGTAAAAGATGGTATAGCTACACAATGGAATACCACATAGTCATTCAAAACAATATTATATATGTTAAATTTGGTGATGTTTATAGTGATGAATAATGAGCGGCAACTTGCATGTCAAATTGTAGTGATTATTTGAGGGCATTATGGTTTTATCCAAATGGTGGAATAATTTTAACTTATTGGAAATCACATTTTTGCATAAAATTTAATGATGTGGGACTATTCAGAACATATTACCAGTAAAAAGTATGTTAGTGAGAAACATCAATATACTTTTTTAAGAAAAAATTACGTACAGAGAAAAGACAACAGACTATCCAACAAAACGTTATTGTTCTTCTAAGTATTGAAATAATAGGTCATATTTTTTATTTTTGAGGTTATCTATATTTTACAAATGTTCTATCATAAATAACACTTTTAATCAGAAAATAAATACTAATTTCAAGGTTTCATATGAATACCTAAAAAGTTGTAGAAATAATTTATCTACAAGAAAAGATGTATTCAATGAACAAACAGATATATTGTAGTATTTAGTATGTAACTTCAATTTTGTTATATGTGTGCAGGGTAAATGTACATGGTCATTAAAAAAAAAAAACTTGGAAGATATACACTAAATTATTTATAGTAATTTCTAAATGGTGATGAGATTGTTGGTAATTTTTCTTTCCTTTTTTGCTTATTTGTGTTTTCCAATTTATCATTAATAAACATTGATGTACATATTGCTCATGTAATAAAGAAGAACAAAAATCATTTTATAAAGAGATACTTGGAGGAAATGTTAAAAAGAATTTAAGAGAACAGAGTTTTGCCTTCTTGAAAATGTCTAGAGGATTAGAATATTATAGTTTCCTTTTATTGAACCCAGAAAAAATAATGAAGATTTCTTTCCTTGGCATTTCTTCAGTTTAAGTCTGTCAAATAATATTTTCTGATAAATCTAATTATTTATAAAGGAATACTTGATCAGCTAAAATCTAGATCCTAATCATTATCACCCATTATCCTGTTTGCCCTCAAAAGATACATAAAATCAATTTATTTTCTCTTCCAAGTTACAGTTGTTCAAAGCATCTTAAGGGAGGGATTAACTTAATAGTCCTTTTCTAGGTGAAATCCCTCTGGTTTCTACACCTATTTCTCATTTGACATGGTTTCCAGACCCTTCATCATTCTCCTCTGATACATTCCAGACTCTAAATGTTGCTCTAAAAACGTGTTGCCAAGAACTGAATACCAAAGTTCTACATTTTCATTCTCAGCAAGAAGAAAATTAACACTTGGAAAGTTATGTACTTTTCCCCACATCACACAGGTAGAAGTGGAAGAGCTAAAATCTAAATGTAGATTTTCTGACACCCAATCCAGTGATTTTTCCTTTCCACAGGACTATAAAATCACTCTCAACAGTAAAAGGTGCCATAATTTCAATAACACTTACCTTCTAAAACTTTGCCTTGTATTTCCAGAGAGGAGCTTTACCTACTTTTATGACAGGAATTCCACTACATCATTAATCCTAATCCAGGAATTACCAAAATACCTTGTATTAGTTATCTATTTATTTAAAAAAAAAAACCCTAAAACTTAGTGCTTAAAACAACAATAGTAATTTATTATTTTTAATGATTTCCATGGGTCACAAATTCAGGAGCATCTGGGCTGGGCGATTCTATCTCAAGGTCTCTCATGAGGTTCCCATTAAGTCAGTGGCTAAGGCTGGAGTCATCTCAAAGACTTCTCTACTCAAGGATGTGAACATTTAAAGAGCTCAGGGTTGGAAGCTGGGGTTCCTTAAACATCTTCCTCTATGTCTACGTGATCTCTCCACAGGATCTTTTCTCTCCAGTATGTTGGCTTCAAACTGGCTGTACTTCTTATATCATGGTTCAGGAGGTAGTTCGGGAGGTAGTTCAGAAATAGTTCCTCGAAAAATGCATGAGTTAGGTGAAAGCTGTATCGCTGTTTCTAATCTAGTCTGGGAAATCATGCCCTATAACTGTCAATGCAATCTATTCAATAGTAAGTCACCAAGGCTTACCCATAGTCAAAGGTTTGGGAGTTAGACTCTGCCTTTTTATAGGATGGAGTTATAATTATATCCTCAAATTGTTGTTGTGAGAAAGGAAAAAAGGACTTAGGGCAGTGCCTATCACCTAAGTACTCAATAAATGATACCTACTCTTATTATTAAATTAAAATGTCCTTTGTCCAATTATATTTGGTTTCAATTTTCATTTCTGAAAATACAATCATGATAATCACTGGCACCATTTTTAGGTTTTCATCTATTCTTGTTCATCTAAGTGGAATAATGAACACTGAACTACATTACTCTCATCAATATCAATGATCAAAATTACCTTCTTCATAAAGACATCCCTAACTAATTCCACTAGGATCTAGCTCCTCACAAAGCTTCAATAATATCAACATTTGTAACTAGCTTTTCTAGGGATATTATCAATTTCCACTTAACCTAACTGCATATGGATTATCTCTACTCTGTCCAGGAGCAGCTACCACTCTAATTTACCTAGGTTTTCAGCTGCACCTTGACCAGGAATGTGAATGGACAGCCATACTGCAATTAGAGAACACAAATGGACTGAGGTTGCAAAAGTCAGATGATAAGACGTCAGGAATAGAGACAGACAGAGACCATAGATCAGAAAAGTAATCTTGCCCTACATAAAAAGAGTTGAAACCCACATACAGGTGGAAGTCATTGAAATTGGAAGAAATGAATGGGAAATGGCTTTTCTAAGCAGTGGCATGAATCCACTTCCCTACATGTCACCAGTGTAATTTTAGAGACAGAATATTATTCTCTCTTACCCTTTCCTCCACTTATTAGCAAGGCTGAAATAAGTGTGTTCATTCTTATTGCATTGTATGTTGTCATTTTTGTTTAGCTTTGTTTTCCATTTTAGTTATACTGCCTCTCCAATTACAGCTTTATACTCACTCTAATCTGTCCTCCCTATATGACTTATTGAGGTACCCAATTATAGATTTGTCCCTGATTTCTGACAGCCCCCAATCTATAGCAAGCATCTGTTTCTTTAGACACTACCCCAAATCACTCAAACAAAGCCTAAATCCTAAAAAAGTTCTTTCAAACACTCTCTTACTGAGACACTCCATGGTTCTCTGTGGTGTGAGTTCTCCCTACTGCAATGAGTGATAAACCCAATTTGCTTAACTGTAGGTGTGTTCCTGGTAGTATTTGACTATCAGGAAGGAATTAAAGGGATGCAATGTCTATAAAGAAATTAAAAACAATTAAAAACCAACTAAAAGCTGTTTCTGTTTTCTTTAAATCACCATATACAGACAATTCAACCATGTCAGTGATCGATCTTCTCTTCTAGGACAGATGACTCCATCTACCTTGGTATGCACTGCATTTATATATTTTAAATTTCAAATAAGTGTTTAAGTTATATTACATAAATTACATATGTATATGTATATTTAATATATTATCTTGAGTTATACTCTACTATATATGTACTGCTTTTTTTCTGATTCCCCACTTTAAATAAATTTTTTTTTTTGACGAACCAAAAATACCTGCCAACTGTGCTGTATAAGAGGCATTCTGCCATAGTGTTATTGCGTAACTGATGAAAAATGCTTTACCTAATCTAGATGTCAATCACTTCTTGCTAACAAAGGATATCCAACTTTCTTAATGTGTTGAAAACTAAACTGCAAACATTTATAGGTTCTTTCTCAGAGGAAAACTTATGTTTTTTCTCATGTGACATATTTTAAGGAAAAACAGATTAAAGAAGTTACATAAATGAAAATACTGAATTTGGTTCCAATTACCAACAGATTATTCTTGACAAAAGTATCATTAGATCTAATAGTAAAATGAAATGTCTTCTTTTTCTCTTTTATTAAAACTGATACTTGGTATAATATATTTACATAGCATCCTCAAAGTTGGAATAGTATCACGTCACTTTACACTATTATTATAATATTCAATAATAATAAATTTATTCATGATGTGTCAGAATATAGGTTTGTTACCAATTATTTGCTAAAATGTTACAAGTCCTGAAGTCTAAGAAGAAAAAGCTACTGTTTTTAAAATGTTATTTTGTGCAGCAACATGGATGCTCCTGGAGAATGTCATTCTAAGTGAAGTAAGCCAGAAAGAGAAAGAAAAATACCATATGAGATCGCTCATATGTGGAATCTAAAAAACAAAAACAAAAACAAACAAACAAAAACAAAGCGTAAATACAGGACAGAAATAGACTCACAGACAGAGAATACAGACTTGTGGTTACCAGGGGGTGGAGGGTGGGAAGGGATAGCCTGGGATTTCAAAATTGTAGAATAGATAAACAAGATTACACTGTAGAGCACAGGGAAATATACACAAAATGTTATGATAACTCACAGAGAAAAAAATGTGACAATGAGTGTGTATATGTCCATGAATGACTGAAAAATTGTGCTGAACACTGGAATTTGACACATTGTAAAATGATTATAAATCAATAAAAAATGTTAAAAAATAAATAAATAAAATGTTATTTTGATTCAAAGAAACATACAACACCAAAAGTTTTTTAAATGGCCTCATTATCATAATATTTAATAAATGGAAGTAAAGACAGTGTACAGAGTAAATATAGAAAATATATTAAAGTCTCTAAACATCTCAAGACAAGCACATAGAAAAGCCTTGCATCATTTGTATGCTTTCAGAATACAGAATCAAAATCTCAAGATTCAAAGGTCCTTAAAAATCCAACTGCTCAACCCCATCTAGTACTTGAACTCCCTGTGCAAGACAAAGTAGTATGATAGTAAACAAAGTACAGAGTCTCTGAACCAGATTTCCTAGGTTTTCCATCCACCTCTCATATAGCCCAGAGTTAGTTAACCTCTCTCTGCCTTAACTTCCTGATCTATAAAATGGGAGTAATAATAACAGCAGTACAGAACCTATCTCATAAGGCTGTCATGAAAAATAAACTAATAAAAATAAAACATTTAGATGGTGCTCATTAAATGATGGCGTGGTGGTGGTGGTAGTGATGGTGACTGTTAGAATACCCATGACAAGTGACTTTTTGGTCTCTCCTTGAACACCTCTATTAATAGAAGATTTAGCACCTCCCAAAGTAGTCCCTTCCATCTTCGAAAGGTTGTCAAACATTCTTATTTACAGGAATACGAATTCTTCTCTTTCAACCTATAGTTCATTCCATTCCATGGGAATATTCAGAACAGCAGCATTTTCAATACATACACACAGCTATTATAGTACCCTTATATCTTCTCTTTTTCTAGGCAAAACATCCCTGTTTCCCTAATTTCTTCCTCATAAATTATGGTTCAGCCATCCTGCTCATTCTCCTCTGAGTATGTTACAATTTGTTTCTCTCTCTCTCTTACGTCCCCAACACATGAAGCAACATTCTATCAATGTTCAGCTAATTAGCTTATTCATGTGCCTACCAACTCGAGGCCATTACTTTCATCTGGAAATTCATTATTATTCAAACTACCATATGATACTCAAACAACACTACCAGGCTAAGCCGAATTGGCTAAGACAATTTTAACCTTATATCAAGAAAGTTAGAAGTAGAAAGAGATTTAATGATTATAGTTCAAATCTTTCTCTTTTTTCAAATAGGCTTTTTAAATTTTATTAGGAAAAAATTTTGAATATTCAGAAAACTAGAAAGAATAATACAATAAGTACTTTTATAGCCATCAGCTAGGTTAAACAATTAGGTTAACACTTTGTCATATATATGCTATGTATGTATGTATCTGTCTATGTATCTTAATTATATTGCTAAACCGTTTTAGAGTATGTTATTGATATCACATGCCATCTTACCCCTAAATACCTTAGCATGCACCTGCAGAAAATAAGCTGTGGAGCCCAGTGGTGACTGCTTCTGTGTGCTTTGAATCTTTCATTTTTTGAGATGAAGAAACTGAAGTCAGGAGATATGAATTGACTTCCTTAAGGTCACACAGCAAATTAGTGGCAGAGAAAAACATAGGCCTTCTATGGAGTAACAATCTCTCCTCTAAATTATGTTTCCTCTAAATAACCCCAGGGAAAATATTTCCACTGAATCAAAAGGATGTTTTCTTTGACAATTTGAGGCACTGGGGAAAAGGGGTGTGATTATGCAGAGGTTTCAGAAGTATAATTGGACAAATTCTTATAGAGCAAGTTTCTATGCATGGAGACTCAAATGATTCCATAGAGCTTTTCTTAAGAGGTAACTACTTGCTCTTGTGTCAAGTTTATTATCCTCTTGCTCTTCTGCTTTGCAGTTGTTTTCTTTTCTCCCTCATTTGAGAGATACCAGTGCACTTACAAAAATAACTGTATATTTTTACATGTAATCAACAAAACAGATAATATGCTTTAAACTAACTGAAGTCTACAAAGGAAGCTTAAGTTGTATGCATATCACAGGATCCAGGTATCAGTCAGATCACCAGGAACCCATTTTTGCTTAAGTGTCATCCAAATGAGGAATACTGAAGAGCACTTCGAGTTGGTGGACAAACCTCAGACATCAGAATTAAGTAACTAAAGCAAACAAGTCAAAATAAAAAAACTCCCTACTCTCTACCAAAACTAGGAAAATAGCCTTTAAATTAGGAAAGTCAAGGTACCAAAGACCTGTTGTTTGACACTAGCTCAGAGTTGGCAAGAAAGAGGAGTAATTACTGTATGGCATGAGTAATCCTTTGAAACGCTATTTAATTCAGCTTCTGAGAAACCTGTCTCTTAATTCATGACAGAAACTGGGGCTGTTGTGGGAAAGGGGGGTTCTACAAAATTCAAGGGTATCACAGTAGCTTCAGTGAAAATCGAAAAGGTACAAAAAGTTTTAGGAAAAAAGTAAGGTAGTCCAGATCCACTAGGAAAAGGAGTAGGATTTAAGCCCTCAGAAACAAATATCAGTACGATAGTTACCTATGTATTGGTCGTCTATTTTTAAATGATGAAGCTGACGTCACATAAAAAAGAAATAGCTCAGAGTATACTCTTCATTCTTCATTAATCTTAACATTAAAAAGTACCAGAGCCCAATCAAGGTCTGTCAAATCTGTTTGATCCTTAATAGAGATCATGCTCTATTAACAGTAAAGTCCTTCTATGGACTAGTTCGTCTGAAGAAGAGCAACTAGAGCACAGATTGCTCTATATGTCAAACACACTGAGAGTATATAGTTTGAGAATTTATATTTAAATATATTTTGAGAATTTCACCCACCACAAAATCCTTCAAATTTCCTTCTAATATGTATATAATAGCTTACAAGAAACTCCTTGTAATCTAGAAATTTTAAAATAACATCTCTAGCTCTCTGATTAAAGATTTTACAGATAGAACAAGTTCAGAGACTAAAAATGATTCCGCAGAGGCTATGTTGCTCATAAAACATCTATCTATCTATCTATCTATCTATCCATCCATCTATGAGTATTTACATTTCCAGAAAAAGGAAAACTAGGCACAAGACTGTCACCGATTTACCACAAAGCAGCAAGTAGAAATCAAATCTGTCATCAGATATCCCCAGTGTCTGGAGGTTGTGCATTGTTCTACCTGAAGAGACCTTGGATAAATGGCTCATTACAACCATACAACCCATCCTTTTTTCTCTGTGGAAGGCAGTGGGATGTGAGCTTTAATTTTTCTCAGTTTCCAGAAACTCCCAAACTCACATTCAGATCCGTTCCTTGCCCTACTGTGTCATTATTCCTCATGGATCCAAGAGAACAGTAGTCAAAAGGAAAGCTGAAATCTAATTTTACTATCAATTTCAAAAAGCAAAATAAATTAACTATAATCAACTTCACATACAAAATATATTCAGTGCAAGAACAAAAAAATGAATAAAGGCATTTTGGTAGAAGCATACCATGTATAAAAAAGACTGATACAACTAAAGGCCAAATATTAACTCTAAATTCAACAGCAAATTTTTTCTCAGTTTATTCATGAATTACATTAGTTTAATCCTGGATAATCCACAATTATGTAAAAGCTACTAATTAACCACTAGAACTTATCAAAAAGTTCCTAAATAATAGTAATTCCCAAAAAATGATCTAATTCTTTGGGTTTCAAGGTAAATGAATCTCTTCTATTATATCACAATAATCTATCTACTGTTGAATAAGGGCACATTTCTTCCCAAAAGTTTGATAAACTTGAGAATATTATATTCTAGGTATTCTTAATACACTGTCAGTAGAAACAAATCAGAGTTAAATTATAATCAAAGTAAAAGTTTACAAAATAATTTCCAATTACTTTATTAAATAAGGTTTCCCATTTTCTAAGGTGCTAATGAAATATAAAGAAGATAAATGAAATGCATAAATATTCATTTCTAATATTTACCTGATTGTAAAATTTTATTAGCAAAGGTTTGTAATTTATACCTTGGATTTGAGAATGTGGTGTACACAGAGATATACTACTGAACTCAATTTGCATCACCTAGAAAAATAATGCCTAGAGGTCACAGGAATATAGTAATACCAAGATAATACATAAAAGGTTAATAGTATAAAAATAAATGTATCATAACACTGAAAGCTATATTAACAAAAGAAGTAATAGCTTAAAGTTGTTTTTCTTTATAAATATTACATTTTTCTTAAAAAGCAAGGAGAACCTATTGCAGAGGACAAACAGTGGGATAATTTTCATATCAAGGTAATTAAGGCATATTTATTAGATGCATTCAAGAAAGATTAGATACGTTCATAGAGGGAACAGAGTAGGGTCTTTCCTGCTTAGTGCAGGAGGTTTGACTCAATAATCAAAGAGAACCCTTACAATCTCATCTCCGAATGAATTACAGAAGCAGGATTTGTTATGCTAAAGTTGACTTTATGAAAAGTAATGCTCTCCAAATTAAAATAAGAAGGTAGATCTGGAGTACAAACACAATCCCAGGTTCCTGCTCCCAAGGCAATGTGCTGCCTATCATAGGTATCACCATCTTATTCATGCTCATCTAGAAGGACCTTAAGAATCATATCTCACTCCAATCATGAAAAAGTTCAAATTAGTCATGTAAATGACTGCATCCTATATAATATAAATGTTATTTTCTATACCATGTTGTTTAGAAGAATTACAGAAATGTGCAGATTTCTTTATTCCAGCTATATTTCACTATAGTGATGTATCCAGGTCATCAGTGGGCAAGAAGGAACTCTGTACAACAATGTGTACATTAATCAGAACAACCTATACATTGAACTTTACTTGTGGAGTTCAGCTTTAATCAAAAAATTACTGGTGTCCTGAGATCAGCTTCCAATGATTCATACTGACCAACTTTGACAAGTAGCTTACTTTAAAAAAAAAAAAAAAAAAAAAAAAAACTTCTACTACTTTCAAATCCCATTTAAATTTATCAAGAAAATACAAGCTTTGTGGAACAGGCCTGCTCAATCAAGCTGTTCTGTTAGACTAGATCATATCAGATTTTCTATTAGTAACCAAGTCTTATGTTAAATAATTATCAAAAAATGACTTCTCCTACATGTCTGGAAATGCTATAGAGCCCAAGCTACACTTTAGTCATGAGGGAATACTTGCAAATGGATATTAGAGGAAAAATCAAACCACAGGAGCAGTCCTGGCATGATGATGAGGTGTACCCTAACAGCATATTGGTGAAAGAAATGAAACAAAATATTTATGAGACATAAATGTATCACATAAAAATAAAGCAAATTGTAGGAATATTGGCTGAATCCCAGAAAAGATAATCCTTATGAACATGAAGGAATGCTGTCAGTTGTAAGTGAATGTCAGTGATGGAATTCGTTAAGAGCTTCGTGTTACAGTGAGAGCTCTGCAAACTCCAGTTGCTGGATCTTATACAGCCCGAAAGATTAAAATAAAAATTAACATGGTTTATCCTTCTCCTTGAAAATATTCTGTATTCACAATTTTATTACACTTAAAAAAAAGAAAAGATACTGGGGTCTGATTCTCCTTGAACTGTGAAAATTTTTAAAAATGCAAAAAAGTCTTTGCACAGATGTACTGGATTTTTATATTTTGGCAGGTGCTCAGTATGCAGCCCACATAATCACATGTTAATGACTGGAGGGTGTTAATCAGCATGCATACCTGATTCCTTCTTGCCCAAAGGGGAAAAAGCCCACTATTCCATAGCATGTTAATGTTTCTACTTTTGATAAAGATTTTGGTAATATGCTGTAAGTAAGAAAACTTTTCTAAAAGGTATATTTAGAAAGATGTATTATATCAATAAGAATAATGATAAAATAATTCAAATTTCCATAAATACTGAGATATTTCCAAGCAGCATACCAGTAGTCATTTTGTTTAATTTAAACAAACCAGGTTTGGGGAATTTTTTTAAATATACATTTTTTAATAGTAGGAATAAAACACTGCACATACACAGGGTGTGAAAACATAAAGGTGATCGATGTGTTAACATCGTACAGCATTAGTTATCTATTTTACTACTCACACCATGCCATAGATAGGGTTTTATTTTTTGGTTCGAATTGTAAGTTTCTGTCAGTTTCTGAGATAGGTTTAAAAACAGATAGTTCTGTGTGCTAATATAGTTCCAAAGTTATGGAAAATGGGAAATCTCCCTCAGAGTTTCCTGGAGAATGTCGTTTCATGACTCAGGGACAACGATGGACATTTTCATCTATTACCAGAAGTCTAAGTTTGAAATTTACTTAAATTGAATGAACTTCCAAAATCCTAAAAAGAGAGTGTAACTAAATTTCTCAAGAAGTCTGAACCTTGCTAGTTTATGGGTTTTTTCCCTCAGTGCTTCACAGACTAATCAGGTACCAAGAAGATGCACATAAATCTTGCATACAGTTCGGACCAGATGAACTAGTGCATTTCACCACATTTTCTAAAGTTCAGTCTCAATAAAAATGAAGAAATAAGTTTTATTTAGATGCTGCCTACTACCTTAAATTACTAAATCTTACCAAAAACTGGCAACAATTCAAGTTTTTAAAATCTTTTAAAAGGTAACAAAATTAGAAATCTTCTTAAAGTCTGTCACAATATAAAGCATGGCTGAGAAGGATTAAATCCTCATTCAAATTCATGGACTATGCTATCATGTAATGACAACAGCTCCATTCCAAGAAATGCTACAAAATCCACACCAGAATCTTTATGACTCAAAATCAACTACATAGAACACTCCAGAGTTGATTAGCAACTTCACTGGACTGAAAGCAAGAAAGGCAGAGGAAAAATTGTTTGCAAGCAAGAAAGTATTGTTCCCAACAGTTATTTATTAAATATCTCAAGATGCCTATTTTTTTTATTTCAGTTACAACAAAGGATATTATTGGCATCTTTTATTTACAGTAGAAATCTTATATTTAAAACTTTTCTAGAAGATAAAACTCTGGGGGGATTTAAGTAAATCTTTTAAACAAGGAGTTCTGAAATTCTGGGGTCCAGTAAGGTTATTTCGACTTAATTAGACTAGTAGTTAAAAGCCAGATGCATATAATCCCATTCTGGCTTAAAATACATATCAATACGAGCATGCATGTAAGTGCACAGGTTCACATGCAGGAGGTCCCAGTTAAAATCCTGTCACTTTGGGGATCTTAGAAGAGATATTGTTGGTGCCTAGCCCACATTCCCATAGCCTATCTCAGAAGTCACCTGCAAACAGTTCCTTGTTAAAAGGTTCTGTCTTCACACAAGACCATTCACCATCTAGGAGCAAGACTAACCCCTCCACCACTCCCTGGTACCAACAACTTCATTTCTTAGTCATTCTTGATTAAATTTCTGCCCTCATGTATATTACATAAAATATTCTCCTCAACCTCTGTGTGAATCTCGTCTTCTTCAGAATCTATAGTAAATCCTCAAAGAATAACCTCCCTAACTGTCCACTCCTCCACTCATCATCAAACTCTCACCTGCACTACTTCAACAGTTTTCCTAGGAGGTGCCCTTGTTTCTGGTATCATCGTCCACAATCCACTCTCTATACAGCAGCTAATGTGATCTTTTAAAAACATAAACCATGGTAGACTCTTGCTTAAAATTTTCCAATACCTTCCTTTTGCACTTGAAGTAAAGTCCAAACACCTCACTGTAGCCTATGATACCCCATAGTATCTGTCACCTGCCTGCCTCCTAGATTTCATCTTACACCATTCTCGCCCTCATCCATTCCACTCCAGGCACTCCATTGTTTCCTATTGCTCAAACACATCAACCAAAAGGGTTTTGTACTTACTATATACTCTAGCTGAATGTCTTCGCTCAAACTTTTACATAGTTGTCTTCCTTCTTGTTATTCAAACCTCAACTCAAATGTCACCTCTTCAAAAAGACCTTCCCTGGGTTGCCTGAAGCAGCCATTCTCAATCACATTTTCTTATTTAATTTTCTTCATTGCACTTATCATTGTCTAAAATTGTCTCACTCTGTGAGGGAATGGTATCTGTCTTATTCACAAGAAAATCCCTGTGCCTGGAACTTAGTAGGTGCTACATACTCAAGAAATCTTTAACAGATAATCATTACACAATATCATATGCCAGCCACCAAATATTCCTTCATGTGTGTTAACATTAAAAAAGATACATTATACATTTTTGATGAAAAAATTATGTGAATTTATTCCTGTCTAACAAATCAGCTCTAATGGGAGCAAAAACACATATCAGGGAACAGTGTCAATATTCCTCTGCAAAAAAGGTGCTAGTACACTGGTACCATAAAGGAAATGGTAAAGGCTGTACATGGCAAACAAGGACAGTAAATTCTTATTTACTCTAACGTTTCAGCCTTCAAATGGATCTTGCCAATTAACACAGCACACTAAATTTAAAATCAAACATTTTGGTGTCTAATATAAGGAATGGTAATTAAAATCAGACAAAAATTTTTTTATCTTAAACTGGTCTTGGAATGCTGATCTCTAAAATGTCTATTCTCCACTTCTTTGCTTATGCCACAATGAACTTTTTTACTTGTTTGAAACTCTGTAGTCTCATATTTTTGGGGTGCAACATCAAAATAATTAATTTGAATTTTAACATCTAAAATTTTTTTTACTAATCAGGAAGTAGGGATTAGCAGAACTTCTCTGCTTTGTCTTTACCCTGTCTTACAGAAAAGCTCCTCTGTGGTCTTGATACTTCGAAGTAAAACCTTCCCTGCACCCAGTAGATAAGAAACTTTTAATGCCTGTTTCTAACTGTTCATGAGTGAGGGCTATCACAGACAGTAAATAGCAATGGAAAACTGAATAACTGCTGATAGAATCTTTGTTGTTGTTTTTTAGACTTTCTTTTAAATTTTATTTCTTCATAATGATTTTATGGAGTTTAATTACAGTGAGTAACAAATAGGATCCACCGAAGAGAACAGTAAGTTTCACTTAACTTCGTAACAATTCCTCTGGACTTAATATTTACTTGAAAGTAGAATGAAGTAAAATGTCTATTAAATTTTACTCTAGTCACAGTCACCCCACCCCAACACACACACACACATACACACACACACACACACACATACACACTACATGTAGGTTTGCAAGACTGTCCAGAAACCTAAAATCCTTCTATTGTTTTCCATTCCTGTAAAGAAAAATCAGTTGGTGATATGATACTTGCAGTATAAGTCATTACAGGTCTGATGTTACACTTGCTATACATTATTGAATCTATCAAATGAAAAGAGAGCACAAAGGGAATTTCCAAATGCAGCTGCTATTTCCCATTTGTTAAATCCTTTTATTATACCATATAAGTACACAGCTGGGAAATACTATAGAGTGGGAGTTAAAACAAAATATTTTGGCTTCCAGACATTCAGAATACACAAAGGCTCCAGTGGAAAGTAATGTTTGATATCAAAAGAGAGCAAAAGTTTGAAAACATTTCCAGCAAGTATGATTTCTTTTATACTAATATAACATAATTGTAAATTTAAACTATTTTGTACCACCATAAATCCCACTTAATATAAATTTGGTAAGCAAATTATTAACATTTAATTTCTGACAAAATTTTAGATCATAAAACTTTGAGAATAACTCACTGAAGCAATCTGGCACTTGTCAATATGCAAAGTAAATTTTACTAAGAAAAACAAATAAAGAATGCTCTTAAGAAGTAAAATTTGAGCTGTATTATTTCTGCCTCAGCCTATATTTTCCAGGTTAGTTATTTTGATTTGTTCATGACTATATTGGCATAAAAGCCAAAATATATCTTGAACCCATCCTTCTCTCTACCCCATCTACCTCCACACTAATCCAACCCACCATAATCTCTTACCTGGACTTTTGAAATATCCTCCCAGCAGGTCTTCCTTTCACTTTGTCTTCCTCCCATTCATTCGTACTACAGCCAGAATTATCTTTTTGAAATGTTCTGAGATCTTTCAACGGCTTTCCATTGCACTTAGAATGAAATCTCACTTCCATAATGTTATCTACAAGGTCTTGTTGTATGTATAGCCCCTACCAATCTCTCCAACGATATCTGATGCTACATTGCACTCTCACTCATTACACTTCAGCTACAAGGACCATCTTTCATTTCCTGAAACTCAGCTATATTTTTCTTACCTCAAATGGTTCATACATGATGTCCCTCTGCTATTTTTTTCTCTATTCTTTGCCTGGCTAGTTCCTATCATCCTTAGGTCAGAGAGAGCATTCTTATCCATTCTAAAGTAGGTTTATCTCATTATGTTCTCACATAGCATTCTATTTTTTTTCTTCTTAACACATACCACAATTTTAGTTATATATTTATGTGTGTATATTTATTTAATTTCTGTTCCCTCTCCTAGATATAGGCATGAAGACATAATCATGCGTATGTTGTTCACTATACAACCAGTACCTAGCAGAATGCTGGACCCAGAGGAAGTGCTTCATAAGTATTTGTTGAAATAAAAATAAAACATAACCTTATTATCTTGCCAAAAAGTTAGTAGCAGTGACTGGATATCTATTTCACCCATTCTTTGCTGGAGGTGTAAAACGAACCGCTTAAGTTCAGTCAGAAAAACAGACTTTTAGCCTTGCTTTATTATACCTTCTCTCTTCCCCCTATGCAAGGAAAACAAATCTTTCAGTGGCTTTCATTGCATAATGATGGTCCTCTTTGAACCTAAAGTTAGTGTAGAACAGTCTTATTTTTCTTCTAATCCCCTATTTCTCACCCACTGCTCCAGAGCACTAATTGTGCCTGCAAAATTATCTGAAAAAGAAAAACGTCTGTCTCCATAAATTATGGAATTAAGTATTTGAATTGGTTCTAAGACATTAAACATAAAGCAAGAATTTAAATATTTGTTATTAGTAGTAAAGGTATTTTAAAATAATACCTTATTTTTTATTAAGGAATAAAACTTTTCCTCACTTCCCACTAAAAATATTTTTCATCAATTTAACCAAAAGTTAAGAAATGTAAAGCAGGGTTTAAAATTCCTAATCTAATATGTTAAAATTTTGGTCCATTCTAAATGCTAAAAAATTGAATATTTTTGCTTTAAACTAGACATTTAATGTCACTTATTATGGTTTCTGTTTTGATGGTTACAGATGGAATTTAACATGAGAAAGCTGGCTAATACACTACATGAATTTGATGTTTTTGTTTCTACCTTTAGGGCAAACTCCTGCAGTTTGATTAAATGAGACTCAGGAGCTTTGTATGTCCTTCTGAAATTAATACATAGGCACATAAGTGAGGAAAGCTTTATTATAAATCAAGAATGACTATTAAAAATGATAAACACCTGCATTTCCTCACTGAAGATGTATTCACCATATGACCTCACTTATATAGACATGTTTGTTTAATATAATTTTTCAATATTAATACACAGCCACAGTTTATTGAATCATAACAATTTTGGGGTATTATCAAGTTCATCATCTTAAATACAGAGAGTCAGAGAATAAGATAACCAAATCTCCCCCAAAATTAAATTAAATATCTTTTGGCAACTTGACCTAATAATGGACAAAAACTAACCACAAACCATTTTCCAATTTTTCCCACTTACTAGTATGTTAAAAATATACATGGTAGCTGTTTCATGGACTGAACACAAATAACTCTAATGATACATATTTTGAGCTTTCTCTAAAACCTGTTTGTAATGAGGTAATAAAGCAGACACACTTAGTGACAGATTTTAAAAGCTTACCATTCTTTGCTGAGACGACAGAACGCTGTCCCAGTCAGCATCTTGTTGAATGGTATTGACAAGTGTTGGTAGCTCCTCAGAGTGAGGTTTGTTGTGCATTATGGGGTGCAGAGGCAGATGGGAGGCCACATGTTGATCACTGCCCTCTTCCTTTTCTCTTGAGGTCAAATCTTGGGTCATCGCTTCCTCTCCATCAGCTGCACAGGCAAATGGAGAGGTGGCTTGCTTGGAAGACATTCTTCTGCAGAAAAAAGGAAACAAAATGGATTTTTTTAAAAGACTGTCTGGTTTTCTGTTATTGAGTTCTATGAGCTGTTTGTATATTCTGGATTTAAGCCCCTGTCAGTCGCATTGTTCGCAAATATTTTCTCCCAGTCCGTAGGTTGTCTGTTTTGTTTTGTTTATGGTTTCCTCTGCTGTGCAAAAGCTTGTAAGTTTAATGAGGTCCCATTTGTTTATTTTTGCTTTTATTTCTATTGCCTTAGTAGGCTGACCTAAGAAAACACTGCTATGATTTATGTTAGAGAGTGTTTTGCCTGTGTTCTCTTCTAGGAGATTTATGGTATCCTGTCTTACGTTTAAATCTTCAAGCCATTTTGAGCTTATTTTTGTGTATGGTGTGAGGGAGTGTTCTAACTTTACTGATTTACATGCGGCTGTCCAGCTTTTCCAACACCACTTGCTGAAAAGACTGTCTTTTCTCCATTGCATACTCTTGCCTCCTTTGTTGAAGATTAATTGACCGCAGGTGTGTGGGTTTATTTCTGGGCTCTCTATTCTGTTCCATTGATCTATATTGCTTATTACAAGAGAAATGCAAATCACAACTACAATGAGGTATCCTCACACTGGTGAGAATGGCCATCACTAAAAAGTCCACAAACAATAAATGTTGAAGAGGATGTGGAGAAAAGGGAACCTTCCTACCCTGTTGGTGGGAATGCAATTTGGTGCAGCCACTATAGAAAACAGTATGGAGATTCCTTAACAAACCAAAAATAGAGTAATCATATGATCCAGCAATACCACTGCTGGGCACATATCTGGACAAAATTCTAATTCAAAAAGTTACATGTACCTCAATGTTCATGGCAGCATTATTTACAATAGCCAAGACGTGGAAGCAAACTAAATGTCCATCGACAGATGACTGGATAAAGAAGTTGTGGTATGTGTATGTATGTATGTGTATATATATAGATATATATCTCCTACTCAACTACTCAGCCATAAAAAGAATAAAATCATGCCATTTGCAGCAACATGGATGGACTTATCATACTAAGAGATTATACTAAGTGAAGTAAGTCAGACAAAGACAATTATCATATGATACCACTTATATGTGGAAACTTTAAAAATGAACTTATTTACAGAACAGAAACAGACTCATGGACATAGAAAACAATCTTATGGTTATTAGAGGGGAGGGATAATTTAGAAGTTTGGGGTTAGCAGATACAAACACTATATACAAAATAGACAAACAGCAAGGTCCTACTGTATAGTGCAGGGAACTATATTCAATAGCTTGTAATAACTTGTAATGAAAAAGAATATATATATATGTATAACTGAATCACTCTGCTGTACACAAGAAACTAACACAACGTTGTAAATCAACTATACTTCAATTAAAAGTTTTTAACAAAAAGGGCCATCAGTGACAAAAGAATAAGCCATCCCTTATATTTCTCTAATTCAGGAAAAAAGGAAAATTCTCCAACTTCAGATATGTTTACGATCCACTCTAAACCACTGAAAGAGAAATCTTAGCTTATCTGTTCCACTTTTCCTCTTTGCTTTTAAAAAACTCAGCAAACTTCTTCCCAGCATTGCTGCATATTTTCTTTCTTACCAATCCACAAATGAAATTTTTATGGAATAAGTTTTCTTAATGTATAGTATATGTATGTGTGTATTTTTTTCTCCCAGCTCTCTCAAGAAGCTTATAATCTTATTGAGAGTGATTCAGTTGATGGCTAGCAATGAAAAAATAAAATGAATGAGTGAATATATAGCAAATGAGCCAGTTTGGAGGATGATTTAAAATTACAAATAATGAAATTTCTCTTAGGCTCTATGTAGGAAGAAAGGAAGTCTAAGTAAGAAAATATAATCAGGAAAGTAAGTAATCTATGATGAAAGTCCTAAACAAATTTGGTCCTGACTTCTCAGTTTACACCTTGTATTATGAGTACTAGGCCTAACACTGTTTAGTGTCAATCTGATCCTTTTCTAAAGAACTTCAAGCTGTGTCAACTGCTGTAACTAAACTTTTAAGTGACATATTGATTAACTGATAACATTAGATTAGTCTTAAGGCAATTTTGTGACATTTTAACTAAGTATATGAAATAACTATGCCTTATTTCATATTAGAAAGTACATATGAGATTCAAAGCATTTTCTATGAAAATAGTAAAATGTCTACTATGCATGATATTTTTAAAATTCCAAAAACAAATACCGAACTTTCATCTATGTATCCACAAGTAAATATCAACTACATTCAGCACAAAGTCTTCATTCTGTGCTTCCATATATAATCAGAAAATCATGATTATTAAGCAGAATTTCAAAACTTTTAGAATATTACTTTATCAAGACAATTTTCTTAGCAAAATGTTTAGAAATAAAATCACCAAAAATTTATAACTTAAAAGAAGAGACACATATTTTTCTAAAACTTTACATTATTTTTGGTTTAAAGTATCTTTAGCTCTAAAATTGCTGTGTAACGAAAGGAATAAAATCTCCACCTTAATTGCTCTTTAACATTAATTGATTTCATACCATTTTTTCAAAAATGCACAAATCAGTTAACATAGGAAACCACATGAGCATTTTTCAAATCAGCAAATCATTAACTTGCTAGTACTGTTTCTACAGACAAATAAATACTGATTAAAGGGTCTAGAAATCTGAGATTAACAGTTAAATTTACAAATCTGTCACATGCTTTCATGAATATTGCAGTGAAGGAAATATCAAGTGCAAAGAAAAATAATTAAGTTAATTCCAATTTAAACAGTAGTTTTTATGTAGCAGCCCATGTTTCACATAGGATTTAACAGCTAATGCTAAATTTCTCACAATTAATGAGGGGGCTCAGATTTAGTATCCTACAGTGAAAAAAATTAATATAAGATCAGCTAATCTAATTATGCACAGTTCTAAATAAAAGTATTAAAAGCTTTTGAAGTGCTTTGAAACATATTAAAATGCTGATACCTACTTACAATAATCATTCTACAAATAATAAAAATGTAATCTATTAGACTTGATACTAGTAAATAACATGGAGGAAAGAAAGTACAGAAGTATGTCTATATTTTCTCTGAGGAGAAAGAAATGAAATGTTCTTAAGAGTACTACAGGAAAGAGTCACATAAGTATATTCTTGACTAATTTTCATCAATACGGCCAAATGGAGAAATGTATACATACTTAGGGAAAATGATACCAAAGGATGTTTCTTAGCATACAGGAATCATTCTAGAGCTAACTTCATCAGCCTCATAAATACTATAGTAAAACCAGGCAAATTATAACTGTTCTGCAAGTTTATCAAGAGCCTGCCATAAACAACAGGAGTGTTTTCATAGTTGAGATAACAATACCAAAAATGTAATCATTGACATTTAAAACAAAAGAATGAACTTACTGCTGCTTTTTAAAATAGCTAAATACAATTGAAAGTCATAATGCAAAACTCAGAGTGACTCTAGTTCCCCAACAAACATCCTCTTATTATAAAATAACTTGGCTCCTTCCAATAGCAGTATCTGTGATTGTTACTTCAGTATAAATTAATCATGACACAAAATCCAAAATGAAAAGTCTCTTAAGAATAATTTCAACTATAAACTGCACCAATGAACAATAGAGCACAATTCTAATTAAACACAACCATGCAGCTGTAAAAATAGACTAAATCTGTCCAAAGCTAGGAGTTGAGTTTAAAGGCTGGTTTGTTAGAGTGTTTTCTTAAGGAAAGCTGGGCCCTCAGTCTTAATCAGCCAATAAATTATTTCCTGCAATTACATTAAATAGAAAATTATCTTCAAATGGGGAGTGTTAATTGAAAATCAAAATTCAGAGGGAAGTTTAGAAATTACACGCTGAATACAATTAGTGAGGAAAGGCTTCACCTCTACTTCATCAACAGTCTTCTGGTGATTCCTCCAGTGACCATTTAGGAAAGCTACCAATTTATAGTATCACACAATTTGTCTTTTACTTTGCACCTACAAACACAAATGTGTATCAAGGTTGCAAATAAAAGATAGGCTGCCAAAAAAAAAGTAATATTAAATCTGACTGTTCACTCTCAGTTCACACCATTGTTTAGGGACAAGGAGGGGGAGAAAGTAGGACAATAATGGTTAAAAACCAAGGAAGGTATACTTTACTTCAAAATCCCTCCCTTTAGCAAAGGAATTAATGTTGTTTTTTTTTTTTTTGTCCCAAGAATACTTTTCCATTTCATATTTTATTTAATTTCTTGTGTTTACTGTAGTTTTCAATAAGTTGTTAGCAGAGAAAAAGGTGATCTTTGTTCTTTCAGCTAGGTATTGCTCCACTGTGGGCACTTCCTTTTGATAAAGTTGTTGGGTCTGTTTCAGGTTTGTTTTTTGTTATTTTTGTTGTAGTTTTTTGTTTGGATGGTGGTTTTGCAGTATTTTTAAAAGGAAGATGTGCACAAATTCTTTTTAATGAATAGTTTATTAAATAAATCTTAAATTTACTGATTATTAGATTCAATTTACTGATTTTTTTTGCACAATTATTTTATTATGGAACACTTTAACTTACTGATTATATCCTCATTCATTTCATTTCTTCACTTTAGCTTTCCCTTTTACTAGACCAAGTAAACCATATTCTAGAAGCTACAAAGATACTTGATTTGGTAATGCCTTTACTATCATCACTGCACCATGGCCACTCTCCTTTAGAAACTCATAAATCAAATATATATTTGTTTCAATGTTTTAAAATATCACATGGGACACTTTTATTTTTAGTCCTCATATCAGTAATTTTCCATTACAAAAACTTTCACCCCCAGTGTATTAGAATAGCATCTTACTTTAGCTGCTTCCATGTACAACTAATAAGCAAAAGAATTAAAATCCTTGTGAAAATGGTCCATTTCTATGTGACTCAACTTTGTTTTATTTTTGCACTGTTATAACTTAAAAATCATTCAAATGAATTGTTTTTTTAATTTGTATTAAAAAAATCTCCCTAGTTATACCCCCTGAAAACAGGGGTTTATAATGGAAGTGCTGACACAACCCTAACTAAAGCAGCGCAAATGTTGCCGCTATAATACACAAAATCAAGTTCTATTATTCTAAACTATCCTCGCTCATGGGATTTTTCTTTACTGTGCTCCCAGCCAAACTGCTGAAGCATGAAAAATTTAAATGCAATCAAATGCGCCCAATTCTACTTTACTAGAACAAGTGTCTACAGTGGTACAATCTTAAAAGGAGATGCAACAGATTTGTTTGGTGTTTTTTTTAACTGTTTATTTATAATACAGTGCATTGGAGATAAAATAAAAGGGGAAATTACACTCACATGGTACCAGTGTATTGACTACACAGAGTACATTATAATCAGAGAGAAAAACTACATTGTCAACTTATCACATTGGTTAAACAAGATGGTTTTCTGGGGCATAGCTATTATCAAGTAAAACCTCCAAAGAGAATTACAAATCTTTGGGACACATAGGACTAAATTCCCATCATATGTTCCCTGAGTGTGAAATGTCTCTACCCAGCAGATCAAGTGAATTCCCAAGACGCCAGCCATTGGGAAGAACATCAGGGCTTAGGACTTTTGAAAATGAGATTGTAGGAAATAAAGTCTCCAGTAATTGATAATGTTTTCTAGGAAGCCAGTAGGAGTGCCTCTAGGAAGATGATACTTATTTTACTCCAAAACCCCACTATAAAATCTGAATGTTTAGGCCATTACCAACCTACTTAGACAATAAATTTACTTTATGTTCTTTAACAAGAAATCAAGATTAGCTGGTCCAAGATTTGATAAGTTGGTGAGAACTAAATATTAAGTTAACACATTAAGTCCTCTATCTCAGAAAAATCATATTTTCTAGAATTTTAAATCTTTTTTATTTGATGATTTTTTAAAATGGTCATTTTTATGTTTAAAAGTTAGGATTATTTTAAAACAACTTTCTAATAAGGCATAGCCATTTGAAACTACTTCTTTTTTCTCTACCATTGCTAGAAAGAATTCACCCCAAAACTATCATTTGGGACTTACACAATTATCCAAAGGAGCCACTGAATTTATTAGAACAATATTTTTAACCTGTTTTTTTCTTAATGTTTTCATTACTTCTAAGATTATTATCAAATGGCATTCACTTTTTAGGAGGGTTACATTTACTCAAAAGAAGCCCTGTTTTTAACATAAAGCAACATTTTAACAGTTGGTTTACTTTCAGAAAAAATTAAAAATTCAGGCCAACATTCACATTTATTTTTGCAACTCAGCCCCAGGCTACCAAGGTAGACTTACTTCAGTCAGATAATTCACTGTTAATTTAATGCTGCAATTGATCTGATACTGAGAAACAAACAACTAATTTTCAAAAAACATAACACAGTGCCTCTCATTTTAAGGAGCATGAGTAACAGATATGTTCAGCTGCCAAAATGCACAATACCCAGGAACCCCTACAAAGGATGCCAGTCCACCCAGCCTAGGGCAAAGAATGATTTAAAAACCTTCTTCCGGTACCTCCAATTCCCACGTTTAAGTATTGGGGAAAGGGTGGACAGGCCGGGGGAGGGACTCTAATTCCAGACATTAAAATGAAGATATCCCTTTAAAAACTTTTCCCCGCTTCATTCAGGTAACGCCTGAGGGCTGTTATTGATTCTTTGTGTTGTTTTATCCAGCACTACCTCCTATCCCTCATTCCACCTCCAAACTTCCCCAGGCTTCTGCCAGGTTTCTCTCTCTTCCATCTGTTTAATAAGTAAATGAGAAAATTCAGTGAAAAATAAGGCAGATGCTTCAGAGCTACCTTGGAGAGTTAGAAATCTATCTTTTAAAGTTCATAGTGGCTCTTTCTGAGCATACATGGTAACATATACAGACAATATCTGTTCGAAGAAAACTCACTGATTTGAGTTAGCTGTCAAATCAATAGAGATGAGGCAAACGAAATATGCTTGAAGCCCTTGAAGTATGTCTAAGAAGGGGGCTTAAATTAATTGATTTGACTTATCTAAGGCTTCTAATTTTTCACACCAGAGCTCCAAAATTGTCTTCAAAGGCCTTCTGAGGTTCTTACAAAACAGGGACTACCTGGAACAGATTCTTCTCAAGTCATCAAAGTTTGTGTTTCTAGAGTTTATATTTAGCTGACAATATTGCTGTCACTTTATATAGCTTAAGACTGTTCTTTGGACTAGAGCTCATATGTCTTGGAATGCTTTGACTCATGAATTGTTTCTCCTGATAATGTTACATCACGTAACCACCTCTGTCTAATTGGTTAGTATCTGCTGGAAGAGGCCGGCAACCACCCTAATGACTGGCCTGCCTGACTGACTGCCTATGGAAAACCTATAATTATTACATGTGTCTCTGAGTATCTAGTTTCTTCTCGGGATCGAAACAACTTGCCTTCATGCAACCTCTATCTATACTTTTTGCTTAATAGAAATAATACTGAATTTTTCTCACAACTTATCTACCAATAACTTGTTGAGATTTTTGCTCTGGAAAGCCAGGCCTAGAATATATAAATAAAATCAGTTACCTAACAATAAGAGTGAAACCACACAATGGCTACTATAAATATACACTAACTAAGAGGATTTTAATCAAGCACAATGACTTTATAGCTCAAATGAAAGACCTCTATGTAGCCTGAGTAAAGAAAGCTGTCTAAAATAATAGCAGAATGAATTTATTTATTTATGTTCACTTTGAATCTCCTCTTCACATGAAATGAGAACCATAATTTTTAAAGTGAACACTAAACATATCTTTGTCAGCTTGAAACCAATCTACTAGTATGGAAGCCCAATTACAGGATAACTTACCCAATTATCAATAAAAATTATAAACCAGAACAATAACTTCTCAGAGAGAAAAGAGTAGGTAGGAAGCTGTCACTATACTTTTCCATTCTCACCTCTATTTTCACTTTTTAATATTGCTAGAAAAAAGGAAAAAATAAAAATCTATACTATACTGTTTCAAAAAATGAAGGCTCACACATGGTGACAGTGAGCAAAGCTACATAAAGAAGCTGATCTCTCAGGTTCTCCTTTAGCTAAATAAAGCAAGCCAGCAATTCCTCTCTTTCAGGTAATGAAATAAAATATAAATTTGGGGTTTCTATCAGATAAGAGGAAGAGGGCCAGAAAGAAGAGGAAGGGGGAGGGGGAGGCGAAAGGGTGGGCTGGAGAAGGGAAAGGGGAGGGACGAAGGGGAAAGAGGAGGAGAGAAACAACCGTGGCTTTGCAGTTCATTTTCAGTTTGTCTACTTAATGAAAACCTCATTGTACAACACTGAAAACCATTTCCAGCAGGCAAAGTATTTCTGATTCAGCAGAGGTTACACAAGCATCAAAGCAGTTAAATATAGGTGCCAAGCCACATTGCCAGGAGCTCTTAGTACTGTGAGTTAGTGTTACCTGACAGCTTAGTGAATATAAAATTACTTGTTTCTCCAATTGAAGACAATCAAATTGTCACCTTCCATTGTAATAATGCACAACTAGTGATCAGCAAAGTGCAAACATAATTACCATGAAGAAAACAAAAAATCAAATCTAAATCTCTCCACAGAGTAAACACATCTATCTGGCTTCCCCCAAAAAGGAGTGCATTTGAATGCTGAATGCTATGATGCAATCTTTATTATTTAACAGCAAGATTTATTAGTCTTACATTAAATTAAAATGGAAAACAATAAGAAAGACCAATTAATAAAAAGTGAATACAAATACCAGTAAGAGCACTACAACTTTCCAGACAGAGTATAGACCTACAAATTGTACCATTGCCATTTGAGACGATAACGTTAAATGTATGTTAGCAGCACAACCATTATAAAAACTACACTTTCAGAGATTTCTTTCTAGCCTAGAAACCTTTCAGAAGGTTGAAATAGACAAGTAGTATCCAAACTCAAAAGCTTTTGTCTTAAATTTTCCTTAAAAATGTTATGCTTTATTATTGTATTCTAAAGTGGCCTGTATTTTTGAGGTTGAAATTCACCTCACAAAATTGATTTAGGATCTCTATCCAAGTTTAGAAAAAGAACCAAGCATAGGGTACATGTCCACAACTTTTTTTTACTGAGATACTCAGCATCTGGAATTTTGTCCAAATTTGGTGGCCAGATTGGCCCACTATGAAAAGTGATTTCAGTAACCCAAAGCTGGGTTAGTATTAAAGTCCTGAAAATTTGACAGAGTTCTCCCATACCCTGAAGAGTCCTAAGATGTAAATACAGATGTTGCTCCAAACAAACTTCTTTTTTACAAGCTCTCTTGGTAAAGTGATTTTCTATCTCTCTAACTCAAAATATAAAATATTCAGATTTACATCATTCCTTCCAACATGAAAAACCTATCTTTCCTATTTCAAAACACTCCTAACACAGGAGTTTTCTTCTTTCATCAGTAATGGTCTCCTTTTTGTCAGAAAAGTGTATCTTACTGGTGGCTAATGCCTGATATTCCATTTTTACCTGATATCGCTATTCTAAATAATTTCATTTGTAATCCTCTAACACAAAAATGGATCAGTTGAAGGAGAAGGGGAAGCACAGCACCAGAGAAAGTGGAATGAATTAGGAACAACATAAGATTCCCTGGGCTTGAATCTTAGCATTTAAATTCAGACATTTGCAATTGGATATATCATTCCTTAGAATAATGCTTTCATCCCTTATAAACCTGAAATGGCAAATTAATCTCACATTTGCATTCTTATTCTACCATTCCTCCATTTTATTAGGAAAGTGTGGAGAAAATGGTGAGATGAAAGCACTGGGTTGATTTCATGGCAAAATCAAAAGCAGAATAAGGATGAGAGAAACAGGAGACAGGGAAAGACTGAAGTCTAGTTGTAAGTTTTATTGTGATTTGAAATAAATTTCTTACCAGTAAGAGAAGTCTGGATGTGAGAAATAAGACTGTTTAAAAAAAAGGTCTTTTTCCTTCACCCTGCCAACTTTCAAGTAATATAATAAAGTTTTTTTCCCAAAGGACCCTACTTATAAGCTTAACACAATAAAAACTTCCTTGAAAGGGGGGTTCAATCAGTATTTTTTAACTTCAACAATGAGTAACTTTTATGTTCCTAAAATTATGTTCCTACAGAATATTCCTTATAATATAGTAATAATAAAAAGTATCTGCAAGAAGAAAAGGAAACTTGTTGTCAGAGAATGTCTTCCAGACCCAGGGAGATAAATGCTTGCATAAATATTATCAAAAGCTTATAGTAAGTGGAAGAAAAACAGAAAACATTAGACAATTTTGATTTTTTTAAAAAAAGAAGTTTATGCTATATAATCCATGAATATAGGGATCATGTCTGTCTTATTACTGGATCCCCATGCCCAGCGAGATGCTCAACACATTGCAGATAATCAATAACATTGGAAAGAAAGAGTGAGGAAAAATCAGAGGGAGAGATAAGCAAATAGCTTATTTTTTTAAATTAACGTGGATAGATAATTACAGAAAATGCCACTCACATGTTAACGCTGCCCACCCAAACATTATTCTTTCTCTCTATTCTTTTTACCAAAAGTCTCATTCCTTAGCATCTAAATCATCTGATTTTTATATCTGTATCTTCAACAATGATCTTTCTCTCACCTCCCTGAAACACAACAGTCCTCAACTGACTGCTAGACATTAATACCAAGATGTATTGTTATGTCATACTCAACAAAACTTAAAATTCTTCAACACCTCATTCATTCACACACAGAAGAGCATCAATCTCAGAATCATCCAAGTTCAAAATATGAACACTATATCCATCTCCTCTTTTTTATCCTTGTTCTTCATTTCCAGCCTGTCATTAAGCTCCACCAACTCATTCTTAATGTTTCTCACACTCATACCTTCTTACTATACTCATAATCACCTTAGTACAGGGCCTTATTACACTTCATGTCTAGACTCTTGCAACCAATTGTAAACTGATTCCCCTCATTTCAGTATCTCCACCTCCAAATCAATCTTACTGTCACTCCCACTATCAGGCACTCACTCTCTTGATCAAGAAAAATCAGTGGCTCTCCCCTGATGGACAGAAAAAGTCCAAACTCTTGACTTTGGCATTCAAGGCCCTCCATCCAGATCCAATCAATCTTTCTAGACTTATCTTTTAGTGTCTACACTTTAACCTTCTACTCTAACGAGACTAATATACTCAGACTTCACTTATTGCTGCCTCCCAGTCTTTTCTCTGCCTGCCTCTCCCGACTTCCTTTGTCTTCCTTTTGTATCACTAGGAAACCAACTGAGCCTATTCCAAGTAACTGTGATCCACCCTTCTTCTAATCAGTTCTAATGAGAGCTTTGAAATTTTATTTTTTATATAACCCATTCAACACTTAATGCATATTATCTTACACAATCTGTTTAAAATATATGCTATCATTATATTTTTATGTGTAATCCCAACCGAATTACAAACTTTTCAAGAACAAGAACAAAACACCAGGCCCCTCTGTATTCCCACAGCACCTAGTACAATACATTGCACAAAGAAAACACTCAATAAATATTTGCCTAATTATATAATGTTATTAAATGAATAGGCAGAAAGAAATATAGGGTATTATATTTAAGCAAAGGATTTAAAGTAAAGTTTCTAGATGTCTGTGCATAACTTGGTTTTCCACAGATGTCTCCTCTTCCCCCACCCCATGGCCAATAAAATTCATTTCATACTTTAAAAGTTCTACATATTCAATGGCAAAAGACAAAAACCAAAAAATCATCAATCTACACTGTTAGAAACATTCAATAGATGGATAGATGCACAGGCAGACAAAAGGCTATGGATGGGTGGATGGATGGATAGATGTTGAAAAAATACAGTAGTATTTAGAAAGTACCAGTCCCTGTGTTGAGTACTGCTAAATGTATTATCTCACTTAGTTCTCAAAACAATTATAGGAATTAGATAATTTCACTATCCCTGTTTTACAGATAAGGAAACCAAGGCACAAAAATGTCTATTAAAATTTTTTTTAACTTGGCTAAGGTCATGCCTAGTACATACAGAAGGCAAAATTTGAACTCAGGTGGTCTAACTCCAGGGCAGATGCTATTAGAATGAAAGATAACTGACAGTCAATCTAAATTAAATGAATTATTAACTACTTTCAATTTTCATTGAATTTTTCTTTACTAGTTCATAGCCCATTCATTTCAAGGTTCAGAGAAGTATGAAATACAATTTCTACCTTTCAGCTCTTACCAGAAAAGCCATATCAAAAGCATCAGATACAACTGGAGCTGTTTCACTACAAGAATAGGTGCGGAGGATAGCCTTA